>NW_026611602.1:0-1399627 GCF_029532465.1 Lipomyces tetrasporus
ACCCTAACCCTAACCCTAACCCTAACCCTAACCCTAACCCTGACCCTAACCCTAACCCTAACCCTAACCCTGACCCTGACCCTAACCCTGACCCTGACCCTAAACCCTGAAGTTCATTCGGCTGTGTTCGTGGGCGAGCGGGGAGTTCTGAGTTTAGTTTGTCACCTCGGTTCGAGGTGTTGTTCATGTATATATAGACTAGAATAGTCGTGAGACTGGTCGATATATAGAGATCAGAGTCTCAGCCTCCCTTCTATCGTCCACGTCATATTCATCGTCCATATTCACACTCACATGACGTCACTTCAAGTTTCGTCGAACGGCTACAGCGCTTACATGAAGAGCTCAGGGCAGAAATTCTATATGCGCAGGCTGGGCAAGAAGAAGCGTATAATCGTCGGCGACTTCCAGCACCCAAGTTCAAGACCGGAGACGAAGTATGGCTCCTTCGACGTCACATTCGCACTAATAGGCCATCCGACAAACTAGATTACAAGCGATTGGGAAAGTTTCGTATTCTTGACAAGGTTGGACGTCACGCTTTTCGGTTAGAACTTCCGAAATCAATGAGAGTACACCCGGTGTTTCACGTATCTCTACTAGAGCCTACCACGTCAGAAGACCCTATCCCTGGTCAGATTGCGGACCCGCCGCCCCCAGTCATTGTTGATGAGGACTTAGAATACGAAGTCGAGCGCATCTTGGATTCCCGAGTCCGTCGAGGTCGAAAGTTACAATATTTAGTTAAATGGGTCGGTTATCATGATCCCACGTGGCAGCCCGCGGACGACCTTGCACATGCTCCAGACCTTGTTGCTGAATTTCATGCAGAACGCCCCGATCGTCCGAAGGCTCACTAGAAGCCAACCCGGAGTGTTGGCCGTGAAGGGGGGGGTCCTGTAATGGACAGTGCCGCGCTTGCGGTGTGCGGCGTGCGGCGTGCGGGGGAGCGGCGAGGGAGATCGTGTTGGGGGGTTGGGTTGTTGGTTGGTGCCCCTCGTCGGGTGGTGTGTTCTTTGTTGGTCTCTTGCTTGTACGTTGTTGTCTTGGTTTTGTTGGTCTCTTGCTTGCGTTGCGCGTTTGTTGTCCTTGGGTTTGCGTGCTTTTGCGTGTGTTCTACGTGTACATAGGTTAGTAGACGCCTGACAGAGCATAAAAGGAGGGGTTTGTCCTCGCTGTCAGGTCAAGCACGAAGTCTTGTATTCTTGTAATAAATTTGTTTATTCAAGTTTGCCTTCTAGTCCAGTCTGTCTCTCCTCGAGTCCGTGCTCTCGAGTCATCCCGTTACAGTAACTGATTCGCAGCTGCTTTGCTAAAAACGTCGATGAAATCTGCAAACTCAGGAGGTAGTGCGGTAGTTTGCTCAGATGTTGAGGGCAAGTGCTCAGAGGAGGGTACGGCGGTGATGGCTGCGATAGCGGCGTCCATTGCTGGAGTATCGAGGATATCAGAGGAGTCGGGACTGGGGAATTCGTCCTCAAGTTCAGACAGAGAGCTTTCACTGGAATCCGAGTCCGAATCCGAATTGGAGGACATGTCTAGACAATGTTCATAGCAATATTGCGACCATTCGACGATCCTGCGCCCCTTCCAATCAATGGTTGGGGGATGATGTCGAGTGAGCCACGGAGCCCCGAGGATTATCTGGTGCTGTCCAAGCGATGTGACATTGAGAATCAGACGTTCCTGATGGTCACCGATGGCAAGACCGATTTCGACTTCACGATCAATCATACCGTTCAAGATTTCGCGACCATCCGCGACTCTGGCCAATATCGGGCGATTCTTAGGTCGGGTTGGAATATTGTGTTCCTGAACAAATGCCTCGGATATAAATTCCGTAGCTGAGCCAGAATCCAACAATACCTGGGCTGGAACAGACTCATTGCCGAAGTTCACTTGAGCGCTCAGGACTGGTCGAGGGTCCTCGGCTTCGTCGGCAACAGAGGCAATGGTAGAGATGGCGGCTGATGATATATAGCTCGAGCGGGAGCCGCTTAGGCACGAGCTTGATCGTTTCCCGACGGGGACAGAGAGTAGAGAACAGAGGTGTTCGCGGGTTCATCGATTGTCAACGCGGCAGACTGAATCTGAAGAGGCTGACGATGGGACTTTGGCTTGTTCTTAGTTGGACATCCGTTTGCGAAGTGACCCGGTTGACCACAATAGAGACACAAGCCTTCTTGGCGTCGGCGGTTCTTCTCGGCTTGCGTGAGATGCCCGTTTTGAATTTGGATAGAATCCAGGTCCATAGGAGAATATCCGACAGTCGAAGACGATGAGGCTGGAGGCTGAGTCGTTGATTGCGACAACGGAGAGCTTTGGTGTGTCTGATGGCTAGAGGAGTCCTTAGATCTGGGCAGTTGCTGGTTGACTTTAGGTCCCTGGGGTTGGCGCAGCTTCTTCTCCTGTTGGCGTGCCAGCCAGGCGCTATCTAACGATATGCATAGACGAACGAAAGCATTATAGTCACTGGGGATATCTCGGCCGATCAAGAGATCGCGAACCTCATCACGGAGACCATTTCTGAATTCGTATATCTTCGAGGCCTCATCGAACTGCAAGGTTGCCATGATTCTGGTGAAGTCGGCGAAGTAATGTGTACACGGTCGGTCGCCTTGGCGTAACCTGCGCAGCTCGTGCTCCGCAGTCGTGCGGGCATCGGGGTCACCGAACGCGCTTTCCAGAAACTGTCTTAAGTCACTGAAAGTTGAAAATGGCATGACGCCATCGGGCATCATTGATGCGTATAGCGAGAACGCATGTCCACGTAAGTAGGACGTTGCGTATCCCACTTTTGATTCCTCATTAGGGAAGAGCTCGGGATTGGTGGCAAACTTTATCGCCACTTGGGCGAAAAACTCTCTCAACTTCTTGCGATCGCCGTGGAAGAACTGAGGGTCGGCTGCTTTGGCCTTTCTCGCGAAGAAATAAGACTGAGCTTCGGGCATTGACTCGGACATGATATGTACGAAGGAACAAGTAGTGTAACGACGCTGGGCTGGACTGGAGCTGGACTAAAGTATAACACACTGGACTGGACTGGACTGGACTAGACTAGACTGGACTGGAACTATTCTTATTGATACAAGAATACAAGACTTGTTCCTTGACTTGGTCTTAGAGGACAAACCCCTCCTTATATACTCGACCAGAACTAAAAATAGACAAACTAACTATAGAACAAAACTAAACATAGGAGCAAGACCAAAACTAAACATAGAAACAAGACCAAAACTAAACATAGAAACAAGACCAAAACTAAACATAGCAGCAAACGCGCCTGGTGAGGCGCAGCGGTTACGACACTGCGGCTCACGCGAAGCGGCTGATGCTCATCGGGTCCATTACAGGAATATGCAGCATCAGTAACGTTTGTTGCCTGGCGTTGCATGCGGAAGTGGGTAAGAGTCGAGAACATCTTATCGATTGTCATGTCGACAGCAGTCAACAAGGACGGAAGAGCATCACTGTAAAACACAGTGAGTGAACAAAGAAAGACCTCAATAAACATGGACTCATCAATGTCCATGCCGACCACTGCAAGTTGATCTCTAAGGTGAGTCATATGTTGAAGATGGTCCTCGAGAGAGGTGCCATCTTTCATCTTGCAAGAGTATAGCTTGCACATCAGTTTCGGCTTGGAACCCGACCAGATGAGTGCAAACTGCTTTTCAAGTCCTGTCCATACTTCCTTTGCCTTCGTCTTGTTCATATAGGGCTTCTGATATGAAGCTTCCATATTAACCAGCAATGCCGACAGGGCATTGCTATTTTTGAGGCGTTCAGCTTCAGAGAAGCTTTCCGGCAGGCCTTCATATGAGAGAGCACCGTCGAGCTGAAAGGCACGCAAATGCAGAAGCATGTTCTGCTTCCAGGACAAATAGTTGTCCTCGCCTTTCAACTTCGGGAAGTCTCCATAGAAGCCAGCTTTGTGTCCGGCACCGACGAGGGTACCAGAGGAAGAAGTCATTTGGGAAGTCATTTCAGAGGCAGGGCTCATAACCTGAGAAAATGAGTGCGCTTGTGGAAGGACAAGAGAAGGGGTTGTTGGAGATCGCTCTAGGTTGTTCACCTTAGTTGCGTCTCCAAGAGGGATTGACTAGGACTATTTATGTACATGTTCAAGACCTGATACCCCTCTCTTCTGAATGACAGTATTTTTCTGTAGCTAATCTTTAAGAAGTAAAGATTTGCATGTACTAGTGAATATAATAGTACGTAAGAAAATACAGTCATTGACTACTCTCTCTAGAGTAGGGATCTACTAGCCTACGGCTCTATTGCAGAATGTGATATGCATCATATATCATATTCCGTCCCCATGACCCCGCACGGCATCACTGTGCTGGTGGTCTCTAGCGAATCATCTTGATCATCGTGTACAGGCCGTCGCCTGAGGAACGATGGTGCGGTAAATGTGTACCTGAGTCAGGGGTACACTAAACTCAAATAAGGATAGTCGATACGGCTCTAATCACACGACTATATCCTGTGCCCGCACTCACATAGTGATATCCAGCCCGTCAGCTCACTATCACTAGTGTCAAGTATCATGACGTAGAGATCACTAGAGTGATCTGCCGTTGCCTTGATGCAAACTACAGAGCATACACTTTACTACCTAAGAAGAGGATACAGTTGTTTTTTCAACAGAAGTTCTTCCCGTCGTACACGGGAATTTGAACGGCCGTGGCTGTGACCGCCAAGGTCAAGGGAACATTTGCAGAAGTCATGTTGCTGACAGGGCTCATAACCTGTGAAAAATGACTATGAGTGGAGGTATGGACGGTGAACGAGGAGTGGACTATGGAAGGGGAGCTGAGACTCTGATCTCGATGACGACCAGTCTCACGACTATTCTAGTCTATATATACACGAACAACACCTCGAACCGAGGTGACAAACTAAACTCAGAACTCCCCGCTCGCCCACCAATGCCGCGGAATGAAGCTAGTCATTCGGCTATCTCAGAACACAGCAACCACAAGATCAGAGCTCATGATCTTGTGAAGTGGAGTCACGGCAGAGCCGCTAACCAGATCGGGCAGGAAAGTGGAGAGTGGCCAGCTCTTCACCAACCTAACTCTAGGATCAACCAATCTCCAGTGACCAGAAAAGCGGGGTAGCTCTACCTCGGAAGAAACCGAGAAAGAGTCCCACCACACTGGAAGTGGAGACTGATCTACCCCCGAAAACACCGATCTCTCACAATTCGCACGTTTAGATCACACCGCACAAGCCGTCACATACTGTCACTGTCACACGCGGCATTATCACGGAGGTCTAACCTTGCCGCTGATGTATTTCGTGACACATTTTCGTTTCTTAACGTTGCTACATTCTCTATCACCATTTTCCATAGTTGTAAAGTAGAGCTCGAGTTCCGCGTTGGTTCTCTTCGAAACAGAATCCAAGTCAGAGCCTGTACCTTTAGCCGTCGAATTGTATGCCTTTGGTGAAGTCATGATGATTTTGTTGAAGCGTTGAAAAAGAAAAATCGTCAGACCGGATGAAATTGAAGAAATCCTTGCCGAGAAATAAAGGGGTAATTGAGAGTGTACTTTGCACTGGCCTTTTACATTCGACGGACTGTGTCAGACGATCATTCAAAAACGCGCGTTTACGCCTGACGGACGCGATTGCGGACACGAGATAGCGAATTCAGTGTGGCGATCCATTCCATCCATTCCACGGAGGGGTTCCGTGGAATGGAAGTGGACGCTAAGGGGCAATTTCGCAATGGAATGGATCCACGGAGGGTATCAGTGGAGTGGATGGACAGTGGAATGGAGGAATGGATACATTCAAGCTCACTATCTAGTATCTACACCTCGATAACCTCGTTAGCCCGTTGAAACCCACTCTCCTCCCTCCTGACCACCCGTCAACTCCTTCTATTCCTTCAGCGACCTCTCATGCGACTCTGGCATCCGTAGAAGGTGGTCGTTACTTTGAATAAGACTAGCCTTTTGCCATGAGCGCAGAACCTGCACAATACCTATTGTATTGGCCTCCAGACGATTGCGCAAAGGGTTTAACATTCCACCGCAAGAGGAGAACAATCTCTCGACATCTGCGCTCATGGGTGGAACGGAGAGAACGTCAAGGGCCATTCGAGCTAACCGGGGATAAAGGCTTCGTTTCTCGTGCCAATATGATAACGGATCAACAACATCCTGGTCCGAGTTCAGGTGCAAACGTTGCCACTCCTCGTACTCGTCTATTGTAGGGTACACCTGTTGAGAAAGCAGTGGTGTCTGGCGACTTTCTTCACGATTTTTGTTAAATTTCATATGGAAGACCTTCCGCCGTTTGACATCTAACGGCAAGCTGTGTACAGAAGAGATGCTAAGATGCCTGTATTCTGAGTCCCATAATTCCTGAACGAGTTTCTTTGCTTTATCAATCCACGAAGTTTCACTGGCCCACCAATTCTCGAAGTATGGCCATCGATACGCAGGATGAAGGGCAACAGCAGCATAATAAACAGACGTCTCATCTAACTTTAAGGTAACTGAAGGCGCATTTTCAGTCGTCTCGCTGTCAGATTTGTATGTTTCTGCCATATTGATGCCTTACAGTAAGATTGTTTACTCGTAAAGATACAAGAAGTACTACGTAGACGCGTGCTGGAGCGCGTCCCAGGGGTAGCCCCTGCCTTCAAAACCCGAACCCCTAAAATCCTGTCCATTCGTCCATTCATCCATTCCACGCCTATTTTAAATGGATGGATGGATTACGTAACAGCAGGCAGATGGGATGGATGGAAATGGAGGTCAGAAATGGAGGTCACGGACCTCCATTTCCATCCATCCATTCCATTTGAATAAATCAGTGGAGTGGATCGCCACACTGAGCGAATTGCGCCATATCCCATTCAGCTTTAGTCCGTATAACGCATAAACGCATGCTTTTTAACCGGACAATGACCAAATGTTCATTACTTTAAACTGTTACTAAACTTGCACTTGCTCGACGTCCGTAGTGAAGTTTTCCTATTACAGACGAAGTGAAGTGAAGTCAGGCTTGAGTCGACTCGTGGAATCCCAAGCAGAGCCAAGTCTGCCGGAGCAGAGTCCAAGTGAAGTCGACTTGAGTGACTTGAGTCAACTTGAACTCGAAATGACCCAACCCTAGCTAAAAAGCGGGGTACTCCCCCAGCGGTGAAACCTCGGACAAACCTCCACCCCGGAAGTCTCCACTGAGTAAAGGAGTCTACCACACACTGGTAGTGAAGACTGATCCACCTCAGAGAATGACGATCTCTCACATATAATAATAACATCTCATATCAAACGTTGTTGTTCAGATATCGAGTTGTAGAACTTCGCATTTACTATGAGTTTTGGGCTCGCTTGCTTGTGGTTTACGTTATATGTAACATATACATATATATAAACCGTTGTCTAGAACTCAACGGAGAACAAGATACAACAAAGCAATTTAGAGAGTGCTTTATGGACTTCTTAGTTGAGTTGGGACGGGCCACAACGGGAATTCGTGGTATTGGGATATGATTGAAAATTGTTTGTTTAGTTACACGTTGCATTTATGTTTTTCGACCAGTTGCATTTGGCGTCGGACACACTGCCATATAACTGCACATTATTCCGTTTTAGGCATGTAGGCTTCCTAAACCTAATAACACGCTAAGTTTTAAGTAAGAAGGCAGGGTAACAACTGGCGGCCATAATTTTGTTGTCCCATAGTTAAGGTCCACCGTACCCGCGAATTTCATTATACCACAATATTCTCAATTTGAACTGCCACATGAAATAAATAGTGGAAGCTTTATGGATCATTTGATCTACAATCTATTTTAATTTTGGTCCGAATTTCTTAAAGGTGGTGGCGTTATTATGTTTTGATTGCTGCCAATATACATTGTGGGGACTAGTCTGGATGCAACAATAATACCTTGCCAAATTAACCGCAATGGCGGCGCTGGCAAGAGACCGAAGAAGCTCCGCTTCGAGAGACCCCGGAATCTCTGCTCCCTGCCCAGGTCAAGATATAAAAGCTGACCCCGGACCATTTTTTGACTGTGGCAACCAAATAATTGCCGATATATTACGTGCGAATAGACAATGTCGATCACAGAAGATTTAGCGGTTCACCGGACTTGGTGGAAAGAGTCTAATGTTTATCAAATCTACCCAGCATCCTTCAAGGACTCCAACGGCGACGGCATCGGAGACATCCCTGGAATTGTGTCTGAGCTAGATTATATCGCTGGTCTTGGTGTCGACATCGTTTGGTTGTGCCCGTGCTACAAGTCGCCCCAGGTTGACATGGGTTACGATATTTCTGACTACAAAGATATTCACGAGCAATACGGCACTCTCAGCGACATTGACGATCTTATCAGTGGCCTTCACAAACGTAGTCTGAAGCTGGTCATGGACCTTGTCGTCAACCACACATCAGATAAGCATCAGTGGTTCCAATCGGCTATTTCGTCGAAGAACAGCCCGTATCGTGACTGGTATATATGGAAGAATCCAAAATATGCCGCCGATGGATCGCGTCTGCCACCTAACAACTGGTCAGCAGCTTTTGGAGGTAAGGCTACTTAAATGTGCGCGATTTCCCTCGCTCTAACACTGAACGCCAGGCAGTGCATGGGAGTACGATGAAAAGAGCGACGAGTACTATCTTCATCTGTACGCCAAAGAACAGCCCGATCTAAATTGGGAAAATCCAAAAGTGCGGGAGGCGGTGCACGATATTGTGCGTTTCTGGCTCGACAGGGGCGTCGATGGATTTCGTCTGGATGTTATAAACCAAATCAGCAAGGATCCCGCCATGCCGGATGCGCCTATTACCAATCCCGCAGCGAAATACCAGACAGGGAATATGTTCTATTCGTCTGGTCCCCGTCTCCATGAGTATCTTCAAGGTCTAGGAAAAATCCTGAAAGAATACAATGCATTCAGCGTTGGTGAGATGCCAGGAGTGTACGACCCAACTGAGATAATTAAGGCCGTTGGCTTCGAACGTAACGAACTTAACATGATTATCCAGTTTGAGATTGTCAACCTTGACATTGGTTCTACCGGCAGATTCACTCCGCGGACCTGGGCACTGACGGAACTCAAGGAAATCGTCAACAAGTGGGAAACATTCATGCAGGTGAATGATGGCTGGAACGCAATTTATCTAGAGAATCACGACCAGGCCAGGTCTGTCTCCCGATTCGCCTCCGACGCGCCAAATGTTCGCAGGGTCGCCGCACAAATGTTAGCGACCTTCTTGGGATTCCAATCCGGTACCATCTTTGTTTACCAAGGGCAAGAGCTGGGCCTGGCAAATGTGCCGAAAACATGGGGCGTCGCCAAGTACCGCGATATCGAATCACTTAACAATTACGCGGAAAACGTTGCCGCCGGAGCATCGCAAGAGGTTCTTGCCAGTATTCTTTCTGAAATGCAAAAAAAAGCACGCGACAATGCTAGAACTCCAATGCAGTGGGACGAGACTACTTATGCTGGATTCAGTTCGGTCGTACCCTGGATGGACGTCAACGAGGACTACCAAGAGTGGAATGCTAAGGCGCAAGTAAACGATGCCTCCAGTGTGTACGCTTATTGGCAATCCGTATTTCGTCTACGAAAAGAGTTTAAAGACATCCTGGTGTACGGCACATTTAGCCTTGTGGATGCGTTAAACGAGAATGTTTTTGCATACAAGCGCACGTATGGTTCTAGTGACGCGCTGATCGTCACATTGTTTAAAGATACTGAGACCAAATGGGCTGTTCCCGAAGAGTATCTTAAACCAGGTAAGATCTTGTTGTCAAACTATGATAGAATCGATATAGCTGGAGAGATTGTGTTACGACCATTTGAGGCATTTGTCTTGCTGCTTTAAAGGATATACCTACATTTTGGTTATATAGAAATAAACAATTAGTGTCTTCCATATCCAAACCCAATCGTCCAGATGCCAGTGATATTTAACAGGGGTATTCAGACCCAGTCGATCATATACGGTTTGTAACTGTTGGAAGATCCACAAAGTAGAATCCTCCCTGTCATCGCTAAGAAAGGAACTGCCAACGGCAAAGGTGCGATTTATGGAAGCCAAACCGTTGGTATTAACAAATGGTAGCCGAAAGCGGTTGGTCTTATACGTGCTATCCATAAGAAGGACCTCAGAATGATGGCGAAGCAACTCAATCGCCCATTTGTGAATAAACATCAGTCGAGTAACCCGTTGATTAGAATCACGTTGGTTGAAGGAGATATAATCCGAATCCTCGTCAAGCTGGAACGGTAACGCTTGTATGGGAGACAATCAGTTGAGATCATTTCGCTTGACAACTGTTCGGAGATTATGCACATCTCGTCGCGTAACAGATATGTCCGGATGTATTTGACAAAGAGTTCAGGGTGCCTCTAGCTCCAATCCCCACTTTCATCTGATGAAATTAACGATATGGATTGATAGAGCACAGTGAAAGAAAAGTTCGATTAGAACCTTATGGAAGGGGTTGTTGGATTTCCGTAGATTGAGTTCTGTGATCAACTCTCGTATCCAAGGTAATTTGACCTCTATATATGCACATGAATACATATGATTTGTGTCTAATCCTCAACAAGAAGTGATTCTTCACATGAGGTTATTCTCAAGTCTTTATTCTCAAGTCTTTCATGTCAGGATAGCCTACTCAACTTCGGTGAAACCCCTCAGACTATTCTTCTTTTAGGAGGATCAGCTCATTTGTCATACGTAATTGTGAAACAATCTCATATGAGAATTACTTATGTGTCATACGACAACCCTTGATGAAGTAACATGAGGAGGACTGTAAATGTCAAGTTTCTCGTTGGGTACGGGCTATTATCAGTAACGATAACACCTTTGATCATGCGTGAGTGGCATGTGCACAAGCTATATATATTTAGCTTTTCATGAGCCCAGTTCCGCACTTCACAACTATTTACTCTCTTGACGTGACCTTCTCTTTTTAGTGTTACCCACATGCCTTAGCATGAACCTTATCGCTGGCACATTTTATCTACCTATTCCAAAGTTGTAGTTTTTTTTTCACATTTTCTACTGAACTGCTGTTTAATATACCTTTATTACGGTGATCTGCAAGGGTATATTACTACATGCACGTTACAATTTGGTTAACTTGAATGGGCACAGCAAGTTGTATATGGTGCGAGCAAGGCAGAAGGTATCGAATCGGATTCCGGTGGCGCAATTGCACTTTTCCAGAGCTTCAGGCTCCTCCTGCCCGTGAACTTTCTTCATCACCTGGGCATGTATCAACTCCAACGCAGATCGAGAGATAGAGCATCGACGTTTCGGCCTGCGTCCTGATATCGTAACGGACAATGATGTTTTCAATTGAGTTTGAGCACACCGAGTTGATCTGACGGCTGACTGTTCCTGTGGTTCAACTTTTGGCCCGCATAAAGCGTCGCGGCAGATGAACCTAAAGCACCTTCAAAGCACTGCGACTTCCTCAACTCGAGAAGACGTGCTGATCCCAAAGTTCGGATAGCGCGATATGCATAATTCGGTCCAGCGTTCTGCGGTTCCGCCTATCCACCATTGGTTGATGAAGAGACAGAGCTGGTTGAACGACTTGTGTACACCCCGGCCACGGCTGTCATGAGTGCCTTATCTGCGTCTGTAATTACAACGGCCAGGCGTGTTTCCATGAAACGATTTCCTCTCTCGCAATTGTTAACTTCATCTTGTGCTCCTATACTCTCTGCTTACTCAATTGTCGCAAAACCCGGATATACGAATCGCTTTTTTCGTTCGTGACGAAGCATAATGCTACTTATGGGATAGACCACCCCTAACCTTAGCCTACGATGGCGTTGTCATTTTCAGATTCCCAGGCAAGCACTAGTGTTCGAAAACGCCGCGTTTGTGAGACGTCTTCCCGTTTGCGTGCTCATTGGCCTACGCTACACTACTTACATTACACGATTTGTAAGTATTTTTCTTACTTTCGGGGTTGCCTCCGATACCTGTATACGATGGATAGCTATTGTTCTTGTTTGATTGTTTGCCCGGCTGCCTGTACAGGGTTCGATGAGGAGCACAAACATGATACACATGCCCCTAAGGTATAATGTGCGACGAACTGCAAAAGTCATAAGATCCATGAAAATATCGTTCCGATAATTCCAATGCTACTCTGAATGAGAGTAAAGTTGAATGATTGAGTTGTCGGCAACCCCGCTTGTTCATAAAAATAAGTCGAGTAACCTATAAGAGCAGTTCCACAAAAGGCCTGGGTAAACCACACGACAGACGCGATCTCAGTCCTTCGAAGATCGGTCCTTTTGAGACAGTCCAGAAAAGATGTACCTTCAGCAGCTTTACGCTCAAGTTCGTTAGTGTAAAACATCATTGCGACTTTTTGTTCAGTGTTGGAGTCCGAACGGGTGCTTGTGACAAGTCGATCGATAGTTTTGGCCGCTTCTTCAGTTCGACCATGGAGGAGCAGCCACCACGGAGATTCTGGGGCAAACCACACGCCAATTATAGGGGTATTGGCCAAAACCACTGGACGGCATAGCAGCCTCTGTAAGCCCATACGCCGTTCACTGAGAGCTTGAGTCTGAGAACAGCAGACGCTAGTAGTTGGCCTATTACCCAGCAGAGGTTGACATACGACGTTAGACCACAGAGAACATAGGCGGCTTGCAATGTCTGGATGTTGGGAGCGAAGAACTGAATGAAGATAAAGGCAATAATAGCCAGGAGCGCAGAGATCATAGTCTTGCGGTATCCAAATCTCTCGGACGCGTAGCCAGCGTAGAATAATCTAACGATTTCTCCCACCTGGGCACCATTAGATAATCCGGCTTGCCAAGCTGCGGATATTGAGTAGGTGCCATCTGGTTGGAGTGTACCAAACTTTTGAACAAAGGAAGGAAACCCATAGAAGGATCCGAGAAGGATCGTATCGTATCCCTCCATGGTGATTGCAGCGGAAAGTAGGATAGACCACGCGACAGCTTTTGGATAAATCTTAAATGCTTCGCGAGGAGTCATCTGGTGTTCGAATGCTGTGGCATCTTTGGCCTCAACTAGCAAGTCCGGATTCGAGTTTTGTTGAGCGACAACCGGACGAAGAGCAGTCGGCTCGACGCCAGCCTCAGGAGAATAGTCGCGTTCGGTCTTGGAGTACAGTTTGCTGGAGCCAGAAATGATTTTAGCGAAATCAAGTCTGGGGAGCAGGCGGGATGTCAAATTATATATCTGAGACCCCGTCAATCAAAGCCGGTTTAGCGGCGAAACTACCCCGCAAATTGCTATCTGCGGCTCGTCACCAAGGTTGGGGGCGGCCACAGGGCCTGCCAATCGAAGGTGGAAAAAGTTACTGAGAGATTAGAATAGTGAAATCTGTCGGTGGCCAGCCATGGAACAAGACTAGATAGAGACTAGTAAAAATGTGGGGAATGTGGAGTGACTGCCTCGACCAGGGTGGCGTGACACGAGGTCCAATGAAGTTGGCCTGTGCGCAACCCTCATGTCGCGAAGTAGCTCCGAGATTCACCCGATTGGCTCAATACAAACATCATGGGAAATCGGCAATGATAATGTTTCTGGCCATCGTGAAGGAAATTGTTTTTGGTACTTCCTTGGGCATAAACCACTGTTTCAAGATGAAATAGAATTCGCCGATCCATTGCCGACAATAATTCTCGTCGGGTGTATTTCGGCGCTGGGGGGAGCAGCTAGGCCGCAGGATTCATACCTACGTAAGGTATTATTGTCAATATCGCATGTTTTACAAAGATTTTGTGCCTTCGACTAACTGACCAGTGGTGCAGTTGACACTAACAAACAACAAAAACCAGCAGTAATTTAGCATTAGCGCACGTCCAAGCTCGATTGTATTCGAACTGCACGAGCTTCAATCCCTTTCTGCGGGGAAACTGTCAGGTCTGCGCGACAATTTTGTGCTAGAAACCATCACGAGAAAAGTCCGCAGGTCCATAATTTTGGCCTTCCCGGGATACTGGCACTGTTCCGGTGATCCAAACTCTTCACGTGGACATGGCAAATAGAATATGCTGCCGATCTCTGCCCTGCGTTTGAGCGCATATCTGCCGTCAAGACATCGAATAACCTGACAGGATGTATAAGGCATATTTGGACCTTCCAATCGCTTGAACCGTACCGATAAGAATTAGAAGACGGTCGGGTTATGGTCCCAAAACTAACAAAATCACTGCCCCACTTTTACTCCAAGTAAATTGTATTTCAAGCGCTCGAGTCGAAAGTAAGACATATACTAATTAGGCTTTTGTCCTTTGGCGAGAGGAAAGAGGAGATGGCGTCCACGTAGAGAAAATCGTGGAAGATGCTGCTTGCTTGCTGCGCCGATGATTCTCCGTTCCGGATGGTTATTGCGTGTGTCAAATGTCAAATGGTGTAACTTCGCGCAAATAGGGACGAGCCGACCCCCCCCCCCTCCCTCCCCTTTTCCCGGCAGATCATCACCCCCACCGTAGGATGTCTTTTGTCGAATGCTGAATCATGGCGTTCACCGTCGTCGCCGCGGATACTTCGGCCGTCAAACTTGACCATTGCTCTACCCGCGCTAGCTCCGCAGTCATGTTCACTCATCGTAACTGGGCGCTCACCGAACTCAAGGCAATTGTCGACAAGTGGCAGTCATTCATGAAAACGAACGACGGCTAGAACGCGATTTACCTCGAAAATTATGACCAGGCTAATCTGTTTCCCGGTTCGTATCCGATGACCAAGCGTGCGCAAGGTTGCACAAAAATGCTGGCTACTTGCCTGGGGTAGTCTGGCGCGATCTTCATATAGCAGGGTCGAGAGCTCGGTCTTGCTAATGTACCAAAAGAGGGGGGGGGGTCGAGGAGTATCGCGATCTCGAATACTTACTTAGTACCAAGGACTGGCTGCCACTGGGGAATCAAGAAGTTCTTGACGGTGTTCTTACTGAAATTGCAGAAGAAGGCGCGAGATAACGCGCGCACATCGATGCAATGGGACGCGTCTGAGAACGCTGGTTTTAGTACCGTCACTCCGTGGATGGACATCAATGAGGACTTCAGAAAATTACATTACACGCCGAATCTCAGGTGAATGATCCCTCTAGCGTGTACGCATACTGGCAATCAGTTTCCGGCTACGTCGCGAGTTCAAAGATGTTCTTGTGTATGGCAAATTCGGTATGCATACAAGCGCGTGTATGGATCCATTGAAGCGCTGATCGTCACTTCATTCAAGGATTCTCCAGTGAGTGAATTGTACCAGAAGAGTATGTTGTGCCGGGAAAGATTCTGTTAACCAATAATGATAGAAGTGAGATAAGTGGAAAGATTGTATTGCTCCCATTCGAGTCTTTTGTCTATTTGATTCAGTAGATCTCACATATATACTGTCACAAGGCTGGGCTGGATCTAGGCTAGAAGGACGCTTACGGGCAAGGCAAGCCAAGGCGTGCAAGCAGGGAACAAAATATATTCAACTAGAAGACAGGATCCTTTCCCTGGCCTGGCAGTGAGTAGGAGTACCTCCTTTTATAACTGCCATGCCATCCGTTTGTAGAACAAGAACTAGAACAAACAACAATGCGTAACTCTGGATGCAATTGTAATTAAGTGGGGAAAAGCCCTATGGTGCGGCTCCGTCGCTACTCCGATACCGGCCAGGGCTCTTTTCATCACACTCGTGAGTCAACGAGGATTTTAATTGCACAGAGGAGCTGATATTATCTCAACAACTAGACTGCAGTCTTCAAGAATCAATGCTCTCACGGGACCGGAGGAGTGGTAATAATGATGTTGGTGTGTATTAGTGATAGTATTTCTTCATTCTCCAGGTGTACGAACGGACCAAAGAATCAATGGTGCGATTATCCACGTCAACTACTTTTGGAACAACGGCTTGCGTCAGATGATCATATACGCCTGGCGTCAATGGAGAGTCAGTAACGCCTTTATTGTTCTTCTTCCTTGACAGCGGGACCTCGCTTGCCACGGTTCGTTCCTTGTTTGGCAACAGGGGGAGCTTCAGGTCCGGCTCTCGAAGTGTCTGAAGCTCTCGAACTTTCAGGACTGTGACGCGCGCCAGCAGATGAGTTACTTTCTTCTTGCTGATATGCTCGCTAAACCCTCTCTGTATCCAGGAACCTGAACCAGGGTTTAGAATTATATTACTTCAAAATTTTGCCAACATCCACCACACATTCGTGAGGACCAGTTGCACCCTCAGCTTCTCCAGATTTAATGATCTCGATATGGAATCTCATTGGAAGAGATACAGTAAACCCTCGATATAACGAATTAATTCAGCCAAGACTTTCAGTTCGTTATATCGAGCTTTTCGTTATATCAAGGAACACTGCTCTTTCTAATTTAACTCTAAAACTATGCTCTAATATCCTTCTGCTGCTGTCCCCCCAGCTTTCTAGCATTTAGAATTCGCTCATGTTTAAGAAGGTCTTTAATAAAAGCCTGATTTCCTTCATGCTGCTGCTCTTCATGAAGACGAAGCTTATATAGCGCCTCGATTGCCTCACCGACCGAAATTTTCGGAAGGACCTCAATCTCTTCATCTGATTCCTCCTCAATTTCGGGTCCAAATTGAGCAAGAATTTGCTCGTCAATATGTTCAAGATCATCCTGAACGGTCTCATCGGCAGGATTTAGAAAGTTATTAATATCCATAACATCTCCTATATAGTTAGATTCCCGAAGTTGGGCAAGACCGTTTGATATATCTGTAATAGCCGGCTCCGGAGAATCTGCAACTTCTTCTACGTTGCACAACGCTTTTTGGAAGCAACGGATAATAGTATCCGGTGACATGTCCCTTTCCCAAGCTTGAATGCCCCAGCGGAGCGCCTTTAGGACATTCATGCTATTAACCGGATCTTTTCCTACTTCATATTCACTGAGCATATAATGAATCCATTGTCGCTTCCAATAAGCTTTCCATGTGCGGATAATCCCTTGATCAAGAGGCTGATATCTGCTTGTTGCATTTGGCGGAAGCCAGATAATCAAGATATTGCATAAAGGATAGCAACTCGTGTTGATGTTGTGAACAGCGGCTTCATGCGCTGAGAAATTATCCATGAGAAGCGCCACCTTTCGACCAACCATTTTCGAATCGAACCAGCGAAGCCATTCCTCCATAATAACTGTTGTCATCCAAGCATTGCGATTATGCCGCCAAATCATATTTAAATTGTGAATGTTGATACCCGCAGCTCTAAAAGCACGGGGAGTCTTAGCAGTTCCAATATACCAGGTTGGCATAAGCTCCGATCCATCTGCATTGCAGCATATATGAGCAGTTATTCTTGCTTTTTCCTTTTTTCTTCCAGGAAGGCTTCGTGTTGAAAGACTTTTATCAGGTACTCGCTTCCAATAAAGAGACGTCTCGTCGCAATTAAACTGATCCCTAAGGCTATACGCGCTTAACGCCTGTCGAACTTCAATCATCTGCTCAGCACTCTGTTGCTTTACACTTCCATCTTCTCCATATTGTGTGAGACTCCTAATAGATCGTCTGGTCTGAAAATTGTGTAACCAGCCATTACTGAGTGTAGGCATCTCCTTCCCTTCGTAAGCGGGAAGATTTTTCCAAAAGAACAGTGCTTTTTCCTTTATAATCTCTCCAGTTATTATTATGTGGCCCTCTGCTCGCTGTATCCATGCATATAAGGCAGCTTCTAGCTCAGGCCAAAGTTCACGTCGAAAACGTTTTGCATCCGGCGCCGGGGCTCGATCACTCGATGACTGGTCAAGGTGACTATACCGAGAAGAAAGGATTTCAGACACTGAAGAAGATGAGATATTCCGATTATAGGTATCCTTGAACCATTGTTGGAGATCGTGGTTGCTTGCATTAGGTCGATGTGGGCGTTGTCGGGCGAATCTCGGAGTTACTTCGCGACACCCTTGTGCCTCAGCCAAGAACTCATGTGACATATGTCACGCCGCCGCCCGCGCCGAGTGCAGTCGATCACGGCCCATCTCCCGGACAACTCTTTCGCGAAGTTAGGTTCGCCCGCATTCTAGTCTCAGTGTGCCTTTTTTTCTCATTGTGGCAAAATCAGATCACAATGCGGGGTAACTTCCCCGCTAAATTATCATTGGATAATTTTACCTGGGGACTGGTTTTGGACGGCTGTCGGACTTACATATAAGATTTCCCGACCACCTACTTGCTTCGCCAAAGTCGCTGCACCTCTCTCCAGTACAATGCACTTCACCAAGACAGAAGACCATTCCAACGTGGATGTCGCTCAGCCGGCTGCCCTGCAACCCGTTGTCACTCAAAACCTCAATCAGGACTTGCTAGTTGAGGCCAAAGATGCCACAGCATTCGAACGCCAGATGACTCTTCGGCAGGCACTTAAGATCTATCCAAAAGCTGTCGCATGGTCTATCGTACTTTCCAGTGCAATTATCATGGAAGGATACGATACTCTCCTTCTTGGATCATTCTACGCGTTTCCAGCCTTTAACGAAAAGTTTGGTACACTCCAGCCAGATGGCTCCTACGTAATATCCGCAGCCTGGCAGTCCGGATTATCTAATGGTGGACAGGTCGGACAAATCTGCGGATTATACTTCGCAGGCTACGCCGCCGACAGATTTGGATACCGCAAGACTATGATCGCTGCGCTAATCGCTATCGCTGCTTTTGTATTCATTCAGTTCTTCGCTCCCAATGTGCAGACATTGCTGGCTGGCTATATTCTCTGTGGTTTGCCATGGGGTGCTTTCCAAACAATAACTTGTGCTTATGCGGCCGAGGTGTGTCCAATTGCACTTCGTGGTTATCTCACCACCTACGTCAATTTGTGCTGGGTCATTGGCTCGTTTATCGCAGCTGGAATTGTGCGAGGTATGCTGGGTGTCCAGGGCGAGTGGGGGTATAGAGCTTGTTATGCAATTCAGTGGTTCTGGCCTATTCCTATAGTCATAGGCGTCATCTTTGCTCCGGAATCGCCATGGTGGCTCGTCCGTCACGACAGGATTGAGGAAGCTACGAAAGCCATTGAGTCTCTTACTACGAAAGGCGCCGACACGAACTTTAACTCAGAACAAGCGGTGGCTATGATGATCCACACCAACGAGATGGAGAAAAAAGTTTCCGTCGGAACATCATATTTTGACTGCCTGAAGCACACCGATTTGAGGCGGACAGAGATCGCAGTAGTTACTTGGCTCACGCAGACTTTCTGCGGTTCATCACTTATGGGTTACTCCACATACTTCTATCAGCAAGCAGGTTTATCCACTACGCAATCGTTCAATTTTACTCTCATTCAATTTGCTCTCGGAGGATTGGGAACAATGTTCTCGTGGTTGCTCATGACATACTTTGGTCGTCGTACCCTGTATCTTGGCGGCTTAGGCAGCATGTTCGTTTTACTTATCGTCGTCGGTGTTATCTCTGTTACACCGGCTGCCGAGGGTGGTGGCCAATGGGCAATTGGCTCCATGCTTCTCATATTCACTGTCGCGTACGACTGCACTGTCGGCCCTGTCTGCTATTCAATTGTTGCAGAAATTCCGTCTACGAGGCTCCGTTCCAAAACAATCGTCATTGCGCGAAATGCGTACAACATTGGCGGCATCATCAACAATATTATTACACCGTACATGCTCAACCCTACCGCGTGGAACTGGAAAGCTAAAACCGGATTTTTCTGGGCTGGAATCAATGCGTTGTTCATCTTGTGGACCTATTTCAGACTGCCAGAACCGAAAGGACTGGCATATAGTGAGCTTGATATTCTGTTTGAGCGAAAGATTAGTGCGAGAAAGTTTACGTCCACCCGTGTCGATCCATTTAATGGGACTACTTCTGCGCTGGATACGCCGAAGGGCGCGGAAACGATGGTTGAGAATGTGGACGAAGCGAAGGCATAATTTGCAATTCGAGTGCCAAGATTTATTGTCGTGCTTTTTGTTTATTCTTGCCCAATTTGATCTGTAGTTAATTGCTACTGTGGACCTATGAGTTGATTGTCTTGTGTATTTTCCTTGTGAGACTCCTCCCGTCTTTATAAACATTTCTTATCTATGTCGAGGGCTGCACCCTCATTTAACTCTAATCTATGTTTCACAATATCTTTCCTTATCCTTATAAAAGGTGTTTTCTGTCTAACACAACCCCCCAGCTGCAGCCGATTCCTTCCAAGGCTGCGAACATCCTTATTCGGAGTCACTCTCTTCGTCAGGCTGGGTCGCAATCCTATGAGAGCTCTCAGGGTCGTTTCGCAGTTCTTGTGCTCTCTTCTCTTCCAGCTGTGCTGTGATATCAACCAGTCCCAGTTGGTCCACGAATTTCCGAAACGCTGTGTGAACCAACACCTTTGTTAGGCCGTCGGCAATCATTTCCCCTGACGGTGCGTACACAGCCTCAATCCTCTTATTGAATACCTCCAGCCGTAGTCAGTGATTGTGGATGTCCACATGTTGCAGCCTGGTCTGCAACTTGGTTATCTCTTCAGACCAGCCGGATCGTCTGAGCGTTGTCGCATTGGATTTTAGGTAATCAGCCGCGAAACAAATATTCCTTCTTTGGTTGCCTGTGCGAAGGCGAGGAGTTCGGCTTCTGTAGTCGATTAAGTGACTGTTGACTGCTTGTTGGCTCGCCAGCCGATGACTCCGCCAAAGAGTCTCATCACGTAGGCTTGAGAGCTCTTCCGGTCGGGGGGATAGGCAAACGAGGCGTACGCTCGCTACGAGGAAGTCGTCTTCTCCACCAAGTTGCAGAGCAAAGGATCTTGTGTTCTTCAGATAGTCAAGAACCTGATCCGCAGCATCGTGGTGTTTGGCTGAGGGGTTCATGTTGAATCGTGAAAGATTGAAGTCGCGAAGGAAATGTCTGGTCGGGTGATCACGGCAGCGTAGAGAATAGAACCAGTCTTGAGTAGAGAGTACTTTGGAGGCTTCGCCGTCAAATGGAAGGAGTTCTTCCTTCTTCATCGGGGATGTAGGCTTTTGTCCTGTTGACTCGGAGAGATTGGCAATTTTGTCGATATAGCTAATAACCAGATTAGTCTTCTTTTTCTACTGTAGTGGTTCTCCACCTGAAGGCTGATACATCCTTTGGAGTCGATTGGCCAACGAGTGTGCTGTCTCTTCTTGTGCCTTTCGGTACGCCAATACGATGTCGTTGACGTAAAAGAAAAGCAGGATCAGAGATCCAATCAACTACATCAACTACATCTTTTTTGTCAGTGTAGAGTAAGTGTATATTAATAAGCGAGACTTGAATGTAGTGTATCAACGGGCGCCTCAAATGTAGATGGTGTAAGTGTAGTTGACTTCAGTGTATGGGGTGACCCACTATGACTGTCGCCGTCCCCTCAGAAGAAGCACACCTAAGATGCTCCGCCAATTTTGAAGTCTTCTTGAGTAAAATTACCGTACTACCGTGTAAGCAGCCTCTCTGCCGTTTCCCCTGACCATTTAAATTATCTCTTCAGCAGCCAGTTCCTGCGCCTTACCAATAAGCCATGATAGCTCCTGTCTTCTGAACTCGTCATCATTGAAATGCATGCTCTCAAGCTGTCTTTTCTCCTCCGTGATTGAAAGGAACAAAGGACGAAACCATGACCTCAACACTTTACACATGCCTTTACTCCGTTGATGGACAACCATCTGCCCTGAGGCTGAGAACAGTCTTTCACACTCGGCAGACATGGATTGTATCGTGAGAAAGTCGAGAGCCATTCGAGAGAGCCGAAGTAAGAGCGATATGACAATTACGGATTAATGCGCGTGACGCGGTAGCAGAAGATTTATTAAGGTACCTTGGTTACAGCACAAATTAAGTGGGGATAGGGTATCTACGAACATTACTAACCATCAATCCTACTGTGAGCACATGATACCCATAAACATTTTACCAACTTCTCAGAACCTTATCTTATCGCGAACAAATACACTGAATACACTAAATCCATGTACACTGGATCTTCAAATGTATGTAGTGGATTAGTCAGAAACGCTCTGGTGTAGATTATTTAGTTTAGTGTAATACACCAAGTGTATCAACTCGTGTAAGTCGTGTAGTTGCTTGGGTCCCTGAGCAGGATCCCGTCTCGCGCAAAGCAACAGGGTTCTTGAGGGATGGTTCCAATCCCAGCCTTCTGGTCCGTTCTCGCTAAATATAATTAGTTACCATTCATCATAATCCATCTTCCGAACACTCGTTTTTCCGAATATTATTCGGCGAATGCCCCATTTTTGTTGGCGAATAACGATCGCTGCAATTATTCGCTCAATAATCGACGTACAAATTTTTGGTTAAAGATGTACTTGACATTAGTTTTGTGGTGTAAATAACGGACTGCTTTCCTGTTTGCTCTAACGACGGCAAAGTCGCAGAGGTGAACCTCAGCTGAATAGAATGTCGAACTTTGATTCGCTGATTGGGCAACCCTGGCGCAATGTTTCGCCGCAGTATCCCGAAGTAGTTCCGTATCGCGCCGCACAGTCAGGGCCCGGCCTGGTACTCGAAGCCCCACGTACAGCCTGCTCCAAGGCAACATGTTAGATGAAGAGTATCGCCACCTTATCCTTTCAGCGTTTCTCCCTATCCTTCTCCTCTATCTTATCCTGACACCCTAAATGGTTGCCGAAATTCCTTGTCCCTAAGCGCGCCTGGTGGGAGGAGTCTAATGTCTACCATATCTGTCCTGCCTCATTCAAGGACTCGAATGGCTATGGCGTCGGCGACATTCCAGGAATAATTTCGAAACTTGATTACATCAAGAACATCGGTGTTGACGTCGTCTGGCTTTGTCCGTGCTGCAAGTCACCTAAACCCAAAGCTGGCCCTAAAGGAGAACGGGTTCCTCGTAACAACTGGGTTTCGCATTTTGGTGGTATGTCAGTCCTCAGATTTCATGAACAAATTAAACGTCTACAGGCAGTGCATGTGAGTACGACAAAAAGAGCAACGAATACTATCTCCATCTTTTTGCCAAAGAGCAGCCTGACCTCAACTGGAAAAATCCAAAAGTCCGCGCCAGGTCCATGATATTATCCGCTTCTCGATCGCGGAGGGGACGGGTTTCGGCTGGATGCGATCAAATTTGTCATCGAAAATCTCGACTTTCCCGACGCTCCTGTGACTATTCCATCGGCAAAATTTCAGGATGCGAGGGAAGATTTGGAGAGAATATGCCGCGTTTAGTGTCTGAGAGATGGGAGCGTTAACGATCCCAAGGAGGGTATTGAGGTTCGCCGTTAGAATCGAGAAGAGTTAAATATAATTTTTCAATTTGAGACCTAAGTCGATTGACATATTTTGGTGACCCCGGCTAATCCTATAAAGAGTCATTATGGATCACTCGTCAGTTGCAACGTAGGTAATTCCCGCGCAAGTGGAAGCTTAGTGAACATAGGCGAATTGCGAACAAATGGTAAAAACATATATGTACGAGCACCACGAATAGAATGCGTTTTACTTCGAGAACCACGACCAAGGACGATCGGTATCGCGGTTTGCGTCGGATAAGCCAGAGTCTCGCATGTACGCTGCAAAAATGCCGGCTACTTTCCTCGGATACAAAGTGGAACAGTGTTCGTTTATGAAGGGCAGGAGCTTGGAATGGCTAATATGTCGACGACATGGGGTATCGACAAACTTAAGGACTTAGAATCAACCAATTTCTACAAT
Organism: Lipomyces tetrasporus; assembly: GCF_029532465.1. Taxonomy (NCBI): domain Eukaryota; kingdom Fungi; phylum Ascomycota; class Lipomycetes; order Lipomycetales; family Lipomycetaceae; genus Lipomyces; species Lipomyces tetrasporus. The sequence goes on from NW_026611602.1 coordinate 23,674, forward strand.
GAGTAAGTATCAGATGTGCCTATTATGAATGTTTCGCTTAGTTCTAGAATTCTAGAATCGGGAGCTTCTGAGGAAATCCTTCAAGTAGTTATGGCCGATCTCTAGAAGAAATGTCGTGACGACTCACGCACACAAATGCTAGCACACAGATTTCAGTATCGTGCAACCGTGGATGGAAGTTATCGATGACTACAAGGAGTGGAAGGCGGCATCTTGGGTTGAAGATCTCTTCAGCGTTTACTCCTACTGCCGATCGATCCTTGATTTGCGACGTGGATATAAGGACATCTTCGTCTATGGGTTTTTCACTTTGGTAGACCCCGCAGACGAGCAGATTTTGGCATATGCCGGGCGGTATGAAGACAGGGTGGCGCTCTTAGCGAGATAGAGTCCTTGTGGACTGTGCCAGAGGACTATGCGAAGCCAGGGAAGGTTCTGTTTTTCAAATTATGGATGATTTTCACAATTCGTCCTTTTGAGGCTATCTCGTATTTGATTGATTAGCTTATATGCTCTCTAGCTAGGTATTAATAGGAAACGACTCATTGGCATGTCTCTGTATTGTAGCTGACTTTGAGACTTTAAACAATTGAAACTTAGGGTCAGGGTCTAACCCTAACCCTGGCCAGGTTCTCATCCTTATGCCTCTTTCCACTTAACCAGCTCACAATATTTCCGCAAGTCTTCTCCATTGTGAACTACCAGTATACCCATGCAGGACCGCAGTTCCAGATACAGTCACTGACATGTAGAATTCCATGTTTGACGTTCGACTTGTAGGATCAAATGATAGATATGCTCATACGATTGCACAAAATGAAAACTTGTACTTTCCAGCAGTCGAAGATCATCAGTGGTAATTTTCTCCTGAGTTGCAATGGAATATATTTTTGCCAATTCCACAAAGTTTTTCCGAACTTCTGGTGTTGTTCTTGAGTCTAGCAAAGGGTGTGAAAGTAATTGCAGAAAATCAAACCAATTCTCTGCACGATAGCTTCGGAAATTCTTGAAAATATCCAAGGGAGACCGTGGGAGAGAAGCTGGTATGTCTCTTGCGCAACTGATAATATCATGACCAAGACCCGCCAGATCCTTGAACATATTCTCCGGTGAATGACATTGTAAAGGCCGGACTCCTTTCCAGATCTCAAAAGTCCGTGGAACAACACCTTGTAGTATCAGGTGCATAATATCGGTTGGAAAGGATTCTGGCCAGTATAAAGTTGGTACGTCCAGTAACGGTGATCTACCAGAAATTTCAAACTTCTTAAAAACTGATTTCTGATTAATTTTGGAGACATCTTCTATGTCTCGCGGGAAACTTGACCATGCTTTCAGCCGCGGTCGACCTGTTGAATCCACATGCTTAACTTGGGATAAGGGCAAGTAGTTTGATCCTCCTTACTTGTAAATGAAAAAAAAATACTAACGAGAAGGGCAGTAATGAATCGGAAGTCGCATGTTGTATATAGAGAATAAGTGAGCGTGTTTTCAAGTTTGACGGGCCGCGCGCAACAGAGAGAACCCTAACCCATAGCACTCCCAGCTCAGCGCGTGATTGGAGACGGACGTGCGGGGAAACCGGCTAGAAGTCCGCTGGTCCCACCTTGCTGACTTACTGCTCCCCACACGCGCTTTTTAAATCAGCAGTATTGTGGGTACGGATTGTGGTTAAATCGTTTACAGAACCGTTGGCAAATGAACGAGGCTAACGATTGACGTTCGAAATCATTCGGTTTATTTGATTGTGTCAGGTCTATTCGTCTCGTGCAAGACGCTTGTTGCTGAGTTCAGAGTTGCTCGATGCGTCGGAGAATGTAACAGAGGAGCACTCAGAAAATTATATGCACATGCGGATCATAATGTTTCAGATAGGTAGCCGTTGTTATTACTGTACTTGTGATGAATTCTACTAACAGAGTATACTTTTCTTGCCGTTCTTTACCAGGTACCTTGGTCATTTGCGTTGCATTTTAGCAGTCTTAAGTATCGATGTGTATTGTCGTATTTGCTAACACGCTAGGGCCTAGGTTCCATTTGAATGAGCATGGCTGTTTTGCTTCGCCTTCAGCAAAGTAGACCCGTTTTGCGCTATATGTGCGCATCTGTAATCGGACTTGCATCGGTAACTTCCTTGGTAGGTGATAGTTGCTAGTGGGTGTTAACCGCTTACTGTTGTGGCTGACGTGATTGTGTCTCTTTTAGGATACGAAACCGCCCGCAGTGATTAATAATTACTGTCGTAGGCAATCTTATATCCTTTTCTAGTGATATCTCTTATACCGCTACAACCAATACATATCTTAGCTGCAGATGTGCTGTCTACTTCGAGGACCTCTACTTTCTGGTTTACTTGTTTAACCTAGCAGCGAGCTGTTGAGGTTTTGTATTTTGGCCTGTATTGCATCTCTGAAGTGATCTGAACCCGCTGACAGTGATTAATGACTACTGTTCCCAACGTCTTTTCTATGCTATCTCTCATACTGCTACAACCGATACACTATCGTTACGTACTGCAGATGTGTGGTGTACTCTAATGGCCTGTACCCTGTTTCTTCTTCAACCTAGCAGCGAGCTGTTGTGCTTTTGTTTTTCAGGTTGTGTTACGACATTTGCAGAATTTTACCACTCTGTTGCCGGTTCTGAGGTGGTGGATCCGGGGAAAGGTCAGCGTAATGGTCACCGGAAAGAGTACAGAGGGCACAGGGATTGGGAATGATTGGGTGGTCTGGTATATATACCTGCGAGATAGTACATGTCGAATTTGTGCGTCTATATGAGCAGGCATGTACTTATAGTAGATGGGTTATATATATCTGTATCTAGTTAGATATTCAATATATGTAGTTATTTATTTAGCAGATATTGCAGCACAATGTAAACCAAAACACCTGAATCAAGGAATGCGATCTGGTACATCACCTTGATGAACTTGGCACGTCAGTTTGTTGCACTAAGTACTAGTGGACTCAGTGTGTCATTGTGTTTCCGCTACTATGGCCAAAATTTTCAAGTGACACACTGGGGCCAACTACAAAATGACGGACCTGGTCCTTCCTGCTGAGCGTACCTAGTCATTGTCTGAATAGCGCACCTAGTGCCTCAGAATGACCAATCCGGTGCAAAATCTCTTTCCATAGGGTTGACTATGAGGACTCGACGGGGATACAGCGCATTTAATGTCCCTCCTGCGCCCCCGTCCGAGCCTCTACGTCCAATGAAAACTTTTGCAAATCAACCCAAATGAACCAATAAAGTATCACTATTACAAATAATTAGAAATGAAAACTGCGCATACGAGCGGAAGCAGCGCCGACCGAGGTCCGAGATCCGGTTCCGCGGTCGCCCGATGGCCCTAACTTTATTTTCGACACACTTCAGCTAGCAGTTATAGTTGTCATTTAGACAGGGTTGATGCCTCAACTGACAACTAATAAGTGGAAGAATGGCGATAGTTAACATAAAGCAAAATTCAATTTTTTGTTCTTGATATTTACTAGGTGGTTTAGGCAAACAGGACTTAAATTCTTCTTCTTTTCGTCAGTAAAGAGCTGCGGAGTGATAACTAACAGGTACATCCTATGGTCAGTGTTGGACCAAACTGCGACGAGCTTGATATTGTCGCGTTCTCATGATAATGGCTATAGTGTATTTTTGTTCAGGGAAATCTTTCCAAAGTACAGCTTCTATTCCCTATGATTTTTACTGAACACTCCAATGTCGCACAATTGCCTTCTCATAACTGCGGCTACGTGCATATATGTAGTTGATCATTTCCGCGCAACGGCATGTTTACTGTGCCGTCTAACAAGATAACCCCATTTATAAAAGACATATGGGATCGGCGCTAACGGCGCGCTGATACAGCCCAAGATCGTTAAAGTCCAATGCGTACCCATATTCTTGTAGAACGAAATGCCAGCGACAGTCATTCCGCCCGCGCAAGCATAGCGAAGAAGGGTAACGAATGCCAAGGCGGATGCAGCGTAAACTTCGTATGAGTCAATGATATACATGTAGGCACTGATGAAAATGCAGATGACCCCGTAGCCGAACATTGCAGAGGCAATAATTGGAGACCAGACGCTGATCGACGCCTAAAGCACAAGTCAGCCATAGCCAATCATATCGTGGCTACGTTCTGTGGCACATACAAAATCCGTCCATCCCATCCAAAACAAAGATACTGGGACTGATATAGAGCCTCCAAGCATAGCGAACCAAAGCCGGATTTCAGGGTCGATGTGTGTCCCTCCCTTAACCAGAACGCCTTCCATGTCTTTTTTGGTAAGTCGATACAGAGGGGGCACCAGCATCGTCGCCAAGAGCATACCGCCGGCCATCGCGACAAAAATAATATTTGTAAGGCCTTGCGATATTCCGTAGACGTCTTCAAAGATGAATGTATAACCGTCCAAAAATGTAAATAAGACAATGTAAAGAACTGTCAAATAGACCGCCATTAAGATGATAATTGGTTCAGCGAGCATTGTAAAAGGCCGACTCAGGGCGATTTTCATGCGAGTCGAGAATGTAGTGTGGGTGATCTCGAGCTCTGCTCTATACCTGTTGTCGCCGGTAATCTCCCTAAGATGACGAGCCTTCCATTTCAATAAAATTGGTGCATAAGTTTCTGGCTGAAAGAGGATTACTAATAACAGTACGAGTCCAGATGTGATGAGCGAGATCCATTCTGTCCAACGCCAGCTGCCAATATGACCGACTCCAATATAACTTCCGATCACTGGGCCCAACACAGGACCACAAAAACCTCCAATGGCGAAGATGGGAAAGGCGTAAGTTTTTTCGACCGCATCCCACATGTCAGAAGTAGAGCCTCCAGCACACACCAACGGCGTAGACCCAAAAAAACCAGCCAGAAAGCGAAACACGACCTGTGCTCCAAAATTGGGCGCAAGAGCAGAGGCCATGATGAAGATTGAAAACAGAATGAGAGTTGATATGTAAACCACATTTCGACCAAGAGTCTCCGAGAACGGTCCAGCAAACAAGGCGCCGACACTATAACCGATTAAATATATACCTGTGGGCATTTTGACAGTCAGACAGACGAGTAGTCTCGGTCGCAATGGACGGAAAATTGGACGTACCTGTTGCTAAACTTTCCGCGACCTCGCTGACTCCAACATCCGCGGCTGCCTGTCGCAGAACTGCTGAATCGATAGATGACGCCATTCCTACTACGAACGCGATAGAAGACACGATTAAGGTCGTCGTCACTCGTCGGACCTTGCTAAAATTATGCGGGTTCGCAGGATCACGCTCGCCATCCCAGCCAACAATGAAAACACTTCCTCCTTTACCTTCAAGCGTAGTCCTGTCTCTAACTTGGATCCCATTTATGGCATGACCCATGGTGGAACGCTGCGAATAATGAGTCCTTGATGTCATGACACGACCAGCAGAACATGAATCAGCATCCTCCGCGGGTGTTTTAATCTCGCTTGAGCTCACAGAAGAGGGTAGATCAGAATTAACCTTCTCCTGGTCGGTTCCCAGCTGTTGGCGCACAACACTGCCGATGTTTCGGTATTGCAGATATGATTGCATCACAATTTAGTTGTGCTCAATGAGTAAGAGTACTGTATGTAACCGACAGAGAAGTGGAGCGGAAGAGGATAAAAATTGCCTGCAGCAACGAGAGATGCTGTGAGGATGTTGATTCTATAATCAGTTATAAACGTAGGGTTAGGGAGAAGAGCCTGCTGCGAACTCCGAACGATTTGTCACCATAGAGCATTTTGGTCTATTAACGGGCATTGACGGAGAAAGCGGCCCGAAGCGGGATGTAAGTTGCCGCAATTTGCGTCACTTAACTGCAGAGGATGTCAGCCGTATGCATCAAATAGCAATTTCTTGTTCGTGCATCCACCAAATCCCTGACGAAGACTCGGACGGATTGGTTAGATACCGAGTGCACGGACCAACCCGCCGATAACCGATCAAGTTCCTTATTTCCGCGAATCGGACGAAAGGTCGAGGCTGTTCTGTTAAGCCCGATCATTTGCATCTGAAATATCCATAGTAGATGAGTACACACGTATTCTGTTTTCAGCGGGTACAGTTACCAAGCAAGCAGATTATCAAGCCAGCAAGCTTATTACGAAGCGATCTAACCAAATGCGAGGGTTCTCCAGTTATTATTATGTGGCATTCCGCTAGCTGTATCCGTTCATATAGGGCAGCTTCTAGCTAGGGCCAATGTTCACGTCGAAAACGTTTAGCATTAGGTGCAGGTGCAGGGCTGCAGCGGATGCGGATATCCGCCAAAATTTTCCATATCCGCATCCGCCATCCGCCTTTTTGAAGGTGGGAGATATGTATCCGCTTTTGGACCAGATATCCGCCAAATCCGCCTTGAAAAAATTCGCAGAAGTCATTAACATATCGATTTTGAGTTTCCTACATGGAGCAGGTAAGGCCTCAACTAGAATATGCCACGTATTTCGACTGTCATCGGCGCCTCCAGTAAGGCATGTACGCTACTCGAACAACTTTTCTCGGTCGAGACTGAACAGATTGCTTGGTAATATGCGAGCGCTTGCTTTGCATTCACGACTGGGGTCTGGTATTTACTTTCGGCCATAGCCGCGTTGCATGTCGGTTTTGTCCAAAGGAATCGCTCAGCGGGACTCGGTCTGGTGCGACACCTTTACCCCCCCTCGGGTGCTCGGGTCATTTGTAATGAGAATGTTGTAATTGACTTGCTTATCCTTATTTAAGAATTTTTTAATTGGCTGTGTAGGTTGTGGGGAGAAGTTGGAATATATAAGAATCCTTGAAGATTCCTGCATCCCTCTTAATAAGACTCCATAAATCAGCTATCCAAAGAGATGTTTACTATAGGCAGAGATATTCTGGGGGTACGCAGATACGCCATGAAAGGCGAAACGATGAGAATGTTGATGTTGATGGATGGCGTGCAAAAATAATTGTAATAAAAATAATATAACTTATTCTTCCTTATGTTAATAAAAATATAATTCCATCCGAAAATACTCATTGTGGCATCCAGCTACATCTGCCGTACATGCTGCGCGCGTCATCATCTTCGTCGGGCGATCGCAGGTGCGAGTACGCGCGCATTACCTGCGTCAGCGCCTCGCGGGAGGTGCTCTCACGCTTCATCGCGCTGCGTAGCTTCACCGGCATCGCCTATAGCTGTCGCACAGTCGACTTCCTCGCCCTCATGGCCGCTATGACCTTGCTCCTAGCCCACCTTGATAGCCAAGGCCAGAGATCCAATCAACTACATCAACTACATATCTTTTGTCTGTGTAAAGTGTATATTAATAAGCGAGACTTGAATGTAGCCCTATAACAAAAAACCCTGAGCACACTCTGATGTTTGGTCAGAGCCGCTCTGATGGCCATTTGCAGAGCCACTCCAAGAAATTGTTGTTGTCACTCTGGCGACTGGTCACAGCGAGTCAGTGAACAAAATGAATGGCACTACCCATACATCTGAAAACTGTTTGGACAGAGTCACTTGATCGATGTGACTCTCCCGCCGCACACGATCCTTTACAGTATTTCGGCATAGCGAGTTCCTTGTGACAAGTCACTAGACTCGAGTAACTACGAGAGTTTTCAGGAGTAGCTTCCCATTTAGATACGTTACTACTATATTTATTGAATCACAGCAACAGAGCAACCGAGCAAACCGTTTAATAGCAGCCGGCAGGCTACTATAAATTACGCTTCGCCAGATAAGACTGACGCAGCTTGATACTCCTAGCTCTCTCCAGATTGGCGAGCTGCTTTTCTCTCTTGGCAGCCTCAAGTTTGCGGGACTCCGATACCTATGATAAATGACACTACCGTTAGCAATTCCTAATATAAACTAAATAGTAGTTTTACCTTCAGCGTGGGAGTGAGAGCCCTATAAGATTGCCGGCAGCTTGTGGCCGAAATTCGGATTGATTGTGGCTCTATTCCTCGTTAATTGCCTGCTAAATCGCCAATTGATAACTTTTAAACGGTACCATTTTCAAGGCTGCCATCCCCTCCTTGCGGAACATCGGTGATCTCTCCATCCGCTTCGCTCTGCGTGTCTTGCAGTGTTTCTTCTGCGACATATTCGTCACTGTCCTGATCAACAACGCGTACCTGATAATCCGCGCTTAAACGGGAGCCACTGATACTACCGTGCGCACGTCGGAAGTATCCCGAACAAAACACAATTGCTGCCCACTGGCCCTCGGCCAGAGACAGCAGAGGAAATTCTAGCTCTAAATATTCGCACATTCGTATCTGGATACCCACAGGAACATGCTTCCACTTTTTATACGAATAAAATGTGGGTTTGCAAAAAACCCGGTATCTGAGTGAAATAGCGGTACCGTCATCTCTTGGCACCGTGGCGTCAAGGGCCTGCAGGTAATGCAGCTCAGCAAAGCTGTCCAGGTAGCCCTACAAAGACCAGTTAGCAACATCCATTTCAGCCGCGCAACGGCTACATTTACGCAAATATCTTTTGCCGCTCGTGTGATGTTACGCTCTTTCGATAAACCTAGGCAGGTTAAGGTGGCCCTATTGCCGATTTGGCCGGCTCCTTGCGGTCTCGGTACCGCGTTCCTTCCTTCATCTAGTTTCCTTCATCTAGTGTGGAGAAGTTAGCATAATCTAAGTTATTCACATCTAATCGCACTTGCTATATGTAGGTTACCGTCTACTGGAAGTCGTATGTAAGATATATTAGAGTACTGCGGCATGATGGCTGACTTGGCGTTGTCAGTGTATGTACATAGTTGGTAGTTAGGTAAACAGTGCGAGAGAAGGGAGAGGGGAAGGAAGGCGGTAGAACTAACACGCGCGCGTCACTGACATTCGTGAGCCGCATCAGCAACCCAAGCGGAAAAACTCACTCAAAAATAAACAATACGTCACTCGTTATTTTATCATCCTCGTTGCATGAGATTTCTCAGTCTCCACTCCAGAGTCGGATCGAGCACGTTGTCGGAGCTCTTTGCTCTTCGGGAGGCAATTGGTCTACGAAAGAGAATACGCCTCCAACGCTGCCGTTAAGGTCTCAGCCTCATTGGCCCGCTCTTGGGGAATTCCCTGTTCTATTCTTATATCGTCTGTCTTGCTCGATCGGCCGTCGGTCAGCCTCAGCTGCAAACTAGAAGCGACTTCAAGGTATATGGGGCTTTCCGACTGGGGTCTCAGTGATTACTTCACTCGCTACGCAGTCCGGCCGGAGTTCCGGCAGGAGTCCGCAACTTGTTTTTACATCGTTGAAAGTCGCACCTGGCCTTCGCTGGACATCATATTCGCCACACTCGTGCCTCGATCTTCGATCTGGTCGGATTGAGCACGCCTTCGGAGTGAAAGTACTGTCCTAATAGCGAGGATATCGTCAGCTCATCTGTCGAATCCGTTGCGTCACAAGGTAGGAGCCGCCGGTATATGGCTGTCTAAATGACAAACTGCAGCGGTTCTTCGGCGGATCGATCGCTTTTTGTCCGTACAATGGCAAGGGAGGACTCAACATCTTGCTCTGGTAAAGGTGTTTGAGAATATCTGCTATTTTGAGGAATCTGGCCTCTTAGGGCGCGTTCAAGAGTTGAGAGATAGGACCGCATGCCTGATGTGCATCCCTGTCTCCGAAATCGAGTGCACTATTGGTATAATTGCGAACATGTTTACCAATAAGGAATATATTTTAGACCGTAATTGGATCGATTTTGATCCGTACGGAGACGAATCGTCTAATTTGCTTTGATGGTCTGGCACTTGTTAATTGCTTGGTTTTTGGTCTTGCTTTCTGTTGAAGTAGTCCTCTGATTAATATATAGCTAGTGACCATATGATAGTAATAGCAACGCTACGTGTAATGTAGTCAGAAGATCGAGGCAATGCACATGATAGATTGCTTTCCGCTCGCTTGAGATTCGACAGCTCTGTTTCTGTTGATGTAGAGAAACTACCACAAGTGCCTCCTATATATTGTAGAAGTGTCTTCCTTAAAGCGAGTCACTCTACAGCGCTCTCATAGCCGCCAACTCTTAGAGACTCGCTATGACGGAAGGGACAAGTGACTCACAATTAGAGATTCGCTGAGTGACTATGTTAGCGTGCTTATTAGAGAGAGCCTCGACATTTGCCAGAGCGCCTCAAGGTAAGCGAGTAGCTTACCCGGTTTTGCGTAGTGAGGTTGGGAATATTTCTTATAGGGTAGTGTGTCAACGGGCGCCTCAAATGTAGATGGCGTTAAGTGTAGTTGACTTCAGTGTATGGGGTGACCCACTATGACTGTCACCGTCTCCTCAGAAGAAGCACACCTAAGATGCTCCGCCAATTTTGAAGTCTTCTTGAGCAAAAATACCGTACTACCATGTAAGCAGCCTCTCTGCCGTTTTCCCCTGACCATTTAAATTATCTCTTCAGCAGCCAGTTCCTGCGCCTTACCAATAAGCCATGATAGCTCCTGTCTTCTGAACTCGTCATCATTGAAATGCATGCTCTCAAGCTGTCTTTTCTCCTCCACGATTGAAAGGAACAAAGGATTTAGGTCATTGGTAATACAGCACGAAACCATGACCTCAACACTTGTCGAATCATGCCTTTACTCCGTTGAGGGACAACCATCTGCCCTGAGGCTGAGAACAGTCTTTCACAACTCGGCAGACATGGATTGTATCGCGAGAAAGTCGAGAGCCATTCGAGAGAGCCGAAGTAAGAGCGATATGGCAATTACGGATTAATGGGCGCGTGACGGGGTAGCAGAAGATTTATTAAGGTACCTTGGTTACAGCACAAATTAAGTGGGGATAGGGTATCTACGAACATTACTAACCAGCAGATAGGTACCTTGCGCAGACAGTGTGCTGTCAGGCGCTGACACATAGTTAACGTCAGGCCAGAGAAGTAACTTTTTCTGCACTAGTTTCTAATTTTATAAACGTTTGTTCCACTAATACGTCTTAGCGCCACATATATGCCTTAAATCTCTGAATAGCATAAAAGTACCATGCTCATGCCGAAATATTCGATAAGGCAACGACACGGGATAGCACGCGTCGGCAACGCGTTTGTGCAAACAAAATGAATTTGGAACATTGCTAGTGTGCAAGTTACGCGTCAATTCAGTCTTGAATTGCATTTCGAAAACGACTTCTACATCCCACACTTCACTTCTTTCGATAGTCAAAACAACTCCCTATCTAAACTATATCGCAATGGCTCGTGTCCAAAGCAATAACAATAACTCCCACTACTTCCAACTGACCTTTACTACGGACACTAGTTCCAGTCCAGGCAGCTCGTCGTCGCCGCCAGAAATTGCTCCGACTTCTCAACTGACGTTTGGTGCACTGGAGTCCGACGATCAGCAGCCATTGATGCGTTTATCATGCGCTAGCACTGCTGCCTCTAATGAGGGAATCACGCCAAATAATACAATCGGTTCGCTTATTGCCCCGCCGCAACTTCCAGCCGTTGGCGGAGACCTTGCGCTGCAAAACGAAATATTCCTGCATAATACGCAGATACGCAGATGAAAGCAGTGCGACAGAAATATGCCCTTCGCCCGAAAGGGACATCGCAAGCATATGATCCAATTCAACGTCGCTTCACCGTAAGTGAACGTGCCGGTTGGCTAATAGCATCGCTTGACACTAATAACTGCTTCTGTAGGAATGGTGCGACGAGCGCCAGTTTGTCGATGGCCAGCTAGCCACTGAGTCAAAGCTTATAGCGTTTCTCCAGACCGAAATTATCGATAAAGGCTGTCGCAATCGAAACGAGCATTGCACAGTCAACACGCTAAAGCTCCATGTGGCCGCCATCACGGATCTGTGGAAGCAGCAGGTTGATTTTGGAATCAACCCGCACCCAAGGCCACGGACCGCCAACGTAATCTTGAACACGTACTCGATCAACGCGCATGAAAGAAAACGACAAAATTACGCGGATCGTGGTCAGGTTCGATATTTGATGGCTACAATTCTGAAGGCATGTTGAAAATAGCTGGTGCCGCTCTGTCCCGGCAAGACAAATATGGTGATCGCATACAGGGACTTCTGGACTTCCTTCTTGGCAATTACATGCTCTTGCGTGGGAATAACAGACGCGAGATCGAGCTGGCGGACTTGTATGTGCTGCCACTCGAAAACGAAGGTCCCACGAAGTGCAATGTTCTTGTCGTCTTACTCTGCAATGGCAAAACCAACCAGCATGGTCGAGTAGATCATGCTGGTGTAATGAGGAACCAGGAGGTCCTGGTCTGCCCAATGTTTCTGCTTGCACTCCACTTTTTTTACAGGTTTCATATTGACCAGGAGCCATTCCCAGTTCTCCGGTCAAACGAAGAATGGTTTGACACTAAACTTTTCGTTCAGTACGGTAAGTGACTTATTATCGGTGACACTAGCCTAACCCAGGTCGAGCAAAAAAAAGGTGCTAACGTTACATTCATTTTCCGTAGCCCCGCGCAAGCGCGCTACTGATCGAACCACCGCCATTGACTACAAGAATACTCAGATGAAGTGGACTAATAGGATGTTTCGTGAGGCTAATATCCTGTCCACAAAGAAGACACATGCAGGGCGTAAGGCGAGCGCCCAGATGGCCGAGATTCGTGGGGTGGGGGAATCTCAAATAAGACGGGCAGGAAGATGGAACAGGGACGAGATGACCTCTTGTTACCTGACTTCTCTACCATTTAAATGTATAAAGGCCATGTCTGGTCTGTCTCCAAAGGGAGACTTTTACATTGCACGCGCACAGATTACTCCTCCTCTTGAATTGCAGAAGAAGATCTTCCCCGCTGTTGATTACTGGTTGTCTAGGTACTACGGGCCACCAGACACCGAGAATTTGGAGACCAGTATTGCTGGTCATGGGTTTTTGAAACTTATGGAATACCTGCGGGAAGTGTTTCTCCAAGACATTCTTTTCCTCAAAAAGACGTTTGCTGATTTGCCGCTCTGGCATCATGAGCTCTTTTCGGATCCCATGTTCATCCAATGGGAGCAACATTTCTGGGAGCTCTATCGTGAGCCAGATTCGGCGAGAATGGTGCCGACGAGATTGCAAAATGTCATCCCGGACATTGCGACATCTATCAGCAGTCTCCATAACGGCATAGCTACCAAAGTAGATGTTGTGCATCAAGCCGTCACACAGGGAATTGAATGACTTAATAGTGCAGTTGCTCACAGTCAACAGGAAACTCGCCAGTTGTCGTCCCGTATCTCAGTCATGGAAACTGGGTTCAACTACATCTTTCATGGTGGGTCTCTTGTTACTGCGGCGGCAGCTAACTCGTCACCATATCACATTAGATCGGTTCCTCAACGTCCTCAAGATTCTTTTCCTGGTCCCTCTTCCCCAGTACCACCACCACCACCACCACCACCACCACCACCACCACCACCTCCTCCTCCTCCCTCATCTTCATCTTTCCCTTTTTCATCTTCCATATTTTCTATGTCCGATAACGCTGCTACAACTATCGAACAGTCTAGAGCACCTACTATGCAGACACCTATTTCTGCGCTACCCATCCCGAAGTATAAGTTGCCGAGGTACGTATCGACTGTTGCAGAACTATACCGGGTCTGGTATACAGGATCTATCAGCTTCCTTTCGATTGTCAGCCTTGACGAACGTTACGGTGCTGCATGGCGCTCAGGTGACCGTCAGTACTATTCAGTCAGGCTGCAAATAATTAGGGAAGTTGATCGCTTGGCGGCCACTAGAAACATATCAGAGCGCGACGCAGTGCCCCTCCTCGATGCTGAAAGACGACAGAAAAACTGGACCTTGAATATGCTCAGCAACGAACTTCGGAAACGAAATCAACCGTAGACCTTTTGATTTATTTTATCTTTTGTATGATTATTATTGTTGTTATTTTATAGAGGGTAATTACTAGATTCTATTTGTTTTAATCTTCACAACTATTTAATCTTAGTTTTTAGAAGTCTTTGAATAAATACACTAATTCGTTATTATTTTATTTAAAACATTATGTATTTGCTAACATTGTGGCTGGCAATCGCTCGTGTGGACAGCTTTTTTGGCCCAGCTATGAATGATAATAATAATTTGATATGAGGGACCAGGTACGGCGACTTAAAGGTTTGACTAGTAGGATTCTACAAGTGCATTATTCCCGATTGGGATGGCTCTGTCAGGCGTACGGATAATAACACAGTTTATATTCCTTGATTTCACACCAATTAAACCCTTAAAACTAAGTTATCACACCCAACGCCGGAACTCGTGCTTGTCAGGCGCCATACAAATAAGATTCAGGGTTGGGGCTGTTTTGTCAGGCAGCCCGCTCAGTCTTGTCAGCCAATTCACACATAACCATCAATCCTACTGTGAGTATATGATACCTATAAACATTTTACCAACTTCTCAGAACCTTATCTTATAGGGAACAAATACACTGAATACACTAAATCCATGTACACTGGACCTTCAAATGTATGTAGTGGATTAGTCAGAAACGCTCTGGTGTAGATTATTTAGTTTAGTGTAATACACCAAGTGTGTCAACTCGTGTCAGTCGTGTAGTTGCTTGGGTCCCTGGCCAAGGCGCCGACAGCGAGAATCTTCTCACGCACCAGTAGCACAGCGATCGTGCTATGATTGAGCAGGTGCAGGAGAATATGAAAGAGGTCAATCGTCTCAGTTCGGATGCTCTCAGCGCGCAGAGCGCTGATCTGCTGCGCCAGCTGCCCTATAGAAAAAAATCCCACCTCGTATGGATTTGCGCAGTCGCTTTAGCCGGAATATGTGTACCTACTCATACGAAATTGGCGAGCTGGGGAGCCGCTCTCGTGGAGCGAGTCACTAAACATTCAAAGTGGGAATGTCCACACAGTCAGATATGTTTTGCAGGAGCGAGTAGCCCTGTCAGTTCACACATCATTCTACTCAAATTCGGCATAGACACTCGCTAAGATAGAGAGGCTCATGCGAGCAAGTTTAACGGTTTATTGGAATAGCTCATACATTACAGCTAAGTTGCTCCTATGAAATCGCACATGTTTGTTAACTATTGTATTTAATTTATATCGTATTAGCCACCAGATGAACAAAACAGGAAATTACCCAAATACGACCTCTAGACATACACAATATAAACACACCCGCTTCTACAGCCTCTGCTTGCCTCCCAAGGTCATAAACAGTAGGACAGAGCTGCCACAGGCATAACCAGGAGCTTAAATACGTGACAGAACCAGAGCAGACACATATATTAGAGTAACTGACGAAAGAGGTATGGCAGCGAGGAGCGAGGTATGGCAATGCTGAGGTAACCTGCGACAACGGACAGCTTGAGATGCTAAAAGACAACAACATCACAAAATGTGACATCACAATAAGTGAAAAAAAATGACGAATAAGGCGCATCTCATCATATTTTAAGATGATGTGGATCGCGTGGAGGCCTAGAAGTCATCAAGAATTTAATTTCGTTTATTCAGACTCCAACACACGACCCAACGTCCAACATACCCGATAGAATATTACATTCATGCACTGGCAGTGGACGACGACCGACCTAAAACTCGCATCATTTCAGGGGCTCAATGCCCAAATGATGAAAATGAAGCTAGAAGTCGACAGCAGCCAGCAGACAAGCTGGTGATCGGTATCCAATACAATTCAAGCACGAAAACCATAGAAAGCATTGAGAGTGAGTCACAGCAACAGGAAAAGTCGCAAAGTGCAATCAAGTCATACAGACGTCAAGCAAAGATAGGTACTACAAAAGTGAACTGAAATGATCAACTCACACTCTAAGTCAATCTCGGTGTTCCAAATTGCAGTTTCGCGCAATACCTATGTAAGAATTCCTGGCAATTCGTCTTACCCCCATATTGTAAAATATCAGAAAGAGCACTGTCATTGTGATGAAATATGGATTGTTCATGTTACGTTAGGAAGGATGGTGTCTGCGCAAGGAATACCGCTGGGGAGGAGGGAAGGTTTTGGAACACCACAAAAAGACTTAGGACTGGCGCTGCACTAGTTAGGGTCAGGGTAGACGCGTTAACGGCGCGTCTACGCGTGGGCTGACACGTCTGTCATTCCCTCGCCAATGCGTTGCACAAGATATTGTATTTTGATATTAAATGCAAATAGCAAGCCAATACTGTTGACACGCGGGACGTAGTGGATACTTACAGAGCAGCTCTTAAGCCTCCTACGAGGTACTCGCAGCCGTGCCTCGCGTAAATCATACGAGTGACAGTACAGAAGCAACTCGCTCTATATTTTCAGGGGAGACACCAGAACATAGATACTCGCCCCGCAAGTATTGCAAATTGACTCGCTGGGAGAGATCTGCTGCCTGAGTGTGGCATGGTTTACGTCTGAGCGCCTCAGTCAAAGTCGTCCGGCGACTCACTAACGGTGAGTCACTCCTATAATATTTATGAGTGGGATCAGAATTTTTTTCTATAGGGCTGCTCGCCATCGACGGTGAGACGTCCGACAGAGATCCGTGCAGCCCCAGTAAGGTCAGCGTGCAGGAAGCAGGGGTCGAGATGGCGCTAGATCTGAATAACAATGCCGTTGTAAGCGTGCATATCCCTTATTTTGGTATTATCAAGATTTAGGGATCGGCACGGATACACGGATAACGGATATATCCGCGAAAAAAATGCGGATACGGATACGGATACGGATACGGATACGGATACGGATAAAGCAATCTTGATTAGTCATATCCGTGGATATCCGTTTACTATAAATTACAAGTACTCATAAAGCACATAAATGAGATACTGAGCGGATTATTATAAGAGAAGGTGTTTTAATCTTTCTGCTGTGCCCGAAATAGATAGTCATAATGAGCAACTAAGTCTACGCAATCGTTTTTTTCGAAGAACGCATTCGCAGCTCAGCTTTTGAGCCGCTGTATCGTAACCGGATCCGCGGAAGGGGTATCGGTGGTAGATATAAACTTAATATTCGCACCCCCTTATCTATCGCTGCGGTCCAAACCTGGATCCTGTATATGTATTCCCTTCCGTTCTGTTTTTGCGCGGTTTTTGCCATTTTCGAATGACGATATCCGGAGATTTGGTCTCGGTTGTGGATTTCTATTGCCTGCCCCTTACCTATCGCACTTGGTCCAAAAGTGGACCTTGCATATGCACCCCAGTGTTCCTTTCTCGGTTTTGATTCGTCATAGGTTGGATCCCAATCCTGTGATTGGTTGAACTGCTTAGAAATAAGCTAGAATAAGTAGTAACGGTTCAGGATTTTGAGCGATGTAATATTACTTCCTTGTACAGTATAGTGAATGAGAAGTCTGTAATATATAAGACATCGAAAAGGCCGAAATTCATATGGATCAAAATCATTGTCGTTCCCAAAGTAATATGGACTCAAGTTCTGAATCTCAGAATACACAACAGCGTCCCCCTCGAGCGAAGCGTCTTGATTATCATGCGCTGAATACCGGCACAGATAGTGAAGGCGACTCTGACGAAGGCAAGCGATCCCGTTCGCGTCGTCGCCTTGAAGTGAGTGAGACAAGTACCGCATTGTCGGATGACATTATATCCCCTGATGAATCTGCGTCCCAAGTTCTCGCAAGCGATGCTGACATGGATCCTTCCCTTTCGCCAGTCATTCAAAGAAAGCCCATACCACCAAAGTCATGGGTCTGGCAGCACTTCCATACTACTGAGCTCGAAGCCACATATATCTACAAGGCAACTAACAAGGAACGCCCGGACAAGCTGATTGTGTGCAGTCGCTGCTCGTGGTCTACTGCTTAGGCAGTTCTTCAAGGGTCATCAGGAAATCTGAACACACATCTCTCATCAAGGCACGGGATACGGAAGTCTGGCGCACCCGTTCCTTCAGCTTCAAGCGATATCACGTCATTTCTCATCAGGCCCAGTAGGTCAGTTGCAGAGCGACTAGAGGACAACATATTGCATTGGATAGTTGAAGAATCAGAACCTTTTACGAGCGTGGATGCTCCATCATTTAAACGAATATTCCATGATCTGCCAGGTATCGAATTACCCCTCAAATCCGCAAGTACGGTAAAGCGCCGGCTCGTTGCAAGGCTCGAAGAGAGTCGAGAAAATCTTAAGCGTGAATTAAAATCAACCTGTATCACCATCGGATTGTCACTGGATGTATGGACCAGCAAAAATAATCTCTCCATCCTTTGTGTCGTGGGTCATTGGCTGACACCGGAATTTTATAAGGAACGTGTTCTGGAGTTCAAAGAGCTAGATGGACCTCATAGCGGAGAGAACATGGCCATGGTTGTCGGCGACCTTCTGGAGGAGCTCAAACTCAACGCCAAACTGTTAACGATAACAGGAGACAATGCGTCAAACAACGAGGTTATGATTTCCGAATTATACAAAAACCTGCTAGCAAAATTCTCCACTGCTGAGAATCCATCTGACCATAATGAGCGCGTGGTAATGCGGTTCGAGGGACTATCCAGCTACATTAGATGCATCGCGCATGTACTCAACCTGATAGTAGGCGACATCCTGAGCGCATTGAAGGCAGGAGATATCCAAAGCGCGAATCGGGCCTGTGATGATCTCAGAGCCAATAAGGACCTTGATCCTGACCTGTCTCCTTTGGCTAAATTGCGCATAATCGTCGTTTGGATAGACCGAAGTCCGCAACGACGTAACCGATGGAAGAAGCTATGCCAGGTCGAGGAGAAAATTATTCCATACGATGTAAGCACACAATGGAACTCAACATATCAGATGTTGAAGGAAAGTCTTGAATCACGCAAACAGATCGAGCGCTTCATGGTAGTTAAAACCATGGGTATTCCATCATTCACACCTAAAGATTAGGATCAACTTCGACAATTAAAGAATATATTTGACAAATTTGACGAGTTTACACGGCTTGTCTCGAAGTCTAAGCCTCAGCTGAGTCTGTCGATAGCTTTATACTATGAGCTAGAAGAGTTCTTCCAAGATGCGAAGAACGGCGACGGACTATTCAAAGATACTGACCTTAGCTCGTAAGAGCTGTTGAAGCTGGATTAAAAAAGTACGAAAAGTACTTTGGATTGTTGACGAAATCGACGTTTAAATTTTGGACCCTCGATTTAAGTGCGAACTCTTGAAACAGGAGATTGCGGATAAAGCGGACGCCTCTTTCCTCATCAAACAAATGCGAGAGCTTCTCCATAAGCTTTACCTCCCGGAGCAAACTGCAGCCGCGGCAATCGTTTGCTCAACCTTCGGACCATCCCACCACCTCGACAGAATTGCGCCTGTTGCGAAAAGTACAGGCGCAGTCAAGGTATGTGTCCGACATCGATCGGTACTTTGACGATGCTGTCATTAGTGTCGCAAATACTGAAGGTAACGAAAAATGGCTGTTTGAGTGGTGGAACACTCATAAAGGAGAATATCCCCAAATGGCGAGAGCTGCTCGCGATTTCCTCCCCCTCCCTGTTTCTGAAGTTGCATGTGAGCGGCTGTTCAGCCAGGGAAGAGACTTGCTCGGATTGCGACGGCACAGAATGAATGGGGAGACTATGAGGCTTTTGACGCTGCTTAAGAGCTCCTATATGTCGGAATAGTCCGTTTGTATTATTTTTGTGTTTTTTAATGTTCATAATTATATGTTCATGCTTTAATTATTATTTATCCATTTGTTTTTTTTAAGCCTTATTTTTATTTGTTCGCTCGTTTCATAGTTCGTATATAATTACAAATTAGATAAGTAAATTTTAATTCTTGTCATCAGATCCAGCGGTCATCAGTCGATCAGAGCAATCGTAGAATCGGGCACGAAATATGGAAACCGTATCAATAACAACAGCTTATGTTGCCTGTATGTAAGCTGATCTTTTACATATATTAGACCTGCTCATACCGGCTCATTTGCAGAGCAATGTGACCTGGTTAACAGTATGGATGGCCTGATCGATCTTAAGGATTATACGACAGTCTTCTTCACTCGTAAGAATCATAACCTCCAAAAAAAAGCTTTCAGCCCAGTTGCACGGTATTATCTCATATCAATGATGGCTTTTATTCATATTCTCGCAATTCCTGTGAGTATATCCACGGATATCCGTGGATATCCGCGGATATCACGCATACGGATACGGATACGGATATAGCCCATATCTTACGGATACGGATACGGATAACTATATGTTGCCTGGATACGGATACGGATACGGATAACGAAATTCCTTATCCGTGCCGATCCCTAGACAAGATTGCCCGCCAGGGCATCAGCAAGGAGATACCTAAACCACCGGCGGAGCCTGCGATGGGTCCGTCTCGGCTGGCTCGACCGAGCGGGACGCCAGATGCGGAGGGGCTCACACCGGTTGATGTCGATAGCCACGAGATGCCTTCGGCGATGTCGAATATATGTGCACAGATAGGGCTGGATACGATACGATATCGCCGAGTTTTGCCCATATCGCATATCGTATCGCCTGGACTTTTCTGGCCGGCGATATTATCGCCCATTTTATCGCCAACTTGACGATACAGGGGAGGGTAATGTGGTGACCAATCAAACACTAGAAGTATAAGTAGAGGTCGTAAACTCCTTTGGACATCACCAATTGACACGACTCTATTGAAGTAGGACATCCAGTTTTAATCGAACTTGGCTATCAAAACTATCCGTATCTCTATATCAGATCCCAATGTCTAACAGATCCCTCCGCAGTCCAGGCACAAGTCACGAGCCGGATAATCTTCCTCTCCGTTTCCGTCGCGAAGTCGACTCTTACCTCAATGATGGTAGTGATGAGGAAGCTGTGCCTGAGGATCGACTTCCTAAAGTACCTCGATTAGATTCAGAATCAACGATTGATGGATCTGTCGATAATGTCGCACGCACAGATGTCTTACCTGAAGAATCTGCTTCTCAGGTACTAGAAGACACGTCAGTTGCCGGTAGTACGTCCGACACATCAAAACGATCCCGAGCCAGACCTGTTACTGAGTAGCTCTGGGCATACTTCACTATCACAGAACTACGGCGATACGATATGGCGATATCGTCTTGTAGGCGATATCGTGTCCAGCCCTATGCACAGACCCAGCTGCAACCAGGTGCACTTTCCATCGCAGCTGGCGCGCACGAGGGTGCGCAGTTGACGCCGCCCCTGCAGAACGGCCTGGTCGATCCTCTTTGGCCATATGGCGAGTCTGGACTGGCAGCCGGGGGAGAAGACTGGGCCCTCCAGGGCACCGACATGGCTTACTTTGAGAACCTGATGAGGGGCGCCGGGGACTATGGTGTATATTGGACTGTAGAGGCAAGCAGCAGGTAGTAGGGCGGTAATAGGTGTCTTCTTGGGAGCTCAAATATAGCTAGATCCCAGGTAAGCCCACTTCTATAGCGACCACGTACTCGTCTCAAGTCTCGCGATGAGCATAGCTTCCCCCCAGCCTCAGGCCAATGAAGCTGGAGATGTTATGAGGGCGGGTGGTCACGAAACCATGCACTTGGATTTCCTTGTTGGGGTATCCACCATTCGTATACTAGATGGCCGAGGAGTACTGCGCCTGTAAATAGCTTCTATTAGGAGAATGTCCATATACCACGTGGTCATCAGTGTAGCAGTAGTATGAATAGGATGGACCTCCTAATTCCTTTCTTTCTCCACATCAGAAGATTAACAAAAAAAAAAAGGAAAGAAATTGTACATGACCACCTGCATCGCCAAGAATAAGAAATATTAAGAATATTTAGGTTAGTTGGGTTGGGCTAAGATATTTTTCGGCCCTGGGCCAAATCTGGCGGGCCGGAAAATCCTCAAACCCAACCCAGCCCAGGGTTTGTCCATCTCTATAAGATTTAAGAAAAAGTAAACTAAGTACGGTACTAGTATTAACTAGTTTAGTCTAAAGACTAAGAGAAGAGAGTAAGGGAAGGGTTATAACGCTATTTAAATCTATTGCATAGCCGAACGATAAAGTAAGGGTCAGGGTCAGGGTCAGGGCTAAAAATAGACTCTAAGTATTATACTAGGCGAGCCACTACGATCGCTAACAAGCTAAAAATAGACTCTTAAGTATTATACTAGGCGAGCCACTACGATCGCTAAGGCATGTGGCTTCACGAGTATGCTTGTTACTTATTGTCAACTTTGCATCCTGCTGATGATATGGTGTGGATGTCAATTTATTCTTGAACTTCTAGAGCTAGTATCTAACCTGCAAAGCATCACTTAACATTCTGAAAGTAGAATTCCATCGTGTTTCAACATCATATTCGATGAACTTATCAGGCAGATTCATGCGCTTGCAATTGTCGTTCCATGCCTGCCTGCGTTGAGGACGTCGGTGGATCCAGAGAGCTATGATACGAAGCCTTGCAAGTGGTTCAAGTGCCCGATGAGACTGGTGTTCTCCTTCATCAAGGTTGTTACAGATAGCATCGGCTTCTTCTGTATTACCGGACTTAAGAGCAGAAAGGATATCCTTAACAATGAGGTTGATGATATGGGCTAAACAGCGCACATAATTTCCTAAACCGCAGAACAAAAGGTCTGTCTCGCACTTCTTCTGCAGATTTTGGGACAGCTGTAACACCATCCGCTCATTGTCGCCAGTGATTGAGAGCAGTTTCCATTCAAGTTCCAGTTCTATAAGCACTGAATCGACTGCTGCAGCCAAGTTCTCTCCACTATGCGGTCCAAGGAGCTCCTTGAACTCTAGGACTTTCTCCCGATATTCGAATTCTTCTGTGAGCCAATGGCCAATGATACCGAGGATTGGGAGGTGATTCTTGCTGGTCCAGCCATCAATGGACAAAGCGATTGTTTTGCATGTGGCAGCAAGATCTTCTTTCAATTTAACACGTTGGAAGTCGAAATCTTCCATAAGACGCTGCCGAAGGGTTTGACGAGAGATGAATGGAAGTGAGATTCCTGGTATATCCATAAATATTTGCCGAAAGGCCGGTGATTCAACGACTGTAAACGGTTGCTTGCTGCTAATAACCCAGCGAAGGAGATTCTTTTCAAGGCGCTCTTGAAATGTGAGTTATTCCTTATTGCCCCAGAGGCTAGCAATAGTAGACTTCGGGGTAGCAACAACCGGCCCAGCGACACCAGGCGGTAGAATCCCGTGCTTTTCCTTCAAATGGTGCCGAATATTAGTGGTAGAGGTCTGCCTTCTTGAATCTGTTGTAGACCAGTTGCATTGTCTCCCGGTATCCTTGTTGATCGAAGTACACCGGATTTCTCGATCAATGAATTTCTTCTTGTTCCTCTTCTCAATCCATTCATTAGGAAACTCTCTAGTCTGAAAATAGCCCCACAACCATTCAGTTTTCTGCGGAGCTGGGTGAGCAATTTCTGAACTGGCAGCTGTAACTGGAGGCTGAGAGGCTGATTCTGAAGGTAGTACTTCGTCTAGGATTTCAACACAAGAATTAACATCGGTACTGACTGCCGATTGACCGAGGAAATCCGGTAGAGATGATGGGCCTGGCTTTTCTAGATCTTGGGTTGCTGGACTTAAGGGACTGGAGATACAGTTTTTAGATGCCGCTTCGCTGTCCTAGCCGTCGTTTAATGCGAAGTAGTTTTGACGGTTTCCATGAGTCTGCATCTCCATTTTGAAAAGTTGAGATCGGTTGGTGAATATAGGTCGTAGAGGGGCGTACAGCAAGCAATTAAAGATATTGATATTCCAACAAAAGGATTCATTAAGCAAGCCCGAACCGCGGAGGAGGACTCTGCTTTATATTACTATTTTTACAATTGCCCGCTTCCGCGTTTCATCTGTGGAATGCTCAGTGGAATGCGAGGAAGTAAGGGGCTCATCTCGGGTTGCGATGGTGGGGCCGAGCAATTGCCGTCGCGTTCTACCTTAGTAGGGGATTTAGAAAGTTCCTAAGAGAAGGCTAGGACTCATAGGAGGCCCTCAGGAGCGGAAATTGCTTGATCCAGCTGGAATTACCTAATTAGTCGACTATCTAGCTTATTTTAGCTATGTCACGTGATAGCTTGCGAATAAATTTAGCGAATATTATTCGCAATGCTTGTGAATTGCGAATACGAATAACGAATATTGCTGATTTCTGCGAATATTCGTATTCGCAACAGCCCTAATCCGCCATGCTGTTGAAAGGCGGATAAAAAGGCGGATACATATCCGCCAATTTCAAAGGCGGATGGCGGATGCGGGTATGGGAAAATTTGGCGGATATCCGCATCCGCTACAGCCCTGATCTGTACGTGGGACGGCGGCCGGAAAGCCCTGGCTTTGCAGATACTCGGGAGTTGAAATGCAGTCCGATCATGTAGAACGCTGGAGCCAGAAATATCGTACCAGCAGTCAGAGGACATATGGCAGCAAGGTAATTATTGATAGCTAGCGATACTGAATTGACGTTGACGTCAAAAACAAAAAGAGGTCAATGCGAAAGGAGACTGTTCAGGAAAGTAGTGGCGCGGTTGTGGAGAAAAGGCAACCCTTGCCCCATTAGTAACGTCCTGTGCGCTCACAAGGTTCAGGAAACGGCTTATCCGCTATCCGCCATCCGCCATCCGCCATCTTGTCGAATAATCTGCCTGTATCCGCCTTGATCGAATGAGGGCCTGATTCTCTTTTTCAATGGTCCTACCATTAACTTTTTTAAATGGGAGCTCCATTTAGGGTGGGGCCATTAATTTCCTTCTAATGGAGGTCCCATATTTAGATTCGCGTCAGAGGGCGCTTTAAATGGGAGCTCCATTTACACACCCCTGCGAATATACGAATATTATTCGCATTCGCATTCGCAGCCGACGTTTTATTCGCTGCGAATAAAAGTAAAAGTTTATGCTGCGAATTGCGAATGCGAATGCGAATAATATGCGAATAGAGAAAAATTGTATTCGTGTGCAGCCCTAGTGTCTTACCAGGACTTCCTAAGATAAGGGATATATATATTCTTAGGTGACAGACCACTGCTGAGGGCTGACCAGTTTCTGACTTGCTACCCTCTGGCGCGGCCAGAGACACAAACAGCCGTCAGCGCAGATCGGGACATTACTACCCTTGCCCCAAGTCAACAGTTGAACAACATTTACTTGGGCGCCTATGATAAGCGCTCGGAGTGCTCAGGGATACGCACAAGATTTTGTCGGTGGGTCCATTGACTTCTGCGGGGTCTTGACTCAGGTAAGGGTAGCAAGTTGCATTCAAGCCACCCAGCCTAGTGAGGATCGTTGTGAACTTCCTAATATATTCCGCCCATATATATATGTATATATATCCTTCTTCAAAAAAGCCCGAAAGAAAACAAAAACCTATATTTGATTTAGAAAAAGAAAAAGAGAAAAGAAAGAAAAAGCTGACAACGCATCGATTGTATACTTGATGGTTTGAGTCCGACGACAATTACAGTGTGACATATGCCCAAACCAGTTTAGCGGCTCAAATGGCCATATGCAGCCACGTTAGAGATTCTTGTACCCGCCAAGAATTGCTTCCAATTGCTTATCTTGACTGAGATAAATGTATCCTAGGACGGTTAATTCATTAACCGCGCCACAGTCTCAAATCCTTATCAACCCGAGAAGTACGTGCTGCTTCATCGGAAGTCTATGTAGAAGGGTGCATGGGGTACAGCTAACACATCACAGATAGTAACGCAATTGGCCCGCCCAAATCAAAACGCACAGTTCTACACGTTGAGCTTTGGACAAGTGGTCCTTGACCTTCTCCAATGTGCAATAGCCAGCGTTTGATAACAGGTTTTGAGTTCATCTGCATAACCGCCGCGGCCCGAGTGCCGGCAAGGACCAAGCATCGGTCGCAATCAGCCTACGACTATCATCAGGCCAAGATCGAAGTTCGAATGCTTGTCTCTTCCAAGGGCAGTAATTATGGCTGGTGATGTAGGTTATTATTAGATCCCATCAATAACGCCAAGTGGCCAATAAAATAGTCTTGGCGAATAAGCAGCCTATTTTAGTTATCTTGAAGACATTTAGATAAGGTTTGCCTCGAAACAACTGCCAGTCCTAAACTTAAAATTAGAAAAAGAACTTAGGCGCCAAATGTCCAATCTCGATTAGCTAATGATCTCCCTCGTGTTATCAAGCTTTGCTATCATTGTGGAGGACAGAGTTTTGCTCAATGGGGCTCATAGCTTGGATATATAATTGCCTATGTTGTAGGCATTACCCTTTTGTGATATTGCCAGTGATCACTGCTCTTTCGTTTCGCGATTTACTCGAGATATTGATTCAATATGGCTGTGTGGCCGTTCAATAGAAATGAAGTCACAATGGAGATGATTGAACGGGATCCAACATGCGACCCTTATTACGATCCTCCGGGTTGGACAGCTCCGAAGTGGAGAACAACTATGTCCTTTTTCTGGGAATCCATAGCTAAGCCTCCTGGTGAGCGCCGTTATGTGAATAAATTAGATCGAGGGTTATTGTTCTATCTTATGTTGTCCTATTTTATTAAAGCGTTGGACCAGAAAAATATTAACAATGCGTACGTCAGTGGTATGAAGGAGGCGGTAAGTGTTTTAAGTGAGATTTAGCTTATGACTTGACTAATAACCTCAATAGCTTCATCTCAATGGCAACCAGTATAATTATTTCACTACAATGTTTAATTGTGGTTATCTTGCTGGATCAATTCCATCCCAGATCTCCCTTAGTTTCGCTCGCCCTTCAATCATGATTCCGGGTTGCGAGGTATTCTGGTCCATTTTGGTATTTGTACAATGCCGTGCAAGCTCAGATAAATATCTTTACGCTTGTCGCTTCCTACAAGGATTTGCTGAAAGTATTTGCTTCCCGACGATGATGATGATTATCGGGTCTTGGTACAAGCCAGAGGAGATTGCAAAGAGAGTCGTTATTTGGGACATGACTTCAACCATTGCCTCAATGTTCTCCGGCTATCTTCAAGCCGCCATTTACACTAATCTCAACGGAGTAAGTGGTTTCGCTGGCTGGCAGTGGCTCTTCATTATTGATGGTGTTATATCACTTCCGATTGCTCTATTTGGCTTCTTTGCCATCCCTGACTTCCCGACAACTACCCGCGCAATATGGCTCACTGATCGTGACAAAGAATACAGTATCAGAAGAATGACCGAGGTCGGCAAGAAAGGTCCAAAGAAGATGACTGTAAAGAGATTCTGGAATATGCTTTTCGGTTGGCGATTCTGGGCCTTCATTACACCTTATGCTGCGTATATTACT
The DNA here is from genome assembly GCF_029532465.1 of Lipomyces tetrasporus. NCBI lineage: Eukaryota > Fungi > Ascomycota > Lipomycetes > Lipomycetales > Lipomycetaceae > Lipomyces > Lipomyces tetrasporus. The sequence continues at coordinate 50,864 of NW_026611602.1, forward strand.
GGAGCAGGTACATATATGAATCTATGGCTGCAGGCGGAACATTACAGTGTTCAAATGATCAACATTCTTCCAACGATCGGTAACGCAATTGCTTTGGTGTCGGCCTATCTATTTGCTATATTGTCCGACATCACCCGTTGGCGATGGCAGTTGACCATTGTGACCTTACTTCCATATGTTTTCGGGAATCTAGTTCTTGGAATTTGGAATGTTCCTTTCGGATTGAAATTTGCTGCGAATATTGTGCCAAGCATTGGACAGCCTTTTTTCTCATTATTCATGGCGTGGATCTCTGACATATTCCAGGACGATACGGAACTCAGAGGATATCTTCCAGCCATTGGAAACGCTGTGTGGTATGCGCAATATGCGTGGTTCCCTGTGGTTGCGTTCCCTGCTCAAAAAGCGCCGCATTATCCATGGGGTTATTGGGCAGCACTGGGGTTGACTATATTGAATATTGTAGGCGTTTACACCTGCTATCTGGCAAACATGTGGGATGTCAAACGTAGAGGTCAGGTAGTTAATAAGTATGGTTTGTATGTTGACAGAGAAGACCTTGTGGATTATGAGCAGAGTTCATTGAGCGATGTCAAAATTGGATATATCGGTGAGGGCGTCCAAGAAGTTGGAGATGTGGACATTGAACGCGACTCTGATCTTATTGTAGTGAAGGAAAAGTAATTGGAGGATAGCAGATGTCACGGCATATGTAATTTTGTTTTTGTATTATCTAAGTTGAACGCAAAAATTCTAGCATGAACATTATTATTAGTAGGCTTCATCACTGATAGGCTTATCGCTTTGAATGATTGGTCTAGCTACCATGCTGCACATATCTTCCCATTCTCTGGCGAAGAATTGTTCATCAAGAACAATTTTTCTCGGTGGATTACAAATAGAGAGGGTACGCCTGATACTGGTATCAACTCTTGTCAGAACGGCCTACTTATGCTATCCCATATACATGAAAAGTTTGACAACTTTAGCGTCAACATCAATCCAGATGACAATTACAGGATAATTACTTTCAGGGACGACATTTTCGATATTGGTGGTCGGCTACTTGACCCTGTTTGTCGAAATCCTACCAATGAGAATAGTGTGAGTGATGAACTCCTTCGGTTGCACTTCCGTTAAGCAGTGCTGGCCAACAAGAGAAGAGCTGGGGAACCAGTTTTTGAGACGGACTTCCCACCGGGAAGTGATATGGTTGGGGAAATCCGCAACGGGCCGGACGCAACAAAAAGGATGGCAGCAGAACTCTTCACACGATTAGGCGGGTAATTGTTAGCTAGCCTAGGAACCTTGAACGCCAGATCGAATCTTTGTGAATGCCGTAGTCGAGGTAGCGCGAGAATAAGATGAGTACCGGTGATATCATTCCGATCATTGTCTGACCCTGACTGAAATATTGTCAAGAATAAGCATGTTGGTGAAATTTGCCGTAACCCTGCATTCCCCAGATCTTCTGTTATCTTTAATCCTAGGATTACTTCCTGCGATCAGGAGTTGGGGTAAAAGCGATCTAATTTTTGCGTTATTCCTAACGTGCCATTCTGTTAGTCCGACCGTAAGAGTGATTGGTTTCTGGCTAAGAATAGCAAATTAATTTCTTGAATGTGAGACAATCACCTGATTCAGTGATCTGTATGATATACTGAGAGTCAATGGCAAGCTCTTTCCTCCTAATTTTCCAAGTGTGTAACAAAAATTATGCTGCGTACGTGCTGTCCAGGCCAACACGGTCCATACCATACAGTTAAGTGTGGAATTTTCAGTGACAGGTTGTTTGCACTCATTTTTCGGTTCTCAGGGGCCAAAAAATGCCTGTATATGGCGTCGTGATGTATGCAATACTATTTAGTTTCCTTGTGAAGGCGATGCGCTGGAAGCTCTCTAGCAGAGACAGGCAGTATTTTTTCTGCGCTCTGGGCACAGACCGTCACAGTCTTATTGTCGTTCATATTGTCGCCTTTGGGGTATTCGATGTGAAATACCAGCTTTCTGACGGCAGTAAATGCAGCGTGTATGGAGCACTCATCGCGGGACGAAATGCTCATTCACGCTCCAGCATGTTCCTTGGAAATTATGGCCCTGGAGTTTTCCAGTCCTAGTGACATGTTCAGGGCGTGGGTAGTTCCATAACAAGAATATGCTAGCGATAATATATATACGTATATGAATAAAGCCAGGAGAACAGAGCAACAAAACAACAAGTCGAACAGAGCAAGGATAAGGAAGCAAGAAGTCCGTGTGTCTCCAACACATGATTCATCCAACACTAAATTTCAGAATTGTTCACAGTTGCCTTGTAATGAAATCCACAAACCTCTCTTCTGCCATCGCAATCATTCCTGTCTTAAGCCGCCTCAAATAGCGACAGGGTCATTAAAAGGGAAGATGAAATCCTTGATTCCAAGGCTTGCCACGCATCGTCCTGAAAAAATTCACTGACATGAAGACCAAGTGTTTTTGGAAGATTGTGATGCAGCCTCCTGTCTTCAATCAGGGGCTATATAACACTGTGAGCAGCTAGCCTCCACAACCATGATCCATGAGGCTATTACTCACGAATTTCACATGGCTATCGGCTCGCCAGACTTCAATAAATGCCTCTGTCACCCCTCCGGCCCAAACGTGATCGCGATAACGAATCTGAGGGAAGTACGAGCCGTCCAAGGGTACAGTTGCATCCATACAGATTCATTGCTTCTTTTTCTGCTGCGACGTCTCCGATATTCTCGAATGGATCAGTAGGATCTCGAAATCGCGGAGATTCATTAAGGCATATCAATACACAAGCTTTAGAATGACAGCCTTGGATCCACACGTCTTTGTTAGCGAGAAGGGAATCATAGTTCTGACACAACCCGACTTTAAATACGACCGTCACAAGGCCCGCACCACCATCGATATATTTGAATAGTCCGTCTGCCTGTTTCACGCTATGCTCATAGCCGCCACCAGATCCCCCTACATCGCTAGATCCAACGTCCACAATACTGTCTATGCGTTCGGGGCTGTGATGAGAGAGATACTCGTCAATACTCTTCATGATTTGGTACCTAATCTCAGAAGCCGCAACTTCATGCAGGTCTCTTGGGACAGTCAGTACAGTCACTGTCTCAGTGACATTGTTGTACGACAAGAGTGGGTAGCTACAATATCGAAATCATCAGCTAATCAGCTAATACCTGGAAACAAACGCCTCTCGTAGGCTAATACCTCTTGTCGTCTAGAAAGAGCTCAGCCTTTATCTTAGACCAGTTTCGTCTAATTCCAGAAACTGGAAATACGGCATCTGAAAATCCAGCCCAGCCTCTGGAGGATTGTTCTTCAAAAGTTTAAGTGCCTTGTCAACTTTCGAAAGCGATTTCTCGTCCGGCACTGGAGACATTTTCGTTGGCAGTGCAACTGACATAATAAAATATTGTAAAACATATTCAAGACCCAAAGACCAGTTGAAGAACAAAGGGAGCTTATTCATCCGACGCATGTAACATGTACGTGACAGTTCGGACCCTAAATTGGAAAACCGGCCACTTGATTCATATGGTCATATATATTACCATATATGATATCACACGATATCAGTCTCATATGATACGGGTTTGCTCAAACTCGTATGATATACGTATTGGCTTGACAAAATGAAGTCGTAATAGGGGTGGATACGATTACGGTACCGTCAAAGATTTATATTATTCGTAAAGTTAATCGCAAAAGTGAGAACCCAATCGTAAAGTAATCGTATACTTCTACCCAAAAATCGTATAGTAATCGTATTTCTAATTAGGTATGGCGTGTTTACCCTGACAACGCGCGGAACGCGGTTGTCTTATAAACATACTCCGAACTAGTTGGTTCTGTTAGTTATCATTTGCCGCTCGCTTAACAGTTGAGAAAATATGGATCCTCCGGCGCGACCCCGCCGAATGCAAGCGGTTGATTATTTATTAATGAATGATGGTTACGAAGGAGATGAGCCGATGGAGAATATTTTGCCAGACGCCGCCCAGACGCCGCCCAGTCGAGCATTGAGAGCTCTGTTGGTCTGGGACCCGACGATTCTATCAGCCAGATTTCCTCTCAGTCTGTCTACAGGATTTACCGAGGAAGCTCACGATTATGAATCCTCACCGATTCAGACAGGCTCCAATAGCTCTCAACGCATCCACAGCAAAAATGGTCAACTTAAGAGATGTCAGCATTTCCAATTCCAACCTCAAGACGAACACACCAGGAATGGTCGCTCTCTTTGTCGAAGGAAAAGAACAAAAGCTGGACCTCGTGTTCCTCTCTGCCGGCTATTTGTCCGTGGCAGGACGACAAGGTAAATCTGAAAATCCTATGCCACAGCCTCTCAGAGTGAGATTGGAGATTTGATTAAAACTGTCAGAAACCTCCGAAGGAGTCGACACTTTTTGCTCCCTCGCCTACTACGGTCGGCTGCGCATAATCGACAACCTTCTCCCCCTCCTATGCGCGTCACTCAATCCCCGCGTCCATTTTCATGCAGGCAAAGAGCTTGCCGTTAACCTTGACGACCTCGAACTGCGCAACCGCTACTCTTTCATAAACGCAGTTAACTCGGCCACAACCCAAACGACTCTCGCGTTCGAAGAACTTGCGAAGGTTTATCCCATGGTCAGTTTCTGCCATGTTCATCCAGGATTTGTTACTACGGGCATACTTGCTAGATTAACGGGGACTGCTACGGGTATTTGGAGGTTGCCGGCGATTCTGGCAAGATGGACTCTGGTTCCTGTACTACATCTTTTTGGGAGGTCGATTGACGAAGCTGGGGAATGGGGAGTTTTGTTGCAACGAGTGCAAAGTATCCACCGGCGGAGCCGAAAGACCCGCATGAAGTGGGTGTTGCATTGCCAGACGGGGTCGATGTTGCGAAGAGCTCTGTTGTGACAGATGGGAAAGGCAACGGTGTGTACAGGATCGATAACTATGGTGAGAGCGTGGAAAACGAGTGCGACAAAATATTGGCGGATTACAGGGCACGATCAGGTGGAGAAGAAGGTTTGGGAGGGGATTAAATCGGTGTGGGTTAGGGCGCTAAAATGCGGAGAGTCTTGAAATCGCGCTAACAAGCGCCCTCAATTTCGACGTCTGTTAATATGCCTAGCGATCAGTCGCGCAAAATTAGCAGTCCTCGCGTCCAGTAGTTCAAATTTATTAATATTGCTTTTAATTAATAGCTCTGAACAAACTCTTACTAAACATTTATACGACTTTGCGTTGGCCGATGTCACAAGTTATGGTTGTGGGTATTTAGGGCTTTCATTTCGATCTGAATAGTCAAACAGTATCTATACATATAACCTGCAGTTCAGGGGCCTACACATATAACCTTTGCTATACATAAGTTACAGTAAACCGTCATTATAGCGAACCTTGCTATAACGAATTACTCGATATAACGAAACTCGCGGTTGTCTGAATTAAAATCTCACACAAGTTTCGTTAATTCGCGATACAACGACATTCGTTAATTTCCCGTATCAGTGCCATACAAAACCCGTTATATCACGGGTGTGGAGTCTGCAATGCCCGGCTGGAAAGCTATCCCATGGTTTACGCGCTCAACGTAACCACGATCTCCAACAATGGTTCAAGGATACCTATAATCAGAATATCTCGTCTGCTTCAGCGTCCGAAATCCTTCCTGCTCGGGATAGTCACATTGAACAGTCATCAAGTGATCGCGCACCTGCTGATAGGGCTGCAGGCGGATTGGCGGATGCAGATGGCGGATACAAATCCGCCAGGCCTCACTTCGGCGGATATCTTATCCGCTATTTTGGCGGATATGGCGGACACGGCGGATATTGGGTAAATTCTTAGACAGAAATTATGGCAAGGTGTCAAAATCTGTTGGGTCGGGGTCAGCCACCAGCGGCTGGGCAGGCTCCGTGCTGCACTCTTCAACTCTGCGTCCAGTGTCGGTGTCAGTGTGTGCTCGTCAGCAGCGCTCATCTTAGATTCGTTGCGCTCGGCGCTCAAGCCGTCCTAGGGGCATGCCGCTAGCGAGCAACGCCTCGGACGCCATGCTGCGGTCGAGGCAGCCCTGCGAGACCCCTAGCATTAGACAGACGTAGCGGTCGAGGAAGACGATGCGGAACCACATTAAGTGTGGGTCATATGATCTGCGCGGGTCCAGTATCGTATATTGGCTCTGGGGATGTGGCCGGTTCAGGCCCATCAGCTGGGCAATGTTCATGGCGCGCCGTCCCGAGAGCCAGCTGCGGCAGCTGCTGTGCTGCCTCGAGGGCCATGCTCATGAGCCCAGCCGCAGGGAACAACACGGTGCCACCCACCATGTGGCCTCCTATCCAAGGCTCATCGGCCAGGCGGATGAAGTTGCGCCATAAGTGCTGACTCTCATCCATCATCGGGACCAGGGCGCCTATAATGCTCTTGGTGGGAAACCTGCGTGTCACGAGCTCCCTCTGGATCCGAGTCTCGTGGCGGAACGCTTTGGAATGATTCCATTGGTACGGAGGGAGGTCCGTAAGTTGACGAGCATTCTTGTCGCCGTTTACCTGCGAGAGGCAAAGCGGAATGCCTGCGACAAACGGCTCTGCCGCAAGCTCTAGGCTGGTGTGAATAGCATTTTCCCGCGCGTGAGCATTGACATGTACCCAACATTCTTGATGCTGTGATGGCTTAGAATCTGCTCCACTGGCCCACCAAGGGCGCTGTGCGGACCAATTTCAATCAAGAGGTCCATCGAATTGTTGCGATCATGATTGGGATCAGCATCGGTATCAGCTGGGGCGAAAGCTCTTTGACCGCATCTGAGAATAGCACCGGCGAGACCAGGTTCCGAACCCAATAGTATGGCCCTAGAATCTCAGGTGTTACCTCATGGCCCGTCACACTAGAAACCATGATTGGCGCAGGTTCGCTGTCGTCGTTTCCATATCCATCCTGTCCATGCAAGGGCTCAATGTCGGCAATAGACGCAGAGTAACTGCCAAAGACCTGTTCATATGCGCGCTGTGGTAAGCCATCTCGACCTTCAGCCGTCGGGGCGAACACCTTGCGTTCGTCAAAGATGGGGCGCATCAACCCGGAGCCTCGCCGAGGCCACTCCCCTGAAGTAGGCTGCCGCAATGGCGTCCCGGTGGTTCAACACTCCAATGCTTTAGGCGGCGGCAATCTCGCCGCTGGAATGTCCGACCACTTTGGAAGGTATCACGCCCCACGACCGCAGCTCGTCGACCAGGGCGATCTGGAGCAAGGAGCATATAGGCTGGCTGATCTCGGGCTGGCTTAGCCGGGAGTCATCTTGTGCCTTACTAAGTTCTCTGACTGGATCCCAAAGGCAACCCATGTCTCGAAGGAAGTTGGCAGAACGGGCAACTGAGTCCCTAATTCGAGCATCTCCACGCCCATACGAGCCCACTGAGCACCCTGCCCCGTGAAGACGAACCCAATGCGGGGGTGACTGGTGCTGCTACTAGAATCCCGGGTAGCGCCATCTCCTGGCTTTGTGGTCAGATACTCACGAAGCTCTGTTGCGCTCTCGGCAAGACAGGTTGCCCGCCACGAGAGACTTGATCGTGCCCCTAAGAGGGTATGGGCAAGATTGGCCAGGAACTCGGGGCTCTTCGCTGCTGGGCCAAGGGTGTCCAGATGTTCCACGAGCGCATCAGCATTGCGCTTGAAGCCGGCATGGTCATGGCTGCTGAAGACGAAAAGGTGTGTCCTGTTGCGGGTTTTCTCGTGGGGGGGTAAAGCCGTTAAGCTTGGCATTCCCGTTGGCCAAATGGGACGAGTCAAACGCGTCTAGGACGACGTGGCCAGTAGTTCCGCCCATGCCGAAGCCGCTGATGCTCATGCGCTTGGTATGGGCAACAGGCCAAGGTGTCAGCTTTGTGGGCACACCAATGTTCCATTCGTCGAAGGGAATTGCAGGATTAGGCTTGGAGAAGAGGACGTTTGGTGGGATGAGGCCATGCTCTAGAGGCAAAATGCCTTTAATTATTCCTGCTACACCAGCAGCTGCCTCGAGATGGCCGATCTGATTCGTGCAGTTAGCATCGTCGACGTCAACTGATACGCAGGACTCACGTTGGGTTTGACACTTCCTATCCACAGCTTGCAGTTTTTGGACGCCCCTTTACCAAGCACCCTATAGATTGCCTCGGTTTCGATGAGATCTCCGGCTTTGGTGCCCGTGCCCTAGAACAGTAGTTGGCTTTCTGACGCGGTAAATAATCTGTATTAGATAGTCTTGCACTCACGTGAGCTTCTACGTATTACGTCGAGTTAGGGTCTAGCCCATGAGACTCGTAGACATACTTGGTGAGGGACTCAGCATTTAATTGCGAACAACGAATATGAATATAGTCGATTACTGCGCATATTCGTGTCCGGAACAAAGTCCTAATTAAGCTTGACACACAATTTGCACCGTATTTGGGTGATAGCAGATGATCTGGCAATTCTTGCGTCTGAAGAAGAAATGTCGACTATAAGAGTCTGCTTCTTCGGCACTGTCCCAATAAGTGCACAGCGATGGTGGCGGAACATCAAAGAAAGCGTCCATATAGTCGATTGGCAATGGCGACAAGGGAACAGTCGATCAATATTCGCAAGAGCTGGACACGTCAACATCTGCCGTTGACGACGCAGGGAAGTATGGCTGTCGTTGACAAGTTTTCAATCTCATTACTGCCCGCAATTGTAACCGCACGCTTTACATCAGTAGTCCACATTGCCAGGACATACTAACTTCAAACATGTGATTAATTAGGATATTCTTCTGGGTCCTTCATAATCTCTGTCGGCCGTAACGGCAAGAGGATTTGCGTGTCCAAGTCATAAACTATTCTCGGATTGATAATGAAAGCATGCGAGGTCCTCAAAGTTCTGGAGCCGCCATTATTAAATGATAGTCCAATGACAGCGCCAATCTGATGACGATACTCCATACTCTTAACGTCAAAATCGGGAACAATATCCTGTCCCAATTCAAGCGATTTGAAGACTTTGTCGTCGATCCGAAAACGCGGCACGTGATTTTCTGTTTCTTCAGGAGCCAATGGAACGTCTAGGTCGTTCTGCTGTAAGAGAATCGTGGTCTTGTCTCGGGCGTTTACGTGATGTTGCCAAACGTAGCCTGAAGCTGTTGATTCCAACACCATTTTTAATGATGTGAGTTTAATATTCAATATCCCAGTTATTCGCGAAATATCGTCGACTTGAATTGAAATGTATAATTCAAGGGTCAGGGTCAGGGTTTGATAAGCGGCTATTGTATTTCTTGGTTGCATTGACATATGATAACAACAGGCTCATCGCTGTCACCCCATCTCACCTGAAGACAATGCCATGGGAAGAGGTACGCAAGATTTGCTACGACTACACAGTCAAAGGTCTCGAGACCATCGCCCAGCTGCCACAAGACTCCTCCGCAGGCAAGCCGTGCGCTTCATCTACACCAGCGGCGCCAACGGTGAGCGTGACCCGAGTAAAAAGCCTTGGGTGCTGGGCGACTACTGCTTGATGCGGGTAATTTCTCCTTCCACTAACCCTTTTTTATATTCTCCTTTCTCTCTTTTCAGCTCTGAAAAAGTAAAAAGAAAGGAAGCCAAAAACACCGAAGGTCTGATAGTGCTACAGGGAGAAGCCCAATCCTTCGTCCTCAACTACGCCAAGGACTCCAGAGGTGCAGTTGAAGCCGCTGTGGCGAAACCTGGACTGATTGATGCACCGGGCAAAATGAGCATGGCAATGAATGCCCTCTCAACAATTGGCCGTAGCATCATCGGTCTTCCCAAGGTTGACGTGCATGAGGTTGCAGCAACACTCATCGATCAGGCCATCAATGGGATTGAGAAGGACACGCTGCTGAACGATGATCTCATCAGGATTGGGCAGAAGGCATTGGCGGAGCAGCAGAAGAGCCAGTAAAGCTTGGTGTCATAACCGGTGTGGCAGGGAGCTGTCCTGAGTCGGTACCCCGCTTCCTTATCCCTTGTCATTTGTCCTGCCACTATTACCCGGCAGAGAGTGTCTTTGTTCGTTAAAATCCTTTCTTTCCTTCTCTCCTTCTTTCTCTTGTCGATACTACATTCAGGTAGTTATCTAGTAATTGATATACGTTTACTTCCTTCCTCATCGCAAAACTTCAGACAAAGTATCGACCCTTATCGATTATCAGACAACTACCTACATGACACAATGGCACGAGTGACACACTCGGGACCCTCCCTAATCATTCCTCAACAGGTTAACCATGGATTTCCGATAGGGAACCCTAACCTTAACCCTGGGCACAGCAATTCCATAGTCACGATCCAGACCAAATGCTCGATAACTGGGAACGTTACCAGAGGGCGATCAGGCAACGGACGCCATCTGATATAATAGATCGTGTGCTCACAGGTCTCCTGGCCTGATGAATCGAAGGCGTCCCTCTGCCTCGAGACCCTGGCCCGGACAAAAAAGCTCCATCCGTCGTTCTGACGTTGCCTTGGAATCCTACGAGAAAGTCAAAGAGGAAGCACAGCGCCTTGAGAGAGAGTTCAAGGATACCAAGCAAAAAATGTGGACACGCAGCGACTGCCCTGACCCAAGAGACATAACCCGGTCACTGCAGTCGAGCTTCCTGCCGTTGTAATGCTGAACCCTTTTTGTCGAGGCGATTTAATTTAAAAAAAAAGGATTCCTTGAATCTCCAGCCCTCAGTTCTAAGGTTTCCATACTGTTATCTCAAGAGCACCAACACTTATCTGCTTGTGCCACATCGCTGTATGCCTTTCCGGATTGATCAATATAAAAAGGATATTTAATCATAATTCGATGGCAAACCTGACGTAGCTTAAAACCATGGAAGTCAAGATAAAATTTTGCTAAGAAGTTTACCTATATATTCTTAGGCTGAGAATTCCCACTTACGTCAATAGCATCAGTCTCATCATCTGTGAATAAAGGTTTGTCTTCAGATGGAGTCAACCTCAACATTCTGAAACGCAGCACTTCCACCAGTCGCATACAGACCTATCATACCCAGGCTGTATGAGGGATCTTGAGCAGTGAGACTAGGAGACATTGAGCTGGAAGCCAGACGCCTCAAAATCGAGCTGGTGGTTTTAGTGTGGAGAAGTTAGCATAATCTAAGTTATTCACATCTAATCGCACTAGCTATATGTAGGTTACCGTCTACTGGAAGTCGTATGTAAGATATATTGGAGTACCGCGGCATGATGGCTGACTTGGCGTTGTTAGTGTATGTACATAGTTGGTAGTTAGGTAAACAGTGCGGGAGAAGGGAGAGGGAAGGGAAGGCGGTGTGCGTCACTGACACCAAGCCGCGCAACCCAACCGGAAAAACTCACTCAAAATAAACAATCACCACGAGACCCTCCGGACAGGTTTCTACTGCTTCGTGTTGGAGGAAGGTGCAAAAAGGATTAATTTTTTTGTTTAGCGTTATCAAGAAACTTTCGAGCGAGCTAATCTATATTTTAACCGTCGCATATTCAATTTAACACCGCTGTAAAGTGCGGTCCCAACTTTTGGCCACTTTGAAAGCTATGCTATGGCCCTAAGTACCTTGTGTACCGAAACTGCCTCACGAGAAATAACCCATCGCAAAAAGAGAGTCAATTCACCGTTTTCATTACTCACTCAAAGTCGTCGAACATTATTTTCATAGCTACGGAGCAGCTAGCAGGTATTTGCAGCATTTAGGAATCGCACTTACTCGAAGGATACGACCACCAATCACTCCAATCCTCCTTCATGTACATCCTCAGGGCGCCATTGGCAATCTTATACTTCATGAACCCCTGACCGCCAGGGGCACGCCTCATGTTCTCTAGCTTGCCAAACACCTTCAGCTGCGCCGCCATGCAGTTCACGGTGATCCCGTGACCAAGGCAAGCGTGGGGACCGTAGCCTTGGTGGATATAGGACGAGTCTGGTCTGTCAAGTTATATCGTACGGGTCTGTGAACCGGTCTTTGTCCACACACGCCTGCTCCTAAAGAACACATTATTTAAGAGAAATCACAGGAAGGAATCATACTGATGAAGTCGGATGCATCAAAAGAAGGAGGTGCAAGGAAGACATACGAAGTTTGCAAACACCTGATTACCCTTCTTGATATTGACAGCCTTCAGTCCGTCTTTGATAACGACATCATCAGCAGCGACCCGAAGAAGACCTGGAGCAGGTGTCGCAAGGCGAAAACCTTCCAGAGCGTAACGTTTAAGCTTCGCAAACGCCGTTGAATCGTCAGACCGTGCAAGCTCTTTGATTGCGGACCAGTGTCTGTTGTATTCGTCCGATAGGTAGAGATCGAGTATGTGCGAGAACTACCCTAAATTGTGAGCCAGGTCTTGAAAAGCATGATAAAGCGCGGTCAATGGCCCATTTTGCGTCCAACCTATAGCGTCTTCAAGATTCGTGCAATCAAAAACGTTACTCACAGCTTGCGCCTGCGTGGCCACTGCCGCCGCTGCAGTAGCAATTACCCCACTGGCCACCTCATCCACGCTGTTGCCACCATGGAAAAGGCGCTCAATCAATCTTCGGCGGTACTGTGGCATCACATCATGCTCCCGCAGGCCAAGAAACTCCCTTAGCGCGTGGAAGCGCTCATCGTGCACTAATTGGCAAACGTGAATTGCAACCTTTGCAAAGGCTTCAGTACTCTGCTGAGCCTCTGAACGGAGTCTAAAACTTTGTGCCGCATCGATGTCACGGAAAACTTAAGCGAACAACGATGCGTTGATGGTGTAAAACTCGCGCGCGGTGAAGCCGATCTTCACTGCTCTGGTGGGTGTCGTCAGTGGTATGTGGAAAAGCTGAGCAATAACGATTGAATGAGAGAGATTCGCGATACTGGGACAAGTCAGCAACGTGCTTAATCACCGCAACCGTAGGTGGCGGGCGAGGGTCAAATCATCCTAGCAAGCAACTAAGTCCCCGACGACAAGATCACAATCCAGCGCTTAGTACTCCTTATAATTCGGTGGATGATATACACGTAGCCTTCCTTGATGATTCACCCTCATGGGCCACTCCATCTAAACTGGGACCTTACTCTTCAACAGCATCACCGAGAAGGAATGCCTTAGCTTTCTCGACCGTTCGCGAAGCAAGTCACTCGTAATCCTCCCACAAAACCTAGTCACTTCCTCCATCGCATTCTCGGGGCTGTATAGCGCGTTGTCGACAAAATTCCGTTGTTCGGTGTTCGTCGGCTCGTCTCCACTCAGCATGTAATCGTGCTTGATCAACTCATAGGTATGTTTCCCCCATATCAGATCATTAGCAAATCCTACGGTCTTGGCACAGCATAATATGGGCACCCCAATCTTGACGACACTTATCATCGTCGAAGAATGGCTTACAGGGAACCTTGAATCGCTTCAGATCCTCAAGGATTCCGACGATGGAGGTCCACGTCGAAATAAGTGTCGGATTCGGAATGAGTCTTGGTTTGTTGAAGTCGTATTCAGCCTCCTTTCCCACTTTGCGAAGGATCACGCGTGTCTCATCAGGGACTGTAAATGGGAACAAGGCGTAAACTGAATTGCCATGATAGTAACCTGGGAAAGCTCGCATTAGGAGTTTGTAGATTACACCACAGCCTGCAATATTTGGGTTGGACTGAATCTGGTTGAAGCCCCAGTTCGTCATGGTTGCAGAGTTATAGTCCTCTGTAAGCTATTAGCCATGCATGCATTGTAGCAGTGGGGTATATATTGCAAGAGGCGCTGGAGCGTTTCCAGACGACCGTTCTGCGGGATCAGTATACGATCTGAAGTTGACTCACTGGCTCACTCGAATTGTATACATACCAATGTATAAAACCTGTCATCTCTGACCAGAGCCACTGCATCCGCCAAAATAACACGGGAAATCGTATAGCCCGGGCAAATTCCTGATCCAGGATATTGTCTCGGTTTTGCATCTTCGGCAACAAGTCCTGGGTACAGCTCCACGTGATTGACGTCCTTGTACAGTGTCTCCAGCGACTGTGCAACATCACGAATGGAGCTTATGTCTGAGAAGTGCTCGTGTGGTTTAAGCCCAAAGAATTTACGGAACTCATTCAGGGTCGCGACATTCCAGCTGCGTGCCTGTTGTATGCTAAAAATCTCAACAGCACGCATAATCACAGGGACATTGCATGCTGCTGTTGAGGGCAAAGTTAATCATGATATGCTCTGCGTTGCGGTTAGGGTTGAAGTTAAACACACCTGCAACGTCTTCCGTGCCCTCGTAGATGAGCTTTACAAGCTCGGCGTCCTTGAAAGTGCCATCCGCTTGGCGAGTCAAACCACCAAATGTGCGTTGTTCGGCTTCTTGGCTCGTCCGGCTGTCGCGAACGAAGTCCTGAATTCGTCAACGGTCATGGCGTTTGGATCCCTACCTATATGTCGTTTGAAGAAATCATTCGACCACTGCTCATCCGGAGCGCTTATGGCTGAATGCCACCGATAAATAAGGTTGAACTCAACGCTGACCTGATTTCCGATGCCCTCGGGAATACCATGCGGGCAATATACTGTCGGCGGATTGGTTCGCGGATCGAGAAGCCAGTACGAAGAGGTGCGATTCAAGTTCAGGATTGTTCGGACATAGTCGAAGAAGATTACATTCACATATAGTCCACAGGTGATCCTACTCGCGTTTAGCTCATTCCTAGCGGAATTGTAACCAAGTTGGTGGATCATGCACTTACAATCTAGCCGTCTGGAAGAGATCATTATCTAGTTTATTCTCAGGTGTTTTGTATTTTTCGAGTTGCTCACGCGTCATCCTATCGGCAGAAATTAGCGTAAATCGACCACCTTCGTTGATCTCTGCCAGTTCCTTCGCGACATAGTTGTGGAATCTGTTAAAGCACACCAATAGTGCGGCAACCCTGAAGGGAACCCTAGCAGTCTGATCTCCGCGAACGTAACAGGCTTGTTGAAGCCGTCTTTGAAAGTTCTGACCAGTGCCTGCTCCTCATAATTGTGGCCGTACAGTGGCCCGTCAAGATATGATGAGTTGTTCAGTTTGCTTGGATCCTCATCGCTCGTACGGAAGAGGTCTTGGTAAGAGTTAGCTGCGGCGCAATGTATAGCTCTCTATTATCTAACGCCTACCGTGAATGAGGATTGTCCCCATATAGAAGAGCAGGCTGGAAATCTTATTGGGATGCTCCCTGGGTTTACGTCCTCGTGCAAACAATTCTATACGGTGTAAGCCTAAATCTGAGTAAATATAATCATCAATATAAACATCCATCAATCGTTTTTCAAAGCGATGATGTAAGTCGTCGATATCTAGCTACTCTATTCTCTAAATTAAGCGTAACTAAGAAAGATTTCGTCGAGTTTTAGAGGTTTAAAAATCGCTACTTTGTATGGAATTTCGACCGATCCTCTCGCTGGGACGATCCATTCGCTTGCCGATCACGCTAGCCGGCTAGCTAAACAAATCTAAACTCCTCCGAGCTTCAAACGCTACGATTTATGTTTGTCTGGTCCTGGTTAAGGGACGTGAACTTGACGTACCATGACTACTCTATCTATTCATTCTACATAGTTTGCTTAACCAAATTATTCTTCCAACTCCGGCGACACTATAATTAGGGTGGGATGTCCCGAGTTCTCGAAACGACAACAGGCCAGGGCATCATGCTCCTGGGAAGCAAGGCACAATTGGTGGTCAACACCTTCAATCTATACATGTAGGCGGATTTCTACAACATCTTTATCATATCAGTTCTTTATTTACAGCCAGCAAAATATGACTCAAAACTAAGGTCAACTAACGTCACCTTCTCCAAGTGCTAAGAGCTTTTGGATTCAAATCAAGATCGCAGTAGAACTCTATGCTGTTTCTGGCCATTGGTCTGTTCACTCGAAACGAGGGCTGTAGATCCTTGCCTTATAGAATTTTGCGTCCTCCCAACCTCGACTTTCCTCATCCGAACTGCCAATGTCAGCGGGGTTGTCGCTAAAGGTCACATAGTGGCCCATATCGGAGCTGTCACCCTTGATCCAGATGTACTCCCCCGTCCAGTGCCGTGCGAATGATTTGAGCTTCCTCTGGTTCCGGATTGTCTTCCACTTTTCTGTCTTCGCGTTGTACCGATATGCACCATATGTGTCCGTCATGAGCAAGACATGTGGATCTGTATAATCTGGCTGGAGGTCATGTCCGAGCCCACCTTTAGGCAGCTCGATCGGATCGGTGTCGAGCTCCAGCCTAGTTGCAGGTCCCTTACCAGTGACCTTGTATTTGTAGAGGTACCCTTTCCCGGTGACCCAGAGGAATCCTTTGTCCTGATCATGGCTTCCGTTCGGGTCCCACAGCACTCCATGTGCGGCAGGGACATCATAACTGTAAGGCGACGTTTTGATGTTGTCGAAGTCGTTGATATCATCTGAATCCTGAGGCACATAAAGAGTCAATTTGCCCGACTCGGAACTTGCTACCACACTGGCTCCGTTGTAAGGTATCCGTTCGATGGCGTGTGGGTTGCCGGCGGGAGTTGCCTGCCACATGAGATCGCCCGGGGTCGTTTTCCGCTTCTCCTTGGAGATGTTAACGATCCCAGCCTCGCCTCCCGAGGCTGTCATCATCGCGATCCATCCATATGTGCCTATTTTGCGAATCTTGACGTCGGATACGTTGTTCCAGTCATCGTTCCAAAATGGCGGATCGGCGGTAAAGCTCGAGAAGATCTCGTCGGAAGACCACCGTTTCGCGTTCCTGGGGAAAACTCGCACTGTCTTTGAGTTCTGATCGCGACAGCGATGTGGTAGGATGCGGCTCGCAGGTCTAACGGCCACGCTGCAACAGCCGTCAAGTAATTCAAGACGCCAAATAATAGAAGAGCAAACTAATATTCTTGAGCATGATATATTGGAGAAAAAGTGTTTGAATTGAAGGGTGAAGTTGCTATCCTTTATCAGTAAGTGGCATGGTAAGTTAATAAGGAGCTACTTTGACTTGGCTTACGAGTATAGCATACGGAAGAGATAATTGGTTAGAGATGAAACACGATTCGATAAATTACGTGCATATGAAACTGAGGAGAAGTGGCCGTCTGAATGTTATTTCCGACAATGTCGTGGGCAGTCCCGTCAAAATATGTACGCCAAACACTTTTCCACAATAACTGGGCTGGCAGTTACAATCATCACAGGATCCTATCGACAGAGCATAGCTTATTGGTGTGTGTTCCGAAATTGGTGATGTCTCATGGCGACCCATAATCTTGTATGTCCGGAAGGGCCGTTGTGTGCGATGGTGACGTCTGTTTGCCACAAACGCAGAGCGCGTGCCAGTGAAGATACGTGAACCTTAAGCCTCGCCAAGCCAGGGGGACTATTTAACGTTAAAAGGTTAGCGGTTGAATTAGATTAAGCATAGATGGTCCACGCACAACCACGTCATCGACTCACGATTCGTTACTTATTGGACGATTGGAACCGTTGTGCTACAACTGCTTTGTAGACCTATTTTGTCGGAGGCGACTTTTGGTCAGCATTTTCCAATTGCCGTGTAACTAGCTAGCGGATCAGGTTTCCTTTGATACTGCGGCCTGACGAGAAGCTAGGCTGTTCTCGCCAGCGCAGACCTTGATTGTCCAGTGTTAGTCACAGAACGTATTAGAGACATTTTGCAAAACCTTGTCAGCATTCATTTTAACGTGATCGGCAAGCTAACCGATCGCCCACGCAAGCCGATCGCCTCTTCATTTTTTTACGCGACACGTACTTCAGTTGTTTATAACGTAGCAACCATGGCCGAACACGATCAAAGTAAGGAGGGAAGAATTCTCTTAGCAATTCAAGCATACGGCAAAATTTCAAGTATTAAAGGCGCGGCGCGGTCGTACGACGTCCCCTCGATCGTCTGAGAGGTCGCATATCACGTCGCGATTCTATCACACCGACGCGAAATCTCACTCAAAGAGAAGAAAAAGTGCTTCTAGAATGGATCCTTTCAATGGACAAGCGAGGACTTCCTCCTAGAGTGGCGGACGCTCGAAGAATGGCCCACCTCCTTCTTACTAAGCGCGCGGAAGCTTCTTCCCAAGGGTCAAGCAAAGTCGGTGAGAAATGAATGCGAAATTTCATCAGAAGACATCCTGAGTTGAAGTCTAAGTACTCCCGAAGATATGACCATCAACGGGCAAAAACAGAGGATCCCGAGATTATTACGAAATGGAACGATCTCGTACGCAATACTATTCAGATGTATGGGATTGTGGACGACGATATCTAAAACTTTGACGAAACGGGCTTCCAAATGTATTATCGGAACTGCAAAGATTGTCACCTCTGCCGAAAGAGAAGGGAGGGCGTTTCTGAAGCAGCCAGGGAATCGTGAGTGGGTCACTGTTGTTGAAGCGGTCAACTCCTCTGGATGGAATTTACCACCTATGGTTATCTTTCAAGGCAAGGTGTTCCAAACACCTTTGTTTAGCGATATTCCACACGATTGGTCAGTTGGTGTGAGCAATAACGGTTGGACCACGAACGAGCTTGGTCTACAATGGCTTCGGGAAGTCTTCGACAAATGCACACGGGCTCGTACAAAGGGAAAATATCGGTTACTAATTTGGACGGGCACGAAAGCCATATTTCATCGCTCGCTTGGGCGATCGGTTAGCTTGCCGATCACGTTAACTGACTCATCAGACACTTGCGCAGCTCTCAGTTTCCTCTCAAGAAGTGAGGCACTAACTTGGAACCAATAGTCTCCTTCAACGTTTCCATCATTAAATAGATCTTCGTCCTGAAGAACTTGACTTATCATTTCCGCCACACCACTGTTGTGCAAAACAAGACCAACAGCCAGGTGGAGATTGCAAAGGAGAGGTGAAGGCTTGACTATGTCTGGATTAGATCCCTGGCCAAAACAGATCTCTTCGCCATCCATGTGGCTCTTCACTTCAGCATGCAGCAACCGAGCTTCGAATAACCTTCTCATAAAGTACTTCCTATCTCGGCATTCCAAGCCAAATTCAAAATCGCCAAGGGACCTATGAGTTGTCGGACTTAGTAATAGAGCGTTAGATGCATCGTTGATGTTTTCCCCAGTTAGTAGCATCTCCATATCTTGACCCGCAAAAATAGAAAGCAGACGTCGTAAAGACATATTTTTGCTAGCACTAAAGGGGATAATATGTGCAGCTTCAAGCACTGCAGTACCCACAGGTTGTGGTGTAATATGCGCCGGTGCAGATTTGTCCATGACGTATCCCACGCGGGAAAACCAGCCATCGCGCTGTACTAGCTATATAAATGAGCATTAGAAGGATACACCAAATTAATAGAAAAGGCAGAAATAAACCTTCTGTTTGAGATTCCTTTGGTTCCTGTTAGCTGTAGGTATACTAGATGGCGTAGGGGTTCCGCCCTTGGCCATGATAGGAATCAACAAGTCTCGGAAAATATTCAGCGTCCACTCCAGCAACGTCTCCATTAGATGCCTCGATTGCTGAAACTGGTTTGCGACGTCTTGCCAAGCTAGTGGTCTTATTGGGGAAACTCCTTGCAAATTCGCAACTGTGGCAAATGACCTCGAAACATTGTGAAATGATCCGCCGACCGGTGCCAAAACCTGCGAGAGCTCTTCTATATTATCCACGCCATTTAACAAATGCCTGCAGAGATTATGCGAGAGTGATTCGGGGTTGTATCCGTGATCGAGTAGAGCGAGAGCTAGCGGAATCACCCTTGTCTGATAATTTCCACAGCGCAATTGATTGTGGTCAGAAATTGAATGATCAGATAGACGCAAGATTGATTTTATAGCCTCGACTAACGTCTTCTGCTCCGACTGGAGAGGATGGGCACTTGATGACATCGGG
Organism: Lipomyces tetrasporus; assembly: GCF_029532465.1. Classification (NCBI taxonomy): domain Eukaryota; kingdom Fungi; phylum Ascomycota; class Lipomycetes; order Lipomycetales; family Lipomycetaceae; genus Lipomyces; species Lipomyces tetrasporus. Next base: position 70,725 of record NW_026611602.1, read on the forward strand.
CGAGAAAAGGCGCTCAATTGGAAGGGGATTGGAGGACGCTACTATCAGGAAGTCGCAAATATGCCGCTGAAGTCAACCCTAGCCCTAGCCGCCTACAGATTTGAGGATAACGTGATCGAGAAGCTAACGGCGTTTGCTAAGCTCCTCCATTCCTTGCCGAAGGATCTGGTTCTCTGCCCAATGCCAATTGGTGCATCATTTTCGACGTACCCTTGGCAAACTGGTCAACAGCTTCGTAGATTCAGTTTGGGGAGCTATTTTGATGACGGGCAATTCGATTCTTAATGAAAGTAGTCTGCGATGAGGCTTCGATTGGGTTGTTAGGTGTCTGGGAAACCCAAGGTGGGGGTAACTAGGGCGGGAGTTTGGAGGCGTTGGGGCGTCTTTAAATTGAGATCGAGCATAGAAATCACACTCTCGGGGTCGAATGAAATAAGTCCAGCACCTCGGAAACCTCCTTGGATGTTTTTTTTCCGTCATTGCAGCGAAAAACGCAACGCGGAAGGCAGGAAAGAAGTCGTCCTTGGTAATGTGGGTGATGTGAGCCAGCATCATATCATCAATTTGCTGACCATATGCCTTCTTTAGCGGGCTAAAACACCCAACATCGAGTGGCTGGAGCATGTGAGAGGATGAGGAGGTATACAGAGGGTGATGATGTTGTTTTCCTTGCAGTATTCCTCGAACTCATCAGAGTGGTGGCTCTCGTGGCCCGAGGATTAACAGACGATAGCCACCCACAGTTCGGGACTTGGTATGCTTCTCAATATGCCGAATCCAATCCATGCCTTTCTCCTTCGTCGTCCAACCGTTCTCAGTAACAGCGATTACCCAGTCGGGTGGAAATCCGCTGTTTTGATACCAAGACGCGAGGTGGTTATTTCCTGCAACAATGACGAACGGCGGCACCGTCCAGCCCTGGGAATTGGCGCCCTGGATTACCGCAACCCATTATTCCCGATTGCCAGGCTGTACCTTTTTTGCCTTTGTACGCCCGTCTGAGCGTGTCACAACTGTTGCGGTTGAGATAACGCCCATCATAAACCAGTCTCTTTCAAGTTATAGATATCCGTATCCTGGATGTCATACTTCGCGATTATATTGCGTACAAGCTCAAACCAGCTACGAATAATTACTGGATCTTCGCATTTGGCCCTCTGGTAGTCGTACTTCCGCTGAAAACGCGTCCGGAGCTCTGGGCGGCGATTGACGAAGTTCGGAGCCCAACGCGTCCCGACGCTTGGCGCGTCGCGCGTCGCGAGAAGTCGATTTGCTATATCTCCCACAATAGACAGCCGAGGAGGAAATCCTTTGCCAGCTAAGTCGAGGATGTATTGAACAAAGACTGATTCTTCTAGGTCGGTCAATTTCCGCAAATTGGCTGGAACATCGCGTGGAAAGTGCGCCGCTCATTTGGAGGCGCCGCTCGTTATACTAGTAAGTTATCCATCTTCTAACTTTATTTTCAGGTCAACTATAATAACATTCGACCGACCTTCTTCTCTCTGCTGTGCCTTGGTGCTGCAGAGGGTCTAGACGAAGATCCCTTTGTCGACGACGAGTTCGAAAAATGGCAAGCAACTCAGCGCAACGACGACAAGTTTGTTCGTGATCCAATAGCTAATTGGCATGAGAAAAGCTTTCAATACCCTTGGCTGTCTCGAATGGCTCTCGACTTTCTCACGATACAATCCATGTCTGCTGAGTGTGGCAGATTGTTGTCCCTCAAAGGAGTAATCTTCAGGCGCGAACAATAGGGATGTGTCAAGTGTTGAGGTCATGGTTTCGTGCTGGTATTACCAATGACCTAAATCCTTTGTTCCTTTCAATCATGGAGGAGAAAAGACAGCTTGAGAGCATGCACCTCAATGATGACTAGTTCAGAAGACAGGAGCTATCATGGCTTATTGGTAAGGCGCAGGAACTGGCTGCTGAAGAGATAATTAAAATGGTCAGGGGAAACTGGCAGAGAGGCTGCTTACATGGTAGAATGGTATTTTTACTAAAGAAGGTTTCAAAATTGGCGGAGCATCTTAGGTGGGCTTCTTCTGAGGGGACGGTGACAGTCATAGTGGGTCACCCATACACTGAAGTCAACTACACTTACACCATCTACATTTGAGGCGTCCGTTGATACACTACATCAAGTCTCGCTTATTAATATACACTTACTCTACACAGACAAAAAATACGTAGTTGATGTAGTTGATTGGATCTCTGTCGTTCAACAACGCCGTGATTATTTCTATTGATTTAATCGTTCAATCAATCGATCAAACTGGCTTGTGGGAAACTAGTGGGTATAATATCTTTACTGTATAACAGGACTCACAAATCAAGGTTTCTCTTTCGTCATTCATTTATTGTCACCCGAACTTAATCTTTCAACCGGGCAAGCCTCACAGCAATAATTTCAAGGATTCCGAGGGCTGGTAAAGGAACCCGGCAAAAGCGACACTCCAAAGATTGTAATTGACTCAAATAAACCAAGGTCGTTAAATTGCCTTTCGTTCCAATCCCAGGGCGCTCTCGCTCACTCATAATTCTCTCCCTGCGTAATTGGGGTGAACCAGTTACCCACTCGGAACCATTAACGAAGGTCCAAACGAGAGATGGAGGTCACGTCAGACCTAGGCTAAGGATAAACTGCGTACCTGGGGGGCCTCCCTGTCTGAGATCTTATCTTGTTAGACACCCTGCTGGAGTTAGGGGTGTCCACGAATAACGAATATATTCGTATTCGTACGAATATTCGTAATGCGTAATTCGAATACGAATAATTGACGATTTCTTGCTTACTAATGCGAATACGAATAAAATCACTTTTATTCGTAAATTATTCGTAATATTCGTAAATTTTCACGACAGCTACAATATGACCCTTGCCTGACCTGCGCCCACTTATAAACTGCCCTCAACAACATCAACTTTCTCATCGTCTCGGCACACAACGAGTGCCTCCGCAAACCTAGAAGATCTATCCCTGTGTTGAATTGCTGTCAGTCATCTTGTTGTAGGATATGATATTGGATTAATCTCCAAGGGATTGCAAAATCGGTAGACGCGTCATTCAGTTATTCATTGAAGCGTTACTCGCTGACGCGTCATGATTGGCTGAATTAAAGTTTGACTAGCGTCTTGGAAAAATTACGAATAATATTCGTTATTCGTGTTCGACGCTCCCATCCGTATTCGTTGCGAATAAACGGAATTCTAAAAATACGAAAATACGAACACGGAAAAATTTTATTCGTTTACACCCCTAGCTGAAGTTGTTGCGATGGCCGAGAATAACCAGTATTAGTAGAGCAGAGACTACAAAGCAGCGGCGAGAGTTCTGCGGCGTGTTGACGATTACGCCCCAACGGCGGTGCTGTCGGCCGAGGCTTTCGGATCATAATAAGTTCCAGTGTAGCGACGTGATACTGATCGGTCCCCGGCGCTACGAGCCCTTGCGCCCGCAAAGAAGGAAGAAACGCATCGATAGTATATGGCAGGCAGAAGAGCAATCGGTAGAGATGTCCATTTCTACAACTTTGCAGAGCCTGATAAGGCACTCGGTGGACTGATATTGAATCCTTCAACAAAAATAAACTTTCTTTCTATGTTCGGCATCCTCATCGTTGCATCTAGTCCGTATGCGTAACGTTGCGAAGCACCGGACACGACCTAACGCCGACTGACGAGCCTCTCCAGCCAGGCCACTATGACATAAGGCCATATTCTTGCAAAGGTAACGTTGACTCTAAGGAAGTCTTTGTATGTAGCGGCCGCTGAATTTTGACGCAGACACGATATCTATCACAGGTGAGCTATGGATAATGCCAATAATTTCACAATCATCCACTGGCATAGAGAACACATTCCGTACTGAGGTCCGCAAGAGAGACGGGAAGTGCGTGATCACTGGCACGATTAACAGACGGGCTGATAGAGATAATTAGAGTAGTTTCCACGCCGCGCATATCTTCCCATTGTCCAGTGATTATTACTGGTTGCAGAGTGGGTTTTCTAGGTGGATTACGAACAGAATAGGAGAGCGCGACTCGGGGATTAACTCATGCCAGAATGGCCTGCTTATGCGGTCCCATATGCATGAGCAATTTGATGGATTTTATTTCTCCATCAACCCTGACGATGGGTATAAGATAACCTGCTTCGATGAAGTTTTTGACAGAATAGACGGGAGAATACTTGACCCTGTTTGTCGAGATCCAAGTGACAATCGGGGGATAAGAGATGAACTGCTAAGATTGGGTGGCTATTCACCGCCTGGGAGTCTCAAAAGCCTATAGGACAATCATGATTCAGCTTGAAAGCGTCCAGCTGGAAATAAGTACCTGTGATATCAACAAACTTTCTCCAATGGGATATCGAAGAAGCAAAAAATGCCATAGGTAATGAAGAACAGATGCAAATGGCTCTCTCAGCCCCGCAAAATAGTGAGTGTAGCATTATTAACGCTGCTGCTGCAACTCGACAGAGTCTCACAAATGCGGAGGAGAAGACTACTTTGCGCTGGGTCTCTCGATTTGCTATTACAGGACACCCGATAACTCATGAATTCTGCCCATGGAGGACTTGTCATTGATGTATGTAGAGGACAGGGCAGTCCCGTTCAATTTCGTTACGCTATATTAGGATAAGTGTTTCGGTGAATGTCGCCTGCGATACAACGAATACTTGAAGAAAACACTTGGTATAGCCTAGCTTAGCTTTCGACGATTATGTTTTACAGTGTCGGTTACTTTATATGTCGGACGAGGTGGTATTGCCAATTGTTGAAACACTCTATTCAAATTGCTCGTATTAACCGAAATTGCCGCAACATGACCCGGCAAGTTTCTGAGAGCGTTGATCCGCGTTGCACCAAACGCCTTGGAGCCATCATTATGGCCACGGTTAGAGATTGCTAAATTGTTTCCTAGTCTCTGTCGCTTACAATGTCTATAATACATTTTCATTGCTTTACACCGCAGAGACCGGGAAAAGAATGACTTAGCATGGCGAATACTTCGATTGGGCACTAATGGTCGTAACACACTTCCACCTAACACGTATGACACAATGATATGCTTTTTATGGTAAACTTATAAATAGCTGAACATCCCGGCTGAATGTTTCGTCATTTTCCTTTACGACCTGACTGATTCAAGTAGTCCAACCACTTGGTGAACGTTATAGATATGCCTTAGTAAGGATCTGCCAAGGAAACTTGTTGCAGTTGAGTATCGCTATCAACTTATAATCACAAGAATGTAACACTATCATAAGATTCATTACTGTTTTCTATTCACCCCTCGACCTCCCGAATTTTGTGTGCATCTGCTAGCAATCGTGCAGAGTTGAATTCACTACTTTGGGGTAACTCAAGCTCAACCCTCGCTATAGGTGACAGGCTGATCTGTACATTCCCACTTTTGAAGTCCAACATGTGGCCACCATTGCGTCGGTCGTCGTCAATGAAGTGCAAATGGTATCCAGCAACCGACAGGCCGTGCGAAAAGCCAGGAGAGTAGAACCCAACCAAAGATCCCTTTGTGTTCGATAATGTCCGTACGACCTGCCTCTTTCCAACATCGACTAAGCATTCACCCGGATACTCCTGCTTTCCAACGGTCCTGGCCGTGATGTACTCAAATTGACCATCGATTCTGATAGCCAGGAAAAGATTCCTCGCGTTTGGTAGGTGTTCCCAAATATGCAAATCGAGAGCGTCTTTGGAGGACAAAGACAAATGTGAGATATGTGCAGGCTGGAATCGTGTCACCATTGCAAACGGGACTACCGTTTCTGGGCCTGCGACGAGTATCGAACCGTCCTGTCTCATTTGGTAGGCTATGCCATCGAGGACGACCATCTCGCCGTCCATATGCTTGAAAGTGCCCAGACCGTGGTCTCCTGACTCGAGCATCGTCGAGACGTTGATTCCCTCATCCGCTACTCCGTCCATTAGAGCATTAAGAATGGAGAACTGATACAGCTTGTTGAATGCCATGGTTACTGCATGTAATTCTCCTAGTGGGTTTCTCGCTTGAATTCATAGATTCCTTCGTCGATGTTGTTCATTTCACGTCACGTGATAACCCGAGAATTACCGTTGACCGGTACTGAGCGCTTCGTTTTTCACCTCGAGCTACGCAACCGCTGATCAAGAAAGTAAGGCCTAGGACACGCATCCTTCACCATCCCAGCAGCCCAGAATTGAACAGCAACGACTATATTTACGTTTGAGCCTCAAGAAGGAGTTGGAAAGTATTGACGACAGAGTTGCGAGTTTTACTTTGCCGGAGCTTTGAAATGGAGCTATTATCAATACCAAGAAATTGCGCCAACATTGTCGTTGACAGTCTTTATAATGCTGGTGTGAGACTAGTCTTCGGCATACCAGGAGCCAAAGTTGATGGCATCTTCGACGCCCTTCTCGACCATCCCGGTATTAGGCTGATTGTATGCAGGCACGAACAGAATGCAGCTTTCATGGCAGCCGCTGTCGGTAGAATTACCGGTCGTCCAGGTGTATGTATTGCCACGTCAGGACCGGGTGCCAGTAATTTGACAACCGGCCTGGCAACAGCCACCACCGAAGGGGATCCGGTTGTAGCCATCATTGGTTCTGTCTCGCGGCTGCAATCGACTAAACGCACACACCAATCAATGAGAGCCTTAGACGTTCTCAATCCCATCTGCAAAGAGACGACTGGAATCGAAGTTGAAGATCAAGTGGCAGAGGTCATGTTGGATGCGTTCCGGGGGGCCACGTCGTACCCGAGGGGAGCGACTGTGGTGTCCTTGCCATTGGATATAGCAAAAAGCGGATCTAAGATACCGGCTTTCCCTTCTGCGTCATTTAGTTTGCCAGATTTTGGACCTTCGCCAATCTCATGCATCGAATCAGTCGGTCATTTGATCGAAGAAGCCAAGTTGCCGGTCCTCTTCCTGGGTATGCGTTCCACTGCACCGCAAGTCGTTGCAGTCATCAGGGACTTCCTCAAGCAGCACCCGATGCCGGTTGTGGAGACCTTCCAGGCGGCGGGTGCTGTGTCAAGGGAGCTGGTAAATCTCTTCTACGGCCGCGTCGGGCTCTTCCGAAACCAACCTGGTGATAAGCTCCTTGCCAAATCAGACTTGGTTTTGACTGTGGGCTACGATCCTACAGAATACGACGCCAACCTCTGGAACGTGCATGGCAAGCTGCGCATCGTGCACATAGACTACCAGACTTGTGATTTTGGGTTCCACTACCGGCCAATCATCGAACTTATCGGATCCATTGAGCACAATATTAGGTGCTTGGCTGCAAATATCAGGAACACTGTATCACACTCCGAATCGGAAATTTGTCGCTCCCTATACGAAGAATTTCACTCATGGAAAAAGACAGCCATTCCGCAAGAAGTATCTGGTCTGGTGAAGCCCTTGCATTTTATATCTTGTTTGCAACGCTATGTCTCTCCTACTACAACAGTCACCTGTGACGTCGGTACCGTCTATATCTACATGATGCGCTACTTCTTCGCCTATGAACCCGGTATGTTCCTGACTTCCAATGGTCAACAGACACTTGGGGTGAGCCTTCCTTGGGCAATTGCCGCCTCTCTGGTTCAGGACCCGCCTTGCTCGAAGAAGGTTGTTTCGCTCAGTGGCGATGGCGGTTTCATGTTCTCGTCCCAAGAGCTCTCAACTGCTGTGCAGCTAAAATGCAATATCACCCACTTTATATGGAATGATGGTCACTATAATATGGTCGAATTTCAGGAGGAGCTCAAATATGGTCGCAGCAGTGGGATTGCGCTGGGCGGGGTAGACTTTGTCCGGTTTGCTGAGGCTTTTGATGCCAAAGGCTTCCGTATCCGCTCTGAGGATGAGGTAGAGAGCGTGATGAGGGAAGCGCTGGCCTACGAAGGGGTCTCCATCGTGGATGTATCGATCGACTACAGTCGTAACCAGGACCTTGCAAGCAACGTCATTCCGGAGGAATATAAATGAGAAAAGAGAAAGACACTCCCCGTTCACACTCATTTGTAAATAATACCCTGACGGTTGGTATCGGAAATGCTATTATTGGTCAGAGAAATATACAGATCTCTTTGATTATTTCAACTTCACAGGCAATAGGACTAGTGTTTCAAGTAATTTGGCGGGGATAAAGGTGAAAAGGTGTTACTTACTTTGTTACAAGAGCGCGGACTCAAACATGGCGCATGGAATTTTGAAGCGCAATCCCCCCGGAATAGCGATATTTATCGCTTTATGATGGGATTTTCCTGGCGGAGTCTTAGTTGCATTACTAGTGGATGTCGAGATTTGCGTTTTGGGAGAGAAGACAGGTTTATTGATCAAAAGTGCACCTCTATATAACAAACCCAAATCATTGATGCATAAACAATTCATCACTCCTAAACTCCAATAATTTTCCGACTATGACAAAAAAAGTAAAGATGAAAGTGCGCGACACCATTACTATACGATCCCATGATGGCCATTGCCTTGGAGATTGTCGTACATCTCGACTTGGACGGTACGGTGAATATCAAGTTTGCCCTGTGCGATGTCTTTGGCCAGCGCATCGAGGCGGCCAGTGTAGCGTCCACCTTTGAACGATCGCCACGGTGGCTCTTCATGCTCAAATATCTCGTCCATTTCCTCTAGCGTGCGCTGTTTGGTCTCGGGTACAAGGAACCAGACGTACAGGAAACCAGCTATGTTGAAGGACCCAAAAATAACAAACACACGCCAGCGGATCGAACGCAAGAGTGGTGGCATGGACATTGCGAGGGCGAAGTTGATAGCCCAGTTAGTTGCAGTTGAAAGCGAGACGGCTTTGGCCCGGATACGCAGTGGAATAATTTCTGGAGGATACATCCACTCGATGGGGCCCCAGGACATAGCGAAGGAGGCAGAAGCCAGGTACAAGCTCGCCTGGATGCAATGGCTTGCGGCAGGGTTGCCCCTGATTATCCACGTGTACGGTTGGTCGGGGATCGGGTTTGGCTCACCGAAGTTCGCGAACAGGCCACCGATCAGGAACATCCAGAATGCCACACTGAGCGAGCCAACTATCAGAGACGTCCGGCGACCCCAACGATCGGTCCACAAAATCGTCGGAATGGTCGCGATGATAAAAATGATGTATTGAATGGAGGAGACCAACAGTGTATTGGAAATGCCGGCAGATTCGAGAATGTAGACAATGAAGTACAAGAGCATGTTGACTCCGCTCAGCTGCGACAAGCCCTGAATAGCCATGCCGAGAAATAATCGCTTGCGCATTTTCTTACCAAACAATTCACGGTAGCTGTTCGTCTCATTCTCGCGTTCAACCCGGATCTGCTCCTCGATTTCTTTAAATTCGGCCAGAACTAATGGATCGTTGATGTCGTTGTTTGGTGTGCGCAGGAACGCGAGTACTCGCAGTACTTCGTCCCAGTGGTCCTTACTCGCAAGCCATCTCGGCGATCGCGGGAGCCAAAATAGGCCGGTAAACAGCAAAATGGCCGGTACTGCCTGGATTGCCCATGGTAATCGAAACGCAGCGTGCGAGTCGAGGAATGAACATCCGTACTGTATAAAATATTGGATCATGATGCCCCAGGCGATGGCGAAGTGTTGCATCGAAACTATCCGACCGCGGATCTTGCGGGGCGCGATCTCCGCCTGGTAGATGGGTACGAGAGCAGAAGTCACGCCGATGCAAAAGCCGGAAACAATGCGACCAAGGATAAGCATTGCGACACCGTTAGACGCAGCTTGCAGACTGTAGATGATCAGTGATGACTGGATGCCGACAGAGCAAACTCCCACCTACCTTGCACCGATGCACCACAGAACCGTGCCTAGTTGTATGGCGACCTTTCGTGACAGCCTATAACTGTTAATCATGATAATGGTCACATTGCAACACAATTTAAGGCTGCGTACCAATCACCAAGTAGAGAAGAGCACAATGAGCCGAGAAACGAGCCCGCGGCGATGGCAGCCGTAATCCCGCCTTGCCGTGCTCCAAGAGGGTTTCCGTAGTACATTCTATATTGATCGGTACCCACTACGCCGGACATGGAAGAGACATCAAAGCCATACAACACGCCGCCGAGCGCAGCGAAAGCGGAGATAGTGTAGACATTGAGCAGGCGGACCATTGTGGCAAAACAGCGGCGGACTGTCTGCTGTCCGTGCGATGTGTGGAGCTGGAGCTGAAAGAGCGGGAGGCGATAGATTGCAATCCTTGGAGAACTAGTAGGGTCAAATTGACATGTTGAAAGGTGGACACTGCATATTTTTTGTTTGCAAGGAGGGGCGGTTAGATGGCGAGAGCTTTCGGGAATTAGTTCTGGGTGCCGGGTCGGAACCGTTGCGACTATCTATTGTGTTCGTCCATGCCGGCTGTCCAGCACCAGGACATGAATGCCAGATGCGGTCGTAAGTGTGACTCCGTCGTCGAGAGTTTGCACGGCGGTGCACGGGCCCCTGATCTCATCCCCGAGCACGCAGAGAAGCGACCGACAAACCCAAACTTATATTTTGCCCCGGTTAAGCAGAGTTTTCCGTTACCCCGAATGCGTTCGCCTATATCAGATGCGGCCGTATATTAATGTGTCACTCCTCGTGTCGCAAAACTCTCAATGCTTAACGGTAGTAGAAACGGTGTCGTAGCCAAAAGAGGGTTCCAGGATCTTGTCCCTTTTTCGGGGCAGAAGAGCTGGACAAATAGCCCTAGCCCTATCCATTTTCATTTGCGGAATCCTGCCGCCAACTGTATGAAATGGAGCCCTACGGGCGCGTCAATGATATATCACAATGGCGATCGCCATATAGTCTTAGTCTGCCTGAAGGCATCTTGCAACAGCTGTTCTCGTAAGCGGGAAGCTAGTGGCATTGTCAGGGATGCACGCATCTTCCGGTGATACGTCCGACGCACTGGGAGCCACGAGCCGCACCACTTCTGAGCCGCACGAGTCCAAGAAGCTCGTCAGGGATGACGTCCCCGTTAGCTTAACTCCCAAGCATGCCTGAAGCAGTTTAGGCTGCAAGGGATTGCTGTACAACATTTTGTACCGTGGTGGCAGCCTACAACTAGGGGTGTCCACAAATAACGAATATATTCGTAATACGAATACGAATAAATGACGATTTCTTGTTTACCAATGCGAATACGAATAAAATCACTTTTATTCGTAAATTATTCGTAATATTCGTAAATTTTCACGACAACTACAATTTGAAATCAACGCCTGCCTGACCTGCCCCCACTTATAAACTGCCGCCAACAACGTCAACTTTCTCATCGTCTCGGTACTCAACGAGTGCCGCCGCAAGCCTAGAAGGTCTCTCCCTTGTGTTGAAAGGTCTTTCGACAGCCACCTCAGACGCAGGAATAACTAAATAATCTCTTGCTGCGGCTACCATGCAGGCTTGTAAATAATAACCCTATCGCGATACAGTATCGCGATACTATGCGATACGATAAAGGAGGTAGCGACTTATCGCGATATCGCAGGGTAAACCTTAAATAATCGCGCGCGCGTGTATTTCTCCTCTTATAAACTCCGAAGTTCTCCTTGTACTTAACTGTCCATAGATCATAACACTCAACCATTTAATATTTATAGATTATAATGGATAACTTTGACCACGAGTTCTCTGAGTCGACTTCATCGCTTGATAGCGATGTCTTTCTTCCGGAGACAGTCTCGTACAGTCGAAAACGCAAGCTTACTGCGATGACTACTTGGGATTATTCGCAACGAATCCGAGCGGTCTACGGATTCCGAGCGGTCTACGGATTCCGAGCGGTCTACGGATGGCCGCAATAAGATCTTCTACTGCAAGTTATGTCTCAATCCATCTTACAGCTGTCAAAGCCTCACCTCGGCGCGATATCATCTCAGTCATTCGCATCAAATTAAAGTTACTGATACGGAAACCAAGGCCAAAAGGCTTCGGGAAAATCGTCTACAGAATATATGGGCCATGGCCGAAGAAAGAACCTAGCACGTGCTCGAGAGCAAGAAGCCAATGGACTGCAGGCTGTGCTGAACAAGCGGGTTTTTCAGGAGGCTCTGGTTCAATTGATAGTCCTGCGAAACTTGCCATATAATGCCGTTGAATGGCCCGAACTCCAGGCTCCATTGATGACGGTCAATTACACCGTCGAGCCTCTCCTTAGACAGTCACATGGTGACGTGCCTCGAATGATTAAAAATTCTTTCATTGTACATAAGGACACCCTCAAGCAGAGACTTCAAAATGCTCTGTCAAAGATTCATTTTTCCGTCGATGTCTGGACCTCTACTAATCACAAAGCTTTTCAAGCAATCTGTGCACACTTTGTCGATGATCATACAAAACAACTTCAGAAAGCCCTGATTGCGTTGCCTGACCTTCAATCCCACGGTGGCGAGGAGCAAGCGGCAAAGTTGCTCCAATTAGCGCATGACTACAATCTTTTAGATCGAATTGGGTATTTCACTGGCGACAATCACGGTTCGAATGACAAAATGTGTCGATTCATCGCCAGTGGGTGGTTTACAGGAGCGGGGAATTGTGGAGTGGGATCCCGTGCATCATCGAGTTCGACTGTCAGGGACACGTTATTAACCTGGCAGTGCAAGCCTTCCTATCCTCGAAAGATAGGGAGGCCATTGACGAGGCGCTGTGACAGGCAGAACAAGACGAGACTATCGACATTGATGACAGTCTGGCTAATCGCATAAAGTTAGCAAAAGCAGCGGGTTGGCGCCAGATGGGCGCTCTGGGAAAACTACACAATCTTGCTGTCCATATTCGAGCATCCGAACGCTCATACAATTGGTTCAAAGGAGTCGCTGGTCAAGCTCTCTGTGTGGACAATGACACCAGATGGAATTCTTGGTATCTGATGCTTGTTACGGCGTTAAAATCAAACGTCGGAACAGCACTTCACCAATACGTTGATAACTGGTATACGGAAGTCAAGGAAGACTACCTGTCTCCGGATGACTGGCAAACCTTGGAGGAGACTGCAACTTTTCTGCAGCCCTTCTATCGCGCAACGTTAGAAACAGAAGGAGATAAAGCAACACTTGATAGGACATTGTATACAATGGATATCTTGGTCAGACACTTTAGGAGGTCTAAGGTTAAACAACAAAGACATAATTCATTAAATAAGCTAATGAAATTTATAGGAGAAATATCTTAGAAATCCGTTGCTATTTAGTTGTGTTATGACCGCCTGGTATACTTTCGACAAATACTACAATATGACAGATGTGACTTCAGTATATGCTGCGGCGATTATCCTTCATCTTTCCCGTCACTACATCAGGCAGAATTGGGACAGCATATATCACCAGAGTGCGTTTGATGCAGTTGAAAACCTCTGGAAAATTGAGTATAAAGATATGGCCACTGTTAACGTCTCAACCATAAGTGCCTCTAACGATCCAGATGTGTTCGATGAATTTGCACGCGACCTCGACGTGACGGCAAGCACTATTACTAGTGATGAGTATGAAGCCTTCGCCAACGATACACCTTTCGGAATTTCTACAACGGCGCTCGAATGGTGGCTGGAAGAGCTCCAAAAAAAAACTTTATCCTTCGCTTCAGAAGATGGCTATAGATATTTTATCGATACCAGCAATGTCATGACGCGTTATGATTGACTGAATTAAAGTTTGACTGCTGAGCTAGTGTCTTGGGGCAACTCACCGCTGGCCAGCCTCAAGGCTGTGTATCGTACTGACTATTCGCCCAAGTTATAGTGGGTAAGACATGTTTCGACCCATAGGTGCTGCATGCATCACCTGTACGCAGTAGCCGTAAGAAGTGGGCCCGGCAGGGTTGAGGAACCTATGAATGTCGTTGTCTATAGCTAATAGCTTCCCCTGTTCAACGTTAAGACAAAGCAGCCTGTCCTGTTGGGTTAGGGCCAGAACTGTTGAGGAGCTCGGAGTATAACGGGCGATCCTCTTTCGTGAGAGGCTTCGCAAAATCTCTCTTCGTCTGAGGCGACTTGTGTTACAGTTCATCGTCTATATCAGCACCTGAGCTCCTGTAATTACCTATACCACAGATTAATTTTACGTCCCCTGTGCTGTCGAATTCCTGAGTCGTTTTCTAAGCGAGGTAAGTCCAATCGTTTGCATCGGACGGATAACTGGAGAGCCAGATGTTCGCGCGTTGTTCCCTTCCGCCAAGTTTGATTTCATCGCTAGTTGTTCGTGTAATCAGGCAGTTATGAGCTACGTTAGCGGTATGCGCTTCCGTGTATTGTGTTTCATGACAATAGTGTCAGCGCTTGCTGTCCAGGTCACTTGTCAAAACCACACATTACCGGACAACTTCACGTTAGAGTCGTTCGAAATTCTACCGATACAGTACGATTTTGACTGTGATGAATGAATATTTGGCATGACAGTATTTACGAGATGGATTGGCAGCATATATATGGAGGTGGTTGATCCTCCACGTGCAGATGATTTATCTCACGAGCAAGCTTACTTGCGCATGATTCGACTATTGGAAGATGGTGATGTTATCGGTGCCGCGCAGGTGTATCAAAACGATGAGAGTGCGAGATTCCTACGTGTCGCCAATGGCCTGTCAAACGAGACTATGTTAAGTAATTGTACTCAGGCCATCTTGGATCATTACTTGTCGGTGAGAAGGACAACGTCCTTACCTAACTACTTGAGTGCTTTACCACAAGCAAGCACTAATGATAGTTACAGTGGCGGGATCGCTCTCTCTGGAAGATATACATCATTTCATGCCATACGAACCATGGGGCGTACAGGTGTGACTCTGATTGCTTCGATAACACCATAGAGAGAACATCTTACAACAGAGCCCTAAACTATGGTCTAGGCGGAATTGTGTCGAGACGTTATCGATCGTGTGCAGTGGTGGCCAATCATAAAGGGCAGATCGCGATATTAATATGTACTCGAACTATACTTTTTCTTTGCATCCTTCCCCACGCAAGTGCCATTCTCCAGCTACAACAACTCCGCAGTCATTCCCCGAATGCCATTTATTTCCTCCTCACTGAGTGTAATACCAAACCACTGACTCAATGCCTGGACCCTCTCCTCCTCTGAACTCAATGTATCCAAAACCTCCGTCCGCCCTCTAATCCTTCTCTTAACGTCCTTCTGGAGAAGAGTCACATGGCCGACTACCTCTCCGTCCTCTAGTAATGTTTTAACCACAACAATCATACGTGTAAACCAGCTGGTCGGGTGTGTGCTAGTCCAGTAATTCATGATTGCAAAATCTTCAGGAAAAAACTCCATTTCGGTAAATGCGTATGTCGGGGTCCAGGTCAGCCCGCCGTCATTACTGTGGTCGAAACACCATAGCTGCTGAGTGCTGTCGGTGTGCTGAAGAATACATTGACGTAACAGCCGGCTCTTTTGCACGCCGATGTTTGTTGAGACAGAGCCGTGAATGAGGGGCAGTGGACGGATTGGCGAACCACTGGCGCCGAAGCCAACATCTACCAAGTACTTCTGGCCATCGATTGTCACGATGTTGAGCATATGGTTCCTGTGTCGCTACGTCAACATTATCTGCATTGATTGCTGTCATTTCTGAGAAGCTAACGGGTCGGGCTTACCAACCATCATACTTCGGGCCGCTCCACCCAGGCGTGGTCGAAACAGGCTGCACGGCTTCACTGACCCTCGCGCCGACGGAGTAGACAATGAACCCAAGACTTCTGAGCACCGTGCCAAATAACCTATTGTTTTCCATGCAATAGCCACCGCGGTTTGTTCCCCGTCCGATCATTTTTTGGAACAGATGCTGTGGATCCAGCGAGATGTTGTGATGTGGCGAGTAGTGCAGCTCCAAGTTCTCGAAAGGGATGCCGGCCATCTGATACTTGGTTAAGACGGTAAGAAATGGAAGGCCGTCTTTCTCGGTTGCATTTCTGTGGGAGATTGGAAGTGAGATACGTTCGTAGTATTGGTTTAACTGAGCCACAGAGTAGGTAGATCTCTGGGATGACTTTTCGTTCGCCATCTTCGGACACTTATTGTCGGACCTGGACAATTCGTAGCTCTGTCGAAATTTCGTGAGAAGCTTAAATATTGAGAAATGAATAATTGAAGATGGGAACGAAGGGACATTTATGCGACTCATGGGGCTTGCACAGATAGGACCCTAACCCATAATTATTCCCCGCACAGCGCTGGTTGGCGCCTACGTGGCCCCCGAGAGACGAGTTTGCAACGCTTTGCAGGGGCTATCTTCCTGATACTTCAACGGAAAGACTGCTAAATCTAGTGGAGTTCTTTGCAGCGTAGTTGAAAGGCTTCAATTTATCAACACAGTCGGAGTTGCCCCTATCGATTGCTTAAATCGCCTTGGTTTCCGAATAGGAACTAAACTCAGCCAAAGTGAATATCGAGACGACGTCGCACTTTACGGCCTCACTCCTTATTGAAGTATCAAACCCAAACTCTCGAAGTCAGTCTATAATTTCTCATATCATTAAGCCATATTATTACTAATTGGTAAATAACATTGGGGCAGGCTACTGCCTATACAAGTCATGCAATAGCATCAATTACACCCGCGTCGTTTCTGCCTGCATTGAATATATCTGTACTCCTAATGCGTCTCTTCCCGAGTTGCATAACTAGCTGTGAAAGACTGAGAAATGCTGCCGTCCGATCTGCTGAGCACAGGTTTGGCTCACGATCTTTCACGATCGGTCACGCCAAAGGCTGGACGGTGAGATCTCTGGTCCAGTGGTCGTCTGGTCAGAGAAGATCTCAAACAGTCTGGTCCACATGTCCACAAGAGTAGAATTACATGTTCGTTATTCATGTGTGGCAATTCCCATGGAGACAAGAGGACATTTTAGTGACCACGTCACAGAAGGGTTAGTCATACTATCACTAAATCTGGTTCTACAGACCACTAGCAAGAAGCAAAAGAGAAAGGGTGCTCAGGGCCCCGACGTCGATGTATGAGATGTCGAGTCAGTCTAGTTATTGATTCCAGCCAACGATCCTGTCGTCCATTCCCGCGCTTACCAAACTACATATTCTTTAAACTTTCCTACCTGCTATGAATTAATCAAGGTCAGGATTACCTCCTGCTACTCTCTCAGTAATTGCAGAAGCGAATTCTGTCGTAGTTTCCGTTGCAATAGAGTCATTTTGCTGACTTTCAGGACCGCTATGGCTTTTCTGACATCTTTTATTCATGTGGCGTCTCAGGCCACTTATAGATGACCTTTCGGCCCTTACAATTCGGGCAGACATGGCAATTTTTTTCCTGTAACTAACGGATAAGTGTCTCCCTGAAAATTGAATGTTGCCAATTCCCGATGGTAGTCAGACTCGTGTTTGCTAAGTTTTGCTTTACGGGAAGTAGTCTGTGATTCTCCAGTCCCCCTTCACAGTAGTTCATTTTCTTTCACTGCACATCGCCTTCGTACCATCACTTGGGCACATCAGAGATTTTCACAAGTTCGAGCAAAAGGTGTGTCCCCCACGGCAGCAATCCCGGCAAGGTCTACACATATGAGTCAAGCTACGATATCCACATGCACGGGATCTATAGTGGCAAATTGCAAACTCAGTGTCGATATCCAAACTGCGCAGTACAATATCGTCACTACCTACGGTAAGCATCTCCATCCCGCCCATGGACTTACGACCAGGGTCCAGCGAGCGCGGTATTACCCCGAGCAGTCGATAACAAAGTGTGATGAAATGACTCCTTCTCATAGTCTTCGGAAATTAGCTTGTACGTGCGAGGGTCAGGTTAAACTCAAGACTCACAATGGTCGAACTAAGAAATAGAAAGGCCGTTACGATAGTCGATCCCTCGGCCGTCGAAGAGGCAGAGCAGCAGCAGCATGAGGAGGAGGAGGAGGAGGAGGAGGCCCAGCGAGGGAACGCGTTTGCGCGCTTTGCGATCTCTCGCTTGCGAGTTCCAGCACGCTTCGCCGGCACCTCCGCGACTACCACCACCTGGCTGTAGTGGACAGAAAGGAGCGGCGGCGTTCCTCGGCCCGTGGTCCGGTCACGGCAGCGCTGATAGTGCAGGATGGCCGGTGCGAGGATCAGGTTGACATTGTCTGTGAGGAGTTCGGGATTCAGGGCTCGTTCACATTGTCATGATAAATTAATGATTGTTATATGTCTTGGTTTTGTGCTTGACTCCCAGTATACGAACTGGAGTGCACGGCAGAATATATGAGGGTTTGTCGTCATTGCCAGGCAAGGAAATAGGATCTTGTCTTCTTGTGTATTATTTATAATACGATCTTGAGTTGTGTTGCCTTGCCTTGTCCTTGCCTTGATTGTGACACAAAGCTGGAGAAGGTGTGGGAGCCCGCGTCTTGCTCAATCGACAACGGCGCATGCAAGACAAAGTAAAGAAATGCTTGAAGCAGTATTCATCCGTTATGCTGCGTTATGCTGCAACAGTTAACCAACGCACTGTAACTTGTTTTCACGTGAGCCGAGCGTTGACGCCGCCAGCGTGGATCTCCCAACCTTCAACGTAAAGGTGCGGGGTGGAAATAATATGTCTGCCATCGAACCAAGCCGTCGTAAATCCTGGACTTTCTCCACCAGCATCTCTGTTCTCACTAATTCTTGATACGCGTTAGCAAGATCCTCAGGAGTGCCATAATGTCGGCTTTCGTCCTGCCTCCAGCTTCATCTCTTCTCAAGATGGGGGCATCGCCGAAGGTGATCCTCAGCCTAGTTCTCGTGGGGCTGCTGTCCCACGCGCTAGTCAAGGTGCTCCGTAACCAAAGGATCGAGCGTGAATTTGCTGAGAAATACGGCGCGGTGCGTCTGGTAATTAGAAACACAGATTTCTTCGGCATCCGTCGGTTTCTCAGCTTAAGCCGCGCGTTTCTAGAGCATAAGATTATGGAATATATAATTGACGATTTTAAAGCGTACGGGAATACGTATGGTACGACCTTACTCGGACAACGGAATCCATGGACCATCGAGCCGGAGAACATTAAAACAATTCTCGCTACAAAGTTCAATGACTATGGACTAGGGACACGATATGACGCGTTTCTGCCATTACTGGGTGAGGGCATTTTCACACTGGATAACGAAGGATGGGCCCATTCGCGTGCAATTCTGAGGCCGCAGTTCAGCAGAGAGCAGGTGTGTTATCCTAGCATCGCTATTATAGAAGAAGGCTAAACTTTGCAGGTTTCCGATATAGCCAAATTAGAACCGCACGTGCGCAATCTACTTTCGTGTCTTGATCGAAGCCAGTCTGAATCCTGTGACATCCAGGAACTCTTTTACAGGATGACGCTAGACTCTGCAACAGAGTTCCTATTTGGTGAATCGGTCCACTCTCTCCTTTTAACACCTGAACCTGGCAACAAAAAAAACGATGATATCTCCGTAATCCTGTCTGATGCTGGCAAACAAGGCTTCACCTACGCGTTCAACTACTGCCAGGAAGTGCTCGCTATCCGCGCAATAATGCAGTCATTCTGTTGGCTCCTGAATCCGAAAGCCTTCCGCGATGCCACAGCAGTCGCTCATAGGTTTGTCGACTATTACGTCCAGAAGGCGCTCGACGCCTATCGGGATGGCCCCGCAAAGATTCAAGAAATAACCGCTGGTCGATATGTCTTCCTGTACTCGCTCGTCGAGGAGACCCAGAGTCCAAAAGCGTTACGCGACCAGTCATTAAATATCTTACTTGCGGGACGCGATACCGTGGCTGGACTGCTGAGCTGGACGGTCTATTTACTGGCTCGTCATCCGCGCGTGTTTGAAAAATTGCGGGCAGAGATTATTGAAACGTTTGGTGACAAGCTGGACTCACCCGGGAAACGGCGGATTAGCTTTGAGTCTTTGAAAAGTACATTGTACTTGCGATACGTCTTGAACGAGGTTCTGCGCTTGTATCCCTCTGCTCCGCTGAATTACCGAACAGCACTTAGGGATACCGTACTACCAGTTGGAGGCGGGCCCGATGGAAAGTCTCCTGTATTGATCCGCAAGGGTGATACAGTCGTATACAGTGTCTACGCGTTGCATCGTCGTAGAGATTTCTTTGGTGATGACGCCGAGGAGTTTAGACCAGAGCGGTGGGCTGAAGGCAATATCTGGACCTGGGAATATCTTCCATTTAACGGCGGACCGAGAATATGCTTGGGACAGCAGTATGCGCTTACGGAAGCTGGATATACGATTGTACGATTATTGCAGGAATTTGATACACTGGAAAGTACTGAGGAGCCTGAGCCGGCAGGGTTCCCACTGAAGAAGATGATGTTAACGATGTCCAAGTCGACTGGCGTAAATGTTAGGTTGCACAAGAGCCGGGACGTTTAATAATATGACTACCAAAGGAAATACCACGGCAGCGGTAAGCCTGGTATGATATTGTCCAATACTATTAGCTAACTTCATCGAGGATATTTATTTGAACCTTTTTGAGTGTAGTTCATGGCCGGCTATTGGCCGACTAGAATGCGGATGCAGCTTAGCGTCTCGATGGTTTTGTCGGTCGCTCGGGGTCAACTGTCATTACTTTGATAATTATGATCGAAGTCGTTGTGCGGGATGGTCCGTTGCGGATTGATAGATGCAGCTTCGCGTCTCGATGGTTTTGTCGGTCGCTCGGAAGTCAACTGTCATTACTTGATATTGAGAATTATGATCGCAGTAGTTGTGCGGGATGGTCCTGTTGCAGGATTGATAGGTAATAACATTCGCAGTATGACCTTGCGGATACTAGCATGAGTCTATATGTTTATTGTGTATGTTTGTTGTGTATTTCTGTAATTACTATAAAACAACTGATGTCATACTACTTAAACTACCACGCTGAAGTCTAATCTAGAATATATACGATAGCCTCAAATGGGCGCACTGTGATATCGGATTCCAACGTCTCCAAGTCATTGTAGTTTGACAACACAACCTTCCCTGGTTTGGTATATTCGCCCGGAACGGTCCACAAAGCGTCCAACTCACTAAATGATGTGATGACAAGGGCAACCTTGTCTTCGTAGCGCCGCTCAAATGCAAAGACCTGCTCGTCTGCTGGGTCTACCGAAGTGAAAGATCCATAAACGAAGATATCTTTATATCTGTGTCGCAATTCAAAAATAGATCGCCAGTAGGAATACACGCTTGATGGATCGTCAACCTGAGAGGCTGCATTCCACTCTTTGTAGTCCTCCATCACATCCATCCACGGCTGGACAGGGCTGAAACCTGCATAGTCGCTGCTGTCCCACTGCATTGGTGTTCGTGAGTTGTCACGGCACGTTTTCTGAAGATCGGTCATGACTACTTGGAGAACTTCTTCAGATGCTCCAGCTTCCACCAGTCTGATCAATGTCAACGACTTAGTCCAGTATAAGCACCTAGTGACTTACTCATTCTAGAAATTGATTGACTCTAAGTCCTTTAACTTGTCGATTCCCCAGGTCTTCGGCATATTAGTCATTCCAAGCTCCTGACCTTCATAGACAAACACCGATCCACTCTGTAGTCCAAGGAAAGTAGCCAGCATTGTCGCAGCGTATACGCGAAACTGTGGCGCATCCGACGCAAATCGCGATACCGATCGTCCTGAGATAAAGTGCATTCCAACCGTGGAGCTCGTACATGTATGTTTCCCATTTGTTGACAATACGCTTAAGCTCAGTGAGTTTCCACTTGCGCGGGAAATACTTGCCAGCCGCCGAGTGATCCATTGTAACGCTTGCAATGTTAATACACATATCGCCAAATTAAGGCCAAGTAGCATAAATTTCAAATTGGAAAATCATGTTCAGCTCCTCACGTTCCTCAGCGACGACCTTGATGACCTCATTGGGATCATTAAATGCTCCCATCTCGCCAACACTAAACGCGTCATATTCCCTCAGAATTTTCCCCATACTACGTAGATACTCATGCAAGCGAGGGCCGTTGGCATAGTGAATAGTCGCATCCTGAAATTTAGCGGAGGGAATAGTCACCGGCGCATCAGGAAAGTCGAGGTCTTTGCTGATAAAGTTGATCGCGTCAAGCCGGAATCCGTCAACGCCGCGATCGAGCCAGAAGCGGATTATGTCGTGAACCTCTGCACGGACTTTAGGATTTTCCAGTTGAGATCAGGTTGTTCTTTCGCAAACAGATGGAGATAGTATTCGTCGCTCTTTTCGTCGTACTCCCATGCGCTGCCTGTAGGCTATCAGTGAGCTTCTAGAAGGCCCATGAATGCTGAGGTACAGACATACCACCAAAATGCGAAATCCAATTATTAGGTGGAAGGCGCTCTCCGTTAGGGCCCGTCTTAGGTTTCTTCCAAATGTAGAAATCTCGGTAAGGACTCTCCCGCGAGTCTAACGCAGATTGGAACCACTCGTGCTGTATTTAGTTCGTCAGCAGCCTAATCCATTGTTGACCACTTTCGACTTACCTGATCAGACGTATGATTAACGACCAAATCCATAACAAACTTCAGGTTACGCTTATGCAACCCGCTGATAAGCTCATCTATGTCACTCAGAGTCCCGTATTTTTCATAGATGTCTCTGTAGTCGGATATGTCATATCCCATATCGACCTGTGGCGATTTGTAGCATGGACAGAGCCAAACAATGTCAACGCCGAGGTTGTTGATGTAGTCAAGCTTAGAAATGATTCCTGGGATGTCGCCAATCCCATCGCCGGAGTCTTTGAAAGAGGCCGGGTAGATCTGGTAGACGTTTGCCTCCTTCCACCAGGCACTCTTAGGAGCTAGAGAATTGCTGGGGCCATATTACGGCGGTTTGATGGAGAGTTCTCATTTGAATGGACACTCACCGGGACTACCTGTCGCGACAGGTACTGATTTATCGCCCGTAGGGTGTGGGACCTGAGCGTGCGGCTCAAGATGGCCGGTACTACTTCGGCAAAACTCTGATAACATTGGCAGTGATGCTTAGCGTTGGCATGACCCCACTTCAATTTGAATCTCCACACAACAGGGCAGTGTATTCTCCTCACTCTCTTTGAATTCTTGCGGGGTATGGTATTATTCTGCTTGGCTGCGGCCGTCGAATTATGCAGATCCTGGCTTCGGACGTGTGGCCCATCATGCTAGACCGAAATAAACCCGCAGAGAACCTACCTCTATTTCGTGTCTCATGTAGTTACAACATCATTAAACTAAAAATCCCTAAGCCCACAAGATTCCAATTAACCCAACGGTGGTATCCCAGCAATAGCCATCATTAGCGGCACCAAATATGGATGCTGTCCACCTCCAAACATAGCCAAAAGCGCAACAAACTGATTCAAAACCTCCATGTCCGATGGCACTACCTTACAATCCTCAATTCGCCTTTTCCTCAACGACGGATAGCAGGATACCAGCATGATAGCGCTGGTCGCAATATCATACAATTTTCCGATAATTCCGATCCCGTGAACCTCTAAATTTTCCATCGTAAACTTCTTACTGATCTGTATGGTATCCCGTGCAATATCAATTGCATATGTAATACTCATTTCCCGGCAGCTCTCGGCCGTGTCTTCCTCGTTCAGAAGATCATGGGTGTGGCAAACGTTCCATAGCCGATTATGCAGCCATTGCTGCGAAATCATAATGTCAGCTATCTGAGGCTCGCTGAGTAAGCTGTCACTGTTGGGTTTATCATTGTAGACCTCTGAAATAAATCGATGCATTTCAAGCGCGCGCTCCGTAGTAAACTTGGTACAGCAACCGTCTGGAGAACGCGCTCCACACTTCTCGTTCCAGCAGTCTAAGATGTCAACGCTAATAATGCTAAACAGGCTGACGAGCTTCGTCACGCCGTATGTTGCACTCAAACAACTTGGGTAAAGTGCAGAAAATGCGGACCGCTGGAGTCGTGACAGTAAATTCCGTGATAACGCGTACCGCCGTTGAACAGCATAGGCACTGGCATGTTAGTTTAATTTCCAGAAGTATAGGCCGAAAAGTACTCACTGTTCCGTTACCGCTAATATCCTATACAATGTTGCCCTCTTCTCCCGCTCGTCGACCGTAATAGTAACATTGTCAAGTGACTGCATTTCCATAATCTCCGCCAAAGTCACCGCCTCACGTAACCGTAACCACGCAGCATGCGGTAATTGCCGATTGACCAAGCAGGCAAACAGGAAAAACGACGTCAGAATACTGTCTATGCTAGGCCTCTCCATAAATACCGGATCCATGTTTCGCATTGCGATCGCGTCATCCATTAGTGTCTGCGCGAGGTGATTTCGTTCCTGTAAGGTTGTCTTATCTTGGAGAACATCGCGCTTGAAAACCGGCTGAAGAAGTACGAACGCGCAAATCGAGAAAACAAGTGCACCGAACTCGAGGTTTTTTGCATTCTCGCGGGCCCCCAGGCGTGCCAATAGCGATGCGGTATCTACTAATGGATAGTATTTCGACATTCGCCATGTATACGTGCGAACTAAAGAATCCATCGTGCTACTATCGACATTAAACGACTTTTGAACAATCGGTGTCAGCTCATGCTCTTGGTTGATGAGTAGCAGTCCTGAATCTGCCGAAAAATCTGTGAAAAGGGATTGCAGTAAATCTGATCGAAGGAGCATTTCATTCGCCGTCATTCCAGTTGTTATCGATGGAGCATCCGTATCGCTTGGCGATACGCAACATAACGAGGACGGTGATAGTGCCAGCGCCAACGTGGATTCATCATCAATACTTTCAGTTATTGGCGTTCTCGTCACGCTGACAGCCTCTGCTGGCACAATTGCTGACCTAAGTCGGATGAGTCCGATTCTTCTGCAAGGCTCCAGTGTTAGCGATCTATCCTTATTCAACAAGAGAGAACCCATTACTTACTTTCCAGATGGTCCCTTTTTCTTTCGCGGCCTGATATACGAGCAGTCCAACGAAAGATTCCTGCATCTCGGACACGGTAATGACCGACCACACTATTCTTGTCAGAAACATGATGCGCATTCAGGGCACAAGACGTCACTTACCTTGACCTTGCGTGACCAGCATTGATCACAAGCACGATCATAGTGTGGATTGGACGAAGAAGACATTTCTGAACATGGGCAGATGGGGAAAGATCTGCATCTATCTTCCATGCTCGAAAATGCGGAGAAGTCGAGAGTGCAGCGTTAGTCGGCGTGGTTGGGTGCGGCGAGCCCGTGGTGCTCAGAACTCGAGAGTTATGTTGAAGTTAAGACAATAGACGCGAAGCCAAATATAGCTAGCTCAAGCGAGAAGCATACAAATAGAGTTCTTTTAGAGCCCGCTAAAGTTGTCGGTGGCGTTCCTCTCAAAAGTCTATTACTGTCTCGGGGAAATTCTCGGCTTTGCACACGCCACGGAGATGCAAGAACAGATCGTATTATATTTGTTCACACTATTCGGAAAACAACAAACAAAATCGCTAGACCGCTCACGTTAAACACCGCTAACACCACACTGGCTCTCACGCGAACAAGAACTTCACAAGATTTCGTTGGAAACCATGCTAAGATCGATTTGATTATTCGACTTTCTCAACCATAGTAATGGCTGCCTTCTCTATCTCCAACTCCGAGGTTAAGCCGTTAAATGGATCGACAGCGGTTGTCCTAAACTTCCTCGCGCTGACCTTCCGCTCAAACAGAACATCAAGTTCACTATAAGCCAATCCTTTTGGCTCCGGTAATCTGAAAAAGGTCCACACGATCAGCATACCATTAACGCCAGCCCAAAAGAATGCGGTCTTGGCTTTCCAGTTCCAGGCGGTGGGGTTAAGCATGTATGGTGTAATTATATTATTCACAATGCAGCCGATGTTGTACGTGTTACGAGCTAACACGATCGACTTGGAGCGCAATCGGGTGGACGGTATCTCGGCAACAAGAGAGTAACAGACTGGGCCAACCGTGCAATCGTAGATAAGCGTGAAGACAAGAAGCATAGACCCAATTGCCCAGCTGGCACCTGTACTGGAAGATGGCGCAAAAGATAGTCCGCCGATGATGAGAAGCAGGACGAACATTATGCTCATGCCCGTAAGATAGAGTGTGCGACGGCCGCAGTAAGTCATAGCAACCCACGAAAACATTGTTCCGAATGCTCCCAGACCATACTGAATGAGAGTAAAGTTAAACGACTGCGTGGTGGGCAAACCAGCCTGCTCATAGAAGTATGTCGAGTATCCCATCAGCGCTGAACCGCAGAAGGCTTGCATTAGCCAAACAATAGACACGATCTCGGTCCTCCTCAACTCGGTGCCCTTAAGACAGTCGAGGTACGAGGTGCCCTCGGACACCTTCCGCTCCATCTCGTTGGTGTGGACCATCATTGCGACTTTTTGTTCGGTGTTGAAGTTGGGGTCGGCCTTGGTGGTGAGACGATCAACAGCCTTCGCAGCCTCCTCTGTTTTGTCGCAGCGAACGAGCCACCATGGAGACTCAGGAGCGAAAAAGACACCAATGAGGATAGGGATGGGCCAGAACCACTGAATCGCGTAGCAAGCCCTGTAACCCCATTCGCTCTCGACAGATAGCATGCCTCGAAGAACACCCGACGCGATGACCTGGCCAATTACCCAGCAAAGGTTGACGTAGGTGGTAAGATAGCCGCGAAGAGCAATCGGACAAACTTCTGCGGCGTAAGACGTGGTGATGGTTTGAAACACTCCCCACCTGAGTGTATAAAATTAGTAGTTATAATAATTTTGCTAATTTACGGACTTACGGGATGCCACAGAAAATGTAGCTAGCCTGCAAGGTCTGGATATTAGGCGCGAAAAACTGGATGAAGATGAAGGCAGAGATAGCGATAAGAGCACTCATCAATGTCTTACGGTACCCGAATCTCTCAGATGCAATACCGGCAATAAATAATCCGATGATCGAGCCGACCTGGGAGCCATTAGACAATCCGGCCTGCCAGGGTGCGGACACCTCGTAGGAACCATCAGGTTGGAGTGCGCCAAACTTCTTGACGAAGGCCGGAAACGCGTAGAATGAGCCGAGAAGAAGAGTATCGTATCCTTCCATGATGATGACGAGAGAAAGCAGTATTGACCATCCAACAGCCTTAGGATAGATCTTCAGAGCCTGACGAGCGGTCATCTGATGCTCGAGTGTGGTCGCATCCTTGGCCTCAACCAACAAGTCCTCGCCGAGGTTCTGAGTGACAGTAGGCAGTAGTACGGCCGGCTCCGGGCCTGCCTCAACAACATGGACGTTTTCGGACTTGAAGTGCATTGTGCGAGAGTAAGTATAGCGAACTGGATATTTGGCGAAAACAAACAAGTTGAAGGCGGATAGTGGCAGCTATATATGCTAGCACTTTACTTGGCCAATTTCGCCGGCTACCCCCCCCGCTTATCGTCATTAACCCACGGCTCTACTCCGCAGCGGCGCGAGTTACTAGAAATCGACAAGAACACTAGTCGGTACCCTGCAGCTCGGGGGAAGATCATAGTCTATTTTGCCAGAGTTAATGGTGCGACAGCTGCTTGTGCACAACCGAAAATCCAACCGAAAATCAGGGCACGGCCCTACCCCGTGGGGAAGTCCCACCTGTTCAGACAGGTCAGGCAGGTCCTCAGTAGCGCCGCAGTAGCTCCGCGCGGGGTCGCCGAAGTACTCCCGAGGTGATGGTCGACAATACTCCACTGGACGCATAGTGAGCCCGAAGTGAGTCTCCAATACAGGAGCCATATAAATTCCTCAAAGCTATTCACAATGATGTCGATCGTTATGTCTATCATTCGGAACCTAAATCATGCCGATTTGCCGCAAGGATTGAGTTCAGTCTTGCGTACTTTGGGAATTTGAAGAGCGCTCAATCATTCTGCGACTATATGAACGATCTCTCGAGACACTGAACCTAGAGGACAATTTTGGCGGCATTGCAATGGATCGTCGCCTTGAAGTCGGTGCTTCGTGATTATGCCATGTCTTGGAAGGCATGTGCAACTCCTTTCGAACTCATGATCACGCCCCACATACTCATTCGGATTGTTTACATTCAGGCAGGCCCGCCTGCACGAACTTTAGGCCTTACGGTTTCTAGACGATGTGCGATAGCTTTAGATAGACATAGGCAATCAAGTTTGGAGATTCCTGAAATTGCATATTGGCAGATGCTAGTAGACACTATCGAGAGCCAAAGTAGTTTAGCACTTACCAGTGCCTGTCAATCGACGTAAGCGTCAACTTCGATACATGCTTCTATTGATTGCATGAACCACGTGCTGACTGATGGTTGTGTTTGTCATAAGCACGAAGTATGCAGTAAAAGCAGCTCTCCGGGTGGTTGTGCTACTTCTAGAATAAAGTTCGATCGGAGCCTTCTCACATAATGAATGTCACGTTTACCGAGAAGTGAAACTTTTACCCCGCGAATTTATCCGTTTTACCAACGTCGAAGCTGCGCTCCCCTCTCTTCGGTCTTACGTCGGACCTTGATCAGTACTTCGAATCTCGCTTGCATAGCTGTGTACCAGACCATGTGTCTTGTCAGGAGCATCGATCAATTATTGCATTCCACCAGAGTGCGCTGCTCGCCTGGCGAGCCCTTTCGAAGGCTGTCGTAGAATAGGCAGCGGCATGCTAACCAAACCCAGTAAGCTTGCGGCTGGGCCAGCACAAGTGGAGCGCTGCTTTAGCGACCACCTACTGACCTTCTTGACGGACAAAGCCGTCACGCAGAGAAGTCATGTGGAAGCCTAGCTCATCCGCAGCAACCGAAAGCGTCATTCATTCCCCGCACACCGTGTTGCATAATTAACTGGACTGTAGAACACTCTCGGTCGCTCATGTGGGCGACGTCCGTCACATTCGGCACTCTAGATTACAGATTACTCGATACCATTGCCTAGTTAGTGAATATAATATGTTTACATATATTTGGCCCGAGAATCCCATATAGCTGGCAATACAGGGCAGGAATTTGAAAGAATCCGGCGTGATGTACAAGTGACGGATCGATTAAGACTCTGGAATGTTCAGACCCAAAGTCAAAATGGCAGTGCCGGGGATAAACTTTACTGATCGGACGGTATCGCCACCCTCGGAGGTGTAGGCCGCCAGCAAAGCGGAATTGGTCACCTGACGGACTGACCCGGCGCACAGGGTTAACCGAGGCCATTGTAGTCAGAGATCGATGGCCCTGATACTCCACCCTGAACCAGCTCTGGATCCGGTCCTCTAAGCTGCCCACAATGGTATTGTAATTCTCAAACACAAACTAATTCCAGATCCAACCGGAAAGGGGACGTATTGAGCAAACGGCGACCAACTTAATAATCACGAGCGATGCTCCGAATATTGGGTGCCCCACCTCGCCGATGAAGAGAATTTTTTTGCGAGTATTCTTAGTCACCAGATTATTGTCATTGATCACAGGACAAGGATCTAATAGAGTGAAGAAGGCCGAGGCTGATTACTGAATGACAAAATTCGCTGCGGTGGTAGCGGCTTTGTCCGGGACTAAGCCTCTCACTAGTTCTCACCTGACATTTTAGCCCAGCGAAGGCCGGCAGCACGCCACACTTTGGCCCTCAGTAGTCACATCGGTTGGCCAACAGGCACAAGTGGCAGGACGGATATGCTCGGAATAATGACCTCGGCGAACAGCTCCCTCGGTTCTTGCAACCGCGAACATGTCAGGAAATTATTCCGGCCCGAGACCCGCGTGACCGGCAAGGTTTGCGCTGTCGAGAATGTGTGGCGGAGTGCGGCGGTACCGGATTAAAGTTTTTCCACCAACCACTGAGCACCAAAGAATGACGGCGACTGCACCCAAAAATAATCACGCCCATAGGCAGGTGCGCAGTGGCGCATGACCTATCTCGAGAGTGACTGGCTAGGGACTGATCAGCAACGTCGCTCGTTCCGGGGCCCCACCTTCCCCGGTCGGCACGCGGTTCAATGCATCGTGCCATGTGGGGCAGCGGCGGAAGTCAGAGTGCAAGTTAATCCGTGTATAAAATGACCCCCGCGTCCTCGTCTACCTGCCCCTCCTTCTGCTCTATCATACTCACTCCAGACTTCTTTCAATACACTCTAGACTTCGTTCAATACACTCCAGACATCATTCGCTATGTTCAAGGCCAAGAAATCAGCTGCCATCGCCGAACCGCGCAAGGAGGGCTCCGAGGAGGGCTCCAGCATCCCGGCTATTCTCGTCGGCTCCTTTGCTGCCTTCGGTGGCATCCTTTTCGGTTACGACACTGGTTCTATCAGTGGCATTATCGCCATGGACATGTTCAAGCAGCAGTTTGCTACTGAGCATCATGCCGACGGGTCCCCATACCTGACTTCTGGTCAAACTTCGATGATCGTTTCGCTTCTGTCGGTTGGTACTTTCGTTGGTGCTCTGGCTATCTCCGTAATTGGCGACATGGTCGGTCGTCGCTATTCGCTTATTGGTTCCTGCGGTGTCTTCTCCATTGGAGTACTTCTCCAGTGCGTGGCAACCCATATTCCTCTGTTCATTGTTGGTAAGTGACCGAAGTTGTGACAATCTTTTTGTTTTGCTCGTACTAATGCATACCCCAGGTCGTGTCATTGCTGGTCTCGGCGTCGGTCTAATCTCCGCCATTGTTCCTCTTTATCAATCTGAGGCCTCACCAAAGTGGATCCGTGGTGCTATTGTTTCGGCCTACCAGTTTGCAATCACTATCGGCTTGCTTATCGCGTCCATTGTGAACCAGGCATCTAAGAACCGAACAGACACTGGGTCATATCGTATTCCTATCGCCGTTCAGTTTGCCTGGGCCCTCATTCTCGCCGCCGGTATGCTCCTCCTTCCCGAGTCGCCTCGATACTACGTCAAGAAGAACAAATTGGACGCCGCCCGTCGCTCGCTTGGTCGACTTCATGCTCTGCCGCCGGACCACCCATTAGTTACCGAGGAGCTTCTTGAAATCCAGTCTAACAACGAATACGAGATGTCGTTCGGAAAGTCGTCGCTCATAGACTGCTTCAAGCCCGACGGACGCCAGCTTTACCGTATCCTAGTCGGCACAACTATCCAGGCTCTGCAGCAGTTGACCGGTATCAACTTCATCTTTTACTATGGTACCGATTTCTTCCAGAAGTCCGGCATTTCGAACCCGTTCACGATCGCGCTTATCACCAATATTGTCAACGTCGCATTCACTCCTCCCGGCATGTACGCGGTCGAGAAGCTCGGCCGTCGCAATCTCCTTCTCCTCGGTGCCGTCGGCATGTGCGTCTGCGAGTTCATCGTTGCCATTGTCGGTACCGCTGTCGACAGTGTAGTCTCGAACAAGGTCCTGATCGCGTTTGTCTGCTGCTACATTGCTTTCTTCGCTTCATCCTGGGGTCCAGTCGCGTGGGTCGTCGTCGGCGAGTCCTTCTCCCTCCGCACCCGTTCAAAGTCGGTCGCAATCTGCGCTGCATCAAATTGGCTCTGGAACTTCGCCATCGGCTACGCGACTCCGTACATGGTCGACTCGGGTCCAGGAAATGCTGATCTCGGCGCCAAGGTCTTCTTCATTTGGGGATCATTCTGCTTTGTGTGCATCGCGTTTGTCTACTTCTTCGTTTACGAAACAAAGGGTCTTACCCTCGAGCAGGTAGATGAGCTCTACGAGAAGGTCCCCAAGGCTTGGCAAAGCAAGCGGTTCGTGCCATCTCTTCGCCTGTCTGAGGTCGAGTCTGGTGACAAGCCCGACGCGGCTAACGTTGAGAAGGTGTCTTTGGAAGTCTAATCATGTGATTCGCTATACATTTGCATGTCTAGGTGTTTGATTTGCTTTGCACATAATAGAGATCTAGATGGTTGCTATCGTTCATATAATTGTACATTTTTGGATTACGCTACAGTGCAATGGGCGTTAGATGGATTAATGTGATATAGCTGTACATTGGATGCATAGGATTTAATATATTTGCATATACTTATTACACGAATAGCTCTCTCACAACTGATCCATAGCCGAACTGTATATCCAGTTCGCTAAAAAAGTATTGTAGTAAAGGAATTTAATGTTCTTGTCCACGTGGAGAAATCAACGCCTCGCCCCTTGATGTCACTTCATTGCTACTTCTGATCGCCAATCCCCAACGTCGCAACTAATCGGGACGTAGGCGGTCAAAGGAGGGCACACTACACTATTACTTCACACTTAGCGGATAAAGGGGAAAGATTACGTACCAGCACAAACACCTCTAGCTCGGAGAGCCCATGCCAGCTCTGAATGCAAGGCCAATCAGATTATCAATTTGTTTCACAAACATTGCATATGTGAAGATGCGAACAATTAACGTAAACAATAAAATTACAGGTCGCGCATAAAATATCCATAAAAATAAAGAATTATACGTCTATAAGAAATTCGAACTATATAACCGATCCAAATACATGTAACAGTGCAACAAACTATCAAACAAACTTGTTTAAAACCCGAGATTAATGCGCTATCTACCAGTCATCCGTGCCTGAACTGCCTGCATTTACATCACCCGTACTGCTTTGTGCGTAATTGTGATGGTCACGATTCCAGTACGGCGCCTCGTTCTTCCAGTAATCCTCGCCCTCCAAGTTTTCGGTCAGCGCTTTCCGTGCGCTGTGTCTAACACCGGCACTACGACCGTTCATGTTACCCGGCTTGTCTTCAGGATTGTTTGAGCCAACCTTCTTCAGATCACTGTCCGATTTGCCGTGGGTCTTCCACTCGCTCATTAAAGGTGGAGTGACGGTCCATCCTCGGAGAGCGCCCTTTCGTAATAGATCAGCTATTGAATAATCGAGAGTGTCGACGAGCTCCTTGTAGCTGAGGTAATAGAGCAATCGCTGGGCGCCGCGGTAAGACACGGCGATCGCAGAGAGACCGACAGACTCGTATGATGGATAGATCGTGCGCTGGGTCTCGTTGAGTTTCGTGTGCGCCATGATATCGCCCCAGCAGAACCAACCCTGGGGACCAGTACAACCGTTATTGGCAATGCTGTCTTTCGCACGGTAAGGATCGTTGTATTTTACAAAGGCCTTGTCGCGTGGCGCAGGCGCCATGTTGGCCTTTGAGGTGGCAATGTGCATGGTATCCCAATCGAGTCCGTAGGGAGCGCGCTCAAGTTCCTCCTCTGTGAAGGGCCGTCGTAATCGGGACGTACGAAGCGCCTGTGCGAAAGATGTCATTTGTGCCTTGACGTTGATATCCCTGCCCATGTGCGTTAGCGTTGGCACATAATCTACCATATTCCAAGAAACTCACCAGTCAACATCGTCCTCGAGAATGAGCGCAGTCTCGATCTTGTTATCAATGATGTACTTGAACGCGTTCATGTGGCTTCGCCAGCTCCCTAGATACGGCATATATTGCGGCGTAAGTAGCTTCTCGAGACCTCGTCCGTATGGATACGCTTTTTCGTTGATTTCCTCAGAAATGACACCGGGAATGACATGGGAAATTTTCATGTCGCATTGTGAAGCAATGAGGGCAATTGCATCTTGTCGATCTGTTCGGGACGTGAGCGATAACAGCAGGATAGCCCCGAAGCCCAACGTCGAATTCTGGACATTTTGGAGGCCGTCGTGCTTGATGATAGAGGTATCGGTGGCCTTCGAGTCCTGTACAGAGAGCTTCGCAACACTGGCGACTCTAGAGACATCAGCGACAGAGGTTACGCCGCTGAAGGTGAATATTAGAACCACGACGACGATGATCGTGATGACGAGCGCCGGCTGCTGGCGCTTGAGAGCCATGTTGACGGAACCGGCCATCTTCCTTGCAAATCTAGAGGCAAAGAAGACTATGATGCACGCAGCCTGAGATGCGATAATTATTGTGGACACGGGTCTACTCGAGACTGCCTAAGGAAGGGGAGGTTCCTGAGTGGGTTTTTCAGGACAGGGGTGTAAAGTGAAATACGAAGCACGTTTTAGACGGTAAATTGGGGGCGGCAGCATCAAGCGCGGCTGCACCGTCGTGCTGCACGCGGCAGTTCCCTTACCCTGGGCTGAGCCCGCCACAGGGCACAGTGCCACAAGCGCCACAAATTTCTGGCGCAATCGTCACGCGGCTGGCGCATATAGCGCACATATGTCGCGCAGCGACATGAGCTGTTGCTTATCGCACTAGCCTTGCACTTATTGCTAACTTATGTATGTAAAATTCTCTTCCATATCTCATTATTGCCACAGTAGCAGGCATATGCGACAATACGGTAAGCTGTGCCGAAAGTCAACTCAATATCGCGGTCAGCATTCAAAGCCGTATGCGGGCCGTACGTGGACTGCACGTCAGGGCTCTCATTCTCAACAAGGTCAGCTGTCGCTAGCTGGTTTACGGTTTGCCACTGTGCGCTCTTCTTCACGGTCGAGTTCTGCTCTGCGTCTTTCTTACTGATCTTGAAGGGAAGATCGATCAGTGTAAGGCCCGCGATCGACTCGCCGGACCTGACAAGTCCCCCGTGCGGCAATCTTTACCCGGTCAAACTTGCGCCCAAGATCAAATCCATTTGTCGCGTGCGCTTTCCAAGCATTCCGCGTACAGCACTGAATGTCATGAGCACTAGGGTTTGCGAATCATGGATTTCTAGCTGAAGAGCTCTTGGTCGCTGTGCGTGTGATGCGAGCGCCTCTCCACAACTCATCACCGGCTTGAGGTCGCTAACGCGACCACGACCACATTTAGGTCTGTGATCATTGGATGCAATCGTCAGGCTACCATATGTAGTATTCTTAGCGGCGACTATAGCTCTGAATCCTGTAATCGAACAACCGGCAAATTATTACCTCCTCTTCCGATACCGCGGCCAGCTCTCTCCGCGCCGAGCCCGCTTCAGGTGCCGGTCGTTGTTCTAAGTCCTAGTCCTTTCCTTTCGCCTAGCCTGGCGGATAAATGGCATACCGCGTCGAGCAAGGTGAGTCGGCAATGGACGGAAGCACGGCCCCTTTATTACTCTACGTTGGTTGCCATTCTACATATCTCCTCGCAATCCCAGTTCACGTTTGCCCTGAGCGTGAGCAACTCATACAAATAGCATCGTACAATATGCTGCTATACTGAATGATATTGAAATATCTATCGAGGAAAGCCGTATTTACGAGTTATTGCGCAAGCGTGTGGTTAATACAACATGGAGAAAATTGCAGTCTCTACGAATTATAAAACCATTCTTTGGCACTTACTACCTCCCCGCGTATCTGCATCCCATAAACCTGCGAGTCATAGTCTGATTCCATTATGTAATGAGCCAGGTATGCTGGGAACCCGGTCCACATCGGCTAGTTTCCACAGAGCCTCACGCTGCGTGGCGCAGATCGCGACATGCGCCCGCGGCTGCTGAGTCGTTATGGTGCGGGACAGCAAGAACCGACCAAATTTTTGACCACACTTCTAGAAACATCACGTCATGGCACCACATCGATAACCTCCTAGAAGCTAAATCAGACGATAGATTGTCCATTTAAAAATACAATTTGCTAGTTTATATTTGACACAAAACAAAACCGACCGAGGTTTGCTACATTTTGTACTGCCACTTTACGATGGGAATGGAAAAAATCGGCGGGATTACGCAATAGATACTAATGTAATTTTTAGGCATTTATGCCATTAATATGAGAGGTATTGTTAGTCACGTGATGCCACCTAACCACCCGAAGAACCTATAATGAATCCAGATACGGGTCGTTAGCCATACTTGTGTCTGTCCTGCCGGAAAATACCGGTCTGGATGGAGGAGTACCAATTCTTTCCTGGCCGTTGTCTTCATACCGATGAGCATTCTCTCGTATTTGCCAATAGACGGATCAGCATCAGCATCTGCCAGTAGTAGGATGCAGTCAGCCCGAGAAATGCATATGACTGTCCACGGCGAACTTATTGCTGTATCAGCAACATATAAATCTTTCTGATAGCGCTCCTCTAAGTCAGTCAGATACCCGCTTAGTTTCAGCTTTCCAAATTTATTAAACGAGTAACGTCCAAGATGCTTCAAGATTGCGGCCTGGTCCAACGTCACGTTCGTTTGCCCAATTAGTGTGAAGGCTTTGGCAAGTATTTCTCTGAACTCCTTCACCGGAAGGCCAGATGTGGCGGGAACAAATAACCTGCTGCCTCAGGAAATTGTACCACTTCAGCGCTAATATTTAGTATTTAGCGACTTTGACACCGTGGATTTTAGCTGTGAATGATAATGACGTTAAGTACAAATTTCAGTTCAGTTGTTGATTGCACTGGAGTGATAGATGTCAAACTAGACTGTCGTGTGGTTAGAATCGGACTATAGAGCCGCTCTTGTGTGGATGTGGGGATATCTCTCAAAAGTCGTGGTGGTCTTCATGGTGGTTTTCATGGTGGTCTTCATGGCGACAGTATCATAATGCCCACTGATTGACAATCTAGGTTGATATTCTGCTAGGGCGGGATTACGCAAGCGATTGAACCCTTTCTGTCGATAACCGATATGGTTGACTATATGCCGATACTATATCTGATCAGATCAACCCTTGCCGATATTTATTCGCAAGCTTATCGGTGAGATTTTAAGCTGAATATATAGTATCGTCGCCGATATAGTCTTCGACGATAGTTATCGGCAAATCGTCAACAGGCAGTGGCATATTTTGTAAAGTCTCCTCCAGCTAACAGCTCTGCTAACTCTTCGTTAGTGATTGCTATGTCGCTTATTTTGTTATCACCTATAACTTGATCGGCAAGCGAGTGGATCGTCCCAGCGAGCGGATCGGTCGAAATTCCATACAAAGTAGCGATTTTTAAAGGAAGTTCATGGAGAGTAAACCAACCATTCCTCTTTGGGCTAGCGTAAGTAGACGTCGGTACCCATCCGCCGCTCCACTCGAGGAAAGGTCGTCCTAGAGAAACCCGGCGGCTTCAGACATCAGCGGAGCCGGATAGAAAAAGTGAGGCGATGCGGATCCTGTAAAAATACCGGACCGGTCATAATCGGCGAAAATGTCTAAAACTCTCGAGTAACCTGACAACTACTGAAAATAAGACGACGGAAACCGCAGAGATACCGAAGTGTACGTGCGCTAGCCCCAAAGAGGAATGGTTGGTTTACTCTCCATGAATCTCCTTTTTAAACATCTATATCTTAGCCACGCTAGCAGTTCTTACCTAAAATTTTAAATTTTATAAATAATGGACTATAAATCATTATCAAGCCTCTTTTTTAGAGATAATCTTATTAATTACCCAGGTATCTTAAATTACGGCTAAAGGGTTTCAGGTGAGTAGGGACGATAAAGGAATCTTCGTTGAGTGGAGTACAGTTAAATTGTTAAGGGCCTGATTCTTCTTTTTAATGGCCCTCAACCCTGACCCTGATTTGGAGTCTCGTCGCGTCGACGCGTCAAACAGAGTAAATAACAATTGAGTCAAAGCGTGTAGCTTTCATTAGCGACAACTGCAATGCCAGCAAAATCCAGATTCAGAATGTGCGAAATTATGCGAGGAAAGTAGGGCTGTTGCGAATGCGAATATTCGCAGATATCCGCTATATTCGTTATTCGTATTCGCAATTCAAAACAGTGCGAATAATATTCGCTAATTTTATTCGCAGGCTTAAAGTATGCGAATAATTATTCGCTGAATAAGCTGCGAAGACGATTTCATAGTGCCTCTGCAAACTCCATGAAACAACCAGGGGCAGGATTTTGTAATGAGACTTAGGTGACGAGCGCACAGAAATTAGTTCTTGGAGGTCAGTCTACTTACAGAGGGTGGTACTGAACCTATCAAAAACGGGGTCTGCTGCCATCTCCTGACTCTGGACGCAAAGATGACAATATATCCAACGCATGCCCGGACTGTCAGATAAATGCAGTGCATATTCCGTTCGAGCTAGCTTATTTATTATTTGCTGAAAAGTCGGTTGGTTCTCCAAACTAACGATTCTGGGAAAGATCGAGCAGCCGCGCGACATGACCTCCAGCTTGCACCATCGCAGGCAAATCAAAATGTTTTGCAACGTCAAGAGATCCTTAGACAAGCACAATATATTAAACAAAAAATTAGGAGTTTGTCATCTATGTTACCAATCCAACCAACCCTATATAAGTACCAGAGAGTTCACCACCATTTCCACAAACCCATATGTACATCCCGATTTCAACCCAAAAAGGAAGTGCAGGTTTTTTAAGTCTACTTCTTCTGCTTCTTGCCAAACTTGGGCAATTTCCAGACCATGACTCTAAACAAATAAAAGCCAACAAAACAGAACCCAATGTTGAACAAAATATACGCGCACTCCAACCCGACATTGCGCCAATGCTGGCCCGAGTAGTCAATGTCGACCTGGGCAAGATACTGGTCGGCGACGGTCCACTTGCAAAACTCGCAGTTTGCCGTCGCGTTCGGATTGTTGAGGTAGCCACCGGCTTGGGCAGTGAATTCGCCGGCGTATTCGAAGCAGGACATGTCCGGTG
This sequence comes from Lipomyces tetrasporus, assembly GCF_029532465.1. Lineage (NCBI taxonomy): Eukaryota > Fungi > Ascomycota > Lipomycetes > Lipomycetales > Lipomycetaceae > Lipomyces > Lipomyces tetrasporus. The sequence continues at coordinate 109,089 of NW_026611602.1, forward strand.
GCGGGGTGAAGATGTTGAATTCTTCCGGCGCACAGTGGACTTTGCCTTCGTGGAGCACGTTGCCTAGCAGGGACTGCAAGAAATACGTGATTGCTGGTTTGTCCGTTAGCAGGGATGACTTGACAACAGAACCCGATTGGGAAATCACTTACGAGAAACGCGGTACATAAACTTCCAGAAATGCGGAATCAAGCTCGGCGGCTGGAATATACCAGAGAACGACAGCACCATACTCAAGAGCAACGAGGTCGCAATATTCGCTGTCGCAGCGTCCGGCACAAACGTCGTGACCCCCAAGCCAAACGACGTCCAAAACAATGTGTAGAGAAGACAGTACACGAGGTAGTAATACCCCGCGCGCTCGGCCGAACGCATGTATCCGATGGGGAAATAGTAGCAGCAGTAGTAGATCGTCGCGAACAGAGTATTGTACGGGATTTCGGCGAGTAGCAACGACAGGATAAGCGCGGACCAGTGATACGTGTTGGACGCGGCCTCCCGGACCTCGTATAACTCACGGATTTTAATAATACGAGGCTGCATCTGGTTGATTAGCGGGAAGGCGATAATGATCGACAGGAAAACACCAAACAGCAAGTTCTGCACACCGGCGATAGTGAAAGAGGACTTCCAGAACGAGAAACCAGTGAACAAGCCAGCGGCAATGTAAAGCACGACCTTAGCAATGATGTACGTCGGCGAGCGCCAGTACTGCTTGTAGGTGCGGACCGTGACGGTCCTAGCCTGCGTGAACCAACTAACAGCAAACTTGCTTGTGAACTCCTTGCTGACCTGCTGAGGCGGCAATGACGACAGCTCGACGTGAAGCTCCTCGATCTCGGTCGTAAGTTGTTGGAAATTAGGCGAATTGATCCACACGTCGTACCAGTCTCTGTCCGCAGCAGCCGTCGCGCCAGCGCCGATGACGTTCAGGATGTATTCAGCCGGGTTCTCAATCTCCTCACACTTGGGCGCGCCCTGGCCCTCAAAGTAGTCGATCAAAGCCTGCGAACTGCGTCCGATATCGCCAAAGTACACAGTCTTGCCGCCTTTCTTCAACAACAAGAGCTTATCAAACTGTTCGAACAACGTAGCGGATGGCTGATGAATCGTGCACAAAATCGACTGGCCGGCGTTTGCCAGGCGACGAAGCAACTGCACGACGGCCCACGCAGACTGGGAATCCAAACCGGACGTCGGCTCGTCCAAGAAAAGCAACAACGACGGCTTGGACGCAAGCTCGACACCAATCGAAAGCTTCTTGCGCTGCTCGACGTTCAATCCCTGACCAGGAATACCGACAATCGCCTCGGAATAGCTCTCCATGCCGAGCATCTCGATGACGGTCTCGACGTACTCGTACTTCTCGGCAACAGGAACCGACTCGGGCTGCCTCAGCAACGCAGCAAACCGCAGCGCCTCACGAACGGTCGACTCGGGCACATGCAGATCCTGCTGCTGGACGTAGCCCGTGCGGCGCTTGAATCCAGAGTTCAACGGCTTGCCGTCAACAAACATGTCACCGGTAATAACACCGACATTAATGCGCTGGGCGAGCGTATTCAACAACGTCGTCTTGCCCGCACCACTCTCGCCCATGAGCGCGGTCAAAGTGCCGGGCTTGGTGTATCCTTGCACGTCGCACAACAGCTGACGGTCTTCGCCGTTGTCGAGCGTGATCGTGTAATTCACGTGTTGCCAAGAAAACACTTCGTTCATGCGCAGGGCCGTGTTCATCCGCGACGGAACCTTGCCGATGGCGTCTTCCATAGCCTTGTCGTTAGTCGACGACGCGGACGAATCTCCAGTCACTTCCTTTTCGTCAACAACAGCGGCCACAGTCTGATCTGCAGTGACATCCGAATCAAGTTCCTGCAGATTCTCAGGAACATGACCGCGACGGAAAATCAAAACGTCGCCCTGGGTACCACTAAGCGACGTAATCTCGGTTCCAATGGCGTACATCGTGACAAAGAAAACGGCGAATCCGACAAGGATACCGAAATTGCGCCACACATGCGTCCACCTGTACTCGAAAGCCTGGTTGATGTAATTGTCGCCGACGATAAAATTCAAACCTGGCTCGGATCCAGTTGCCGCACAGACTTTATACTCGTTCGACACGTTAGCAAAGGCAGCGCCCTGCGGGATCAGTGCGGCTTCGCAATCAAGCTCGCGGCCGTGGAATTCATTGCCCATGAGCGCTTCGAAGCCAAATGCGATCGGGTTAAGATACGAGAGCCACATGAACCACGGGTGCATAAGTGGTCGGGGAATCAGATAACCGGCGTAGATAAAGACAGCCATAAGTGCCAGACCGGCAACGGAATTAGCAATCTCAAGGGTCTTTGTGAACGAAGAAATCATCTGGAAGAACGCGGTCATCGTGAAGGTCACGAACTGGACAAACAGCAAGAAAATGAAAAACTGGCCAGCCTGGCGGTTCAAGTTCGCCATGAAATACAAGACGAGGCAGAAGATCATCATGGCAATGATCTTAATCGGCATAGACGTGACTATAAATGCAATGGCTTCAGCAGCTGGATGGTAAAACGCGAAACGCTTCTGCTTGTCGACGACAGTTCGCTGCGGGTACAGCATGGCCATCTCAGCAACGGCGTTGAGGGTAAAGAACAAGAGGGAGAAGAAGAGGACACCACCACGAGAGAATGAGCCGGCAAAAGTGTCTGGAACGTTGTAAAAAAGCGAACCAATGATGAGCGACTGAACGACGGAAGCAAACACGGACGTGATGAGATAGGCCTTGTCACCCTTTTGGCGCTGAAATCCGCGACGGGTAAGAACTCGGAGCTGGGACAAGAATGATAACGTGTATGGCGAATTCTTGCGCTTGCCATGCTTTGGACGCTCCTGGTTGACTGACTCATTCAAGTGCTTAATCGTATCCGGGGGATTGATTGAACTCTCGTAGGCATCGATTTCAACCATCATTTCTTGGTACTCGGGAGAAGACTTCCAGTAGGCGACAAACTCGTCGGCAGTAATAGGGACCTTGTTCTCGTAGCCACTACGGACAAAGCGGCCAGCAGGGTCAGTAACAGCAGTCAAAAATTCGCTAAGCACATCGTCAGTAACAGGTTTCGATAGAAATTATACTGCCACACGTACGCAGTGGTCTGTCGGGACGGGCAAACGTAGCCCATGCGCTCAAAATACGCCTTCGCTTTCGAGGCAGGACCAAAAAAAACCTGGCGACCGGAATAGATAACCGTGACTTTGTCGAAAAGTCGGTAAATATTCTCGCCAGCCTGGTAAATAGCGACAAGCGCCGTGTTCTTTAGAAGATTTGTCACTGTGCGGATAGTCTGGGTGTATTCGAGCGCGGTCGACGCATCCAGACCACGAGTAGAGTTATCCCACGACACGAGATTCGCGCGGCCGGCCATAACCTCTGCCAGCGATACACGCTTACGTTCACCACCGCTGACGCCGCGAATAAAGTCGTTGCCGACAGGAGTGTGGTAGGTATGTCGGAGACCAAAGACGGTAGCTAGTACATCACGCACGTCTTCAATGTATTGCTTTCGCGAGATATTGCCGGCACGGATCTCTGGGGCCTTGACGTCGGCAGCAAAAGAGAGCGTTTCATTGACGTTGAGAGTCGGGAAGTGATCATCAGCTGCGGTGATTAGCAGAAGCAACCTGAGCAAGACGGGTTCCGAGCTTACTCTCAGAAGAATAGAGAACATCTCCCTTGAACCGGGCCTTCATAGTTTCCTGGTCGATGCCGTCATACGAAAGAACGCCTTCGATGCCCTTATACGACTCAGTCTCTCCTGCAATCGTCCGCAAGAATGTCGAGCACCCGGCACCAGGGCGTCCCAAAACCTGGTCATGATTTAGCACACGATCAACCTACCAAACGAGACCGAACGTACCAGTAACATCTCGCCCTTATGGACGACACCATTAAAATCCTGGATCAAATTCCGGAGTTTTCGCTGACGCATACCACTTAATGTTTCCCGCATGCGAAACGGGGCCATGAGAATTTCGCCGATCGTAAGCAAGGATGTGGTACTCATGTCAATGCCCTTGACGGTCAGACCTTTAAACAAGACGCCGACACTCCGGTCCTTGATGCCGTCATTCTCGTGCATGCGCACGCGCTTACGGAGAACATTTTCGAGCTTGAAATCTGACTCGGACAAGTCATCGGAAGCTTGAGCGGCGGAACGGGCCGACAGGGTCCGCACAAGGGACTCGAGTCGGTGGAGGTCGACTTGGTGGATATTCTGGACCGAGACAGCAGTGACGTCGTCGTCGAGCTGGTTCTCAAGATCAATTGGCGCCATAGCGAACCAGTCGGTCGAGATTACGAGGAAGAAGAAAGAAGGCGGGGAGGACGAAGGTTGGCTAGTAAGAATGGGCAGTAAGGCTAGCTAGGTCTGGTCGGCGGCATTTGACGCGGGTTTGGGGCGAATAATATAGGAACCATCAGGCTGACTGGCTGACAATCCCGAAGGCGGACGCGGCGCCGCTTCTTCGGTCGGTTGTCGGCGAAAACCTTGGCCGTTGTTAGGGCTCGGCAGTCAGCTTGCAAGGGTAAGGGGAGTTGCAGGTATGTGACACGAAAATGCGAGAGTGCAGGCGAAAAATTGCTTATTGTGGGGGCTCAGGGGGGAGTTGGGAGTCTAAACCGGAGAGATTAATTGTCCGTCGGCGGGATCAGTTTGTCAGTCCGGCTGACGCAAATTTACTGTTGGCGATCGAAACCCTACTGTCCTGTGACGTCACAGGTGTTTGTTGCCTGAGTTTGTTTCTAACCGTTATCGATGATTATTTTTGCCTGTGATAACAAACAAATTGTGTCTTGTCGTTGAGTGTCTGTCTGATCGCCGGTCGGGCGTACGCAGAAGTAGTAGGCAGCAATTGACTGATGATGGTCTAGTTTGGTCTTGTCCGCGTACTATAGTACTAGTACTGAGTGAGTCTATTATGAAAACCAGTGCCGTGGCGTCAAGCAAAATGTTAGTCGAACCGCAATTCTGGCTCTCTGCCGAGGATCAATGGCAGCATCGATCGGGCGCCATCTTGACGGTCCGCGTGTTTCAAGCACATTTGGACTGTCAACCGCCTTGTTGTCTATCCGCTTCATCCAAATACTGTATGTCGTATTCGTGTGGTCATATCAGCCAGATCAGACTCTGTAAACGCTAATAATACTGGAGCTCCACTACATCTGCGCGTTATTAAGTTAGACCGACGCATTAGCCTAACTCACAATTGCGTATGGAATGTCAGCATGCGGGTTTATTAGTCTACGTGCAGCACCGCCACCACAACATTGGCTGGTTATCGCCGCCGCATGCCGCAATCACACACGCGCGTCTTGCCGGACAATGAAAAGCTTGGCGACGGACAAACTTCAATTGGATCGGACCGCCGCGAGGACACAATCCTGCTTACAGTCGATTATTAATGTCAGCAAAATTGGTAATTAGTAACGAGGATGGAGGATCGACGATTGTGGTGTGTAGATTATTTAGCGGCCGCCTCGAATAACTGCCCCCCGTCGTCTACGTTGTCCCGAGTCCCGACCAGATCAGCATGTGCGGCGTGTGAGCAATTATGTTCCGTTCTGCCTAGCCGGGTCCCGTTTGGATGACGATTCGCATGGCCAGTGCCCTGTAAATGTGAATGAACGGCGATCCTAGCAAACGAATGGACGGAAGAACTGTGCGAGGAGTAATTCTGTCGCGATATATTTATAAGTTATACTCATATTTAGTTGATCAGTACTGGCTGTAGAGGTGGATACGATTACGGTACCGTCAATATTTTATACTATTCGTAAAGTTAATCGCGAAAATGAGAACCTAATCGTAAAGTAATCGTATAGTAATCGTATTGCTATTTAGGTATGGCGTGAAAATTAAGATGGTATCGAAGTGCGCATTCATCAAACTGCTTTCCAACTTTACTCGCAGATCACTACTCAAGAGTTGATGGTAATTTTGTGCTATTTTATCTCTCTTTATTTGTTTGTCCTCTAAGTGTGCATTTCAGAGCAGATAATGAAAGTCACGTGCCTGACTATACGATTTTTTGCGAGTAACCAGCTCAGTGCTCGATTAGTTAATCGTAAAAAATATTGCATGGACTCGTATAGTAATCGTATTGTACTTTACGAATACGAATACGATTAATCGCAAATCGTATCCACCTCTAACTGGCTGTCAGCAAATTTCGTAATTGCGCAAACTGCAATAAATAATTGTGCATGATGTCAATGACTAGATGAACTAAGATCTTGATTGTCAGCATCTGGAACGCTGAAAATGCAGGGGATTGACATCTCGGGGACTACGAGACCTCGCACGAGAAGCACCGCGGGTCTTTGCAACCCGATTCCTCTGCTTCCCTACCAACATTCTCACTGGGTCTTGTACTTACACGTGTTCCTCCTGGGAATGGGTATTTATTTTCATGCAGTCGTCCGTCGCCCCGGGACCCTGTAAAAAACAGTAGGGGACATTTCTCATGCAGCTTGTTAACGCCGCTTACAGACCTGTATCGTGTCGCCATGTTCACTGCAACTATCGCCAGCCTCAGGTTTGTCACGTAGTGGACCTCCGCACGCGCTGCCAGACCACGCATGATGTCAGTTCGTTTTGATCAGGGTTTGTCGTAACTTGAACTCGACCTCAGTTAGCATTGGTCTCATTTCACGATGGATTCGCCCGAAGTGAGTTTGGATCTTGTTGCCGCGATCGACTTGACTTGAGGTACAATGCCTGTGATGAGACATTTTCATTGAGCCCACTGCACCGGCAGGCCCAAATTTCTCACTCAGTCCAAATCTAACATAACCGCATACAATTATGCCAATATTTCTAGACTAGCCGGGTTGTCTTCACCCTTTCTTCCATTTCAAGTTCCCGTGACTGGGATCGTCTGACAGCCGTCAAACCCAATGCAACCCCTGAACCTTAATTTGGGTGGCCATCGCGTAGCGCTCAAGTAGGATAAAATCGGCGGCGTGGAGTTGGATCTGGGGAAGGGCCCTTTTTTTTTGCTTGCACATTCGTTCCTTCTTACCAAAAAATATAGCGCCAGCTCGCATACGCTCCACGCGGTCAAATGTCCTCTCGCTTCCGCACGGCGGATAGTCAGCGATGGTGCGATTTCTCAATGTCTACACGATCTCTGCGTTCGTGTCCATCGGCGTTGCACTTATCGGGTTCGACATCTCGTCCATGTCCGGCGTCCTGGGAACGCACCAGTACCAAGACTTTTACAGGAACCCACTGGGCATACGACAGGGCTTGATCACGAGTGCAATGGCTGCGGGATCAATTGTAGGAGCGCTTTCGGCTGGTGCTCTTGGTAACAAGTAAGCATGCGGTGGCCAGTGGGAAAGTTTGGACGAATGCTGACGGTCGGTTGTAGGTTTTCGCGCAAAGTCACCATCCAGGGAGGCTCGGTGCTCTGGTGTATCGGATCGACCGTGCAATCTACGTCTAATGGTGTCCCGATGTTAATTTCTGGACGCGTAATATCAGGGCTTTGCATCGGGATTATGGCTACGCTCACACCCACGTACCAGTCCGAAATCGCACCGCGCAAGATCCGTGGGCGGGTCGTCTCGTTTCAGTCATTGGCCGGGACTCTGGGAATCATGATCCAGTACTTTATCCAGTATGGATGCTCGTTTATTGGCTCGGAGGCGGCATTCCGTGTACCGTGGGCCATCCAAGCCGTCCCGGCCATCGTCTTGTTTGTCGGCCTGTTCTGGCTTCCGTACTCTCCGCGGTGGCTCGCGAGCAAGGACCGGTGGGACGAAGTCTTGACGGTGCTTGCGTTTTTGCGTACAGTAAACAACAACGTCAACGACCCGCTCGTGCTTGCAGAGTACAAGGAGATCGAGGATCAGATCCGATTCGAGCGCGAGGTCCGGTTCCAACCGATCCGAGAACTCTTGTCACGCAAGATGCGCAAGCGCGTCTTTCTGGGAATGGCGGTGCAAATTTGGAGCCAGCTGACGGGCATGAACGTAATGATGTACTACATTGTGTACATTCTCCAGTCGGCAGGCATTACAAGCGTCTTGCTTGCGTCATCAATCCAGTACGTCATCAACGTGGTCATGACGATCCCCGCAATCCTGTGGATGGACAGGTATGGCCGTCGACCTGCTCTCCTGCTTGGCGCGCTCTCGATGGCGTTGTGGCTCTATTTGATCGGAGGTCTGCTCATGGCATTTGGCGAGCCCAATCCTGTCCCGAACCAGCCGAGCACCTGGATCATAATCGACCATCCCAACGCGAGCCGCACCATCCTTGCCTGCTCCTACCTCGTCGTCGGCACGTTCGCCGTGACCTGGGCACCCGTATCCTGGATATACCAAGCCGAGGTCGTGCCGCTCCGGATCCGCGTGAGATCCGTGTCCCTCTCGACGGCATCGAACTGGGTCTTCAATTTCATGCTGGCGTTGGGAGTCCCGCCACTGCTGCGCTCGATCAGCTGGCGCATGTTTTTCATTTTCGCGTCGCTCAACGTCCTCGCGTTCATTCATATTTGGGTTGCGGCGCCAGAGACAAAGCAGCGGACCCTAGAGGAAATCGACGAGATATTCGAGCACGGCGGCCCACTATGGAAATCATTCACCGGCAAACTAGGCACAAGTAGGCTTGAGCAGCTGGCCAAGGATATCGAGACGGGAAAAGTAAAAGTTCGCCAGGGTGGTTAAATCCGCTGACTTTTTTGGGACAAACGGTTTGGCTACGTTGTTTGAACCTTCCCAGTCTTCCCAGAGACATTGTGATCGCGCGAGCTTTGCTTTGCCGAGGAGAAAAGTCTCCAGCCTGATCCGGCAAATCAGTCTGGATGTGACCTTTTCCCAAACCGCACTCAAGGCTGGCGATTGTGTCTCATCCAAGATGGACAAATCAGATCCATATTCCGTCCAAACCGTCAGCATTAGTTGGTTGGTCTCAGGTTGTCTCTCGTCAGCTGGTGGGGAGTCACATGATCATCGAGTATTGGATCCATCTCTGGCATTTTGGGATTGACTGGGGATTGGCTGATGGATCAGTCTGGCCGAAGTCGACGAATTTTATCGAACCACGCTAGTCATTGTGTGAACAAATAATTGTGTCAATACAGACAGAATCAATGGGGTAGTTACTGCTGGCTGAGACAAATTGAGAGCCGATACTTCCGAACAATCAGCGTCGGCACTACCTTCAAAAAGGGGCCGAAGGAGTGACCGTCCGTTAGAGAGTACTGCTATCACCGATTCACTTCCCAGCTCACGAGGGGAGTGAGCTGGGAACGGCAATCGGCAATCCGATCGTCGGCAGAGTGCACTAGTGTAGTCAGAAAATTTTGGTTGCTGACCGATGCTGCAAGGATCAAATATAGCTGGCAGTTGGTTGGTAGATATTTGTTGTCGGAGTAATACGTACGGCCAAAGACGGCCAGAGTCTCGGTATGTCCGCAGTGGATTTCATATTGTCTACTGGACCATAGTTAGTACCTCAGTCATAAGGATTTCTTCGAAATATTCCAGTCAATCCACATGAATCTAATCAGGGCTATCCGCCATCCGTCTTTTTGAAATTGGGAGATATCTATCCCCCTTTGTATCTGCCTTTAAAATTTTGCAAAATTCATTAATGGACTCGCTTGTAGCGGACCCAACTTATTTGGTCGGTCACAAGTGCTAGAATAACCTCTATAGTCGCCCTATTTCATTAACATATTCATCATCTACTTTTCAGACCATCTGACTTATTTGATATTGCGCTTCTAGGGCTGTAGGCGGATAATCCGTATATTCTATATTAATAAAGGAGATTCATGGAGAGTAAGCCAACCATTCCTCTTTGGGACTAGCCTAAGTAGCCCCGCGACAGCACTGATGTCCATCATGTTGATCCACAAGCTCTCTATGTCTACGCGTTATTTACGCCGAGTCGGACTTACCCGAGTTCAGATCGGAGATGGGAGGTACTGACGCTTTGGGTACCGACGGCTACTTAGGCTAGTTAGAAAGTTTGGTGTCACCTGTGGCACAAGAGGTTTAGGGTTAAGCCCAACTCTGGTGTCGAACCGAACGACCGAATAGATTATCGACCTTTAAAAAAAAGTGCTTTCCTCCACATCTGTCTCTCCCCATAATCATCTTAAATAATAGCTATCATTATTATGAGTGATCCTAAACCCAGGAGTCCATCCCCAAGTACCTACTCTAGTTTGTCAGAAGATGACTCTCCGTTACCTGCGGCAAGGTCAACGTCGACAAGCACACCGATTCCGCTCTCCCACCATAGTTGGACCTCCCATATCGCAGTCGAAGAAGTTCAGAAGCTCCTCTTCAGATAGATGGTGTGTGTCTGTCATAGTGGATAGCGAAAATGAAATTACGGTAACAGGAGACACCTGGGCGAGGTCCTGAAACCTGAAACGGGCAATTGGGATCATAATATACCTGTAAAAGGCTAATTGAACCAAAGTGACAGAAGGCAAAACTGACCAAGCTTCCAGATGTCGTTCGCAGACCCTTAAGCAATGCGACACCAAAATGAATTCATGTGCATGATCCAACAATGCGGACCACGAGTATCCTCCGCTACAGGGCAGCTTGTCTTCCCATATGAATGTGCTGAGGTGTCGTGGCTGTATCAGAATATGCTCATGTCCTATGTGTTTAAGTCGGCAGGCGAAGTAGAACCTGGGAATTATCGAGACCCATCCGACGTCTTATCGGTCGGAACTGGATCCGTGGTTGGAGTGTCACCGTGTCTATGTTCGACAAGCGCTTGAGAATCGGTGACACCGTGTACAGTAGTAGCATAATGTGAAAAATTTATAAATTACTTAATTCATGCCTTGCCAGTGGCATCCATGACATCCATCTGATGCTCGACGCATTCCTGTATCAACTTAGTGCCCTCCTCCATCAACGTCGTCCGTGGGACCTTTCCACCATTCTCAGAATGTAGTTGTTGCCCTTGTAGACAATAAGGTCATTGACATTACATCGCGTCATGCCGTACTTGACGCAAGTCAGAAAGTCACTCATAATATATCCCGCTAATTGGGTGGTTAATATACTCAATATATTGGCCCAGTACGTAAGCCAGAGCCAGGGCAACTATCACCAGCTAGGCTGTGACAAAACATTGGAAACGCTGCCAACAACGGTTAGCGGATGAAGAACGTGTAACCTCGAGGAAAAATTTAGAACGGAGTAGAGAGAAGGAATATTTTATGAAGGGGATTGAGGAAGTATTGGTAACGAAGCTCCCTGCTTCTGAAGTTGCCTGTGAGCGGTTGTTCAGCCAGGGGAGAGACTTGCTTGGATTGCGCCGGCATAGTATGAATGGGGAGGCTACGAGGCTATTGACTCTGTTAAAGCGTTCATATAATGTCGCAATAAAATCCGTTTGTATTTCTTTGCTTCCTTCTTTTAATAATGTTAATAATGGTACTGTGCTAGAACTCCTTAATATTATATTCATGCTTTAATTATTATTTATATCATTTTTTTTTATTTTGTAAGTATTATTTTTATTTTATTTCGTCTTCTTATTTAATTATAAATCTTATAGTTAAATAAATTTTAGTCCCTGTGATTCAGATATGGCAGTCGATCAGAGCAATAATAGAATCGGGCAAGAATGTGGAAACCGTAACAATAACAACAGCTTGTATATCTGAATATAAACCGATCCATTACGTATATTAGACCAGCTCATTTGCAGAGCAAGGTGAGCCGGGTTCATATGTATGGATCGCCGAGATTGACAGTTTCAGTGTCGCAACGCATCTGTATTTCTTCTGGGGTAGAACACCACAGAATTGAGTCTTTTCCCACCCGATCTGGCTAGCGCCTTTTTTCTCAAGACTTCCACCCCTCTTCATGCTCTACACTTCCTTCCTAGTCAACCATTCTTTCCACTACCTCTGTTCAACCGCTTGTATAGCCACAGAAAAGCCCATCTGCTCCAGAATGATAGCTCGGCACTCCTCTGGGCTGCGAGTCGCATCAACGACGATAGCATGGCTGGCAGGACGGCACGGAGCTCTCTCGAAGAGCGCGCGAGGATCCTCACCGTGATGGTTGGCGCTGGCATCGGCCGGGAAACTGTCCACGCTTGTTCGCTGGCTGCTCAGTGAGGCTCTGTTACGCAGCCTATCTTCCAGCACGTTGATATCGTCGATGTGGCACTCGACGTACCAGTACTCGCCGCCGTACTTCTCAGCAAGCGCCTTTCCCTGTTCGATTATTTGTTTGTAGTAGCAGGCGCTATCGATGATGACGCTCCGCCTTGCTTGAGCATCTCCTCGGCGAGCAACCAGCCGAGGTCATAGGCAAGCTGCGCCGCCGCGTTGAAGTCTGGAACATGTCTACTGACGGTGGTTCTGGTGATATCGTGGTTGAGGAACACGCCACCGATCGATCGAGCCAGCAGACTTGCCATCGTGCTCTTTCCGGAACCCGGTGGACCGAACATTTGGATGAACAACAGGCGTCTCGGAGGCGGGCCATGCTCGGACGTAGCAGTCATGGTGACAGCGAGATTCTCGGGATTGAGGAGACAGAAGACTAGTTGATGAGGGTTTGCTGATGATAGGTTGAAGGTGATAGAGCTGTATACACACTGGGCGTGGCCTAGGAGTACATCGGCTTAACGGGGTTCTACTGTATTAAGACTTAAATTAACTATAGTAAATTATTTTAAACCACCGTCATACCGTGACAGTGGGCCGGGCGGAACCCTAACCAGACCGTCCTGAGCAATACTACCATTTGTCGACGATACCTTACGACGATTCTACTTATGACTATTCATTATTTCTTCCAGCAAAGTCTTCAGACTTGCCAGTTTTACTTTACCTCTCTTGATTAAATTTCAGAACCTTATTTGGTTTAATTCTGACAGAAGCCGGGGCAGCATCGCTATATCCCACATGTCGAATCGAACTGGTGCCCTGTTATCTAAGGGCTAGGGCACACGGTCAAGCACCGTAGTTTGAGAAACATGGGGAAAGCCCCCCCGTATGATACTAATAAATAATTGTATATTATTTGTCAGCCAAGGACCTTCTTAAATCACACGACACAGCCGGCATAGCTTTTTCCTCTTTTCCCCAAGGATCGCTAGGCTTACCACTTACAATATGCCAATTCGTCAAAGATCGTGCGACACGTGCTTTAGGGGGAAACGAAAGTGCGGCCTTGAATATCCCGCCTGCAAAAGATGTCAAAAAAATAACAGAACTTGTCATTATCGTTACCCGTCTCCGCCACAAACCATGGAGTCTAGCTCGTTCGGTGTCGCCAGCAATCCTGTTGATGCGCCAGCGAGCGGACCGGCCTCAGTCGACTTGGATTTCTGGTCCGACACAGCTTTTGAAATCGACTTGAACGACAGCATGCTGGTGAGAGAACTGATGTATCCGAGTGTATCAGATATGCTCGGCCAACTGGGCGACTTGCAACCTGTATCTGGCAACACACAAAGCTGGAAATGGGTGATTGAGCAACTCAAAAGCTACCCACGAGCTTTTGCTCAACATGCAGAGACGGTATTCATACGTAAGGACTTGGTCTGTGATTCATTTCCCCAGACAATACGAGCGGCTTTTGGTGTCTGCGCTGCGTGTCTCTGCATGGATGAAGACAATGAATCGGTACTATTTCGGTCTCTAAACGCTGAGGTGTCGGATTTGCTCAAGAAGCCAACTTCCTGCGGGGCGCTTTTGGAGGATCTGACAAAGTTGCAGGCAATGGTCTTATACCAAATCATCAGGATATTTCACGGAGACATTAAGCAGCGAGCCCTAGCTGAACAGCAACAAAGCTATCTGGGAGCGTGGGGCTTACAGCTTCTGCGCCGAGCAGATGTTGAGCTTCGAGATGCGCAGCCTTCCTGGCAGACCTGGATCCTTACTGAAAGCATCCGTCGGACGGTTATTGTGGCTTTTATGATATATGCGGTCTACTCGATCTTTAAGCATGGTGTCTGCCCGGAGCTACCGACGTTATCCATCCTGCCCATCTCCACCAAGCAGGCCTTTTGGAACTCACGGGCGACCTATCTCCAACATTCTTATGAGGACGAAACAGTAAAGTATGGTGACTTTACAACAGTCTGGCTCTCTTCGCCGCCAAGGAAATTGGAACCTTTCGAAAAGATGATCCTTGTGGCTTGTAAAGGGCTTGGACGGGTTGAAGCACTTAGTTGCCCTGATAGCACTGAGTAACTATGCCCGAAAGGCTAAAACAGTCCTATAGAGCAATGAGTGTATTGTCGCATACATGTTAGATACAATTTTACGTTGTGTAATGATAGCTATACCGTGGAAGGAAAACATTGTCTTCTACCTTGCAGCTTGATGATTGCCCGGAAGGTATTGTGAATATTTTTTTTAACAGCGCAACTAGCGGGCTTGAGGCAGATTATTATAACAGAGCCTATCATAAATTTCTAGATACCAATTGACCATAAGATCATTCCATCACTTAGGTTTTATAGTTTTGATAAGCCTCCAATATTGCTCAACATCCTCCACTCTCCGCCTCATTCTAGAGTCAGTTGCGAGATGATATTTTGGACTTCTTCGTCATTATTCAGTTCTTTTACACGTTTAAGGAAGGACGAATTCTTCCCAACTTTCTCGTATTCCTATCACTGTGTCAACTAGAATCATATCATGCTGTCGATTAGACGTACCTGCAAACTCTTCCAACCAATCAAACCTAGGAATACCCCTTCGTCATTCTCTATCCCATTCGCATGGTAAAAGTGCGGCTTGTCTGTGAGCAGCTCTTCAATGGTTCCTTCAAGCCGCTTCCATGCCTCCTCTGTTGTCTGGTTGGACTTGACTTTGATCATTTGCGTGATATTCGAAGATGTGCATGCGGTCGATTGTCCTCCGGCTTCGTACAGCTGAGGTGTAGCTGGAGCTGTGACGAATGGCTTAACTTTCTTGACGAAGGCTTGATACTGGTCCGAGTTTGGGTAGAAGGCATGGAAGGCCGCAGCATTGGCCCACTCTAGAGTTACTCGTGTTAGGAACAAGGGCATACGATGTTCGTAGGGGAGGCCTGCCGAGGACAAGAACACTTCTCAGACTACTTGGGTCGACAGTAGCGCCATTTTCCCCTATCAGTGGGCCGCGAAATACGCCGATAAGATCTGCAGCTCCAGAAAAAGACTGAAGGATCTGACGTTCATTCTGCTTTAGCTCCGCAACAGATTGCGAATCTTTCTTGAATGCTGGGAATACAAGCTCGGTGATCGGCATCGTGACCCTTTGACTTGTTGAGAAGCTATTTGACTCAATTAGGAAAAAGTCATATAGTTTGTCAGATAGTACAAGCAGCCTTGAGATTCCCAGGGGGAAGCGATTCAGGCAATGGTGGATATACTAACCTTCTTGAGAAAAGTTGGAACGAAGCTGCAATTCTTCTGGACATTTTCGATAATGGGCGAGCGACAGAGCATGGGTTTTCTATCAGAATATCAAAACACCACTCTATATAATATATGTCGCCGGATTATGCGGCCCCGGTCATCTTGCGTCTTCATAAATTGGACCAATCCCGTATTGCCTTCTCCCGCATGCGGTGCTCCACTTTGGTCCGCACGCGGTGTTCCATCTAACCTCTATCTTCTCCCGCACACTGGTGATTCACCGTATGACCGTAGCTTTCCCACCCGATTTTTGGACCGCATAGGTCTTCGGATACTATATCACCTCGGAGGAATACAAAACGTTTAAGTCCGGTAGGCTGGATTGGAGGGGATTGGTCTCTGATAAGACCGGTCCGAAAGCAATCGCCATATCGGCTCACAACAGATACGCGTTACATAAGGTCGCGATCGTTGCCAAGTTGATTGCGGCAATGGCGACGATGGCAGTCGCAATTTACATCTCCGCTCTGCGGTCGTTACTTCGCTTTCTCCATTGCCGACTGGAAATTCTGTTTTGGAATGACGATCAGGACAACAGATATAAAACCGCGAATTTTGCATCCATAATACTAGACTAGGATTGTTCGCTCATATACCAGCCAGGCGCTTACGAACTACAACTACATCATACATCACCATTCCCACCATTTATTGGTTTACCTAACCTTTAGACATTTTCTAGTTTGTTATTATACGATTTTGTTCGAGTAGATCTTCACCCATTGTTTCGCAATAATAACTCAAACGAATCGCCAATGGATTCTGACCAAGAAAGTCACCGATCTTCCGATATTGTCCGGGCCCGATGCTACCTTCCAGCTGGTGACGAAGCCAATCCCTCCGGTAGGAGAAGATCAAGTGTTGCTCAAGACTATGTATCTATCCAATGACCCGGCGCAGCGGTTGCTGATCGACGCCAATATCAACCCCGCCAGGCACTACAGCGTACTGGTCAAAGTAGGAGAGGTTATAACGTCGTATGCTTCCATCAGCGCGGTTGTTGAGTCTAAATCAAAGAATCTACCCGTTGGAACAGTGGTCTCTGCTATGGGTGGCTGGCTGGAGTATTCCGTCATGCCCGCAGAGGCGTGCTTGCCTCTGAAGCCGATCGGCGATCTGCCACTGACGCACTATGCCGGAGTATTTGGCGTAGCCGGCGTGACCGCCTACCATGGACTCGTCGATATTGTGCAAGCTGGACCTAACGATGCCGTTGTGGTTAGCGGAGCAGCTGGTGCAATTGGCTCAACGGTAGTCCAGATTGCAATGCATATGCTGGGATGTAAGAAGGTGATTGATATTGCTGGGACGGACGCGAAGTGCAAATGGGTTGAGACGCTATGTGCCGATGTCAGCTTGAACTACAAGAGCCCGACATTCAAAGAGGACCTGGACAAGGCCGCTGAGGGCTTCGTCGAAGTCCTTTTCGATAACGTGGGCGGCCAGATCTTGGATCTAGTGCTGAAGGTAATGAAGAAGAACGGCCAGGTCGCCGCATGTGGCGCGATGTCTAAACCTATAACGGCGATCCGGTTGGCATCAAGAATTGGTACGACGTCATCGCCATGCGGCTCCAGATCAGGGGTTTAGTTGTGACAGACGCTACACCAGCAAGATTCACTGAGATTATAGGGGCTCTTATTAAAGGTTACCAGGAAGGCAAGCTCAAAGCTAGAGAAGACGGACAAACCATTGTGGAGACAACTTTCGAAGACATACCGAAGACATGGATGAGACTCTGGGATGGCAGGAGTACGGGAAAGCTCTGACAAAGCTTGTGTAGAAGAATTTTCTTTTTGTTCCATCTTATCCGCTCATTCAATAATAGGGTCAACTTGTATTTCAAGTTCTTTAAAATGGCTTCAAACAGTTCTTGATTAGGAAAACATCAGCCGGGACAAAAAACAATGAAAGTTAATGGTTTATTGAGACTAGACTTATGGCTTATGAAAGGTCCTCCTACACAACTTGAACAGGTGCAAGACGCCGCAATTTGCTCGACTGTACCGAATAATTACAGGAGACCCCTACTCTTCTATACCTATAGAAATAAGATGGAAGAAATGTATCTCAAATGTGAGAACTTAACCCTCGTTAAGAATAACGAACGCCTAAAGGCACCTTTGGTATTCACTTACATACTTAGTGCCCGGTAAACACTTGTATATTGTTACCCCTGAGGGCTCATCTACCTCTTCGAGGGTCCGTCCGGGATTACGACTAGGTACATCAGATATGTTCTTGAGGCCTTCAATCCATTTCCAAGTTATAGGCAGCAGCTGTCTTCCTAAAGTACCTCGATTAGATTCAGAATCAACGATTGATGGATCTGTCGATAATGTCGCACGCACAGATGCCTTACCTGAAGAATCTGCTTCTCAGGTACTAGAAGACACGTCAGTTGCCGGTAGTACGTCCGACACATGAAAACGATCCCCACCCAGACCTGTTACTGAGTGGCTCTGGGCATACTTCACTATCACAGAACTACCCAATAAGCATGCATTGGCAACAATTCCGTTTTGGGTTCTTCTTTGTCGGTTATTTGTTTGTCTTTCTATACGTACATATGGGGACCGTTCCGTTCTTCTGTTCTTCTTTTATTTCCGAGTGTAATCGGCTGCAAAGTGCCAAAGTGTGTTAAAAAATTGGAGCCAAAGTCTTACTTAGCCGAACCCCGTACAGGAAGAGAGTCACGTGCGCTTTGAGGCGATACGATACGATATTCACCCATTATATCGTATATCGTATCGCCAAGAATTTTCCTCTGGCGATATCGTATCGTCGGCGATACGATATGGCGATATCGTCTTGTAGGCGATATCGTGTCCAGCCCTAAAATTTTTGACGGTACAGTAATCGTATCCACCCCTAGGCGTAAGGACCATTATTAACGAACGTCACAAGGTGGAGGGTCAAAGTGCCCGGTAAACACCTGTATATCGTTGTCTCGTTGACCCTGAATCCGTCCGTAGCCAGGTTGCGGCGTCTCCTCGGAATAGGCTCGCTAGGTGTGCACACTTCTTGGGTTTACTGTCGGCGAATGAATCGTCACAAGCGAATTTGATTTCAGCGTAAGCAAGGACTGTGTCCAGTTGTCGTGGCTTTCCGTAAAAGAGGGGCGCCTTATTGGACATATCTTCTTCTTCGCCAGGTAGTGTAACAAATCTACCTCCTCAAAATTACTCTCAGATGATGCCCAGCCTGAGTGTATTTCTGGGTTATATCCTGGCGGCTCAGGTGCTGCTTGTACTTCATCAATAAGTTTTAGATAATATAAGGGTTTAAAGGTAGTATATTATAATTATCTAGATCCTACTCTATGAGTATCCAAAATAAGGAGAAAGAATAGAAAAGAGTGTTTCTAATAGCTGGGCAGATTTGTTTAGTACTGATTAGTATTGATCTGTGCTATTGATCCACTTAGGTTGGCTGGGCAACTTTTTGGGACTCACGAGCTGCTTATATCTGCCAGTCTCATGAGGACGCAACTGTGAAGTACGCTGAATCCACGGCACTTTGGCTTGCGTCTCCTCGAAGGAAACTTGAGCCATTTGAGAAGGTGAGTCTCGTGGCCTGTAAAGGGATAGGACCGGTTGAGACATTAAGTTTTCCCGATGAGTAAATAAACATGAAGGCTAGAGCTGCCAGCTGAGCGATGAACACACAATATTGTTGCAACATGGACTAGATTTGCGCCACATTTGAACTGCTAATACTGAGCTCCACCTGCGCAACTGATGGACTTAAGAGCACACTGCCGTGATAAAGCCTGTCGCAAATTAGCGTTCATGCATTTATCGTGGCTTCAATTGTGTGATATATTTTAGTTACTAGTTATAACATGTAGTATTATCTTAATATATCAACCAAGCTGCAATCCACTGCGACAAGCCTGCAATGCTCAGATTCCTCTTACTCTAAACTTCATTGAGCAGAGTCAGCTGTGTGATGAGGTTTTGGGCCGTTTCATTATTAGACAGTTCCTTAAGGTGCTCAAGAAAGGAGATGTCTTTTCCAACGCGTTCATACTCCTATCACTGCATCAGCGAGACACATCCCATGTCGTCACATACACGTACCTGCCAACTTCTCCAGCCAATCAAGCCTAAGAACACTCCTTCATCTTTCTCTATCCCATTTGCATGGTAGAAGTTTGGTGTTTTAATGCCAAACTCTCTTAAAGATTCTTCTAGCCGCTTCCATGCCTCCTCTGTCGCTTTGCTAGACTTGACTTTAATTATTTGCACAAAATTTGAGGATGTGCATGAAAGCGACCGTCCTCCAGCTTCGTACAACTCTGGTGTGGCCGGAGCGGCAACAAATGGCGTAAACATCGTGCCAAAAGACGCGTAATTGGGAGAGGTTGGATAGAAGGTATGGAAGGACGACGAATCTGTCCAGTCTAGCTCTCCTCCGGTTAATAACACGTTGACGCAATATTAATGGGGAAACTTACCAAGGACGAGTATACCTCTGGTTTTTGGATCAACCGCAACACCATTGTCCTCTAGCACTACTCCGCGGAATGCCGCTTTGAGGCCCTCAACACCACAGAAGGACTGAAAAATTTGATTTTCTTTTTGTTTTAGCTCCTCAAGAGATTGAGGGTCTGGCTTGTATAATGGAAACACAAGCTCGGTGACGGGCATCTTAATTCTTTGACTCGATGTAAAGCTATTAGGTTCGGTCAGGAAACGGCCGTGCGGTTTTTCATGCGTAGAAGCAATGTCGAGTCTCGGAAGGGGAAGCTGCAGTGTTGAAAAGAACGATTCACCTTTTTGAATAGGGTCGAAAGAGAGCTGCGATCCTCCTTGCTAATACTCGATGCATGACAGAGCAACTCTTCACTTACAATGTCAAATCTCGCTCTGTACATATGTTGTCTGGTTTTGCATGCGGGATCTGTTGGTCTGGTTTGTGCCTGACAAATCCCCGCATTCCCGCACGCGGCGCTCATCTAATCAGTCCCAGCCATTCCCGCACGCGGTCCTCACCTAATCAGTACGATGCATTGGCGCACGCGGTGCGATGCTCTATGCGATGCTCTATTTGTCCCGCATAGGACTTATTTGACGAGACCGCGTGCGGGACAAGTAGGTGCATTTGCGAATATTATTCGGCGATGTACTTTTATCGCGGACGGGAGACCACCGATATCGGCGAGTGGAAAATGAATCATCCGACCATCGCCGCCGTCATCGCTCGGTTAATCCCGGCAAATCACGGCTACAACGGCATTTGCGCCGCATGCCGTCAGTTGACTCAGCGGTGAAAACGGTTTATGTACGCTAACTATTTTTAATATTATTGCTATTTTATCCAACGGCCCAGTCTGATGAACAAGAAGTGTTCTTGAAAGTTTATCACGAATTAGGGTAAATCGGCAATAGTCGGTGACTGAACTTTGACATGTCCTTGTTATGACTCTACTGACTCACTTCACTCCCTGTTCAAACATTTTAAAAGCTCAGTACTGTCCCGCAACCACTTCCTTCTTCTGTTTCCACGCCCTCATCAGACAGAAGCTATGGCGATCGAAAATATTCCTGTCACCGCGTCTTGTCCTGCGCAGACGTTCTACGCACGTGATTTAGCCATCACCCGCAGCAAGGCTCTCAAGTCATTCACCGACCCACGAACTATGACCGGCTCGACGACCGACCATATGCTCACGGTAACCTGGTCCAATTCCACTGGCTGGGGTGCCCCCGCAATCGTTCCATACGCGCCACTCCCACTCGATCCGTCCGCGACAGTGCTTCACTACGCAAACGAGTGTTTTGAGGGAATGAAAGCCTACAGGAGCAAACGGACCGGCAAAATACGCGTTTTCAGACCGGATCTCAACGCCAAGCGGCTGAACATGTCGGCAGACCGGATTGCGCTTCCGTCTTTCGACAACGACGAGTTCGTTGCGCTGCTGTGTGCTTTTGCGGCCGTCGAAGAACGCTGGCTGGCGTGGTCGGGCAATGCGACAATGTCGGACACCGATGAAAACGACTTCTTGTACCTCAGACCGATGATGATCGGCACGACACCTCGTCTCGGTCTCAGCAAACCCAACGATGCCATGCTTCTAATCATTGCAAGCAAGCTGCCCTCGTGGCACAGCCGACCGCTCCGTCTCCTGGCATCGTCGCCCGAGGAATCCGTCCGCGCTTGGCCGGGCGGGTTCGGCTACGCCAAAGTCGGTGCGAATTACGGACCGACGTTGAAGACCCAGTCCCACGCGTCTTCTCTCGGATACGATCAAGTTCTGTGGCTATTCGACGCCGACAAACGCCTCGTCACCGAGGCTGGTGGTGCGAATTTTTTCGTCGTCTGGAGGACCGAGGATGGTCGCGTCGAATTCGTTACTGCGCCATTGGAATTTGGCACGGTCTTGGATGGCGTTACCAGGAGGAGTGTTATGGAACTTGTCCGCGAACGAATGCCAGAGATATCTGTTAGTGAACGGCACTTCTCGGTCGACGAGATCGTGGCCGCTGTTGATTCAGGGAGAATCATTGAGGCGTTTGCTTGCGGTACGGCGTTTTTTATTGCGCCGGTTGGCGAAATCGGAATATCCGGCCGGGACGTCAAGATCCCGCTCAAAGTCGAGGGCAAATCGGGTGAGTATGCGCGGACTGCTAGACGGTGGTTGGAGGAAATTATGTACGGCGAAATTGAGCATGCATGGGGTGTAGAAGTTAATTAGACTTTTGTTGTAATTTGATCCAATTCTACCTGCCCTGAGTTGTCGGAGGCTGCAATGTTGCAATACACTTATGAACTTTATTTTATACTTTGAGAAATAAGCTTACGGGCACAAGCTATCGGAGATGTAATTCATAACAACCAAGAACAACAGCTATGGTCTGATAGGGGCATTTGCCTTGGTATACATCGGTACAGCTGTAAGTTATGTTTCTTATAATCTCAAGATCGTCCTCTAATTTCGCTGAAATGTCTCCTACACAACAGGTCTCCACCGGAATGTATTAGTATACCATGAACCAGGTGATGATCATGGTTAGAGGATGCTTGTCACATTTACCGCAAGACTGCGGACTCAAATACAAATGAGCTCGAGGAGTCGGCTGCCGTCACTCTGATGAGTACAGATGTAGAGCAATTCATGCTCGCCTTTGAAGATACGAACAAAGTGTGGGCCAACATCGCCCAGATTGGCTTGGCAGTATGGCTGTTGGAGCGAGACGTGTCCTGGGCGTGTATAGCCCCATCACTGTCTCGCTAGGTCAGTCATGCCATCACGCGTTCCGGCAGGAAAAGCGCCGTTCTAACCATGTCGCAGTTTCCGTTGCTGTGATCCGTACTACTAGCTCCATATCTCGGCAAGGGACAGATGAGATGGAACGAGGCTGTCCATACTAGGATTGACATGACTGCTAATATGCTTGGACAGATGAAGAAAGTCAAACTACTAGGCTTCACTGGCAAACTTGCATCGTTTGTCCAGAAGTTGCGTGCCACCGAAATTCAGACATCAGCCAGGTTCAGACTCAAGTCGATAATGATACTCTGCATTTGTAAGCCCGCTATCTGTTGGTCAAATTACGCACCATTGTCTGATTTCAATCTTGTTGCAGCCCAGATTGGTGCTATTTTCCCAGAGAGCAAATGTCGCAGCAGTTAGCTCACACCCGTCTCTCCTTTCGGCTCAGGCTTTCACGTCCTTGTCTCGGATATCTCTCCTATCTACCCCCATTGTCACACTGACCCAGTCTGTACCTATCATTGCTGCAGGAATTGGGACCCTGAAACGGATCCAGGAATGTCTGTCAACTCCCCCGCCGCAGGAAAGGCGGAATTTGAAAGTACCACAGCAGAGCCACCCATGTTCTCTGACGACGACTCTCTCCAGGGTTATGGTCCCCGACACCTGATTCACTCGTGGGATAAGAAAATGGAGAGAAACTTTCCCAGATGCAATCACTGTGCGCAACGGAAGATTTGGCTGGGGCAAGGAAGCGTTGCCCACTCTGCGCAATATTTGTTGCAAATGTTGTTGGGCCAGTCGGATCTGGGAAGACAACCTTTTTGCGAGCTATTCTCAATGAGCTGCCCGAAATTGAGGGCGAATTAGCTAGCTACGGCTCAACTTTTGCATTCTGCGATCAAAGTCCATGGCTCGTCAACTCCACCGTGCAGAAAAACATCATCGGTGAGGCATTATTAGACAGCGAATGGTACTATACGGTGTCCAGGGCCTGCGCACTCGATGTCTATTGGCGTTACTTCCATTAGGAGATCAGACTGCGGATGGCAGCAAGGGGATGACACTAAGCCGGTTCAGGGTTCAGGGTTAAAGCGAATAGTAAGTTCCGTTGTCAACTGTCTACTTTGTTCTCATAGCAAGCTCATCTGGTCACTTTAGGCAATCGCAAGATCGGTACATGCAAAGGCAGATATCATCCTCATTGACGTGGACTAGATCGATGGACCGAGAGACAGGTCTTCAGCCAGGAGTTTGCAAAGCAAGGTCTCCTTCACCAACTTGGCTCAACTGTGGTATTTGTAACGCACCCTAGTAAGTGCGAGTCTGTCTTCGTGGCAGTGGTTCAGTTCTAAGGTCATCCCCTGCCCGGTGTCGATCAAATCATCGTACTCGGAAATGATGGCAAAACTGAAGATCAGGGAAGCTTCGAAGCCTGCGGGCACGTACGGGATATATCAGGGATATGTCCATTAGAGGGCATGCGATGGACAGAGCAACGAGAGTGTCGATAACATTAGCGTTACTTCCTCTCACACTCGACGACTTCTTGCGAACTATTGAAGTCTGTTTTACCAGACAGGCAGACGGGCGATTTCTCTGTGTATTCTGTTATCTACGAGCCGCTGGATGGCTCAACTCCTTTTTCTTCTTGATCTACCTCGCCGCACCTTAGTCCAAGGACGCCTAATTAGGGTTCCAATGTCCTGTCCTCTGGACAATGAGCGGGTGCTGGCGCGTGACGGTTGACTATGTTGACTATGAACAACCGACGTTTTTAAGAGCTACAAGCGAGGCCGACGCTGACACGCCGGTGTTGAGTCCATCGGTCAGGAATATAACACCTACTCCCGACCTTATATAGCAATGCCATATTCCCCTATATTTGCCCAGGGGATGGCTTTCGCCTCGACCATTGCGGGTTACTTCCTCCACTTAACTGCTAATCAAGCACAATCATGGAGATTGTGCCACTTCCAACTGATCCCCACGAGCAGCAACGCGAGATCATGCGCCGTGCGCATTTCACATTCGAAGCGGCGTTCCGCAATATACTCAAGCTTCTCACAGATCCTCCGTGCGATGACCTTCGAAACTTCCTTGGATACTGCAAGGTGTGGTGCAGAGCGTTAATTGAGCATCACGACGCTGAAGAGACCGTTATTTTCCCATTTCTTCAGCGTAAGCTCGACTTTGCCGAAGAGTTATTGCAGCACAAGGAGTTGTACGAGGCAATTGATGCCTTCCTAGAAAATATAACGTCTGCACAAAGAAATCCAACCACATTCGATCCAGCTGGATGATCAAATCTTGAAGGGTGCAGAGCTTCGCCAAGAAGTCGAGGATTTGGCGCCCCAGCGCTTAAGAGTGTTCACGTCTGAGGAGATACGTGATTGGTCAGAGAGCCAGACAAAATACTATATGAACCACCCGAGTTTTGCTACAGGCTTGTCATTCCTCAGGTCCCATACTCCGCCGGAACACAAATCTTGGCCACCTTTGCCGTGGCCTGTTGAGAAATTCTTGCTGCCTTTGATTGCCATGCGACATAGTGGTTACTGGAAGTACTTGCCACTCAGAGAATTAGGACGTTCGATTTCAGCAGGTGATGTTTGAGTTGTGGATACTCTTGTGATGTATTGTTAGCATATAATGGATCTTACGATGTGCACGATTCCAGCTATACGACTGTTCGTTCTTGGCCAGTACTTGCACGCTGGTTGCGGCCAACCACAGTTCCATGGTGCAGAAAGCTTTCTGTGATATCTAAAACCTTATCGCATCCGTCTGAATAAGTGTTCCAGATCTCTACTGGCTTCTGTTAGTCTTCATAACATGTAGCTTCACGAATCTCTGATTTAAGTTTGCTAGTATCTGTGCGCAACCCTAAACCTCCAGAGTACGCGGCCAGTGGCATTTCTGATATTTCGAAACATATCAGTGGCAGTTTTTTCCTAAAGGGGACAAGATTGTCGCGCAAGGCTGTAAATGCCAGAGAGCTCGGAAACGATTGACACTCACCAGTCTCAGCGGATATCACCACAACGCCACAGCATGTGACAACATCGTGGCTAGGGATCTGTTCCCGGAGACGCTACCCACCATCCTGTGAGTTTTCAACGAAACAACCCCAGGAAACTCCAGGCAAGGGCTAGCACAGCTCCGTCACCAGGTATGTTTAAGCTAATGGATTGAATAGAGATGGTAGATTTCTTTTCCATGCTCCCAATAAGGGGATGAGAAATAAGTAAATTTTGCTAAGAACACATTTTTGGCAGCGATGGGATAATAATTACAGCAAGACTTTTTTTCTTCCACTGCACAACCGACCCACATGATTACCATAACCATGCCCAGGAAAAAATCTTCTAGATAACCGGAAGCTGGGATATAATTCCGTTTTTCTTCTGTGCAACATACAGAGTTGAGTTTCCAGGAGCAGTTGCAAAATAAAGGTAGTTACGCATTGCATTTCCCGACAGTCGAGGTTGCGGAAAACCAGGTTGTGCAGTAGTAATCACAGCAATTTCCTCAAACCAAGGTGAAACAGCTGTTCCATCTGCCTTGATTATCTGCATTTCCAGAACAATCCGTTCACGAAATATGCCACCAGAGGCTGTTGAGAAAAAGGCACCACCGAGCCGTCCTGCATAGGAATAAGGGTTATAACCCAGAAATGCCAAATCTGTTGTGAAAATAGTCTGCACGTCAGACCCAGTATCATTCATAATGGAGTCGAGAATGATATCTGGCTGACCACCGTAGATAGCTGGGAGTCAATCTTGCAAAAATCTGCTGAAGGATTAGAAATAGAAAAATCCATCCTAGAAGTACGCTAAAGCTGCTACCTCATGCATATTCCAGACAACCGTGTGCCCGTACGACGCTGAGTGTGACATTTGGATATGCTATGAATTGTGACAGTAAGACCGCTGGTCCTCACAATAGCTACGACTAATATGAGATACTACCTGCGGCGTCTGAGTTGTCTGCATAAACTGATGATGAATACTCTAAGCGTCAAGTAAGTAATCTATAACAACCCAAACCAGAACTAAGACGAACCTCGGCCCATACAGCCGAACCTGGAGGAATCTCCTTGGGCAAACCATCAACAATTTTCCCGTCGAAAATCCAGGTGATTTTTCCTGGCCGCAACTCCTTTAGTTGGCCAGTTTCATACAAGTGTATAAGAAACAAGATATTCTTGCGCTGATATTCTTGCGACTCATCCAAGAGCAGTGAGCGTAAATGGCGTACTCTCTCCTCCGGGGTGATACAAAAGGGCTCTGACCAGGCAGGGAGAGGGTTGAATGTTGGTTTTGAAGTCGACATTGTGACTGGAAGTTCTGTTAGGGGAGCTGAAAACGATCCAGTAGGGACGGACGTGGGTACTGCGGAGAATTTATCAGCGGAGGCGTTGGCAGTCTCTGAGCGAATCAATATTATATCTCGCCACCAAGAAGCTTTAAACTTTCGTATCACGGGACATTTCCAATCCGGCAACCCTAGCCCTAAACGGATTTTGCTACGAAACAAACAGAAATTTTACTCTTTATCCGCAGTAGCAAGAAGATTAAGGTTTTAATGCCCGTCGGGTCAAGGGTTAAAAAAAACCACGTAAATAACGCGGCCTGCTAGAGTGTTTCCACCCCAATAATGTTACCGCAGGCGTATATTTGAGCATCAGTCATTATTTTAACTATGGCAAAGGGTGTGATTAGGCAGAATTAGTGGTGTCCGCGAATAACGAATTCGTAGTTCGAATACGAATAAATGACGATTTCTTGCTTACTAATGCGAATACGGATGATGTTAGATCCAGCAGTTTTCAATACGTCATTAACAATTCCCAGTACAAGCCAAAGCCATTCGGCTCATACGACATCGACATCAAGATCTCCGCCTGCGGAATTTGCGGTTCTGACGTACACACAGTCAGGGGGGCTGGGGCGACGCCCGCCTCCCACTGGTCGTCGCCCACGAAATCATTGGCACGGCCATCAAAGTCGGCGACCGCGTCGGCGTTGGTGCACAGATCGGTTCGTGCATGAATTGCGAGGAAATTATGTACGGCGAAATTGAGCATGCATGGGGTGTAGGAGTTAACTAGGCTTTTGTTGTATTTGATCCATTCTACCTGCCCTGAGTTAGACGGAGGCTGCAATGTTGCAATAGACTTATGAACTTTATTTTATACTTTGAGAAATAAGCTTACAGGCACAAGCCATCGGAGCTGTATTCATAACAGGGTTCGCCGAAACCTACAGCCAAACCGTGCTGTCGTCGGCGATTTTGGGGTCGACAACGTCGGAGACGACTAAGAGCGGCAAACAGCGGGATGCTGCAGCCGACAGTATATAAGGGCATTATGGGGCGCATTTGTGGAAATGGGGTATACTGACTGTAGCCCAGATAAGACTGAATAATTCACAATGGTTTATCCCGATACTTTCAAAGGCTTTGCTGTCGAATCATACGAGACCTGGGCGTCGCCCAAGGAATTTGAGGTGTGCATTGGCTTTTTTCCAGAAGTTTTCAATACGCCATTAACAATTCCCAGTACAAGCCAAAGCCATTCGGCTCATACGACATCGACATCAAGATCTCCGCTTGCGGAGTTTGCGGTTCTGACGTACACACAGTTAGGGGCGGCTGGGGCGACGCCCGCCTCCCACTGGTCGTCGGCCACGAAATCATTGGCACGGCCATCAAAGTCGGCGACAAGGTATCTGGCATCAAAGTCGGCGACCGCGTCGGCGTTGGTGCACAGATCGGTTCGTGCATGAATTGCGACGATTGCAAGAACGATAACGAGGCGTATTGTGAGCAGAGAGTGGGTACTTACGGTGGTGTGTACCCGGTTGATAATGTGGATGGTGCCGCCGGTGTTGTAACCCAGGGTGGATATGCATCGCATATTCGTGCGCACGAGCAGTTTACGTTTAAGATTCCTGACGTGCTTGAGACGCATCTGGTCGCGCCGATGATGTGTGCTGGTATCACTACTTATTCGCCCCTCGTGCGCAATGGCTGTGGACCAGGCAAAACCGTCGGAATCATTGGTATAGGCGGTCTCGGTCATTTCGGCATTCAGTGGGCAAAGGCATTGGGCGCGGATACTGTCGTTGCGATTTCACGGTCTGATTCAAAGAAGCAGGACGCATTGAAGCTTGGTGCCGACGTATTCCTCGCAACAGAAAAGAAGGGGTGGAATGGCGAATATAAGCGCAAGCTCGACTTGATCGTCAACTGCGCGAACTCGACAGACGGTTTCGCTCTGGGAGAGTACTTGTCGCTGTTGAAGACGCACGGCCGGTTCATCAACGTTGGCCTTCCAGAAGGTGATGGATACAAGATCAATCCGATGTCACTGCTGTCGAATGGCGTATTGATTGGCACGACACACATCGGCAGCAAGACCGAGATTTTAGAAATGTTGGATTTGGCTGCGGAGAAAGGCATCAGACCTTGGGTGACAACGATTCCGGTGTCGGCGGCGGGATGTGGCGAGGCTTTAGAGAAATGCTATCAAAACAAGGTCAGGTATCGTATCACACTGGTTGACTTTGACAAGGCGTTTGGAAATTAATCTGATCCCATGTTAAAGAGCATGATTAAATTATTTAAATTAACAGGAATGAAATTGTGTCGTCGAATTTGTGGAGTCATATTATTGTAGCCAACCTTGCGGTGACAATATCATCCCATGCTGAAATAGTTGGAAACAGCCGAGAAGTTCGGTTTAAGAAGCCAAGCATCGTGCGATTTCACCGAACGCGGATTTAAGTAAGTCCGAGATCGGATTAATTTCTCTAGTGTAAATCTTGGTCGCGTAAGGGGATGCTACGAGCACCACACAGAGACACCCGACGGTGGCGACATCCCATCAGAATATTGATTGATTTGCTTTGGTATCAACTCCACGAATTTGGTTGCCATTATAGAGCTGTGGTGTCTGAGCAGGTCTGGCACCATTATTGTAGCTACAAGAGAGTGTGGGGTAGACGGAGGTCAGCGCACCTCCGCATTCAAAATTTCTGTGTGGGCTGCTGTCGAGACCGCTTATCGAGATCTATAGGGTAGTTATCTCTGGCCCGTTCTTTCGTCTTCTCGATTTTCTTCTAAGCTGCTACTGCAGTGCCGAGTTTGACATGGGACTACCTAATGTCTCCGTGCTCCTCATTTGCGCCTTCGTCGCCCTCGGCGCGCTAATATTCGGCATGGACGGTGGCTACTTTTCCGGTGTGCTCGCCATGGATGATTTCATCCGCACTTTTGGCTCGCTCCAGCCGTCTGGCGAGTACGTAATTGTAGGTCGTTTCTCTACATAAGTCGTACAGACGCACACTAACAACAGTCGATCCAGTCGAGCTCACGGCAGTCATTCATGACGAGTTTCCCGTATCTGGGCCAATTTATAGCTGCTCTGATAGGCGGATTCGTGGGCAACCTAACCGGTCGAAGGTGGGGCCTATTTCTCATGTGCATGACCTCCGTCGTCGGCGTGTTCATGCAACTGTTTGCAAAGAATGTGGCATTACTAGTCGCAGGCCGGTTCTTCAACTATTGCGCAATTGGCTTCGCGACAATCTTCGTGCCAATGTACCAAGCCGAGACTGCGCCCAGCGCGTTGCGCGGGGTCATGATCACGATGTACCAGTTCAATGTCGTCCTTGGGTCGTTTGTGATTTCGATTGTGGATAATTTCACGGCGAAGATTAATGGGCCGGCCAGCTGGAAGATTCCTATCGGCGTCCTTCTTTGCTTGCCCGTGCTGATCTTACCTGGACTGCCCGTCATTCCTGAATCCCCGCGGTGGCTCGTCAAGAAGGCCAAACTTGACAAAGCAAAGCGGGCGCTGCTTGTGCTGCACCGCGGCGAAGAGTCATTTGACGTCGACAGCGAGCTAAGAGTACTTTCGCTTGCCGTGCGTCACCAGGAGGAACTCAATCTTGCTGGTGGCACATACCTCGACTGTTTTCGCGGCACAAACCTTCGCCGCACAGCAATCGCTTGTTTTATACAGATATGGCAGCAATTCACCGGCGTGTCGTTCATCTTCAACTACGCCACCGTTTTCTTCACCAAGGTCGGCGTCAGTGAGCCATTCATCATCACGATAATCACGAACCTTGTCAACGTGGTCGGCACAGTCATTTCCTTCTTCATAGTCGACAAGATCGGTCGGCGGCCACTATTACTGGTCGGCAGCGTGATAATGTTCATAGGGCACTTTTCCGTCGGAGTATGCGGCGTCGTATCAGACCACGATCCTACCAACCACAGTGCACAAATAGGCGTAGTCGTGTTCACGCTCATATATGTGCTCGGGCTGGCGTCGACTTGGGGCCCGCTGGGCTGGGTCATCACGTCCGAAATCTCGAATAACATGGTCCGCGAGAAAACTCAAGGTCTCGGTTCCGCGACCAACATATTGTTCTCGTGGGTGGTGACGTTCAGCTTGCCGTATTTGCTCAACGACGATAAAGCCGGGTTGGGATCGAAGGTAGGGTTCATATATGCCGGCCTCACCCTCTGCGGGCTTGTGTACGTGTGGTTTTACGTTCCCGAGACGCGAGGACTTTCATTAGAAGACTTAGACGAGCTGTTTGAGCAGAAAGTCCCGACGCGGAAATTCACGTCTTACCGACTCCAATCCGACAAACATAAGAGTGACACGAATGAGGTCAAGGCGGATGAAAAACTAAACCCTGAGAAAGTTCAGACTTGGGAGCTGAAAAACGGTGTTGGAGCGTTTGATCGATCTAGATTATAGAGTGCATTTGCCATTTTGTATATATCACGTTGGATTGGTCTCGTTGTTTTCTTATTTGGGATCTCGGAATGGCGTCTACGGCTGAATTGAGTAGATTAGGTTTTATTGTTTGGGACTTAGAATGGAAATTAACACTGGCGCATTTCTTGAGATGAAGTCGGATGTATCGTCCGTTGTACTGGCCACACGGAGTCCAGCGACTTCTCTGACTGTCAATTGACATTGTTACATTTATAGATACAGACTTGCGATTGTCTCGTCTACAGTGCAATCTGCATGATATCTTACAGCGGCTAATTTTACTTCCAGTATGGCGACAGTTCTTGAATGCACCAGGAATTCTCGACCAACACTGTCATGAAATAGTCACCAAGAATAAAGAGAATTTCTAGGTCGCGCACATTGGATATACATCACGAATCACACGGATAAAGACTCAGATTCAAATCGGTAGAAGATATTCCGACCGAGCTCAGTGACCTGACTGAACTCATTCTGATTGAGTACACTCGGCACGGCGTCGCGTCGAATCGCGTTTGGAGCGCCACTTGGTCGCCGCCGTTAGCCTGCGCGTATCTGCTGTGGCAAAACTAAGCCAAAGGTGGCCAGTTGCGCTCCCGCCGCCCGACGCTTCATTTCCGCTATCCTGGGTCCTCAAGTACAATCCAACTGCACTAAGAATTAGTATGTACTTCCGTCTCAATTGACCCTCAGCCTCGCGCAGGCAAACTCTGAAACCCTGGGTCGACGCCGCTGATGTCAGTGTACTTCAGCCTGCGTATATATACCTCCGTGCTCCCACATTGGTCAATTTTATCTCCCCAATTGTTTCCGACCGTCATTGCTCAAAATATTTAGATAATACGTTTTCTGCAAATTCACAATTACAATATGGTGTATCCCGATACTTTTGAAGGATTTGCGGTTCAGTCCGCTGAGACCTGGACGCAGCCAAAGCGCACTGAGGTAGGAGATTTTCTAGTTTAAACATTTGATGCGGCAGATGGTAACTGTTTCATAGTACAAACCGCGTCCATTCGAGGAGACAGATATTGACATCAAAGTCATCGCCTGCGGTGTCTGTGGTTCTGATGTGCACACCGTCACCGGTGGCTGGGGATCATGCCCGTATCCGCTCGTTGTTGGACATGAGATCGTCGGCCACGTCGTCCGTGTCGGATCCAAGGCCACGACCGGCCTCAAGGTCGGCGATCGTGTCGGCGTCGGCGCCCAGGCGTTCGCGTGCTTGCAATGCAACCAGTGCAAGAATGACAACGAGATTTACTGCAAGCACCAGTTGGATACCTATGGTGCGACTTTCCCGGGCGGGTTTATCAGCCAGGGTGGATATGCCTCGCACGTGCGAGTGCATGAGTACTTTGTCTTCCCGATCCCAGATGCGCTCGAGACGAAGTTGGTCGCGCCGATGTTGTGCGCCGGTGCCACTGCTTTCTCGCCACTGTACCGCAACGGTGCCGCTCCAGGCAAGAAGGTCGGCATTGTCGGTATCGGTGGAATCGGCCACTTTGGCATTCTCTTTGCCAAGGCTCTCGGCGCTGAAGTCTGGGCGATTTCCCGATCCAACGCCAAGAAGGAGGATGCGTTGAAGTTGGGCGCAGATGGCTACATCGCTACTCAGGAAGAAGACTGGGCCGCTCCGCACGCCATGACGTTCGACCTGATCGTTAACTGCGCCAACTCGAGCAAGAATTTCAATCTCGACGACTACCTCTCGCTTCTAGACGTCAATGGCAAGTTCATCAACGTCGGTCTGCCTGAGGGCGACGGTTTCCAGATTCACCCATTCAAGATGATGGGCAATGCCGCTGTTTTCGGATTCAGCCATATTGCCTCGCGCAAGGAGATTTTGTACATGTTGAATTTGGCTGCCGAGAAGGGACTTCAGCCCTGGGTTGAGACTGTCCCTGTTGGCGAGGAAGGCTGCGGCACGGCATTGAAGAGATGTCATGATAACGACGTCAAGTACCGGTTTACTCTGGTTGATTACGAAAAGGCATTCAATTAGATTAGCATTCAGACCTGTATTTAGATTTGCTGTTAGGCTTGCTGTAAATAGATGATTGATGACGTGATTTGATTTGTTAGCTTGAGACGGCCTCAATGACCATACCGAACGAGGCCATCTCTGTGTAGCCATAGTCTGTAGCCATAGTCCACTTAAATTGCCACACTTTTAGTGGGCTATATCCGATTAAAGATTGAGTAGCAAATTACTTCCGCATGATGCCCGCTACCATCTGCTATGTCTTCTAGGATCCCTGATCCCTCTACCATTGTACTACTATCGATCGGAGACTCCATATCAAGACCTCTTGATTCGCTGCATCCTCAAAAATCATGCTTGTCTATCCATCCGCGTCAATTTCCACAACTCGATTGAGCCGCTGCCTAAGAAATACCCGAAACATAACTCATTTTCATGCCGTTAAATCGTG
Source organism: Lipomyces tetrasporus (assembly GCF_029532465.1). Classification (NCBI taxonomy): domain Eukaryota; kingdom Fungi; phylum Ascomycota; class Lipomycetes; order Lipomycetales; family Lipomycetaceae; genus Lipomyces; species Lipomyces tetrasporus. The sequence continues at coordinate 142,995 of NW_026611602.1, forward strand.
AAATCTCGCAATCGCCACAGCCACCTCTGTGCACAATATCAGCTACTGCATACAGCAGTCGAAGGTACGTTTTTGACTCTTTGACCCTGCTATAGAGTTACTTGGATTGTCGCCATGGAAACCTAACCCCATGACTTTTCTCGGCTATCACCAACGATCGCCCACCTGTCACAACTCTGTCTGTACAAATTATATCAGCTACTCTAGATTGCTCATCGGACGGTTACGCTGGGTCCCGAATATGTCGGTGCTTTCTCAGGGAGCTGAGGCTAATAGCTTTGACGATGTTTTAGACTTCATCCGCCGACGGTCATTAGACGGACGACTGTATATTTCGTTATGCAAGCGTGATTACTATCGGTTGCAAAGAGCGGCGGAAGATCTATATGGTGAAAGAAGTCGGTATGATATTGCGCTGATATGATATGCTGCAATCTGGGGTGTAATTTAGACTAAGTTCAAAATCACAGGGTCCCTCGATTTGAATATAATTCGCTGCTGTCGCGAGCAACACTTACATCGTTCCAATCCGACCTCAGCACAATAGTACATGATGACGTCGGTTTTATGATCCGATATAGTGCAACCTCGCAGCTAAAGGCGCATGGATTTCCGGAGAGTATCTGGTCTAGAGTGAAATGGCCCAGCCGCTTTGTGAGGCGTTTTTCGAAGAGATATTTCACATCCTATAAGGTAGTGGAAGCGGGGGCGGAATTTTACACGGGAGGCATTTCATTCAGCACACCGACTTGCGCTGTTATAGGATGGACGATGGAACAGTACTCTGATATTCAGGACGATGTCCGGCTTCTGCTTTATGGGGTTGAGTACCAGGCTGTCATTGTGGTCCGTATCGAGGAATCTCCACAATATCATTCGCCAGTTGTCGACGAAGCAGTCGAATTCATCAGACCTGACTATGACCAGGAACGTGATATCCTTCAAGCCGAATTTTGGGATATTTCGAAAACGTCTCTCTTAGGTCCATACGTATATGGTAATTTTGCCTGGGTTGGGCGAATTGCCAACCTCTTTCTTGAGGTGTACAAGAGACGCGGCAAGACTGACGAGCCAGAGGTGACGAGACATGTGCGTATGCCTCGAAAGTGTGGTTAGTGTGCTGCTAACCTCGTTGTGTGCCAGTTTATCGTTCAAGACGGGCAGTGCGTTAAGCAAGGAAAGATAAACCTTAATCTTACGATCGGCGAATTGGCTCCGACGGCCGAAGTCACTAATTCGAACAAGAGAAGCATACCAGTAACAATTGATGTGGACGCATTGTTAGAGCGTGTTCAGATCGCAATGGTATATACGGGAGTAGATCGGTTTGCATTTTACTGTCTGCATCCAGAAAGTTCGGCCTGAGCCGTTTATCTGGGCCGCGATATATCTTGCATCATAACCCTGACGTGAATTCAAGCCAATAACTGTCGTGATTGTCTGATGATACCTGGTGACGATACAGTGCAAGAATGCTCCAAATTTATTCCGCTGCGAACTTTCAGTCATATTACTGTCATACTTCACAGCATCGGTCGTTAAAAAGCAAACTGAGTATACGAGTCAGCAGGTTGTACCCTAACCACGAACAGCTACGTCAACAATGTTTCCACGTAAATAGGTTTTACTTACCATATATTAATGCTGCAAGAAATCAACGTGTCAGCAATAATCAGTACCATGAGCGGGGGACTTGAGTTGCTTGATGTTTGCTGCGCTCTCTAGCACTACAGGGAGCTGTGTTATAGGCTCTCAGCAACAACAGTTCCCCCCCCCCTTGTGCCCGTCGTGAACATACAACAGAAGGGAACCAGACGCAAGCGGAAAGACGAAGATACTCAGAAGAAGGAAATGCATTTTCCATAGCATCACCGTGTTGACTTGGAGTTGAACGTTAAGAACTACTGGAGTGTGTTTATTGATGGTTTCGTTTTGGCAAAACACATTCTTGGATGAACCTTCCCTTCCAGCATGTTGCATTAAAAGAAATCTCGCCATCTAAAGACAGACAAGAAAGGATAAAGTTCAAAAATCGCGTCGCGTTTGAATCTTACCAATGTATATATATGGTAATCTCTTGTACCCATGGATTAGGCAAAGTGCATTATCAGACTTCAAGAAAAAGTTTGGATCCGCTCTCGAGGAAATGGATACCAAAACCAATCGTGCCGCAACTTGAGTGCTATTCTGTCCAGTGGAGCAATGAAACACGAACAAAGTACAATAAAAGCGGGATGTATGCTGGCTTTGAGCTATGGAGTACAGTGTCAATTTCAGTAGCTTTCTTTCATCTTGCCAGCTTCTTTCATCTCTTTTGAATCGACTCTCCATTCGGAGCTCAACGGTCCGAAGTTCTCATACACAGGTGGTGAAATCTCGTGATACGAATGACACTCATGATTCTAAACTAAAGTCCATCGCATATCAATTATATTAATCCTACCTTCCACTGTCGAGGTGTCCTGCACAAGAGTCTTCGAAGCCTCTGGCTGAGAGGAGAGCGTGAATGTACCAGGAAAGTCACTGACCCCAACAACGCAAAACTAGCTAGTAGGTCGCATAAATCTTCTATTCTGGATAAATACCACAATAGGCCGTAGGCATACTCCGAGAAAGAATGCGAGAGCGCTTTCCAGACATACACCACCGTCCGGGCATGTCCTTCGAGCAAGCTACTGTCCTCGCATTAGGTCTCTCAGATGCAGCTCGCGGGATGTTGCACAAAGGCACCTGGAGCCTCAGTACCCCTCAGCGAATCAGAAGCCGACCGGCAAGACTCTGGTCGGCGATGGGCTACGAGCGTCGGAATAATCCTATTCAGCTCGGAGTTGTTGCCGGCTACGAGGTCATCACCACTAAATCGCCAAGAATTTCGTTTGCGTCAAGAAGCTGGATTCAGCCAGACCGCTGATTATAAGAGTAACGTGATAGTCGATGAGCTGGCCTCGGTGCTCAAGGATAAGACAACTGCTAGCGTATTCGATGCCATCGGTCAATGGCGTGTTCGAGACCTGCGCAGACGTAACTGGCATTTCCATCAATAAAATGGACGCCGTGAGTGGATTTAGCTTCGAAACCTAACCCCATGACTTGCCATTTCCATGGTGCACTCGTCACAACCCTGTCTGCACAAATTATATCGGCTACTCTAGATCGCTCATCGGACTGTTAAGCTGTTTTTTGAATATATCGGTGCATTCTCAACAAGCCGAGGCTGATCGCTTTGACTATGCTTTAGATTTCATCCGCCGACGGCCATTAGACGGGCGAGTTTATATTTCGTTATCCAAGCGTGATTATTGTCGGTTGCAAAGTGCGGCGGAGGATTTATATGGTGAACATCGGTATGATATTGCGCTGATATACTGCAATCTGGGGAGTAATTCAGACTAAGTGCAGAATCAAAGGTGGCCGCCCCGACTTGACTATAATGCGCTGACGTCGCGAGCAACTATTACAACGTTCCCATCCTACATTAGCACAATAGTTCGGGGTGCAGTCCATTCCATGATCCAATATTCTGCAATCTCACAGCTAAGGGAACATGGATTTCCAGAGAACATTTCGTCTAGTGTACAGTCGCTCTACTCTGTGAAAATACCTTTCTGCACAAGGTATAGTGGGTCCATAAAGTATGTGGATGCTGGAGCGGTATTCGGCAGGGATCGTTCACATACACGGACATGTGCTGTTATAGGATGGACGGTGGAACAGTGTTCTGATATTCAGGACGACGTCCGGCTTCTGCTTTGTGGGGCTGAGTACCAGACTGTCATTGTGGTTCGCATCGAGGAATCTCCACAATATCATTCGCCAGTTGTCGACGAAGCAGTGGAATTCATCAGACCCGACTATGACCAGGAAATTGATATCCTTCGAGCCGCATTTTCAAATATTTCGGAAAAGTCTCCCTTAGGTCCATACGTGTATGGTAATTTTGCCTGGGTTGGACGAATTGCCAACCTCTTCCTTGACGTGTACAAGAGACGCGGCAAGACAGACGAGCCAGAGGTGACGAGACATGTGCGTATCCGTCGAAAATGTGGTTAGTGTGCTGCCAACCTCGTTGTGTGCCAGCTTATCATTCAAGACGGGCAGTGCGTTAAACGAGGAAAGATGAACCTTAATCTTACGATCGGCGAATTGGCTCCGACGGCCGAAGTCAATAATTCGAACACGAGAAGAATACCAATAACAATTTATGTGGACGGATTATTATCCTGTCTTGAGATGGCAATGGTACAGACGGGAGATCTTCGGTTTGGATATTACTGTCTGCGTCCGGAAAGTTCGGCCTGAGCCGTCAACATGGGCCCGTAAGATATATCTTATATCTGAACACTGACGTGAATCCAATGCAAGCTAATCAGTTTTGGTTTCGGTTGTCTAATGCTTCCTGGCAGATATTATGGGAAAATATTTTCGCAGATGCGCCTGTGCCGCTCAAGACCTTGGCCGCCGCGCAGTTGTAGGTATCGCGCCAGGGCCACTTTTGTGTTACAGGATAAGGCTCGCCCCTAGCCCCTGTCTATATACGATTCCACTCCCACACATCAAGCCCACCTTCTTTCTGCGCTCAAATAATCGTGCAAACAATTCGCACATGACGGAGCGTTGAGTCAAACCGTATTTGGGTCGCCGCGCGGCGTGGTGGCTGCAAAAAAATTCTCAGGATTTGGCGTTATCATGGATGTGGCAGCAGGTAGAAAGTCGGTTTAGTATTAGTAGTATCTAATTTAACAAATAATAAACATAAGTTAATTATTGCAAGTATGATTCTGCTGAACTGTCGGCCTGCATTGTCAACGGGTCGGGAATAGTATGACTGGGCCATGGCGCAGGCGGATTAGCTAAGCTATCATTCAAGAAAAGACGATTTGGTTGGTAGCGGGCGTGACGATACACCGCTATACAGCGATAGAATGAGATACACAAGTCATCTACTGCAGCTATAACAACGATTGCGGGAGCCGGCGACAGACCTGCTTCCAAGCGATGACTCAATTGCATGTCCCGCGGCTGTCTTTACATGTCTTACGACGCCTTCGGCAACCCAGCCAGGCGGGAGGCGGGAGGCGGCGGCCGAAGACATACTGGCGTCGGTGGCGGCGCCGCTGAAGACCTCGGCACACATATCCGCGCCATGGCATGCCGACGTCCAGGGTTCATTTCGTTCCGCGTCGTTTCCATTGGAATACATTCTCTCGGATGAACAATTCTATACGTAGTATACATGGCGTGTTGGCCATACGTCTTGTAGGAACATCTGTGGGCACGGCTGGGCTTTTATCAAAGTTCAGGACCGAACGGCTTATCTAAACTGCAACCTCTGACCCAGGACCGAGCCCTAGCCGGGCCGTGTGGTCGATACCTACGGCGGATGCAGCGCAGTACATGGTCGCTATATCGGTCCACTGACCACTGACTGTCCGAGGATTTACTGAACTCTGATAACCACTCGTCGGGGCCGTGGCAATCTCGGTCCACAACCGGGTCTGGGGCCGTGTGCGGTAGAATTTATATACCATGTCCACGAGGGCCGTCGTGGCCGTCGTCATCGCACGCTTTCCGCAGCCATGGACACAGCAGTAGCAGCACCGCACGTCGTCGAATCAGTCCCGCCGAACGGCACCGCCAACCAGGACGACATCCAGCTCGGCCAGCTCGGGTACAAGCCCGAGCTCAAGCGCTCGTTCTCGCTGCTGTCCATGATCGGGTTCTCGTTCGCGATCCTGACGTGCTGGACCGCGCTCGGCACGACCCTGTCGTCTGCCATGCTCAACGGCGGGCCGGCCGCGCTCTTGTGGGGCTGGATCGGCGTGTGCTTCTTCACCGTGTTCGTCGTGCTCAGCATGGCCGAGATTTGTTCGGCGTTTCCTGTCGCGGGCGGCCAGTACTCGTGGGTGCTGCTCGTGACCGAGTTCAAGCCGTGGGGGCGGGGCCTGTCGTACGCGACGGGCTGGATCCAGCTTGCCGGCCTGCTGTGCATGGGCTCGACCGCGCTGTTCCAGGTCGGCACGATGATTGCCGGCCTGGCGATCGCCAACGACGACGACGGGTCGTACGAGTGCAAGAACTGGCAGGTCGTGCTCATGTGCTGGGCGACGTGCGTCGTGTGCGTGCTGATCAACATGTTTGGCAACCACATCCTCAACCGGTTCAATGACGTCGCGCTGTGGTGGTCGGTCGTCGGGTTCGTGATCACGACCGTCGTCGTGCTGGCGGTGACTCCGGGCAAGCGCGACGCCGGGTTCGTGTTCACGTCGACGATCAACTCGTCCGGGTGGAACGACCTCGGGATGGCCGTCATTCTCGGCATCCTCCAGTCCGCGTACGGCATGTGCTGCTACGACGCGCCGGCCCACATGAGCGAGGAGCTGCACAACGCGTCGCGGGACGCGCCGCGGGCCATGGTCCTGTCCGTCGTGATCGGCTTCGTCACGTAAGTCCCGAGCGATTTTGGTGGTGATCAATATCCGCTAACGTATGACTGCAAAGCGGCCTGGTGTATATTATCGCGCTGCTGTTCTGCCTGGTCGACCTCGACGCGGTCGAGTCGACCGCGACCGGCGTGCCGCTGCTGGAGATCTTTTACGACGCGACACAGAGCCGGGCCGGCGCGTCGTGCCTGCTCGTGATCACGCTCGTGTGCTCGTTCAACGCCGCCAACGCGCTCCTGACCGAGGGCTCGCGGTCCGTGTATGCGTTTGCGCGCGACGGCGCGATGCCGTTCTCGGGCTGGCTTTGCAAGGTCGACGGCCGGCTGAACGTGCCCGTCAACGCGCTCGTCGTGTCGGCCGTGTTCCAGTGCGCGTTCATCGCCATCTACTTTGGGTCCGAGGTCGCGTTCCTGACGGTCCTGTCGATCGCGACGGTCGGCCTGTACGTGTCGTACCTGTTGCCGATTGTCGCGCTCATGATCCACGGCCGCGACAACTTCACGCCCGGGCATTACTCGCTCGGCAGGCGGTGGGGGTGGCTGTCGAACGTGCTCGGGTCGGTCTATCTTGTGTTCACGACCGTGTTCTTCTTCTTCCCGACCGCGCTGCCGGTCACGGGCGGCAACTTCAACTACTGCATCGCCGCGTTCGGCATCACGGCCCTGTTCGGGACCGTCAGCTGGGTCGTGACGGGCAGGAAGAATTATATCCGCAAGATCGAGGTGTCGCACGGCGTTGACGTCGACGACGAGGCAAAGTACGACGTCGTCGAGAGCTTGGACGAGAAGTGAGTCAGAGTGTATTGTACATATGTATGTAAATAGAACAAGATCGTTTGGTCAACGCGTATTCTTATTCCGCCGCCGCGGCCGCCACCACGAACGCGTCCCAGGCACCGCCGGTCTTGGTGGGGTCATACGCGGTGACGGAGGACGACGAGTCCAGACAGCGCCTGACGAGCGCGGCCGTGACGGCGCTGGCGGGCCCGACGCCGAGCCAGTGCCGGACGCCATATTCGTCGTGGGCTCGCCGGACCGACCGGACCCAGTCGACTTGCTCCCAGCAGCCCGACACAATGCTCTCCCGGATGTCGTGCGCGGTCGTGAGGTCGTGCGCGTCCGAGTTGCGCAGAAACCGGCAGGCTGCCGGCGGCGGCATGACGACTTTTGCCTCGTCGACGGCGCCCCGCATGCGGCTTTCGACGGGCCGGAGAAGACGGGAATGGAACGGGATGCGGGCGGGCAGTTTCGTGGTCTTGCGCAGGCCGAGCTCGGCCACGAGCTTGTCGAGCGCGGCGACGTGGCCGCTGAGCACGACCTGGGACGGGCTGTTGAGGTTGGCGACGTCGACGACGTCGTCGGGCCCGAGTTTGCCGGTCTGCCGCATTTGCCGTGCGCAGGCCAGCAAATCTGCAATCGTCGTGTTGGATTTGATCGGGACAGCGACCATGCCGAACCTGTTGTCGTTGTCGTCGATGTCGGCGGCGGCAGTGGCGGCCTCCATCGCGAGGCCGCGTTTGCGGACAATGCGGAGCGCGTCGACGAGCGGGATCGTGCCGGCGGCCGCGAACGCCGTGATCTGGCCCAGCGAGTGTCCCAAAAACACAGTCTCGCCGGGGTGGGTTATTCCGGCCGCAGGTTTGTGGTCGCGCAGGACCTGCCACGTCAGCAGCGAGCACAGCAAAATGCAGGGCTGGGCTATGCTTGTAGTGCGCATGAGTCGGTCGTCCGCGTCGTCGCGGGTTGTGGTTGTCAGCAGGCGCACGATAGTCGGCAGGTCGGGGTCGTTGTCGAGGGCTTCGGCGACCGCGTCGAGGCCGGCGCGGGCGACGGCGGGGAAGTGATGTAGGAGCGGCGTCAGCATTCCCGGCGACTCGGACGAGGCTTGGCCGGGGAAGAATACGGCTGTAGATGCATGTCGACCCTGGTGCTGTGGTCGAATGGGGAGACGGTGGGAATGCAGGACAGGTACAGCTGGAATTCGTATCTTGGGCATTGCGTTGGTTTGCGGTGGGTTTTTGTGGACGAGACAATTTATTCGGGGCGGTCCGCGCCAGCCGCACGCGAGTGTCGCACAAAAGTCCGTTTTGGTGCGTGCAGCGCATTTCATTCCCCGACCCAGCGCTAAGTATGCGATATCCGATTGTGTCCAGTGTGACTACGGGGCCATCCTCAAAATATCGGCCGCAGATCGGCCGAGTCAGCCACGGCAAAATAAGTAATAATAATGCAAAGTGTGACTGGACTCGCGATTCGTGGGAATTGAGTTCGCGGCGGTTCGACGGGCGGGGTGCGTTGGACGCACGCCAAAGTCAACTGGACTTATTAAGTCTGGATGTGGATTGAGGACGAGGGTGAAGCGCTATCAATTAATCAAGGACGAGCGAGACATGGCATGCGCAATTCATTTATTGGATAACAACACAGCGTGTAGGATGAAATATGCACATCGAAAGCAAAGCAGCAAAACAGAAACATCATGAACGAAACGTAAACCATTCCGGGACAACGCCGTCTCTTCCAATCGTAGCTCAAAGCCCCGAACACCAACAACCGCAGCCGCAGTGAAACTATGTATATATATACATCTACAAAGTGTCGGTCACGCAAGTATGTACAACTACCTCAATACCGGTGACAAATATAGAAAGGTAGGTTTATGTGTCTCATTCGTCTTCCTCCTCAAACACGTCTTCCTCGACCTCGTCGAACTTGCTTGCCCGCACGTCCAAGGACGGGCGCCGATTTGCGCCGTTGCCGCCGTTCGAGTTGGACCGGCGGCGCTGGATCTGCGGGTTGAAGTTGTAGTCGTCTTCTACGTCCGCTAGCTCGTCGCCTTCGCGGCCCCTGCAGATGGGTTGGTTAGTCAAAGAACACGACGGCAAACGGGACAGACATACCAATTGCCTCTGCCGGCGCCGTTCTTCTTGGCCTTGTAGGGGGGCTGGTCGCCGTTATTGGATGCCTTGCCAAAGAGACGGGGCAGGGGTGGGACGTACTCTGCAATTGCAGGTGCCTCGACGTGCGGGTTCGAGTTGGCGCGAGTAGTGCGAGTCATTGTTGGTTATGCAATTGGGTAGGTAGGTATTTAATATTGGCAGCAATATATAATAGATGGGGTGAATGAATGATTGAGTGGGTGGCGGATGGTGTAATAGTATGATGGACGGACGGGGGGCGGCGGGCTATATATACGTATGAATGTATGTGTATATGTAAGTGTGTATGTATGAGTATGATGTTTATTATGTAGATAATAAGCTCAGTAGGGAGAATCTCGGACGGGTACGATTTGCTTCGACGGGCTTCTGCGGGTTCGCAGTGAGCGAGTTGAGTGAGATTAGGCCACGAAGGCGAGCGATGGCGGGGAATCCGCGCCCGAGATCACACGACATGTCCCAACTGAGCTTATTGCTCAGTGTCCTGCACCGCCACGCATGTCACTGCCGCGCCGCGCCCTGACCCTGCATGTGGCGCACATGTGACGTCATGGACCAGCTCACGCGATTGGCTGGTTTGGCAATTGCAATCGTGGATTGCTATTATCGTTATTGTTGTAGATTATACACGTCAAAGTATGCTATTCTAATTAGCAGCACGCAGCTCGCGTTCGCGTGTCGATGGTGATCAGTTGCATCGCCGCAACGACGCGACTCGACGACGACAGGCGATGTTCAGGGGTCTTGTTACAGAAATGTGCGCAAACAAATCTCGGTTTGTTCCTTATTTTCGATCAGTAATACACCGTTTAGTGAATTGAATTGCGGTGGCTCGGTCGAGGGGGGCGGGCGCACGCGATCGAGGCGAAGGTGAAGTGATCGTCGGGATTCCATTTCTCGAGCCGACACCGCACTGGCACCGGATATTTTGCGTTCTTGTCAGTTTTATTCTTAGCATTATTGGCAAGTCAATCCAATTGAGTTTTCAGCTGTGTCACACCATCATTCTTATTATTATTACCATTCTTTACAATAGTTACCAGATTAAGGAGTCGGTCGGGGGGCGCTCGAGAGCGCGACTCGTGCATTCGAACGCCCCTGCGAGGACAACAATAATAATAAATCCCGCCAGCACTCAACACTCAACACTGCCGACTACTGCGTCATCCATCGTACTGAACAACTGTGAGCATGCTTGGGGCGGGTTTGCCCGCCTGTGCCACAAGTCCGCAAACCTGTCCACATGTCTAATTACTCACACAAACGCATGCTCACATATACGCCGCGGAATGGACACTATCGGTCGAATGTGATGCCTAGTGTGACTGGTGCCTTCGACCGTTCGTCCCGGAGACTACCCTTACCCGATGAAGGTTGCTTAATCTGTAACCGGATGTATGCAACGAAGGCCAAAGAATGTGCATGAAATATGACCGATTCCGTGGATGAACGTGGCTATAGCGAGGTATGACAGTCGGCGCTTGCTGCTCCCCACTCGCGTACTTGGAACCGGCAAATATGTAAACTGCAAGCTCGCAGGTGTACAGACAGACGCATTCAGCCGATCGGTCGTCAAGTTGCTTTAACATATTGTGTGGCAGCGCCATACGCAGTACTATTAATCACCGTAGTTATTATCCGCCTGATATGTTGCGATTATGTCGTTTGGACATTCGGTATGAAGATATCGGAACATGTTGGCACCGATGGCACCGGTGGTACGGGTAAAGCTATCCTGGTGTAAATTAAACAGGCAATTACGCCAAATTAAAGTCAGATATTTGGCGTTATATCTACCAAAACAGAGCGCCCCGGTGCGACGTTAACCGGGGCGGCGGTGAGGCGTGGCGACAACGGCGCCCACGCACACATCTTCGTGTGCGGGTTCTGGTTCTCAACGTCCCCACGTCACGGTCCGGTCCACCGCGTCTGCAATCATCACTGCTGCTGCTACTCTCCAACTGACAGATTAATCCACGACGGCTCAGCATTCCGTCTCAAAGACTGTCGCAATGGACGGTTCGCCTCCTTCGTCGGCGTCGCCAGCGTCCCCGGCGTCCGATCAGTCTTCCCGGCAGCACAATTCGGAGCCGTCAGCACCATCATCTCCCCAGTCACCCGCTGTCCGACGGTCGCTGCTCTCACTTCCGACCCCGGCTCGGGTCGCGCGTGCTGTACGCGGCCGCCCGACGTCGCCCATTATGCAAGTCGAATCGCCGTCGGATGTCGAACTAGAAGACGAACACGTCGCCGGCGATGCGACGCCCGACATGGCCCAGACCGTGGTCAGCACGTTCCGGGGCCGCTCGCATGCCCGCTCGCGATCGACTTCACGCACGCCGAAACGCGCAGCCTCGGTCGACGTCGCTAGGCCGTACGCACTCGGCCGGTCAATCTTCGCCGTCATCTCGGCCACGTCGAGGGCAAAGTTCAACCGGCTCGTGGCCGGCGGCGGCGGCGACGACGACACCGACATCGAAGCGCCAGAGCTCGACGAGGACGAGAACTTTGACGACGAGGGCGACGAAGACGAAGACGAGAACGAGTCCGCGGCCGCCGTAGACGGCAAGTCCGTGCCGCTTGCGTCGTCGTTTCTGTTGAACAAAGCCGTGCTGGAGGATGACGACGACGACGACAGTGCGAGCCTGCGCAAGTCCCGGTATCTGTTCACGTCGTCATTGGAACCGATCAAGTCGGCGGGGTCGTTTGTATCTGCAACCACAATCAGGCCGTCAGCGGGCAGCGAAAAACCGGACGATGCCGGAGACCAGGCATCTGTCGACACCAGCAAGTCGAGTTTATTGGCTGACAAGCTCATGAAAGTGTTTGGGTTTTTGAACAAAGAGGACGTGATTGCTGGTATGTTTGCAAGATGCGTCCCTCGCTGGAGTCGCTAACGTCTTTATTTTTTGCTTAGAATATCCGTGTTATTTGTTAAAGAGCATTCTTCTCCCGGGCCACATGTTTATCACCGAGAAGCATATTTCGTTTTTTGCTTACATCCCGCGGAAAACTGTACGTAGAAAAGAGACGCTTTTTGTTGACAGACACGAGTGTTAACCCGGTCGTTATAGCACACGACGTTCAGGTCCGGCACGTTGGCTCGCAAGGCCCGCACGACGGGCCGATATTCGCGATTTTGGTGCGTCATCAAGGACAATGTCTTTTCGTACTTCAGCTCGGCATCTGATGTCTACTTCCCTGTCGGCACGATCGACCTGCGCTACGCAATCTCTGTCGAGCTCACCGACCCCGATCTCACGCTCGCCGACGCCGGCACCGAACCTGTGTCGTTCATCCTGACGACCCAGACCAAGAAATACCAGTTCCGGGCCGACTCCTACATTGGCGCGCAAGACTGGGTCAACTCCCTGCGCCGGGCGATATTCCGGTCCCACAATGACGGCGACTCGGTCAAGATCGTGCTGCCGTCGGAGAACATCCTTGATATTGAAGAGAGCCCGGTGCTCGAGTGCGCAAACACGGTCAAGATCAAGGTCGTCGATGTCGACCAAGGCGACACGTACGCGATCGACGACTACTTTTTCTCGTTCTTCAGCAACGGCAACGAGGCGCTTAAAGACCTGCGCGACGCTGTCAGGCTCACCACGGCGTCCGGCGTGCCGTCACCAGGAGATGAGGCGGCAAGTGAGCAGGATGGGGATGACGACATCAGCCAGTCTGTCCTGCTTGACATGAAGTCTCTGCGTGAGCCCATCAGAGACACGACCGAGTCACGGATTAGGCAGTCGGTGCGACCGTCGGCAACATTTCTGGCGTCGCTGGACCTTCATTCCAGGCGCGGCAACTCCCGCTCGCGCTCAGCCCAGCGTACCGGCAGCTCACGCTCGGTCACTCCTACCGGGACTCGTCGCGCGCAGTCGTCCGACCTCGCGATCGACGGCATCGCCGACGGCCACTCAACTCCTGCGCTTTCACCGCGCGGCAGTCGTGGACGTCGTCTCAGCGGTGTTGCAGAGACCACACTGCGGCGAGCGGCCAGTCCGCTTCGTGCCATCACGCAATTTCACGGCAAAGTCAAGGACCTCATCTCGCCGACATCGCCTACCTCGCCGCTTCCCCTGGCGGCCACTGCATCGTCGTCGGTGCCGTCGTTGCCGCCGCGCTCGCATCTGTCGCCGGACGGCACGTCGACTGACACGTCTGAAGAGCTTGTCGAGGTCGGCGGCTCCGGCGCGTCGTCGCCAGCGCAAAGCCAATTCCTGGCACATTCAACCTCCCACGAAGGGTGGTCGGACTGGGTCCGCAAGGGCGGCCGCAAAGTGCAAAGTTTCCTGCCGAACGTGCCGTCCGGCTATGTCGAGAAAGTCACGGAAATGTGGGTCGGCTCGTCGAAACACTTTGACGGCCGGACGATGCCGGAAGAGCACGAGCATGAGCCGGAAGAGGCGGCCGCGGTGGACGAGGAGAAGGAGAGCTCGGACCGGTTTCGGGCCCATTTTGCCTTGCCCGACGACGAGAAGCTGGTCGCGAGCTTTTACGGCTATCTGCACCGCGTAATTCCGCTGTACGGCAAGATATATCTTGGCAAGGCCCATTTCTGTTTCCGCAGCTTGCTTCCCGGGACAAAAACCAAGGCAAGGAAATAAAATGTTTCGCGCATCGATTGTGAATGCTGACGCATTATAGATGGTCCTGCCACATGAGGACATTGAGAACGTCGACAAGGAGCGCGGGTTCAGGTTCGGGTACTCGGGTCTCGTTGTCGTCGTTCACGGCCACGAGGAAATATTTTTCGAGTTCAGGTCGTCCGACATGAGAGATGACTGCACCGTCACGCTCCTGCGGCAGCTCGACCAGTTCCGCAAAAGTCCCAGCGTGGCGTCGAGCCCCGGCCTGCGACCGGAAGAAAGCGCGCTGATCAGGTCCCGTCGACAGCTGAATATCGCGCCGCGCATGGTCCGATCCCAGGACATTTTCGAGAGCACGCCGGTGATTTTCGATTCGTCGCAGTCGTCGCTCCTGACGTACAAGCCGGCCGACAAGCTCAAATTCACGTGCCTGACGATTGGCTCGCGCGGCGACGTGCAGCCGTACATTGCTCTGGCCCAGGGCCTGATGGCGGACGGCCACACGGTGCGGATTGCAACCCATGCCGAGTTCAAGGGCTGGATAGAGAGCTTCGGCATCGAGTTCCGGCAAGTCGCTGGCGATCCTGCCGAGCTCATGCGGCTTAGCGTCGAGCACGGCATGTTCACGTACGGATTTCTCAAAGAAGCGGCGTCCAAGTTCAGGGGCTGGATCACTGAGTTGTTGGAAACTTCGTGGGTCGCATGCCAGGATACCGACGTCCTGATCGAGTCGCCGTCCGCGATGGCGGGCATCCACATTGCCGAAGCACTGCAAATCCCGTATTTCCGCGCCTTCACGATGCCGTGGACGCGCACGCGCGCATATCCGCATGCGTTTGCCGTGCCAGAGCAGAAAATGGGCGGCTCGTACAACTACATCACGTACGTCATGTTTGAGAACGTGTTTTGGAAAGGCATTTCGGGCCAGGTTAACAAGTGGCGCACGACGACGTTGGATCTGCCGCGCACAAACTTGGACAAAATGCAGCCGCAGAAAGTTCCGTTCTTGTACAATTTTTCGCCGTCGGTCGTGCCGCCGCCGCTCGACTACTCGGACTGGATCAAAGTTACCGGGTACTGGTTCCTCAACGAGAGCAAGGTCGACAAGGACTTTGTGCCGAGCCCGGAGATCGTCGACTTTGTGCAGACGGCGCGCCGGGACAAGAAAAAGTTGGTGTACATTGGCTTCGGCTCTATCGTCGTGGCGGATCCAAAGGAACTTACCCAGGCAGTGGTGGACTCGGTTTTACAAGCTGACGTCCGCTGCATCTTGTCCAAGGGCTGGAGCGACCGCTTAGGATCGACCGACGCGCACAAGATCGAGATTCCGTTGCCGGACTCGGTGTTGCAGATCAAGTCGGCTCCGCATGATTGGCTGTTCCCGCAGCTTGACGCGGCAGTGCATCACGGCGGCGCCGGCACGACCGGTGCGTCGTTGCGAGCGGGCATTCCGACCGTTATCAAACCTTTCTTCGGCGACCAATTCTTCTACGCAAACAGAGTCGAGGACCTCGGCGCCGGCCTGCATTTGAAGAAACTGACCGTGCGACATTTCGCCAAGGTCCTATGGGAGGCCACTCACAACGAGCGGATTATTGCCAAGGCACGCGTCATCGGCAAGCAGATCCAGAAAGAGGACGGCGTCGGTGTTGCTGTCAAGACTATTTATCGCGATTTGGACTACGCCAAGAGCGTGATCATGCATAACAAGAAGGGCGAAGTCGATGAGAAGGACGAGAGCTGGTACATTGTCGAACGGGCGCCGACTCCTGCTGTGACTGCATGATCTCTACTTCTTCTTTCTAGAAATCACACATATTTTGACATTCAGGGCGTTTGCATCCCCGGGGAGGGACCGGGGGAGTTTGATTTGGCTTGGATTTCTTGGTCCGTTCGCGTCTTGGTATTTTTTTTTTTTTAGCTTTGATTGGATTGGTCGTCGCAAGTTGGCGTTGGAACTCACGAGAATGGAAATGTAATACTAGCTTGGAGACGGGTCGTATAGAAAGTAGCCGAGTAGTCGTAATAAATCTAGCGTCAATTGATTCGTATTTCTCACTCTGATTCACTGCGCATTCGGGCCGATATCGGCTTGCGAGAACCCCTAACCCCGATGAGCTGAGGCGCGTGGCAGGCGAATTCGAAATGGCGGTGCCCCAACTGGCTCGGGTTGTGTGTGGCGCGTGCTTTGATTACAAAACGACGAGACTCATTTTTTCACACACACACACTCTCTCCAACTGTTATATTCATCCCGGCCTCTCCACCGCCACTACTTTTACACAAGCATATTTATTGACAACAGCGGATACTATTTGACTGTGTTGACAATGCCAACGCTGCTACTTACTCACCCGTCCCTCTCATCCGACCCGGTCCGGGTCTCCGAAATCACCGCCACACTGCCCCACCCAGTCGCTCATCAGATGCTGGACCGACTATCGACCGGGGCCGTCTCGCTGCCAAAGTCAAACTATTCGTTGATACGAGTAGCTCCATCCGGTACTCTTCTCCCACCGGCAGTTGTCGCACTGTTGGCCGAAGCAGTCGTCCCAACGGGCAAGATCGAAGGCGTCGCGCAAGCCCAGAACATGGACGCCATTATGAATGGGTTGTCAGTCGCAGGCGAAGGCGAAGAAACGGCTTGGACCCGACCTGATGTTCAGAAAGTCGTGCTCCTTAAGCGGAAGACTCCTGCCGACAAGCAGGCTACTTCAATCAGTCTTTTCAGCAAGGCCCCGTCATCGTCTACCTCGTCGCCAGCTCTTTCTGCCGCGTCGAGCACGCCGTCATCGGCCGCTTCGTCGGTGTCGTCGCCAAAGCGATCAGATGCCGACACATGGACGGTTGACATTGACGACGGACTATCGTTCGACGATGACGAAGCCGAGGACGACGACCTAATCGACGAAGACGCGCTGCTGGACGGCGACGTGCCCGACACTATCAAGATCCCAATCTCGTGCCAGCCAACCGGCAAGCGACGCAGAAAAGCCTGCAAGGATTGTACGTGCGGTCTCAAAGAACTCGAACTCCAGGAAGAAGAAGCGCGTCACGCGAACCAGAACCAGGTCGTCACGCTCTCGCTCGACGACACGGCAGAAATCGATTTCACTGTGCCTGGCAAGACTGGTTCGTGCGGTAACTGCTCGCTCGGTGACGCGTTCCGGTGCGACGGATGTCCGTATCTCGGCTTGCCGCCGTTCAAGGAGGGCGAGGTCGTCAGTTTGGACGCGCTGGGTGGCGATGATTTTTAAACATGGGGTTTTTGCATTACTTTGGTCTTTTCTTTTATGTGCTATAAAACTGGGAGAGGTGTGCTACTACGGGTAGAATTGGGTTGTTTAAGTTATGGGTATTGGCTTTGTCTATGGTGCATTTTTCTTCGTTTGGCTGACTTCCGCGATTGATTTATTTATAGATAGTTTATACTTTATTATGAGTTAGTGCTAGTTAGGGTAAAAGGTTCCAGGATGATTGTTTGTATTGTCCTTCGTTGGTTTTGTTACTATATGTTATATAATTGACGAAGCGAGCAAATATCGGCATCATGTACTCGCATTAATACAGTTCTCAGTCACTGGATTCGTCCGTTTCCTCACTAATGTCATAAAATTCCGACAGATCCACGCATATATGATCTTGTGGGAATAGTTAAAATTTGGCATCGTGAAAACAATCGCCACCAGTAGACTCTGCACATCGCGCTGCGGTCAACTTGTTGAGCCAACCAAGAATGCCGAGGTGTTCTCAAGTACACGTTAACGCCGCGCTTGCAGCCGCGTGAATTCAAGGTTTGTTCGCCGCATCGACCATCGCCAAATATCTCGTCTCGACTCCTTGCTACTGACCTAGCCTCCGCGTATTTATTCCTCGTTCTTTATCTATATCACCTGACACAAGTCAGCAAGGCGTCGGGAAGACTCGTTTTGGCGGTAATTGTTCTTACTGCGCGTAATAACAGCGACGGCGGTAGCTCGTCACGACGCGGCAAGTCGATAAATTAGGAGACAGCCACCCTGAGATTTGGGGATAAGGTACTGGATACTTGCCAACCATGGTCTCTGTCAGTCACTGGCATTTGCAACACTTTCTAATTTTGGATCTAGTTGGCACAAGCAAGCCACTCGTTATCGGACCCGTCGACTTGACAACGCTCCCTACCACGTTTGCAACAGGAAACGGTTTCACTGCATATATTTAACGGCATAGAAGGCGGACTTGGCAAATGGACTTTTTAAAATCCGCGATTACGTCAATCGCCGCGAAGGCGGGTTCTGCATTCCCGTATACGCCGGGCGACAAAGTGGAGTTTCGCAATGATACCATATGGAACATATACCACGGCACGCGACGGGTAAGGCTCATATATAGCTTCGTTGCTTTGCTTTCCAAAGGCAGTTGTGCCGACAATGCTAACGACAATGCTCAGAGTGATAACACGCCATGCACGATTTTCGAGTTCGATATTAACGCTCAACGAAGTAGACTCACCCTAGCACGCAACGCGACTAAGAAGTTGCGCACCTTGAGATTCCCTGGCGTCATTAAGGTACTGGACACATATGAGTCGGACAGCGTTATTTATATTGCGACGGAGCACGTTGTTCCACTCGACGTGGCGATACATAACCGTGAAGTGTTGAACAATGAGGTCATTAAATGGGGTCTTTATTCCATTGCGGTATGTCCTGAAGTTAGTTGATGAGTGGCACATGAAATGTGGTGCTGATAGAGCATGCAGAATACGGTCAAGTTTATTAATGTCGATGCGTCATCCATTCACGGCAATATCCGGCAGTCTTCTATTTTCATTACAGATAGTGGAGAATGGAAATTGTCGGGGTTCGAGGTTCTTACATCCACAAAGGACGAAGAGCCTGTTATTTACACGTTCGGCGGGCTTGTTCCGGAGGCCGGACGGTATGCGTCGCCAGAAGTCGCCAAAAGCGGCTGGGATATCTTGAAGAAGTAAGCTGATTTAGAGTTTATTAACTGTGCATACACAGGGACTAAGTAAGAGAATAGACAACCGCATCATCTACTTGACTCCTGGTTGTTCGGCGTGTTGATATATGAGTGCTTCAATGGTAAAGTCACAACGTCCGATCAATTACAATCGTCAATGCGAAAACAGATCCCGCCAGAGCTATTCGGCCCGTTTAAGAAGTTGGTGCAACAGGTTCCTCGGCAACGAGCCAGTGTGAAGCAATTTATTGACGTAGGAAGAGACGACAGTAAAGCAACGCCCGGTGGCGGATTTTTCAGAACCGACATGATTGCGTTGTCGGAGAGCATCGACAACTTGAGTGTGCAAAGCGACTATGAGCGGGAAGTATTTCTGAAAGAGCTTCAGCGTGTGCGGGATAAATTTCCGCCTAGCTATCTTCGGCTGAAAGTCCTCCCCGAGCTCGTCAAATGCTTCGAATTTGGCGGCGGCGGGCCCAAGATTTTGGCGGTCATGTTGGATATTTCTCAACATATGTCACCGGAGGAATGTCAGATCGCAGTAGTTCCGACAATTATTAAAATGTTTTCGTCAACAGATCGAGCAATCCGGATTGCGTTGCTAGAATCCCTGCCGAAGTTTATCGAATCGCTGTCGAGCAAAGTCGTAAATGAGAAAGTGTTCCCAGATATGCTCACAGGATTTACGGATATTGCGCCGGCTGTGCGGGAGCAAACAGTGAAGGCTGTATTGGTTGTCATCTCTAAACTGAACGACCGAAACATTAACAATGATTTACTCCGGCATTTGGCAAAGACCCAGAACGACGAACAACCGGGAATTCGGACTAACACCACAATCTGCTTGGGAAAGATAGCGAATAATTTGGGGCCCCATGTAAGATATATGACTTGCTGATTAGTGAGCTGATGCTGACGGTACTAGACTCGGTCAAGGGTGCTGATTACTGCTTTTACGAGGTCTCTGAGGGATCCATTTGTTCATGCTCGGAATGCCGCACTGATGGCGTTGGCAGCTACAGTTGATCTATTCTCAGCTGAAGACTGTTGCAACAAGTTACTGCCAGAAGTTTGTCCGTCTCTGCTGGACCGCGAGAAATTGATCCGCACGCAGGCACACAAGACGGTGGAGATCTACCTCGCCAAAGTAAATACGCATGCCGCGACTATGCCGGACGCCGGGTCGGCACAGCCTCTCAATTCTGCGCCAGCGTCGTTGTCTGGTACTCCAAAACCCCAGGACAATGCCGCTCATAATTCTGGCGAGGCGTCGTGGGCTGGGTGGGCGATTAACGGTTTCACGAAGCGGTTGGGCGTTGACGATGAGGCCCAGTATCACGGGGTTCCATCGTTGACGACATCGTCCGAGAGGGAGTCCACAGATTCGTCCATATCGAGTGCCACTGCAACTAAGTCGGCCGGGAATATATTAAGTCCACCATCGTCTGTTACGAGACCATCGTCAGCGTCGTCATCGCTGGGTTTTGCAACGACGGATGTAGCGGTCAAATTCGAGCCTGTTGATGATAACGACGACTTTGGCTGGGGCGGCTTCGACGGCGACAACGACGGCTTCGCAGCAAATGGGCGCACCGCTGCACCTACTGAGGAAGACGATTGGGCAGCATTCGATGAGCCTGTTGGGCGTGTCAGTGCTCCTGCTAAGCCCGCCGCCAAAGCGACCCCCGCTGTTAGAACCGCGCGTGTCTCGTCGGCCCAATCTCCACCTACAAAGACCGCGTCGACTTCGCGAACAGCACCAGGAGCTAAAAAACCGACGGGAACCAAATCCCATTCTATTGCTGCTCATAAGGAGTTGAAGAAGAAGGAATCATTATTTGCAGACACTGGTGCGAATGACGACGATGGATGGTAGATGTGAAATTGAGTTTTTTGGCATTGAGAGTGTAGGTTACAACGGATATGACGACCTGTTACGAAAATTTGTGGTTAGTACTGAGAATTTGATTGAATAATTCGCATGTATAATTTTCTTGTGAATGTGGGTGTTGGCTTGATCGTAATCATAATTATAGTCTGATGCTAGGATATAGAATGAAAGAAATCAAAAACTGGACTACACAATAATAACATTAGACAGGGCACAGTTGCTTGTCACAGTCGAACCCCACGCAAGATTCTAAGTCAAGCTAAGCCGTAAACAAACTGTCGTCAAGGCTACGATCCAGTTCCGGTTCCGGTTTCAGCTTCGGTTCAACGGACAGTTCTCGCAATGGCCGACGAAAATCGTTCAAATGCATCCGACTGAACGTTTTAATTGGAAATACATGCTAATTAGACTGACTTCAGTAGCTCTATGTTCGATTGATAACTGGTAACTTAAGCGAGCAATTTTTCCGATATTGACTTGCGGGGGAAACCACCGCTGATCTGCATAGGCTCGCGTGATCAAGACTGTTGTAACTGTAGACTACTTTTGCATTTGCAGCTTTTACTTCCAAAACTTGCCTAGATATGCATTAAATGTGTCGCGCGGCTCACAACCGGTTCAGCTCCAAGGGTTCACGTTCAAGATGCAAAATAGAAAGAACTAAAAGAAAACTTCCGCGCTCATCTCGTTCCCCACTGCTACTAAGACTACGCGGATCCACCATCCTCCATCCCCGCGCTCTGTCCCTCCTGCGCCAATACAGCGCCTTCTTTGCGCGTTACTGGTTCTGCCCGTGCGTCCGAGTCCGGTTGTTCTAGCTTCCGTCTGGCTGTTCTCCGAGGCTGCGTCGCTCGTTCGCTTGTTCTAACGGTCATTCGAAAGCCACGCGAATATTTCTTGTTGGCACTGGGGTGGTTTGCTCGAGTTCATCATTGTCCTTTCTCGACATTGAGTAAGGCAATCGACTTTAATAGAAGTCGTAGAATTCTTCTTGTGAGCATATTTGGCCGAATAGACGTGAATCGGGTCCAATTCGCTTTGCAAACTCGATTCCACATCGCATTGCCGCGAATATTCATTTGATCTGTATATTCGCTGCACTTGAGTGACTGGTATTCGCGTGCAAGTTATTCTAACTATCGCAAATCTCTTGCCTTAGTTGCGTTTCCGATCTGATTTCTGGGTCAGCGTTATACATCGCGCCATTTAACCTGTGCTCGGATCGGACTCACGCTGAGGACGTCATTGATCTCCATCACGCGAGTCTTGGAGATTACCCGAGACAATCTCACGTATTTATGTCTACAGCAGTCAATAGTGGGCCGACCGCGCCTGTGACTTCGCCGACTCCCGGCCAGCGGAGTACTGCCTTGCAGGTTCGCGCTGCGTCAAATCCGCGGCGAAACATGGGATCGCCGTCGAATGATGGACCACAGGGTCAGAGGTGCGTCTTTGCAAAGCATACAGGTGTTCATTATCAAAATTGTACTCTAACGTTTTTCAGACGCGGATCGAAACCTTGGGGCAATCATGGCGCGCAGCAGGGGCAAGGGAACGGTGCGCCATATAATGGACCGAGAGGGACGTATGGTAACAACCATGGTCGTCAATCACCCGTTTCGGAGACGGACACAGCGGATCGACATATGTACGACCGGTTACTGTATCTTCTGATTCGAGCAGTCGGAAGCAGTGTTGTTGCTACTGTTCGTTCTGGAGCTCGCTATGCCGGCGTACTGTCGTCCGCACAGACACATGGAGATGTTGGTGTCGCATTACGCTTTGCTCGTCAGATTGCTGCTCCACCGGGTGAAGAGCTCGACGATGACGCGAAAGAGGCCGTGGTCTCAACGTTGTTGATCCAACCGAAGGACTTGGTCGATCTTAAGATCTTGGAGGTAAACTTAACGGAACAGAATGGTATGACTGTCGTCGCTTCTTGTGGACTCAAGTTGCTAACAAAATAGGATTCCGAACTGATACTGACATATCACGAAATTCATCCTCCGAGCACAAACAGCGAGAGCTGCAGCCCTGGAAGCCAGACGAATCCATCCCAATGGAGTCTCTTGACGATCTTGAATCGTCCGCAGGGACCTGGGATCAGTTTGCAGTTAACGAGCAATTGTTTGGTGTGCAATCGACATTTGACGAAAATATATACACCACCAGACTTGACAAGTCTCATCCACAGTACAAGGAACGCGCAGCCACAGCCGAGAGGATCGCGAGAGAAATTGAGAGCTCTAGTCACGGTGGGAATATCCATGTGGCAGAAGAACGTGGCATCCTTGTCGATGACTCAGGCGTTGACGAGGAGGATAAGTATTCGGGTGTCATACGAGAGAAGATAGGCAACAGATATACCCCTCCTGCTTTACGCCAGAAGCTTGCCCAACAGCAGGGGCAAGCTCCGCAAAATCAGGTTCCGCAACAACAGCAGCGCACAGCACAGCAAACACCAGCGTCCCAGGTTGATTCGGCGATCTTGTCTAGTAAAATTAGTGAGCCAGCGCCAAAAGCCAGTCCTAGACTTGCGCCAGCCGCCGCTTCTGCCGCCGTTTCTGCACCTGCTCCATCTGCGGCTATTGAAGAAGCCACGACGAAATCGCCCGCCGCAGCTGCCGAGGCACCGCCAGCTACGTCTACAACCACCGCCACGGAAAAACCAACGCTCGAGGATATCAAGGTTGCCACAGTCGCGAAGGTCAAGGGTGGTCCCTTGACTGCATCCGAGTTTGATCACCAGACTATGATGGGCACGTTCAAACAATTTGTGCACGGTGAAAAGGAACGGCTCAATTTGAAGAAGCGAGAGATTTCCAAGAAAGAAAAGGAAGGACGGCTGTCGGAGCTTATGGCCTTCTCGCAGTCATTCAAACTTCATACTCCGGTTCCCATGGATCTGGTGCCTATTCTCGCGAAAGACAAAGCTAAGCAAGAGCAGATTATTCAAAATTCTGTTGTTAATGCTAAGCAGTCAGACGCGAAGAAGCCACTTTCTACTGCTGACATTGTGAATGCAGTGCAACAGCAGAACCAGGTGGCCGTCGAGACCAAGGCCAAGCCAGCTGTCCAGAGTTTGTCTGCAAAATTGCAGCAGCTTAAGAATGAGCCGACTGCTAATCCCGCGCCGGTTCCATCGCCGCCTGAGATCAAAGCGAAGCCTAGTTCACCTGCGCCCGCCAAGAAGCTCAATGTCAAGGCTATGGAGTTCAAGCCTAATCCCTTTGCGGCATCTTTCACGCCGTCGTTTGGAGGGTCTACTGCTTCTGCCACGCCTGCTGCGTCAGTCGCTTCTATTGCGTCTTCCTCTCCTACGCCGCCGCCGGCGGCGGCGGCGGCGGCCGCGGCTGCCACGCCGCGAACGTTGAGCAAGACTGTGTCGCGGTCCGACAGTCCGGCTTTCTTTGGCCCCCAATGGAAACCTCCTACTCCACCACGGGCCTCCATTAACGATGGCTTCAATCCGTTCGCAAACGCTAAGGAAGAGCATACTGGCGATGAGCCATTCACAATCACAAAGGCATACACATTCCCACCGACATGGCCATACCCCGATAATCCATCGCACGCAGAATTATTCACAGTCCCCGAACCCGCGTCTATACAGAGAATCTACGGCATTCCTCCCTTACCTGGCACGCCGCTGCCATTTTCACCCCGAAGCGGGGTCTCGATCCCGTCTGGTCAGGTGTCACCAAGTGTCAATGGATCAGCTACTCCATTTGCGCCGCCTATCCCTCAGGGATATGAGGAGAGTATGCGACCTATGATTCCTGGTGCTTCACCGCCAGTTGCATCACCGAGTATAGCCCCGCAGATGATGCAGGCACCGACACCATTCTCTCCTCCAATGATGTACGCGCAGCAACCATATCCGCCCCCATACTACACCGGGCGGCCCCCCAATATGCCGCCGGGATTCTTGACTGGCCCGCCACCACCAATTCCTCAGCAATTCATGCCTCACCAAGGATTTGCAGCCCCATACTTAGCACCGCAGCAAGTGTCTCCCCCGCAAGGCTACGGCTCGCCTGGTCGAAATAGCCATCAAGCTACGATGATGATCCCGGCTGGTCAGCAAGGCGGTTTTAGCAGTGGCTTCTATGGTCAACCTCAGAGTGAGTTTTTTCTCTTTCCAAGCAGCGCGGACATATAACTGTATGATACGGGAGGGCGAGGAGGGGAGCCTGTCCTACCTTTTGTCCTCACCATCTCCAATGATGTCTGCGTTTCCTCTAAGAGAGGGCGATCTGTACTGACTGCTTCAAAAGTGCACATGATGCGAGGTCCTCCTATGCCAGTCACGCAGCCTGGGCAAGGTGGCCCGTCAGTGATGGGCCCACCGCAGGGCGTGATGGCACCTCCTCCACAACATCAGCCTCAGCCAGGCGGACCGATTCCGCCCAGACAGTATAACGGGCATCAGGATCAGCAGTCGGCGCCTTCACAACATGCACCTGCCCCTGCTGTTGCCATGGAATAGACTAATTAGTATGGCAATATTACAATCTAATCGCGAGATCTACAATGTGAGTTATTCCGAAATAGAACCCTGCTATTCTGTGAGATCGTTCAGACCGTTAACACACGCAGGATGCATTCAATGGATAGTAAAAAGTCTCGGTTGGTTTTAACACCAGCGCGTCGTTATGAACACACAATGGAAACCATGGAGTAAAGTAAGACATTTCGAGGAGGTTTTATCAAGTAGGTGGGCGTCGTTGTAATTATTGCATTGCGAATTCGACGGTTAAGTTTCTTTCCCCTTTTATTTATTTCAACTTTCTTAATTTCTAGTTAGCCTACGTTTTAAGTCGATGATTGTACTTTTTTATGTGTAAGATGACGATGGTGGGGCATGTATTTGTACGTCAGCCGACGTGTATGGATTTGTATGGACAAATTTGACAAGTGTCGATGCGTGAATTCAGGTCTAGTCTTTACAATACGTCTAGGTATCATCAATTAAACAGCAAAAGAAGCTATTCGGTGTTCATTTCCCGTAGCATTTATAATTGTATACATGCGTCTAACTAGTCCAATACACTCACAGGCAACTAAGCGCCCAATGTTCCGAGGAACGAGACTCTCACTAGCTATTGGCGTCCTCTTGCCTCTTAAGCTGACTCTCGACATCAGATTTCCACCCCTTTCGCCGCTGTCGTTCCTCATAGACACCTCTATTCCGTGTAACTCTCTCGACAATCGTCTCTGTCGATATATCTTTGTACAGATGCTCTCCGATCTCCTTATATAATCCTGCTCGCTTAACATCAGCATAAGGATTCCCACCTTCTCCCTCTGTATCGAAACGTGTGGGGCCGTGCATCACCGCAACGATGTCCCATGGTAAAACATCGAGAAAGGCTTGAGTGGGGCAGTACGGTGCTTGGAGGACGACGTGGGACACGAATTTGCATTGCAGGACACAGAGCGCGCGTTCGAAGAGGGACATGATGGGGTAGTTAAGCCGTTTGAATTTGTTTACCGTTGCGTCGGAGTGGATGCCGACTACGATACCGACCTCCGCTTCTGCATCCGAGACGGTTGCGGCGAATTGCGAAACTAGCCGGAGGAATTCAATGTGTCCTGCGAAGAAAAGATCGAAGCCGCCGTCGACGTAAATCATGCGTTTATGAGACTGCATGAATTTCGGAGATGGATCCACGAGCGTCGTAAGTATGCCTGCGTCGTTGCCAGGAGAGGAGGACGTCCAGATAAACACGCCGTCGCGAGGCAGCTTGCCGTCTTCGGCGGTGGCGTATGCCCTGAACTTTTCGATAGCTTCAAAAGTAATCAGACCCTCGACGTGTTTCCCAATCTTGGCATTTGCCAACGCGGTCTCAACGTCCTCGCTCCGAACTGTCTTAATATGATGATTCTTCGTGCACAACAGCATCCTGCCAACTAAATCCGTAGTCGAGATATTCGGCGTGCGTCGCACCACCAAAAATCTCCCCGCATCCTTGACAACCCGATAACAGTCCTCGCCATCTGCATCTGTGGTAATGTCGTCACCATGAACGACGTAAAAGCATCCATACTGGTCCATGACTTCGGGAGAAGTAACGTAGGGAGCGGACGGGATGGCGCGGGTAGCCCATTTGCATGCTTCAACGGCAAGAATGCGTTCCGGGAGTGTCATGACGACGGGACCTTTGTTTTCGAGAATTTCTTCGTCAGAGTGAACCCCGACGTACAATGAGCTGCCAAGTTGGCGGGCCTGGAGCATGGCGCCGGCATGACCTTGTGGACGTTAATATTTTGTTCACTGAGACGCGCTTACTTGCTCTTGCCGCGGGGACTAGAGCGAGGATGAAGACGTACCATGGTGTGCGAAATCAAAGCATCCGTCAATCCATATACGGTCTCTGTGAATCTCAGGCGACACCATAGTCCTTGCTTATGCGTCTTCGATTCACAGCAATACAATAATTCTGAACGCTATAGATAGGCAACCTGTATATGCTTGAATGTTACCGACGCAAATTGAAAGTAGGAAGGGGGAAACCGTGTGGAAACGGTGAAGAATGAGGACAGAGGCCAGTTAATGTAGAGGTTGCCAACGGACCTCGAGTTGTCGATATGCGTGTTGTAGGGCCAACGCATCGGAAATCAATTTGATTCAAAGTGGAACCCCTGAGTATCGAGATATCTTACTAACCTTACCCTCGCGCAGCGCGACTAAGAAAACTCCCACACTTGCCAAATAATTCATACTTGATAAACAGCAAATTCTATATACTATACATCACTCCCAAAAATCCCAAAATAAGTATAATATATAGGTACAGTATAATACAAGCACGTCCAACGCCCGGAACCAAACTATAGTACAAAAGTATACTTCAAATAGATATAGTCACACGTACCGTAACTGCCAAACGCAAATCCCCAGTAATTGATGGCAACTGATGGCGAGCTGACGGCATATTGCCCAGAAGCCGACGCCGGCAGCTATCTATAGCAATGTGCCACTAACGGTAAACATCTAGGCAAACCCTGTAAACATTCCCTCCCATGAACCACCGCCAAACTCCAATTTCTCCGCACTCCGGACACCCCATTCTCCATTTCCTGCGCCAGCAGTAAAGTTATTCACAACAGTTGTAAATCCTGACCCGAGATCCCACCCATCGCCCAACTCTCCCCACTCCTGATTTTGTACAATCAAACCCGCCCATGGATCCCCATTTTCAGTCGGGGCTGAGGTCGAGCTATGCGGTGCCGGTGCTCCGCAAGGGAATGTTAATGAGACGGCAGTGGGTTGCGGGAGAGAGGCTGGGATGCCAGGCTGATTGAACGAGATGTTGAATGCGGTGTTGAGTTGTTGTTGCTCAGAATATGTGCGGGACCTCTTTGGAGGCACCGTATTGGCCTCTTGCAATGGCTGCGAAGGTACGACTTGGGCCTGAGCTTCGGGAGCAAAATGTGCTGCGACGGAGTGTTGCAGCTGTGGATGGACTTGCTGCGTGTACTGTGTTGGTGTCGACGAGGACGCACTCGATCCTGTGGGTGAATATTTCGGCTGCATCTGATACGCCACTCCATTCTCTACCGGGACAAATTGTTGCACAGGACTGTATACATACTCCGAATACCGCATCTGATGCATCGGCGCTTGCTGCTGTTGCTGTTGCTGTTGCTGTTGATGCGGCACCGGCTGGTACTTGACCTTCGATTTCCCCGCCGCGTCCGCCATCTTTACTTCCGCGATCCGCTTGCTCCAAAGTACAAGATTTCCCGACATGGCCATAAAACACCATTTCTTATCCTGACACATTACTTTTGCGAGATTCTCCACTCTGTCGATCGCCTTATTTGCGTCGTCGCGGAGCCCTTGGGAATACGTGTCCACATAGTCGTATTTGATGGATAGCGCTACAAGAAAGCATCGCAAGTTGACATAGAATAAAATTGACCATATTGACGGGCCGGAGAAAAGAAGGTCAACGGTAGCGTGTTGTAAAATCACCGACACAGCCTCATGGGCAAGAGCTAGTCGAAGAGCGTTGAGAGACGGGATGAATGTGGAAAAGAGATTCGCTTCAGACGGGAAGGACGGCCGGAAAAAGGGGGAGTAGAACAGTAATTTGATGGCGACGAAATTTATCGTCAAATGCGATCGCGTGACGGACGACAACTGCGGATTCGCAATATGATGGCCAAGTTCGGCAATTTCACTCTCAACTGCTCTAAACTGAGCTGCGGTGACACTCTGGAACCGATCGGCCCGGAAACAGACAGGAATGATATGCTCTAGAACCCGGGCCTGATTTATCAGCTCTACAAAAAACTCATGCGGCGGGCCGGCGGGATTGTCGAGGTCAGTTGGATCTGGTAGTGGAATGGATACATCAGAGCTGTAGATCATGAGGGGGTAGCCTTTGCCTGTAAATGTCCACTTGTCCTTGGTGAAGAGAGCCCAGAAAGTGCGCCGTTTGACTTCCTGCAGAAGAGGATTGTCATTGGCGTATGATTTCTGACGGTGTAGTTTCAGCTCGAGTGCCATACGAATTGCCTATGGCCAGTCAGTATCCGCCGAACATTATAAAATTTAGATTGGTATTCTTACATGGGCAAGTCGAAGAGGCCAGGCTTCCACTTCGTCGATGCCTTTACACTGCAGTTCGAGTGTGAGATGGATGAGAGTGAGAGCTTGACAGGCCTGAAGAGAAGGTTCATACGGTATGAATAGCGAAGCCAATTGATTCTGCAGGACGCACTTGATATGACGAAAATCTCTCGACGACACAATGGCTTCGGGAAGACGGCAGGCGACGCCGTACATGGCAGAAAGCAGCACCTGCGATGGCTCTATCGTGTCGAGGTATGCGCGCGGGACAATTGGGATGTACGGATGAACTCGAGTATAGTAGAGCTCGTTGAGGTGGCGCTCAACAGCCTTGTCGAGCTTCATCTCGGTGTCGAGATCCTCGTCCGCCTCAGTTGTCGTGCTCTTGTTCTGCATGTCCTGTCGGAGATGTAGTAGATCCGGCGTATCGGGGTCGTCTTGGCTGATGAATGACAAGTTCGACAGCTGGAATCCGCCATACGCGGAGGTGGAGCCGTCGAGCATGATGGAGCCGTCGTTAGGGGCCCGTATGATGCCACCGCGGGGCTTTGTCTCATGCTCAGAATCGTAGCAGTCGATTCCGTGTTCATAGCACCACACGCATGCTCCAGACTGATTGCGTGGAAGTGGCTCGCACCGCAAGTGTCGTTTGCGACAGGCAAGGCATGATCGTTTTGGAGCTGGCGTAGTTGCGCTTTGCGACGGAACCTCAGACTCGGGCTGGACTTGCGGCATAGCAGGCTGCTGCAGCGGAGTTGGTACAGGACCCTGAATTAGTTGCCGAGTAACGGACATTTGTTGAGGGTGTATGAATAATGGAGGGTTGATGTCAATCCAAGCATTTGGGAAGAGAATCAAAATGTTGTTGAGCTCATCATAGACTTGTGAGATGGGAAGTCTGGAGACAAAGTTTC
Source organism: Lipomyces tetrasporus (assembly GCF_029532465.1). NCBI lineage: Eukaryota > Fungi > Ascomycota > Lipomycetes > Lipomycetales > Lipomycetaceae > Lipomyces > Lipomyces tetrasporus. The sequence goes on from NW_026611602.1 coordinate 173,319, forward strand.
GACACGAACACGAGCCAACTTATCGGTCTGTTGGAACTCGGATGACCATAATAAGTGGGATGGCCGAACTTTTGCACTATTTCTTCTGCCTCCGAGCTCTTATTTAGATGTTATCCACATAAGTTAGCAGAGCTCCGTCGTCCATTCTTGACACGGTGAAGCACGTTGAATGAGTTCTATTATACTACTCTGACCTTTCGTAATGTTGGCTGAGGAAGTAGCAATAGAAGCAGTCGCTGCGTCAAGACTCATAAACCATCTTTTATCCAGGTTTGTATTACTGTTTTAAGCGTGGTCAACAAGTGGATGGGAATATAGAAGAATATTCCATCCGAAGATATTACCTCTACTTTTCGTTCAATCTCGTGGCAAATTTTTGCGCAAATGCTGTTCTTCGACTCACCTTTAATCCGCGCCGATAATATTATTGATGTTAGTGCATCGTATTATGTACTTATTGAAATGAGTGACCGTAGTAAGCAGTAGTCCATATATTATTCTTTATAATTAACTTATCGGCAAAGCTAACCGATCGCCCAAGCGAGCCGATCGCAAAAACCCACCATCAGCTTTATTTCTCTACATAGCAACCCACAGCGACAATATATAACATTATAATAAATGAAAATTTATTCTGCATCGCGTTTGCATGTACGTGAGGTATGTGCGCTTTGGTTGCAACGGCTACACCGTCTGATAGTACGTGTTTCTTCTACGGCTGTCTTCCCGTTGTCGTCCCGTTGGACCACTTCTTCATGATGTGGTGTACGACGTTGCCCTTCTTCTCCAGTCAAAATATTATTAGAAGAAATAAATGATCTATTAGTTTGGCGATTTTTCTTTTGGCGTTCTACAGTGCCCTGCATTTGTGTAAGTTGATCAGTTAAAATCGCGGCCTGACCGCGCCGCGACTTTAATACTTGAAATTTTGCCGTTTTTATATGCTTGACTTGCTAAGAGAATTCTTCCCTCCTTACTTTGATCGTGTTCGGCATGGTTGCTACTTTATAAACAACTGAACCGCGTAAAAAAATGAAGAGGCCATCGGCTTGCTTGGGCGATCGGTTAGCTTCCCGATCACGTGAGTTTGCTTCGACCGCGCTGAATAATTAATTTCCGGGGTCATGGGTTAGGGCCGATTACTCCGCATCCACTCCAGGTCTCCGCGGAAATTAAAGGTCGGTCTCGTTGGTAGATGAGTATGGATGTCGATACAGCTGCGCAAATATATCGAGTGTATAATATACATACACGTCAATTCATCAGATGAGCACGACAGTTCCTGCTCTCAATTCAAGCGGCAGTTCGAGCAGTCTTGGGCACCCTCACAAGCGGATAAAAACTACACGAGCTTGCGATCAGTGTCGCAAGGCAAGGTCAAGGTGCGCATCATTCATTTCAGTATGTTATACACAAGGCACGTAATGCTAACAAGGTAGATGCGAGGATCCGCCTGCAGTCACGTCGGCGGCCTCGTCAGGCAGGTGTCGGCGGTGCGTCAAGCTCAATAAAGATTGCACCTTTGTCCTGTCAGTAGTAGAAACGCGCGGCCGCTCCTCATACTTGAAAGTCTTCGACGGCGAGGACACCACGGCATCGCCGTACACGGACTACATCGCGGCTTTCAAACAAGTATTTCTTCCGCCCTGTCCAATTATCTCGACAATTGACTTCTCGTCGTCCGTCCACTCCACACACATCCTGCTTACCTGCTGCATGCGCTACCTCGGCGCGCTCCTTATCGGCGCACCAGACCACGCACTCGCAGAGATCAGGACATCGATCAAATCTTATCTTTTCACAAAGTCTCCTCTCACTCGTCCACTCCCACAAAACGTACAGGCACTTGTGCTCCTCGCGCTTCGAATCGAAGATCCCGCGTGTGGAGTATGGCTAACGACAGGCATCCGCATGGCCTGTGCTCTAGGGTGGAACCGTTCCGTCAAGCCACCCGTCCCTTCGGCACCGCTCGCCATGACGGATTTTTTGTGGTGGACTCTCGTGTGCGAGGATATATGTAAGTTTCTTGAAGTTTGTCATCGGAATTATTTGTGAATGTTTCCGCAGTGACTAATAATGTACAACTGGGCTGTCAAGTTTGAAATCAATGCTAACTCCTTGCAGGGCTGTATATCTTCAGCGGCACTCCGAGCCTAATCTACGCCCGTGATTGTAAAGTCCGCTACCCCGTTTCTCCTGCGTTTTTCTGCGACATCGTCGGTTTATCAAATGTCGCGCGGCATCTATTACGGCCCGACACAGTGGATGCGACAATACCTTCGGCTGGTCAAGAACTATTGGCAAACTGGGAAGCGACCCATCAAGGACTTGCCTCGGTTCCGATCCCCGATCCACCTTTTTCTCAGAAAAAGGCGACCGACGACTTTCTTTCGTCTGGATTGCCAAGTGAATCACCACAATCGACACCGCCGCAAACATCAAGCGACGCTTCGCCGCAAACACCACCATCACCAGCACCTGCCGTCAGTGTAAAGACAACGTTGACGCCAACAGCGCTGATCCAGCTCATGTATGCGGCAGTAGTAGGTCTCCTCGTACTCGACACAGTCATGACGCGTAACCGGGACCCAAATCTCCTCATAGACGCACAGCGACGAACAATTCTGCTAATGGCATTAACCCTCGAGTCGCGGTTCCGGAGCACAGCGTTCGCGCGGTGGCGCGTGCTTGCGAAATTGGCAGATATTGCTGGCGCGGCACTGTCCATTCTGGGTATGGAGCAAGGGAAGGAGTGGGCGGCGAAAAGCGGGAATGGGGCGAGAGATATTAGGACGTTGGAGGATTTGTGGGAATGGTGGGAGGCTGGGGACGAGGCGGCAGTCAAAAGAGAAGGCGGCAGGATTAATGTCCAGCCGACTCTTACGCAGGGATGAAGTGACGCGTAAGATATTGACTACTTGAACCGCTATATCCCGAACCGGTAAGAAGAGCACGATGTGTGATTCCCGTCAACAATCGAATGCAGTTTTGGTTGACCCATTGTCTAATGATATGGGTTAATAGCGTCCAGGAATCAGCACAACACGCTAGTCCTCATTGTCGGGCAGGACGGGAAGTTTGATTCGCGGCCCGAATGAGACCAACGCCATCTAAGAATGGAGTACGATTTGACCCATACTCTCCTGCGATGGTGTACGTATACGTCGGTCCTCAGAAGACCCGGCGATACTTTGTGAGATTGACGACCTGGTCGAGTTGCTCGTGCAGCAGCCGAATGTTCACGATTGCGACATTTTTGTGCGTTTCTGGGCCGAATGGATCCTTGTACTATTGCGTTCGGGAGTATAGAATCATAGTGGGATCAGGACTTCGCGCGCTTGGAAGTGCTTGACGGTCGGGTGGAGGAGGTTGTAAAATATAGTAAGTGTGACGTACAATACAATATTAATTTGTAAATACGCAAGGTAATCCTCAGCTATTTCCAACGTGAAGCAAGCAAGGTGAAACAAATTTATTAATCATCTACCTCATTCGCTCGGCGTGTAATACCGTCAAGGACTGAACCGTACCTCAGACGAGTCTGGCTGCACTCGTCAGATTCTCCAAAGATGGTCTCCGTCACTAGCAGTATCAAGCATATGGCCAGCGACTACAACAGCAGCCCACGACAAAAAGATGCCGGAACGATCCTTGCGTACGCCAGTATATTGAGACGGATATATACGCTCGCTTATTAACAACTCTAACCCATTGTTGGCATCTGTGGTAGATGATTTCAAAAGATAGGGTGGGAAGTTAAGCTGAATGCGTATTAGTCACACTATCTTTGCATAAATTCTTTGCTATAAAGCGAAGATATAAATATAATGCCGGAATTGCGTTAACAACGCTTGGGCATGTCAGGGTCAGGGAAGTTTTGAACGACCAAAGTAAAATGTATCAGGACAGGGCGCACTAACCGTCCTGAGTTGCATTCTCTCTTCGTGTGTGTGTCTGGCTGCCATATTAAGTTTAGCGCGCGCATCTCACACTTCGAAGGCGAGAAAATAAAATCTCCGGATCTTCTCGCTCATTATCCATTGCACAATCTCTATCGGTACACTGCGCAATCGATATGGCACAACGCCGGTCTGCGAGACTGCAAGCGAGAAGAAGTAGGCAAGTCTCCGGCCTGCTTCGCTTCCCAGACGCGTCCGACACCGCTATCGTACCTTTTAGAAATGGCACGAGCCCGCAAGAGCTGAATCGACCACGGGATAGTGCCATGGAATATACCAAGAATGCGAAATATTGCGCGTTGAAGTTACCTGCAGTACCCAATGTGCTGAAGTCCAAGGATGGTGAGACTATTCATTGTTTGTTTAGCTGCTTTGCTTGAGCGGATCAGAGCTAATGAGACAGATGGATCATTCACGGGGTGCATTGATTCTGCCACCGAGAACGCGCTCTTGTTAACGCCGACGTCTGCGTATGTGTGGAAATACTCCTCTCCAGACCATCTTCCCACGGCAATCTCGTTCCCAATATCAAATGCATCAGGAGCCCAGCCACTCGGCGTGCTTGTGTCGCCTTCCGCTGGCAGCACCGAACCAGGATTAGTGTTGGTCAATCCGACGACAGGAAGACTAACATATTGGGATGCCGTAGGCGGTGCTCTAGCCGAGGGATTACTCCACCGGAAAAAGGGCATGGAGACCACTATCCCGCTATATCAATCCGAAACGCTCGAGCATCTTCAAAACATCGAGCCAGCAGGCGTTATTGTCGCCACAAGTACCGGACGATTCGTGCTAGTGGCACTACACGATGGTGCGGGACGACCCGGTGTTGCATGTACGGCTATGCGGGGTGCGGGGACTGGGTTGTGGAGTAATATTGTCGGGTTCGTCAAGATGGGATCCACCCGACGCGACGTCGTTGCCATGAAACCCGGAAAATTACTCGGGCGAGGCGAGAGAATGGTCGTCACTGCTAATGCTCGAGGGGCGGTCACGATGTGGCATTGTTCCCGCACCGGCGACTATCGTCTTGTGTTTGAGTCGGACCTGCGCGAGCAATTGGTCCAGTCAATAGCAGGTGTATACCCTCAAGCCGAGAAGACATTTCGCGTGCACGACATTGAAATGCTTCCTGACGATGACAGGACGGGCCTACTTTTATCCTCGTTCGTATACGATGAAGATGACGAGGAGAAAATATTTTACGTCTTGTTCACCGCGTATTTCGATCCTGTGGATTTTAGGATTCTATCCGCACACAGAATAACGTGTTGCACAATGCACTCAACACGGCTGCCCAGATTATTCCTTCCGAGACCGGGATACACTGCCTTCATCGTCCTTACGAATGCGGTAATCATGCTCGATACGATACTTAAACCGAAGTCTGACGAGAACCAGTTATCGACGTTTAAATGGGAAGACGTGATTCCTTTTAAACCTGAAGTCGAGGTAATGACAGCTGGAGCGGAGGATATGATTCAGATTAATAGTCAAGTTACACGACATGCTGGCATTATTGTTGTTGCCAGAGGCACGGCCGTTATGAGGATTGAGAGGTTTGAAGATGAGAAAGGCGGAAGTAGTGTGCGTTCTACTGCGGACGTTATCAAAAGTAAATTGGAGCAGGCGGTGTATTATGGCTTTATCGGCGAGAACCCGTTGGATTTTGGCAAGACCGAGCAGGTTGGGTATGAGATTACCGACATTGAGGCCGCGATCACAGAGGTTAGCGACGAAATCATCAACGCAAGTAAGTCTGCGACATCCATAATCGTTGTTACTATATACTAATGATGCAGCGTCTTTGTATATGCAAGTAGACGACACATCGACAAGCCTGACCTTGCGTTGCCAAGCGCTCGGACGATTGGCCGAGCATCTAAGTCCGATTTTCCCTTCCCTGTCAGCAGAGAGCAGATACCAAGCACTGTTCAAACTGGAAAAATGTGAAGCAGCGAAGAATATCTATGGACTATGGTTTACATCACCAACTTCGTCATCTCGAAGCGGAATGCTTTCAGAAGTACTCTCGGATATGATCCAAGATTCTGATTCGGTGGACTCGTTCTTTCACAACGATGTTTCCAAAATCGGCGATCTCGTAACGGCGTTTTCCAATAAAAGCCTAATCCGGGCGCGTACGGCCTCAGGACACAGAAACATAATGCTCCAACACGTCCGCGAAGCGAACGAAATACTTCTCACAGCGCTGACATCCTCTGCATACGTCATCCGCTCGCACTTCAAAGCGGCAGTTTTCAAGCTTTCTAACGCATGGGGTGTTACGCAGCCATGGACATCTACCTTCGACGTTTTGAACTCGCTAAGTAGACAATTCGAAGTTACAAAAGCAGTGTGTACATCTCTATGGGAAGTAACCGACACGGCCGACGACCAGGTCGCTGTTGACCTCCGCAATCTTTGCGAGCAACTAGTCGGCCTGGCGGAAGCACTTTGTCGTGGGTATGAAGAACGTATATCATACTGTGAGGCGACCGAACAAGAGAGAGAACAGACGGACAACTTGAAGCGGGCGTACGCGGAGCAGCGACCGGGGTGGCTCAAACCGCTGTTGGCATTTGGATGCGGCGAGCAGGCTTTCGAGTTAGGTGAACGGCACCGGGATTTCCGCACATTGGCGGAGATGTGTCGGGAGGAAAAAGCGCAGTTGGACAAATTTTCTGACGAGCATAGTCGTGTTGCGCAGGAGAATCTGGCATTGCGAACAAAGTATTATTTTGATACTTATGGGTATGAGTTTGCGCAGACGTTATACCGGTATTACATCGACGCGGGCTATACTTCTGAACTTTTCATTGCCTTTCCGGCATATAGGGAATACCTCGAACGGTTTCTGAGTGATTCGAAGTACGATCGAGTTTCCTGGATCCACGATATTCAGACAGGCGATTTCATGGCTGCCGGAAAGAAATTGGAAAATGTGGCGGAGAAGATGGACGACTCCCTGTCGAATAAACGGTTACAGCTAAGTATTGCGAAGCTTTGCTTGATTTCTGCGAGTGTGAAGGGTGAGCCGGTGGACGAAGATGTAAGGTATATTAATGACCAGTTGGATGGGATTGATAGACTGGAGCAGGAGACTGTTGGTGGAGATGAGGCTATGGAGGTGTAGCGTGATTGTATATTATTACATGTACTATAGATGGAACAAATTATTAGCGACTTACTCATATCGTACACCTTCGCATTGTGTCTAACCTACAGACCGCTCTCTTTAAATGCTTTTCGAATATCTGTCAAAAACCGGCCAAAATCTCGCGACTCATTCAACCGCGCAACAATCCCTTCCAAAACGCTGTTCTCTAACTGCGGCTCACATCGCAGAACCTCATATTCATGATCGCTCAAATCCACAAGGACATAATATTCCCGATTCCACGAGCTTTCGCTAACAAGCGAATACACAATCTTCAGCTGATCATCCTTGAATCCTTCAATCCGCATTCCGAGATTCTGTTCCCAAAACGCAAGTTCGGGGGCGTTGAGTGATGACTGTGCGAGGAATTTGGCGCGGTCGACAGAGCGTTCCGCGCGTTTCTTGTCTAAAAGTGACTGAGTTTCACGGATTTGTGCAACAACGGCGTCGCGCAGGATGGTCAGATCCTGTTTTTTCCGAGTAAATTCTGCAATCGAAGATTCGGTTTCTTGTACTTCTTGCTGTTCCCGGGCAGACTCTAGGTCGTAACGTTAGGTGTATGAAGAGACAAGCATGACGGAACTTACCTTGTACTAGCTCGGCTTCCTTCTCTTTGTAGTGCTCGATTTGATTGCCCATGTGCTGTTCGTGCTCTGTAAGTATCCTGTTAGTCTTTGTTCTAATCTTCCACCTTTCTCCTGCCTCACATCACCCGTCACGTACCTCGTGCCTCTGCCATGTCTTTCTCGAATGCATTTCGTTCCTCTAAAATTCGCTTCCGATCATTCGCTATATATGCATCAAATCGCGCCTGAAATGCTTCCATATTACGTCGCAATTTATCGAAATCGAAAGAGAATTGCGGGGTATTGGAAGTTGTCGTTGACATGGGTGAGTCTAAGGTTGCCTTGCCGTTACTGGTCGCGGTCCCGATATTTGCGTCAAGTGTTTCGATGCCTGATTTGAGGGATACCAGAGACGTCATTCTGCGTACTTCTTCAAGCGTCTGTACTTTAAAATTATGAAAATGGTCGTCGCGATGCAAATGATAGGCTGCTGACTCAAAGGACGATTCGAATTTTGTCCACGCGCCTTCGTTCAAACGTAAACAAACATCGCCGTTGGCGTGGAAACTTGACATCGTGACCCTAGCCCTCGTAATTCCGTTTTGGGAATGGAAAATTCTCAACATGCGCGCAGAGCGGACTAATCACGACATCTGATTACAGCCGAGAAAAATATAGAAGCTATTGGCGAAGTGAGATATATTAGGAAAGATGTCATCTGCTGATATTAGAGATATGCTTGATTTGCCTAGTCAGGCTCCGTCCTCTAGCAGACCACCGCCTGCGAAGCGGGCTAAAACTGATGGCAAGAAACTTGGTATGTCCATGGTAGCTACTTCATTTAATTGTCATTTTGAAGAGTGAAGGTCATTTGAAGTGGAATTGATGGGGCTGACAATGGTAGATGGGATTCATAGGGAGCTGCATAATTTGCTTGGAGAGAACACGCATGCTGTTGCAGTCATGCAGAATAAATTCAAGGAGAAACCTAATTGGATGCAGAAGCCATCGCCATGGTAAGTTTCTTCATGACGGATATATTTATGACTTTATGTTGGGGTTGTGGATCGAGAGGAGGAGAGAACCTACAGCTGATATCGCGCAGGGTATGGACCCCGTTCAAGAACCAGGCGAGAAAAGACGGTTTGGAGTTATATCATTGGGTTCGAGGGACTCCTACGGACGGTAAGTCTACACTTCTGATTGTGTTTTGAATTGGTTAACAAGCGTAGATGAGTATCCATTCGCAAAGTTTAACAAAGATGTCGAAGTTCCGACGTATACGCAAGAAGAGTATGACAAAGCATTGGCTGGTGGGAATTCTATTGTAACAATTGTACTGGGTGATGCTAACGATTACAGACACCGCATGGACTCCTCGAGAAACGGCGTATCTTTTCGATCTATGTCGCGAATATGACCTGCGATGGCTTGTGATACAGGATAGATACGAATATGAACCCGAAGAGAACGAGCCGCCGTCGATTCGGACACTGGAGGATCTCAAGGAGCGATATTACTTTTGCTGCCGGAAGTTAATGGAGCTAAGAAGGGACGCGTCCGGCGTCGATTGGACGCCCCGCGATCTCGAACAGTACAACGCCATGAATTTCAACAAAGATAAGGAAGTTATGCGGAAACAGTACTTGGAGCGACTTCTAAGTAGGTCGCCTGCGGAAATAGCGGAAGAAGAACGGTTAATACTGGAATACCGCCGGCTGCAAGAGTCGTCGAAGAAGTTGGTCCAAGATCGCAAAGAATTATTACGCCTGCTCGAATCCCCTCAGACGGCAAATTCGTTCGCGCAGCACCAAACCCCGCAGGGACTGTCGCAACTGGCAGGTAATATCTTAGCGTCAGATAAGAACAAGCGGCGGAAAGGCATGCCGGATACTGCCGTCCAGGTCACTGGTACGCCTGGGTCAAGAGGAGCACCTAGCACTCCGTCCGCCGGGGCCCACCCGCAAGCAGTCGGGCAGGCTCAACAACCTCAGGCTGCTGGCGGGCAAAATGGAGTGCATGGTACGAAGCAGACACAGCCTCAGACCGGAAGGGGCCCAGCGCCGGCCTCACCGGCTGTGTCGAAGGCTGAATTGGCGCAGAGCGCTACCGCGAAGAAAGTCGCCAAGAGGGTCCCTCCAGGTGAAGGTACGTTGGGTTACATGTTGTCCAGTGCATGTGCGAGTCTAGGTGCTAACTTGTGTAGAACATCTGTATGGTATTTCGTACCACGACAAATTAGTCCAAGGCGTTTACCTCCGATCTACAAAGATTAGCACTCTGAAGCCGACAGTACAGGCCAAAGTCGCGTCAATCCTCGCAGAACTTGGTATCGCTCCTAAACTTGCGATGCCGACGGCTAAAGTCTCCGATCGGTGCGAGGCATTGCAACAAGCTATCAATTTATTAATTGAGACGAAGAAGCAGGCGGACAAGTTGGAACACGAAGTCAAGGTATTATCGTCTTCAAATGCCGGACTGCAGTCAGATGCGAAGTAGATAATGTGTAGGGTATATTGGCGTGAATGGGTTGGTTGAGTTTGGCGTTATGGTTGTTTTGTTATGCAATTATGCCGGAGCATACTAGAAACCAAGATTCCTGGACACGACATGTAAAGTGTAATGGTTTCATGGTAGTGCAATGGAGTGTAAATCAGACACTCTTAGATTACAACGGCCATGACTGTCCCTTCCTCTTTGCGTGCTACCGCAAGAGCTGCGAGATCCCGCGAATATTCTCTGGATTTGGGCCATTTTCAATATCGAATGAGTGGCAGGGATGAACTCCAACTGTAGCAAAAAGCAATTTATCTAATGGCATGATTTGATGCGATTTACCTATAATATATGCGTCTAGCTATGCCAGTACACTAGTATTCGTACATGACCAAGATCCGCAAAGGATTTGCGACAAACACGCCAGAGAAAGCAAAATTTCATTAAATCAAAACATCAGAATATGTAAGTGCGGCCCTGAAGCATAAAATCAAGTGTGAAAGGTTGAAATCATGTAACTGATCAGCTCAATTTCCTCAGCTTGATCGAGACTCTGGTGAAACCCTGAATTACCCCACCTAGTGCCCCAAACCGCCTACCGAATTTATATCACGGACTCGGCACAAAACCTCCTTTCAACATAATAATAATCAGCTACGACATATTGCATATCGAAGATTACCCTGAAAGCTTGAATATGGCGACTCTTTCTCACGGAACTGCGGCTGATCTCTTTCCTTAGACTTTGTCCGCGATTATTTTTATATGTAAATTAGCAATAAACTGCCATTTCCATTAAAAAATGCGATCGTCGTGATTACCTTCGAAGCCTAACCCCATGACGGGACGTGGCCCATGCTGCCTCGTCGACGCCGGCACTCGTCACAACCCTGTCTGCACAAATTATATCCGCTACTCTATATCTCTCATCGGACCGTTATTTTGACTATGTCGGTGCATTCTCAACGAGCCGAGGCTGATCGCTTTGACTATGCTTTAGAATTCATCCGCCGACGGCCGTTAGACGGGCGCCTTTACGTTTCGTTATGCCTGTGTGATTACTATCGGTTGCAAAGCGCGGCGGAGGATCTATATGGTGAAAGAAGTCGGTATGATATTGCGCTGATATGATATGCTGCAAGCTGGGGAGTAATTTAGACTAAGTGCAGAATCACAGGGTCCCTCGATTTGAATATAATTCGCTGCTGTCGCGAGCAACAATTACATCGTTCCAATCCGACCTTAGCACAATAGTACATGATGACGTCGGTTTTATGATCCGATATAGTGCAACCTCGCAGCTAAAGGAGCATGGATTTCCGGAGGATGTCTGGTCTAGAGTGAAATGGCCCAGCCGCTTTGTGAGGCGTTTTTCGAAGAGATATGTCACATCCGATAAGGTAGTGGAAGCGGGGGCGGAATTTTACACGGGAGGCATTTCATTCAGCACACCGACTTGCGCTGTTATAGGATGGACGATGGAACAGTACTCTGATATTCAGGACGATGTCCGGCTTCTGCTTTATGGGGTTGAGTACCAGGCTGTCATTGTGGTCCGTATCGAGGAATCTCCACAATATCATTCGCCAGTTGTCGACGAAGCAGTCGAATTCATCAGACCTGACTATGACCAGGAACGTGATATCCTTCGAGCCGAATTTTGGGATATTTCGAAAACGTCTCTCTTAGGTCCATACGTGTATGGTAATTTTGCCTGGGTTGGGCGAATTGCCAACCTCTTCCTTGACGTGTACAAGAGACGCGGCAAGACAGACGAGCCAGAGGTGACGAGACATGTGCGTACCCCTCGAAAGTGTGGTTACTGTGCTGCTAACCTCGTTGTGTGCCAGTTTATCATTCAAGACGGGCAGTGCGTTAAGCAAGGAAAGATAAACCTTAATCTTACGATCGGCGAATTGGCTCCGACGGCCGAAGTCACTAATTCGAACAAGAGAAGCATACCAGTAACAATTGATGTGGACGCATTATTAGAGCGTGTTCAGATCGCAATGGTATATACGGGAGTAGATCGGTTTGCATTTTACTGTCTGCGTCCAGAAAGTTCGGCCTGAGCCGTTTATATGGGCCGTGATATATCTTGCATCATAACCCTGACGTGAATTCAAGCCAATACCTGTCGGCTTTGATTGTCTGACGATACCTGGCGACGATACAGTGCAAGAATGCTCCAAATTTATTCTGCTGCGAACTTTCAGTCATATTACTGTCATACTTCACAGCATCGGTCGTTAAAAAACAAACTGAGTATACGAGTCAGCAGGTTGTACCATAACCACGAACAGCAACGTCAACAATGTTTCCACGTAAATAGGTTTTACTTACCATATATTAATGCTGCAAGAAATCAACCTGTCAGCAATAATCAGTACCATGAGCGGGGGACTTGAGCTGCTTGATGTTTGCTGCGCTCTCTAGCACTACAGGGAGCTGTGTTATAGGCTCTCAGCAACAACAGTTCGCCCCCTGTGCCCGTCGCGAACATACAACAGAAGGGAACCAGACGCAAGCGGAAAGACGAAGATACTCAGAAGAAGGAAATGCATTTTCCATAGCATCACCGTGTTGACTTGGAGCTGAACGTTAAGAACTACTGGAGTGTGTTTATTGATGGTTTCGTTTTTGGCAAAACACATTCTTGGATGAACCTTCCCTTCCAGCATGTTGCATTAAAAGAAATCTCGCCATCTAAAGACAGACAAGAAAGGATAAAGTTCAAAATTCGCGTCGCGTTTGAATCTTACCAATGTATATATATGGTAATCTCTTGTACCCATGGATTAGGCAAAGTGCATATCAGACTTCAAGAAAAAGTTTGGATCCGCTCTCGAGGAAATGGATACCAAAACCAATCGTGCCGCAACCTGAGTGCTATTCTGTCCAGTGGAGCAATGAAACACGAACAAAGTACAATAAAAGCGTTATGTATGCTGACTTTGAGCTATGGAGTACAGTGTCAATATCAATAGCTTTCTTTCTTACTGCCAGCTTCTTTCATCTCTTTTGAATCGACTCTCCATTCGGAGCTGAACGCTCCGAAGTTCTGTTACACCGGTGGTGAAATCTGGTGATACGAATGGCACTCATGATACTAAACTAAAGTGTATCACAAGTATCAATTAATATTAATCCTACCTTCCACTGTCGAGGTGTCCTGCACAAGAGTCTTGGAAGCCTCTGGCTAAGAAGAGGGCCCGAATGTACCAGGAAAGTCACTGACCCACAAACAACGCAAATCTAGCCAGTAGGTCGCATAGATCTTCTATCTGGACAAACACCACAATAGGCCCTAGGCATACTCCGAGAAAGAATGCGAGAGCGCTTTCCAGACTTCCCCGCCGGACATGTCCTTCGAGCAAGCCACTGTCCTCGCATTGGGTCTCTCAGCTGCAGCTCGCTGGATGTTGCACAAAGGCACCTGGAGCCTCAGTACCCCTCAGTGAATCAGAAGCCGACCGGCAAGACTCTGGTCGTCTGGGGATGGCCTACGAGCGACGGAATAACGCTATTCATCTCGGAGTTGTTGCCGGCTACGAGGTCATCACCACTACATCGCCAAGAATTTCGTTTGCGTCAAGAAGCTGGATCTTGACGAGAATTCAATGCAAGATAATCAGTTTCGGTTTCGTTGTCTGATGCTTCCCGGCAGATATTATTATGAGAAAGGTTTTCCCCGGATGCGCCCGTGCCGCTCAAGACCTGGACGCCACGCAAACGATCGGGCAAAAAATTCGCATATGATGGAGTCAGCGTTGAGTTAAACCGTGTTTGGACCGCCGCGCGGCGAGGTGGCTGTAAAAAGTTCTCAGTATTGGGCGGTGGCAGGTAGAACTCGATAAATAGCCATAGCGCATTGAAGTTACCACACTGCGCGCTCTGTCAATCCAAGTCAATTAACTAAGACTGAGTAGCAGATTATTTCGCGAAGATCACTGCCGCGCCCTCTGCTAACATTTGCTTTGTCTTCTGGTATCCATGATCCCCACAAAGCAGTAGAATTCATCAGACCTTACTATGATCAAGAAATTCGTCTCCTTCGCGCCAAATTTTAGATATTCGGCAAACGACTCCACTAGGTCCATACGTGTATGGTAATTTTGTCTGGGCCGGGCGATTGCCCAACTTCTTTCTTGAATGTGTACAAGGGACGCGGCAAACTGCCGAGCCAAAAGTGACAAGACATGTGCGTATCCCTGGAAAGTGTGGTTAGTGCTGCTCATCTCGTTGTGTGCCAGTTTATCGTTCAAGACGGGTAGTGCGTCAAACAGGGAATGAACCTCATTATTATGACCGGTGACCGGCAGCCGAAGTCACTGATTCGAACAAGACAGGTATACCAATAAAAATTGATGTGACCGAAGTACCGTCTTGGGACGTCAATGGTAAGTACCGGGACAAGACCGGTTTGGGTGGTACTGTCTGCGACCTGGAAGGTTGGCGTGAGCCTTTTATATGGAGCATTTAGATATATCGTATATTATACTACTGAAGTGAATTCAGTGAGAGCCAATAACTGTCGGCTTTGATTGCCTGATGCTACCCGGCAATCGTAGCGAAATAATGCTCCGAATTTGCTGTTTTGTTGAACAGCGGCCTCACGCATCTGCTTCTCTTTCATCTCAGATTTCTGTGCTCCCCCACAAGGTCCAGATGAGGGGCAGATGGTATATCGAGAATGGGTTTCACGACCCCAATAGTCCGCTTTCCAGTCCAATCCAGCCTAGGGAGTTACATGCGGAGTTCCAGTCCTATTTTCAATAACGTAAATAAGTACGAAATGACAAATTAAAACCACCCTATCCCATGGCACGACTCTCGTTAGGTCCACGGTATCGAACGGAGCACTGCCGTTATATTAGTAGTCTGATTCCAAGTATACCGTAGCTGTAAATTATTGTTGTCATACACATGACGACGTTATACTCTGTTTTAGAGATGGTCACATATGCCACTACAAGGAGTAACATCCCTCCGTTTTCTAGGCGCGGGAGCCGCTGTCAAGCGAGCGTTGACTGCCCCCTGAATACAAAATCTGACCCCAAAAATACAACGCAGTAGACTTACATTCAACGCTCCTTACAACAATTCCTTATGTGGGTGGAGGTGGTCTGAGTTATCCAGCCAATTGGTTATTGATTTAATTAGTCGTTTTGACAATTGAAAGGAGGTCTGTTCACACAATGCTGCAGCGTGTAAAGTATCATCGCACATCTGACGCTCATTGTTCCAAGGCACAGTTCAACCCTCTGCCAAAACGTTCTCATCGTCTCGACTATCGCTCTGTCACAATCGTCAGCCCGCATTTACAGAGCCTGCCACCGTCGCCACTTTGTCACAAGTGAATAATAATGTCGGCGCACTCTCTGTCGAGAACTTCCTCGCGGTCGGGTCGGACAGTGAACCGCGCGAGCGCAGTAATGAGTACTGGCGGTGCACAGCGGCATACTGCCTACAAGCGACAAATTTCTGTAAGTCCATATTTGTTCAATTGTACCAGTTAAGCTCACTGTACTGTGACTATGTGGAGTGCTGACGGAGGCAGGTCAACACCATTGAATCGTCCGTCACAAAACTACTCGTTGCAACGAAACAGCTACTTGAGTGCCTTACGCAGTGGGCTGAAGGTGATCGGTCAGACAAAGATGTGTCGGATGTGTACGTTAGTTTGGGGAATGAGTTTAATACAACGAGTCGGGCTTTTCAAAACATCGGGATCGATGTCAGGTAGGCATTCCCGCTTCCCGCATGAGTGCATTTGGACGACGACAAGGAACTAATGTATCTGCAGCGATCTGGGCGACGTTCCAGGCGATTTAAGAGTTATACTGGAAGAAACTCTATCCCGCGAACGGTCACAGGCAGGACTGGACATCTACCTCCCTGCGATCCGAGAAATCATCGTGAAGCTCCTACAAGGTCTCCGTGACAAACAGGGCACCCTACGCCGCATGATGGCGGCAAAAGGCACTTCGTCATTGTCAACAGTACCTACGCCTGTCCTTGTACAGCAGCCGTACGTACCAACTAAAGAACGGTCGCCTGTCCGTCGGAGCACGACCTCTGTTACCTCGTCGTCGCCGTCCAGGAGCGAGGTTCCGTCGCGCTCGGCAACCGTCACGGCGGCGAGGGAGCGATACCAGCTTGCAGATCCATATCCACCCGGCCAGAGCCCATCACCTCCACCCCACAGCCTCCCGTTCGAGATTCTCTCGCCGCAGCATCAGCCCGTACAGCTGGTCGCCATGCCATCGCCACAAACCCCCGATCGTCCGCGCATCCAGATCAGCGAACCAGAACTTCACCAGCATCTGCACGCAACGCACTCAGCCAAAGACCCGCTCGCGGCTTTGCAACGTGGGGAAGCGCTCGAGCGGCGTGCGTCTAGACGGTTTTCGGCGTACCAGTTTGCGAAGCTGGGTGCTGCGGCGGCAAGTGCGGAGGTACGGACTCGGTCACGAGGGAATTCGCTCAATTCTATATACGAGGGAGCCGTCGGGAGTAAATTGAGGTTAAGTTCGCCTGCTGAGCTGGAGGAAGGCGGCCTTGACGAAGCAAAGGAGGAGAAACCAGAGTTGAGCGAGGAAGCTACTGAGCCTGCACTGCCAGAGCCGGTGGGAAACGATGAGCAGGAGACAACAACGACCATACCGATCTTCATTCAACTTGGACGTCAGGTCAAAAAGGCCGTGCTTGACAAATCCGACATTTCAATCGCAGCCGTCCGGCTGCTCTTCATCGAACGATTCTCGTACTCGCCTGGTGCGGAAAACTTCCCGGACTTGTACATACTCGACAAAGACGCCGGTGTCAGGTATGAACTCGAAGAGTCTACGATCGGCGACATTTCTGTCGGTTCGGTAGTGAGTTTGAATATTGAGCCGGTTGACGAGGGAAGGAAAGCTATTGAGGACGGGGTGGAGAGCATTATGAAGCAATTTGCAGACATGCAGACCGCGCTCGCGGCACAAGCGGATGCCATTGCTAAAGGTTTCGACATGCAACAGAGCTCGGCTGCACAGCTCGAGCAGGCGGTCACGAATCTCGAGAAGTCACTGTCGTCGTCGCAACCCGTCACGAGACAAGCATCGCCAGTACCGCCGGCTGCGACGACGACCACAAACCCACCAAAACCGAAACCGACAGTCGTCGATCAGGCCCAGCAGCGTTCCGAGCTCGCGTCGTTCCGCAAGGATATCGCCGCCCTGCGACAAATACACACCGCACTGACAAAAGACGTAGACGCGTCGCTCGCAGACGTGCGCGAGAAGGTCGCGGGCATGAGCGGCACGGCCCAGACGAGCATCGTGGTGGCCGGCAATGCGCAGATTCAGAAGTACAGCGAGCACTTGTCGACTTCGACGGACGACTTGTTGACGCGCGTGGACGACCTGCAGGATATAATCGAATCATTGAGAAAAGACGTCGCGTCGCGAGGCGTGCGGCCACTACCGCGCCAGCTCGACGCCGTCGCCAAGGACATCACCGCGGTTCGGACCGAGCTTGCGACACTCGACGCATACATCAAGCAAGAAAAGCCTGTGTGGAAACGGATTTTAGAAAAGGAGCTGGACAATGTGGTTGAAGAACAGCAGTTCTTTACGCATCTGGAGGATCTTGTGGGCGATCTGTCGGAGGACTTGGAAGGTGCGGTCGAGACGTTTGACTTGGTCAGCCAGGTGGTCGAGCAGCAGTTGAAAAATCCGCGGAAAGGCGGCGGCGGCGCGGCGGCGGCGGTCGCAGGACTGGGCGGCGGGGTTGGCGATACGTTGAGCGGCAAGGACGCCGTGTTGAGGGAAGTCCGGGCGCTGAATCCGAACCACGAGTCCCGGGTCGAAGCGATCGAACGGGCCGAAAAGCTGCGGCAGAAAGTGAACGAGAGCAAGGTCGACGAGTTTGAGCGCGAGCTAGAGGAATTTGTCGGCGAGGGCAAGCTGAAGAAGTCGGGTGGGATCGAGGAAGTCGAGCGGGTGCGCAAACAGAGGGAAGAGCAGGTTTGGCGGGAGTGGAGTGAGAACAACGCGGCAATGGCCATGAGGGGCATGTGAAGTATTGCCGTCGTACATTATCATGTTGCGCGCATTTTTAGATGGTTAGCATATACGGTGTTGGATTGATTGGTTTCGTGTAATACAACTTTTTACTGTTTACTTCATCGCAGTCAACCGACTCTTACTCATCAGTCATCACAAAACCAACAAAACGCAGAATGTGACAATAACTGAAGCAAAGACAATCATTGCAACCAGCCAAGCGATAGGGCAGCAAGGTAGGTAACCTAACAAGATGCCCATCACCGACCAACAAACGGCATTCGCTCAATCGCAAACTAAGGAGTAAAATATTACAATGATAGATTAAGAAGTAATAAACAGTCCGCGCTAACCATTCCAAAACAAACAAAACAACGCAAAACACAGATACATTGCGCCTCCATTGTGCAACAACAACAACAACAACGACGACAACTACAAAGTAGTCATATTTCTGAAGTAAGAATTTCAAAAAACATCGGCCACAGCGACGGTCTCAACGCAAAACAATCTAGATAAAACTACAATGTGAAAGTAAAACAATGCTCTTTCATCCGCACAATCCCTCATGCCATTACATTATATATATGTAAATATATAGATATGAAGTCCCATACGCACGCGTGAACATAACCCATGGCAGCCTTGCAAATTTGGAATCTTCCTTTCTAGCCATTCAACATGACATTAATGAATCTAACTCTAAACCGAATGGAAGGACTATGATTAGCCGCAGCAAAAGACCCCGAACTTCTCCCAGAAGCCCTTCTTCTCTACTCGCTGGCCGTTGGAATGGGACGCCTGTTGCTGTGATGGCTGTTGTTGGGGCGACTGCTGTCCCCGTCTAGTCTTAGAGCCGTGTCGGACGACAACAGGCGAAGGAGGTGGTGGCTGGGCCTGGTTGAGGCGCGCTGCAGTGAGTTGGGCCTGTGAATGTCGTGGTGTGTTGGCTAGCCGCGGGTCGTTAGACGAGTGGTAGTTCGGGTTGGAGTAGTGCAAGTTGTGCGAGTTGGAGTGCTTGCTACCGACATCCCAGCCTTTGCCACCGTTGAGCTTCATCCAGTCGTACTCGCCGTCCTCGACCTCGTTGACCGACCGGAGCGCTTGGGTGAAGAGGTCACGCAAGTAGTCGTAGTCTGGGGTATCCTCGAATCCGAGGTTGCGGACGTACGTCAAGTACTTTTCAAACTGCTCCGGGAACCCTTCGCACAAATCCTTGATCTGCGTCGTCTGCTTCTTCTCGCCAATTTTTTCGTACTTCTGCTTGTTGGTCGCGGCTTTCAGGCCCTGCCATGGCAAGCCGCCGCGCAGGAAGTACATGAACACGTGGCCGAGGGCCTCGAGGTCGTCTCGCCGGGACTGCTCGCGGCCGAGATGTGTGTTGATGCTCATGTACCGGGCCGTTCCGCTCAGGCTCTTGCGCTCGCGGTACGGGATATGCTGCTTTGTTTTCGGGTCGCGATACTGCTTTGCCATGCCGAAGTCGACGACGTAGATGAGATTCGCGTTCTTGGTCCCCGGGCGGCCGACAAGGAAGTTGTCGGGCTTGATGTCTCGGTAGATGAGGTTTTTCTCGTGGATGGTTTGAACGCGGGTAATCATCTGCTTGGCGACCATGACAACGGTCTTTATGCTGAACCGTCGGCCGCACCAGTCAAAAAGGTCTTCCAAGCTGGGGCCGAGCAGGTCGATGACGAGGATATTGTGCAGACCCTCTTGGCCAAAATAGTAGACATTGGGGATGCCGACGCAGCCGACGAGGATTTTGTAGGTCCGGTATTCATCGCGTAGCTGTGGGGCGTCGCTCTTGCGTGGTTCCTGGGACAACGTTAGCAACAAGTGACGACCGACAGATAGAATGTATCCGCGACACCATCGCATCAGGCAGATGCTATAGCAGCGATGTTGCACGCGAAACGCAGAGAGGAAACAAGAACGTACGAATTTTATGGCGACTTGTCTGTTGTTAAGGAGGTTCGTGCCCTCGAAGATGACCCCGAACGAGCCCTCGCCTATCTTCTTGCCGACACGGTAGTGGACGCCGACGACGTTTGACGAATGCAGCTGACCTGGTGCCGAGCTCATGGTTGAGTAGAGCGCAGTCGAGGATGTGATGAGGGAGAGGGTGGGTTGCGGATGATAGATAGTTGTTGTAAGAGCGGGTTGAGTGGGCCAGGAGAAGCAAAAGCCTGCGACAAGACAGCATGCGACTGAGAATCCAAGGGGCGGGACGACCAAACCGGGATTGATGTGCCCTAACCCTGGACGAGAGCGGGTCCCGGCCTACGATTTGCACAGCCACATTTGCCGGTAGTCGTCGCCTCACACTAGGCGGCGGTCATCTCCTACACGGTCGCCGCTGTCACGCTAGTGCTGACCCTTGTCCCACACTGCGCCGGTGGCAAAACAACCAACACAATGGCCGCAAGCCACACCTGTCTGAGCTGCACTTTAAATAGCAAACTGACGCGCGGCTACGCTAACAAACAGTTCGCGTTGTCCGCAGGTTTTTGACGAGAGCGGACCACGACAGGTAGTTTTATAACAGAAACTAGTCTATGCCGACGGACGCGCAGATAGCGTAGGTTCAGGCAGAGTCGCTGTAATCGGTCAGGTCAGCGATACCGGAATAATGAGCCGCGTGGCGACGAGCTTTCTTCAAATGATTCCGACTGCGCGTGACGACGCCCCTGAAAATTTGCCATCCTTAACCCGGTAACTAACTACAATATTAAAATAATACGATTGGGTTGCGACCTGGACATTGCACTCTAGTTACTGGCATGAAAAATACGCTGCCTCAAGTAATTCGTTAATTAGTAGTTACTAGTATTTCTGATGGCAGTCAGATGAGCGTCAGTTGGGGCGAGAACGTGCCTCGGCCTGTATCGTATCGT
The DNA here is from genome assembly GCF_029532465.1 of Lipomyces tetrasporus. Taxonomy (NCBI): domain Eukaryota; kingdom Fungi; phylum Ascomycota; class Lipomycetes; order Lipomycetales; family Lipomycetaceae; genus Lipomyces; species Lipomyces tetrasporus. Next base: position 194,445 of record NW_026611602.1, read on the forward strand.
GCTGGGAAGCGACTGTTCTGATTAGCTAGCAGCTGCACGGTCGATCGATTCTACACGCCAGTCTCAACGCAAACAAGTTGCCAACAGCATTCATTCGTCGTGTCAACGAACGCGACTGGTTGTGCAATAATCTATTCGTTCTCAGACGTATCTTACTTCTCTAATATATACGACAGTAGTACTCGCAATGTCCTCCGCGAGACAGAGTTGGTACCTGCGTATCGTCTATATATCTGCTGTCGCATTCACATCTACTGGTGGTGTAGCTTGCACATAAGTGATCAGATAGACAGACTATTGACACACAAGGAAATATCCGCCTGTAGATAGTTCAATATTCGACGTCATAGTGGTCATTACCTTGTGCCATTACAAATGTCGATATAGCACATTATCCATCGCCCTAACTCGCACTTACTCCCGCAACTGTGACGCGGCCATGATGAAGAATCCACGTGGGCCAGGCAGCGCACCTGATTGCGCATTTGTGCCGTGCCGACCGCACGAGACCCTTGCAAACAAAGAACTTCACCTTTGTATTGGCTTTTGACGCCTCGTGGCCGGGCCCATTTGACCAGGCCACTTCCATGCCTTCCATCACCCAAAAGCTTCGGTGACCACAAAGCTTGCTGTATAGTGCTCATTTTCTTCCCCAGTCGACCTAGGCTTTGCCTTCTCCTGTCCGTTTGGTCAGTTCCGCTCACAGGACTTGGTAATAACAAGTTGTAAGTTGCGTCGTGTTTCTTGGCGTCGGAGCGATTGTTTTGAATAAATTGTCGGCCGTGTCCTGACTAGAAATCATCGTGACAGTGTCATTACCTTTTCGAGTCCCGGTGATTTGTACTTCCAATAATCTCTGTCCCAATGTCTTCGGCTGCCATCATGACCGGCCCCCCCGGCAAGCGGATTGCGCTTCCAGTGCGCGTCGAGCCAAAGGTATTTCTCATTCCACAAGTTTACCTAGCGTTGGAAGACGCGGGGTTAGAAACCTAGCAGGAACGTATCTCACGTATTGGTCCCAGGTCTTCTTCGCAAACGAGCGTACTTTCCTTTCATGGCTGCACTTCACTGTGATTCTCGGCGGTCTCGGTGTCGCGTTGCTCAACTTTGGCGACAGAATCGGTCGCGTCTCTGCCGGTCTCTTTACCCTTATCGGTACGTCGTCGCATGCTTTCTGATTTACGTATCGTGCTGCTAACACGTGAACCAGCCATGGGAACCATGATTTACGCGCTAGTAACATACCACTGGCGCGCAGCCGCCATCCGACGCCGCGGAAGCGGTCCTTACGACGACCGATTCGGTCCTACGATGCTCTGCTTCTTCCTCCTCATGTCTGTCATCATCAACTTCTTCCTTCGGGTCACCTCATCATGATCGATATTGACAACGTCGTCTTCGGCCAGTCAGTGGATCTCTTTCCGCCGAATTGATGTTAAATAAAAGTTCTGTGGAGTGTGCATATCATGAAACCATCGTTCGTAACTCTATAGAATATTCTTCGCTTTGTGTTTTACCATTAACTATCGTTGACTTGTTGGCAATCATGTTTTTTGCATATTTTTGTTTGTAATAGTACTATTGTTGTTGTAATCTTTGGTTTAATGTATGGTTAGGCTGGTCGCGTTTTGGTGTGCCAAATTTTGGTCTTGGCAGCTTTGGTTGTCTCACGTCATGTTCACAATTATCATATATAATCTTTCTGTACGATTATGCGCACATAGCGGCGGAGTTTCCTCTATTCAATATCCTACAATGCTTTTAACCAACAAACTACTCCCTTGAGATCCAGGCAATGCTAAGTACAATATCCAACCCACGGTCCTTATCCCCTCCGTTCCAACTAAAATTATACATCCCATCCTTGTCATTATTCCAGTAAGCGCCACTCGTGGAATGAATTCCTCTCGACAGCGCCGTGACGTCGCGTTGTATGATGGTGGTGTAGACAATGAACTTATGGGTCGAGCAGGCACCGATCAGCGACTTCAGCACCGCGTGGATGATTTGCTCGTTCCATGACGACGTCCGCGAGTGGTCGTATACCGTGTCTGGTGGTATTGTTTCTGAACATGCCTTTACTCGCTCGTTAGTCCCTCACCTCAAGCGCAAATCACTCCTAAGACCAAACCGACCTCTGTGCATATATCACTCAACTTGGACAATGAAATCGGCTGCAAACCCCAATCAGTACACACGCGGAACAATTCCACAACTCAGCATGCTTTTGGCTCACCGTATTGGACGACAGTTTCGTGCTCTCTTCCGGAACCCGCGGTGACGCCATTTCCGATCCCCACGATCTCGAAAATATTTCCCGATTTATATCACTCAGCGCAAACGCCACTGGATGAAATAATTTTTTTTGTGTTTGTCTACTTTAGCAGCGTAGACAACAACGAATCGCCAAGCGCAACGCGGTCCTTTTGTATGTAATCGTAGAGTAATAAACCCCGATATCGGTTCATGTAAAATGCAAAACCCTTACCCGCGCGTCCCTTCACGCTACTTTGCGTGTGTATCGTGCAAGTCCAGTACGTTGAGTCTCGTTCATTGTAATATCTGCCGTGGACGTTGGCAGTTGACTATATCCCAGATTTCATTGCTAGCTTGAATTGCGTCGATAGTCACAGGACAGAATCTAGATCGACAATGCGCGCGACCGTGATATCGTCGCTCGCGATGCTCGTGATTTTGATGATTACGAGCAGGGTCGAGGGGTTGTATTTCTATCTGGAAGGATCGGAGCGGAAATGCTTTTTGGAGGAGCTGCCGCAGGACACGTTAGTTGTTGGTATGTCGTGTTTCCTCACTGGAAGACAGGGATATCGATATTGATGACGGCAACAGGATTTTATAATGCCGAGGAGTTCGTTCCTGAGACAAACGTGTTCGTCCAGCCAGCTACTCTAGGTGTCCAAATCACAGTCGAGGTAACCGGGCCCCCTAATCTTTCATTTCTATGCCCCGTCTTCTTTGCCGCTCACTCACACGCGCCATTTTGACAGGAAATTTTCGACAACAACCACCGCGTCGTCAACCAGCGCGGCGCCGCAAACGGCAAGTTCACGTTCACGGCCGCCGACTCGGGCGAGCACCGCATTTGCTTCCAAACCAACGTCGGCGGCTCGGGCTGGTTCTCGCGCCAGGCCGTGCGCGTGAACCTCGACATCGCGGTCGGCGAGACCGGCATGTTGAGCAAAGACCACACAAAGTCGGAGCAGTTTGCGACGTTGGTGGAGAAAGTCCAGGAACTGAATCATCGGCTGGCGGACATTAAGCGCGAACAGATGTTCCAGCGAGTGAGTCTCTCTCTTTCTTTATTTTGCTTTACTTGGGATCGGGCGGTTGTTTTGTTTGCCGGACGATCGGTTAATGACATGCAGGAACGCGAGGCCGAGTTTCGAGACGAGAGCGAGAGAACGAACGCGCGGGTCGTGCGGTGGAGCATTATCCAGTTAATCGTCATTGGCGCGACCTGCGCGTGGCAGCTATCCCATCTTCGAGGATTCTTTGTTAAGCAGAAACTCGTTTAGGCTCGGTTGCACATGTCGGTTTGATGGTGGACTGATCGCGGGGTGAGGGCGTGTGTATATATAATGGCATGAATGTAGAATTTATGAGTCTATGAGTACGACTGTTATGTTCTCTGCTATGAGAAGCAAACGATTAGAATCAGGTCTAGATACGCGTACATATACCCAGCCATCACAAAGCGTAACTAACCGTCAGATGGAAGAAGGGACTCCAATAATATTTACGAACCTGATAGAGACAGCATAATTATCATTTTACGAAATAATGCTTTCATAGATCAATGAGAGCAACCCACAAAACACATATTATGCGCGATGTTGGAGACAGTCCTGAGGATTTCACTGCCGAAATTTGCCACGGCAATCCACCATTCGGTTCCCACCCGAAGGGTCACCCTATGGTCAATTAATAACCTCGACTATTGATCAAACGATGTTCGTTATGAATTACATAGAAGTAATGCTTGAACCTCTCTTCGCCGTCATGGTGGCGCCCATAAACCGCTCCTTCTTCCTACAGGCCAAGGATCGGCTGATGTTGTAATCCAACGGTATCGAGTGGCCCAGTACTAGGCCAATCTCCACTATCCGGGCCGAGGTGTGAAAGTCACCGTTTTTTGGGCCAGTTTCTAATAATAAATTGATCTATCCAGTGCTACGACAATAGACTCAAGCTATTTAATCACAGAAGTGCTAGTCAGAAATTGCCAACCTCATCGCGTCCATAGACGTCTACACATGGCAGTCCACCACCGTAAGAATCACGGGCAGTCTCTAAATGTATGAGCCGATTGATTTAAGCGGACCGCGCCAACCGGCGCCTCCGTGAACGCGACCGCCTCATCAACTGACAGAGGCAATTCACACCTTTGGCGACAGTGAGGCCCAGGATCCTCTTCCAGGTGTACACACATCGCGCATTCACGACCATATCGCGCTGCAATTCATCGTATGTGTCCGCCGCGCCAGTTTAAATGACCAGCGTCAAAAAACCTTGCTCACAGTTAGACAAGCGAACTTCTCCATCTGTGTGGTGGTCCGAATGGCCCGGCAGTACCGCTGTCGCAGTTTCAAAATCAACGATGGAAACGATTACTTATAATTGCTTGATGGGATCTTTTCTTGCTCGAGGCCCGAAAAAAACTTCTTGCCAGTATTGAGGCAACCTGGAACAGATGGCCGCGACTCGCAATAATGTGACCCCATGTTTGCTCGAGGTCTTTCATAAAGGCCATCATGCGTTTGGGAGTGCCATGGATGCCTTCGATGTTTTCGCTTCTGCCTAACTACCTACATACAGATATTGTAGTCGGACTTGTTGGCTAGCATTGTAGCCCGTGCACTTCAAAGTTAAATCATGATTAGAGACATTTGGGTTTGGGACTCTCTGTGTCCCGGCGCTAACCGGCCACTTTCGCCGGCCAAATTGGCCGACTAGGCCAACCTAGGTAGGTGGTAACTGATTGCAAAGTGTCAGTTACTAAAATACTCTCAGGCTTTCCTTTCCCCATAATCTTGTTTGTGAGGCCAAAATGGGCCGAACCATCCCTAGATGCCTTTGCACAGTCGCGGAAGCCAATGTCAGAACAGTGCCATATCTCGGCGAAAATGGTCAAGGGTGCGGAAACCCACATACTCACCTACCCTCGGTGGCACTATCTGTCATGGGATCCGGGAATACAGCAAGATGGACGTATCTGGAAGGATATATTAAAGCCCAGAGGGCAGCGCGATGCATCCGGCGTTGTCTCATCATCAGCAGCACCAGTGCGAGACAGGGCATCTCTGGAACAGCTTTCGATAACTGTATCGCTCTCTAGAACTCGGAGCGAATCATTTCCCCTTGGTTTCTAATCAGACGCAACTCCAAACTTCATCGAAATGGCGACTGCTACAGCCACTCCAATCGCCCTCATCTCGGGTGCCAACCAAGGAATAGGCCTCGCCGTTGCCAACATTCTCGCCAAGGAGCACGGATACCACGTCATCGTCGGCTCGCGCAAGCTCGCCGCGAGCGAGAAGGTCGCCGCCGAGCTCAGGGCGGCCGGTCATGCTGCATCGAGTGTCCAACTTGACCTGACCGACAACTTTTCCATCAAGGCGGCGGTCAAGACGATCGAGCTCGAATTCGGTCACCTCGACGTGCTGATCAACAATGCAGCCGTCTTGATGGACGCGACTTGGGACAGAACTACCGGCGACCCCTTCGAACTGTTCCAGGCCACCTTCATGCCCAACGTTGTGGGCACGGCCGCTCTGACCGAGCGTTTGATACCCCTCCTGCAGAAGTCCACCTTGCCGCGCATTGTGTTCGTGTCAAGCACCATGGGAAGCCTGGAGGTGTCGCGTGACAAGAGCACTCCTTGGTACAACATCGACTACAAAGCATATGACGCGAGCAAGGCGGCGGTGAACGTGCTTACACTGAATTATGCTCGCTTATTGGAGGGCAGCGGGGCCAAGGTCAACTCGGTTTGCCCTGGCTTGGTCAAGACCGCGTTAACCCACTATACGGAGTATGGTACTTCGCCCGAGGTCGGCGCTACCCGCATCGTTGAGATGGCGACGCTGGGTGCAGACGGCCCGACTGGTACCTTCAGCAGCCGTGACGGCCCAGTTCCGTGGTAGAGTAGGACGATACTCTCGAACCGTGTACTAAGTGTGTTATTCTGCTAGAATAACACGGCATCTTTCAATGGAACTGCATCTTAATATCATTCGAGAAGTCATGACATCGCGGCGGTATGGCACTAGCCAGACGAATGTAATAGAGCCATTTAGCAACTGATTTTTTGACCCCCTTATGGGAGAGCATTGACAAGCAATCAACCTTCCATACAGTCATTAGTTACCTTTGAAAGGATTAGTGACAGCTATTATTTATTAGTGACCAAGTCTAAACTCGCAAGAAGACATCACCTTATTTCCTTAGTTTGGAAATTTCCGTACAGACAGGCGACTACACTCAGTGAGTGACTCTCTCTAAATTTATTGCGGATAACTAATCCAAATAAATTCAGCGAACTGGTAGGCTTTGCCTTTTACCTGTAGGAACGCCCGTTTGTCTACTTGCACTGAGGAGGCATACTCATCTCTCGTAGTGAGTGGTACACCAGACTCAGTGAAGCCAGGCATTTTATTCTACTTCACAAACACCAATTTATTTAGTGACTAGGTCACTAGGCAGTTTATTTAACCTCACTAAGGTTATTTGACTTTAGTGATAACACCACAGCAGGGTTAGCGATACTGTCACTAAATCGAGGTTCTATAGACACCTAGCAAGAAGCAAACGAGGAAGGGTGCTCAGGGCACCTGACGTCAATGTATGCGCTGTCGGATACCAGCAGTACACCTATTTTGTTAGCTAGTCTCCCTAGGCTTCTCGCTACGAACAGTTTATAGTGTGCCGCCATGGACACTAAATACAACCTAAACATGGAGTTCTTAGCTATTGCCTCAACGATCCTGTCGTCCATCCCCGCGCTCACCAAACTACAGAAGATTGGCCTCAGTGTACCGTCCACAAAGCTCCAGACTCCCGGATAGCTGCATTTCGCTCGGACCGCCTCTGCATACCGCATCAGACAGTCCAGTGTCAGCCTGTGATCATCCCACTCTAGTTTTCGCCGGTACCGACGGACAAGGTGGTCAATAACGTCTCTGAATACTAAACAGAGCCAACTCGGCGACATCCCAAACATATTAGCCAGATCACCGTATCTGACTGGGTAAGCAAGTCTGCGAAGAACAATGCGGAGGGCCGTCAGTGGTTCGCGGTGGCATCGTTGACTCCATTGAATCTCGTGAAGTCTCAGATGCGGCAAAATTCCATATATCTCTGCTTTAGAGAACCTAAATTCATACTGAACTCTATTATCTCCAAGCGGTCGAGATCGAAAGCGACTTTACGGTAGCGCGGCGGGTGATATGGACGGTGCTGACTTGGAGCCATGATTACTTCCTGGACATCCTCACGCGTGGTGATGCGGGCTAGGCCGGTCATCATAACGCTAGCCATAGTCAACATAAGAAGCTGTTGCTGACGATGTCGGACTAGGAGATAGTTGGTGAGCATGGCGAACTGAATCGGGTTCATGAATCTTTTCATGAATAATAATAAATATAAGACAAATTTTCCGCGTCCGTACTGTTCACGGACGCGGCGCGTCGCATTAGAGTTTGGCCAAATTACTCAAATTTGATGAGAATTTTTACAGCGTGCTAAATTACTTCAAACCTGAAAATTTCGTAACCTCTGTTCTTGGGTTTAGGTTCCCAATTAGGAAGGTGGCGCCACATAAGATATGAAAAATCCAAACTTGCTACTCTAATCAAGAAGTTTGCTTCTTCCTAGTCGCTCCATCTAGACAAGAGAGACGCAAAGGCTCATCAAAGTTCCAAGTTTGTCTGTGCTCGCATCCCAAGCATCAAGCAGAAAGGCACTCATGGGGTCATACGACTGCCGATGAGCATCGACTAGTGCACCAAGATTCCACAGCTCTCGTCGAATTCGGCCCACCTCATGGAAAGCCAGCTCGCTCTCCCACTCTTCTCGGGTGCGTGCTTCCCACATCGTCTTGGCTGAGCAGACTGGCAGGAAATAATTATAATCGTAACTAGCACACTCGGCCCCGTTTCTGACGGAGACGATGCGCGTGATGAGAAACCAGAGGCATCCTAGCCGTCGCCGAGACTCCGCAAAGATCCAGTCTTCCCACGTGGCGCTGGGATGCATGTGGTCGGGCTCGGCAAATGGACCGTTAATCAGATCCTTGAACCTTATGCAAAGAAGCTAGGTATTGTCAGCATCGAAATTTCCAACAGCGTGGTCGGTTGCGTCAAACCTTGAAGGTGTTAATCATATCAGCGCCTCGCTCGCTGGTAAGTTCATCTTGGTCTATAATAGCCATAATCATGTAGATTAGTAGAGCTTGTGCCGCTGTCAGAATTTCTTGTGCGGAGTATGTATCTAGCTATAAACCAATTAGCAAAGATATACGAAAAGTCATATAGGATGTATCGCCTCAGTCTTCCTACCAGGTCTTTGAACCGCTGCGCCTCGGCCGCTATTGTTCGCCAGAGGAAGCCTCGCGTCTCCGAAGTGCGAGCAGTGAATATCTGGGCAATGCTCATGCAGTTTGCTATCTCCTCCGGCATGACAGATCGATGCCACTGGCCATGGATGAATGGCGGGAATGTCTGCTGCCGTAGCATCATTTGCGGGAATGCACGGATGATTCCCATAGCTAATACGGCACAATGCTGGGAAGCTGGGTTCCCAAGCCGGAGATGCGTAAGGGTACGTGTGCTTTGGTCGCCATAATGAACTGTGGCAGTTAATTTCGGCGGCGTCCATAATACATAGCCAAGTGACGAGCCGGCGGTTTCCCGAGAAGATTGCTCTAGCTGAGGACGGTGGTTTTGCTGTATCACATCTGCTCCGAAACTCGCATATGTCACAGAGTTCAATCCACTGTTGAAGAATGTTCCACTCGCGTCCAGATCGGAGATGAACTTGGTCACATCCTGAAAGGAGCCATCATCTGTGCCGAGAACGTCGGTTGAGTGAACACAGTCGAGCGATGTCGAAAGGTTCTCTCCGGCGTCCCACCTAGCCAGAGAAGACTGTGTTGGGTCATTTGAGATCATATTAGCAGCCCCGTGGCTTCCTTTATAATCCCTTGGACGGTCGTAAATGCATGGAATGTCCCATAAGAGGCATCTTGAACAGCTTGGATGCTCAAAACTGCATTTTGTCTTTGTAGTCCTACATGCATGGCAAGACTTCTGGCGGGTCGTTGGATTTGCTCGGAATCGACGACGGCAATAGGAGAGGTGCCGGTTGTACGAGTGTTCTACGGTCAAAGTGAGCAGTTTTGCATGACGCAAGAATGCCAAAAGGGCGGCGAGAGCGTTTTACCCTTTATGAACGCCTTGTCGCAGAGAGGACAGAGACTAAGAAAACCGGCTGTTGCCAACGAAGATGATTTGAATGACTGAATTGAAACGTCCATTGCTAATGTCTATAAAGAGTAGTGAATTTGTCAAAAAGATGGTCTGTTTCGTCCGGGAGGAGGCCGTCTAAAATATTAAAGTGTATTATTAAGGAGATTATGGAGAGTAAACCAACCATTCCTCTTTAGGACTAGCCTGAGTAGCCGTCGGTACCCATCCGCCGAGCGTCAGTACCTCCGATACACGCAAGTTATTATCCACGGTAACAGTGTTCACTATTGGCAAGCGGAATTTATTCGCTTCAGGATAAGCATAGGGATTGATACCGTCAAGCTGATGTCCATCATGTTGATCCACAAGCTCTGTAAGGATCCATGAATCGTTGAGTTGTTTCTTGAAACGCACCCTCCAAGGACAGTCACAGAGCATGCTTCGAGCAACTTTATAACGGGTGAGGCCATTGTCTCCTTTAGTCCCGACTTCCAGTGGGAGGTTACCGGTGTCTACGCGTTATAGCTGGACTTACCCGAGTTCAGATCGGAGATGGGAGGTACTGACGCTCGGCGGATGGGTACCGACGGCTACTTAGGCTAGTCCCAAAGAGGAATGGTTGGTTTACTCTCCACGAATCTCCATTATTAATAAGGGTGAGCTTGTGGACATGTCGCAAAGGACCATCCTGGATTTCAGGGGCAAATTGTTCGTGCTCAGACTTATACCGTGCAGTCTCTGAATTTCACTAGACCGCATTCTGGATCCCAATCTTGTCTTTGGCGATCTTCTTCTGATCGGGCCCAATTCGCTGTAGAGAAAATTACGTTCACACTAAGTCGAAAACGGCTCCACTAGTAACGTAAGGCTAGAACATTAGTCTTAAATCTGGGATTGCTTTGTCAGTATCGCCCGACCCCCATCGAAGCCGACTTCTGCGAGATTTCTGTTCCTCGTAATCACTTTCGACGAATCTCTGTAAATGACTTCCTAAAGATCGTTCGGATTCGGCAGATTCCAATGGAAACTGATTGCACTATCTACTATGCTCATTTAACCAATTATGAATAGCTGCGGATGGGTGAAAGATCACAGATAAGGATGAACGATCCAAGTATATCAAAGCTATGAGATGGAGATAATATTTTACACGAGCAGCATCTTGAATTAGTTTGGCCGTTCTAGGTTCGACTATCCATGCCAGAGACTTATCGGTTTGGCATAACCTCATTGCTAACTCGCACAGTGATCATGCCGACTGAGAGATCGACATCCTTTAAACAACATCTTCAGTTATAATTATCCACTAGTGTAAACTAGCTATTTGCCTGTTTGTATTGAGATTGGCGTATGGTAGTCAAATAAACTATGTAAAATATACTCCGACAGACTGTTTTATGCGCGAATACTGGAGCTGTTCAAATTTTTTTTTTTCATTCCAATTTCTAGTTGCTGCATCTGGACCACTCCAGAACTCGTTTTGCGCACGAAATGATTCATATATTGTGATACCATGATCTTTAACGCTCGTTGGGGTATTCTAATTGCGCCTTGGGGTTTTGTTACCGTAACGGAGTCATGACTTTCATCAGGCAAGAGTACTATTGTACTCATCGGACGACAACTATACCTCGTGCCAACACCTTATACTGGAACAAGGCCAAATGAATATTAGCCGAGTCTGGACGACCGGATTCCACATCGGCTCTAACACTGTCTTGTGATTCGATGGCACTGCCCACCATAAGATATATTGCGTTCATCGAGGGAGCGCAGTCCAAGATCGCACTCATCAATATTCCCCCCCAAACAGTTGCTGGATTCGTGAAACCACTTTGCGCTGCTGTGGTCGGCATTCTGATGTCAGCCCACTGATTTCCGAGAAAAGTGGCTTTAAGTGCCAGTAGTTTCTATAAGAAGTCGCGCCAGGCGGGGAGCATTCCCAAATTGCGACAGAAGGTGAATGTTCCACTAAATGTTATCTAGCCAGACCTATTAGCTTAAGACAGAAAAGCATGAAATGAAGGTCAACTGATTTCGTTACTCCAGGCGGCTACAAGTCCTGATCTGAAATAGGCATTCACTATCCACATTCCTCTTCAAAATCAGAGGCATGACTTTCAACAGAAGTAGGGTGTACGATGTCCGTTTCATAGATTGAAGAGTTTGTCGAACGAACTCCGGCAGGGCCGTGACAAAAGCACACACAAAATGTGATTTAATACAACCTCATACCTCAACAAGCTGTACATCGACGGACTTGGTTGGCGTTGATCAACATACAGGTCTCAATCCAGCCATATCCTAAGCAAGACTATTACAATGTTGATACGTCAACCAGTTCATCTGAAGGGGATGAGCTGCTGGTTGCAGTAGGATCGTTAGCAACAAATGATCCTGTTGTGAGACGCGAACGCATCACAAGTAAAGTTTCGTCAGTAGTAGTGATAATCACACATGGCGTAGTGAACATGAAGAGAGATTGAATTACTCATCTCAAGCCATAACGATATAACATACCAAGTTTATGCCCATTCCATACCATATCATCTAATATTTTGCGTGTCACGGTAAACGAGATTCGTACGTGGCAGCTTGATCCAGAACAAAATCCGGGTAACGGAAAACCCTTCAAGTGGATTCGCGGCGAGTGAATTACAGTCGCAATGCGACATTGTCTTTGTTAATTACACTTTCTCTAGATTTACAAGCTTTCTATTGTTCTATTATATCTTAGGTTCATTTGAATTTGTTGAGAAGAAGAGTATATATATATATATATATATAAGCAATGTCAGACTCACAGGTTTGCCTCCCTCATTAGTATGTTTGGATTCGTCGATCTAACACAAACCAGGACGACCTCGAAGCCATGAAAGCTCGGGTGGCAGAAATGGAAGCGGAAGCAGCGAAACTGCGGGAAATGCAAGAAACTCTAGAAAAAGAGGGCCACGATCTTAAGGAAGACAAAGAAGATGTGGATGCGCGGAGCATCTACGTCGGCAATGTCGACTACGAATCCACGCCTGAGGAAATCCAGGCGCATTTTCAGAGCTGCGGGACGATCAATCGGGTTACAATTTTGTTAGATAAGTATACGGGACACCCGAAGGGCTATGCCTATGTAGAATTTGCCGAGCCGAGCTTTGTGGCGAATGCGTTGGTTTTGAATGAGAGTTTGTTTCGAGGGAGGAATTTGAAGGTCGTGCCTAAGCGGACGAATGTCCCTGGAATGTCTGCGCGAGGTCGTGGACGGGGTAGAGGGAGGGGAAGAGGTGGGTACGCACCTAGAGGTGCATATCGCGGGGGGTATCGTGGACGGGCCCGGGGCGGATATGCGCCATACTAAGTGTGCTGTGTTTATACCGATTGTCCTTGGGATCGCTTTACAGTCACTTCAGTCGAGTTTGGGTAACCGGTTAAAAATGGGAATGATCAAAGAACGTCTGACGGTGTAAAGACGGTGACGGCTATATCTAGTATCATTTACCAGCTATAAGAGATGGATAATAAAGATATGTGGGACGATAAAAATATAGTAGACAAGAAATTATGAATACGAGTAAAGAGTAAAAAGGACTAATTGTGGTAATCAAAAACAACACACGATAAGAAAAAGGATGACGAAGGAATGGGCGCACTGTGAATAGCATTTGACGTCTGATCTAAAGGAAGAAGTTCAATTTCTGGCAGTATGGACACATATAGCAAAGGGGACTGTCTGTATTCTGGTATTGGTATTTGTGCCCTGAATTACTGACATTGGTATATGCATGAGCCGTAAATCCAACGTTGTGTTTTTAAGCGTCGGGGTATCGGTGATTGAGAAGCAGACCAATGAACATTGTATCACTCAGTGGGAGAATACTAATTATTTGTCCATATCCGACTGCATATGACATAACTACCTCGATATGACATCTTCGAAAGCAGTATTATAGGCGAATAGATTTACTAAAGCGGAATGGCTGCAAACTCATCTCCGTGCGGCAGCTATAAAATTGCTCGGAGTTGCAGCATTACAAAAGCGGCTGCTTTGACTTGATAAATGTAATTGGAATCCTAGCGCCATTGACAGAATTCGGCACGCAACTTGTCCTGGGCGTGCATTACTATTCCCTTATCGGGTTATCGTGTCAATATCAGCCAATACGAGCAAATAAGCAATTGCGCATGAGCCAATGACCCAGATATCCTCGAACGATATGCATTATTAATACATACACAATAGAAATCTGAGCCTGCAGTCACGATTACGCTGTTTAGCTTAGTTGGGCCAAGGACCGAGCTGCCGTACGCCGCCGCTTCCCGGAGGTCAAGGGTTATTGCGCCCTAGAGGTGGCTATGTCATGACTCATTTGGTGCACATCGTTGGAGTGGCGCGTGTGCAAACTGCACACTACTGCTATCTTCAAGCTCACCAGAATAAGTGAGGCTTTTTTGGCCCGAGTGGATAGCGTTACCTGGCTGCTCGCAATTTGTGATTTTGTGTGCAAGGTCATCATTCGTCACTTGTAACTCTTCGTCTGGGTCTTTTGCCTCGCAATTCCCCCCTCCGCCATCTCAGGCATTCCGACATAACCTCTATCTCGGGCTCTTCTGGCCTACAGATTCATCATTTAACCATGACTTCAGAGTCTTCATCGTATGTATTTGTTCCTATGCTTTCCCGATGCTGCCGTATATGCCTCCGTCAGGGTGATCCGACGGCTGGTGATCAGCTGGTTCTTTGAGGGTTTTACGCCATACTAACTGTTATCGTTGCTGCAGGACTCGAAAATTACGAATTACTGGTATGATGTTTTTTGTTGATGGATTTATAGAATAATGTTGTGGCAGGCGTGGTTGATCTTGCGTTTGTCGTGTGCGCCTTTTACGGTGTGCTTTGTCGGTCTATACTAACCGTTTGTCTCGCATTTAGTCATCGCTGCTGATGGGCTCTATAAACGAGAAGTCTTCCGTACGTGGGATTAGCAATGGTCGGGCCATGAATGAACATAACTAACCTTGTGTTAGGTTTTCCGGACCCTTTTGCAGTGATTACAGTCGACGGCGAACAGACACATACAACCTCAGTCATCCGTAAGACGCTCAATCCATATTGGAATGAATCCTTTGATGTGTATGTGAACGTGGCCGATCGCTATTTACACGAAGCACTCTAATACTTGGCTAGGAATGTTACCGAATCGAGCATAATCGCCGCCCAAATTTTCGACCAGAAGAAGTTCAAGCGGAAAGATCAGGGTTTTTTGGGAGTGATTAACATTCGCGTTGGGGATATTATCGATCTCTCTCTCGGCGGCGAAGAAATGCTTACTCGCGAGTTAAAGAAGTCGAACGATAATCTTGTTGTGCACGGCAAACTCATCTTGAATTTGTCGACCAACGTGCAGGCATCGCCGGCTCGCTCAAACACAAATTCAACCCAAAACTTGGCTGCTCCGTCGTTGTCAGTGGCGGCCGCATCTTCTACGGTTGCGAGTGCACAGAGATCGTCTTCCACGAATGACGTGCCTGCGTCCGCCAGTAACGGTGCCAACGGGGCGTCACATGTTCCAGCGACGGTGAGCTCTACCCTTACTAACGGTACCTCATCTAGCGCAGGCACTGGTGGTCCATCTGCGACTGCTGCTGCTGCAAACGTCAATGGGTCGAGCACTTCTCGTACATACAGCGCATTTGAGGACCAATTTGGCAGACTTCCGGCGGGATGGGAACGGCGAACTGACAATCTTGGTCGCACGTATTATGTCGATCACAACACTCGTTCGACCACCTGGACTAGACCGTCGACTAATTTCAGTGAGTCCGAACAGCGCGCAGCAATGCAGCATACGACCGACTTGGAGCGCCAGCGACATCAGGCGAGAACTCTACCTGAAGATAATTCTCGTGCCAGCTCTCCATCCAACAACAGTGACCACCCGTCTCCAAGTTCGAGCGTGAATGCGATCCAACTTATGGCTACTGGAGCGACTACTGCTGGGCTCGGAGAACTTCCGTCTGGCTGGGAGCAGCGCCATACTCCGGAAGGTAGGACGTATTTCGTCGACCATAATACTCGTACCACGACATGGGTTGATCCACGACGTCAGCAGTATATACGTATGTACGGCCCCAATACCAATAACACTACTATTCAGCAACAGCCCGTCTCGCAGCTAGGACCCTTACCGAGTGGATGGGAGATGCGTCTCACTAATACGGCAAGAGTGTACTTCGTCGATCATAACACAAAGACGACGACCTGGGACGATCCACGTCTTCCATCCAGTCTTGACCAGAACGTTCCTCAGTACAAGCGCGATTTCAGACGCAAAGTCATTTATTTCAGATCGCAGCCGGCATTGAGAAGTTTGCCGGGACAGTGCCACATCAAAGTCAGACGTAATCATATATTCGAGGACTCGTACGCCGAGGTCATGCGCCAAAGTCCGCAGGATTTAAAGAAGAGATTGATGATCAAATTCGAAGGAGAAGAAGGTCTCGACTATGGTGGAGTTTCGCGAGAGTTTTTCTTCTTACTCTCGCATGAGATGTTCAACCCATTCTACTGCCTTTTCGAATACTCCGCCCACGACAATTATACTCTTCAGATCAATCCGCATTCCGGTATTAACCCTGAACATCTCAACTACTTCAAATTCATCGGCCGCGTTGTCGGTCTTGGCATTTTCCACCGTCGGTTCTTGGACGCGTTCTTTATTGGCGCGTTTTACAAGATGGTTCTCAAGAAGCGCGTCGTTTTGACGGATATGGAAGGCGTGGATGCCGATTTCTACCGTAACTTGAGCTGGACGTTGGATAACGACATTACCGATGTTCTCGAGTTGACTTTCTCGACAGAGGATGATCGGTTCGGTGAGCTTGTTACCGTCGACTTGAAACCAAATGGTAGGAATATTCCAGTCACGAATGACAACAAGAGGGAGTACGTTGAGCTCATCACTGAGTGGCGTATATCCAAGCGTGTCGAGGAACAATTCAAGGCATTCCTGTCTGGATTTAATGAGCTGATCCCTCAAGAGCTTGTCAATGTGTTTGATGAACGTGAATTAGAATTGCTCATTGGTGGTTTGGCGGATATTGATGTCGATGATTGGAAGAAACATACAGATTATAGAGGTTATTCCGAAAGCGACGAAGTTATACAGTGGTTCTGGAAGGTAGGGGATTTTTTTGTCGCGCTCTATTCTCGAATTAGTTTGCTAACGCTGTGAAGTGTGTTCGAACTTGGGACTCAGAGCAGAAGTCCCGGCTTCTACAATTTACTACAGGTACCTCCCGTGTTCCGGTTAACGGATTCAAGGATTTACAGGGTAGCGATGGGCCGCGTCGTTTCACGATCGAGAAAGCTGGCGAAGTCCAGCATTTGCCGAAGTCACACACATGTTTCAATCGCGTGGATCTTCCGCAATATAAGGATTACCAGAGTCTCGTTCAAAAGCTCACTCTAGCGGTGGAAGAAACTGTTGGTTTCGGACAAGAATAAACTGCATGCTACAGTTCATTCGCCTGTCTGAATTTATGGCTCATTGCGGTTTTGTCTTGTATGTGTGTATTGAACTGTCTTAAATTTACTTCCTCGTTGTTAAGTGTATGTCGTGTATTCGGCAGTAGTTCTTGGGTCCTCCTAGTATAATCAATTGTCATTGTTTTTCAGATTGTTACTGATTCAAAAGGAAGCTTGCGTGTTCCCATGTCCTGTGTTGTTTTATCTCTATCGGTTGTCTCGTTGTCGCGGGCCGCAGAAATTGCTGGTTAATGGAATATTTCGGGTTGTTGTATTTCATTTTAGTTGGGTTCATCATATCTACTTTCTATACTCTTCACCTTTTTTGTTCGGATTAGACAGACAGGTGCAACTGTCATGTTATTAGAACCATTATTTTTAATGTTTCTAGTTTTACTTCAGTTATTGGTTGTTATAGCGTTATTGTTCTTATCTTTTTGTGTTCATGGAATATACGTAAGTCGTTAATATGACCTGGAGTGTAAATTCCACAACTGATACAAGCCCTATAAACCAATTCTATCCAAGATCCCCCAAATCCCGTGTCAACGGACTCAATCATCAAGACGGACTTTGTTCAATCTCCTCCTTATCTATCCGTATGCGCACCAGTGTCTCGGGTAGCTGTGTTTTGGGATCGACAACCGACTTGCTGGTTTCTGAGTCGTCTGGCTGTGTATTTGTCTTTCTCGCTTCTTCTCGCGCTACGAGATTTGCTATCAAATTATCAACAACTTACTTATCCAACTGCTACAACATAAAACAATACCTGACGCGAGACTTATTGCTCGTAGGATACTATCCCAATTACTCACAATCAGCGCAACGGCTACAAATGCGTCAGCATTCCACAAAGACAATTTCTTGATCGCAGTCGCATCCTACCTTCTGTGCCATCCACCAGAGTTGTAAGCTTCTCTTGCAACTGCTCCATCTGTGTCGCAAAATTGACACTTAATTCACGTAACTGCATTAAACTCTCCAATTCCTGCTTTTTCTCCGCGATGCGTGAAGCCAGGATCGAATTGTGTTGTGCGGACGAGGGGAATGTGGCTCCTGTTGTTGCTGTCGGGACGAATGTCGTCCGGCGGGGTGCATATGACATTTTCGAAGCGGCGTGCAATTTGCCGTGGTAAACGTGTGAACAGAAATGCCGGGGACTTGTATAAGAGTTATGCAGACTCTGTAGAGCTGTTGGTTCAAGGCCGTCAATCTGTCGCGACGCGAAGGAGGAACGCGTTGGTCAATACGGCACAAAATGAGTTGCGCCTTCGCCATAAATATTATGCAGTTCCATGCCCATGCCGGCGTAAGGCCCTCAAAATCCAGGACAGTCGTCATGGAAACAATACCCTAACCCTTGAGTGGACCGTAAACAACATTGTTTGCGACGGCCGAGGACGGAGTTTGCATGCCGATAATCAGCAGCACGCGAGACAGCAGTCGGACGGGCATGAATGCAGTTCCACAGTCTAGATTGAGTCATTTATTGAAAACATCCTAGTTTCAAGTAGAACTTTTCACTAGACTGAATAAACATTTGAGTTTGGAGCCAGATATTAATTGATCACCAGAGCATTGGAATGGCGAAACTCGTGGAGCACGTACCGACTGAAACGGTTGATTCTGGTATGTTATTCCTGAAAATAAATACTGACGTTCTGCGGGAGAGAAAAACACTGACCTACATGGGTATAACAGTGAAGCGTCGATTTCTGCGGCAAAATCGAGAACTAGCACGGTACGTTGTCTGTGTTCCGTCTGTTATAGTGGCCTTCTAATACGTTCTTCCGATATGTAGTGTTAACTCAAGTCATTCAACACGCATAGGTAATCTGGAATCAAAAATCGCGAGTCTTATATCCGAAAACCTCGAACTCCGACAACAAATTATTACACTCGAACATTCACGAGAGCAATGGATCACGCGCAAATGTTCTGACGTGCGGATGAAAGTACAACTGAAAGTTAAGGAAATAGAAGAATTACTGGATGCGTTTGAGATGAGCGCCAAGGACGCGATCTACGCAAGTCCAGATGGCGCAAGCGACAGTAGCTCGGGACGGCGAGATAGTCTTGATAGCATTGTCGGTGTGCCGGCTTCCGCTATTCATGTCAGCACGCGGAAAAAGTCATCACCGAAAGGGATCGTCATGTCACCTCCTGCATATCCAGATTTGGATGAAGGAGGCGTGGACGGGCCGCAGGTGAGCTATGAAACATGGTACGGCTGCGAATTGTTCTTGATGGAGCAGTATTAATACCTGTAGTGCCAATCGCCCTCAATCCCCTCAGCCGAAAGAAGCACATAGATTTGCGCCAGAAGAGCTCTCGGCAGAGGAGATTCCAGAATCACCATCCGAACCGTCTGATTCTGTGCCGCTGCCAAATATAGTCTCAGGTACAGATACTGTCCGGCCACGACGAAGACGACGCGATAGCTTACAAGAGATGGATATCGTGTCGATGGTAAAGACTCAAAATGCGAACTACAAAGCGAAGTTGTTACAACGCGTTTCTGCGCCTGTACTCGACGACGAACAAGAGAACAAATTTGTTGATTCCCAGATGGTTGTTGACGATGGCGTCGAGCTGGTTGCATTACCGGAGAATGTACCACCGTCCGGGCCAGAGCCAGTACCAGTTTCAGTTCCAGAGACTAAGAGAAGTGAAGTTAAGACCACGGCGACCAAACGACGGTTACCGATGTCAGCAAATAACTCAGCATCTGATACTGTTGACAAATCTACAAAGCCAGCGCCGTCATCGAGGCTTTCATCTCGACGAAGTTCCGTCTCTAGAGAAAATTTACCGGAATCTAAGTCTGCCCAAGAAACGCGGGAGTTGTCTCCGCCGCCCGCAACCCGGCGAGCGTCCAGACGCAGTTCTATTTACAGGGAGCCAGTGAGGGATACAGCAGTACAATTAAGTGTCCCTAGCGACGAGGCTCGAATGACGTTGGGTGAGAACGATAAGAATACGATAGTCTCGAAGGACAATAAAAGTATGGAGAAAGCAGTCAAGTCTGAGCGGAGAGCCTTACAGCCAGGTAGATATTCTTTGTTTGTGTTTTATTCCTGACTTTTTCATATGCTAATGAACACGTAGTGGATGTAAATCTTGAGTCCGATGCCAGTAATGCTGGTGTCAAGAAATATACTAAACCAACTCCTGTGAGAGAAATCGAAGTCAAGCAGGCGGAACCTGCAGGACCAAACGCCGAGGATGAAAGGCAGGTCTCAACGTCTCCAGATGGCGGCAGACGAACGGTTCGAGCGCGAAAGAGCGTGAATTATGCGCTGCCGTCACTGCGGGTGAAGATGCGACGGGACCAGGATCAGTTGGTTGACGCTATCGTGGTGCCAGATCAGGTTGAGGACAAGTTAGAACCTGAGAAGAACGGCGAGCCGAGACTTACGCCTGCTGTTGAAGTCAAGGTCAAGCAGGAGGATACAGATGAGTTGAAAACGGTGGATTATTTAAGCACGATTCCGGACGCAAGTCGATCTGCGGCTGCTGGACTGGACGGTGATAAACAGAAATGGCGCAATACGACTTTGCCGAATCTGCTGGACGCCGTCAAGCTTGAGCCAACAGATGACAAGCCTGTGAGCGAGTTCCAGTTTCAAATGCCTAGCGTTAGTGCGAAGACGACGAGAGGTCCTGCCTCACTGGGCGTCCCACCGCACAAGATACGGGAGGATATATTTGACTTTGCTGCTGATGATGTCGATACAAGTAAAGCGAGACGGAAGTCTGGCATTCCAGCTTCTGCCTCGAGGATAGGTATTGCACAGCGAGTTGACGGTGGGAGTGCAAGTGGTAAGAGACGACCAAACCGGCAAGCTGGAGTTGATGAGGATGGGCGAGGCAATAAAACAACCACTGCCACGAAACGACGGTTGAGCATGGTTGCATAGTATTCATATTTATTCTGTACATTTTTATTCAATCTTTATTTCATCTATGTATAATGGGTTGTATGGCGTTTCGTTCGTGTTGATCATATTATGATGCTGTATGATTCGGTCGTTATGTTGTAGGCTGCGTCGTTGTATTCATTCGAGTTAATAGACCTGTTTATCCCCGAACGCAGCGCACAATTGTGCTTCCTCAGGTGCGGCCGTCAAGAGAAACCGCATTGGGAGGACAATTACAAAGTACAGATAAAAAGATTGACTTAGGAACAATTAGGGATAACTTGCAAGCACGGTCGGAATTGGTCAATCAGAGACTGTACTAGATCAACGTCTACAACTAATACGTCCTATCATTTACAGAAGGCACAATCAATGTTGGAGAGTAAGCGAGAGTACTACAAAGCCAACGGTCATGACAATGTGGAAGCAAAAGGAGACAGTAAACATAGCAGAATTATTAGAGAAGAATCTTATTCGCGCTAGGTTGTGCTTACAAGACAGCCTTTTACTGTCATCGAGCATCATTCTTTTCTACAAAATCTTCAAAGATGTATATTCCTGGCGGCCATTTCCTTCTCGCAAGACTTTAAAGCTAAGAGTCAATGTAGAGTTCGAGGCATACCGTGAAAGATTAAACCAAGAACTTGTCAACAACTGCACAAGGTTTGAAGATCTACTACGACTTTCTTGATGAACAAGACGCTTATTAGTATAGCATTGATCTTTGACCCTAGGTTTAGAACCGAGCTATTGAAAGCAAAGACGACTGATGATGAGGCTACGAAATTGACTGTAGAGGCCATGAAAGAGAAGTTGCATAGAGAGTATCCACTTGTGCTGGCAGAGAGAACTGAACCATATTCAAAGAGTTGGGAAGCCTGCATTGGAGGCTCGCATGCTCTTAAAGCTACAGCCTTGAAGAGCTTTGCGGTCAGAGACATCGACAGCTCCGTTGAGGAAGAGATACTTGCTGTGGCTACTACTGAGGAGCGATGGCTGTTACGGTGGTGGAGAGCTCACAAAAAACGCATATGGCTTGCGGCAGCCATGGACTATCTTGCAATCCCAGCCTCTGAGTAGCGGTTGAGGTGTTATTCAGTGATGGCAAAGACAGGCTTAAGAAGGCACTCAATGAAGTCAGGAACCATGAGATCGCTTACTCTGCATGCAAATACTCCAAGGGAGCAGATATGTAATTATGTTCTTTATACACCTATTTAAATGCTCAAACTTCTCCAGCTCGCTCTCCCCCTCCACAAGCAGCTTGAGGACTATAGCCGTACCCAAGAGCCTACCAACTATACGATTGTACGAGCAACCAACCTCGTTTACTCGTAAACTTCTGCAACCAATCGTATAGTAATCGTATTAGACTATACGATTACGAGTTACGATTGCTCGCAAATCGTATCCACCCTTAGCCAGAGACTCCGGGCCCAGCCCAAGGCCGCAAGCGGATAGGCGGATTGGGCGGATAGGATATCCGTGCGGATGTCCGCCATACTTTCTAGATATCCGCCAATTTGCCGGATATGGCGGATAAATGATAGAGCGTCAAATCTACTCCTGAATTAGTGTTTTATTTGTCTTGGTTTGTCTGTTCGTTTGTCTTGGTTTGGGATCCGGGTATACGAAGAGCAGCAGCTTGGCAGAGCATATAAAAAGGGGTTTGTCCTCGCTGCCAGGCAAGAAAAAAAATCTTGTCTTCTTGTGTATTATTTATAATACAATCTTGCTTGCCTTGCCCTGTGACAATAAGGTCTATTTGATGCCGTCCTACCTATCTGATGTAGGAATCCGAATAGACCATTCATAAACAGGCTAATCGGAATAGACCAATCCTATATAGGTAATTGAGGCGATTGGCGGATAAGGCGGATATCTGGCGGCTGAATATACGGATACCAATCCCGCCATCCGCCCTCGTAATAAGTGGCGGATATCTGTATCCGCAACAGCCGGGAAGAGTACGGCCATCAGATGTTTACTGTTCCTGAAACTCTCAGCGATTGAGGGTCAGTTTATGGCAACCATGCGGGTGTAGTGAAACTTTATTTCAGTAGACCGACCGATAAGCTCGCTTATGAAGTGGCTGTAAACATTACATCGTTATAACGGGGTTCAATTGACTAATCACACGTTCTCGTCAACGTTGGGGCTTACTTATAAATGCTGCGGCTGGGCTGTTGAGGCTTATTTGAAATGCTGCGGCCGGGTGGTTATTGATGCCGGCAATTGATTGCGCGAGAGTACCAACGTAAGTGAGCCGCACTGCCGGACTTACGGCGTTTTCCAGGATGCCGAGTAATTTCGGATCGACAATCTGCAGGATTAATAAAGAGTCATTTGTAATCCGTAACGAATGCGGCTGCAGGACGCCGCCAGATAATGTGATATAGCTGTCGTCAAGGCCCCAAGTGAATTTGTTATGGAGATAGTTGCAAATTTCCATACACCTGTGCTCAATTAGGCATGACTAAACTTATTGTTGTCCTAGGCGGCACTGGCACGCAAGTATGATTTTGACAGCCAGAACTGTGCGGGGTCTGCGGTGTTTTGCTGACTTTTAGCACTGCAGGGCGCGTCCGTGATTGATGCGTTTATCAATGATCCCGAATGGAAGATCAGGACTGTCAACCGCGACCCGGCAAAGCCGGAATGCAGACGGCTCGAGGACAAAGGCGTACAAGTCGTCAAGGGCAGTTTTGACGATGTTGATTCTCTGATTGCCGCGTTTCAGGTATAGTGGGTATTTGTTCTCACGAGTCGTCGTCCTCGTCGTCACCAACGCTGAATTTAGGGGGCCAATGTGGTTTTCGGGGTGACCGATTTCTGGGCCGCGTTCGGCAATGCCGACACACCAGCAAAGCTTAGGCCGGGCCAGTTGATCAACGAGTACTGCTACGATGTCGAGGTCCAGCACGGCAAGAACATTGCCGACGCGGTGGCGGCGATTGCCGGCTCGACGCTCGAGACGTATGTTTGGTCGAGCCTGTCGCATGCGGCAAAGTGGAGTCGCGGCAAGTACACGTGGAACTACCACTTTGACTCCAAGGCGGTCGTGTACGAATACATCGTTGCGACGCACCCCGTGCTGGCGAAGAAGACGTCGACAGTGCAGATCGGGTGGTATGCGGATAACTGGAAGAAGATGGCCCAGCTGGCGCCCCGCAGAGCCCCGGACGGAGTGTACGAGTGGGTCAGGTGCGGTCCGGGGGATGCGCTGATTCCGTGGGTCGACACCGAGCACGACGCGGGCAAGTTTGTGCGCGCGTTGGTCCGGACGTCGCCAGGGAAGCATCTTCTGGGGGTCAGTGAGATGGTGACGCCGGACAAATACATGGAGCTGTGGGGACGGCTGAATAGCGTGCCGGCCCGGTCGCGGATGATTTCGGCCGACGAGTTTGACCAGTTGTGGCCGTCGCCGCTGTTGGCTCGGGAAGTGAGAGAGAGTAGTTTTTACATTGATGAGTTTGGATGGGATGGCGGCGAACCTGGCGTCCTGCGGCCGAGCGACGTGAGTTATTGTTGTCGATTTCTGGCTTCATTGTCATTATGTCTGACCGTTGTTGCAGCTTGCATTCGAGCAGCCCCTGACCACGATCGAGGAATACATCAAGGCGCAGGACTGGTCTAGCATCCTCCATTAGGCCCGAACTGCACGGCAGACACGGGAGAGAAATGCTGGTGATTGATGGTTATGTGTGTGAAACGCGCAGAATGGAAATATAAGTCTTATGACCAAACTGACAATTCTATTGCCGGGGATTAAATGTGACGTATAATAACATGCCACAGATTCGATCGATTAAACAAACTTACTTGTCCGGGCCCGATCGTTCATTTAATCCACATGATCGAGATCATGTGTCCAGCTCCGCAAATTGGGCTACGGCACCAACCCCTCGGCCGTGCGTGACCGCGCGATCGTCGGCGTCAATCGCGTCCAGGTGCGTCGAAGGCGAAGGTTGGGGAACCCAACTCCACGCAATATGACCCCGCAGGAAAAGAAAAATAAAAAAATAAACAAAAAAATTTGCAAAACCTCTCTGGCCGTAGCAACGATCGGAGCTGCCCCCCGGGACCTTGTTCTCGTGGTCTCGAAGTCTCGAATTTGCGGGCGGCCAAAAGACAAGACACGGGGAACAAACGTGGTGGCCCCTCTCGGATTCGACTGGCCAAAAATAGACAATATGCACCACTGCCGAATTCGTTGTGTAATTCAACATGTCAGAATAATGGTTCTGCAAATCGTTTAAAGGAGGTCGGCAAAACGTGCCGAGCGAGGCTGTGCGGGTCCGAAATTAGCTGTTCGGCACTTTGGCTTTGCGTGACCCTGAACCAGTCACTGGCAGTTGTCGAGACAACGGGGATGCATATTTTGCGACTGTCCGGGTAACTCCTTTTTATAGGGGGCCGGTCGCATCCCTGCTGACTGCGGCTTGCGCAGCCGCCACAACAGTGCCAAACAGTTTTAGTTCGGAATTTGGCCATTCCAGAGAGAGGAGACCATTGGCATCATCGGAGGCAAATCCGACAAATCGCGATGGGCGTTGCCACGCAGACCGCATCATGTCCTGCGAAAGGATCTCTCAACTCACCGAGGGTCTGACCTGCGATGACGTCGCCGCTAGACCTGCGCTAAACCGCCTTGGGACCAGTAACCGACTCACGTTGTGAGGTTTAACGTAGTTAAGGTTTAATGCAACTAGCCAGGCGAGTCGATCCTTCCACGTTGCCGAGGAATTTGAACGGGGAATGCGAAATTTTTTCATTTACTTTTTCGCTTTTCACTTTTCAGGGTACCGCATTTCCGATGACTTGCTATTCTTTTTCTTTGAGACGATCTGCAACCGCGAATAGGGGGATGCCAAATGGACGAGAAGAGCACAGGTCACGGCTTTTGCCAGCGTTGCGGCTAGTGGCGCCTGCAAGTGATCTGCGGACAGACGACCTTAGTCTTTCTCCGCTGCTGATCCCACGAAAGAGCGGCTGTCATGATTAATTAATTCTCCTGGCTGTCTGCTTGGAATAGACGAGTCGTGCAAGCCCATAGAAGTTGTCTTACAAATCAGAGCGTCAACGTAGTCCTTTTTGCATTCCAACAATAGTCGTACGTTTTGCTCCGGTTATAGAACGTCCTGGAGAGAGCGAGTTGGGGGAGGCCGCGCCGGGTAAGTTGGTTGCGGTTTTTTTTTATTTTTTTTTTTTTTTTTGCGCGACAAGGTTTTTACCGAGTCTGGTAACGGACCATGCCATGTGCCGCTTCGCCAAGTCAAATGGCGCATGACGTGTCGACTGCAGAACAATTCGAACAGCCAACATCAATTTCTGGCCGCCCCCTCGTTTTCCATAAAAGATGCACTAGATTGATTCTCTAATTATATATACAAGTAATTCCCACAACCATTGATAGTAAATACTCTTTCCAAAGCAAGAAGACGCCATCCATGATTCCCAAGCCCAATTTTTTAATATCCATTTTATTTCCCGTCACAAATTTTGTCAACTCCATGATCCGTGTAATAAATGTCCAGCCGATCCCAATGAATAATGCGTAAGCGGAGCCCACTGAGTCATCGGTCGACCGATGAATGGACCAGAGCGACGGTGGGCGCGGGACGAGGCGGATAGCTTCTATGTTGCAGTGCAATAAAAGTATATAGCAAACATGAGTCCAAAAACTAATTCAACAATGTACATTGTCGATGATGATGATGATGATGTAGCATATGCATCTATGCATTACACTCCGTAGAGAAGCGTGTTCGGCGCGACAGGTCGATGGGGCACTGCGGAAGTGTAGCGCGACTGCGACTGCTGGGGGCGCCCGGTCTGGAGCCTTCCATAATACAGATCGTGGCTGCCATTGCCCTTCTCGTAGAACGGAACAAAGTAGTGGTTAGGCGGAGACATCTCGACCTGGACCTGAACAGCCGACGACCGGCGCCCGCTCTCGGAAGCGGACGAGTGAACAGGGAGGAGTGGCGGTGAGACTGGCGCCGAATGACTCTGGGCTTTGGCCTTTTCGTGGTCGTGCAGCTTGCAGGTTTCCGAGCAGTAGATCGATCCGGCCGGGCAGACTTTGTCGCAGACAAAGCAATAGTCTTCTAGCCAGGTCATTATGGTACTTCCAGGCGAGTCTGACGAAGAATCGCGGAAGAGTGGGTTGATGTTGTGTTGTAGATTGTAGATCTGGCAGGTTGGGAGGGCCGGGCCGGCGTAGAAATATATACAACGGTCTAGTCAGCCGGTGCAGCTCGGGCCCCGTCATCGAGGAGACGTGAGTCACAGCGTGACTTGCGTCGATGGCGCAAGCACTGACACCGCACCCACGCGCCGGGTAACAATTCTGGCGTGCTTAGCACACGTGTCGGCTCCAGTGCGGCATATATGGTGCATTTGCAGCGTCGGCTGTGCAGGGGTGCCACATGCCTCGTCGTTGCCGGCATGGCGAAATTATGGCGCGAGAATGAGCCAACGACGGAGCCGCACGCACGCATTCGCGTGGCTTCGTCGCCAGGTGCTCACTTCACTGCCCCATTGCTGGCGTTGACCCGGCCAACGTGCTCTGGAACCTCTGCCCAATTTTTTTTAATCTTTTTTTTGTTGACAGCGGACACCTTGCGAGTCGGTCGCGATCCTCGCAACCTGCCCCATTCTGCCGGCATGATCTGCGGGTACTCCCGATCGTGGTCCACGTCACCACAAAACTATGCGCGCTGGCAGAACATAGCCTCGTACGTGGCAGTTGTTGGCGCCTTGCCAGTTTCTTACACACTCCCCTCATGGAGAGTGATGACTCGCGCATTGCGTGACGTTGATGCCACCTGAATGGGAGCAGAGCTGCCAACAGATCAACTCACCTTGATGGCGCAATCTTGTGTTATTTGTTGGTCTTCCAGATTAACATAAAGTAATTACCATTATCACTATCATTATCCTGCCCAGCAGGTGATTACCACGTAATATTGCGATAGACAACCTCAGCCGGAGTAGCGTCATACCGAGTCATATGCGGGTATCGTCATACCTGTAAGTTTTTGCACTATCCCAAACCTACTCACATGTCGGCCCACTTTGCGTGTTTGTCCCGACATGCGGCATTCCGAGTGACGGGTTTTTTGACGACGGTTAATGGACCTCCAAGGTCAGCCAGAGCACTCTGTTGCTAAATCTTACACGCCGTGGGGCAGTCTGGGGACCTTCCCGGCGCGTATTGTTCTCCTTAATGTTACAGGTGCCGGGGAGTCACTTACGATCCCCGGTCCCCCAGTTTGATGTCCCTTGTTGGAACGTGCAGCCCTATGGTGGGCCAAGTTGAACTCGTCGCTTACGATTGGAAATGGATTGGCGGTTTGCAACGCATCGATGCCATATTTCGCATCGTTAACGTTCGACCGGTGCGAGTACAGAAAATCTGTATGATACAACAGCGGCACTCACGTCGTGGTGCTGCAATGAATGAAACGGCGGGAACACACACTCCAGAACCCGCTCAATTACTGGCGAACAACCGCTCACTAACCGAAATTTGACGGCAACCGGGGAGGTACTTTGTAGTTTGTGCTCACACAAAAAGCGAGTAATGAAAAGACCCCCAAGGTCTGGATCGAAGTAGCGTGGAAGTGAATAATCGTTATTTTGTGATTACCGCCTCAGTAGTGTATCATAATTCTCAGCACCGAGCCGTCGCACTTCGGTCAGCTTATGACGTGATCTGCGCGAGTTATATACTTCCTTCAGCTTCTAGCGACTGTAGTGACAGCTAACTGTGCAATCCAAGGAATCGACGACCAAGATGACTTGACTGCACCAAGATGGACCTTGTCACAGCCCCCAAATTGGCCAAATACACCAGTTTCAGGGTTAGGCTCGCACAGTTGCTCATGCACAGCCACGGATATGCCCTAAACAAGACATGTGTATGCCGCAAAACTCGCACCGCAAACATTCAGTGTTTGGCGGGAGAAGTTGGTTCGTGCGAGGGCTAGATCGCGCATAACCGGCCCATTCAGGAGCAAGCGAACCCTTAACTTTGCACACTGACAGCTTAAGGCTTTCGTAGTGAGTGATCCGCACGCATCCCTCACAATGGGCTTTAGTCACGATGACGTAGGTTTAGTCATTGTTTTGTCAGTTCCGGAACCTAATGCGACGCTGCCGAGAATAAGCGGGTTGACGGTCCTCCGCATACTGGCTCTATCGCATATATATCATGCTCAGGAGCCACCGCCCAGTCTTGTCGAGTTTGTATTATTCTTCACCCAGTCGAGGTTCACAAATAGCATACTACCGGATCGTACTGATTTCGCGCCAATTGTTAAGTGTAAGCGAGTTTGGCCTTTCGGATTCGATGCGGTGGAAACTGGCATTGACGGGATATATAGGGTTCAGCAATGAGTTCGCAGCAAAAACAAGGCGAAATTCTCAAGTGGGCGAGCACGGACGGCGAGTTCAGACGCAGGCCTGCACGTCCAATTGAGATCTTGAGTCGAGTTCGGACGTAGCTAATACGGTTCTAGTCTTCCTATAGAAGTTTCATTTCGAGGGAGCCCGGCGCACAGTATCCGCCTGAGAAGGGCAGATATCATTTGTATATCTCGTGGGCGTGTCCATGGTACGTGTGCGCAGACACGATCGACTGTGACGACAGTGCTGACGACTCTTTGGCAGGGCCCACCGAACTGCGATTGTGAGAAAATTGAAAGGACTAGAAGGCATTATCGATCTGAGGTGCGTAAAGTCACGTTCCGTCGAGATTTATTTAACGCTGCTAACGGTAATAGCGTCGTCGACTGGTATCTTGGTGAGATGGGCTGGAAGTTCTCGACGCCAGAGGAAACTCCGGGCTCGACGATCGACCCCGTGCACAACTCGTCCTACTTGCGGGAGCTGTACTTCCGGATGAATCCTGGACACGACGGAAGATTTACAGTGCCAGTCTTGTGGGATAAGAAGACCGATACGTTGGTCAACAACGAGTCTTCTGAGATCATTCGCATGTTCAACGAGGAGTTTGACGACCTTGTCGATGACAAGTTCAAGGGTGTTACGTTTTACCCTAAATCGCTCCGCAAGGACATTGACGAGCTCAACGAATGGGTTTAGTAAGTTTAGCATGACAGGTTAATTTGAAGCTTTGTCTAACGGCATTGCAGCGACACAGTCAACAACGGCGTCTACAAGGCCGGCTTTGCTACAAAGCAGGAAGTCTACGAGTCCCACGTGGTCACACTTTTCAAGTCCCTAGACCGTCTCGAAGACATCCTGGCCAAATCCACGGGTCCGTACCTGTTCGGCGATGTTCTCACAGAGGCAGACATCAGGCTATATACGACCATCATCCGGTTCGATCCCGTGTACGTGCAGCATTTCAAGTGCAACATCGGCATGATCCGGCAAAACTACCCGCAGCTGCACAAGTGGCTCAGACATTTGTATTGGGAGATTCCCGAGTTTAAGGACACGACAAATTTCGAGCACATCAAGAAGCACTATACCAAGAGTCATAGGCAGATTAATCCGTTTGGCATCACGCCCGTCGGACCGCTTCCCGACATCGAGCCGAAGTAATTTGCTTTTTTCTGTCCGCCTGTCTCACTGTCTTTTAATGTATCTGGTTAGGTATGTCTAGTTAACGTAATTTGTGATAGCAAAATAACAGCTACCATGTCCAAAAATGGCAGCCATCCCAAACATTGCATAACGAAACCCCAAAAAAAAAATAAAAAGAAAATGGATTCATGCCTCGCCCGCCATAACCATTTTGCATGCAATCCACAACCCGTCTATTGCAATTTGTGAGCTAGACTTGCCCATGATGTAAGCGTTATCGTACGCATTGCCTTTATCAGCGATCGAAGTCCACGCACTCGGCTTCTTGTTGCCGACCGTTATGGTATATTCTGGGCGGCGCTTCGCAAATGTGTCCGAGTTGAGCCAGTCGGCAAGTTGCTGCATCAAGCCAGCGTCATCCGCACACGGCCCAAACACTACTAAACTCTGCACACTGTCGTTAGAAACCAAGGCATAAAGCATGCTGCGAGCCATATAATCTTACCAATCGGTCTGAAGGGCTAGTTGATTGCATTATGCGAGGCACCGACTCAAGTGCTTTCATGGCGGCCACGTTCATACAACGTGCGACCTCGAAACGCGAAACAGTAAGCCTGCCCTCGGAATCAATCAATATCTCGGGCATGGCCGCATCCACGACACACTCAGCCGGCGACTCAGGCTCGGATAGGCAATTAGATGGCACAAGATCGGCCGCCGGGCTGTCCGTCGGCGGCGTGATATCAAGTGGCAACGAAAACGTCTTCGCATAAAAGAACGTCCTCATCAGATCATCATGCAGCCTGTTGTCGTAGAAATACGGCGCGCCGGAGCCGACCATCAACCTCGGCGGCCCTGCCTTTGATACTGGCACGCATTCAAACAGGTCGTCATCATATACACGTCCTGCCAGCTGCTTCTGAACCGCGTCCAAGATCAACTGCCTCCCGTCACTATTGAATCTGCTCCCTTGCGCTTGCGTTTCCGCCTTTATGCCGATTGCCTTTTCAATTCGGCTTTCAATCTCAGAAAGAATGAAGACCTCGTGATCGGCTCCATCGGACCGGTTCATTTGCCATATTCCAAACCTGTCTTCAGGACAAAGCTTATAAACCCTTTGCGAAAGACCGAAATAGTCCCAGAGAAGTACATGCAAGACCTGGTTTGGCCGCCGGATACCGCCAGCATTGGAGTCAAGCGCAAAGATGGCAGCGCATTTGGTCTCAGCCACGATCTCAACTGCAGACAGATTCCACCCCGCGCTGTCCAATGCGCGCAAGAAAATATTATCGCTGTTCTCGCCAGGACAAAATGTGTCTGGTATGCAGAATAGGTACTTTACGTTATCATGCCGCTGCAATGTCGGAGCCACGCCACTGTTCAAGTAAGACATTATCTTTGACGATAAAGCCGACAGGAATGATGAAATCAGTGTGACAGAGTGAGGCTTGGAAAAAATATGCTGGACGCGACATTCTGATGGAGCTGGACCTCCGCCCCATCCGACTATTCCATCCGCGGTGTCGTTAAGGTACACAATACTAGGAATCTGCATACCATTTAGTCATATCCAGACTCAGACAGTTTCTAAAAGCGGCGACTCACAGCAAAGCTAGCATCCGTCGACCAGTCTTTTACTAGAACGATCTCCGTCATGAAGTCGTACTTGACGCCGACAACAGTGGCCGCATGACTCATGTAAATACCTACTACGATCTTGGCGTCGTCTTTAGCCTTAACGCTATCAGACACACGATACTGCTGCTCAATCCCCTTAATCACGTCCAGAACTCCATCAACCCATAGTGCTGGCCCCTGCAGCGTGACTCCAATTCGTCGGCACAGAGGACATTGTGACGTCTGTGCCAGCCAGGGTTCAATCATTCTGCGAGAGAAGTAGTGTCCACATGATACGTTGACCATATCCTCGCCAATATCATTCAACAGTGGACACGTAACAAGCTGGCGTAGATCGCTCACTATTTTCTTGTTGCTGGTCTTCACGGCTTCCTGTAACACCTCGTAAGGCGTCGGTTTGAGGTCTAGTCCGTCGTGCCCGATAATATCAGCCTCCGATATTGGCGACGGCCAAATATCTGTCAAGTCCGTCTTCGGGGGTTCATCTAGGGCATCCAGTAGCGCAAATACATGGTCAGCCTGGATGCTCCTATTTAACAGGACTCGGGAGAATTTCGTGAGATTTGTCCTACCTGCTGACGAGTACGCCTTCGATAACGACGAATGTAGGCAACGCAGCAGTCCCATTATAAGTGCATCCTTTCTTCCAGTTCCAGAGAGCTTCGTACCATCTACAATATCTGTCGTGATATCCCTGATCCGATTACCGCCTATCTTGTGATCGGGATCTGGCCTGCCGGATATTCCGGTCAGCTCTGAGATGAGGTCAATGACGAAGTCAATAAACCTGTCCGTTGGCGTACGTAATGCCTCTTCGATAACAACAAGCTTTTCTATCCAGCTGTCAAATATGCTCTTTGTTGAAAGTACTCGAATCAATGCCTCGTGGTCAAACCCTTGCGATTTGTCTGCTGCAGCATCAATGACCCTTCGAACGAAATTCGTGCTCTCGTGCGGATGTGCCGCAATCACCAGTTCCCTGATCAGCACGGTGGATGTATTCCTCAGGTAGTAATATGTCTCCAAATCGGCTAGCTGCGAATATATGGCCTCGCGGTCCGTCTTCTCGGGCCATGGGCAAATGCCCCGCATCAAGCATACCGCCAGAACTGTGTGGACCACATTCGCATAGGCGTCGTCATACGGCTGGTCATTTCTCCACCTCCAACGCTTAAATAACGTATGTACAACCTCAATCAGGGCTTCTACGGTCAACACCCAATTCCCTGCTATGTCGCCAGTCAGTTTCCGTATACTGACAATCCGCTGGCCGAGCATGACAGTATCCAAATTAATCATTTTGTCTACATATTCAGGACCTTTCACAGCCTCTCCCACGAGCTCCAGTACAGTCTCATTCAGGTTGTCTCCAATATCCGGCGACATAAGTGTAGACGTCGGGGAGCCCAAAGATGGTGAGCTGTGCATATCGGACCCTGTTGACAACGTCCTGGTAAATTGCAAGCAAAGCAACTGCGACTGTGATCTAGTCGTCGCCGACCGAGAGTACGATTGCCGATGATAGCTCGTCGGTGCAACACTAGCGATGCGCAACAAATGTCCAATAGAATCAGTGGACGCAGAACACGGCGATTTGTTGTCGACACCATTCTCGCTGTCTCTGTCATCTTGAGCAAGATCCTCAACCTGTAGAACCGACGTTAAAGGGCGCGTTCCTCTTTGTTTGAGCGACATAATGGATCTGCCTCACGCGTCTACTCTCGGAGGGCTATGGCAGCGTGAGATCGCCGACTGTGAAGCCTCGTAATCACCGTGCTATCGTTGCGTGGCTGACATCAAAAACGGAAGTAAACAGGCCATGCGAAAACGTCAGGCTGGCTTTTAAGGACTCGAGTTCAAATGTAGCCCGCCCCGTATCTCATTATCTACAAGAGGCTGTGGTATTTGGTGCGGCGCTGCGTACGAAGAGCACGAACACGACCACAGCTACCAAACTTTAATTACTGACCTACAGATATAAAACTTCGTTCCCACGCAACACCATGATATCAGATGCATGCTATGATAATTAACTGACAAGCCAATAATGACATCTAATCCCAGAATAACTAGCTTTTTAATGGCCAACTCCTGAAGACGCCAATCATATGAGAGTCCGTAGTAATTCTACGCTAATTTATGCTTAAGCTTCACCAATTGCAGGTATCAGGATCTTCTCCTTCGCGCCCTGCCCTCTTTTCAAGAAACCTTTACCTCCCTTAGCCTGCGCTAGCTTCTCAAAATCGTCTTTAAATTTTCTGAAGAGTAAGATGCATGCGCGTGCATCTTCGACCGAGGAGTGCTCGTCTCCTTGAATATCAATATCCAGATATTCCTTAGCAAGTTTCTTCAAAGATGGTGCGCGACCCTTGGACAGTTTTCGGAATGCAGGATGTTTAGATGTATCACGAATTAGTCGCTTCGGATGAGCGATAAGGAGTACCTTTAAATCATTCGACACAGCATGTCCGACTAAAACCCGATCCTTCAAAATCTCACCGACTTTGAACTGAACTTCTTTAAATGATTTCGCTAAGGAATATGTTAGTATCCGCAAAAGACATCGCGATAATAGCGCATACCGTTCTGCATATCCGAAGGTCTGATACCACTAACCCAAGTTCGCCAATCCGTAACCTTCTCCTCAGGTCTTACGAATTCATCAAGTACGACGGCCCCATAAAAGTTGACAATCGATACCCTAGCTAGTACCGACCTCTTTCCTTCATAACCAACACCAACGAACTCACAGTCCAACGACACATACTTGCCGATGGCGGTCTTCGTCTCGTCAATCTCCACTGGCCGATTCGAGAATTTCAATGCACCTTTCCCAGCAGTATTGTCATCGGCTCCCATAGCCGCGAATAAATGGGCTGTAGCGGATTTAGCTGGCCACTTGTCACCGGATGGAACTGCCTCAGCTCCGTACGCCTTCCGTAAGTCCTCCAGCGGAATATCGTTATCGTCCGCCCATTTTAGCAGATCTTCCTGACTGCGCTTCTTGCCTTTATTTATGCCCTTTTCAGCAATCTTAGAGACAATACTCTCCAGAGACGGTTCCTTCTCCTTCCTGTACTTCCGTTTCGAACTCCCCGAGCGGCGGGAATGCTCCTCTTCCCGTTTCCGCTTTACTGTCGGCTCTTTTTGAGATTGCTGAAAGGCAAGCCAATTAGCGGATAGTGTCGCTGCCATCACCCTATTTTCCAAAGCGCCACCAGCAAGTGTACTTCCTACACAGACTTTGTGGAAGATTCCTGGCAGATTCTTGGTATGTTTCGAGTTGGCTTGTTCTTCCGACAACTTTTTTCGGTTGGGAGGAATGAGCAGAGCTACTAAACTTTAAATGGTTTAGTAGCTGTATCGCAGCGAAACGGTCCATACAATTTTGTTAGTGACAACCGTACCATTAACTAAAACTCCCAAAGAGGTCTAGCGCTGGAAAAATTTGGATAGCTCATCTCAACTGCCTTCTTCGATTGTATAATCGCTGCCAACAAGAGCTGATCACAGCGCATTCAGTGCATATGCTATTAAAATGTCGGGTCCCAGGCATCGAAATAACAAGCAGCAGCCTGCTAAGCGGGTGAACGAGAAGCAGTTGAGACGAGAGCGTGATCTCAAGGACATGCAAGAACTGGCACAGCAAATAGCTGATTTCGTATGTCAATATCCACTGTAATTGCGTCAGCCAGCTATGCTAATTTGGAATTAGGACTCGAAAGGAGTGACTTCCTTTGGCGAACTGCCTATATCGAAGTTTACAGCTATTGGCTTGAAGAAGTCGCATTTCACGACCTTGACTGATATTCAGAAAGCCTCGATTCCCTTGGCGTTGAAGGGAAGGGATATATTAGGTGCCGCCAAAACCGGCAGTGGGAAGACTTTAGCATTTCTAGTTCCGGTATGTGGAGGAGATTAAGGAGTACATTCGTTAGACGCTAATGGGAGCAGTTGCTAGAAACTTTGTATCGGAATCAGTGGACACAACACGACGGTTTGGGAGCTCTAGTGATCTCGCCGACTCGCGAGCTGGCAATCCAAATTTTTGACGTCCTCCGCAAAATTGGTCGTGCTCATTCGTTTTCAGCTGGTTTGGTTATTGGCGGCAAAGATGTACAAGTTGAGCGGGATCGAATTTCGCGTCTGAACATCTTGGTGTGCACGCCAGGCCGCATGCTACAACATATGGACCAAGCGGCGGGATTTGAGATGGGCAATTTAAAATTGTTGGTCTTGGACGAGGCAGATAGGATCCTGGATATGGGCTTTCGTAAGACAATTGATGCCATCATTCAACATTTGCCCAAGAATCGACAAACACTGCTATTTTCAGCTACGCAGACCAAGTCTGTTGCTGATCTCGCTCGACTCAGTTTGTCTCCAAGTGCGGCGGAATATATTTCAGCACATGAAGCAGCATCATCCAGCACACCTACAAATCTTCAGCAATATTACGTAATTACCCCTCTGCCTGAGAAGCTTGACACGCTGTTTGGATTTCTCAAAACGCATCTCAAGGCTAAAATTCTCGTCTTTGCGTCGTCTTCCAAGCAGATCCGGTTCATGTTCGAGACCTTCAAGACTCTTCATCCGGGTATACCGCTCATGCATCTTCATGGTAGACAGAAACAGACAGCGCGGATTGAGGTCACCGACAGATTCGCCGAGTCGAGAAATGCATGTCTATTCTG
Source organism: Lipomyces tetrasporus (assembly GCF_029532465.1). NCBI lineage: Eukaryota > Fungi > Ascomycota > Lipomycetes > Lipomycetales > Lipomycetaceae > Lipomyces > Lipomyces tetrasporus. Next base: position 231,256 of record NW_026611602.1, read on the forward strand.
TACAGATATTGCTGCCCGAGGACTTGATTTCCCTTCTGTCGAGTGGGTCGTCCAACTTGATGCACCTGAGGACGCGGAGACGTATATTCACCGCGTTGGTCGGACAGCAAGGTTCGACTCGGCCGGTCGGGCGCTACTATTCGTCACGCCGTCCGAAGAAAAAGGTATGCAAGCTAGACTAGAAGCGAAGAAGGTTCCGATCGAGAAGATTACAATCAAGGAGTCCAAAAAGAGAAGCATACGCGCAGACCTGCAAGCTCTTTGCTTTAAAAATCCGGAAACTAAGTATCTTGCCCAAAGGGCTTTCATATCCTATTGCAAATCGATCTTCATTCAGAAGGACAAGACAGTCTTTAAGCTCGAAGACTTACCAGTGGAGGAATTTGCCGAGAGTCTAGGTCTTCCTGGAGCACCACGCATCAAATTTTTGAGTAGCCAAAAGTCTAAGCTGCTTAAAAACGCGTCGCAACAGGACTTCTCAGATTCGCAAAATGAAGATGCCAGTGGAGATGAAGTTAAATCAAATGTCAAGGGGACTGTGCGAACTAAGTATGATCGCATGTTCGAGCGCCAGAATCAGAACGTCTTGTCGCAGCACTACTTGAACATGGTCAAAGATGAGAACAACACTGCGAGGAACGCGGTTGAGGATGACGATGATGGATTTATGTCAGTTAAGCGACGAGACCATGAGCTATCGGACTCGAATGCATCAGAGGATGAAACAGGACAGGGTGAGAGTGACAGAAGATCGGTGCCTGCCCAAGAAATTGACGGCATGAGGCCTGCCCAAGAAATTGACGGCGCTCATGCTTCTCGCCGCCAGGCGAAAGCTGCTTTGTCGAAGAAGGCAATGTTGAAGTATAAATCAAATCCCACTAAATTGCTATTTGATGACGACGGTAATCCACATGCGATCTACGAATTCGAAAATGAAGAAGAGTTTAGGAAGCATGGCGAGGCTGAAGAGCAAAAGGCCGAGTTCATTACTAGAGAAGAGCAGCGAATGCGCGACGTTGATGTAGTCGACAAGGCGATCGCAAAGGAGAAGCGACAAGAAAAGAAACGGAAACGCAGGGAAAGAGAACTATTGACGGATGAAGATAACATGTCTGAAGAATACGATGAAGAGGAATCAGGGGGGTCTGAATATGATGACGTGCGGATCAGCGGTGGTAAGCGCAAGAAATGGTTTGAGGAAGAAGGGCAAGCGAAACGTTCGAAGGCAAATGTTATCAAAATTGCTCAGCCAACGTCTCTCGACGATTTGGAAGCTCTTTCGCTTAGCCTTCTTAACAAATAGAATATTGTATTTGGCGCGCTTATTCAAGACTGGGCTAGAAAAGATTATTTGCAGCAGTAGAGATCGCACGTATGTACAGGGCGTCAAGTCAATGCAGCTATGATACAAATGTCTGTAACGATAATCACCCTAGTAATTTCGTAAAGTGCATTAATTTAACAAAAATGGCGGTGCTACCTCTGGGTCTACGCATACTGAGTTAGTGTCGAAGGCCTAAGAAAAAATGTTAGATCGAGCACGAGACAGCGCGACTACAGGGTCTATCATACTTCTATGTGCAATTCAATCAGTACCCGCTTGCGGGAGCCAGCAAACCGCCGATATTCCTCAGATACGCTATTCACCGGTTAGTAGAAATCAATTTGTCATGCCTCTGAATTGACCTACCTAGCCAAGTTCCACTTCTGCACCCGCCGCAGGCACCCTATGACTGTTCCCGTTCGGTGGCGGCCCATACCCCCGCAAACAAGTAGAGGGTAGTTATCCTTATGCGCAATTATATCCAATGCACGGATGATTGAGCTCTCGGGCAACTGGTCCCACGGGTTCGTCGATCGCGTATGTCTTCCGGAGGATCTCGCCATTGCATCCGGGTCTACTTCATCATTTTCCACATCTGCACCACTTTCTATTCCGAGATGGTATATCCGAATTCTATTCACCCGCGTAAAGTTGACAAAGGCCTCAGAAGGTTCTTCCAGTTCCAGCCAAATCACAGCCGTCAATCGCAAATCTGCAATAAACGGGAAGTTGATAGGCGTCGGCTGGCCAGATCTGTATAATTGATCTTCCACTGGACAAAAGTTTAGTGGCGGAACGAGTTTTTGGAATGAAGGATGTTGTAGAGTGGCCATTTCAGATGCCGTGCTACTGTTGGTAGATGACGGGGAATTCGAGTCGACGTCATCTTCGTTCAAGTCATCCGCCATCGCCTTGAACCCAGAGGAGTGCGAGCGGATAAAATGTAATGCAGCTCAAGTGATTGTAGTTGTGTAGCTGCTAAAGTCGGTCACTGAATCGATTCATGTGCCATGGAGGTTGGCATGTATTAAGCGCGATGGTGGGGTGCGTAGTACATGAAGCGTAGACGTACTCATCGAGAATTGGATAACCCTAACCTTCTCTTGCTATAGGTCGTCATCGAGAAACTCTCGCGTATGTGGCCGCTCATCCGTGCAACAGGATTAGGAGAGTCACGCTCTGCATCCACCATATACAAATGACTGATTTAGAGCATAATACACCGGATTCTGAGGATCGTAAACCGTCGGAAACGTGAGTATTATATTTTCCTATTTGCTGCCACCCGCGAGGGGTTCGCTAATCATTTGTGGCAGGCTTTACATACGCAACCTCGATGAGAGTATCAAAATCCCTCTATTAAAAGAATCACTGGACGCCGTATTCTCTCCGTATGGCGATATTCTAGATATAGTAGCACATGGAAATATACGGATGCGAGGGCAAGCTTTTGTGGTGTTCGACGACACGGAGGCAGCAGCTACGGCCCTAGAAGAAGTTCAAGGCTTTGAGCTGTTTGACAAGCCCATGGTGAGAAATGCTGCGACATTATTGGAATTACATTGGCTAACTGTGACGTAGGTTATACAATTTGCGAAATCAAAGAGTGATGCCATTGTGAAGAAAGAAGGCGAGGAAGTATTCCAGGAACACAAAAAATTCCGACTGGAAGCTAAAGGTGCGCTATCACCCATGCTATGTACCAACGCGTGATTAATGAAGTATTATAGAACGACGAAAAGCAGAGGAAGAGGCTGCAGCGAAGAAAAGGAAAAGGGCCGGAGGTGCAATTGCAGGACGACCAGCTAAAAGAGTCGCAGGTCCTCCCGACGAATTATTGCCGCCTAACAAGATTCTATTCCTACAAAACCTACCGGACGATATCACAGCTGACAGCCTTACTGAAACCTTTGAGAAGTTCCCTGGCTTTTTCGAAGTGCGATTGGTGCCTGGTCGAAAGGGCATTGGCTTCGTGGAATATGAGGCGGATGAAAATGCGGTTGTAGCTAAGGAGGGCACTGTCGGTATTACATTTGGTGACAAAAAGTCCAAGATCACCTTCGCTCGGAAGTAGGGATGTTAATGATCTGTGAGCTTTGTTATATTTGTTGTTATGCTTGTATACTACCTGAACAGTTGTTACATATATGTACCTAAGCGGATCGAAAGTCAGTCTTAATGAGAAATCCATTTTATAGTCTCCTCATTTATAATGGCCGTTTACTGTAAAATCACAGTAAAATGGACTATTGTGATTGTATTGAGTAAAGAATATAGACTGGTTCTCGCTAGGCCGACGTGCCTTCGGTACGAAACACTTGAGAGTGTGAGTCACAACTAAGGTGAAGACTTTTCGACATTGCGAACTCAGGATTATGACACCTCTCGTCGTACACCCGACAGCATTGCAATTGCGGATTGGGACGCCCGGCGCCGATATTTAGGTGACTCACGATAGTGCAGCGTACATATATAATCAACATGCCGCGCAAAGCGCCATCAATGACGATCCCGTCAACAACAGTTCTCAGGCAGCTTTATTTCCAGCAAACAAAACCGAAGTCGAAGTATGCGCCATCACAAGCGCAGTTAGATCATGAGCACCGAATGCAGAAATTTAAGGAACGACCAAAATTGCCTGTGGTCAAGACCAAATATTTCAGGCTCGGACATAACGAGGTGCATTTCCCAAAACACTCAGTGTCTCTGCTGCGACCATTCTCGACTGACTACAATCCTTACCGTGCCACATTCAGAGTGCCAGTGACATTCAATAAATTTGATCTCAGAGATTATCTACATCACTTGTATGGGTTGACGGTCCGAAAGGTGTACTCAAATTTGAAGGAAAATAGGTACAAGCGAACACTGGCCAAATTTATGACGGTTGAAATGGACGAACCATTTATCTATCCCAAACTACCGGATTCATTTAAGCCGTATGCAGTCTTCTTATAGGTGTTTACTGGTTTTGAAGTGCCCCGTCAATACTAACAATTGCTGTAGATGGGAAGTTGACCAGATCAAGGAGGCAACGAATTACATGGCGGAAGCGGCACATCGTTACGGTGCGTCTTCGCAAGACAACAAGGTGTTCAAGGCTTATGAAGGTGTTGCGCAACAGAAATTCCCAACGATTAAGCCTTTTATCCCTAAGAACTCCGCAAAGATGCTTTTGCGGAAGGCCGAGCAGACTGAACTTGCCTTTGCTCCCCGGAAGGAGAAGGCTTAGACTATTGCAGAAAAGCGTTGTACTATATGTAATGTATTGAAATATAGAATATCATTCATTTTGTATGTTTCATATTTAGTTTAATGCACACTGTTATCGGCAGCATTGTTGCGCCAACATGTAAGCTTGGTGCCCACTTTGAGGATGCGGCTTGGGTACGGGAACTTCGTTGCTGTTCGTACGTGCCAGGGTTGATAAGGTAATCACCAGACGACCCGGTTGTATCGAAAACGCGCAGTTCGGCTATATCTGTTGATTGCTGTTTGTCCCCGTAGACAGACAGTAATGGCGAACGATGCGACGCCAATGTCGCCAACATCGTTGGCATCGTTATCGACGATAGGCTATCTACCGCCATGGAGTCGTCCTCACATCATCGGTATTGCGGGGTCTAGTGGTAGTGGAAAGACGAGTGTTGCATCTCAAATTATAAAAGCTTTGAACGTAGGTTATATGTGATTAGAATCTGCGCTTGCATGAAGTGTTGCTCATAACTATGCTGAAGGTACCATGGACTGTGATTCTAGCATTCGACAACTTCTACAGACCATTGAGCCCGGCGCAGCGAGAAAAGGCGTTCGCAAAGTAAGGCTAACATTTATATCGTGATAAATGCGTCTGACAAACTGGTTAGTGAGTATGATTTTGATGCACCGGAAGCGCTGGATTTGGATATGCTAGTCGCCGTGTTGAGTGATCTTAGACAAGGGAAAAAGGTGGAAGTGCCGGTGTATTCATTTTCGGAACACAACAGGTATTGCTTTTCAATTTAACAACTGTCATTGTTTGATTATGCTAATGGATGATAGAACTGAACTAACGACGACTATTTATGGAGCCAATGTTATCATCTTGGAGGGTATCTTCACGCTCTATGATCCACGAATACTAGAACTCCTGGATCTTAAAGTTTTTGTGGACACGGATTTGGATATATGCATGGCTCGGCGTTTGCGCCGTGACATTGTGCAGCGAGGCAGGGAACTAGCTGGTGCAATGAAGCAATGGTTTTCCTTCGTGAAGCCCAATTTTGAGAGATATGTTCGGCCGACAATGCAACAAGCTGATGTCGTGGTCCCCCGCGGTCTTGACAATGTGGTTGCCATTGACATGTTGATTAAGCACGTCCAGCGTACACTTGCTGCAAAGAGTAGATTACATCTCGAGCAGCTTGGACAACTGGTTGGCATTAAAGGTGCGAATACTTCGGTTGCAACCAAAGAGGATATTGAGGGCTTAGAGAACGTGAGGGTGCTGCCCCAGACTCCACAAGTGCAGGCAATGCATACTATATTATTTAATCGTGCCACGACACGAGACGATTTCGTTTTTTATTTTGAACGCTTGATGGCAATCTTGATTGAGTCAGCATTAGATCATCTGCCATATGAGACAAAGAGTATCCAGACCGCGACGGGCTTGGACTACTCGGGACTTGCGCCGACAATGGACGTTTGTGCGGTGACGATTCTTCGTGCCGGAGCTTGCTTCGAGACGTCTTTGCGCCGGATATTACCAGCTATTGCTATTGGGAAGGTTCTGATCCAGTCGAATTCCCGAACTGGAGAGCCATTTCTTCATTACTTGAAGCTGCCTCCAGACATCGAGAGCAAATTCATTCTATTAGTCGATGCGCAAGCAACTACTGGGGCCGCAGCTATCATGGCAATTCGTGTACTATTGGACCACGGTGCTCTGCCGGAAAATATCTGCTTTGTCACATACCTCGCAGATAAACGAGTTGCTATTCGGCGTATTTTGACAGCATATCCTAAGGTGAAGGTTGTAGTTGGCAAAGTCGAGGATCAGATTCGGAGACGATTCATTGACACTCGATACTTTGGAACGTAGATTTTTCCTTGACAACTTGTATTTTGCATGTAGCCAACTTTGATTTCTTAGCATTGTGTATATAGGCATGATTAATTCAGAGAGATGATGGGGTCTATTAACCCCCTGCTCGGGTTAGGTCTTTATTCCACCCCGGCAATGACGGAAATACAGTACATTCGACCAACCGTACAGGTCTACGTGCAATAATGTCGGATCCATATGAGAAGCTCGAAGCATATCTACTGTCGAGCACAACGACTTCTCCTCCTACTCCTGAGGGACTTCAGGTGCATATTAATGCAATCCGAGGTGGGATTGTTCCGAAACTTGGTGCATTGTCAGCTATTTGGCCAGGTATACTACAAGTGCTCGCGTACCCGAGTCTAAGCAACGAGAGCGTTGCCTTATTGGTCGATGAGGTTGTTGAACCGATTATTACTTCTGGCACGTCAAATTGGGAGGAGGTAAAAACGACGGTCGGAGACGCGGAGACATTGTTGGCGACAGCACGGGCAGACACGCACCCGAAAGTCAAGAAGGCTGCGATTGGATTCCTTTCATTCTATGATTTTTTAGACGGAGAAGAGAAGTGCTTTGAGTTGGTGCAAGAAATAGTCGGAATAATAACAATAGAGAAACAGCCGGAGGGAGCGATCGCCAGGGTGGAAAAGGTCATTGATCAATTCCTCACAAGTTACTTTGCAGTTCGGCCGGCTGTCATAAAATCTGTGTTGGCTATCAGAAAGAAGGCCCAAAGCTCTGCGACGATAATATCCCGTGTTCAGGAGCTTACACTCACGATCTTACGCCATAATGCATTTGGAGTCGACGATATTCCCGAAGATCTTGTTATCTACAGGATTGCGAATGACGACATTTTAGCAGAGCTTATGAATATCCAGTTTTATGAATCGCTGCTTGATCTCTATCTCCCGCCGACGATTTTTATTATGGCCAAGCCAGCATATCTGGAGATAGCTCAAACTTATAAATCGTTGACTGCTATCAATTTAGAACGCTCAGCAGCATCACGGACACTGGGACGTTTGAGCAAATCGCGGGTGGGCGTTTTCAGTGAAATTGACAACAGCCTTGGAATTGTCAGGAATTTGACGCTACGTGATGAAATCGACCGCACAATGCTTGCACTCATACCCGGCGAGTATATCGCGACGGTGAATCCTCAACTCATACGGAACTTCCCGGTCAGCACAGCGTCCCTTGTGGATATTCTGATTAACTGGTGCCACACTAAGGAGGCACTTGACTTGTTACAGCTAGATACTCCAGGCCTGACAAAGCTTCCAGTCCCGGAATTGCTGCGAGTGGGAAAAGCGTTGGCAGAGTCCTATCACGGCAAGAAGCTGTTAGTCAGCTTGCCAGGCGTGATGGAGGTGCTATTGACCAGACGTGAACGAATGGGATATACAATTATGAGGCTCAGAGGCGACGTCGTCGACGCACTAGCAGAATCTGACAACGCAACTCTGGGCCCATATTGGTATGACCGTGTTCGCGAAGAAAAAATCCGCGGTCACTGGGGTAGTGAGGAAAATGGAGAAGCCAAGGTCGATATTATGGACAGGGCAGCTTAATTGTACATATTGAGGAAGATTAGTAGTGTAATGATAATTTCTAACGCCTAGAATCTCTCGGCGATCCAAACTGCTGCACGACATCCGGTTTTAATTGTTTCAGTTAGAATCACGTATGGTGTCGCCTTATCCGCGTCATTCTCAACTGCTGTGTCCAGGTGCTCTAGTTCATCGTCTCTAAACTCACTCACTGTCTTCGCAAGTGCTCGAAGTTCTGCACTCGCCTGTCCGTCCCTTGATATCCGCGATTCTTCCTCCAATATTCTTACTAACTCTCTTAACTGATTGTTGTAATGCCCGCCTATAACAGTCTCCACTGCAAGAGTACAGGCCATGGCGGCCTCCTTCCCCATAATAGCTGTTCCCATGCCAAGACCATATGCGGCAATCTTCCATACCGGACTGAACAGAGATGGCCGTATGCGATGCTTATTCTGTAGGTCGTCGAATGTTTTGTGATGATGGATCTCCTGATCCCACATATGCCGGATCAAGGGCGCGAGCGAAGGTCTGCTACGCTTGAACACCCGATGCTGGCCGGCATAGATAAGATCCGCACCTAACTCTCCGGCCTGATCAACACGTATGAGACGTGACAAGAATTGTCTTGCGTCAGGAGACAAGGGAGGGAATTTCTCAGGTAACTTCACTGCCATATTTGGCTCTGGCGCGTCTCCGTCACCGGCGGACCTGGGAGGTATGGAATAGTGCCGAACTAACGGTGCTTGTCGCAATGCGATGGTACGGACACAGGCCCTACTGAATCTTAACACTGGCATTGACATCTGCTTATACGGTCTAATGATAATATACCAAATTCTGGGATGATCGGCACGACTCGGACCTCTAACTGAAATGTCGAAGTCGAGCTATATCCTGCCCTGTGAGCGGCGCCTTGACTCCCAGGCGTTTAGGGTTAGGTTAAATAATAATTGGACATGCAAATCAGGGTAACTTAATCCCTCATAACATTAAGGGGATATACCGCATATCAAATTCGTAATGTGACTTAGCCGACTTCAATCTGCGAATCTTTTGTGCTACGCATATGGGCCATAAATCTGGTTACAGAACCTAGAATTCACGTATCAGCGCGGAGTATATGACAGCTTATTGCAATCGCTGACATGACTGGCCACCACGGGCCTCCGGTGGCTATAGTCTACTTCTCAGAGACAGGTACGGCACATTCACTGGCTGACCGTCTTCGCAAGCAGTTACTACGACTCCATTTCCGGGCTTTTGTCCTCGACGCTGAAGACGTTGGTCGGGTAACGGCGGTGTTATTAGGAGGAGGTCACGACGAACAACGCCCGATTGTCGTATTTATCTGCGCAACTACGGGAAATGGAGAGATTCCTCGACATGCACGGAAACTTTGGAAGATATTACTGCGACGCCGGCTCACTCCAGAAAGCTGCGCTGGTCTTCTATTTACCAGCTTTGGCTTAGGAGATACGGCGTATGCTAGGTTTAATTGGGCGGCAAAAAAGTTGCACAAGCGAATATTACAACTCGGTGGACGTGAACTTTGTACGAGAGGTGAAGGAGATGAGTCAGCAAGTGGAGGTATAGAGGGCGGGTATGCTACGTGGGAGCCAACTCTTCTGTATTCGCTGCTAGATTTGTATCCTCTCACCAACGGTCTAGTGCGTATATCTGACGATACATTACTACCTCCAGAGTTCGAAGTTAGCATTCTTCAACCGTCAGAATCAGACGTGTCGCAGAGTAGACTTTTGCAATCGCGGGTGACGCCAACGACTAGACTCGGAAATGTTGTCGCAAATCACCGTATTACTCCTCCTACACATTTTCAAGACACCCGCCAATTCAAGTTTGCAGCTGACGAGAAACATTGGGAATCTCAAGATCTGGTCCCAGGGGCGACCGCGCTCGTATACTCTCAGAATGATCCGGCAGCTGTGTCGGCTCTCATATTGTCTCAGCATTGGGATGATATAGCAGACAATCTGGTCGCTGTCCCAGCCGCTGTAGAGAAGTGGGCAACTACCAAGCCACTGACTCTGCGGTCGTTGCTGACATATCATCTGGACTTGAACGCCGTCCCGCGTGCTACGTTTTTTGAGACATTGAGCTACTTTTCAGAAGGTAACGAGCACCAAAGGGAAAAGCTCAAAGAGTTTGCCGATGCCACGAATGATGATTATATACAGGATCGCTACGACTACGCAGACCGCCCACGCCGGTCAGCACTGGAATGTCTTCTGGAATTTGATTCAGTGAAATTACCCGTTGCATACATCCTTGAAGTGTTCGGCTTACTACGTCCACGCCAGTTCTCTATTGCAGGATGGAGTAATGGGGAGATTGAGCTTCTAATTGCGGTTGTGAAGTATAGGACAGTCTTACGGCGAATTCGGCATGGTGTTTGCACGAAATACATCTCCGATCTGAAGCCAGGAGAGAAGTTTCTCTACGAGATTGCTAGGCCGCAGGCGAAGCCACCACCAATCGATAAGCCCGTTGTTTTGGTCGGTCCTGGCACTGGTGTGGCGCCATTGCGTGCTCTCTTGATCGAACGATTTAAAGGAAACAGTAATGCGCCATCGATGCTAGTGTTCGGTAACAGGTCGCGTGTCGCAGACTTCTACTATGAGAGTGAATGGAAAACTATGACGACAGCGCGGGAGGAAGTAGACGATAATGGTGTCTTGACATTATCAGGGCCCACCTGTGCCATTGTAGCGTGCTTTTCTCGTGATGGAAATTCAACAAGGTATGTTCAACAGGTGCTCAAACGCGACGACATCGCAAAAGAAGTGGGCCGATTATTGGCGCATGAAGGGGGATACGTGTGGGTATGTGGAAGTAAAGGAAAGATGCCGCGAGCAGTCAGGAGTGCCTTAGAAGACGCTATAGAGATCGCTACTGGAGAGAATGGCGGCAACGCCGTTGCTGAAATGGATAAACTTGGAAGGTATCTTGAAGAGACATGGTAAATTGTATTATATATTCCAGGTTTTGTACCCAATAGCTAAATTCTGAATATGAACTGTCTGCATATGCAGTACCCGATTCACGCTACACAAGCTCTTGAAAGAGATTTGCAGGAGGACAAAATTGCATGGCGTCATCACGACGGTGATTGCTGGAACGGTCACGAGGATACGGACCAAATGCTTTTCTGGGTTTGAGCAATCCAGAGGATTTAAAATAGAGTTGATTGTTTCTGATATTGCTAGCGCATTATAGCGTGCTGTAACATTGAGTGCCATCGCAGTGCGGGCATTTCAATCACACAAGTTTGCGGCTCTCCCAACTGGTTTCGTATATTCACAGGGAGCGTGCTAACCAGCCAACTTGTACCCGCTAACCCACGACTCGCATCATTTGTAATTCTTGCAAATCCGAGGCAAAAAAAACAATAATAGAATGCGCGTTAGGGCTACTGGCGCCGCGGCAAAGGTTTCAATGCCGTCGAAAAGACGTCGGCTGTCACAGGTGGAAAATTCTGAGCTGCAGCGGATTATGACCAACGACGACGACGGCCCTATCCACCATGCCGAGAAAGTCAGCAGTATCAGTCCTGATGAGGTCATTGGAGACAGTACTTATAACGGGAGTGATGAAGAATTGCGGAAGAATGGAAATAAGAGAGGTCGTGGTGTAGTCGATGATAAGAACGATGACAATGTCGACGATTATGAGAAAAGCAAAGATCGAAACGACAACTATAAAGACAGTATATATAGTGAAATTCAGCGCCGGAGAGAGGTATTTTTAAATGCCATGAACGCGTGTCGTGGGCCCGAGATCACCATCCACAATGATGTGGACGACGAGCCGTGCCCAGAAATGGACTTTACGTTCGTATCGGAATACAGGCTGAGTTCGAAGGTCAAATTTCCGGACACCCAATTTCTATATGGATGTACCTGTGACGGTCCGAAGGGCTGCACAAAGCCAGCGCAATGTTTATGTCTTGACGATTCGTACGACCTCGGAGAGAAGCCCGAATTTCCATATTATAGGGATGGCAGACTAAAAGCGACGGGAAGACCTATCTTTGAATGCAATGCACTCTGCAGTTGCGATATAACGTGCAGAAATCGGGTGGTGCAGAGAGGGCGTACTGTCAGACTGGACCTTTTCAAGACCCCACAGAAGGGATGGGGTACGTAATTTGCGCTGACTTCGTTAAAGAGCATGCTTACCTAGTCTCTTTTAGGCGTGAAATGCCCCCATCCAATTGCTGCTGGGACCTTCATTTGCACGTATGTCGGAGAGCTGATCACATCAGAAGAGGCCAAAATAAGAGCTCATATCTATGAGAATATTGAGTGTGGTACCACCAGTTACCTACTAGATTTGGATTATTTTGAGGAAAATGAGAGACATGAACTTGACGAGGAGGTAGAAGAGGATCATGAGGAGAAGAGAACACATCGTCCAGATGGAGTACCGAAAGACAAAATATTGACCGTGGATTCCAGGCGATTTGGTGACATCTCAAGATTCTTTAACCATTCGTGCTCACCAAATATGGTCATTATGTGTGCAATTCAAGATCGAACTTTACTTATGAAGTACGATGCAGCATTTTTCACGAACCGCGACATTTCTGCAAATGAAGAGCTTACGTTTGATTATCTAAATATTGGCGATGACTACGAGAGAGGGAGTGGCGCTCTAAGCAAGTACTCGTCCGCTATGATGCATCAGGAGTGCCATTGTGGAGCGCCAAACTGCCGTGGACGAATTTGGGCAGTATAGCGCAATGAATAATTCGAGTGGGAGATTTATAGGGTACTACTGCATCGGCTCGTTTTGTCTACTGTATGCATGGAAAGGCGTTTGAATGAAAGACTATTATTTACTATACCTTAGAACCATATGTACAAGAGTCCTACGTGCTGAGGACATACTCTCCCCTCTCGTTCTTCATCAGCTTTCCCTCCTCCACATATTTCTCAAACATGTCTTGCGGGACCCAACCCTTGGTGGAATAGAAGGGAAGATTAGACAATGTCTGCTCCCACTTCTCAGCACCCTTGGACTGCTCTTCGATCTGCGCTTCAGAGAAGTTTAGTGGAGAAACCAGTAAATTATCGGTCACCGCAGACCAATGCGTGCTTTTAATCAAAGCCTCGCGCAAATCGGTAATTTCGAGTGGATGATAGTCGTAATCTGTTGCCATGGCGACGCTGTACGGTTCCGTTACCAATTTGGCGCGTGGTGAGTATGCGTTGATTAGTGTCGGGAAGGAGTGTTTGATCATAAACTCGAAGGAAAATTGATTTGAAGTCGCGGCAATCATGTAATCAATCTGAGCCTTTTGTTCCGGCGGCAGCGAATCATAGCCTTCGACTTCTTCCTTCTTGTAAATCTTGTAACCTCTGTAGTTGATGAAGTCAGGGGCTCCGTGAAACAGGAATGGCTTAATCGCAGAACCTTCCCAGTCAAGCAGGTATGCCGATGCGAATGGCTCATTTGGATCATTGCCAGACCGTTCAACCAAAACATTCATGGGGTTTAAATCAGGATGGTGTAAGCGCGGCGACAGAAGATCTGAATCTGCCGGAATATCTGAGGGAATGAGGGCAGGAGTAAGCGCCGCATATTGCCGGTACGTCTCGATCCAAGAAGGCAAATATGAGCCAAGTTCAGACGACGGGATGGCAGGATCTTTGAGTAGATTGGTGTAGGCGGTGATATGTGCAGTGGCGGAAGCTAATAGATAGTCGGAAGGTGAGTACCCTAATTTCAGGTTAGTGCCGTTACTATGAGTTTATACTTGGCACTGCAAGCGTACAGGGACCACGATCAATTGTACCTGCTTCGTCAAGACCAGGCTGCCAGAACTTCTTCTCAACGGTGGGCCCAATTCTCCATCGATCGACCAACTCGTTATCCTCCTCGACTTCGTACGGCAACTTGTTCTGCAAGTCGGGAGAGACATCCTCGGTGAAGTACAGACTTCCAAACGAACTGAATCTCGTCGCAAGAATCTTATCCATTAACGAAACTATTACTTTCAGTACTGTCGCACGTTCCAACACAGAGGAGCCCATTGGATCCCAGCTCTGCATAAGATTCTCATAGCGTTTGTTCTGATAATTTGGCGAGATAAATTCCATTAGAATGTACTCTCGCTCGAGAGGATTGTCGGCTGTAGGACACCAGGAAATTACCTCCGGAATCAGCATTGCCCACTTCCTCCTCAAAAAATCCATGGTTGCCACTTCAGACTGTATCCGCGCCTTTCGTGCATCTCTTGACAAGTCCAAAGGATACGGAATTCGCAAAATGTATTCAGAACCATCATCTAACTCGGCCAGGTATATTCTGTTATATTTCCCCTCGCTCAAACTGGCTAGTGACACCACATGGGAAGGCGAAACTCTGTCAGACTGATTTCGCGACTTTCGGATGATTTCATTAATGCCGCCGATTGCAAATGGAGTATATCGCTTCGCTTTTTCTGATTCGTCGTTCTTAAGCCATGTGCCCCATGTGTACTTAAAAAATTGGTCGCGTTCTACATCGGACGCGTCCCCAAGAGTTGTGAAGTCGCTGTCGCCAATGCTCGAGCTCAGTAGTGGGGAGCGCGTCGTGAACTTGCGAACCTGGGCCAAGGAATAGAGAGACCTTGACGATCTAGTACAAACGTGCAGTGCTCTTCTCATGACAGCCCTCAGTTTTTAGCAAATAAGAGTCCGTGGTGTTCGTGAAAGGCGAGCATATGAACGAAAATGTGATATTGGTGAAATATTCTTATGCCAGAGTATATGTGCCAATTGTAGCATCATTTAGGGCGATATCCTACCAAGGCTGCATTGTACTAGGGATAGGGTTTCATGTTGGTTCTGAGAGGCCACAGCACACAGGACATGTCGAGGTTAGCAAGAGAGTGATGGGGAGGAGCCATGATGCCGTGAGGCCACAGCCGTGTTCCCCACCAAATCGACCAGACTTGCACGCGCTGTCCAGAAAATCACGAAAAAAAATTTAGAAAAATAATAATTACAGCACCTACGATTCCAGCGTGGTCTCCCACCGCAGTACTAAGTAGGCCCAAAGAAGCTTAACTGGTGTTGATCGGACGGGGAACTGTGTTTTCTTCTTGGTATGGCCGTAACTTAACGAACCTGGTCTCCGGTCAGTGACATGGGCTTGGCTAAGCCCCCCCGGGGAGTAGAGTGGGTTGAGTCTTATACTAAAACACCAGTCCATTCATGGTGTCATTTGTAATAGCCTAATCCAACGGTGTCTGCAAATTTAGCCCGATATCTAAATTATTGCAATCGCAAAACTTCGACAAAGCAATTTCTCATCAGGACATAGAGGACTCGTTTTCCATCCCAAATTATATTGACCAACATCATTGTCACGTTCACGCGCATCTACCCCCGACCGTAGAGTTATCGGATTTATGCAAATAAGCAACAGGTATTAAGACGCGATCACTGCCGAACTTGATTTTGAAATCCTATCATCAGTATATGGCCTTATTTGAGCAACCGTTTTAACCCTGGTAACTTCGGTTGGAGCAAAGCTGACGTAGCGCCCTTAATCATGGTACTGTCTGACGCAGTGAATACCCCCGGTTCAATCTGCTTCATGGGGCTGTAATTGACTGAGCCATAGAGGTTCCCTGATCCGAGATGGTCCAGTCCCTGCCAGACTGAATGATCAGCCTGATCCCGCTGGGTTTTTGAACCAATTAATCTAGTGATATCCTTAGGTATATATGCCGATATAAAATCCCACGAGTCCTTTAATATATTCTGAACCTGCGGTTCATAATTGCCGGCCACATCCGCATTCTGACACGACCCACCAAATCCGCGAGTAAAGAAGTTGGTATATGTGCTAGCAACACTTGACGAATTGGATGAGGCAGGACTAACTGGACGTCGATCTTCTGACTCTGATAACATGTAACGCATAAAGGTGGCCATAAGTCCGAAGACAGAATCAGCAGTTCCGATCTGAAATATGCTGGTAGCATCCCGTGCAGTGACTTCAGGGGCATCAGATGTATCAAACATAGTCCGATAGTTTCTACGAAGAGCATTATTACTCACATTAAATGGGAAGACTTCCTCAACAGCAGAATCCAACTCATAAATAGCTTGCTCAGATACACGCTCGTCAGATCGCAGGAATGCATTGACAGCATCTAAAGTATCATCAATACAATTGTGCACGTTATCGTCCGAATCAGAGGCCATCAGCGAAGGCTGTTCCACAGCCGCAAATGTGTAATGTTGGTCAGTAGTCGTAACCTCGCTGATCCGCAGTGCTTTCCCTGAAACAGTTTCAATAGATAACTCTTGACTTCCCGTTGCCTTAACTGAATCCTGCTCTTGATCATTCGGTTCTTCTTCATCTAGGTTCGACGCCGACTGATGGTCAGCGCTATAACCCGAATCATTGGCTGGATGGAGTTCATTGATCTCAACAACTGATGCAACTGGTGGGTCTTTAGATCGTAGAGTGCCCATAAGTTGTCCTACCTGGTGCGATATAGGATGCAAGCCTTTCGCGTTCTTGAAATACGTGGAATCTTTCGTCCTACCAAGTTTCGCATTCTCCTGATCTAAAAAACAAGAGGTAAACGACCACACTGGAAGCGTATCTTCAGGGACCGCATTTGCATCAAGCACTGGCTGTACTGCGACTTCATGAGTCGTAGTCGTGATGTCGGTGGCAATACTTCCATTATGATGAACTACACGATGCTGCACATCAGTTGCATCGACAATCACCTTCGCTGGCAAATCAAACGGGATTTCCTTGCGACTTGCCTTTTGGTTTTGTTTGGAGAATATTGTACGCAACGTGCGCTTCAATGTCTTAGAGGGCCCACGGCTTTTCATTGTTTTGGCAACACTGGCATTAATGCCGTAATCCCCGTCCTTAATAGTGCCATCTAAATCGTGATTAGGAATCTCCGCAGCGCTCGGTATGGTATCCTCAGCAGTTGGCTCTAACAAGAAATCTCTTTTACTGGGTTTCTTCGACTTGAAAAGCGTACCGAAGCGGAAAGTAGATCCTAGACATGGTTAGCACAATTATCATAGGAGTTCGGGCAGCGCATCGCACTTGTAGTGGCCACGTCTTTGAAGCTGGACTGCGTAAACTCATGGTGCGACTCATCCTGCACTATGATATTAGCTTTCACACAGAGAAGCAGTCTCAAACAAGCAGATGTAAATGCTGTACATGCCTTACTACCGTTTTTCCCAAAAATTCTGGCAAATTTGGACTGTCTTCGCATAGTGAACTTCGGCAATATAGCGTTTGTATGGCCGTCATCAAGCTCGGACTATGGGAGTTAGTAGTTGCAGTCCAAGATAATTGTAACAGATACATACTGCCGACCACTTAGAATTTCGTGACAATGTCAAAGGCATCTCGCTGATCTGATCAGTTAGGTTACTGGTAATTGTATGGTCATGTTGGTGTTTGGGCGGCGTGGCAGGGCCAAATTCGGATTAGCCTAGCACCTCGTCAACAAATGTCACACAAAAACTGTGACATTTGTTCTTTTTGACCAAGTTATTGCATCTATTATCATACTAGAATATTTATATAGAGGTAATCTTTAGATAATAGATTTCAGCAGTAAATACAGTGCGATCCTTTCCCAGGGAAGGAGATGCCCATTCTACGCGATTCACATGATTGTCGCTCTACCAATTCTCCGAATCGATGATGAAATGCTGGCTCTATCTCTATTCAGTACAACTATGTACATAAGTTCGAATGTAGCCTACTGTCGTCAATTCTCAATTATACGAAATGACATCCAAGCTTATAAGCCCTTTCGAAGCGAAAGTTAAACCTCATTCAATCTCATTAATCTCGGCTTTCCCAGATTCAACGCAACATTTGCGCTAGCACCGTTTCGCTCGACGTCAAACACAACACGTAAACAATTTCGGGGTTGTTTCATCGATGACCATTGTCGCTTGATTGGACTCCTGGTCCTGGACATCTCACCCGGAATAGTGCCAGAGGATTCGACGCCCAGAAGGGCTAAAACTTTCGGCTTTCTCCTTCCAACTTCGATGGCGAGAGCACGATCATGCGTAGGATCTATCTCTTTGTGGTCGCTCACCTGCGCAGTGGCAAACTGCTCGTTTTCAAGAACGCTACCGTGTTCATAATATTCGCGCGAGGAATTCTCTTTATCGTCTTCTAGAGCGGAGACTCGTCTAACCGGACGGCCAAGTGAGCGGGATGGCTCACTCTGCCGAATATCGAACCTGAACCGTCTCGATCTTCTACTTCGTAATGGATCAGCCATGGTCACTAATTCCATAGCACGACAGATCGGGTAGCCCGCACACGGCACTGTGGAGACGCATCTCTGCCGACCGCAGCATGGAGAGATGGTCACAATTTCACGACACATGGCTATCAATAATCTCTTGACGCTTTGAGTTACTAACGTGCGAGCTGATGTGGGAGTCCAATGATTCGACTCGATATTTGAACTCGTTAGCGGGCCACTTGATCCCAAATATTGACAGCCACCTCATGCCCCATAGATCTGACGTGCGGCTCTCGACCTAGAGCTGAAACGAGATCTGAGGACAAGTTTATCCAAAATGTGCCCGTGCGGGACTGCATGCCAGCAGGGCCAGATGTGGCAAACGGCCCCATGTGCTGAAAGGATTGATGGCCTGCGGCAGATACGTCGTACGTTTTAACAGTGAGGTGTAAACCTTTGATGCCGGTGGGAGTACATCAATGGGTGCAAGGTGTTATGAGGCTGGCGCCTGTTTCAGGGATCACGCAGATATATGAGATAAATGAGCTCATGCGGCGACGGGACACAATGATGGCGTCTCTGGAATCTATTCGCAAGTCACTCGCTCACGTGAAATGTGTGTCTGGCAGAAAGACAACCTAGCTGGGGTCACAGTTGGTAACTGCAACGTTAATGGGGCCGGACTCACTAACCTGATGAAAATGTCGCTCATTTCGAGAGAGACAACTAGCACTCCAGAGCCGCACAATCGCCATTCTGTCTGGGTGACATCTAGGGCAAAGCAGCCAACAACGTCACTCCTAGCGTTACGTGCTAGTTGGTGTGGATCGTGCCCAGTGCCCATCTACTCCTGGATCAGACAAGCCCAAAGGTGATCCCTTGATTGCCTGCACCGTAATTTAGACGAAGCCTGTGTGATTACTTGAGAGCACTGTGATCAGTTTAAACTTGACTGGCGTGCTAGCTTTTGGTAAGTTTTCAAAGTCCCTTGTCCAGGAAAGTTTGGTACGTTTGATCTTTGCCTGACGACCATTGCAGAGCTAGACGTACTTCTGGGTGGCTGAGGTGCGTCCTGCTACGAACTTGCGATTTGGCAATTATGTGTCTAACATGAATAGTGTGTCTGATTGTGCTTGCAATATTTAGGTTAGGTCGTGAGACAGAGTACTTAGTAGTCTTCCTTTCTAACTTTTCCTAGTAGACTGAGCGCGGTAGCATTGAGTTCAGGTGAGAATTATGGGTGATCACAGGTCTTCTGGAAAACTTACCAGTCTAATAGGTCCAGTGTTTCGGAGTTATCGCCATGTCCCAGAGCGAGAGGCCAACGGAATCCAAGGCGTCTAGCAATAGTGCCAACAGTACATATCGATTCGCTAATGTTTTTAAGACTCTCACCCGGGGCCTTAAGAACTCTTATATCGCAAGTACAAGTAGTCCAGCCGCGTCATCTGTGTCCTCGTCTCAGCTGGGAGATGGACAAACTCCGAAAGATTCAGATGCCGATATCGATGGAGTGCTCGCTCGAGTTGGCAGCAACTCCAATAATGCAGAGAGAATTGCGGCTGCGAATGTACTTGCTGATGTGATAAGTCGCACCGCAATATCAAAAAGCGTCGTTGAGATCTGGTATACAGCTCAGGATATGCTCTTACCAACTAATCCGTTGGATGTTCGTCGAGCGGCTCTAAATTTATTGAACGCATGTATCGTTTACGACATGGATGAAGACTCTGCATCGGTAAACAAACTAGTGTATTACCGCACACTGGTGGAGCATCCTCTCGGTGACGACTTTGCTATACAACTCAAAGCGTTTAAAGCACTCACTAAGAATGGCCGTGAGTTACCGGTACTGGGTCCATCAGAGAGTCCGATGGTGCTGATTTTATCGACCTGGCTAAGAGCTATCTTCAAAGATGTATCGCTTGCGCGATCTGCGGCGAAAACTGCATTCCAAAATACCAGTAATGAGAGCGAAAGATTACGGCTTCCTAGTGAAGAGAATTTGCACAACTTATGCTCATTCATCATCAATATTATCAAGTTCAATTTCTTTGCATTTGACGAGAAAGATATTATATCGTTGCTAAAGGATATCCTCAATATTTGCAGGCGCACATCCAACAAAAGTGACATTATGGAGGGAATTGTTATGATAAATACGCTGACAGTGTACGGCAATTTGCCGCTGTCAATGCTGGAGCACAGTATTGAGACATTATGCGGCGCTAGTTCGGTCGTTCCGGAGCTATTCAGTTCCTGCTGGGAAGCTATATTGCATCTCGTGAACAGCCATCTAGCCAACAATGCGATCGTTGCACTATACAACATTCTTCGAGAGCCAGATAAGGTCCGCGGTCGGAGCGCTATGAAAGGCGCCATTGTCTTTTTACAGAATCTCCTTGAACACGAACCAGGGCAGACAAAGACATATAATTTGACTGTTAATTCGGTTATGCGATCCTATAACACCGTGATGACAATACGTGACGACATCTACATTGATCTCGCCGTGTGCACGAGTATGAAAGCGCTGATGCTGAACGGCGAAACATATTCCTTGATGACATACGAGGACTACAAATCGCCTGATTCCCCGCTTGTTGTCATTGCGCAGGCTTCGAAACGCGCATTCCTACCTGTTCCAGGAGTTGAAATGCAGACCGGAGATGACGAGAATGACGTGGGTCATTCGATCGGACAGTTACTTAACGAAATTCTGAAGAGACTGAAAGTGTTGTACCAACACGGGTCGTTCAACGGTCCACCAGAATCCCTCATTCAATTTTTCCTGGACGTCAACTCACACATTGACGAAGAGACAGCGAGTATTGTCGTCGAGTACTACGAGAGTGAGTATCTTTGCTTCCCCTCGTCGAGTGGCTGGCGAGAAAATTCCGAGGCACTTTTGGATGCCTTTTACCGCAACCAGCTTTGTCCATTCTCGCTCAGGACAAAGGTCATCCAGCACATGATGGCTGTGTACTGGATCGCGAAAGAAGTTTGCGACGAACGCATGGTTGATGAATTCCTTGAGAAAATTTTCCAGACTATCCGCGTGGAATCCGATATGAAAATACTCGACCAGGTCATCGACTTTGGTGTAGAGGTAGCGTCGCTGATTGGGATCGATGGATTCAGACAGCTAGTCAGAACATTCCGTGGGTGTATGCGCGCGCAGAATCGGTCTCTGATGGATGGAGATGATAAAGAGTCTAACTGGTCTGTGCTATCGATGACTCCAGCTGCAGCTGGACCGACAATAAGTACAACATCAAGACCGCCCACTTTAGGAATGTCGCGCTCAAGGGCAACGTCGTCTGCATCATTAACATCGTCACAGGCTCCACTAGTGCCTGACGAAAGCAAGGATGATAAGGTCACTGCATCACAGATTGTCGCTCGTGCGCTCGTCATCATGTTCATCAATGGCTTGGAAAGGAATGGAGAAAAGTCAGCCATCATTTACAAGGAGCTCCTAGAGATTTCTCGGCGGCCGGCAGACTGGGATCCGGAGACGATTATCACTATATATCGTCTTCTGTTTAGAATTCGCGTTAACAAAGCGTCAAGGGTGGTGCTTATCCAACCAATGGATATGGATGGACTCGCCGAAACCGTGGGACGTTTTGCTCCGAATATGACACCTGAGGCACGACAGACTGCAGTTTGGGTACATCCAGAACCCGACACGATATTGGGAGCTTCACTTCCAGAACGGGCGAGTTTTTACGTTACAATATGTGGAAATGACACGAAAGCGCAACTGGAAGAAGAGTACCTTGCTGATGGCGAAGCGTTCGGAAATGAATATTACATGAATCGAAAACGCGGAATTGCTAGTCTGAACATATCAACCTGGCTCGCGATTATCATCGGCCAGATCAAGGATGGGACGACTTGGGAAATATACTCTTTCATTGTCGCTCATTTCGCACCGCAGCTCTCCAATCTCTCCTTATTTATGGCGTCAAGCTCGGAAATTCAGTGGCTCAGATCAATAATATGCGATCAACTTACGGGACGGCTACCGCTGCTGGATATTCCAAAGGGTATTACCAGGGCGGACGTACAGGTTGTGCTGGTGAGAACCATGTCATCAATTATCGGTTATCAGAGCTTCTATTCGAAGATGGATCAAGATAATATTGTCAAGGCGCTATTGGTTGGGCTAATGTCATGGGAACGGATCGCGACGTCTTGTGTGCATTGTCTGCTGGTGTGTAGTTACGAGTTTCCGCTGTCCATTAAGAAGTTCCTGTCCCAAATTTTCACGAATTTCCAGACAAAAATTACTAATTCTGGATTGAGTGTGCACATTCTCGAGTTCCTGACTGCGATGGCACGGATTCCATCTTTGACGTCGAATTTCACGCAAGATGATTTCAAGCGAGTGTTTGCCATGTCTTTCAAGTACATGGAGCACGCAAATGATCTGTCCTCCTCATCATCTGCTATGTCGTCCAATTCGAATAAGGTCTGGTCCCAATATTTGATCGCATTGGCTTATAGCGTGGTGTCTACATGGTATTTGACAATGAGAATGGCTGATCGTCGAGATTTGGCACCGTTCATCATTCGTGGATTGCTGCTAGCAAATCGGCCGTCGTCGTCGTCTGCATCTCCCGGTGGAAGTTGTTCGAATGCGCACAACGGGCCAGGATTCTCCGGGGTTATGACTCCAAGTGATGAACGAAGTTGGGCATCAGTTGACTTGATATCACGCTTCACATACTCCGATATCGAGCTGAAGATGCACACTGTGTTTTCAGGACTTGGGCGTGACCGTCCACGGAACGAGGTTGTAGGAAATATCTGGATTCACGGAATCAGTATTGTATCGATTGAGACATTTGTGAAGACCGGAATTTCACAGGTGGTCGTGCGGCGTCCAACCGGAACAACCTCCTTCAATATATTTCCAGACAGCCGTATGCTGCCCGGCTGGGCAGATCCAGAATTGCTACTCTCGGGCGGATCGTCATTGTCGTCAACTGCCATGCTTCCCGGTGACACACCTACAGAGGTCTCTATCTCAGCGGACGATCAACTTGCATTTCTTCCAGACTACTTCTTCACTGAGCTTGTTGCAGCGCCGGAGTTCCAGTCTGTGCTTGCACCGGCCCTTATCCCAAATCCAGCTGACCCAGCCGTAGTACGTGCAATCAGCATGTTCGATCGTACACCTGTCGTCGAATTCCACAAGATCGGTATCGTTTATATTGGTTTGAATCAGATGTCGGAACGTGAAATCTTAGCCAATTCAGTGGGCTCAAAGTCGTACTTGGATTTCTTGGATGATATGGGAAAGTTAATTAGACTGCGTGGAAACAAGCAGGTATACACGGGCGGTCTGGATACGGAGCATGATATCGACGGGGAATACGCGTATGCTTGGTCAGATAAGATCACTCAGGCAATTTTCCATTGCACTACCCTGATGCCTAGTCGCCGCGTGGGGTCAGATTCTAGTCCGGAAAGTGATGAACAGATGTATGACGATGAGAGTTTATCGAACAAGAAAAGGCATATTGGAAATAATTACGTCAACATTTACTGGAACGAATCCGGTAAACCGTTTAATTTCGAAACGATTCGCTCTCAGTTCAACTTCATCAATATTGTCATTTCACCACATACTAAAGCAGCATCGACGTTTTCGCCGGGACCGTCGTCTGTGGCCTCATCATTACTTGGCGATTCAGCTCAATCGCCATTTGACTTCTACAAGGTCAGAGTACTCATTCACCCGTCGGTGGATGCATCTGCAGTCTTCTCGTCGCCGGCATCACATCTAAAGATGGTTGGAAAGAAGTCGTTGTCGTTGTTTGTTCGCAACCTGGCTTTTAACGCTGACATCTTTGCTGTTGTCTGGCACGCGCGGCCAGATGATGAATACCTGTCCAATTGGCAGTATCGGCTGCGTCAAATCAGAAATCTTAAAGATAGGACCAATGCTGCTATCGAGAAGGCGGCTACTACGGCTTTGGAACGGACAGGAGAGAATGACTTGAAGAGTGACAGAGAATGACTTGAAGAGTGACTAACTTGACATACGAATGAAGTATTACATAGAATGTACTATAGCAATGTTGGATATAGACGATTAGGAGTAATTTTAGCCGTTGGGTGCTCGTTGCACGGATTGCTTGCTTTATTTATTAGTATGTAAGATATTTGGTATGATTATCATTAGTCTGGAGTTTACAAGTTCTATGTTAATTATCGACAAGTGCCCTAACATCCAAGTGGCAAGCCCCTATTGCATCCGTAAATCGATTCCAAAAAGAGATAATGCTCCTTGGACACCTCATACATTTACTTCTGGTGATGTTTCAGCGAACAAAGCAGAAGTCAATTCTGCGCGCGTCATTCGCTTTCATCAGTCGGGAGACAATATTAGCCCGCTGCAAACTAGTTATTTCCCTGGCGATGGACGTCAGTGGTTCGGACCCGCCAGACTTGAGCACACTACTTAAAGGCACGGAGACTTGCGCGGATCATGCGTCCACGAGTGCCCCGAGCAGTATTCCGTCCTCGCGTGGTCTCACGGTCCAGCGACTCATCGGCGTCCATCGAGTCGACGACCACCTCGCTAGACGGTACCCCGACTGCGAAAAAGAACCCAAGAACCCCGAAAACATTTAGTACCAACCCAAATATACGAATGGCAGCAGCTATGACAGTTGAACAAAATAAGGTGCACAATGAGGAGCTATCCGTGGTCGACTCCCTGATCACAGAGTCCTCTGCGACACAAGAGGAGACCGCAAGGTTGTGCGCTGGGTTGATCCTCGATGGGCAGCTTCCTGTTCTTCAACGTCAGCTTCATACCGACTTTTTGAATATTCCTATGACGTTCCAGTTACCACCAACTTTTACTGGTCTGGACGCGTCGAAACCGTGGCTCATGTACTGGCCGATGCATGCTTTAGGGATCCTTGATCCTGACAGGCAAACGGACGACATATTTTCCCGGATCGGGCCTTCAGTTATGGCCTGTTTCGATGAGAAAGAAGGGGGATTTGGTGGTGGCAATGGCCAAACAGCGCACCTTGCTGCTACGTATGCATCGCTGAATGTGTTGGCTATATCAGGGGACAAGCAAGCTTGGGCGCAGATCAATCGAGGAAAGTTGTACAAATGGTTGATGTCGGTCAAGAGACCTGATGGTGGTTTCAGTATGCACGTAGGCGGAGAGGAGGATGTCCGGTATATAGCTAGTTTATTTGGCGTGTTGCTCTAACAGGCTAACATGTGATAGAGCGGTATACTGCGCGCTGGCATCTGCCGCATTGATGAATATCATAACACCGGAACTTGTGGAAGGCACGGCAGAATGGATCTCTCGCTGTCAGACCTACGAAGGCGGTATTGGAGGGGCTCCTGGTAATGAAGCTCACGGAGGCTACGCGTTCTGTGGACTAGCTGCGCTCTGCATCCTCGGTAACCCTGTGGATATGATCCCAAAATATCTCGACGTCGGCGATTTTGTCCACTGGCTTTCGGCGCGACAGTATCAACCTGAAGGGGGGTTCTCGGGCCGTACGAACAAGCTTGTGGATGGCTGTTACAGTTGGTGGGTTGGCGGATGCTGGTCGATTCTAGAAGGCGCGCTCCCTGGAATTACTGTGAAGGACGTCTTGTGGAGCAAAGCTGATTTGCAAAAGTATATTCTGTTTTGCTGCCAAAGTCCTAGAGGTGGTCTGCGTGATAAACCTGGAAAGTATGCACGTCTATCTGTTCTATAGGGCTATTAAAGGCATTGCTAATCAGACCAGATCATCGGACTTCTACCATTCGTGCTATGCTCTCTCAGGTCTCTCAGAAGTGCAACACAGATATTCTTTCAACCCTAAGTTGCGCGTAGCCAAGTCTGGCGAATGGTCGTTTATGTGGACTTGCGAACTTGAATCTCCAGATATTGTTATAATTGACGAACAGAACATTGTTGGACCCCTGAACCCGGTGCATGTGCTGCCGTCTGGTGTTGGAGAGCGGATGCACGATTTTTACGCGTCTTTTGAAATGCTAGAACTGTAACTATATTTAAATTTGATTCTTCTCCAAAGGATCACATGGTGTTTGACTTTAACGTCAGGAAACTAAGAGTGATAGCATTGCTTGAGATTTGTATTGGAAACTGCATCGTTTATGTAGAAGATACTGGCTTCTTTTGGTGGAGGCGGTAAGAAACCTTCCTTACCCGGGAAGGAACCCTTGCCCTCGGCAGTCGGGTTGGTACAGGATGGTAATGCGACGGAGTTACTAAAGTTTGATTTTGAGTTAACTATAACCTATTCCATGTTTGTACTAGCGCTGAAAGTCTGTTTGAAAGAGTGTAAACCCTCGCCCTCATTGTTTACTTGCACGCGACTTGATGGTTCCTAAACAAGTTAATCCCCAGCTTCCGGCTTTTACCTACTTCTTGCTTTCGCTCTTGTGTTTAATACTAAAGTCTTTAGTTGCCATTATGAACAACGCTAACAGTCCTTTAAATTTCTCGAACTAAAGCCAAAAGTGTGCTTCTTGCAGGACTTTGGTTTCTCGCGATACGTTGCAAGAGCTTCAGCAAATGTTTGTAAGTCATGACGGCCGACCTCTGAAGAGTTGTAAAACTCGCTGTGAGCCTGTGACAATGTAAGCACTCGACGATTTCGGTGATGTCTCGAAGCCGCATCAATTTATATTAACACCAACCAGCGAGCGTTGAAAAGTGGTGGCAGACCCACGACACGAACAAGCTATGATCTTGACGACCATTATGCTACTCGTGAGGGGTTCATTGAAGCCGTATCGTCATTGCTAGAGCAACATGACGATCATAAGTTTAACCTTGCAGCACAGTCCCTGCGGATAAGGGCCGCTCCCTCAGCCAATATGTATATCGAGACGGATGTCTCCATGGCGACTTGTGCACAAATTGGTGACAGGGCTTTGCAGACGCGAGTTGCGATGATGCTCAGAAATTGACATTTTCGACTGCACAGGTTACTACATTCAGTCACGACGGTGCACCGAGAGAAATGACGAAATCAAATTCAGCTTCACCTGTTCACGTTCCACTGAACGCCAAACTGAGCGAGATCCCCTAGGAATTCAGCGATACACAAGTACGTAATCCTATATTGCATAAGGTAGGTACAGCTTAATTTGGAGCTGGCTAATACAATGCCAAATTTAATCCCGAAGGAGAACTTTGATTGCCACGGACAGCTTCATATCATTTTGTCGAAGGATAATGGGTCAGCAGTCATAGTTTACGACCATAAAGGTCATACTGAAACACCAAAGTTTCATGTGACCGATGAAGTACGAAGCTATATCGATGCGCATAAGTTCCTTTCTCCGGGCAGATATATCAGAACTTAATCCGAATGGCAGGTGACTCTCAGTTTGAGAAGACTGACTTGCACACGATAACTAGGCAACAAGTTTACAACGTGTGGCTCTCATTTACTAGAATACAATGGGAAAGAGATCCGATAAATGACTTCTTATCCGCCCAGCTTCTCATTGGAGAACAAGACGGCTATCAGCTCGTTGAAGGACTCCAAGAACCGGGCGTTTCACTGGCGTTCGTAACACCATGCATCAGTATTACAGTCAATTATGATCCGGTGAAAATGAGCGAAATATTTGTCGACTCTATATTCAACACAAACAAGCATGGATATGAGCTTTATTGTGTTCTCACTGAGTACGACCTTGTTTCTTTGCCTCTTTCCTACCTTCTGCTGGATACCCGTGGTATTCGGGAGGAGGGCAAGAGAGGATCGAGATTGACAGCATGGTTTACTGCTCTGCAAGATGCCGCATTAAAGCCCAATGTTATACACACAGATAAAGACTTTGCAGGTGCCTAGATATTAATCTTTCGCTGAAAATGCTATGATTCTAATTACGCGAAATAGAGGTGACCGCCGCTAGTCTTGCTTTCAAGAGAAACAACCCCGCGTACAAGCATCATCTGTGTCTGTGGCATAGTGTAACGACGCTGGACTGGACTGGACTGGACTGGACTGGACTGGAACTGGACTAGACTGGACTGGACAAGGTATATTCTTATTGTACATGAATACAAGGACTTCTTTCTTGACTAGATCTTAGAGGACAAACCCCTCCTTATATACTCGACCATTACTAAAAATAAACAAACTAAATATAGAGCAAAACTAAACATAGAAACAAAACTAAAACTAAACATAGAAACAAAACCAAAACTAAACTTAGAACAAACGAAACCAAATATAATAGCAGCAAGCGCGCCTGGTGAGGCGCAGCGGTCACGACACTGCGGCTCACGCGAAGCGGCTGATGTTCATCGGGTCCATTACACATAGCCTGCGAGCTATAGATCAGCATATCACTGGTAAAACGAAAAATACTGGGGCTCACTCAGTTCAAAATGCTAAGAATTCCATCCGGAAAGGCGCTTTGCAGAGTACTTGCATTTCTTGTCCGATGAGTCAGAATGGATCTTGTCGAATGAGTCGGGCAAAAAATTATGCACTCGAGAGCAAGCGGCGAAACTTTTCGCTATGATTAAGTGCCATCTTTTGAGGCACCCGCTACTGCAAAAGGTCGTTAACGACGGTGCAGAGCATCCACGAGCTCTTGTGTACGAAACGTATGAAGAAATTCATGCGTCTTCTATCCGTGAAATGCTTGACTACTGTCGATCTATAGGCCAGCCGAAGATCTTCCGATTTTTCTAGATTAATTGGTACCGACCTGAATACGCCCAAGTTGGGTCGCGGTGGGAGATTGCTTCAATGTGTGCGCGATGTGGGTCGGATGCCATAATCCCAATTTCGCGTACCACGATGCGATTGGAAAGTCACTGGCGAATCCTTAAAAAGAATTATGTTTCCCGTTCATTAAGTCGCGAGTTGACGTCCTTTGTTACGTACTGTTTACTGATCTTGTTCCTTCGCGTATTTATTGCGGTTAAGGGTCGAAGCGGGGCGCGAGGTGCCAAGCGCCTACAAAGACTTCGTTCAGGTATGGCGAAGGTGTGCACTTGCCATTGATTGTACAACTGTCCTCAAACGCGACGAAGTCTACTATGATAAAGGAAAAATGGGTCTGCAGTTGTCTTTCGTTTATTGTGAATTCGCGCTATCTCTGCAAACACCTGGTGTCTTTTTATTCCTTACCGCATCCCGATGGAAATGGTAGGTTTGTTGTGCGGCCACCGCCCCCATTTCGGCCGGAATTGTTTCAGGAACGTTTGCCACTAATTAATTTCAGCGATGTCCAGCTTACTGGTAGTGACGCTGTTATCAGTGCCGGTGTTGACCAGAATGACTCTGTTGAGCAATGATCCTCCATCTTTAACGTATGCCGAGGAGTTGGAGTCGCTCCAGCTTCTGCCTAGTGCCTACTGAGCATCCTGAGGCGGCTGAAGAGAATGACGAGGAAGCAATGGAGGCCCTTCGGGTCTTTGGTTGGGCTATAGAACAGTGCGAAGCAAATATGAAGAGACTCTTGGAATTTCTCGGTCCGTAGGTAAGAATACGATGAGAAAGGCACAGAAGTCTTACTTTCACATGCGTGGCCAAAACCAATCCCGAACACCCGGCAATGAATGACATAACCGACATTGCGTCAGTGGGCTATGCGGTCTTATTCTACCAAAATTAAACTATAAAGACTTGTCTTGCAATTGATGCAGTTCTGTCTCATTGAATTGAAGAACTTTGGGTACCCTTAAATTAACGGCCGAGATAAATATTTGGTGAGCTGGGGCATTTGCTTGTACTTGCAAATTAATAATTGTACTTCTAAGCTGCTAATAGAATTCAGGTTGCATTTTTTATTTCTTTGATATGGTTTGTGTGGTTGTTGGAAAGTAGTGAGATGTAATATACAGCAGAGATCGTGGAAGAATTTCAAGGTTTTGCACCAGTCTATTTTTACTATAGCGCAAAGTTTCCTTGAAGGAGGTACCAAGTCCAGACAAATGGTACGATGGTGTTAGTCCAGGGGGGTCTTGTGTCGATCTAAAGGAAGGTCTTCCTTACCGCCTCCACCAAAATAAGGCGAAGACGATGGTCACGTGAGTGACCACACGACTCGGGGCAAGGGTTGTGTATCGTTGGAAGCCCACGAATAATTTTCACGATGGGAATGAATTCTGATCAACGGAGCGCCAGGCATAATCTAGAACTGATTCTTCGACAAACATTTGAATCGCCTCCAAAGGCCTACGGAGTCTAGATTGGTCGAATACTTGTTACTTAATAGACGTTCTATTACTTACTGATTGTACATTTCAACGACTTCAATTACAGGCAACTCGGTGCAAATTAATCGCGTCACAATGGAGTCTCCGGAGGAATTGAGGACTGAGCAGATTCAGAACAGTCTGATAAAGCTAGGCTTGGGCGACCTTTCCAAGGCTCTCCCGTCGAATACTACTGACAAAATCCGCACCACTCCCGGAATTTCGCATGTGCTCTCGTTTTACGACAAGCTCGCGGCGAGGCGTGCTGCCAGTGGGCTCACCACTCCTGTTAAGTTCGAAGATTTTACAAAGGAGGTCGAGAAAGAAGTTTTGCCGACACTTTACATGTCCCAAGGACTTCGTGCGGATATTAATCAGACACTAAATATCAAGCCAATGTTCAACGTAATGCAGAGTTTCGCTGTTGGCAATGGACGAGACAGCAACTACAACTTTACCACTATATGGGGAACCGACAAGCACTTCCTGCGGGGTGGATTAGATAATGAATTGAATGTGAACGCGCACGGCGCCACCCGCATTTCAGACAGCATTATATCGCGATTCCAAGCCCACGCGTCCGACAAAGGCGCGCAGGTCGTTCTCGAGACCGACGTTGCTGGTCCCGATTTCTTCCTCAATCTCCGAACAATGAATCCCTCTTTCCTCGACTCTAAGCTCTCCGGCATTTTGGGCTTAAATTTTGCTCAAAGCATAACGAAGAGGCTTACTCTGGGACTTGGAGGAACCTGGCAGCGACAGCAAGCAGAGTATCCTGCATCTGCTGGATTTGAGCTGGGTGCGCGGTACGCGTCGGATACCTATATTGGCTCTGGTATCCTTACGGCTCAGGGAATGGCGACTTTGGGATTCACTCAGAAGTTGACGGATAAAGTGCAGGCTGCTGTCTCCACCCAGCTTGATTTGACTGGCATGTCTAACATGGCTGCTCTTATGGCTGGCGAGCCTCCAACTCCCTCAGGCACTACCGTCGCCGGTGTTAAGGTCGATTTTCCAGATCAATCGACTATCAGAGCACAGATTGACTCCACAGGCAAGCTTGGTTTCGCCGTCGACAGATTTGTTGCGCCTACAGTCAAGATGACCATTTCAAGCGAGTTGGACCAGGTTAAGAGCACGTGCAAGATTGGGTTGGGATTGCAAATTGAGAGTCAATCCCAGTCAGTTGCAGAGACCATGATGAAGTTGCAGACCGCAGATAGAGATGAAGCTAGAAAATTCATGGCGGATCCGCCACAGTAGTATGAAGTTGGGCAGTGTATTTAGTATAAAAATATCTTCTTTTTGTATGTACGTATATTATGTGTGTGAGATCGCCTTTCTTGGCTCGATGACAGTCAAAATGTCTGGTCCATAGTTGCTTTAAGACCATTCATCAATTAATCAATTATAATCAATTAACTAACTTTGTTGTTCTGGATTAATTATAGACGCTGAGGGTCTCGTGTTCAATCATTAAACATCCAAGGTTTCGCGGTTTGGGCTTCGCCTTGGGTAAACAAACAGGACGCGAAACTGAAAAAAATGTTGTGGCCGTAGCTTGGTAGCGTCGTACTGCAGGAAATCCAATTCCACATTACTCCACCATAGCAAAAGTTTGGTTCGGCAAAGTTTTTGAGTGCTAATTTCACCGAAGCATGGCATCTGCGCAAGATGTACAAAGTGTTGCTACGTTACTGCAATCATCATTAGACCCGGCGATCGCAAAGCAATGTATGTGTGCCTAGTCTGGTGGAAAACGGAATCAATACGGATTGATAGCTGATATTGAAGATATCTAGCCGAACTATCGTTGCGAGCTGCTGAAACCCAGCCGGGATTTTCAATTTTGCTCCTGCAGATCGTTGCTTCGAATGACTTTCTCCAGACGACTCGTCTTGCCGGTGCACTGTTCTTTAAGAACTTCATTCGAAGAAAGTGGAGAGATGAAGAGGGAAACTATTTGATTCCGGTGGGCGATGTGAACGCAGTGAAGAGCGAGATCGTTGGATTGATGATAACGCTGCCACCATCACTGCAGGTTCAATTGGGTGAGGCGATCAGTATCATGGCGGATTCCGACTTTCCAGATCGGTGGCCAAATCTAGTCGATGTATAAGTAGTTGCGATATTATTGGTGATAACTGCTGACTTAAAATAGGATCTTGTGTCTAGACTAAGTCCAAATGACGTTGCAGTCAATAACGGTGTATTGCTCGTGGCTCACTCGATCTTCAAGCGCTGGCGCCCATTGTTCCGATCAGATGCCCTTTTCATGGAAATTAAACTAGTGTTAGACAAATTCTGCGTGCCATTTATGACACTGTTCCAGCGCACTGATGAGCTAATCGCTGAAAATCAAAACAACAAGGCCGTCTTGGAGCAGCTGTTCCAGACATTATTACTTATTATTAAGATATATTTTGACTTGAACTGTCAAGATATTCCCGAGTTCTTTGAAGATCATATTGATGCTTTGATGGGACTTGTTCATAAGTACTTACGGTATAGCAATCCACTGATTGAGACTGATGTAAGGGCTCGTGTTTTCTTTGCTAGTTATGTTACTAACGAGCTGCAGGATGACGATGAGACTGGACCATTGGAACAAGTTAAGGCATCTATTTGTGAATTGATTCAGTTATACTCCCAACGATATGAGGAGGTGTTCGGTGCCCTGCTACCAAGTTTCGTGGACACCACATGGACTCTGTTGACGACTACTGGCCTCCAGCCAAAGTATGACCTATTAATTAGTCGGGCACTATCTTTTTTGACCACGGTCACGAAGTCGCGGGACCGTGCTCAGGTGTTTAGTTCAAGCGATGTCTTGCAGCAAATCGTGGAGAAGATTGTTTTGCCCAACATGACGCTTCGAAGTATGTTTCAGATCTTGTATTATGATACCATGTACTAATCCCGAGTCCAGCAAGTGACGAGGAGTTGTTCGAAGACGATCCAATCGAATACACGCGAAGGGATTTGGAAGGTTCAGATAGCGACACTCGTAGAAGGGCAGCCACTGATTTCTTGCGGGAATTGAAAGAACGATTTGAAGGTCTAGTGACTGATGTGGTCATGTCATATGTTCAACGATATTTGCAGCAGTATAGCGCCAACAGAAATGTCAACTGGCGACTAAAGGATACCGCTGTGTATCTCTTTTCGTCGGTTGCAGTCAAGGGTACCATAACTGCTTCGGGTGTGTCAGCTACCAATATGCTTCTTGACGTCGTCGGCTTTTTCTCGCAAAATATCGCACCGGACCTTGTTGAGCCTAGTACACTTCCAATTTTAAAGGTCGACGCTATCAAGTTCATTCATACGTTCCGAA
This sequence comes from Lipomyces tetrasporus, assembly GCF_029532465.1. NCBI lineage: Eukaryota > Fungi > Ascomycota > Lipomycetes > Lipomycetales > Lipomycetaceae > Lipomyces > Lipomyces tetrasporus. The sequence continues at coordinate 265,049 of NW_026611602.1, forward strand.
ATCAGTTGACAAAGCAGCAATTACTCGAAGCATTTCCGGTGCTTTCAAACATGTTTTTGTCGCCAGAATACGTTGTTTATACATACGCGGCAATTACAATTGAGCGCATTTTGTCGATTCGGCAACCATCATCGTCTCATTTGTTGTTTGATAAGGAAGATGTTGCACCAGTCGCGCAGGAGCTACTCATAAATCTCTTTGGACTGATAGAGAAAGGGAATACTCCAGAGAAATTGGCAGAAAACGAGTTTTTAATGAAGTGTGTAATGCGAGTACTTATGACAAGCAAGGACTCAATCGTCCCATATTCGGATACCTTGATTCAGCATCTCGCCGGTATAGTCATGGAGACAAGTAAAAATCCGTCTAATCCGAAATTCTCGCATTACACATTTGAGTCTCTTGCAATCGTTATCAGGTTCGCCTCACAAGCGAAGCCAGAAGCGTTTGACGGTATTTTGTTTCCCGTGTACATTAACATTCTCGGCCAGGACATAACCGAGTTCGTGCCGTACGTATTCCAGCTTTTGTCGCAGATGCTGGACGTGTCGCCACAACCAACACTGCCTGACGCTTATACGCAGCTAATTCAGCCGATACTGTCAGTGTCGCTGTGGGATGCCCGAGGTAACGTTCCCGCGCTCACCCGTCTATTGCAATCCATATTAGCAAAGTCACCGACAATTTTCGGATCAATGAACCTGTTAGAGGCATTGCTAGGTGTATTTCAAAAGTTGCTATCGTCTCGTGTTAATGATCACCTTGGCCTGGATTTGCTGGAGAGTATATTTTACTACATTCCCAAAGATCAGATTTCGCGGTACACCAGTCCTATTGCAAATATTATCTTAGTTCGACTCGAGAAGTCGCGTACAGAAAAACTGGTGCTGCGCGTGACTCATCTGATTTATTTTCTTGCCTCAGCACCAGCACCAGCGGATAAACTTCTGGGACCGAATTTTGCAGCGGAGCTCTTTGATGTCGCACAGAACGCACTATTTGGCGACATTTTTGAGCACTTTGTGTTGGCAGCCACACCGAAACTACATTCCCCACTGGATAGGAAGCTTGCGATGGTCGGACTTACGAAGATTCTTTTCGAGTCATCTGCTTTCCTGCAAAAATACAGCTCGAGATGGGAAACAGGTGCCCGAGTCCTCCTAACGACGTTGCAGTCGAATAGTTTGGTTGACGTGTTTGAAGTGGCCGACGAATTGCCTGAGGCGGACGAAGAATTATCCTTTGGTGCGTCATTCGTGAAGTTGAATGCTGTGGTGTGGAGGGGACTTGATCCGGCGAGTGACGTTACCGACATGAAGAAGTTTGTCGGTGAGACAGTTACCAAGGCAGGCAATGCGGTTATTGCTCAGGTCGGAGATGTGAGTGATGAAGTGAAGAGTGGGCTAGCGGCATTGGCGGTGTAAGGTGGTCAAAATAAAGTAGATAAGTCTTGTGCTCCGATTTTATCGTTCCAGTAGTTGTACGACTTACGATAGAGTTTCCGAGAACTGGGTCGTTGCAAATCTTGAATTAAACCATATCTGACGGCAACCGCAATTGACCCTGGGCAATCGCAGTTAGACAATAATATTCGAAACCTTTGGCAGAGTTTGTACGCTGTGCATTATTATCGTAGATTATGACGCATCGAGTTTGCCCGGCGTCAGTTGATCTGATGAACCTATTGTTTTGTCTCTCGCACCTCAGGCACTTATGGTTGCAGCTCGCAGCTGCAACAACTGGCGATCCCGGGAGTGGAACGATGTTCAACAGACAAATTGCGGTCGGCTTCCTAAACATGAATTTCTTTACATGTCAAGAGTCCGTACAGATAGTGCGGGACCAAGTTAGTAAACTGCCCACATTGTTAATATGTCGCCGCGATAGCGAGTACCAGTTCTCATACGGAGCCACATATGCTAGCCGTGTTTGGAAATTTGCTATCTTAATGCGGTAATCATACCATATGTGGACTAAAGCGTGCGGCAGAAGACCAGGCTGCACGGTTTTGGGGTGACACATTGGCGTGTCTGGCTGCACTGTGTCGGCGCCGCCTCCTGTCGCCTCCTGTTGTCTCGCGATCCATAATTGACGCCGACCAGCACTTTTTGGTTCAACTCGCGTCCTTCCTCAGTGCACTCCTGTCTAGGGACTTTACTTGTTGTCGGCTCGGCATTACATTTATATATCCTCCATTTCTCCACGTCATATATAGACTCTGCGCAAAGTCATTTTGTAGTTGTCCAATCACTCGTCGGTCGCATCCTATACTTACTGTCAAACAACTGCAATTTTGCACGGACACTCTAGACAATGGAAAAGGAAAAGTCGGAATACAGAATCGACGTGCCTGAGCGGACGACCGAGTTCGAGGGTGTCGGCGCCATGGCTGGCGGTGCGCAAAAGTCATTCGTCAATAACTTGGCCAATTCCCCCATGCTCTCCATCTTCTCGTACTGTGGCGCCTCAATTCTTATGACTGTCACGAATAAATATGTTCTTTCGGGATATTCGTTCAACCTGAATTTCTTCCTGCTCATGATTCAGGTATGTGCTTACAATTGACGAGTTTTCGTTCTTAACGGCTAAAGGATATAGTCAATTGTTTGTGTAGTCGCCATCCAGTCCGGCAAGTCGCTGAAAATAATCACTTACCGCGACTTTAACTTGCAGGAAGCGCGGAAATGGTTCCCTATATCTGCACTTTTGGTCATCATGATCTACACGTCATCTAAGGCGCTCCAGTATCTTTCTATTCCCGTGTACACAATTTTCAAGAATTTGACCATTATCTTGATTGCTTATGGTGAGGTTCTGTGGTTTGGTGGTTCTGTCACCGGTCTCGCTCTCTTCTCATTCGGTTTAATGGTGTTGTCGTCCGTTGTCGCTGCCTGGGCCGATATCCGCAATGCAATTGAGTCGTACGGATCTGAGGATAGTGCTGCAAGCAATATCGCTGCTCTTAATTTAGGCTACATCTGGATGTTCACTAATTGCTTGGCGTCCGCTAGTTACGTTCTTGGAATGCGTAAACGTATCAAGCTCACCAACTTCAAAGACTTTGACACGATGTTCTACAACAATTTACTTTCGATCCCTGTTCTTCTCGCCTGCTCTCTCCTTCTCGAAGACTGGTCGGCCGAGAATATTGAACGCAACTTCCCACCCGAGCAGCGCACTGCTCTGATTTTGGCCATGATCTTTTCTGGCCTCTCGTCCGTGTTCATCTCCTACACCTCCGCCTGGTGTGTCCGTGTCACATCCTCCACAACCTATTCCATGGTTGGCGCGCTCAACAAGCTTCCTATCGCTCTCTCGGGTCTCATCTTTTTTGAGGCAGCCGTCACATTTTTTTCTGTATCGGCTATTCTTATAGGTTTTCTCGCTGGTCTCGTGTATGCTGTCGCCAAGATACAGCAGGGCAGGAAGAATACTTCGCTTCCAGTTTCGAACGGCGGCTCTCAAGCCCGCAAGGATTAACCTAAGTTACGACAACAATGGTACAAATTCGAGTAGACTTTGGTGGTTGCATTTAGAAATATATGCATAGCAGGCGAGTAGATGGAAAAGTTTGTCCACAAACTTTATGGGGAAGCAATTGGTGGACAATATTTTTATTTGAATGTAACGATTCGTATTTACTACTTTTTCTATTTGTACGTTATGTCATGTTAAATAATTGTTGGCATTCTCCCCGTTTTTGCAGTTTGTGCGTTCCTGAGTGTCAGTGTTTGAGTATATAGAGTAATGGATCGGGATTGTTCATTCGATTTGCAATTTTATTTTCAAAATTCATATAGAGGAACTTAGTGCAGAATCAAGGATGTGTATATCCTTACCTGGACATGACGCTTGTAGACCACGTACACATTACAACTGAATCACTGGTGGGGAACAATCAAGCAATTGCACACAAAAGACGCCGAAAAATGACCACTAAATAACAATTAAAAAGTACGCAAAACAAGACAGACATGAACACCTAAGTATACAAAAACGACTCAAGCGGCGATGCAAGAAACTGCGAGCCCGTCCGCTGGAGCTCGTTGACCCATTTTCTCATGGTCGTGTCCAGCCTCTTTTTGTCATTGGGGTACTGCTCCCGAAGACTGTCCTCCAGTTCGTTATATCTTGCATGAATCTGCTGCAATAGCGCTTCGACATCATATGCGCGCTTCTCCTTCGCTGTCAAGCGTTTCCTCTCTAGAGGCTGGTCCGGGTTCATAAGTTCGAGGACTTTGTGGTTCTTTACGATACGGTCTGACATTGAGATATCATGCGAATGGCCCTCCTCGCTTGTTCGCGTTATCACATACTTAATTGGCTTCCAATTCTCATCGAGATTTCTAACGACCTTAATCTTCATATTACATTGACATGTCTCTCGTGGTTTCCGATTTCGCGTCCGTTTCATCGGTCGTCCGGGAGATTCTGTGTGCTGGTCGGCTGAGGCTACATCGGCGAGTCCATGGTTATGCTCTTCCAGCAGGGCGGCAGTGAAAACTTCGTCTGAACTAGCAGCCACGACGGCTGGGTCAATCGGTACTGAGTTCACGTCGTCTTCTGGCATAAGGGAGTGTGTCTCCTTCGGTTTCCGACTGGATTTCTCTGCCCTGTTGTCAATGCGGCATTGGTAGTACATGGTCTCCGTCAGAGTCGCGAGTTTCGAGTTCGAGCTTCTCCCGTGTATTTTGTACACATTGTCGACATAGGGAAAGAACGTATCAAATCTAGATAGTCATGTTAATACCATATTCGGTCCTCGTAAATAGAACTGGGCCTCACTGGTCTGGGGTCAGTGCTAGCTCTTCCGCGATACTAAACAACCTCGCCCGCCACGCGACAACATCCTCAATATTGACAGACTCGGCCATTGTGGTGGCAAACAAACACGACCAGACTGCCCTAACAGCTGAATGTAAGGAGACCTGTTGCGGCTAATAATTGATTTCGTAGACCTCGGCAGCTGTAAATTCCGACCAGCAGATCGTAAGTACCGGGAGGTGCTCCGATTGCCGACGACTAAAGGCGAGGTGCGATTGAGTGTCTCTATCAACAGGGCAAACCCTGACCCCAGTCACGACGAGCAACACAGTAATGAGCTATGCCATATTCAGGTTAGCGCTAGGATTGGAAAAACTGTATTTGGCTGCCGATTTTAACCCCACACGCCCCTCGAACAAACTCTATTGTCACTATCGCGGTAATCAATTGTTATGCTAAGATCAAGATTATTATCTCTAGAGTATAGAATTCACCAATCGATATTGCAGTTAAACGTGGCCTGATCGCGACAGAAATATATGACCGCAACAGGTGTGCGATACCTCCGTGACCCCCTGTCTCGATTCAACTTGCATCTGCTCAGTGAGACCTTGCGCCCGCACCTACCCACCTGCAGATTTCCTGATTTTCTCTGTTTGCCACCACGTAAGTCGGACCTAGTGTCTGGCGGATATGTTCCCGAGCGAGTAAGAATTCCGAAAAGCTGGCATTTTCTGTATTTTCCAAGTACGTCGGACGAGAATTCGCTGTATGCTGACGGATATGATCCGGTGCCGACCAGGATTCTTTTAAACGGGCAATCACGGCGACGCTGGCGCGGTGGTGAAATAGTATTCGGGAGTGGGGACCTGGTGTGCGAGGAGCCAGGAAAGTGCGTATTGACAGAGGAGGTGACTGTTGAGGGCGATCAATCTAGATGGACTCGAGTGGACGAGATCACCGTGCGACGCATGGCCAATTCAACGGAGACCGAAGAATCGGTTGACTACTCAATTGTCGAGACGCGGCATTTGGCGTATCTACCAAATAAAGCTACGAAGGAGAAGATTGCTGACCACTCTGGTAGGGCCCGGGCCATAAAGTGTGAGGTTAGCCCTTTTAAAGTCCGTTCTTGCGAGCTATTAACACATGAACAGTAGCGAATCTTACGCCATTGTTCCAAACGATTCTCACGCCGACGAGAGCTCTAGTTTTCAGGTTTTCAGCGCTTACCTTCAATGCCCATCGAATCCACTATGACCCAGTCTACGCCACCACGATCGAAAGACTTCCTGATGTCATAGTCCAAGGAACGTTATCTCTTGTCCTCATCATGTCCTGGATACAGTTCGATCCTCAGGTTTATTCTGCTCTAGGAATATCATATGCAGATGTACCCAAGAAAATAAAGAGAGTGAGATATTCCTGCGTGCAGAATGTCATTGTAGATAAGGAGATCAAGATGGGTATTGCGCCTTTCCCGGCAGCAATCGTTGGTGAGCAGAAATGGCGGATTTGGATTGAGCAAGATGGTGGTATTTGCTTAAAAGGCACGATTACGGTAGGCTAGATGTAAAATATTATTTGTATATACCATAATGCGATCGCTAAGCTGCATGACATACTTCAAACACAAATCAAGTTGAGGATAAAACACTTATATCATAGCTGCTGGAATCGTGCAACCCTAATCGACCATCGCCAGATTTGTACGAGATCACGTTGTGATCCGCTGCGACAAGCGCCGGTTGGTCGCCGTAACCCTAACCACTGCAGACTCCCGATTTAGATTAGCGGGAGCCAATGTGACTCGTGATGCAACCAGCGCCACCCAAGTATTATATACCGCCTAGCCCGTCCCGCTGCTCCCTTGCTGATCGACCACTATACAATCATTATTCGTTTACCAATAGTCACAGATGTCAGCCATATCGAGGTATTATTCACTAAGACCAGTCCTTTCAGGTTAGTTGACTTCAACATTGTCGATGTGTAGAATCGCTAACAATAGTCATTGACAGTTATCACCTTTTCGCGGTAGTCATTCAGTCTGTATCATTTGATTCGCTTCACAAACCAACAGGTCAACATCATCATATTCAAAATTGTCTTCTGATTCCTTGATTTTCTATATATTATTTCAGATCATATGGGTGAAACAACACTTTTGCCAGTTGCCAACCAGTATCCTTATTCTCCCCTGCTAGACAAGCTTGGTGGACGATTGTATGCAACTACACCGCCAAGTATCGCGTCGCATTACAAGGATGTTGTTAACTTCACGGAGACGCCCGTGAAGTTTCCCGGTCGACATCGTCGCAATACTTCTAACAAGGTCGCGGAAAAGAAAGATTCTACTCCATCCGTAACCACCAAGGCGGCGAAGACGAAAAAGCAGCCAAAGCAGCAAGATCCACAACCGCAGCCGCAACTGATCTCCAGTGCGCCTGCAACTCCGATTCGCCAGTCGAGTGATCCCAATAGATATGCGGGTCCCACATTTCATTCTTCTCCGGCGCCGAACAATCTTCCTGTGCCGAAGTTTGCATCAAGTTCCGCTCCGACTGGCTCCTCTGTTGAGCACTATTTCGCGAGCAAGAGAGTCGCCGAGTCAGATCTTTCGTCATCTGCAAATACGGTCCCAGATCCAGCTTCAGTGACTCCGACAGCTTCATCGCCAGATGCATCGCTGTCGATTGTGCAGTCCGCCGTAACTGAAAAGAGCACCGAAGACTCGATTGCCATCTCTGCCAAACTGGAAACTCCTCGGACTAGCCGATTTGGTGATAGCGTCGTTTTCAAGCCTCGACGCAAAGGGTTAGCTCAAGTCACTCCCAACTCGGAACGCTTCAGCAATACTTCATCGCACTCCGGCAGCACCACCAGAAACACCGTGACTGATCTCAGTACCGTGAGCGGTCAACAGCGCCGGGCCCCAGCAGAATTTGATTTCTTGTTTAAACCATCTAGCACTTCCTCACAGCGCCGCGCTCCTCGCGACTTTGACTTCTTGTTCAATCAGTCAGCTACCTCGAGTCCTAGGTAATATATTGGTTTAATGTAGAATTAGTGTCTGTGGCGTGATATATAAGAGATGCATCCTTTCGTTCTTCCAATGAGAATGGCGTTTTGTATAGTTATGGGAGTTGATATGATCTTCTTGTACTCGTGACAGGTCTTGGATTACGGAGTCGTTTGTACTGACTGTAGTAGTAAGTTTTGTACGTCTGTTCTACTTTTTTCCGTCGGCGTTTATTCATTATTCATTCATTCATTCATTTCATGTGATTGTATTGTCCTTTTCCGGCATATCTTAATCCTTAATTCGCCTTATTTTTAGTGCGATATTTGCGTGTTTGTTGTACAGTCGTATTTTGGGAGTCCTGCATGGGCAGTCATGGGTCGGTATATGTATGGGTACAACGGATACATTGCTATATAGGGCGCATGGATTGTTTCCTTTGTATTTTTTTTGTAAGTTTTGAAAAAAAAATATAAAATCGTGCGGATGGCTCGCATGAGTCATCAGCTCTGATTTTAAACAATTTCTTTGTGCAGTTTATTGTATTATCTAGCACTGTATGGCAGAATGTATGGTGCGGGACAGCAAGAACCGACCAAATTTTTGACCACACTTCTAGAAACATCAGGTCATGGCACCACATCGATATCCTCCTAGAAGCTAAATCAGACGATAGATTGTCCATTTAAAAATACAATTTGCTAGTTTATATTTGACGAAAAGCAAAACAACCAAGTTTTGCTACATTTTGTACGGCCACTTTACTATGGGAGTAGAAAAAATTGACGGGATTACGCAATAGATACTACTGTAATGTAGGCATTTATGCCATAAATATGAGAGGTATTTGTTAGTCACGTGGTGTCACCTGATTTGGAGTCTCGTCGCGTCGACGCGTCAAACAGAGTAAATAACAATTGAGTCAAAGCGTGTAGCTTTCATTAGCGACAACTGCAATGCCAGCAAAATCCAGATTCAGAATGTGCGAAATTATGCGAGGAAAGCATGGAAGTACATTGAATCATATTCCCGAGGCTAGGTAGGCAAGGCTGCGCGCGGTTTTTGTCGTGGAAAAGTACAAATGACATCGACGGCCGCCAGAATCTTTGGAATTGGAGTGAGTTTAAAATTTCGCATGCTATATAATATATTTCACATAATCGTTTTTATGATTTTCTTGTAAGTTATTTAATATAACGGTGTCCTCCGTTGCTTCTCTGCTGCATTAGTCGCGCAGTTGATGCATGCTATATATGGAATATACATCAATTACCTGTGCATTTAGGTAAGTGTTAGGGTTATCCAAAAATTTGGCGGTTTCTAACGGCGCGGTCGGTTCTTACTGTCCCGCACCATACTATTCCACGGCTGTATGCGTACATTTCTGCACGCGCGGCTTTTATTAAGGGACTGACTGGTCCTGCATAACTGGCGTTCTCCGATCATTAAACGTTAAATGATGACTCCCTTTCGTTTTGTTTATTAACATACCGATAGTAATGACAACGTAAAATGGAGACACTGATTGGGTGGATTCGGTTACTGACTGATTGGAGCCGGTATTCCTGATTGCGCGCGGCGTTCGCAACGTATTCGTGTTTTCGGGGTTGCATTAGCGTTGAGGCGCATGTCAGCGTCCGCTCCACTCTGCTGAAGCTGTGGGCCAGACAGCTCCAACACGTCCAATGCGACGTAATGATGAGCTCGCCCTGACCTCGAAAGAGGACAATTCGTTCGAATGGCCGGCCTCTTCGAGCAGACGCGTGCGCTCTACGCGAAATGCTTCCTTATCTTCTTCCGCACGTGTTTGTGGACCTCCATCCGCTCATTCTTCCTGCCCGTCATCTTCATGTTCATTCTGGTCAGCGAGTTCCTCGAACTTCAGCTGCGCAATCCTTTTATGCTAACGGAAACAGGGATATGCGCAGAATTTGTTTGTACCTCGGGGGCAGTATGGCGTGGCCGATCCCACTACTGTCAAACAGTTGTCTGAAGTTATCGGCAATCGCAAGCTCGTGTATCTCGCATCGACTGTCGGCGGCCTTACGTCCGATATGCGCAAGGTAATGCAGACTGTCACGTCTGGACTGCCAGCGTCCCAGGTCATTGAACTCGACGACCCTGTCGATCTGCTCACGGTCTGCAAGCAGAACCTGCGCGGGTCCAGCACTTGCTTCGGTGCCATCCAATGGAACAGTTTTGATTCCGAGAACAGGGTCTACAATTACTCGCTACGCGCCGACGCCGGCCTCGGGATCATCAACGTCCCCGACCACACGTCTGACGCGGAACGGTACCTACTGCCGCTGCAATGGGCTGTCGACGCCACTTTGACTGGGTTGTCCGTCTTGGACGACGCGCCGCTCTCGCTTCCGTACACGTCGCGCTCGGAGGAACAGCACCGCCAGGATATTCGCGTCAACTACATGAATGCGGTCATCAATTATATCTCCCCGGCTATGTACCTCGCCATGATTGGCGTAGTGTACCATATGACTGGTCGCGTAGCCTCAGAGCGCGAACATGGTCTGTCCACCCTCCTGGAAAGCATGGGATGTCGCAAAGCGGCCCGCCATCTTTCTTTCTTTCTCGCGTTTTCGACACTATATCTCGTCGGCTGGATTGTCGTCGGCGTGGCCGTCGGCTTGAGTTTGTTCAAAACCTCGAACCTCGGAACCGTCATCGTGTTCCACATCCTTAATGGGTTTGCTAATGTATCTTGGTCACTTGTGCTGGCACAGCCGTGGAAACAGACTCAGTTGGCTGGTATCATGTCTACAGGCGTTTGTATTCTGCTTGCCATCATGGCTGTTATTCAGCGAGCGGTTGGGCCCCACAATGGCGCAACGTCGGGCGTGCTTGGGTTCATTTTCCCGCCCATGGGCTACGTCTTCTACATCCAAGAAAACGCGAGATACGAGCGCGCGACAATGGCAGTGTCGTTAACTCACGTCGCGCCGGAAGGCTATACAGCTCCAGGTATCTACTGGATCGGCGCAGTCTTGCAAACAGTTGCGTACATCTTCCTCGGCATGGCATTTGAGCGTGTTCTGTACGGGAAACAACGTCGCACGACTGGCGACAGCGAGCATGACGAGTACGCGCTCACATTAACCCACGTCACGAAGTCATACAGACTTTTCACGTTTCTCGGGCTATTTATGCAATCCAAGAGGCTTGCTCCTGTTGAAGCCGTCAAAGATTTGTCTTTCTCGTTTCGAATCGGAGAGTTGGCCTGTCTGCTTGGCGCTAATGGCTCTGGGAAGACAACTACGCTCGAAATGATCGCGGGCATTCAGAACCCGACGTCGGGCACTATAACCTTCGGGTCAAGTACCGAACTCGGAATATGTCCGCAAAAGAACGTGATGTGGGACGAACTGACAGTTGAAGAGAATGTTCGGATGTGGGCCCGAATCAAGGCCATCCGCGGTGCTGCCGCATCAGATATAAAGGCTGAAGTGGCGGATTTGATCTGCGCGTGTGATCTGAGCTCCAAAAAGAAATATCTGTCCAAGAATCTGTCTGGCGGACAAAAGCGTAAATTACAGTTAACCGCGATGTTTGCCGGTGGCTCCAAAGTGTGCTGCGTGGACGAAGTGTCGTCAGGTTTGGATCCTCTGTCGCGAAGGCGGATTTGGGATATTTTGCTTGCCTCTCGCGGTGAGCGGACGATTATTCTGACGACGCATTTTCTGGACGAGGCCGATCTTCTTGCGGATAATATTGCTGTCCTTGCTAGGGGGGTGTTGACTGGCAGTGGATCACCCGTGAAGCTAAAAGAGGATTTCGGGAACGGGTATCGTGTGTTCAGTATCACACCGGCGTCTGGAAGAGAGATGGTTTACGAAGTCGAGAACAGTAGCCAGGTTATCTCTCTCGTGAGTCGGCTCGAACGGGAAGGACACAAGGAGCTTCGAGTCTCTGGGCCGCAGCTGGAAGACGTGTTTTTAAAGTTTGCGGCAGATTCAGATCCTGAGATTCAAGATCTCTTGAAAGCGAACGATACTCTTTATCGCGGTGATGACGAGATGAGTAAGGACGCTGTCGTCACATTTGAAGAAGTGTCTAGCGAGCTTGAGTTGAATGTTGGCAAGATTGTCGGTTTGTGGGGTAAGGCCGCTGTATTTATTTCACTTTTGCCTTGAGGCGCAAGCTGACGGTAGTAACAGCTCAAATATGGACTATGATGCGGAAAAGGTTGATTGTCACCCGCAGACATCCCTTCCCAATGTTCTGCGTCGTGTTAATTCCGATCTTGGTCGGAGGCATCGTTTCGCGGTTCGTGAGGTCATATGAAGGTGCGTCTTGTAATATTGTGAATACGGTGGATGATCAGGAATATGATTCGTTTACTCTGTCCGAGTCAGCGGATTCGTACGACATGATCTTCGGGCCGCAGTCTACAGTGATGGAGTATCTTCCTGGAGTATCGAATTACCTTGCCGTGTCAACGAGTGCAGGGAATTCCTCGGCGGCTAATTCCTTGTCGAGTACTGTCACTTTTGAGAACACTTTTCAAACGTTCACTGACGCCGTTCACACGAACTTCTCGACCTTGCTTCCGGGTGGCATATACCTCAATTCGCCAGTGACTTTGACTTACAGAGTAAACGGAGGATCAAAGCTCGCGGCGGCGGGCGCGGGAATCGTATTTGGTCCGATCGTGCTCAACATGCTGAACAACATCCGTGCGAACGGAACGGCGACGATCATTACAAATTACTCTCCGTTCCAGTATCCTTGGGTGCCAGGCACCGGCGATTCACTGCAATTTATTGTATATATCTGCCTTGCGATGGGCGCGTACCCAGCCTTTTGCTCTTTGTATCCGACAATGGAACGGCTTCACCGCGTCCGCGCTCTTCATTACTCTAACGGCCTCCGAGTGTTACCTCTGTGGATCTCGTATCTTTTGTACGATTCTTGTTTCGCGTTGCTAGCCACAGTGATTGTAACTGGCATTTTGGCCAGCGCGAATTCAAACTGGTTTGGATTGGGATACTTATTCGTGGTGATGTTCCTGTACGGCTTTACGTCGATTCTCGTCGCGTTCGTCGTCTCGTTGATTTCAAAATCGCAATTGGCAGCGTTTGCGATAACTGCCGCCTATCAGTGCTGTTACTTCCTCGTCTACCTGATTGCATATTTATCGGTCAACACTTTTGTGACTGCCAGTGAAGTCGACCACACACTTAGTATATTATACTATGTGATGGGATTGTTCGCACCAATCGCGAACCTTATCAAGGCGCTCTTTTTGTCGCTCAATCTGTTCAGCTCGATGTGCAATGGCGACACGGCCTATTCGTATTACGGTGATATAGGCGCTTACGGGGCGCCTATTTTGTATTTAGTTTTGCAGGCCGCAATATTGTTCGGCGTGTTGATTTGGTGGGACTCAGGGCTGTTTCGGCTTAGAATCAAGCGGAAAAGGATTCCGGACGCGGAAGACAAGGTCGCGCTGCCTGATGTCGACTTGATGTCAGAGGTCCACAGAGTCGAGAATCCGCATAACGGCGATGGGCTGCGCGTGGTGCACCTTTCCAAACAGTTCGGCAAGTTTGTGGCCGTCGAGGACGTCAGTTTCGGTGTTGCGAGAGGCGAATGTTTTGCCTTGCTAGGACCGAACGGAGCAGGCAAATCAACCACGTTTGACATGATCCGCGGTGAGATAGTACCGTCGGGAGGGAACGTTTTTGTTGAAAACGTGTCTGTTTCTTCGAACAGGGCGCATGCGCGGACGCATTTGGGGGTTTGTCCCCAGTTTGACGCGATCGATCAGATGAACGTGGACGAGACGTTATCGTTTTATGCGCGGCTGCGGGGATTGAGGGGTGCTGACGTGCAGCACAACGTCGAGGAGATTATCCACGCTGTCGGGATATCGCGGTTCCGTACGCGTATGGCGGCGAAGTTGTCAGGTGGGAATCGACGAAAATTGTCACTTGGTATTGCTTTAATGGCTAATCCAACGGTGCTGTTGCTCGATGAACCGTCGTCTGGCTTGGACGCGGCGAGTAAACGCATAATGTGGCGCACACTGGCCCATGTGGCACGTGGGCGAAGTATCGTGCTTACGACGCATTCGATGGAGGAAGCAGACGCGTTGGCTTCTCGTGCCGGTATTTTGGCCAAGAATCTGCTGGCCGTCGGATCAAGTGACCGGCTGAGGGAGCGGTATGGCGATTTTTACTACATCCAGATAATCCACGTCGACGGGATGATCTCGACAGAGGAGGCGATGCAGCAGATTGTGACCTGGGCTAGGGATAAGTTCGTGGGACACGAAGTCCGGGTCGAGGGTATTATATACCACGGCCAAGTCAAACTTGCTGTGCAAACGCAAGGTGATCAGCGGAAGTTGAGCGTTCTCCAGATCTTCAGTGCTGTTGAACAGGATAAGGAAAAGATTGGGATTATGTATTATTCGGTGTCGCAGCCGAGTCTGGAGCAGGTATTTTTGAAGATCGTGGGCGAGCATGATGTTTCAGAGGACGGTTATGGCAGGTAGCAGCTTCGGTGCACTGTGAATCGCATTCGGTACCACCATTCATAATCAAGTTTTTGCATAACCGTTTGGATAGATTGTAATTGGAAGATGAATAGGTATTAAAAGCACTAATGTACAAACAAACCAAACCCCATCCATCATCATCATCAATAGCGTTTATCAATGTCCGTACTGTATGATGAACAACAAGTAATCCATACCGTTCCCAACCGTACCTCATCCTAAGAACTTTTCTATAAGATTTATTAATATCACCATCCAACTGCGCTCTCGACAACTTCGTTCCCAGACGTGCCGCCCACGACGTCCAGGAATGTGAATGGATCTTGTTCGTCGTCGGCGAGTCCGAAATCGTCAAGACCGCCAAACAAGCCACCAGAAGTGCCATCGATGTCGACGTCCATACTCCCGCTTTCGTGAGACGTTGTGCTGGAAATCATCTCGTCGTCATCATCCTCCGCAAACAGATCTTCATTGATAATGCCTGATATGGCACGTTCGGAATGGTCGACAGCGGTAGTGACGTCCGAAGTTGACGAAGAGAATTGAGCAGGAACATGATGCTTGCTAGCCTTGGCCCTACCAAGACCTTTCTTGACAAGTAGCTCGCGATTAAGTATAAAGTCCATCTCAGATTCGTCTTCGAACGAATTCTTTTCTGCCGGGATCGTGATCGACGCCGGTTCAGACGCCGCTCTGGCAGATTTGCCTGGATTTGGCGCAGAGATCGGAGTCGCGGTGGATTCTGATGATTTCAGTTGGGCTTTGGATGATATTGATGACGAGATGGAAAATAATTGCCGGAGTGAGTCTTGCTTCTGGGCACGTGGGCGGGCGCCCTCGGACTCTGCTCGGGTCTGGCGGACGGAAGAGGTATCTGTGGGAGTCGCAAAGAGCATTTCGTCCTCGTCTTCGTCGTCAACGGGTTGCCGCTTGTCATCACCAGTGATGAGCCGGTGGATCATGTCTGAGATCTCGGACTCTACGCGCTTTGCGGGCCCAGAGTCGAACTCGGGCTCTTCGTCGATAACGATGCTCGAGACAGCAGTGCTGATGGTCGAGTCGGAGAAGTATGTCGAGGACGAAAGGGAAGACGAGAGCGAAGATGTGGAAGACGCGCGATCGAGGTTCCTGCGTGCAGCCGCGGCAGCGGAAGCGAGCGTGGACGACGAGGAGGACGATATACTGATATCGGAGTCATAGACACCTACTGAGGACGAGTCGTCGAGTCGGGGCCACCAGATGTCTGACGAAGGGGCGGGAAGTGAGAAAGCGTCTGGCGAGAGGATATCGAGGTCGAACGCGGAGAAGGCGGCCGTGGACTCGGATTGCGGAGTTGTATGTGGAATCGCGATACCGGGACGGGAAGCGGCGGAGTGGCGCAAGGGTGTGGCGGGGGTGGCGGTGACGGCTGAGGCGGGTAGTGACGCGGCGGCGGCCGAGCTCGAGGGTGAAGCAGCCGATGCAGCCGGACCAGAGGCCGGGCCAGGTGCAGGCGAGGCCACTGACGATGCGCGTGTCGAGACTGAGGCGGACGACGACTCGCTGGCACTCGACGGCATTGGCTTGAGAGAGCCGAGTGCGACTGGAGCAGCGACTGGGGCGGAGGCTGCAAGACTCGGCACTGCATATAAATGACATTGTTAGCTTGTACGACGAACGTCCGCTCTGTATCCGTGTCTGCCAACTGTATCCGCTTCATTATTGTTACTGTAAAGTGTGATAAAATGAAACAATTGTGGGTCAATTGTGAATCGCATTCCACACGTAGTATTGACTAACCAGTGACAGAACTACACCCAAGAGGGTGCGGAAAATAGACAGCGATAATTAATGATAGACAGTATAATCGGACAAGTGTCGATATTCACCGACAAAGCTAGTTCTATCTGCCCGTCGCGAGGCAAAGGCGCTTCCGTCTGCCCGGTGCCAAATCAATTGCACTGCATTCGTAACCTAGTCATAAATGTGCACAGAGTACCGGGAAGCGTCGGAACTGGAATTCAGATACTGAAGAGATATGTGTAATGGCAGACGGTGCAGGATGGAACGCAGAGACAACGAAGAGTTTTCGCACTCACATTTTGCGCGCCGGCGCTTTTTCAGAGCAGCGGCGTTGGACACGACCATGTCTTGCTTTTTGTCTGCATCCGGGGAGATTGCGACTACGCGGTCGGGGGAGGCGCGCTTCTTTGCTTTTGACCTTGACGCAGACGGCCTGGGTGGAAGAGTTATTGTGGTTGAACCGGCGAAGATGGAAGACGCAACGGAGCCGATGACGCGGGAGCCGAGGTGCGACAGCGACGTTTGCGCAGGTCCTTTCGCTGTTGATGTGCTTGTCACTGATGCCGCTGTGCTTGCTGCTGGAGTACGGTCTATCGGTGCTACCGCCGGCGGCTTTGGCAGTATTGGCCTGAGTGCGGGCCGCGGCTGGATGGGACGCGCATGTGCCGTCGGCGGCTGCGGCGTAGAAGCCAAGGACATCGCCTATTGTTGGTGAGTGGAGAGGTGCCTTGACGGCGGGTAGCAATTGATGCAAAGTGAGTGGAGTTGGTGAGAGTCAAGAACTCGAGAAGTCCTGAAATGACGGTGACGATGTAAAACGATAGCTGCCTTGCCCGGATGTCCCACTAGCCTAATTGGGATGGCGTACTCTGAACTGCTGCCGTGCTCACAGCTGCGGTTCCTCTGGCCCGGCCAGCTTCCGATAGTATTTAGGTGCCTGCCACACGGGAGTTTCGAGTATCCCGGGCATGCACAATGATCACCACGATAGCCGATTACGGCAGCTGCAAATAAGGCTTGGACGGCAAAATAACTTCGATATTATTGTGGGCACCAACGTT
Source organism: Lipomyces tetrasporus (assembly GCF_029532465.1). Classification (NCBI taxonomy): domain Eukaryota; kingdom Fungi; phylum Ascomycota; class Lipomycetes; order Lipomycetales; family Lipomycetaceae; genus Lipomyces; species Lipomyces tetrasporus. The sequence continues at coordinate 282,195 of NW_026611602.1, forward strand.
TTAATTAGACTTAGCGTGTTAATTATTATACAGAATGTGAGAGACTAGCCAATCTACCAGGTAACATCATTGATGCGCACTACAATCGAAGGCAGGACAATAATACTTGGAGACTATAAACTGAATAGTGACTTTAAACAACAGATTGTCATCTCAAACACATACTCATCCTCATATTCTATGTCGTGCAACTATACTCAATTGACTTCTGTCCAACACGTAGTACAATCTCCAAGTACATAATCAATCATCCAACGCCGTAATGCCGTATGCAGGTTGCCGAATATACACAATCCAAGTCAAGGTATTGAACAATCTAATTCGCATTATCACGCCGCCGTCACACGATCCCACCGAACAAGTTCCATGTCGACCGACTGATCCAGTTCGGTTCGTTCGGCACCGTTGACATACTGCTCCATGACCAGAAATCGTGTGTAGTTGTCTTGATTGTCTTGCACTTCTGCAGCATACACCTCCACGTGGAAAATATCCGCAGCAGCAATCGATGCTATTGCAACTGCATTTCCTTCCTTTTCAGCCAGAGTTGCTGCGTATGCTGTAGAGTCTACACTTATTCTCGTAGCATTCGAAAAGTGGGAGGTGAGATACCGTGTGCACTGGCCCCATACTTGTGGATGTGAATACACCGTACGAACGGCATCCTCACCACCCTGCTTTATTCTCAGTAGCGTAGCTGGCGCCGCAAGAACATAGTGCTCAACTTTCACCTGTGTCTCGCCTATGATACTTGGTCTAGGCTCCGTCGTCCTGAGGAGGTCGTAGGTAAACTTGACTGGCCCATTGGACGAGTTTGAGAACGGGACCACAACGTACGCGGCTGTGCCATCCTGGACTGCAGCGAAGCAGTCTTCGATCGTGTTCAGCGGCACGTACTCGTAGTGCCCTGATGGTGTTTTGCCAAAGTACTGTGTGACCGCCTGTTATGTGAGACGGAGCCAGAATATTAATGGTACAGCACAATAACAACTCACCTGCTGCGAATAAGTGCCCGGCGGTCCCAAATATGCAATCAGTTTCGAGTTAGTCATGCCGTCCGGGCAATGTGATATGTATATAATGCTATTGCGGGAATGAAAGTCGTGGCAATCGACACGAGGCGCCGTCAAACTTTATGTGGCATCGCCGCCGTTCATACTGATTTGCCGACCAGCGCATTCGAACTCGGCAAGTGCGATGAGCAGGGTCCGATGTGGACGTATGTTTGCCACGGCCACCGGCCGATTGCTAGTATGTTAGTTGTCAGTATTAAATGTAACTGCCAAGCTAATAGAATAGTCACGGCCTGCGGATGTAGTCAATCGGGAGAAATGGATGGAGATGATGGGCATATTTGCCAGAAATGCCCTGCTCCCGCCGGCGATGACGCGCTTTGTGGCCGAAGTCTGGCCTTCGACAGTCGCTCCGCTTGCTCCGGTTCTTCCTGGTCTTCATGCTGAGACTGTCGCGTCCGCTGATTATGCGCGAATCGTCAGTGTGCTATTATACGCCGCCAATGCCGGCAGCTGCGAACATGTCTGGCTGCTTTTCAGCGGCCTCGACTCCTGTTCGCGAGCAGGGATATTCAAGCCGCTAGTGGATGAATTGTGCCGTAGACACATGCCGGCGACCGCACTGGGCTTGCTGGCAAATGCGCTCTCCACGTCCGCAAACATGTCCTTCACGGAGACTATCGCGTCAGCGGTCGACATCGCCATCCTGGCAGCGGTCAAGAGACCAGCCAGCGAGCGGCTGTTGCTTGACTTCCTCGCCGCCATCGACACCCTTCCGTTCGCGTTCGGTAGCCAGACCCGCGAGCTGCTCGCCACAACCATTTCCCACCGAAATTACCGCCGGCTTTTGTTCGAGCTCTCTCGTCTGCGCCAGCCCCTGTCCGAGGCCGAGTACGTGCCGGTTATTCTCGGCCTGTGCGGCAAGCATGAAGATGTCATATTTCTTGTCAATCTTGGCCATTACCACGTATTTCCACAGCCAGCTATTAGCCCCAGCCCGTCCTCGTACCATTGGCAGCCGTGCGTGTTCTGGCCCGGCGTCTACCCCGAAATAATCGATCGCCTTGTCCGGATCGACCGTCCGTCCGACGCAATGTTCTTCTTTCAACAGCTCACCAGAGCGAGACCCCTCACGATCAACTTGTTCAACCTGCTTGCCGTCAGTGCGCTCCGGTTACGGCGCATCGACATCGCACATGCCCTTTGTCGCGCGGCCGTTGCCAAACTGCGCGACGAACCCAACGGCACCAATGTCGACGTCGTCTCGCTCATGACCTATTCGGTCCTCTTCTATGGCTACAAGCTGTCAAACCAAATCGACAGCGCCTGCCGCATGATCCACAAGATCGTCAATAGCCGCCTTCCGCTCGACCCGGTCATCGCGACGCAATATTTTGACATGGTCGCCACCTCCTACAAGCCGGCCCGAGTGATAAACACCTACGTTGCCATGTTTGGCTCGTACCCACTGGTCGAGCTTGGCCTCGACAACTATATCGACCTTGACACTCCAAATGAGCATGACGCCGACCTATTCGAGCCAGAATTGGAGCTACCGCTGCAACAACCAACGGCAGTCACGCTTGCTATCTTGCTACGGTGCATAATTACGCGTACCATGTATATGCCCCACTTACTCACGCTCCAGCAGAACATCAAGGCCTTCGTCAACAGCGGTGGCTTGGACAAACTAGTTCCTAACGACCCGGATGATCCGATTGGCAGTGCTAGAAGGACTAGCGACGTCATTACGTTTAATAGGATGATGCGCAACTGCATTCGACAACGGAAAGCCCATTTGAAAAAGCACATATTGCCCAGAGTGATTTAGATAATTAATTTTATTGTATTATAATTTATATCAAAACATCGTCCCTTAGTGACCGTACTTCTGGAATTCCCTAGAGCGTTCAGGTTAGCATCTCATGTGCTACATCATCCTGGAAGCACCTACCATTCCCGATTGTCTAGTGGGCACACTTGCCGCGTCTTCAACCATCGTGAAATGCAGTGGAAGTGAAAAACGTGCTATCCAGTTAGCCAGACGGAGAGACAAAAAATCGATGTCGACTGCTTACATTGCAGATGCCCCATGCCACGAGACATTCCTCCGTGGTAGCACTTCCCTGGTTCGCCTGACATTCAATGCCTGCTACGTTAAGAACCTAATCGCAATATGCAAATGAATTCGAAGTAATACGTACATGGCTCCATGATATGGTTCCGGCAAATCGCACAGTTCTCGACAACAATGTCTATCAAGTCAGAAGCGGTTCACAACCGTAACCTCGAGACAAACTCACCCCAAGCCCACAACGACACCGCATTCCACTACACCGAATCCCGTTAGTAGATCGCTCGTAGAGATGCTGGGCGGAATGTTAACTCACTTTTCGCACTTCGAACCGCTTCTTGGCTGCTTTCTCCTTCGACGCAGGTGCGGCAGCAGGGGCAGAATCGACTTCCATATCCATTGCTTGATCGCTCATCCTGTCCTATCGCAGTACTGTGCTGTAATATCTATGCCAAACCACGTAAATCCTGGTCACAATGTCTATATCTGAAATCTCTAGCCTGTAAATGGCCTGTAATCGTAACTGTCTTCGACTGTGGTTGTTTTGGAGATGATATATCGCTCAACGCGCGTGCTCAATTAGGTCGCGCCTCACTGTCCTCAACCCAGCACCAGGCAGGGTAACTTATGCATAAGGTTATGAACAATTATTGTATTTTGTGCCATTATTTTCATGGACTTACGTTGTATAATAATCATTCCATATTCATAACTGTAAAGGGCGGCCCTTGTAGCACTATGGCGGGAAAGTCCAATCTCCAATATCATTCCTTTTCAGACAATATTGGCATTTCCCACCCCCATCGGAAAAGCAACAGGCCGACTGTGAAGTTATTGAGGTATATTAATGCCCATAGAACAACGATGACAAACCAGTGCATCGGTATAGTCGTTCCTTTGCGGTGTATAATTGTATCTGCGACTGGGCTCACTCCATAATAGCCCCGATAACTTATTCGCCAAAACTTACTCGAAGAAAATTCGGCTAAGTATCACTAACATTCAGACAAGATCTCATGGTGAGCACTGAATATAAATTTATGTGCTGTATGATTTATTTCCGACTACTAGATTACAAAATACAACGCTTGAACCCGCCTCTTCCCTATTTTGTGAACCGCTCAAATGAAACCGACTCTATTCGCAACGTCCAAAACATCATTCTCTGACGCCAATCGTATGTATGCTTTCTTGCTTCCGGTAGGGCTACCATGTGTTAGCTTCTCCTTCCAGGATTGAAATAAGCACTCGACCTACGTAATGAGTGTAGTGACCTTGGCCACGTCCACGTTGTACAAGCTCTTGAATGCATCCTTGATGTGTCTCTTGTTGGCCTTGATGTCAACAATGAAGACAATAGTGTTCGACTCCTCAAGCTTCTTCATGGTCGACTCATTACTGTGCGGGCCAATGATGACCTTGTATTGGTCAAGACGGGGAGCATGTGCGATCGACTTGCGCTGGTACTTGGGCGTCCGCGGGAGACGGAGTGTCTTGGGGCGGTGGAAGGTAGTCGAGGTGCGGACCTTAGTGACCTTCTTGCCATGGATGCCTTTGACTACGGCCTTCTTGGCCGCGACAGCCTTCTCAGCTGCTAATTTATGTTAGCTCATAGTCAACCGTTGAGGACGAAAAATTCGAATGAAATAGCGGTTGTGAGGCGTTGTCCATCTCCGTATCCCTGCTATGACTTGTCTAACACATCAGAGGCAACCTTCGCAATCTCGAGCCTTCCAAAGATGCCGTCGTGAAATCCTTGTTGCAGTAGGTTCAATATCTGTTATTGTATTGCAAATACTCAATCGATCTCCCCGCCTCTCAACCGCATTTCATGAAATCGTCCTCTTGTCACAAGTTTCGCATACAAAGAGTGACAAATACTCACAGTTAGACTTCGGTGCCATTGCTGATATATGCGGATGTTTGTTGGTGATCAAAGTCCTGCCGATGCAAATGCCTCTCCTGCTTCTTGGGAGTTGCTAGCACGGGTGTTGTTGCTAACCTGAACCGTTTCACTCTACCGCCGCTTGCACGTGTAGCGTGACTGCTAATTCTTTAGGGTCTTGCCCTAACTTGCAAGCCGTAAGTTTTGCGGCGCCTGCTCGCGTCGCATTTGAGGCGCAGCTCTGTGGCTTAGCTTCGGAGTTTGTTTTAATTTCGCAGCTCCAAGCGTTGACGAGGTGTTCACGACAAACACATTTCATAATCTAGTATACACGATCAAAAATCCTACTAGTATTACACATATTGTACATCCATTTTAAATGCCAGATTCACAATTGCGCCGAATATCACTCCCCAGACAGCTCGCGCCGTTGCTGCTCTGTCAGCGGTTCCGCGTCAGCTGCAAAACTAACTTCTAACATATCTTCCATCTCCTCGCTGACGGTTCGCAACTTATCCTTGGTCTGCACTATTGCCTCCGCACCGGCAACGATCCGACCAGGTGGATTGTCGACGCCCGCCACGCTCAAAATTGCGAATGCGACCTAGAATGTTAGCTTTCCTGCGGATCATAATCCTAAGGATTGTTTGTATATACATTTTTAGCTAGCAACTCCGGCGACAGTTCTTGGCATGATAATAGTGATCGCACTGTACCGCTTAATGTATTCTTATAATGTTCTTGTTGAGAAGTGAAAATGATTGGATTGGCAAGCACCCTAGGTCAATGTCAGTAGCGCCAATACCGCCATATGAGGTCTTCGAAAGGAAGGCAACTTACGCTGCTTCAAGCCCTGGCTGTACCACGGTGACTTTAATATTAAATGGGGCCACTTCAAATGCCAGTGCCTACCACAAGGGTAAGTTGCGCGACTCGAGTTGGATCAGAGAAACAGCGTACCTCAGCATATCCTTCTAATGCGTGTGCAGCCGACGTTAGGAGTCCTAAGCTGGGCGTACCCATATGTCCAGCTATACGGATTAGGTCTCTATTCGCAGAAACCAGAACACGTATTCAAGAACGTACTTATTCCTGTCACACATAATATATGTCCAGATTTCTGCTTTCGTAACACTGGTAGCACGGTAGTAATCACATTCACCGGCCCGTAAAGCAATGCTTCGAACTGCTCTCGTATATGCCATTCGCTGGCTTCTTCTATCGTACCCACAATGGCTGTATTCTTCGTCAGCCTGTTGATGACAGTCGCATGTTAGTGACTTACATTTCAGAGAGCAACTACGGATGTTAGCAGACGTCGACTCCATGTGAACATCACGTCATACTCACTTTACAACTATATCAAGCCGCTCCCATCTCATTAATAGCCGCGCCAAGCAGCTCTGACAGAGTGGTTTATTTCTGCCGGCATTAGTCTCACTCTGGCGTGCAACCAACCGCTCATATTCTAACACTCACTTGGGATCCATCTCAAGCACTAGAACACGATCTCCGAACTCGGGCTGCAGCATTTCACTGAGTGACGAAATTGACTCCTCCTTGCAGGCTGCAGCAACATAGTGTCCCTTCAGCAACGTCTCGATCGCAAGATCTCGTCCCAGAGCAGAACCGCAATCTGTTATGAGCCAGACTTGTGGCACGAACACATTCGCACTGCTAGCTCCCGACACCGTTTCTATATCCCCTATCGATTGAGCCTTTGTGGACGAATCGAACTTGACTTTCAGAGGCGGCGGCATTGTGTATCGTATCGTAAATATGCGAACTGAACCGTCGAGATTAATGTAACGAATGGCAATTGGCCGCGACCTTTGGACGTCGTATTATTGTATACGCATTCGCAGATATCCTAATACAGTCCAATTAGGCCTGTCGACTGACCGCCATTCCGAGACATGATAGGAATGGGGTTGAGGCTTTCTACTAGGGTACTTCCATGAGACTCCGGCGGCGGTCCGGCCTAAGCTCGGTCGGCTGCCGGTGTGCATACACGGTTATTGGCTTCGTCGACAACATATACCTCACTCCAACGACATCAATGTGTCTGTGAAGTGGAATCGATAATCACTGCTGACAACTTCATGATATCTGCAACTCTTTCCGGTTCTAAAATATATCGTTACAAGCCATCCAGCTCCACGTAACATATAGTGAGGAGACGAGACTAGAATTGATTGTGTGCAAATATACACATATTTGCTGCCCTTAACCGTGCTCGAGTGGGGGTTTATTTATGGTAATTGCTATCTCAACTTTAAAGATTCAATAGCCGGTACACTGAAATAATATTCGGAGATTAAAACACTCTGATTCGCAGCACTGGGGTCATCTGTGAATAACCCAACACACTTTCTTTATACCGGGACACGCTTTCCTAATGGAGCTCGCAATTCGGCAAGGTACTAACAGTAATGCAGACTCTACTACGTTATCGGAGATAGTCTTGCACCTTTCATGAGCGGCGCTGGGATTCCATCTCCTTGTCGCAATGAGCATCTACGCGGGCCGGATATTGTGCGCGCTTGGTTGACCTCTGTTATCCACTGTCTGTTTCTGTAAGATCCTCGCACCCGCTACGTCTTTCTCGAGCCAACCACGCGGGGACAACGAAAAGGTAATTGGCTATTTGTTGCATCACGACTTTGTAAAACTGGAGGAGTTTGATTTTCCCACATAAGCGGGCCGTGCTCTGATGAGAATTGGTCGAGGCTCGTTCTTCAAGGTCCGACCCGTCCAGTGATGTCTCCATGGACACCAGCTGATCGATTAGCTCTGGCTATTTGGGGCTCAAGGTGTTAGGCATCCTTGAATGTGTATTGGTCGTATTAATAATTATGAGATAATGATATAATGAGGGGCTAATTGGGTCGCAGTGATGCTGACACTGATGAACGAGTCGCGGCAACGCGGCTAATAGATCCCTAATAACTGTCACGAACTCACTACTCGTTCGCGTCCAGTAACGCTTTTAATCGCATCTATTTAGTATACTAGTGGTATCTGCTGATGTAACCACCGCAAGCGGGGACACTCCCATCGGAGGTCTTCTCCCTTTGTATGACAATCATCACAATCGATTAAGTAGATCGACGCTCACTATGAGCACGGCGCCAAGTGAGTCTGCAATTAATTAAAGGTATTCTGAACTTGCGGTGTCAACTGTTGTGTGACTTCGACAAGCCATATCGAACAGCAGACAGTGAATAGCACAGTGGCAAAACATCTAATTGGCAGGCGGCAATCCATCCCAAGAAAGAGCCCCAATGCTGTGAATCTTATACCTCCACTGCCCCTACAACAATTGCTTTTCTCTCTACCATTCAACCATGTAGGGTATGCGGCTAAACAATATGGCAAGTATCCCTAACCCAACTGCTGCTACATCGAAACAGCACGTTCGCAACAATTTTTTCATTTCAACTACTGCGTGCGATAGAAAGGCACTCTTTTGACCGATTGAATCTGGTTCGAACACTGAACTTGAATTGATTCGGTGCTCCATTTTGTACTACACTGACGTTTTCGGTTTTTTGCATTATACGTGAGCATAGACATTGTATTTTCCTTGTGATTGTTATTCATAATTCGGAATGGCGCCCACGAATAGTTTGGAGACGGACGCGGAGAAGAATATCGAGATCTGGAAAGTCAAAAAGTGAGTATTCCAAGGATGGCTAATCTGATATATATTTGATGTTAACATGGTTATAGACTTATCAAGAGGTGCGCGTGGAGAATGGACGATCTGGCATTGAATTGAAACTAACGATGCGCAGTTTGGAAGCCGCGAGAGGAAATGGCACATCTATGATTTCACTCATTATTCGTATGTACTGCTGGATGTATGCCAAAATCGGTGTAATAGCTGCTAATGACCGGCGAAGCACCCAAAGATCAGATTCCGCGAATCGCCAAACTTCTGGCGGACGAGTACGGCACAGCTTCCAACATCAAGTCGCGGGTGAACCGTCTGTCAGTGTTGAGTGCAATCACATCTACTCAGCAGCGTCTGAAATTGTACAACAGAGTCCCACCGAATGGTCTAGTAATATATTGCGGTGAAATTATCACAGCTGAGGGTAAGGAGCGCAAGCTTAACATTGATTTCGAACCCTTCAAGCCCATCAATACCTCGCTCTACCTCTGCGACAACAAGTTTCACACTGAAGCTCTTTCCGAGTTACTGGAGTCCAACTCCAAGTTCGGCTTTATAATCATGGACGGTAACGGTGCACTTTTCGGTACGCTCTCCGGCAATACTCGCGAGGTCCTCCACAAGTTTACAGTCGATCTGCCGAAGAAGCACGGTCGTGGCGGTCAGTCAGCGTTGCGTTTCGCACGTTTACGTGAGGAAAAGCGTCACAACTACGTTCGCAAGGTGGCCGAAGTTGCCGTCCAGAACTTCATCACCAACGATAAAGTTAACGTGACTGGTCTCATTCTGGCCGGTTCAGCTGATTTTAAGACCGAGCTCTCCCAATCTGATATGTTCGACGGTCGGTTGCAGGCCAAGATCATTAAGGTCGTCGACGTATCATACGGTGGCGAGAACGGTTTCAACCAGGCTATCGAACTGTCTGCGGAGGCTCTTTCGAACGTTAAATTTATCCAAGAGAAGAAGCTTATTCTTCAATACTTTGATGAAATTGCCCAGGATACTGGAAAGTACTGCTACGGTGTGGAAGACACTCTCAAAGCTCTCGATCTTGGCGCTTGCGAGACTGTTATTGTCTACGAGAACCTTGACGTGGTTCGTTACACCCTCAAGAGCTCTAGTGGTGACCCAGTGACTGTCCATGTGTCAAAATCTAACGAGGCAAATTCTAAAGAAAAGTTTCTTGATAAAGCCACCGGCCAGGAGATGGAAATTATCGAGGAGCAGCCCATGATTGAGTGGTTGGCCGAGAAATACAAGGACTTTGGTGCTGCGCTTGAGTTCGTCACCGACAAGTCGTCCGAAGGAGCTCAATTCGTTAAGGGTTTCGGTGGGATAGGTGCATTACTTCGATATAAGGTTAACTTCGAACAACTAGTAGATGATTCTGATGACGAATACTATGACGATGATGACTACTAAAGGGCAAGCACCAAAGGTAAATAAAATAAGTGTACTGGATTGTTTGACACAGGAATAGGTTTGTAGTTGATTGGGAAGGTTATGCTTCGTTTTAGTTAGCTTGTCTTGTGTTCGTTTGAATTGTATTTCGGGGTACTATATACTTTCTATCCTTTATTGTGAAGAGTTCATCTTCATTAAGTATTTCTACATATTTCTACAGATACAAAATACTGACAAGGAAGTCGCTGAAACTCTAACTCCGCTGATTGAGAGTCAGAAGCAGCCTGCGAACATGGTCCACCAGCCTTTCTATCTCAACATCTTTGCCCTCGTCTGCATTCTCTCCAAGCCCGAGCTCTTTGACTTTTACCTTTCCCTGTTCGTATTCCTCCTGTCCCAAGATAACAGCAACTGGCGCACCGATCTTATCCGCCGCGTCAAACTGTTGCCGCGGCTTGGGCTTGCTTTTGTAGAGGAATTCCGCGCTAATACCCGCTTCCCACAGTTGCTTGGATATTTTTAGCCGTTCGGGAAGGAAGCCAGTCCACTCCTTACCACCACCGAAGGCCATGACGTAAACCTCGGTTTCGTTGGCGCGGATCTTGGACATGTCCTCCTTCGCTTTGATAATTGAGAAAATTCGTTCAACACCAAACGAGATACCAACGCAGGGCATGACAGATGACTTCTTGCTCTGCGAGAACATGCCAACTAGCTCATCGTAGCGGCCACCAGCAGCAATGGAACCGACACCAACATACTCTGAAATATCGTCGTCCATGTCCGCCGGTTTTTGGGATTTGTCTTTGGTGAGCTTCTCGGATGGGGGAGCGGAGGCGGAGGTAACACATTCGTAGATAATTCCTGTGTAATAATCGAGGCCACGGGCAAGTGAGAGGTCGAATGAAATCTTGTCCTCAATGCCAAACGCTGCGATGTAACTAAAGAGAACTTCCATATCCCTGATACCGGCTGCGGCAGACTCGTTCGACATTAACTCGTCATCTTGCTTTAGCAGCTGAAGAAGATCAGTGCCACCTACTATTGTCAGTGACAACTGCAATAGTTAGTCCTCCAAACAATGAACTTGCCCTTCAATTTGACATATTCGCCGATCTTGTCAGCGGCTTCGACAGGAAGGTTCTTTTCCTCGGTCATCTCTTTCTTGACATCTTCCCACGGCATTTTGTCAAGCTTATCGACAGCACTGCTAATCTTTCGCACGTCCCCAAAGGGAACGCCACAAACAGCGAAAATTCCGTCCAAGATTTTTCGATGGTTCAACTTGATCACAAACTCCTCAATGCCGAGAGCAGTGAGGCCCTCGGCGGCAATGCACAAAACTTCCGAGTCCGGAATCATGCTCTCGTATTGTCCCGCGATATCGAAATCACACTGGTAAAATTCTCGCATGCGGCCCTTGGTCATGGCTGGTTGGTCTCGGCGGTAAACTTTGGCAAGATGGTACCGCTTGATTTGCTGGATTGTCGGATTCATTGCAAGAAAGCGCGCAAATGGCACAGTTAAATCGTATCGGAGAGAGCACAATTCACCACCTTGATCCTGCAAATCGTAAATCAACTTCGAATCCTCCCCGTACTTGCCGGCAAGGATCTCGCGTAACTCGAACACTGGAGTGTCGATTGTAACACCGCCATGGCGCTTGAAGACTGAGGTAATGGTATCAAAGATGCGACTGCGGAGGACCATGTCCCTGTCAGCCCAGTCTGCATGTTGTGTCAGTCTTCCTTCGTTCAAGGACTGTACGATTACCGATATGACACACCTTTGGTTCCCTTCGGCGTCTTGAGCGTGAATTGTTGGGTTATCTCCTTCCTCTCTTTTCGGGCCATCTTTGGTCTAACTACAGCGCCTGTTGAATATTGCTTAAAAACAGTTGCAACGAGAGGTTGTGACGGGCAAGTATTTAATCTAACGGCGCCTGTTAGAGATATTACTTGGCGGTAGGAAATTTTCATCTAGATGCTATGCTACCCATCCTGTTGACTCACGAGTTTTGCTTCTTAATTCAGGGGCGGTGGTCCAACTTGTTCGGTGACTACTTTGCATACGAACACCTCATGATTGTCAGCCACGAATCCGGCCACAAAATCAATACTAATTCGACGTCTCATGCATGATCTACCAACATACACAAATAAGATTGGGTTACGACGAGTGGACTTCTGTTGGAAGAGAGTAAGTAACCTTGGCGTTGTTCGTTATCCAGCAACGTTCGCAACACATACTTGGCTCGGCCATATCCCAATATATTATCTATATACTTCTCGAACAACATATACTTATCAACTTCAAACTTACTCTAGTTATACCATCTTTATATACAAACCACAATACTAACTAGTCCGCCATCTCCGCCTCGCGGATAAGATCCTTCACATCAAATCCGGCTCCGCTTTTAAATAGATCAAGAAGCATCCGCCGTCTGAGCGCCTTTTCACGCTCATACGGTTCCGTAATACCCTTCGGATCTGAATTGTAAAACTTTTGCAGAGTCAAAACCAAAAGCTGAGCGTCGGCGGGTGAGATGTTCATGTCCTTCTCCACAGTTCCATTCAATAGCACGACACCCCGTGACCCTGCTAGTTCCGAATGGAATATCAGAGTCGTATGCGGACGCGCAAATTCCGTATGCAGCTTGTACTCAAGCAACGATGTCAGCAAACAGTGTGTGGTATTCTTTTCCGGGAAAGTCCACTGCACAAAATGCATCTCTGTTCCCCCCTTAGCTTCATTCGTTTCAACTGCCCCAACAACACGCGGAAGCGGCAAGATGAACATGGGATATGCCTGCGCATTTGACCTTATCCGCTCAAAAGTCTCGACATCCAGTGTTGCGCAAAGAGAGAACGGGTCGTGCGCATGTCGCGCACGCCAGATTAGTTCAATATCCCTGATTTCCTCGTGCTGCGACAGTTTCCCAACGTCAACGTAGGATGATAGTGTCCTTATCGCATTGCCTTTCGGAATCTTGGGGATCCTTGGTAATGCGGCAGCGGAATCATCTCGTTGTGCCTTGAACTGCGGTGCGAGCTTTTCGTTTTGTCGGAGTCGAAGGATATCGTCTTTATAATGCTGTTTCAGCTCATCTATTGTATCAGCACCTTTCCTGCCCTAACAGTCAACATCCTGGCTCAAAGTAATCTCATGGTCGTTGCCATACTCTTTCATTAGCTTGTCAAGCTTGTCCTTGTATCTCTCGACAACATCCTGCTCTGAGATTGACGGAACGACAGTGCTATAATTAGCCACATAACTGTGAACAATACGAGCGTACGGTCGAACACATGACGAATTGAATGCTCGTTTTACGAGCAGTGATGAAATGTTGAAGGTCGTCACGAGTCGCGGTATCGCCCTCTGTGAATGTGCAACACTAGCCATCGATTCGAGCGTGGTACAACTTGAGCGAACGTAGTGTTTTCGGGTTGAATAAATTCGAAATTTATTAACCAGGATGATATTCCACAGCAAGGCGGTACTCGTGGATAGATGTAATATGATGAAGTTAGCGTGCATGAACCAATTTGTCTCTGCGGCTCTTCTGTGTGCAGTGATTCTTTTGTCACCGCTAACGAAATTTTCGCCATTGCCTCATTGGTTCCCTATCCAAGCGCTTCTATCATCTATTTGTAGTTATCAGCTGACGTTTAATATGTTAATATTAAATCTATGAAATGCCTTGATTACTCGGAATTGGTCAGATGAATTATTCTAGTGATCACATCCAATCTACCAGATCATTATTAACAAACGACAGGATTACCCGTTTCAGCTATGAAGTGAGATGGAGGGATTGGCTCGGCATTGATGCTGATAATAACTGGTGTTAAGTATTATACTTGTTAACATTTAGATGTCTGTGGTTGCAGATCCATGATGTTGCGTGGTTTTTACGATGAAATAATTTTGGGATAAGTTTTGATTGGTGATGGAATTCCACCTGTTATTTATGATATCCATCCTTTCTTGTTGCTCAGGATAGAGCAGTCGATTGTTATCGACATTGCGGAGTCCATATAACCGGGCAGGACACGCGCTTCATTATTCAAATCAATCGTCACTGCTGCCAGGAAGTTTCAAATTTGTCAGAGATTCGTAGAAGTGCTCTTCTAAGCGTTTGTAATTACTTTCTAATGCTGACCTCCTGTGCTCTTAATTACATACAGATATAATTAAATACAGTAGGCGCTTGCGCAACATTCACTCGTTTTGACAAGAGTCATGCAGCTCGGATGACCGAGAAGGAGCGAGCCTCAACGCGCGCCACAGCAATTACGAAGTAAAGGTGTGGCGGCTCTTAAAGTGCAGGTTGTTGCACAGGATTTGGACCATCCACACGATCGTCGTTCCTGTGTAGATATTTGTCTACTGTCCGATCTACTGTCATGCAACGCACCAGAATATTCCGTGCACCATTGACATCGCGGTCGCACTCAAAGCGACATTCTTTGCAAGAGTACTTTTACTACCCCCAACGTCGTTGCGTTTTCCGCATCTCCGCATGTCTTACTAGTGTATTCTTCAGAGACCAAGACGACTTTGCACGATTTATATTCTCGCGCTTTGTCGAGAAGTCGTTGTTGGAATCTGTAATGCGACCAAGTGGCCATAGCTCGTGCCGTCTTTGACCTGAGCCGCCGCTGTCCACCCTTGCGCATCACCATTTGTTTAACTGGGAAGCTTGGTAGGATGACAAGGTTGAATGTTGTGCACAAATACTTTGCAATGCGACAGTGCATATCGCTGACCAAGTTTTGTATCCGACGTCTTAGTTTCTCTGCAGCTTTTTTCATGCGCCACCTCTTTGTGCGGGTAATTCTTTCACGGAATATTTGCTGTGCAGCTCGTCCAGCCAGTGACAAAGCCTATAGATATGACCAATGTCATTTTTGCCGAGCTCGATCGCTTCGCCGTCCGGGCTATAGCCTGTCAAGAATGTTCGCACGCCCGGGTCCAGAGATATTAATCGACCAGAAGACGGCCCGTCGAAACCCGCAAAGGCATTGGTACGCAAAGGTAGTAGTGACCGGTAGTGCTTTGGTAGACAAGCCTGCTGTCGTAATTCAGATCGGGTGGGGGTGGTTCAGCGCTTTTCATTTGCGAAGAAACGCGTACTTCCCCTCCACTCTGGACCAGTGCTTATGATGTATCACAATGCTCTCCTGGCGAGACTTTCTGCGAGATCGGTGCTTAATCTTGAACACCTTCTTGTCATTTGTGTACCTGGCATGTGCGGAATCATATGCCTTGAGAAGGTCTTGCAAGGCGGCTTTCCTAATGTCGTATGGGGTTTCCAACACCCACTTCTTGCCCATGTTGTCAATTGCATCCTTGTTAAGGAACGCCGCTCTTAGGTCCTTCTCGTTTTTTGCAACCTCCTTCTTTTCCACGGCATCCAAACATCGGCTGTATGTCCAGCTGGCGGTGCCGAACCAGTTTCGAAGGATCGCTTTCTACTCTGTGGTTGGATATAGCCTGAAACGTCTGGCCTTCTCTGGCTGTTCTTCTCTGTTTGTTCTTCCTCTCTCTTTCTTCGTTTTGCTGCTCTTTCTCTCTTATCGTCTGTCGCGCATTCCGCAGTTGATGCCAATAGACAGTCAGTGATTGGCTGCTCGGCCTCGGATGCAGACTGTCTTACACAGGTTCCCTAGCCTTCAGTTACGAGTTCGCCAGTCCATTCGCGTTCGATCAGATTAAGAGAAGGCAGCCACAGTGTGCGACTGATTCGAGCGGAATCTTCACTCCAAAATGGCTTGGGAACAATTTTCATGTTCGGAGTATTCTGTTCGCCGATGCAGCGCATGGGCAAGGAGGAGCTTGAGGCTTATCTATACAGCAAGTAAGTTATTTGAATGCTAAATCAGTGGTCCGGATACTTCAACTTACCCATTCCGCAAGCGGTCTCCATGTCAAGCTGTCAGAAAAAAGACAGTAGTGGTGCCAGCAGGGGAGATGTGCGTTCAGCGGCGAATGGGAGCAGAGGCAGAGGGGACAGAAGGGGGATATTTATAATTATATGAGAGGCACAGGTACCGGAAATACGAGTGCCTGCCTAGTGCCAGTTTTTTGCGAGTGATTTTTTTACTGCTGGGCTCGTGTCACCTCAGCGTTTTCTTTCTACCGGTAGAATTTATTCGATGATGATCTGTACTACCTTACGCTACACGCGTGAATCGCAGCCCAAATATAGTATCTGTTAAAAAGATCACTACTCTATCATTAGGAGGATTTAGAGTGCAAGCTAAGACAGCTACTCAAGTTCGTGTAACATCACGCGCCTGCGACGCACAAACATCCAGCCAGCCATAGCTACACGAGTACACAACCTCACCAACATCGCGCCATCGGGGTGTGGGAGTGAGTGCGCGTGTGTGCGTGTTGTGCAAAGGCTAGCAGAGAGATCGGTTGCGATGGCGAAAGCGACCCGGCCTGTTCATAGTGAGTAGCAAATACGAGGGTGTAAATATCTCGAACATGCTATATGAATGAGAATCCAGAAGTTTCAAGCTTAAGCAGCAGACGGCCTGCTGCATGGCTGAATAACTCTATCTGCCATATCAATTGAGTACGTGCTTAGCGCGTCCTGTTTAGTTACACCTTTGACGAGCGCGAGAGTACACACAAAACCCTTAACGTCAGGAAAGGAACGCGTTTATTAAAACTCCACAATCCGGGCTAATTTCCACTCCTCATCTGTTAGTTATGCAGTCATATTATTGATGAAGAGACTTACGGATGCCGGTGCTCTAAACCTACACGCTTGCAAGACGCAATTATGGACAGGAACTCTTGACATATCGCAACTCGATCCACGCGCCCTGCCACTACTAGACATACAAATATGGGGTCACTCTAGGTGGAACTTCTCATCGGCTAAGAACAAGGGCACCTCAGAACCACCTGGACGCGTTATTGGAAGAGCTGAGATTTTGAAAGAGTGTGAGAAGGAGATCGATGGAGATGGTTGGCAGTTGAGCGCAGTGGCGTGCATCGATGTTGCTTCTATTGGACTATGGATGGTATCCGGACCTGCCATGGACGTGTAAGCATCATTAGATGGATCGCTATGTTATAGTGACGCTAAAATTTGCGTAGGTTTACTTCCAACGCAGCAACGGAGGCGTTCTTTAAGTCGGTTGTTGCGTCAAGTGTACGGTTAATGTGCGTTCGATGATTTGGGGGACGATCAACTGAAGTTAGTACATAGGATTTACGCGATACGCCTATTTTATCCCGTGGGATTATAGTGAAGCTATCGCCGCCTATGCTCGACATCACTAGCCTAGTAATATTCGGTCATATCGCGCCATCACCTATTACTATAGCCAGCAAGGACTCAAAGCCACAGACGACGTCATTACAGACTTCGGCACCACAATTATGCACAAAAGTGTCAATCAGTGCCCTTCCATTGAACTCATCGTGCCGACTAGGCCCTTACATATGCCACAAGCGGAAAGGGAAACATGAATCGGCCGCCTTTGGCCACACATTTTCAATGTCAAGTAATCAATCGGATGACGAGTCGTACGAAAATAAGAACGCAATTTTTCTGGATGAGTCAGTAGAGGATGTAAGTAGCGCACAAAAGCGCAATGAGAAGTTGGAACAGCTGTTGCGGCGACGCGCACGGCAGGAGTCTCAATCACTGTTGCACTCTCGAGACGGATCTGTCAGTCGCGATGATTCACAGCAGACGTTAGGGGGACAGAATAAAGTAGCAGAGATTTTGCTACTCGGGCAACAACCTAACTTGTCGCAACAGACGAGACCGCCGGAAATGACGCGACAATCAGTGCACCACTGTCAGTCGGTAGGTCAATTGGCGAAAGGCATATCCCGGAACGAAACATCGAGAACGCCATTGACACTACAGCGTGTTTTGCTTAGCGCGCTTAGGTTGCGTGGAATAAGTCGGCAACAGTTGCATGCTGCAAACGGGCAAGGGGACGAATGTGATCCGGATGCAGAGATCGACTATAAGGAGTTATATCATCATGTCTATCGGGCCGCTTTGTTTGCATTGGTGTGTAGCGTTTCGTTCCGTCTGTGACAGTTTGCTAACAAGGTAGTATAGAGGAACAAAAGGTTGCGGTTGCATAGGCACGGATCTCGGAGATCCTCACTGCGGAACAAACAGGAGGATGGAGGCGCCGAGGCTGAGTGGGACGTTCGGTGCATTCAGCGTCTCGTTGAGCGCATTTTAGATATATTTCTGGAGCCGGAAAAGGAGCCGTGTGCGTGACTGATGGGCATTGTGGAAATAGGACTTGTAGTTTACTTATGTGTATACATTAATTACAATTTACTAAGTTATGTAATATACGCACGAGTCTTGGTACTGTGCAGTCGAGAGTCGTGCGGCTCGCCTAGTCGCTAGTTGTCATGAAAAAGTCCCTCATCCCTTCGAACAAGCAACAGGTCTGACTAGCATTCACTATCAGTTTATTGGTATCGCAACAAAACAACATGACAGAAGATACGACGACGCCGGCAATTGAGGTCGACAACCTGACGTACGTGTTCCCGAACTCAGTTGTTGGCCTGCACGACATCAACATCAGTCTGCCGCAGCACTCGCGCACACTGTTAATCGGAGCAAACGGCGCGGGTAAGTCGACTTTGCTGCGGATTCTTGCCGGGAAGACGCTCGCGAAGCGGGGAACTATTAGCATTAACGGCGTGGATCCGTTTCGATCGGGGGTGCCAGGAGTGACATATCTCGGAACGGAATGGGCGTCGAACCCAGTGGTCCGCCATGATATGCCGGTACCCGTACTACTAGCGTCCGTTGGAGGCGACATGTTTTCGAAGCGACGCGACGAGCTCATCGACATACTCGATGTTGATCTCGCCTGGCACATGCACGCAGTCTCCGACGGCGAGCGCAGACGTGTGCAGCTCGTGATGGGCCTGCTACGGCCGTGGACTACGCTGCTGCTTGACGAGGTCACCGTCGATCTTGACGTCCTCGTTCGCGCTCGTCTTCTCGATTTCCTCCACCGCGAGACCATGACCCGTGAATGTGCGATCGTGTACGCGACACATATCTTCGATGGTCTGGCCGAGTGGCCGTCTCACATTGTACATATCCACATGGGCCGGGTCATCGACATCGGCAGCACTGCCGCCATCCTGGCCGCTTTCGTCGGCACCCCCGAAGGCAAGTCCGTCGTCAACTTACGGTCCTACAACAACAACTCCGCTCTCCTCACGCTTGCCCTTAAGTGGCTCAAGGACGATCTTGCCGACCGTGGCAAGCGCGAGGAGATAAAGAAGCTCAAATGGGAAGATATCTCCCAGGACGAAAAAACGGGCGGTCTCACCGCTTTCGAAACCTACTTCAAGACCTCTCGCGCGCGTTAATTCTTGTAAATAGTCGGTTGACTTATTTCTTCGGTGCGGATATGCGATTACACTCTTGTCAACAGCATTCAACAAAGTCCGATTTCAACACATATCGCGACTCACGTCACAATTTCCAACAAATTGGGCATGGATTCAACTCTGTACTATAATGCATTATTAGGTGCTGGCTAGAGAGGATGCGCCACAATGGGTTAGATATTTGTAAAAAAAACAGGCGTGGATTATTGTACTACACACAAAGGCTCAACTCTGCATATTAACAATAGATAATATGGGTCGGCTTATTATGTGCGTTTCCTGGTGGTATTGGATGGAACTGTTCTAGAGATGAGAATGATGGTAATTAGATCAGCCTTGGAAACAACTAGTCAGCTTAATAGATATAAAGTGGATGCTCATTTACAAGTCTACATGCAATTTGTCATTATTCATTGAGTCATATGTCAGCTACATTTCTGGGTAGCTATCCTATATAGCACTTGCTCCGGGAGCTATGCAATACCGTAAGGCCACCCAAATGGGCTCAGAAATTCCTCTCTAGTCATGCTTGAAGTTGATTGCGTCTACGTTATTTCGACGGCTTTAATCGGGTCAAGAAGTCCTGCTACTGCAAATAGACTCCGGATACGCGAATACTACCTTCAACCCTGACTAGGAGTATCTTCTCTGATATGTGAAGTTTTCAGTTTCTGCTACTACGCAAAGACCATCTCTGATAATTCACATGACCAGTTCCAAAGTGGTCCAGAGCTAGACTTGGCAGGGCTGTTCTAAGAGTACGTCTGTCCGCTAGTGATTTGAATAGCTACAAGACGGTCATGCCCCAGTAGAGCTGCAATTCTTCAAATAAAGCACGCCATTATTTTGGTGTCAAAACTATTAAGAAAAAATGGCACAAAACCCATAATGCTAACGTTCTCGAAATATTACGGTACCTGTCGTAACGAATTTGAAAAACCTTGGCGCTATTCTAAAAGAGGACTGGCGCAAACTCTCTACGGAGAGGCACATTTCAAACATTCTTCATATAACTTAACTTATTTATTCAGTATTACAACAAACTATAATTCCGCAAACTCATTCGTCACTAGATTTGCGAGATTGGTTCTGTGAGAGTTTACGCCTGAACCCTGAATACTATATGGACAAGAAAGCTTGTGGCTTATGCCGATATATTTTAGAATATTAACTATGCCGGAGAACGGGTTTCAACCCTTCCTTATATACACTTCTCCGGCGTACAACTCTTGACGAAAGACTTTTAGCCTCGGACTAAGCCGGGCGCACGGAAACTAACGAAACAATAATGACATCATCTAAAGAACAACAAAGACGAAAAAAAGAAGAAGTCATGACGTAGTCTCACGGAGCAAAGATTTTGCGATGCGATGGCTGCGGCTCATGCATGCTGACGTCAATCTTTGTGAAGGTCTCCGAGGTACGAATCCGAGGTACGAAACCCTCAGGAAGGATTCCTGACAGGTTCTGAGGTCGACTGTAATAGTAAGGCTTCGCAGCTTTTCTCATGGTGTTAGTAGATACTGAGCGCGATATTCCGACCGCCTCTTCGTACGGCCTTTTGAACTCCGCAAGGAACGATGCAGCATTATTAGAGACGTAGCGATAGAAAGCGCGCTGCAATCTCGGATTGGACTCGCACACTGGACCGGAAGCCCAATGCACGACGCGCATAAAATCGCTAATATTCTCATCATTCTCTTCAGCGGCCTCAGGATCTTCCGCCGGTACAAGCTCGAGTGATTTCAACTCCTCGGCATAGGAGACTGACGTAGAATCATCGTTAGAAACTTCGTCATCAATACAGTCAGACATGTCCATGCCCGACTGATAGTTGCTGGCCCTTTAATATCATGCTGGCTGAACCTGATCAGCGGCAAACTTTCCTGAAAGAGTTGCGGAGTGTATGATGGCGGGGGTTGCACAACAAATCTTCCATTGCCGTCAAACTGTGGACGGGATAAAAGGACACCAAGTGCTTGCACAGATATCGCGAATTCAGAATGAATGACGGACAGCTGCACAACCATTGGTATGATAGACTTCGTCTCGTGAGACTATGGTGTTATGATTAATTGCTTCAGCACACTTTCGCCATAAATGCACGAAATCTTTGTACGCACTGGGTTTCTCGCGCCCTGCCTCTACTTGTGAATACAAGTGCATGCGAGAACGAACTAACCCAGTACAGACAATGTAAGTCAAGACTCAAGCCTAGGCTTAACGAATCGTGACGCATAGTCCTTCTTTAGGATTCTCCAATGACTCTCCAATCGCATTGTCGTTCGCGAAATCGGAATTGTAGCATTGGAGCCTGGCCGGCCACAACGTGACGCTAGTTCCCATCGGGACCCAACTTTTTGAAGTCGGGCCGGTACCAGTTATTCCAAAAATACCTGAAGAGTTTCGGCTGATCAATGGACTTGCAATATTCGAGCATTTCCGTTGAAAGAACAACTTTGTTCTCCCATTTAGACCGTAAATGCGTAGGCTCTAGTTTGCTAGACACGGCACAACCTTACCCTTGATGATCTCTTTTTTGCTAGTATCTTGACAGTGAAGTTATTGAGCCGACGGGCTGGATCTCACTAACTGAGTGCGGAAGATTTCGGCTATTGCTACATGAGCCGCATCAGCCTCCAATTAGAGTTTAGGAGTACTTTTGACTCAGGTACACAACTCTTCGCACCATCATCATTAGGCGACGGCCTTGTACATGATGCTCAAGATTACTTGGCAGAGATATCAGTCCACTGATGCCGTACGGGTTCATGAGGCCAAATGCGGGATATATGCACATCGTAGCATTTGATGTAGCTAGTTTATGGACGATCCCTACTTGATGAAGTATATTGAATGATCGTAATTTCACTCATTCTGATATATTCATCAGAATGCGCAAATCTTTTCTTCTTATAGATTAGCTACAGTGATAACGAACATTCAGTCGAGAGGGGCTCTGTGCTAGCATTGATTTGTATATAAATAGTCCACCTCAATCCCTCTTGGAATCGCAATAAGGTCTTACAACCTAACAGCGAACATTCCAACAACCCCTTCTCTCATCCATTACCAGCGCAACACATTGCATCACATTTCTTTGACCGAGCTGCTGTGTATTTCGGCATAGGTCTGATTACAGCAGTCCTTCAGGTGCCGGCGAGCCTTCACTGTCAAAAAAAGGCTTCGGCAAGACAGGATGTCGTAGTAAATGTCGCTTTATCATGCCCCGCAAGGTTCGCGCTTGGTCCCGGTTACATTGCTTCGACTGACCATTAGATAGGATCCAGTTCGACTCCTCTGACAAAAAATGCAGCTACTGAGACAATGCTGTCAATCGCGTAGAATTCCTGGTATTGCCAATTGAATCAAAGCCTTTGCATTTCATTTTGCCTGTGATATATTGGTCAACGGCTCGCATACTATGCCATAGGCATAGATGATGGTTATATCTATCGTCGTTCCTCTTGAAGGCTAGGCTAGCGGCTGTCACCTCTACCAATGCGATTAATTGGAATCTGGAATACCAACCTGAATTAATATTTATTACCTGCAAAGTCCTTGTCGGTATGAACAACGTTCGGATTTAGCCCTGCAGCTCGTAAGGCGGTGAGCCACGCCGTCAACCGGGTTCCCTTCTTGCCTACTTCCCGAAGGCCACGGGTATCTAGTAGTAAGTAGGATAGAGGTAGAGAGACAAGGTCATATTCCGTGAGGACGCAGTAGAGCTCGTATCCGTGCTTATTAGGACCAAATGTTGAATCAATAGATACCTCTGTAATTTTTGCACGATCGTATTTAAGGCTATCGCTGAAACACGGAGTAATGAATCCCAATGAAACTCCAGGTTCCTGAAGTCCTTCAATTAGTCGATACCCGTCCTGTCCTTCCAACAGCAACTGTGCTGATCTGAAGTCATCTGCGGCGTCTCGTTCCCACTCTTTTCTTGTAAGTGAAAGCCATATGTTATAGACTTGCTGTCTAGTGATCTTGTGCAATTCTGTGTTCTTAAACTGAGGACTGTCCGCCAGTCGGATCAAATTCTGATAAGTTAGTCGCGGGGGTAGTAGTTGGTGTGCGTGAATATACGTGAATATACTTTTGTACCTCTTCGGTGACATGGAATTTTGGTGTCTCCGTATGACACTTGTGGTCGTAAGTTATTGTCGCGGTCGGATTCGCTTTCAAAAAAGCTATGCGAAGTTCACCGTGACAAACAAAGAATTCTTTCGCAGCTAAAGAGAGATTGAGTTAGTCAATGGACTTGATTTTGCGCTTAGTAGATGTATAAAACAATATTTAGTCTTACTTGTATATCGTTGTACAGTCTCCGGATCTCGCTCAGTTTTTCTTTCGTGTGAGCGAGAGCAAGTCAAAATGAATTCGGGCCCGTCTGCCCTTTCTTTGCACCGTCGCAAATGAAAGTAGTAACCGCTACAATCAAATATGTCATTTCTTAAATGTGACGCAGCTTGTTTCTGTAGCTCTCGGTCTTCAGTTTGAGCACACAGAGCTACGGAGACATCATTTCCAAGCACAAAGGATTCCGAGAGGGTAACTCTCAATTTCAGAGGTTGCGCGTCGGGGCTAAACTTATGCTCGTCATGGCATTCCAGAAATGACGAGACAACTTCAATGATGTCCTCGTGAGACTCAAAGTGCTCATCAAGATTGTATGAAGCGTCCTCCTGTTCCCGGACCTTCGCCTCTAGATATTTGGTTAGCGGAGCAGATATTTATCGCAAATTTATCGGTTCTATTGACTTACTTGCGTTGTCGCGGCAATTTTTGCAACTCTTAACAGATTTGCCACCATTGCCGACAAACATTTGTTGAAGTTCTTGAAATGTGGCGCAGCACACCAAGGTGCGACAAGATGCACATTTCTGACAGTACCCTGATCCTCGTAGAAAAGCTTGAGATGATTCCATTGCAATAAGGCGGGATGCACAAAAAAATTGCTTGTCGTAAAATATGAGTGAATGGAATTTGAAGATGGCAAACAACGCGCGGGAAGATGTGAGTGAAGAAATTTGCAGATGGTAAACAAACACATCGGAAGAAACGCGTTATGCCGTGTAGAGTAAACAATGAGGGCAAGGGGACGCCAAAGAATGTTAGGGCAAGGGGATTTGAAGAATCTCACGGACAACAGGATTTCCGCTAGAACTATTGTGGAATGGTTGCAAACCTACTTCGGTTACTACGAACTACAACGGGTAGTACTCTAGGGTAGGGGTTCAGCAGGTTTTCCTTAAAGTTTCCTTGAAGTTTTGACACCAAAACTAGCAAGAATGATAAACCTCTTTTGATACATCTCCGGCACAGACGCGCATCGTCGCATGTCAAATGAGCCTTCTGACAGAGGAAACAGGCTCGAGATGCTGTCTTGCATTTCGGCCTTCCAGTTCGAAGCTGCAATAGTAGTTAGCGAATTTATGCTTATTTTGGTATATGGTGTGGGTATCACGAAGTGGAAGATATCGAGAGCGCGATGGGAATGGCTCATGAAGCAGGGACGAATCAGAGGAGATAATTGATAAATGAAATTCTACCTTAGATTGCGGATACATATATTTTATGCTCTTAACGTTTCACAATAACGTGACAGGAACAACTGTCAATGATCTACCAACGTCACAGACCTTGACAGCAATGAAAGTGCCATGCTTCATCAAGTAAGCGGTTAAAATCGAGAAGCGCCGGAACAGATAGCCATGCTGACAAACACACAAATGGCATTAGACTAAAGAGACAGTGACCGCGGCACTCGTACCCAAAGCCATGTGTCTAGTAATCCCTACTCAAAGAAGGATAGTCCAGGAACGCATTTCTACGATATTCATCACTAAATGCTAATCCTTTCTTATTGAAGGCTACTGCGGACTATATAGGCTGATTCACGAACCCTCAAGAGTGGGGTTATTAAATCTAGTAGCGATTAATCGACACCAAAGTATCATCGCGGCATGATAGATTATGATGTCCACAGTCACGATAATGTTTCCTAAAAGCTACAAGGTAATAATTTCGTCATGCTGAGGAGGCTGCCCGATTTACTCGTACGTGTGTACATTCATTCGCATTAGATGTGACCACGACTGGGAGCCAACCTCCAATGAGTCCCTTCTAGCAATTTGCTAGGGGCTCGCACGCGGTACGAGCGAAGAGGAGTGTCATAGTTGACGCGTAGGAGTGGACACGAATAATGAATATATATGAATAATTGACGATTTCTTGCGTACTAATCCGAATAAGAATAAACGTAATATTCGTAAATATTAAGCACAATGAGACCCAGACAAGCCATCGCCACGCTGTCAGACAGAATTTCACAGCTATCAGGCAACTCTTTTGGAGATGATATAGCGAGATGCGTCAGAGCGCGACATGATTGGCTGGTTTAAAGTTAGGTTATTCACTAGCGTCTTGGCAAGACTACGAATAGTATTCGCAATTCGTATTCATTGTTGGCATATGGGGCAACTACCAACCATTCCTCTTAAGAATAGCGTAAGTAGACAATGGCAGGAAGCGACCTCCGGTATTACCTCAGGGGCATCGCGTCTCAAGTTAAGTCAAATATCCACCTCGCTTGTCTACACTTTGGCTCTATACTAGACAACTGATCGTCGACGTTACTGATGTTCGTCAACAAGTTGCGCAAGGATCCATGAATCGTTGAGCTGCTTTTTAAAGCCGACCTTCCAAGGACAGTCACAGAGCCTACTCCATGCGTCTATATGACGGGTAGACCGTTTTCTTTCTTTCCTTTGACATTTGAAGTTTCTGGAATTGAATAGCTTTGTGGAACACTCGCACAAGAGGAGTAAAGTCTGGTCTGGTCTTTGTCTTTCACGAAACATTCATTCTTCACGGCTAAAATATGACTTATCGCCTACGTGTTTACAAATTGCCTGACTTGATTGACCGACTCATACACCATGCCGACATATAAGATATTGTTGAAAGTATGTGCTCTGAGTCCAGTCACCATCCTGTTGCTGGACATGTGGTTTGCGATAAAGACGATTGTGCTCCGTGCGGCGTCGCGTTATGCGTGCTCAGGCGCCGCACGCGTCTCGGAGTCCTCAGCTCCGAGAAGTACGGACGACCAGGAATGTGCAATCAATGGCCATTGAGCAAACCCGATCGATGGAAATGCATGCGCTCGGCGATTTCCCGTCATTCGCTATAGGAGTGGATTGCTCGATGATTAAAAAGAAAAGTAACTAGCCGATCACAATCGTCTGACAATCCCATCAGTTAGCTCTATCACGTGTAGCAACAAGATTGTCCATGGTAAGTAAACATGATTGGCTATTAATCTCTCACACATTGATACACTCTATTGACAAAAACAAGAGTCTAGTCCATATTAGTTCCATAAATTACTAATGTGGCAAATACTCTTTGGCAGTAGGTCACACAGTAAGAAATACGTTTCCACCAATACTCACAAGCCTTGCTGGATGGAGTACACTCCGTTAATTAAGGACATATTATTTGCAAGAGATGCTCCTACAAGTCGACAAGCCTAGGACCACTTACGCGCAACTGTGGTCCATCGTGCTCGAAGCAGACCAACGATGGCTGCAACGACTCGGTGTGCTCCTACGGGCTCGAATCCATTGCTATGTACGAACAAGGCTGCAAAATCGACTTCTCCCACGTTAGCCAATAGTCAGCCTCCGACCTCGTCGAAATTCGATTCGATTGCACGCCCGCGCCGCCATCTTACTGATAAGGAGAAACTCGCGGCAATCGCAAGGACAACAACTTGTGTTGTGCATCTGGTGCGATGACGTAGCACGTGTCCGTTCAAGGGTAAGAAACGTGAAGATAGTCCGAGATGGTGCAGGAGAGGAATGTCGGCTACTTAGGGTGCGTTTGGATTACCGTAATTATTTCCCACTTATTTCCCACTTATTTCCTACCTATTTACTTATTTGTCACGTGAATTTCCTGGGTAGGTTCCCACCGCACAAAAAACCTAAAAAAGGAACGTTTTCCTTGGCAAGTGCCACACTACATTTACCTCAGCCAAACTGATTGTTTGACGGGTTGACGCGTCAAATCCTCCATTCCTGCGGTTTTGTCGGCGTGGAAGTTGGTTCCGAGGGGTGTGGAAGGTGTTCCGAGGGGTGTGGAAGTGGGTTGCAGTACATTGTAGAGGGGGGAAAATTATGAAGTAGAAAACCTACTTATTTTTTTTGTGTGGGCAATTATTTTCTACTTATTTTCAGAAAAAAAAAAGTGACGTGGCGTTTTGATTACCTCACTTATTTACCACTTATAAAAAAAGTGGAAAATAATTGGGAATCCAAACGCCTTAGTATTAAAACTCTATAATCATTTAGAGTCTCGTCCGATAGCGAAAAACGTGCCATCGCTGAGCGCATGCACTTCCACCGGATTTTGCTCAATAGCTATTGATTGGGTAGTGAAGTCGCGCGTATTTATAACCAAGGGTACCTTCTCTTCTTACGGTTGAGAAATTCGTCACTGTCACGCCACAAAAATTCGGGGAAGGAACAACGAGACAAAGTGAGCGTAATAATCCGCATGCTAGACGAACGCGGATGCCGGGATTTCTGAATTTATAGCCCCCCGGCCCCCTGGTACAAAACTCCAAAACACGACCATAACCACAAACAAGATGGTAACATTTATGATTTTCTCCATTTCCTTTGGCTTTGCAATCAATCGGCCTTTCCAACAACGGACATACACGAACTTGACACTAGACAAGCAAGAAAACCATCACAAAGAAAAACACCAAGAACACACCCAACAGTGCAAGCACCCAAACGCGACTGCGCTAACCAAGACTACAGGTCCCGTTCCGAGTCTCCGTGCAACTGCGACCTCAAACCCGAAACCGTCGCCCCTAGTCTGGACGGAAATTGGGGGTGAAACTGCTTCACGAGTGCATTACATTTTGCCAAAGGTGACCCGCCGTCTCCCCCACATAGTGCACGACGCCGTCCATGAACTAGCTGTCTAATATCTTGGCCACTTCGTACTTATCGGCTTCGATTTCGTCGGGGATTCAGCAGTAATTGCATCACCGTCGCGTGTAATAACTTCCTTGAGTAATGAGACATGGAACATGGGGATTGGATGAGAGTCCCCGCGGGCAGCTGGTACAAAACCCAAAGACACCAACACAACTACAAACCAGATGGTGACGTACTTCATAAGCGAGTGAGCCAGCCTGGCTATCCACACCACGCAGTTTCCGGGCTTTACTTGCAGTACGTCATATGGCGACGTCTTAGCATCGAGTGAAAACATGACCGGGCCCTTTAGAAACATTTCGGAATATTCGCTTCCTGCCAAGAAATTCTTCCTTCTAATATTGGACAGTCGCTCAAGCACTCCCACCCATCCGTAACGATAAAGATAACAGACCCTACTCCTGATAGCTCGTCGGAACGTTACCGACCACGAAAGCATGACAAACTACTATAGTTCATAACAGTCGAGCAGGTGTAGATTACATAGTGGACCGAAACTGGGAGATGCTCGACGGATCTAGGGATGAATTTGACCTTGCTGCTCTTGACCACGACGGTTGGTCATTCGGCAGTATAGATTAGTTCAAACTTGTTGTCATTGCTGTGTTTCAGTTGTTCTCCTTATTTGTCTACGAATAGAAATGATGCTCGCATTCTAGTTGCTAATTTTTAGATTTAGATTAGCAACTAAGATTAGCAACTAAGGCAAAAATGCCGAGTGAGCCAAAATGACGTACCCAGTACCTATAACCGTGACTGAGTACTCTAACATGATCAACTTGGTGCTAAATCGCTTTTCATAGTGTACAAGGGCATAGCCTCCTTGAAGCCGCACCCCCAGATCATGAAACTTCCTACTAGTTACGTATGATGACCAGACTACATCATAGCTACGTATGATGATCAGGATTACATTATTACATGTTCCCAGACATATTTGATCTTAGTCTTTGTTCAGGTTGGTTTGCGGCCATAGCCTTTAGAAGCTCTGAACCCGCAACCAATGATAGCCCTTTGCTGCTCGCTACGGTATATTCCCTGCCTAAACTCTTTAATAGGGCAGAGACTCGCGAGTGCGTATTTCTTGTCAAAGTACCTTTAACCTCAAAAATGGGCAAGGGTTGTTTAAACGTATCTGTCATCAAAATTCAAATTGATTGTTTCGCGATGACGTGTTTCCTGCACCTCGCAGCCGCATGCCTATGAAATTTTTATCGTGCTTTCTTTCGTTGTAATACTACGACGACTAGTTTGATCAACCAGATGCACAAACAGTGAAGGAGTTCATTCCCACAGAAAAAAGAATAACGTAGGTCACAAGCGAGCGGCTCACACAAGTGGAACGGTTCAGTTCCACATCACGACGCGCATCTTCCAACCCAACCACTACTTTTTCTCACAATAAAATATGGCAGAGCTCCCAAAAGAAGCCAGGATAAACCTTGCCCTCGAGGCTCATAAAAGAAACCCGAAACACAGCCTCCGAGCTCTAGCAAAGATCTACGATGTTAGCCTTACAACCCTCCGCCTCCGACGCGCCGGCCGGGCCCCGCGTAGCGATACCACACCGAAATCGCGGATGCTCGATCATTTACAAGAGGAAGTGCTAGTTGAATACATTTTGAAGCTAGATTCCCAAGGATATTCGCCCAGGCTCAGTAGTGTGGGAGATATGGCCAACGAACTTCTTCGCGTACGCGACGCGACACGCGTCGGACAGAACTGGGCGGGGAACTTTGTCAAACGTCACCCAGAGCTCCCGACGCGTCTTTCTCGGTTACGGCTATAGTAGGGCCAAATGCGAAGATCCGGTTATAATTCGCGCCTGGTTTGAGCTCGTCGAGAACGTCAAAGCCAAATATGGGATCATGGATGGCGATACCTACAACTTTGAGACTGGCTTTTTGATGGGCATCATCGGCGCCGCTATGGTCGTCACGACCTCGGACGGACGTGCAAGGAAGAAAAATGTCCAGCCTGGCAATCGGGAATGGCGACTGTGATCCAGGGCGGGGCGTGAATGCTCTCGGCTGGGCGATCCGCCGTTCATGGTGCCCAAAGGTGCGAACATCTTTCAGAGCTGGTCCTCCGAGAACGTTTTTCCGCCGGGCTGGCGCCTTTGAGCGACAACGGGTGGACAAACAACGACTTGGGCCTCGAATGGATCAAACACTTCGACATGCACACTAAGGCCCGAACTGTCGGTGCTTATCGCCTGCTGATCCTCGACGGCCACGAAAGCCAACATTCGGTCCCCTTCGAGCTCTACTGCCAGGAGTCGACGAACATCATCACGCTCTGCATGCCTGCCCATTCCTCTCATCTCCTCCAGCCGCTTGACGTTGGGTGTTTTGGCCCGTTAAAAAACGTATGGGCGACAAATCGAGGATCTGGTCAAGGCGCGGATCACCCACATCGCCAAGGAGGACTTCCTGTCTGCGTTTATCAACCCAACGCCTTCCCGGAGGCTATGACTAAGGAGAACATCCAGGGAGGTTTTCGAGGTGCCGGACTTGCTCCTTTTGACCCGGGAAAGGTATTGCGAGATCTGGATCTCACGTTGAGAACGCCGACACCTCCTGTGTCACCCCCGTTGACTGCCGAACCCTGGGACCCTCAGACGCCAAGCAACCCGACCGAGGCTACTTCGCAGTCAGAATATATCAAATCTCGGATTGCCAGGCGTCAAGGTAGCTCGCCGACTGCAATGTATGACGCCCTCAACCAGATGTTGAAGTATACGAAGGAGGTTGCCTACCGATTTGCTTTGCAGTCGAAAGAGCTCGCCGAGACTCGGAAGGCAAATGAAGCACTCAGTAGGCGCCGGAGGGCCAAAAGAGCACGCTTACAGCAAGGAGGGTCTCTTAGTACAGAGGAAGCCTCAGTTTTGATGGACCGCGTGGACGTTGATGCGCAGAAAAAGGAGGAGACGCAGGTGGGAGAGGGTCGCCAGGCCAGGGTAGAGACGAGCGCGAGGCGGTGTGGCAACTGCGGCGAGACCGGACATAATTCGCGCACATGCCAAATTGTAATAGAAACGTCTCAACAAGACGATCCGAGTAGTTTTAAATGATTTGTAGCGTTGTGGTTCTGTAATTGAAGTTTTTGTTCGAAAGTCCTGGAAAGTGGCCATTCATTGAGACCAGGCGCTCGGCCCTCATTCTCATTTCTAGTCCATTTGATTCTATATATCCATTGGTCAGAATTCTACAGGGAGACCTCGGCAATATTTTTGCAAGGTCTACACTCAAGAATATAAGTAGATTGTTAATCCTTGAGACTAGATAGTGAATAAGTCAATATCTAGAGTGTCAGCAACCCCTCTCATAGATTCATACTTCCCTGCGCATCATTAGTATTTTAACCTCTACGAAAATCTGTCTTCGTGACATGGAACCCACTTTTTTCTCCGACATATATAAGCTATTGTCAATAGCCTCCGCAATATTTTCACACTTGCTGCCGATACTGGTTAAAGTCCTCCGAGAATACCAATATGTCATCCAGGAAATAGCGCATTCGTGAAAAATTGTTCCCGGTGTAATAATGTTCTGCGCAGTGGGGAAAGTTCTATACCGAACTTTTAGGAAGGTGATCCACAAGATAGTCGTAAGGCACTATTGCGTCTTCAAGAGGACAAGGACTATTTATGCTCATTGCCTACTAGACCGGATACCCATCTCTTCTGAATGACAGTATCTTCTCTATAGCTAGAAGTAAAGATTTGCATGTACTGTTAAATACTGTCATTCACTACACTCTTTAGAGTAGGGATCTGCAATCTACGGCTTTAACGTAGAACATGATAGACATCATATTCCGTCCTCATGATACCGCACGCATCACTTTGCAGATGGTCTCTAGTAAGTCATCTTGATCATCGTGTACCGGCCGTCGTCTGAGGAACGATGGTGCGGTAGAGAAGTACCTGAGTCAGGAGGACACAAACTCTAATCAAGGATAGTCGATGTGGCTCAATCACACGACTCTCGCTTGACTCCACACTCACTCAGTGAGATCCAGCCCGTCGGCTCACCATCACTAGTGTCAAGTATCACAACGTAGAGGTCAGTCACCTAGAACGTTTAGTGAGGAATTTCCGTACAGAAAGCAGATTTTCAGTTACAGTGATCCTCCTCTTACTTTGGTAGCCGAGTAAGGAAATCAGCTTAGTTCACAGTTCTGGGTTAGTGATTTGTTCGCTAAGTCGAGTTCTTATAGAAACTAGTCAAGAAGTAAAGGAGTGCTTGGGGCAATGTCTGCATTGCATACAAATCAACGAAGGCCGACTGGATGAGGCTGGAATGTACAAAGCTATATTATCGGGGCTGGGCTGGACTGTGACTGAACTAGACTAGACTGGATGGACTGGACTAGGACTGGACTAGACTAAGACGATGGTACAAGAATATTCCGAGAATACAAGACTTCTCGACTGATCTGATAGCGTCGACAAATCCCTCCTTTTATAACTACCATATCATTATTAGATGCATAATACCTGCTCTAAGGCATGGTGGTACGAGCACGAAGATCTGGAAATAAGTATGCGACAAGAAAGCAAGATCCGATTTCTGAGGAACAAAATATGTACAACTAGGCAGAAGCAGTGCCTTTTATAGGCAACCACCGTCTACATGCTGCCATACGAAACCAAAGGAATATCCACCTGGGGCACTCACAGGGGCAGGGAACTCGGAGCCGAAGCGGCGTCGGATCGGCACCGGAGCGAAGAAGGAGCGCCGAACGGATCTGTACCGAAGCGTAGAGAAGAAGGGAGGAACTCCGGACAGAGAAGCACCGAAGGTTAGTCTGGGTTCCCTAACCCGCAGGGGAATGTGACACACGGCAAGTAAGGACAAAGCAAGCGTACAAGGCATAAAAGAAGCGTATTTGCAAATCCCATGCGTACTGCACCTCGCGCGCCGCACGCGTATTCTGCATGACCCGTTGCATCGCTCAACCTAGCCTGACACCATTTCAAAAATAGGAGACTCGTACTTAGCGAGCCGGCGGCCCCAATTTTACTTTATTTATGTTACAGGACCGGTGTCGCAAGGCAAGGCAAGGCAAGATTGTCGAACGTCTGCGATGCTGGAGTAGCCAGTAGCTACTTCCTTGCTCACGGAAGAGATCACGAGGTGCAGTACCTGGAACACTCTAGTCTTTCTTTCATGCTTCAAGAACAGTCCATATATTTTACTCAGAAATGTATGTAAAGAGCACGTAATGCCCTTGAGCCTATATGATGAGAAGAACAGTGAACCATCTTCTTCTAGAAGCATTGCTTTCTAGTTACTTCTCATTTGAAGCAAGTCATATTTTGGAATTTCAAAGTTTTTTGATGAGAATTTTAGTAAACGAATTAGAAGAATGAACCTATACGGAACCGAAACTAAAATTCGAGAACGCCTACTATGCTAGGTTCTATATCTGGTTCTGATTTGAGCGTAGGGCTGCGTCGAATGCGGATATCCGCTTGATCTGACCATATCCGCCATAAATCCCCGCCTTGGTCGAATAATGGCAGTAAATTGTTGTTCTCCTATTTCTCTATTCTATTAGTAAGAAACCTGCCCATTATCGTGCAATTCAAAATCAACATATACTTGCTACACCTATCTTCGACCACTCTATTGTCTTAGAATAGGATAGTACAAATGCCAAGAATATATGAGTGATGATGTCCCTGAAGACAAACTCATGCTCAGCATCACGATGGGCTACATTTTTCTAGGTTCTAGGCAATTCACTGGCTTCTTACTTTGACTTAGAGTGCGTTTGGATTCCCAATTATTTTCCACTTTTATAATAAGTGAGGTAATCCAAACGCCACGTCACTTATTTTTTCAGAAAATAATTAGAAATAATTGCGCACGCAAAAAAAAAAAAATTAAATAACTTAGCTCAAACCCACTTATTTTCTACTTCCTAATTTTCCCCCCTCTACAACGTACTTCAACCCACTTCCACCCCCCTCGCAACATCTTCAGGAAATTCACGTGACAAATAAGTGGAAACTGAAGTGGGATTAATAAGTAGGACATAATTACGGTAATCCAAACGCACCCTTAGATTTATTATTGCACGCATACTTTGTAATCATTGATAACTCTTGTCCCTGAAGCAGTCGCGCTAGTTGTCGCAATTGCCAGTTGTGCCTCTGACGCTGTGAATGCTCTGACCGAGCCGCACGCGTTCTACACTCCTGTAGCTTCTCGGCGATTCCCTTGCTTCCTGTATTGCCTTATTTGTTCTATATGTATGCGTGCTTGCTCAGCATTTAAGTCATACCTCGTTCCTGGTTGCTAGTACAGTGCTCCGAAACCCCCTCTTTTCAGGCCTGTAGGCGGATAGGATATCCGCCATACTTTCGATTGGCGGATGCAGATGGCGGATAATTCGTATAAGTTATAACTTATTCTCTCACAATTAAATTTAGAAAACGGTCAAAATCTAACATCCTCATCAAACAATCGCGTATACAAAGAAGCGCAATATCAGATAAGTCAAACTATGGTCTGAAAAGTAGGTGATGAACATATTAATGAATAGGGCGACTATTCCGACAGAGAGAAATATTTTTATCACAATTTTTTCTCCGTGCTATCCATCAACATCATCGTCTCGCACAAACAAGTCAGTTAACTAAACATGCTGATTACAAATGACGCAAAAGCCGAGCACTCGAGGTGTCGCACGAGACCGACTCCCTCTTCCTCTCAAGCAATTCTTCGGAATATACCGCCGATGCATGACCGCGGCTATGGCCGAACGCCGAACGCAAATATCAAGTATGGTAGTCATGAATGCAAGAGCTTGCACAGTATCGAACAATCTGTACTCGACCGACAAGAGATTATTCTAGCACTGGCGTACATGCTCACATGTAGCGGGGATGACCGACCAAATAATTGGGTCCGCTACCAGCGAGTCCATTTAAGAAATTCAAATATCATGTTAGTGAACTTTGCGAAATTTTTAAGGAAATTAGATAACGTAACGTATGGGGAACCTGGTCATATGGGGAACCTGGTCACTAAATTCAAGCTCCTCACTTTGACCTTGTCCCTACGCGCCACACAATCGACCAAATCCAACTCCGACTCGCTCGAACTATTCTCTACTTCTTCGTCTTCTTCTAATTTATCTACTTCTTCAATTGGGAGCTTACGTTGCCGCCCACGCGGTCGTTTTGCCTAAGGTTTCTCTTCCGCCTCGCGAACGATTTTCAACACTTCCTCCGTACTAAACACAAATTCGCCCTATAACTTGATTCTCTTCCCTTTGGTTCGTTTCTTGCGGGTTTGAAGCAACTCTTTACACTCTTGAAGCTCCTTCCGTAAAACAGTTAGCTCAGCATTCTGACTTTCGACCAGCTGGGTCATTCGCTTCGCATATCGCCGAGTTGGTGAAGCAGGGGATTCATTGCTTGCCAGAGCTGTATTAAAGACCGAATTTGCGTGCTTTAGTTCTGTTCCATCTGGAGGAGAGCTCTTAAGAATGGAGAGGTCTAGGTCCACGATATTAGTTGAGGTTTGAGGAGTACATGGCGGCTCAGGAGCTGGAAGTGGAAGGCTATTTAACACTCGCCGAGGACTAAATGGAATCAAACCAGCTCCTTTCCAGCCACTTTGAATGTTCTGAGATGTAAGAGCTTTCTCTCGAATGCGCTGAAAAAGTTCAACCCAATCAGCCCGTTTTATGCGCTGTATACCAGCCCGAGTATACCGGTCCACCTCTTGAGCATGATATCTATTTAATGGCCCATACACCCCAACATCAAGTGGGTGAAGTAAATGCGAACAATGAGGAGGTAGGATAAGAAGGTCAATACCACTCTCCATACATAGAGCAATCATATCGCCCGTGATGTGGCTAGAATGGCCATCCATAATCAGTAACCGTGGCCGATTTTTAGACTTCTTGCGTGACTCTGGCTCAAATACTTTCCGTAACCACTCATAACCATGGTTATTAGACGTCCAGCCGCTAGTACTCGTTGAGAAGCGCCAATCGGAAGGTGTATTCTGCGGAATCCATGCTGAATTGGTATTCTGGGCCTTAAAAATAACCATTGGTGGTAGGGCGCCACCGGCTCCGTCAACACATTCCAACACAGTTACCCACTCTTGCTTCCCTGCAGTAACCTTCCAATTCGATTTCTGAGTAGAATCGACAATTATACGCGTAGATTGAGTGTCGCCTACTGCAAATCCTGTCTCATCCATATTGTATATATCGCAGAGTTCGTACTTCTGTTCTTGGAGTCGTCGTTGAAAAGCGTAAAACCAGGCTGTAATCTTGTCGGAGGTTGCTTCTTTATGTCGTGCCGAGTCCAATTGGCGTGAGTAAGTTTCTTTCAAGCTTGGATATCGATTTAGGAATCGGTGGAGCCATTCGTGGCCAATAGGAGTAGAATCGGTAGGTTCGTTATTTCGACGCGACGCGACTTGAACGCCTCGAGTACGAATCTCTTCAGCCATTTCTTTCAACAACGCCGGTGTTGCAGGGTACCCTGTCGCTGTAAGACGTGTAATCCATCGTACTAGTGTCTTTTCTTCCACGTTCGAGAGGATCTGATAGGTTTCGTGAGACTTAGTACGCGATTTAGCTCCAGCCATTCGAGCCGTGAGAGTTGACTTAGGAACTTCAAAGTGGTGGGCTGCACTTCTAATGGATGGAAATTCTTTCTTTTCTAAGGCCACAATAGCCTTTTGGATCTTTTCTTCAGATTGATCGCCTTTAGATGGTTGATTATATCCCATGTTATGAGTTATTGTGTTCGCAAAGTGGTAGTGGGGCATCTTATGACCAGGATCCCGATATGACCATGATCCCCATACCCTACGTTATAACTAACTTAAGTTAACTCTTATAATAGTTATTAATGAATTTTGCAAATTTTTATGGGCGGATACAAAGGCTGATACATATCTCCCAATTTCAAAAGGCGGATGGCGGATGCGGATATGGGAGATTTTGGCGGATATCCCCATCTGCCTCAGCCCTCTGCCTCTTTTTGGCTCGAAGACATCATAGTCAGCCATATTGTAGACCTTCTCTCTATTACGAATTCTACGCCGTTCTTCTACCTCTTGCTTTCCTAATCAGGTAATTATCCGATTATCCGCATTGACGGATGGCGGATATATATTCGATATTCGTATCCGCCTAGTCAAGTAGTGGCGGATATTTTGGCGGATGCAATCCGTCATATCCGCTATCCGTCTACAGCCCTATTTGAGTGAGAAGTCGGAAAATATCACCCCAGCCTGAGAGAAACAATCCGAGAGAATTTCAGCAGTTATGGAGCTAACCAGGGCTTTTTGATCTCTTCCACTAGAGTTTCATCACTCAGTATTGTCCATCACAAAAATCTGTCAGCGGGGGAAAAGTTCCGCCTGTGTCTTGGTCACCAACCCTCTGGCCATCAATCATCGGCTCAAGCATCATTTAGACTCTCGGTAGTACCGAGATCAAACCGGCTGCACCCATCGTCTCTCTAGCTTGAGATCTTCTTTGAAAGCTATCCAATATCATGTTAGTTGCATTGCCTAATTCCAGTCCATGAAAATAAACTCGATATTGTGGAGATAACTCCCGTTGAATTTATTACTTGCTCAAAATATAAAGGCGTCGTAAATGTCAATTGTATGTCAACACAAGCAAGTGATAAAGCACTCAACCGATAATATATTAATGCACAATAGCTAACCCCACATATCTAAAACACTCTTTGATGCATGAGCTTCAGTTCCAACTTTGTCCACAAATTTCCAATTCTTCGTCAAATCAAGGGCCAAAATGTCACAACCCATTCTATCATACAACTTTGCAATATGAAGAACAAACTGGGTTTCTACCGCCGCTGTTATTCCTATCCTTTCATGAATATTCTTTCTTAAAGATTCCCTAATTTGTTGATAGAGCACGACCAGCACTGGATCTTCAACCAAGAACATCTTGCTCTCTAGACCCTCTGGCTCCGATTCATCAACGTCAATTTCGTCTCTAAATGAGGAGAAAATGCATTTCAGTGCCAAATCTTTCCTCTGTAAATTCCAAAATGCCCAACTGGCCAGCCATCTATCACCGGTACGGTAAGCCATCGGTAGAATCTCCTTTCTCAATAGCTCGATGAACACGGGACCATCATCACGCCCTTCATAAACACGAGTAACGGCGATGG
The DNA here is from genome assembly GCF_029532465.1 of Lipomyces tetrasporus. Lineage (NCBI taxonomy): Eukaryota > Fungi > Ascomycota > Lipomycetes > Lipomycetales > Lipomycetaceae > Lipomyces > Lipomyces tetrasporus. The sequence continues at coordinate 320,870 of NW_026611602.1, forward strand.
CAAGCTGTATATCATGCAGATTCCGCACACATACATTAACCGCATCACGTAAGCTATCACCAAGCAAAAAGAACGCCGCAGCATACTCATAACGCTGTTTACTTAAAAGCACATATGCATTCTTGAGAGCGGCAGTCTTCCAACGCGGCTCCGCAAAATTGTTTGCCAAAAATTTCATCATGATTCGTTGTTCCTTGTGCCATGTAGCCATTCGCCACAATCCCAACAGAACTTGTTTTTTTTTCAACGCAAGATAATAGAGCGAACAGTCGACTGGACTTCTAGGCTCAGCACTTGTGTATATTATTCTTGCCAACGTCTCGAACTGTTGCCGAACAGCGCTTTGACTTTTCAGCCACATAAAGATGCCGCATTCTCTTGCTTGTTGCCACGTCATTCTCCCATTGAATGATCTTGAAACCAGATCTACAAGGATTTCCTGCGACTCCGAATGGAATGCCCAGTTATGATCACGATATGGCATTTGCAACATTGACTCACGATGAAGCACAAACAAGCGGAATGAGAGTAGGTATCGCACTCCATTCTCGTCCAAAGATCGACGATGTTCCTCAACTTGACCCATTCCTTCAATCATAGCTGCCAAGCTAATTTGTTGATGGCTCGTAAGATAAGGAAGTGACACCTTAGTTAAATAATCATTCAGACTGGCGGCAACCTTTTCATTGAATGTAGAGTAGTCTTCCTCATCGGAGAATTGACTGGAAAATAGCTGAGAATACTTCTGAGATCGAGACTGCGCTGAATATAAGGGAGCCTAGCTTATTAGCGTCATTATTTCTTCAGTCATAACAAACCACATACATCGCTTGTCGCCGGCTTTTCAATAAAGTCTGCAATATCCATTCCGAGGGAACTGTCAATATCCGCGATATTAGAGTCCGAAGGGACACTGAATTTCAATGCTTTAAGAAGCTGAACGAATATCTTCCGAATAGGATCGGTCTTCCCGACAAAAATAGACTGTGCCACAAACTGAGGATGATATACTGGCAACGGACCGTTCAAGACCGAAACAATATCAAAGATATTTTGCAAAGGCAGTTTATGGGAAGTGAGATGCAGTGCCTTAATAGCTCCATGAGTATCGACCTTTTTGTCGTGCGTGAACAGCTGGTTTCCTGAACCGATAACTAGCGTACCGTCATCCAGCCAGATTGAATCACCAATAACGCGTGGAGTGTATCTAGTAATCAATTAATACACCTGAAGACAATACTAATTCAATGATGCCCTTACGGTCGAATATTTATCTCTCTGAAGGATGCCCATGCAGGCAGTTCTTTGGTATAATCGAATCGCAATTGGCAGTAAAGTAAGACCCTATTGAGAAATCCTACAGCCAATATGCTCTGAGAATCAGGCGTCGTCGTCCAATCCAAATCTTTAATTGAATCTGAGCTGTTGAAATCTTCTTCATACTCAAGATGCTCTTCGCCAATATCCCAAATTGTTAATCTAGTGGAGGCAGCCTCCACTATGGCAATCTTCTTGAACGAGCTCCCTTTGGCTAGACTAAGTGCCTTAATACCAGTGCCAACATTCGCAGTTTGTAGCCATTGAACAGCTGTATCACCTGGAGCTAGCCGTGCAGTCCACGATCGAACCATGCCTTCGCTCGATATGCTATTGACCACGTCACGGGTATATGTGTCAATCGACCCAGTTAGTTTTGCATTCCATCCAACCGGGTCAACCGATAACACATGCACTAGATCATCCCCTGTGGGAACAGGGAACTGAAAGGTGCCCAACTTCCGAAGCACTCCACCGTGCCTTAGTTCTCCTCCATTGGAATAACCATTTGTGGTACTCATCGTAACTACTCCGTTAATATAAATTCCAGAATTCGCCGAGCTGCGATAATCTGACGGCAAGTGAACTTCCCAGACAACACCATGCTGATCACTGAAGATTGCCACGACATGCAAAATCCCTTCCGTGGCATTAGCCTCGGGTAGCAGAAGCAAATTCAAAATTGTTTTACGTCCCAACGATGACAACGCGCTGTATGCAATTCTTTGTGCTTTTGGCATCCTGCAATCCCATAGCACTAAATCCTGACTTTGCATCGTAACAATAAAATTTCCGCCCTCTAGTATCACTGACCTTTGAACTTTATCAGGAGCCATTATAATACTGACTGGATCTAGCATAACGGTACCAAATTTTGGTCGTGGTACCCAAACAATATTTTCCGCATGGTTACTAGACGACAGTAATGCTTTCCCATCTGCTGTCCTAGTCAAACTCTGGACTGACTTATAATGGCCGGTCCAGACGTGTTGAAGTGTTAACCTGCTCGGTTCTGTTCCTGCATACAGCAGGTCCGAAAACCTAGAATCATAATGCCGGATTGTCCCATTGAAATCGTGAATAAGCAGTACAAAATCAGGCTCTTCAGGAGTGCTGGCGCCGTAACCCAAAAATGACAAGTGCTCGCAGTGTCGAGGAAATGTTTTCAATGGCGTATCTTCATAAAAAATATCGAATATGCTGAACGCTTTTCGGATACGCGATCCAATATTCTCAATACCCAAAGCAGCCATGCGACCGTTCTGGTCAAAGACGACACATATATCAGGATTCTTGCTGGCAATCTCAATCAGTTTCTGCATCTTCTCGTTCGAAGCATCCGCATCTTTAGCATTTCTGACTGCAGACTCCGCAGCTCGAGTAAAGTCCTTGTTGTCGATAATGAATGTATACCGGATGTCTTTTGGTGATGATCGCGGAAGAACATCAAATAGGTCCAATGACGCCCACATTTGCATATATGAGGACTCGATGCTGTCGGTGGGCGCCCATATCCGTAATATTCCATCAGCGCATACTGTGTACAAAATATTCTCCATAGACCTTTAGCGCGTTAGCCAGTACTCCAACATCACCGCGGTACTTAACGCTTACTGCGCTCGACTAAATGGGCGCCGCCATCTTAATCCGGTCACGGCTCGCGGATGTGCTAAATATGAAAAGTCGAAATCCACATTTGACGTATCATAGGAGAACCGACGCCAAACCTTAACTAATCTGTCATTTTTTCCTACCGTTGCGGCCAAATATGCGTCGAACGAAAATGCGGATAACATGGCGGGCACTGCAAGTCTAAACGTTATTATGTTAATGACAAAACCTGCTTTCAGAAAGCGAACCAGTATCTCACTGCTTCTTCCACAATCGATGTGGTCCATCTTTGAAAATACCCCAAAGAGATATCGTCCTTCCCGATATGAAAATTTCTTCCTCAGTTCCCCAATTCACACCTGTTGGGACACCATCGTCGAGGTCCAGATGAATGGTCCATTCTAGTGCCCACTACATTCCACAAATTAGAGCTATATTCCACAAGTTCGACTGTGATCTTACACGTAGCAGAGATCCTCGTTCCCCTGACGGGACATAAATTAACACTTTCGGTCCGGACACAATGGCTATCTATATAGACTTGTTGTAAGACATGTTTAATATGGCAGGAAATACCAGACGAGAGTCCATACCCGCCCTGTGCTTTCTTCAATATCCAATGCACCACCATCTCGGTCCAAGTATATCGTCTGTCTCAACACTCCTGGTTGCGATAGTACCACCAAGTTATTGCCGGAGGCATAGGCCTAATTGCCGTTAGCTTCAAGTCAAGTGGCTCTCTAGCAAAGTCTACTAATTGACAACGCACTAAGAGTCTCAAATTATCCCAGTAGGCCGTGCTCAGTGCTTGATGCAACGGATTTGGCTTTCCTGGATGTAGACCAGGCGATGACATGGTCCCCGAACTCTAAAGGTTCACAGTATTTGAAATCAATTTGTTGAGAGAGGGGAACACAGGTACTATTAACAACATTCACTAATGACAATCTTGATAGCCAGCCTTTCCAGAATGCTCCGAGCGCGGGCGGTCAATCCAAAGCCGTGCGAATGTCGTGAGCGGTCTGGGATAGTCGTAACGGTCCTTCAGCCGACCGACGAGCGAAATCGACACGAACCTATGAAGTAGAAACAACTTTACATCACCGCTTGACATAAATCGAGGGGTTAGTACCGCCCGGTGCAACAACTCGCACCATCTGCGGCTGATGCTGATTTGTGTCAATCCCAGGACAACTCCCGAAGACAGATTGACAATTCATATAGGAGCCGTACCTGTATGAGTAATTGCTCCTTAGCACTTTAGCACGCATAGGCCGACATGGTGGACGAAGACCAATATTGGAATGATGGCGACAGTATCATTGACTTGTCATCTGAAGATGAAAAGTCAGATGCACAGGCAGAGTGGGATGAATCTATTCGAGAACTTCAGGTTATTTTGACCACGCTGGTGTTTCCTGTCCTTGGACGATTAGTAGGACGCCAATTTGTTTTAAAAAGTATGAAGTTATACGGACAATCAATTGACCTGGAGCTAACACTCAATCTATAGTGTTCACTCGCTTCACAGTCAACCGCTTGCTTAGGAATGCAGCTGGGTCATAACGACATGCGCCACTGTCCGAATTGAAATTGCAAGCTGTACAACTTAATCTAGTCTCCTGATCAGGCGATGGCAATCGCTCATAGCAGGTTACGACGTATTCTTGATTCGAAACTGCAACAGTAGCCATGATTGGTTATGTCGTGTTCCGAGCATAAAAGTTGCGTTGAGTGACTGCTCTTGAGGTCTTTGACAGTGCGCCGAGGACAGCTTAAAGATAGATTAATTAGAATAGTGTAAAGATAGCATAATTCCCGGTTACGGTCTACATTGATGTTTCGTGTATGCTCACACTTCCATGAAATTAATTGCCAACTCCCTGTTTTTACAGAGATAATATTAGGAATAGACTATAATACAAATCAACTAATAATCATAACACACACATATACCAAATCCCACTAACAACTGCAGGTTACTGCACATAAATGGATAACACATTCACTCCGAACACCGTCCATACGTTAAACGACCAATCAACCTTAATGCGCCATCAACCAAACAGTTAGATCCACACAAATCAAACGTACACCAGCGAACGATATCCAAATAGCTTATTGCAAACATTTTGATTTACATAATTCTTCTAGCAATGTTGTATTCATCCTCCTATATAAGCAACCAGCAACCAACCAATACGCCCAAATGCGGTCCAACTTACTCCAAAGAACATCTTTTCACTAGCTACTTTCCTTTTTCATGTTTGACCTGCCAAGTAGTCAGTACTCTTCTCATTTATGCTTTAACTCACTCGACAACTTACTCTAATATGCCTCGCTAGGGCATCCTGCCGTGAAAATGTCTTCGTATCGTCGCCACATAGCTCACATTTAAATGTCTTTCTATTAGACGCATGAATAGTCTCTTGATGCCGGATGAGATCGTATGGACGCGAGAACACCTTGTTGCATATTTTTCCCGTCGCAGGATTAATCCACGTACATCTGTGTGGACCTGTCTGTGCTGACAAGGGAACTTTCTTCCGGGGCGGTGTCAAACTATGTGTACGCCGATGTAGCTGCAAGTTATGAGCTTTCGGAAACCGCTTCCCGCAGTCGGGACAGACGAAAATCGCCGGTTCATCAGATCCTTCTGGTGTCCTCGCAGCGGGCGAAGATATGTTGAGACCCCGATCCAGTGACACACCAATATGTTTTGAGCCAATCGAGGATGCAGTAGAGGCATTATTGGATGTCGAAGAATCCTCATAATCGGAGCCACCCGGCGAAGACACCACTGAAGATTGCGTCGGAGTACCTAAATCTTGATTTAGATGTTCATACTGAGCTTGAGACCGCGGATAAGACGTCGGTCGAGCAAACAATTCGAAATCTGCGAAGTCATCACCAGATTCCACATCGGAAGGATCCTCAAGTTTCGCGTTCATGCTACTACTTGATGAAGAGCTCGGCGTAGGTGCGAACAGCCGAGTGGTCCCAACTTGAGCCGCCTCTGGATCAGAAATAGACTCCTCACCCTCAACATAGTCCAACAGGGCTTCCTTAGGAGATATAGTTTTTGTGCTCGTCTGCTCGATGAGCTGCGGCTGCCGACTTAATGGTAAGGATTGTATCTGCTGCTGCTGCTGCTGCTGCTGCTGTTGCTGCTGTTGCTGCATCTGTTGCAATCGCTGTTGGCTTTGCTGTTGTTGTTGCTTCTGTAACTGCAACTGTTGCAACTGTTGCTGTAACGACTTCTGTTGAACTGGAACAAACTTAGTTTGCGTTGGTAAAGGCTGTGGAGACGAACTCATTGCCCGCAAGTTGTCCGATGCCTGTTGCACCCGTTGAAATTTCTGCTGGTTGCCAACGGGCCCAGCGTCGTACGTAGGCAACGGGAACAAGTTATAGTGAGACTGAGAATGCATCAACGGACCGTCAGGTGGTGGGCCAGGGTAATAAGGGGACGACTTTCTAAATGGCGACTTTTCTCTGAATGAGCTAGGCGACGCTGTCCTAGTTACAGGCAATGACTTAGCAGTCCAGCTATGTGGGAATGTGTCTGCAAAATCCAAAAGGAAATCATCGCTAGCAGTAGACTGGACGGGAGACATATTGGGTGAATAAAGCTCATCTTCTAGGACATCGGAAATGGTGCGTTCGAGTTTCGGATTCTTAAAATTAGAAGGATGTGCGTACTCAGATGACGGATCTGTTGGCAATCGTAAGTATTCGCGGCTGAAACGTTCAAAAGCAACTTCATCGTCGGAGCTATCAAAATGTTGTTCACCTTCAGACATACGCCGGCCTAGCGAATACTGCTTACTTTCGTCATCGGCACAGTCCATCCTGCCAGAGGGAGGCGTAATATCGTCCTCGTTGGCAAAAGGATTTCGCAAAAACATACCAGAACCGATGCCTGAGCTGTTGCTGCCAAATTCATCACTCCCAGACCTGGTGACCCCAGGGGATGGCGAAAGACCAGGAACAGTCATCGCGTCGTCTATGGAATCCTGAGCACCAGCGCTGGGATCGGCACGGTTGTTTGCGTAATATGTCGCAAAAAAAGACGGCTGCGTCGGAGTAGACGAAAGCGACGTTGGTAGGGATGTCGATTCCCGTCGACGAATAGCAGGAGAAACGTTGGTAGTGGTCGAGATGTTGTATGGATTGGAGGACTGAAAGAATAAGGCGTTGTCGAAATCGGCCGAATAGCCACTTCCCGCTTGCGGGAAGTGGAAGGACGTGGAAGGCCGATGAATGTTCGGCGTATCGTACAAGAGAAAGTCAGCCATTGGGGGAGGCGACAAGGTGCGCTCGAAGCGGACGGAAGAGGGAGAACCGGATCGATCTGAGGGCTTCAAGGCGATCAAATGGCGAGGTGAATGTGTGGAACGTTGATAGTATGCGGAGCCCGCAGCTAAATCTTAGAGAAATAGACTAGAACGCGCAGAACAGACTACTGTTGCACTCAAAAGAGACGGACGATTAGATCTCAAGAAACAACCAGTCGTGACGTGATGTGATGTGATGAGGAAGTTGGGAGAATGTCGATGTAAAAGATACAAACCGCGGTTAGCAGCGTTTGCAAGTGGAGAAGGTCGGATGAAGGGCACGGCAGCGCACCACGCTACTTTTATTAATAACACCCGCGCCTCGTAAGAGCACGTGCCAGGTCGCGCGGTTAGGGCTCGCCTTCGAAGGTCACGCCGACGCGACCCCTTCTATCCCGCTGCTGACAAAGCTCAGCTCGTCAGTACTAAGTTAGTGCTGTGTGTGCGTTGTCCGATGCTTTCGGCCGATGTCTTTCCTTCAGGCGGCCTGTAGAAATCAGTTGGCTGTGCCGCGTACGCTAAGGGCATGCGACTGAAGCGCAGGTCCGTTGCTGGCTCAGGTTCAGGGCATACTGTCGGAGATCGTGCTCATCGTGAAGCGCAATGACGCTGCTGATGACGCACTGCCACTAGGTCTCGAACTTGCACCAAGCTTCACAGCTGGACGCCACTTGCAACCATATTCGTCCAATACCTGCGCGTTATCACCGGCGCGCACCACGTCCTTGCCGTAACGCGGGTCCCTTGGTTCGCACTTGACGCGACAAATATTGATACACCATGCACTGGATATAATATTACTGGTGCTCGAAAAGGTCAGACGGGACTACAGCAAGAAGGCTTGTGTCAATATTATATCTTTAGGTAGATCGGTCAGTTGATTGTGCATGGGCTTAGTAGCTCCCATATTACTATATAAACTACAGAGTAAGTCCCTACTACACTCCACTCCAACAATCAAGACATAAGTTACTCCTAATATATTCGATAATAATATACATTAACCCGAATCATAACTGCAAAGATCTATCGTACATGAACATGACATCAAACCCAATAAAATTTAACCACCGAAACCGTAGAGAGTGCGTCCCTGGCGCTTCAAAGCATAAACAACATCGAGTGAAGTAACGGTCTTGCGCTTAGCATGCTCAGTATAGGTAACGGCATCGCGGATGACACTCTCGAGGAACGACTTCAAGACCCCGCGAGTTTCCTCATAGATCTAGCACCGCAATTAGTCAACCACGCGTCAGCTGACAACTCCGCACAACATACCAAAGCAGAAATACGTTTGACACCACCGCGACGGGCAAGACGACGAATGGCGGGCTTAGTGATGCCCTGAATGTTATCGCGAAGAATCTTTCGGTGACGCTTAGCACCACTAGACAACAGTCAGTGTAAGAACTCAGCAAGATTACCTAAACCGCATACCCCTTGCCGAGACCTTTGCCACCTTTACCACGTCCAGACATGTTGCTCAAAGACGGTAAGAGAAAGTAGAGTTGAGTTGGAAGATGGACAGACCACAGCTGGGACGTGTCGGGGACCAGCGCGGATATAAAAGGGCGGGACAGGCAAGGGCTAGGGGAGTTTCATCAATCGCGGACATTGCAAGTCGTCCACAAACCAGAGCAAGACCGAGCCGCAGACTCGCGCGCACTCGGCACACCACCGCGCGCACTTTGGCAAAACTCCCAAAAAACAGACCGCAATTTCCACGATTTGCGCACCTCATTTTTTGATTTTGTGCCCGCCGCCCACGTCGGACCGCACGTCCACAATTCCGCATTCAACGGCCTCGGGCTAGGGTTTGCCCTCAACGCATCACTCCCCGTCATTTTCCTATAAAGCTGCCACCGCCCACGTCGCCTCTCTCCCTCCTTCCGCTCTTGCTCTATTCATTTCCACCAGTTCGCCTCGTCCCAACCTTAACAGTACTACCACAAATTTTGCAATGGCTCGCACTAAGCAGACCGCCCGTAAGTCTACTGGTGGCAAGGGTATGTTAATATATTATTGGTTATATTTATTGTGTATTGTTTGCGGGTGCGCTGACACGTGTTTAGCCCCTCGTAAGCAGCTTGCTTCCAAGGCTGCCAGAAAGTCTGCGCCCTCCACCGGTGGCGTTAAGAAGCCCCACAGATACAAACCCGGTACTGTTGCTCTTCGTGAGATCCGTCGTTACCAGAAATCTACTGAGCTGTTGATCCGAAAGCTTCCTTTCCAGCGTCTCGTTCGTGAGATTGCCCAAGACTTTAAGACTGATCTTCGTTTCCAGTCTTCTGCGATTGGTGCGCTCCAGGAGTCGGTCGAGGCCTATCTTGTCTCGCTCTTCGAAGACACTAACCTTTGCGCGATTCACGCCAAGCGTGTTACTATCCAGGCAAAGGATATCCAACTTGCTCGTCGTCTCCGTGGTGAGCGTTCATAGATCGTGGCTCGGGTCGTGATGATTTATTTTAGTGTTATTGTGTTATTATGGCTTTGATTTTCTGGTTTCGATGGTTGAGCTAGGGGCTATCGTGTTTCGTTTGTATAATAGGATCTTCAATATACCGGTCTGTGTTTGTGCTGTATTTTACCATGAATTGGACAGTTCAAAGGTGTTAGTTATGAGTTTATCCCCTCCAGCAACTCGTTAGTTTTATGGTTCAGTGTGATCATTGCCTATTGATGTCGCGTAGCTTAATCAGATAGTTCGTTTTTAGTTCTAAGCATATTCATATTTACAGTGATTACTAGCTGTTCCTAATGGGAATTATAAGTACTGCAGTGGCGAGCGGGGTCAGCGGCATACACAAAGTATATGGCGCATTCTCCCTACTCCACAGATGAACATAACGTCCTATGATTTGCCAACTAGTAAAGTTTCGTCACTGCTCGCTGTCGGGACCCTTCTGAGGCTGACTAGCACTCACCTTGGCAAGGTCCGGACTTGGAGGGTTGTGTACACCATCTTGCTCCAAGGCCGCCAGAGACCTCACTAAATTGTTTCTCCGCCTATCCATCAACTCTCCCTCCAAAACAAGGTGATTCTGATCCCAAGATCGATGTCTAATTACCTTTCTTCTAGGTTTCCCCCCGCGAGACGATGTTTGGCTGGATTTCGAGCTTCCGGAATTGGATTGTAATGCATACCCATCTCGACCGCCACCAACAAGTAGTGAATACTTAGGTTCAATGTTGTCTTGAGCAGTACTATCAATACTATCATTTGACGACAGTGGCGAGACTGACGTAAACAGACCGCTCGATGATGACGACTCAGAAAGCGGAGTCGCGTTGGCTAGCAGCTTCCTCGCGGGAATAGAAATCTCGATCGGAGCTTCATTTGCTGATTCGGCATCAACTTGTCGGCGACTTTGAGGAAGTGTCTCGGTCGCGCACTTATCGGAAGAATGCGGCCTGCTTTGTTCTTGGTCAGAATCAAGAAAGTCATCATCATCGTCTTCATATTCGTAATAAAAATTGTCATCGTCATCGTATTCGTCATCTACAATCGCACTGGACGAAAGCGGAGCTATCCAACCTAATCCTGAGCGTGCTAAGAGGCCACGGAGTACTCGAGCAAGTAAGCCTCTCTTTTTCGTTGGTGACCCAAGCGATACTGATGACAAGGTCGCGGGTTTGTTCGACTGTATCTGAAGTCCAAGATGTGGACTGGCTGCAGCACTCGATGGATGTACAGGCGCAGTACGATACCGTGGCTCATGCAAAGCAAATGCCTCTTGAATCCAAGCTACACAGCGAGCGATCCCAGCCTTTGCTTCAGGCAGTAAAAATGGTAACTGCATAAATCCATGAGAAATACCTCTAATCAGCATGACATCCACAAACTCGCTTTCACTTTGAATCGATGGAGGCTTGGACATTGCGAGTGCTTCATATCTCAGCATGGCACTGCGCTTTGCCTCCCGAAGTCGTCCTGCAAAAATCACAGTGTCATCAACCAATGGATCAACTTCGCCACAAATCATGTACACTTTTGGAAACTTAGCCAGAAGCTCAGATGGTGCGTTTACCGGCGATAGAAGATAATCTGTGGTGAAATCTGGACGACTATGTGGTCCGATGTACAAAATAATCATAGCCCGTAACATCTCGGGTGTAATAATCTTGTCGCCGAAATAGGACACGCGAGATGTCATGGCGAGAGACGTTCCGATCTTGATTTTCTTCTCTCGCGCGAGCTCAGCTTGCGTTCTTCGGCCTTGCTCACGAAGGCTGGACGCAGTGCCGGCACGGGTTAGCGGGTCGGCAGCGTCAAGGCTACTTGGTAGACTGAACTCATCAATGTCCCTCATGTCTTCGTCCTCGACATGTAGTTTACCGCTAAGTCCTTGATATATGCTTTCTTTTCGCTTCATGAGCCCTGGACTATTCAGCTCCTTGACGCTTTCTTGTCTCAACAGTCGAATTTGTTCATCTGACATCCACGAACTAATTGCAGATTATTAGAAGGATTACGCGCACCCCATGCACACCATGACAACATACTTGAAGTTGAGATCCAGAGCCGGGTAGATCATAATAAGCGAAATTGGTAGCCGAGGCTGCGGGATGGTGGTAAGCAATTTCAGCATCACTCCAGCAACAAAATTTCCGCCGCTTTCAACCAGTCAGTACTAGAATTCGAACTGGATTTATAAGGAATTGGAACCTACGCGGAATCGCCGACTAGAACAACTTGTGGATCAACAGTGCCAGAGAGGCCAATACATCGTCCCTTTGTTCTAACTATCTCGATATATGCATCGTAGCACTCGTCCAGACTATATGGATATGGGTGCTCCGGCGCTTTCCTATACCAAACGGTTAGATGTTGAAAAAAAACCCTATAGAACAGCCGGCATACCCGTAATTGAGGCTAATAACTGGGACTTTCAATTTCTTTGCCCAAGCACACAGTGCGTCGTCGTGATGTCTCGGAGACTGACTAACAAAGCCACCACCGGGAAAATCCAACAAGACTTTGGCGTGATGCTTGAATGTATGGCGTGGACCGTCGTAATATAAGTATGCTTTCATTCGTGATCTGTACGGACTATTCGGTGGCCTGGGAATTTCAAAAGCCTTCAAGATTTGAATGCGAGGGCAGGTGAAGATCTTAGCGAGCCTCAAATATGGTGACGTTGACTTTTCCCACGAAATTCTTAGATGTTCGGCAGTTATGGTAGCGCGCACTTTTCGAACCTGGCATACGATTAGAGCTTGTCAAGGAAATACTGAATACGTGCCCACCTTCTCATCCGCTTGGTCGGCAAAGATCAAGTAATAAACGCTAAATAGAATGCTGGCAATATCTCTGAATGCCTTTGGCTTGACGGGCATTGCAGTCCAAAAGCCAGCATCCAAAGCCGTGAGAAACCACGAAGCCCTGAAAAATGGTCTGCTATACTATCGTCAGGTCAGCACAGTATTTCAAACAGGTACGAACTGTCAGCCATACAAGGTCCGCCAAGGGTTCGGGAGACTGTAGATTCAGCAACTTGTCAATGTTCTTAAGCACGTACAGTCCCGTCATCGTAAGAACGTGGATCTGCCAGGCCGTGGCATGCTTGCTAAGGAACTTGCTAATAGCCCAGATGATTGGAGGGCCGTGGCGTGGGCCGCGGACGATATATGCGACCCAAAAGCAGGCTACGACAAGAACCTGCACTTTTTTGATGCTCTGAGAGGGCCTCCCTAATATGTGATCTGTGATGGATGTCAGCTTACGGATGAGCCCCCGAAAGTACTGTAGAGAGTAAGTATACCGATCATTGTGGCATATGTCTCTACTGGGAATCATAACACAATGTGCATGAAATATCAAGATGATTAACTAGTGGTAGTAGTAATAACACAGACAGTAATATAGTAGCAAACTAGGGAGAGGTGACGGGACAGTCCCGCTAAGTAATTCCAAGCAGTCTGGCGGCGAAGATCCGGGGGGCTACAGTTGCCAAACTTTCACATGACGCAAGAGACCAGACGAACCGCTGACCTCAGGGCTTCGTGCTGCAGAACAAGTTCATCTTTAGAAGCGCACGTGTCACATGCATCGTGGCGCAGTGGCAAGAAAGTCCGAGACGTATGTGGCGTATGCGGGGAAATCTGAGTGTGGCGGTGCAAGCTAATAAAGCAACAAGTTGTCATTCATATATTAATTATTTATTGTATCGTAACTGATAGAACTCCGAAACCTATAGACAAATACTCAAAATGGCATCGCGGAAATCGTCATCAACGAGGTCCTCGCAATATTGCAATATATATAACGGATTTTTAACCGTTGCCTGATGTGCACATTTATCACATTCGTGATCATCTATGGAATCTGCATGTTGACTCATTGTGATACTATTTACTTCTGATCTTCGCCGATTGACCTTTCTCGCGGTACGTGCTCACGGCGGGAATATCTGCTTTAATTCTAAACACCGTCAGATAACGATTACTGCGGCCATGAAACCAGTAGAATGCCTACCTCGTTACCTCAGTACCGTACGCTTTAGGTTCGAGCTTTACTATAAAATCAGTTAGTTCTATATGACGAGCTCATACTAAGATCGTACATACTAAGCGTATGTAGGGGGACCTCCATCCAGGGGCTCTGATCCTGGGGGACATTCATGAAATATGCGTAGATACATCGCAGCACAGCCTGGTGCGTCACTATCATAATGTTCTCCTGCCGTTCAAGCTCCATGATGATTGGCTCAAGTCTGACGACGACATCTCGATATGATTCTCCTCCAGGATAACGATACTACGACGTATTAGGCACTGAGGCCACAACTCGAGCTCGGGTCAAAACGTACCTCGTACTTATTCTCATCGCGGGCGGCAAAGTCTTCAGGATACCTGTTCTCGATTTCCTCATAGGTCAAGCCGTCACACTGACCGGCATCCAGCTCATCCAGCGCCTTCCACGTCAACTGTCTGTACGGCAGATATTTAGCAGTTTGCTGAGTTCGCTTAAGAGTTGATGTCCACACAGTTAATGGCCGATTACCAACTGACATTTTGACTAACTGAGGAAGTTGACGAGCGTACTCGCGTCCACGTGCTGACAAGTCTGAATCGCCTCCAATCTTACCAGTTAGATTGAAAGCAGACTCACCGTGCCGGCTTAGCCAAATACAGCGCGGTTTGATATGCAAATTCATGAGATAATACACTATGCGAGACTCGAGGTAGGACTGAATGCGATTAATGATGACTTGAGAGCCGACATTGATGAGTTTGACATATGTTAGATCCCGCTCGGAGATTGTTTCGTAGACCTTTTCGTAATTGCGTATTCTGTTGCGAAAGTCCAGAGCCGCTTTCTCCGGATCTTGGCCGACATAGTCAGGACTGGTCGTCTTGACATCCATGATATTCTGCATGATCAAGTCCTCATCATCACACCAACTCTCGACAAACATAGGCTCGACATTGCGCTTGCGACAGAGTTCTAAGATCCAGCTGCGTCTGCTCTTTGTAGTGTTTGTAGCATCTAATATGCCGACGACGCCTAGATCTTCGTCGAACCATCTGAACATGTCGCGAATGGCGGCCTCGGCGGCCATTTTGCGCAAGCGCTCGCCTTCTGAATTATTGACATCGAAGAACTCTGCGGTGGGGTGTGCTGTCTCAAGTCGACGATAGTTACCAACATTAAAGCACTTTGCTCGAATTGAGAGCCATGTGAGGTATCGCACAACTGGGTAGAACTATCAGCTCCCTTCCCATGTAACAAATACAATCACGGTTAACCGCAGTAAGAAGTCAGACATACTCTTTTGAGCTATCAAGGATTTTCCTCTGGCGGGAAGCCCGACCCTACAGAACGCAACGAGTAAAAATCAGCCAGGAAGCACAACCGCCGAGATTATGAACACTCACATTATCACACATATCTGAACATTTTCGACCTGGAAGGAGTAGCCGCCCATTGTACAAGCGAAGATCTGGCGGTCAGAGCCGAGGAATGTTTAAGGGGTGCGGGAGAGAAGGGCTGAATTGGACAGACGATGAGGTGTGAAGCACAACTATGCGAGTGTGGAGAGATGTCGACGCGGTTGCGGACACGCATACACAGCGTGCGCGGTACGTGAGTCGAATCGTGAATGATAGCCGAGCACGTCGGGAGGCTGAATTGCAATCTTATAGGCAAAATCTCCACAAATTCCCCTTGTCGTCTGCAATGAACGAGTATGCAGAAGCCGAGGATTATTACTCCATGCGACAAAGGTCAAGGCAAAGCTATGGCTGATCGTGTGCCGACCGCGTGGAGCCCTCGTGGAAGGTTTTGGGCACGGGAGACTGCCGACTGTCGACATTTTCGGCCTGCCCAGATGTCGCATTGTCGCACGCTCGTGCATATAACCACACGCGGCTGCCGGTATCGAACGGCGCGAGAGCTCGCTTGTTCCGGCTTAACCCGAAAGCGGTTAAGCTTGTTGGCGCCCGTCGGTCGACTCGACACAGTCCCCCAATGTCGCTCACCGCGAGTGCTCCACGAGTATACGCCCCCCAGACGCGTATTGCCAAAATCGAGGCAACAACATCTACCTAAAGTTTCCGCACTTATCAGATTATTGTGCCGTAATAATACTCTTTGCGTATCCGCTTGGGACCATAGTCCACTGTTCGAGCGTGATCCGCTTTGTCGTTCAGACTCTCCAAAATGTCCATTCGAGAAATCGACCAGTCATCCGTTCACAGACTCACGTCAGGCCAGGTAGTCATTGACCTCCCTACCGCCGTCAAGGAGCTGGTTGAGAACAGTCTCGACGCTCATGCTACAAACATTGGTCTGCTCCTTCGTTTTCTGTTGTTCCGAGCTTCACCGTTAACCGTCAATTCATATAGAAGTCAAGCTTAAGAACTACGGAGTCGAGGCCTTTGAAGTTGTCGACAACGGCGATGGCATAGATCAGGAGAATTTCGAGGGCATAGGTACGATCCCGCGTACCACTGGTGACGTATGTTGTTCTAACATTCACTACAGCTCTCAAGCATCACACATCGAAGCTACGCGCCTTTTCGGACCTTGGCTCCGTCGCTACTTATGGTTTCCGTGGTGAAGCTCTCAGCTCTCTGTGCGGTGCTAGTTCATCCGTCCAGATCACAACGTGCACAGCTGCAGCCTCTCCGCGCGCGACGAAGCTTGAGTACGACATGCATGGACGCATCGCATCTTCATCAAAGGTGGCCGGCACGAAGGGGACGTCGGTGCTAATCACCAGGCTTTTCGACGGAAAACTGCCTGTACGACGAATAGATCTTATCAAAAACACCAAGCGGGAATTTGCAAAGTGTATATCTCTCTTGCAAGCTTATGGCGTTATTAAAGTCGGTGTAAGAATCGTGGTGTCAAATGTTCTGTCAAGTGGGTATGTCTTGTCCCGTTGAGTGTCCGATAGCCTGCCCTGACCGCGAATAGAAAGAAGACGATATTGTTTGCGACTAAGGGCAATTCTTCGGTCGGAGACAATATAATCAACATATTTGGTACCAAGGCGTGCATTGATTTGCTACCGATGTCACTGGCAATAACCATTCCTCGGAGAGCGCCAGTATATCTACCCGACATCGTGCCTGACGAAGTTGCTATAAAAGTCGTTGGATTTGTATCTCAGCCTGGTCCAGGGCTTGGACGGAATGCCGCGGATAGACAACTGGTTTATGTGAATAATCGCCCCTGTAATTTGCCATCTGTCATTAAAGTCTTCAATGAATGCTACCGGACGTTCAATATTACTCAGTACCCATTTGTTGTAGCTGACTTTGAAGTCCCATTTGGTGAGACGCTTAAGTCCAGCACCGTCTGTTTTGACGCTGAAAGCTAACCCATATTTAGACTCCGTCGATGTAAATGTGACGCCCGATAAGCGTACTGTATTTCTGCATAACGAAGCTACAATATTGGAATGCTTAAGAGTAAGACTTCAGTATATCTATTGACTTATTTTGACGCTGATGTAAGTTTTGAAAATAGGAAAGACTATCGGAATTCTTTGAGTCTAGCGGTCATTCCATGCCTGCGCAAAGGTCAGCCTCATCCATCCAGCAAGCCGTTAAGATTTCTCACGAAAATGATGACGGCAATGATGAAGAGCAAGTTGCATCACAAGGTACTCGACTGAGTTCTCTCGCGACCATTTCAAAGGTCCCAAACCGTCGCGTGACTACAGGTACCGTAAATGACATACCTGCTTCACAACGGAATGCGCTTAGCAATTTCAGTTTCGGCTCGTCGGCGGCATCGCATACACCAGGATCTGGATCACAGGCAGTCACCTATGTCAGTGGATCAGATGCGACCAAACGACGGCGCCTGGCCACTGATCTTCGTGCAAAATCCAAGGTATCTGCAGCCAGCTGGACGGGCGTGACTGAGGAGATGGCTGTTAAACTGTCCCATGAGATACAAGAACACGACAGTGTTGGCGCTGAGGGCGACGCTGAAATGGATGGCGCTAGTCCGAACAGCGACCATGAGAGCGATGACATACTGCTAGAATCGTCACACCCTGTCGACGAAGTCCTGACCAGCGAGACAACGTTATTTAACGAGGACCCTGCTTTAGGAGCACAATCGGATATTACTCCGACTTCTGAATCTGGGTTTCCAGAAAACATCCCTGAGGAAATTTCAGCCACAACTCCTTCTCAGCATTCTGTTGTTCTTATGAGCTCCCCTGTGAAAGATTATCGTGGATTGACGCAAGAATCGTCAATGAATCCGGTTAACGTGCAAAAGTATTGGACACATAGGTTATCGGGGACACTAGCTGTTTCTATTGACGAGATCAAGCAAATGCGATCCACCATTTTGGGCCCGCAGCACTCGTCCGGGATAGTCACTCCCGACAACGCTTTATCATCGGACCTAGAAGAAGGCGAAGAGCATCTCCAGTCGCTCAATATCTCAAGGTGCGATTTTGCAAAGATGACGATTATTGGCCAGTTCAATCTGGGTTTTATCCTAGCTCTTCGTACTCGAGACAGCAAGAGTCAGGATTGTGATCCCGAGCTTAATGATCGATGTGATTTGTTCATTATTGATCAGCATGCGAGTGACGAGAAGTATAATTTTGAGCGATTGCAACGAGAAATTTCTATCAAAAAGCAGCCCTTAGTTGTTCCGCAGAATCTATCATTAACGCCACTGGAGGAGCTTCTTGTGATGTCCAATTTATCAGTGTTCGAATCTAACGGATTTGTGCTCAGTATTGATGATTCTGCCGCGCCTGGTGAGAAATGCTCTTTAGCAGCACTTCCCGTTGTTATGTCGGCTGCGTTTGGTGTTGATGACTTCGCCGAATTGGTCCATGCGGTTCAAGAATCCCCGGGCACGTTTCATCAGTGCACGAAGTTCAGGAAGCTGGTCGCCATGAAGGCTTGTAGAAGCAGTGTCATGATTGGAACCGCACTGACACGAGAAAAAATGCGAGCGATTGTGGATGGGCTAGGAGCACTAGATAAGCCATGGGTATGCATGTTGGGTTTAATTGTGTTGTGTTGTTAGGCATCTGCTAATCAACTGTTAGAATTGTCCGCATGGGAGGCCGACAATGCGGCATTTAACTGATATCAGCAAGTGGAAGAGCTGGGACATCGATCAGCGTCCGCTTGGGCAAGACTCTTATGCGTAACATTTGTAAATACCATCGAAATTATCCTATATTGTACATCCAAATTGAACTTTGCCAAATAAAACTACACAACGTTTAAGATGTAATGACCTTCACACGTCTACATCATGTCCCACAGATAATTGGCAATGAAGAAATTGGAGTATGTCTGGTCGAGCGACAGTACGCGTATATCATTATTCTGACGGGATCTCACAATTGCCTTTCCATACTCACCCCTTCCATCATCTTCTAAGCTTATTCCCAACGAACGGTATATTTTTAACAGCAGTCTAAAAGTCTCATCAGTGTCACTGATAATTATTAATCAACGGAGAAAATATCCTACATGGTTGGGTCTTGCTGCGCGCCACTGGCATCAGCAATTACGTCCTCATTCTTCACCCGCTCAAGTTCCTCATTGAGTCTGGTCAGCGTGCTCTCGCTAGCATGATATGCGGATTCAAGTTCATTGATTGTCTTGGCCAGCGAAAATTTTGTACGATCTAGCTCCAAAATCTTTTCTGTGTGCGAACGCCGGGTTGGCGATGAAGGCGCTGTAGCGGCGGTCTTGGCCAATTCAAGACGTCGAGAAAGAGCTAGATGACTTAGTGCACTCCTCCCGAGCATCATGCTACCAGAAACATAGCATACAGCGCAATATGTCTAGCATTTGGTCACGCTCCAAGTCTCGCGCCGATTTGAGAATCCGAATGTGGTCACCGATTCGAGATATGGCTTGCACGTCCGTTGTTATCTGGAAGTTTGAAATTGTCGACGACAAGAGAGATTGTACGCTATCTGACGGCATTCTAAACTGCCTACGCCTAAATGCTAGCAATATTGGTCGTGACTGTTGCGGGATAGACAGATGGAAATATGTCTGCGGATTGTTTGTTTACAATGCGGCGCGTTAAAGTCACACTTGGCCATTGCGTCGGTCACAGGTCACGATGTTGTAACCTGGCGCTAGACTCGCCAAAGCAATATCGCCCGCAGCTTCTTACCCTGCCAGCTGACGGCAGTTGGGAGTTTAGCTTTAGCGCCGATCCACACGCCGACCGTTCACCGCGTCCGTCTACGTCATTCGCCCATTTAGCTCACCTAGAACTGTTGAGTTCACCCAAGAGTCCGCCACCACAGGCTACGTATTTTATTATTCTATATTTATCAAGTCGAATTCCTTCTGTCGCTCCTTCTACAGAGTACTCGGCTATATTGTCTGTCATCGTGCCAGGAACCCTATCTCAGGCTCAGAATTTCAAGTCATGTCATCCGACAGTCTTCCATGTATGTTTTTTTCCGTGTTCATATGTATTTTGCATTTGGTTACTAACTGTGATCTTGTATAGATGCCGCTGATGCGGAAATGTCAGTTCCAGTTGCTATTCTTGATGGATCAATCGCTTATTATTCTAGATCACTAAAACGCGAAGAGTTGGATGTCCTCCGCAATCAGTACGTCAAGGAGGAGCCGTTTGTTTCAATTCAAACGAAATTCAATTATGCGTGGGGTCTCATTAAAAGTCCCAGACGTGATGAACAACAACTTGGAGTTCGTCTACTGACTGGTATGTGCGAACGCTATTGGCTTATACAGTAAACAGATCGTGGCTCACACGTTAGCTTAGAGATCTTCAGAGACGCCCCGGAGAGACGACGCGAGTGTTTATACTATCTTGCGCTAGGACACTACAAACTTGGAAATTATGTGGAGGCGAGGCGGTATAACGATCTACTTATGGATCGCGAGCCGAATAATATGCAAGCGAGAAGTCTGAACAAATTAATAGACGATCGTGTTGCTAAGGGTATGTGTTGTGCGAACGATGAATATTATAGTACTGTCTAACAATTGATACCACAGAGGGATTAGTCGGCCTCGCTATAATCGGAGGCGCCGTCGCGGCTGGCGGTATTATATTGGGTACTTTGTTGAAGCGTCGCCGGTAGTCGGGCTGGTCGCCATGAGTTAGCTGGCAGACGAATTATTGAAGCGTTACCTGTGCTTTGTTCTTTATAAGTCACTATGACACCGCACTATCCTACAATCTTGGTTATTCTGGGGTCGGTGCAGCGGTTGGGTGCTGGTTGTTGAGGTTCGATTTGTCGTCGACGTTGTATAACTATAGTCGCTATCTTCCGGGAATGTGTATATAGGTTGCTTGCAATTAATTTCCGGCGTTATACTACTTTTATTACGAATTAGCCTAGTCAGCGCTGTGGTCTTTCAATAGTGAATCTCAATGCAAGAAGAAAATTGGCCCTTTACGGATTTTGGGGAAGTTTTGCTGCGAGTCTGTTGAGAAAAGCTGCAATATTTTCTACCAACCTGAAGCATGAAACAGTTCTTTGACCAGAGAACCAGGGTAAGGGCAAGCAATCGCATGTATCGACGTCACCGTCTAAGTCGGAACACCGCTTGATATTATTATTCTACCCATAGGCAATACTCAAGGTTGCAACCTGCAATATTTCCCGATGAATACTGCCTCGAGTTGTCATAAAATTCACTGACGAAGAATTCGATTTGCGGTCGCGTAGATATAGCGCGACATCTTATCGCATCGGGAAACCGACGTGCATATCTCACGAGCAACCAGCAACGTTCATGTGTTCAGCCTTGCGCCATTACGCATAAGCTTGAACTATACCGGCATTACTACGGCCGTCCAACTTTGTCATGGCATCGAATAGGGACAGGGCTTATGGGAATGATAGCCAGAGCATGAGTGGCGGCGACTCTGCTGACCAATCTACAGCCGATGCATGGAGCTCAGTTTACAACGCACAGCATGAGCAGCAACCGCAAGGCAATCCCAATCTACAACCGGTCCAGAGTGAGCAGGGTCAGGAAGTTTTATTTATGTGCCATGGATGTTACAATGAATTCCATGCTGTACCTAACTCAGAGTTTCCCGTCCTGTGCCCGCGATGCAATTCTGACTTTTGTGAAATTGTAACGGTCTTAGTTATTGTGGGTATGTGCTGAAACGCTAACGGGCATTAATAGATTGATGATCCGGAAGACGATCCACGAGACATGATAGAGACGACAGATGACGAAGATGAAGACGACGAAGATTACTATTTCCATTCGCGACATCCAATCCCAGATATGCCGTTCACAGCATTTGGTGGCCCCTATGAGACACGTAGCGAGCGCGAGCGACAAAATACAGCAAATGTGATGAATTTTGTGCAATTTCTGTCAACTATCATGCATGAGGGTCAACAAAATGCCTCAAATACGGCTGGTGGCAGTGGGAGAGCCATGACGGGGCGGACCATTGCTACGGAGGATGGAAGCAATCATCCAATGCTTGGGTCTACTATGGGCCCATTCAATTTTACAGTTAATTTCGGGATTCCTCCTGGTGTGCCAAGAAGTGCGCATGAAGAGGCGGTGGATAATTCGAATAACATCAGTCCAATGGAGCAGTTAGCCAAGTGAGTATCATTGACGTAATCGCTGCAGTACAGTGCAGCGTTAATATTGGATTAGTTTTCTTCAACAGACCTTTCGAGGGATTGGCGTCGAACCACATGTCGGAAACGCACAAGCTGCCCAAGGCGCTGGCGGTCAACTTCCGGATCTGACATCACAGCTGTTAGGTCGGATATTCAATGTATCTGGCAATCCTAGCGATTATGTTTTCTCCAATCGTCAACTTGATCAAATAATTACACAGATCATGGAGCAGACTGCTCCCAGCAATGCCCCGCCGCCTGCGACTGCGGGAGATATCTCAGCTCTTCCGACAACGGTATTAACACCTGAGCTACATGAGCAGTCGTCAGACTGTGCTATTTGCAAAGATCAATATGAGGCCAGTGAGACAGTAACTCTGTTGCCATGCAAACACTTTTTCCATCCAGCATGTATTAAACATTGGCTCAGCATATCTGATTCATGCCCGATTTGCCGGCACCCTATAACGGCTGGTACTGCTTCGCCGCCGTCCGACAATGCAGAGCCAGAGCAACCGAGGTCGGCGCCTTTAGAGCCGGAGCCGGAACCGCTTGATGATTAAGAAATGGATTCTGCTTAATATTGGTCTCCTGTACGTTTAATATAATGTTATGTATAATATGCTTTTTTGAAAGTCGCTTCGGCTACTGATGCCGTCCATTTCTGTAATTGCTTTATGAGATGAGCCGCACCCGACGTCGATCCCTTCAAATCTTTTGGTAGATTACATTCGCGCTTACGCTTAATATGTTGATACAATTCAAGTGAACGAGTACTCCGCGGATATACTACCTTAGCATAGTACAACACCAGTCAAACTAGGATACATAAACTAATGAAACATAGGCTAATAAATAGCAAGTCTATATCGGCAAAATTTACTTCTCACGCTCAATCTCAGCATATAATTGATTCAGCTCTGACTGTTTCCTGTTACAGTAGTCGTCAAAAAGTTCAACCTGCTGCTTCAAGACTTCGATTTCTTGCTTCATTCCTGTAAGATTCACGTCTACATGGATATCATTGTCACCAGAGCGTAGCCTCCGTAATTGTCTACGCTTATAATCGTATAGTTGTTCCAACTGTGTTCGCACTAGTCCAACCTTACTACTTTCAGTTTGAATTCGGGAGTCCTCTTTTCTGCGTTTTGCGGCGGCATCTGCCTTCTCGAGCTGGGACTCCAGCTCGGTCAGACGTCGTCGCAATCTAACCTCCTCCCAATCGGTATCCTTGGTAGCCGAAAAGTCAGTCCCGGAAGGCGAATACTTCCTCGCACCACTGGATATACCGAGTCTCTCGAGATACGACTCGGCGAAGGCCGATTTTTTTCCCGAGGATGTGTTTCTGTCGAATGTCGAATTGGTCTTGCTCGGTGGGGGAGTAGAGGATAGGTCATAATCAATCTCGGTGTTCTTCTCAAACGTAGCACGCAGAGACGGCGGAATGTTACGCGGAACTCGGACACCTTTATCTCTGTTGTTGAGGATATGCAAGAACGCTAACGTCTGGTCTTTCCCAATTGTTCTATCAGATCGTGGATTTATAAGGTTCCTGGTAATGCATTAGCGAACTTCTGCCAACGGCACAAATAATTGCAGCCAAAAATAATCCTTCAGTTACATACCAAGCTGAATTAATATCTGACTCCGGAACATTCAACGTGCCGTATAATTCGCTAAGAGATTCGACTTCCTGACGTCAGCATCCGCCTCCATAGTCGAATCTATTTGGTAGGAACATACATGTGATTTGGCCATGATGATTGGCATTCGCAGTATATATGGCATCGTAGTTACCCTTATCCCTCGGCGACATGTACCAGTCAAAATCATTGGACAGACCACTTTGAGCATCGTCGAAATCATCGTCGTGCATTGGTTCTATTGCCAACGACCCGGTCTTTAAGGCGCTGTTGGCGGCCACCAAATGGGCTTTCGACGATGGGATTAGCCAATCCGGTAAAGAGTCTGGTACTTTTCGATAGCGCTTAAATCATAATATTAGGCGTGATGAATTAACGGAGACAATGTGGAGTGAGCAACAACTTACGCCATTGATCACATCGAAGATTATCCGCATGGCAACACAGAATTCTTCAAAGTCAAGATTTCCATCGTTATCAACATCTAAAGTCTTTAGTCCTGGTGATACCCTAAATATAGCTTCTTATGACTTACCCGCAAGATCCCAAATCTTCTCTAATTGACTGTCGTCAAGCTTGGAGTTCTTAAGAACAGTGGCTGCGCGATCTCCCGAGAGCATGCCATTTTGAGGATTTAGGCCCGAGAAAATCTCCCAATACTTCGCTATTTCCCAATCTTCCAATTTATTGTTACTTAGCGTTGCCATCTTTGAGGTCTATCTCCTTCAGTGTCCAGCCGGTTCTGTCCGAGTCCCTAGTGACAACTAATCACGGCCTAGGTGGGTGATGCCATTATTAAAGTTTGGACGGTAAAGGGTTATAATCTACAACATACTGCTTTGTTACGCCCCCCCTCCCGTGTTGGAGTGTTATTTAAGTTACTAGAGGACGAAAGCTAGAACCGGAGCTGAATGATACTTCTAATAACTTATTGACATGAATTTATCTATGTACGAATGATCCAGTTAGTGGTCAATCAGACAGGTGGTGCGGCTCTTGGTGCGTCGAATCCAAGAATCCAAAATACAAGCACAGTTCCATGGTACAAATTCACCGGAGATATCCATTATTGAGTATTAGCCAGGTTACCACCTGTATGCAATTTGATTCGAAGGTTGATGGCTTGTTGGAGGCAATTTCGACCATGCGTCTCGTGCCCCCGTCACGTCACGTTAGTCATTAGACGAAACTTGATTAATGGCGCGAAATATCACCATTCATTAGACACATTTTTGCAGTATGCAAAGCAGCAGGGGCTTCCAGTAAATACAACCTACGTTGTTGGGACGGTGTATGAGTATGTTGTTCTCGATTCGCTTATCAAGAGCGCGCGGATGAGTTTGGAGCATTCTGGTGGCACGGGCGACAAAGGCGTCGATCTACGGGGCACGATGTCAACTTGCGAATCCGAGAAGAAAATCCCAGTTATTGTCCAATGTAAATATGAGCAAAAGAAACCCGGAGCAAGACTTTTTAGGGAACTCGAAGGCAGTCTTGCCAACTCCAGTCCAGAGACGCTAGCCGTTCTCGCTGCTCCATTATCGGCGACTGCGGCGGGAAAGCGGATATTGACAAGTTCAGATAAAGCGATGGCGTTCTGTCTAGTACTTGGATATGAGGAAGGTGGTGTCATGACTCAGATGATATGGAATAGCGCTGCAGATAAGCTCTTAGGCGGCTTGAGGGTTGCGCGTGTTTATCGTGAAGTGAAGGCGGAAGGAGAAGCGATGACTGTACAGTCGATAGCATTGATAGATACTAAGCTTTCGGCTTGTTAATATGGCAGAAGAGCGACAGGTCTGATAAGGAACTATGAATAATTATTCAGGTAACATTGACTTTCAAATACCACACTTGCTACTCCTTTATCCGTCCAGGACTAAGCGGCGATCGAATCTGAGCAATCCCGAAATCAGGCGCCTTATATATTTGTATACAAACTAATCATACAGATATGCAGCCGAACCAAATATCCTCTCTACAACTGACCCAATGACATATGCAACCAAACACAAAAACTCCGCAATTTCACATGATTTTACGACTCTCTAAGGACGCTTATCGAACTTCCCATCAAAGCAATTTCGAAGATTCATTCCGAACATCACACGATCAGCTCCCAAGTCCAGGTAAACTATAAAAAGCCAAAAAGAAAAAATGTTCACAATGTAATGAAGCCAATATGCATTTAATATACCATGCAAGCACGCGTAGATTATAAGATAGATGAGAAGTATCTTCGTTATGATCTGGAACCTATATTCCGTGACATATTAACTAAACTTGAGAACAACTAACTGATCGCAACGAGAGAGTGACTGTACCTTCCTGTCATCCTTGGAATCATCTTACCAGTTATCATCCGCTCCACCAGTAGCACGATTGGCATTATTGACAGCAAATTGTGATGAGACGAAAATGCAGTATTCCATCGTACTGAGAGATTATGGACCCACACAATCAGCACTGGGATGTTAATCGGCAGCACCCATATCATTAACATCAGAATCGATATTGCAAAATTACTGAAATTCATATTAAATTGCCCATTCTGAGAGCGCTATCACCTGTTAGAGTCGTCGAATCGCCGGACTGTCACGTTCTTGTAGGCTTACCATAGAAGTCTGAATACGTAATGCTTTAATACACGTGTTTATATGCACAATGAAACCCACCACAAATGCAAATTGATAAGGCACGTACGCCAACACGGAAATCAGCAGAATGAATGTTGTTAGCAAACGTCTACTGCCACTGAGCACCGAGAAATAAAAGGCCGTAATTGTAGAGCACGCCCCTGCAAAGATAGCCTTTGCACCAGCCGCAATCCCGTTATTGTTGACATATAAGCGTTCTCTCTGATTCTCCACCCAAAAGTAACTCAACAGTCTACTCCGAGTTCGTCGTCGAGTTAAATCCAAGTTCTGAAACCACTCGGCTGAGTTCGCGACGAATAAGAGAATGGTAACCACGGTATAATATACTGCGATACACATTCCGGATGCAATAGTGAAGAACAGAGGTCCCAGAAACGACATTTGCGGATCACTAAGACCCAAAAACATGTTATTGTATCGAATATACCGATACACTGGCCCTGTAGAAGGTCCATTGACTGATAGCTGATCCTCTGGTTCCAAGAAAGGTAGAGTCGATGCAGGCATAAGATAGGATAGGATAATAATGAAAATGGTCGATACAAGCATCAGTATGGGAAGAGCTCTCCTTATAAATATTTCCAGCGCCGACCCAAAGCTGACAAATACCCCTACATCATAAGTAGCATGAGTATATTGATACACCCATATGGTGGCACGAAAAACGGACTTTACCTTCTGAGTCGTAAATGTTAAATTGAATAAGAAGTACGATAGCAGTGATCACCAACGGTAGAGCGGCACACGCAGTTCGATACCTCATCACCAAACTTCCGAAACTGCCAATAATGTCGACGGACAAGTGAACATCTTGCGGTCGCTCACAAGTTGGGTCAATCCACATTTGCAACTTCAAATTATTGTTGACGCCTGGTCTGTAAGTGAGCGGAACAAACGGAGATGAGCCATAGAAGCTGATATCCACCTCACTGGCATCAGGGAAAAATTTCGATTCATTCGGATCAGTAATAAATTGCCGTACAAGAGGACCGAATAGCTCGGGTTGTCCATCTGCAGTTTTACAGCATTAGTAGAGTGCACATATGCTCGGTAGAAAATCATGCGTACCGCAATTGTGAGGTTTGACTTGAAGTTTATACGATACAAGAGCACCGAACGCTGTGCGTGCTGAAATCTCGACAAATCCAGAACGGACAGGTGGAAGTCGCAATTGTGACCGGCTACCAAGAAGTCCTAAGCATAACAGTTAATACTCGGCCAGTGAAACTAAAAGACACGTGACATACTTATAAAACTAGGTTCAATTTCATATCTGTACGTCTGGTTATTGACCACTTCAGCAAAAACGAATCCAGGAGACGATGTTGTATATGAATCGACTAGAGCTATATAGTCATAACGAGCGATCTCTCCTAACCTGTACTGAATATAGGAGAAAGTGTTTCCATCGTATGGATGTAATGTTCCTTTCGCCGAGGCTGGAATAACGACTTTATCGGCTGCAGAATTTGTGCAAGGAAAACTTATCGACCTAGTGTCTGGCTTCGAAATATCAATAACCGTACTAAAGGCGCCATGATCAGTGTCAAGGTTTTCCTGAGGTTGCTCGCACAGCAAGATATCGACTCTCTGATCTTTGCCATCGATCTCCAGCTTTTGGTCCGTAAGAATGCTGAAGAAGTCCTCACGACCACCGTCCCTTGGGATAGGTATTAAATAGGCCTTAGGTTGTCTCGACTTTCCTAGACCGCGCAGAACTACACGCCGCCCCGAATCAACAAAAATACTCCGGACATCTTGAACTTTTAATAGAGTATCATGAACCACTATGACAGTGTTAGTATTGTTCCAATCATCGTGAAAGTTGTGCTCATACATGAGAATGGCGCTCGTCTCTGAGTTGAGCTTTCAAGCCCTGTAAGAAAAATATCTTTGAAAATTTGCAGTCGCGTGCTGAGAAACTTAGTCTGCGTTGGTTCCCGAACGTCCACAATATCCAGCAAGGACTTGACAATTGCCTTGCGGCACTGATCGCACCATACAATAGCTAAGTGATCTGCACCAGTCCACACATTAGGCATTGTAGATGTGAAAACCGTGAATCCATTAGACGAAGGAACAAGTGATGTTATACTCGCGTAGTCCGATGGGACAATGAGATCTAATTTTCCACCGGCGATGGACACCAGCGCGACAGAAGCGAGAGGATTCCTGCCTACAAGCTTCTCTGAATAGGAGTCTCGCCAGTATCTATTGATACGATCATAGATTCGTACTATGTCCCAGTCGAAAGTTGCCGGTGGCACCACATGTGGTGTTGAGAGGGTGAGAATCGTGTTCACACTATCAGGCTGATAATTTGGCAGCGTAAGCATTGTCCTAGCAACAATTCCACCCATTGAATGCCCGATCAAGATCACGGATCGGGGCAGCGGGAAGTCACTGCTTGATCGATGGCTATATGAGGAAGTCTTGTATAACGACAGAATGAATGCAATAGCGTCGTTAAGATATTCTGCCTGATCCAGCAAAGTTCGCCCGTGAAAGGCTGTGAAGTCCTCGTTGAAATCGGCTGTGAAAAAATCGAGATTCCTTGCGCCGCCATCTCCGTAGGATCCCTTTGCGGTAACCGTATCATAATATTGATGAGCCGCCTCCGCCGCGAGTCCCCGGACTTGTCTATAGCTACCTGCATTGCCGGGAATGAACAAGACAGGGACGCCATTAGGCTGTTGTAAGGTCAGATGGATAGCTTTCCCAATAGAAAAAGTCACTAAGTACCTCAAGTCGATCATATCCCTGTTCCCTATACAAATATAGCCCATACTTAGATGCAAATCTTGTGTGCGTGGAGTCAAAGCTCGAAATCCTCGCGTACGACGGAGCAAGCCATATCTCACGACATCCCTTACTGTCCAGCTGCCGTGTCAGGAACGAGTACAATATGCTAGCAATCGCTAATGCTGAAAATACCACAACTGTAATTGTTAGACTGTTCCTATGATGACTTGAATGGTGACGCTGCACAGATTTGGACGGATTAAAGCGAGCAGCAGTCGATATACTAGTAGCATTTGTAGATGCGGCTACCTCCCCCGCCATTCGTGGTCGACGCGGATCCAAGGAGCAATACGAGTGTGTAGAAGTGAGATTATGGCGCACGAGGTGGCCAATTCTGAATTTGACCTCAGTTCCCACAAATGCTGCAGTGTCAACTCTACAGCATGTGAGGACTTAGTTCCTGAAATCTCAACTCCGCGATGTCTCGGTTTATCCCGGGGACTCCTAAGCTGGGTACTGAACCACGCCAAGAAAAAGCCTGTTACTACAATAATACGGCCGGCTTAAACTCTCGAACCACCAGTGAATATTAATACATGAGCACACATATCAACTCAATATTTTATTTACACGCTAGACTCATATGCCGACACCATATACGTCCCAGTTTTATTCATCACGACTCATCGAGTTAGACGTAGACCTTCTTAATTGTCAGGAATGCTTGCAATCCCTCAACATAAGTTCAGACCCGGGTAGTAACTGGACCAATTACTGAGGATATGTTCAGTCCTTAATAAATCTGCGAAGAGAGGTCAGTTCAATCAGTGTCGTCATGAAATCGGAAGTGTACCTTTTTCTTCTCGTCGATACTTATTTTCCCAGCTCCGGTGTTCACTACTAATAGCAAGCCGCCAACAATCGAAAGAGTCTGAAAATGCTGTCGCACAACGATGTTAGCCCATCAACTTCCCATAGTTGTATTAATGTTCGCACGAGAGGGCCTACCTCATACTTCAAGAAGTCACGATTGGGATGCGAGCTTGAGTACTACAAGTCTAGTTAGTAGAGATTGCGTAGCCTACAATTGTTCCACAAACTTACAGTCCAGTAGTGATTAATTAAAACGTTGAAGAGACTGAGAATAACCACCAAGAGCATAGCACTCAGTCTGGCCTTAAAACCGACCACGACCATCACGCAGGCAATTAAACCAACAAAGCTCACCAAAACTCTTGCAATTGACCAGTTACCACTCAGAATAAATCCCAAGAAGAGAAAGATCAACAACACGCGGCCAGCTAGCTGAAAGTACATCTGCTTGTCCTTGTCTTCAACACTTGGTAGGCCCGCAAAGGCAATGCGCCTTCTTGCAAATGAATCGCTAAGCGTCATTAATAGACCTCCAATGACCGATAAGTTCCGCAAAAAAAATTTAACTTCAAAAATAAGTCCGTAGCCAATCGCTTGACTGATAACAACACCTAGAAGCGCACCTACGGCGTACACGGAATACTTCCTAGCGATGACCAAAACCGAGCCCACAATCATCGCAACAACATTACAGAATAGAAAGACGACGGTGATAAAATAGGGCATATGGCGATAGCTATTTAAATAAAAAATCTGATCGGACCACTGTGAGATGATTCGAACCGCGTCTTCAATGAAAGTTGCAACAATTAAAAAGCGACCGATGGCGGGAAGATATGGCTTAATTGGACCAGAAAAAGAGTCAAGTAACTCCTCAATCTTATTGGTTTGCTTCCTGATGGCATCTAGCGGCGACGGATCGGACGTGACAGAGGAGGGTGCTCGCGAAGATATTGAAATTGGCATGGAATGGAACTGCTTCGACGCCGTCCCCCTGATCGACATGGTGCCTCCTCGTATCGATGTGCAAATGTCGGTAGCAGCAAAATTACAGTAGGAAGGAAGGAAATACAGATAGCAGCTAAACAGGGGAGGAGCAGTAGTACAATAAGGAGTATATGTGATGTAGGTGACTTGTTCGTTAAAGGAGATCACTGCCGTAGGAATGTATGGGGCGTGTCGAGTGTAAGCCGCATGGCATAGCATCTTGCCCCAACGTCATCATGTATATGCGCACACTGTTATGCCGTTGGCATGGCCGCGTGCCTTAACTGGATGGCTCTTGTTAATTGTCAAGGCAAAGCGGATTTGCGCTTTGCAACCTCATCAAAAGGATTTTGAAACTGTACTAGCTACAGTGTGTACCATTTACTGTTATGCATCTAGCAGTCACAAATTGTAAGAGCGAAAAAATAAACCCCATACAATGCAGTATTCAAGTACAGGTAGTGCATTCGTTCGACTTCCCACGAGACCTTCCAGTCTGCCTGGCGTTAATCGCCAATTGAAGTACATCTTTCTCGACAGGACTCTTGTTTTGTATAATTGAAGGTTCCCACTTGATCTAGTCTCTAACGTCTCATCACAGCAGGATCCGCAAAATACGTTCAGAGGTGCGCTGCAGCAATAATATAACGTCTCCAGTGCTCGCGACACAAAGTACCCTAACCCATGACGTCATTTTCGTCACACAGCTGATGGCTTAGTTAGGGCTTAGCTCGTGATTGTCTGAGGGCTGCAGGCCGGGACTGCTTTTTGGTCATATGCTGGAGCAACGATTTTCCAAATGGCTCGAATTAAACAAATCTCGGAATTCACGATTGTCCCTCGACAACTACACGGAATTACCAAACGAGCCGACTTTGAATCGAATCGCTTGGGAGACGGATTTATCTAACTACCAACAGCTCAGATTATTTCTATAAGACAATATGAGCAAAATCACCGTCGCCGGAGTCCGTGAAAGTGTTCGTGAGCTCTTGGACTACTCCGAGAACACGAAGAAGAGAAACTTCTTGGAGACTGTGGAGCTCCAGGTCGGCCTTAAGAACTACGATACTCAGAGGTAGGAATAGATATGGTGGATACAAATTGTGCCGTTTCTAATAGCTCTCCTTCAGAGATAAACGTTTCTCTGGCACCGTTAAGTTACCCCAGGTGCCCCGTCCTAACATGACCATCTGTGTCTTTGGCGATGCGCATGATGTCGACCGCGCCAAACACATTGGAGTCGATGCCATGAGCGTTGAAGACTTGAAGAAGTTGAACAAGAACAAGAAGTTGATCAAGAAGGTTTGTAGTTGATCCTGCAGCGTTTAATAATATTTGCTTTGGCGTATGACAACTAACCTTTGTTTCGTGTTAGCTCGCTAAGAAGTACAACTCCTTCATTGCTTCTGAGGTGCTTATCAAACAGGTCCCTCGTCTCTTGGGACCCCAGCTTTCTAAGGGTAGGTCATTATCGCATTTATATTGGAGCGAGAAGTTAATGTACTAACGCATCATAGCTGGTAAATTCCCTACTCCCGTTTCCCACGCAGATGACTTGTACGGAAAGATCACCGAGGTCAAGTCCACCATTAAGTTCCAGCTTAAGAGTATGTCTACCTATCCAGACCCATAGTGCTACTTTTCGTCGATTTACTAATTCCCGTGTAGAGGTTCTTTGCTTGGCCGTTGCTGTCGGCAATGTTGGTATGGACGAGGATCAGTTGGTTACTCAAATTATGATTTCTTCCAACTTCTTGGTTTCTCTGTTGAAGAAGCACTGGCAGAATGTTGGTTCGCTTGTCATTAAGAGCACCATGGGCCCTTCCTTCCGTATCTATTAATCGTCACGTTGTATATAAGATCACGGATGGGTGTATAGGATGCTATGTAATAAAGAAATGCGCTTGTTTATGCGTGGCGTTTGTCCAAACTAAGGATGTTTGACAATTCCAATAATCGTACAACCGGATACCCGCCTTCTATTGTAAGCAAAGCCTGATTACATCTGCTCATGAGAAGTTTGAGAACCTATTTTGATGGCGAGACTCAAGGTCTGTCCTCCACCGCCAGTACTCCATTTGTTAGTAGTTGAAAGAGGAAGTAGTGCGACTGTCGCATGGTGCTTTTGTGAATGTGAATAGTGTACTGGCACTGGCCTTTTGTAGACAGTTTTGCATTACATGGTTCGGGTAGCAGTTGGTATCTTTCGAAGTCTGGTTTAGGAGAGTTCCTCTAGGGTTGAGGCCTTTTGACACCATAGACGTTTATGAATCCCTCCAATACCTTCTCTCGTAAATTCTTTGGCATTCTCTACGTTGAATCCGGCACCAGCATGTTAAATAGATACTGTCGATCCATGCTGTTGTTGCTCAATAGGACCTAGTAAAAGATGACTTCCAGAATATCACCCACGGCACTGAGATCTAAAATGTGCCATAAATTGAGAGTTATTAGAGTTATTATAATCGTTTTGGCCGTTGCGATGTATTTCAACATCAAATGTTGATAAATGTGCCGCGGACAGTCGTGCGGCTCTTCCACGTGACAATCCGGTGAGACTGACTGAAACGCGTAACATTAGTTAACATTGTATACGTCCATGTTCGCAATATCCCGCTTACCTTGATTAACTCTGCGACATTTGATCGGTTGATTTATCAACTATTGCTAAAATAAGCCTAAGCTGCGGGCCCTTAGTGATTATTACAATCGTCTTACCAAGATTGCTATGACTCCGAGAGTTCAGAACCTATTGTCACAGCTCACCTCTACGGCAAATTATCCGTCAATACGAGTAGGTCAGCTGGATGCTGCATTATTAGATAACGAATTATTTGATATCCTTAAGTCCCAAATCTGGGACTGCTCGAAATACATCCAGGTGAGTGCTTATTCGAAATCGATATTCTCTATAATTGACATACTGATGTGTACATAGTCTCAAATCAAGGAGCACTACATTACCGAATTATCGCTTCTACTTAAAGTCCTAGCATGGAAGGTTACAGTCTGGGATCACTCGGCGACGTACGGCGGGCTTTTACAGAACCTCAGAATTGTTGATGCGAGACATGGGTTACTGAGCAAGGGCGTCTTACGGAATCCTTCTCGGCGGCAAAAGTTAGCCATTGGGCTGTTAACTGTTTTTGGAGATTACATTTGGCACAAGTTGATTGAGTACATGGCGGAGAGAACGTGGGAAGAAAATGTATGTCTACACAAGTTGGCAAATCGCCTCTAAGGCAATCGCTAATTTTAGGTACACAATAGTCCACGTCATGGAAACGCTGGCTTTACAAGACCAGTCAGGGGCTTGATTCGCTCTATTCGATACTGGATCTAGCTAACTTTGTCACATTTCTATTCAATGGGAAATATCCAACTCTGCTTTATCGATTATGCCGCTTGCGCATGGTTTCATCTTCGCGAGCCCTGTCTAGGGAAGTTAGCTTTGAGTTTTTGAACAGACAGCTGGTTTGGAAAGAGTTTACGAACTTTCTACTATTTGTACTACCTATCATTCATATTCCGAGACTAAAGAGGACGTTTAATAAGATGATTACGACTGCGTCATCCAAGACCGACACCACTACAGGTCACTTGTCATTCTTGCCCGAGCGAACATGCGCAATCTGCTATTACCAGGATTCCAGGATTGGCGGCTTGTCAGCGACTGCAGATCCTGCATCCATCGGGGTGGGGAGTAACGATATTACAAATCCATACGTGGCTGTTGAATGTGGGCATATTTATTGCTATGTGTGTCTAGTAACTCAGATTGAGGAGCAAGAAGGTGAAGGTTGGCGTTGTCTCCGATGTGGCGAACTAATCAAAA
This sequence comes from Lipomyces tetrasporus, assembly GCF_029532465.1. Classification (NCBI taxonomy): domain Eukaryota; kingdom Fungi; phylum Ascomycota; class Lipomycetes; order Lipomycetales; family Lipomycetaceae; genus Lipomyces; species Lipomyces tetrasporus. Next base: position 355,961 of record NW_026611602.1, read on the forward strand.
AGGCCAGGGTTTGGATTGATGTAGACGAATCGATAGCAGCAGTTCGCGATCACAGCAATTTGGTTACACAGGACTTACATGGAGATGGTGAACTGGATGAGGATGGAGAGGTAGAGGCGATTTCTGAGGGAGAGTCGTCTGCAAATGAGGGTAGCCTTGAACATAGCGAGAACTGGAGCAAGATCAGGTTTGACGCAGTGGATGCAAACTAATAAGCAGACTACTATGTTTTATAACGCTGATTGCATTATATACCAATTCGAATCGTGTACTATAACGGGAGTTACTATTCCATTGTACCAGCCAAACAAACAAGATAGCGCCGTTTGAAAAACCCTAAACCAAACTGGGATTGGCATTTGTGTTATGATAACTTACAGTAAAAGATTAGCTTTATACCCCGCAAGTTTACGTACGAGAGTTCTAAGGGGTAAGGGTTAAAAAGCTACTCCAATTCTCAAGCCCAGCTGGCGAAAACTAGCACACCAGAAGGTACACGAAAACCATCTGACGTTATATGCAGAACTTAAGAAAATTCGGCTAAGTGATACTAACAGCGAAAGGGAACCTATGGCTATTGGCTAACATTCCTTCTACGCTTTAACTTTATTGGAGAAGAATGGCGAGTGAGGCGGGTTGCGGAGAAGAAACGTTTCACTTTTCGTTCATTGGATACTCGAGGTTTAGCAAACTAACGAGAGCGAGGAGCGCGAACACAAGCGGTGGCGTTCGGAGTCAAATATCGTTAAGATAATTTAGATAAACATTGAGCGAGTCTATGAGACATGTACACATGTGACGTTGTATTCATGGATAATGACGTATAAGGATGAAATGAAGTTGCGAAAAATATTTTAAACTAAGTATAAAGTTATGACAAAGTCACCTAACGCGATCACACGGAGAATTGAAACGGTGAGGTATTTGTTAAATAAATAAAAAGGGCTGATTACAACGTTTTCTTAAGACGATCTACTTATCCGACATTATTTTATGTTGTCATGTTAAACGGGAACCCACGAAATTGCTGCGAGTTGAGGAACTTTTAACTTTGGGAACTTTCACTCGGTGCTGCCTAGCGCCGTGTTTCCGATACTACTCCACCCAGTTACCAGAGATTCTAAATTACTGCAAACTGTTCTAAGGTTGAAGGCTCGTGATTATGCCTGCAGCTAGTGCCACAAACGGATTCTTTCAAGAATCTCCGCGTCTACAAAATCAGTTCCTATCTGACCAGTCCCTCCAACGCGTGCTAAAGCGTATGGCCCCGGCTAACATTGGCGGCACATCTGAGTATTTTTGCTGACGGTGGTATGCTTAGATTACGCTCCGAAAGCAGTATTCCGATCCGTTGCGCCGGATCTTCGACGTTTTGGTGACTATGTCATATCAAACGAGATCTTTTCCTGGGTGGCAGATGCCGAAAGAAACCTACCCACTGTGGACCAGTTTGATGCATTTGGAAATATCAAAAATCAGCTGAACACCAGCGAGGGATGGAGAATGATGAAGAATATCTCAGCTACGGAAGGGTTAGTGCTTTGGTGCACATGCTGAAGGTCTTGCGAACTCTTACATGTTTCCAATTAGGCTCATTGCCGAAGCATATGAGAGAAAGTACAGAGAATACAGCAGGGTTGTGCAGTTTGCGAAGTAAGTAGTTATTATTATGGGACTTAGTTCATGTATTTGCGGCCACTGTAACGAAAGGTAGGTACTATCTCTTCGCGCCGTCTTCAGCCGTGTTTACATGCCCACTCGCAATGACCGACGGATGCGCGCGTGTGATTGAACTGTATTCACCAACGAAAACAGCTTATGGCCACCTCATATCTCGTGATCCAAAGCAGTTTTGGACGTCTGGTCAGTGGATGACTGAACGAACTGGGGGTTCTGATGTCTCCGGAACGGAGACTTTCGCTACTAAAACTTCGAAGGACCCCTCAACTTACGCGATCAAAGGATTCAAGTGGTTTTCGAGTGCAACGGATTCAGAGGTTGCATTGTTACTTGCGAGAGAAAATGAACGAGAGAATTTGAGCTGCTACTTGGGCTATGTGAAGGATGGCGGGGCGCGTATCGTCCGTTTGAAAAACAAACTTGGCACTAAAGCTCTACCGACGGCAGAGCTGGAGCTGAACGGATTGACTGCGGAGCTGGTAATTGTCTTTGCAGGAAATTGGAGTCTACACTAACTCATGTAGCTCGGCCCTCGGCAAAGAGGAGTTTCCGTTATTGCGACCGTATTGACAATAACCCGCGTTCACACCAGCGTGAACGCCGTCTCTTTCCTCAGACGGGCATTGGAAATTGCAAAGGTGGAATAACATAAAATAGACCATTCCCAAATTGATTTCTAATCATATAACAGGCATTCTCCATTGTCCGCAAGGTTTCTGGTAAGCCATTATTCCAAGTCCAGGCGCATGTGAGAACACTTGCGGATGTGGAAGTACAGCACCGTGCTATGACGCACCTTACTTTCTATTGTGTCTTTTTGCTAGGCAAGGTCGAATGCAATGTAGCTTGCAAGGAAGAAGTTTTTATGCTCAGAATACTCACCTCGGTAAGTCTAACTCAAAAGTAGTGAGGTACAGGCATACTCAGCTATAGCAGATTGTCAAAGCCATCACAGCAAAAGTAAGTCTCGCGGGTATATCAGAATGTATGGAAGGTCTCGGCGGTGTTGGCTATCTTGAAAATGAGCCTGAGCTCAATATTGCTCGTCTTGCGAGAGACACACAGGTTCTTTCCATCTGGGAAGGTAAGGACACGCTAATACTCTTCCACCCAATGGAGGCCGCAGGGCTAACTCGAAGGTATAGGAACTACTAATGTTTTGGTATGATCGCGCTTTGCGCCTCACTCCGATCCATGCTAACCTTGGTTATCAGAGTGACGATTTCATCCGTGCTGTTAAGAATCATGCTGAGTCCCTAGCTGTAATTTCACAGTATTTTGCTGGCACATTGGATGGCATTAAGTGTACAGCCGTGCTTTCCCTGTTGTCCGAGGAAATCCGCACGGGATATGCGAAATGGAGAGATTATGTCGCGAACTCAGATCTGACTACCTTGCGCTCTAATGCTAGGAAGACTGGATTGTTCCTTGCCAAACTGATCGCATGCACCTTGCTAGTCGTTGATGCTGCAACTGACAACGATGTCGTGGCAATTGAAATTGCTAGACGATACGTTGCGAAAGTTAAGGTTAGAGATAGTCTTAGTGCTCTTAAGGCGTGTGAGGTATCCGAGCCTAAGGTTGCTGAGCTAGGTGTGTTCAAATTCTAGTAAAATTTCCTTAAATTCTCGAATTGCTTACTGACCGGTTCTGTTAAAGACACCTTGATCGTGTATGGATCTCCGATTGCGAGTGAAGTGAAGGCAAGGTTGTGAGATTGTCTATTAAACTGTTTATTTATTTATGCTACTCAGGGTTCAGACAAAGTGTGTCAGTCGCCTATACTGACCCAATATAATTTTGGATTTGACATATCATGATAGTCTTCTTATGTAACTGAAAGATTACTGATGGACAGATGGCATATGATGGACGTCCTTGATCTTTACCTGGACCCGTTCGCAAAAACTCTAATAATTCGTTATCGCCAAGCTTATCAAATCGCTCCTGGGCCAGCTGCGGCGGGGTAAATTGCGTCTGACCCGATAAGTCCCTCCCTCGGCCTGATGGGATCGATACGTTTCCAACTACACGACACTTAAGAGCCATCCTTAGGTATCCTTACCGCTCGTAATTCCCAGTGGAAAGCAATCAATCAAGTTGGTATTACGTTTGGAATCTTATTCCAGATCCAAGATGTTCGCATATCTGAAGTACAAGAAGACAATGTGAGTACGTACAGGCACGTGCAATTACATCTCCCTTCCTGCACGGTGGTAGTTAGGTGAAGCTGTCAAATTTTCGAGAACTAATACGTTGGTGACGCAGTGCTGCTAAGCAAAAGGAGCGGGCAGACCGCATTGCGGAGCTCATGCCTGTCTATGGAACCCCACTGACCGCAGACGAAGTCCAAGTCTTCGGGACCCCAGTCGCTGAGCTTGTGGCCGATGTGCACAAGGGCGTCGTTAAGCCAATTGATGTCCTACATGCTTATGGAAAGCGAGCGTTGAAGGCGCAGGAAAATACGAATTGTTTGACTGAGATTATGTTCAAGGACGCGGAGAAGCAGGCGGAAGTCTGCAACACGCACGGTAGACAAACGACTCGCGCCTGAGGTGAAATAGTGCACTAACCTATGTTAGGCTCACTTGCGGGCCTTCCGATCTCATTCAAGGATACAGTTTCAATTAAAGGCTATGACTGTACTCTTGGTATTGCTATGCATGCATTCAAGCCTCTACAGAATGACGCCCCTCTGGTTAGACTGCTCAAGGATGCCGGTACATTAAGTTTTGCTGCTCTCAGCTACAATAGTAGTCTGACAACGTACAGGTGCTCTTCCGTACTGCAAAACGAACATTCCGATGACTCTACTGTCATACGAATCGTACAACAATATCTGGGGTCGAACTGAGAATCCGCACGTGAAAGGTTACACACCTGGCGGTTCTAGCGGTGGTGAAGCTGCACTGCTTGCATACGGTGGCGGCCGTGTGGGCATGGGAACCGATGTGGCCGGCTCTGTCCGAGTTCCTTCCCATTTCGCTGGATGCTACACTGTCAGATCGTCTTTTGGACGTATTCCGCGTGCCGGAAATTCCACCCCTACTCGTGGGCAGGATGGTATCACTGTATGTAGACACTCTTAACCCTCTTGGGATCGTTCAGTACTAACGTTGGCCCAGTCTATGTAAGAGCAAGGTTTGCGAGCGTGTGGCTGCTAATTGTTAACACAACTAGTTACTCTCCCATGACGCGCTGTTTTGATGATCTCGAGTACGTTTTCAAGTCAATTATTGATATGAAGCCATGGGAGTATGACTACACTGTGCACCCTATTCCGTGGCGTGAAGTAACTCTGCCAAAGAAGCTGAAAATTGGGGTCATGTACTCTGACGGCATTGTGGATCCGTCTCCGGCGTGTGCCCGTGCCCTCCAGTTGACTGTCGACGCGCTTGCCAAGCAGGGCCATGAGATTGTTACATTCACGCCACCATCACCTGTTGATGCGCTCCGTATTGCTACGCAACTGATTGTTGCTGATGCCGGCCGTGTTGCCACGTCTCAGATTGCTTGGTGCGAGCCGTACGACAAAGGCGTTACCAAGTTCCTCCGCATTGCACGCCTTCCTCGGTTTGTCAAGAAGATCTGGGCGTGGTTGTACTTGAAAATCAAGGGTGACACTGTCATTGCCTCTCTTCTCAGTAATTGGAACGAGAAGACTATGCCAGAGCAAATGGGCCTCGTTTGGGAGAGGGAAGGCTATCGAGCGCAGTACTTCAACGCGTGGAAAACGAGTGGTATTGACTTCCTTATTACTGCGCCGAACGCGACGCCTGCATTGCCTCACGATGGCATGTTCCAGTCGTTTGCGTCGATTGGATACGCGGTAATGTTCAACTTGGTGGATTACTCTTCTGGTGTTATACCAGTCACAAAGGTCGACAGGGACCTTGATGTTCTTCCAGCAGCATTCAATTTGGATAAACTTAATTATGTTGCTAAGGGTGCGTATCGAAATTACAACGCTGAGAGAATGCACGGGCTACCTGTTGGTGTCCAGATTGTTGGGCAGAGGCTCGAGGAAGAGAAGGTCCTAAAAATGATGGCTTTAACTATTAGTGCACTTAGGGACATTGGCATTGAGTATGAGTTGTTGAACGAGGTTTGAGTGCTGTAGGTCGCGCAGCAGTTTGCGCATCATGTGTATGCGAGCAACAACATCATTTTTGAGCACCAGTGCATCTCTATTAAGGTGGCGCTTCGTCATATAATACACAAAATAGTACAAATGCTGTTATGGGCATCATAATTTACAAATACCTAAAATGCAAGCATCGACATTCCAAACTGCCGAAAAGGGGTGCAACCACTAGTCATTCTACTATGCACTGCTCGAACAAACCGCGACGGACAAAGCTATAGAGAATCCACAACCTGAATGTCCATACAAGACGTGTAGAATTCAACTGGCGCATTTTCTTCGCACGGCGGTATTTTCGGAAAATGCCAGGCCCAGACGAGATTGTATATCCCTGGCTCGATATCCTCGGGCAAGTAAAAGGTACTAAGGCAGGGCTGGGCTGTTCGTCCATACCTGTTGTCATTCCCCACAGCGCATCTGCCGTCATCAAATGAGAATGGGCCCGCAAGCAAGTTATCGACATTCAACATATCAGCAACAGTAGTTAATTGCGTGCCGTTAGTGGAGCTCCAAAGCCAGGAGTAGTATCCTGGGTGTGGCTGCATGTCGGGCGGCAGCTGATCGACTGTGACGTGACCGTTTTCTTCATAGAGGGCCGTGATGTTGTCACCTGGTCGAGCGGTGAGCATGGGGTACAGCGACGAGTATGTCACCGATTGCTGGCTTGTCATACACAGAGACGTAGTCGAAGTCGGGTCAATGAGGTGGTACGTCTCGTCGTTGTCCAAATGACCCTCTTGATCTAGTCAGTCGCAACCAAAACAGATTAGCACAACTCAAGCATACGATAACTGCGGATGTAGCCTTCAGAGACAACAGTCCCATTGGGATCAGTGGCGTACAATATGTCAATCTAATAGTTTAGTCAGGAGGCGCTCAAGTTTTGCTGTCGGTTCCACTCACCCACGAATGGGCCATAACCACTCGTATGCACGCCAATGTTGAAAGTAATGTAACTGTTGTTCGTAACATGCTGGCAACGCGCACGAGTATCAGTAGGCGATAGCGACGAAGCTAATGGGCAATGATGGAGAGTGACGGCCATGACGACGTCGGGGACCGGCCGTTTTATCATAGCGTTCATACATGGGATGGCAGATTTCGCGAACAGGATCGCCCGGAAGGGGCGATGTCCCGGTGATTCAGTTTGCCTGCGCTGGCAACCGAGAGGGAGAAAAGGAGGGGCTAATGACCAAGCAGGGGATATGAAGCAGGGGATATGCGGTACCTGCGTCTTCGTGGCCAGGGGCCACTTAAATGCACGGACGAAGATGTTCAGGGTCCCAGGGCCGATGCGCGACGCAGCACAAGAGTCTCAGCCGCACGCGCGCGAGACGCGTCAAGAATAATCCAGTGTTCTCTTCGACCGCGACAGCTCCTTACAGGAACCTCATTTTCACGGACATATGTGGTGACACGGTAATCAGAGGATTCTCAAATAAATTATTAACCAAAAACAAATCAAGAACCCAAATTTAGCAACCTTCGAATCATCATCAGGAATTCAAATGAAACCGCCCAAGCCGCATGAAGGTCATATCGCATCATATCGAAATCATAAAAGATAAAAGAGAGATCTATCTAGTCCATTATAGCAATCTTTCCCTTTTAGAGTAGAATCATATTATTGAAACAGCTTCCTTTAATTTTGCCGCCTTGACCAAGTCAACTACGGATCCAACTAAGCCGGTCACAGATGCATCCAACACTGACAACGGCGACAGGCCGCCGGACCTGACATGATTCTTTGCCGCCACAACTACATTGTTCGATGCGATCGATACACGTGAACGTAGCCTTGTGGCAGTTGTAGGTTCGTCCGGTTGTTCGAATGCGTCTGCGTCTGCTAGAATGGTCTTGGTGCAAGTCGCGACAGAGCGAACCATTTCGAAAAAGTAGGATCGGCCGTTGACTTCGTTGGCATCCGCAGATGCTCTCACTAGTGCGTCAATCGATGCCTGGAAGCGGGCAAAATCAGACAAGGAAATTACGCCGTTATCTGATATAAATGGCGAACTTGCAGGTACGTGGGACGGTCGAATTGCAAGTTCTTTGCGGTCCGGTGTCGACAGTGTATCGCGTGTGTGACCCAGTGCGAGCTAACAGCCATCAGTCTATGCTAATCCTACTAGTGGAAATTAACATACCTTCTCGCGAAGGTTGTTGTTCTCAGCCTTCAGCGTTCTCACTTGCGACGACAATCGCTCGGTACGATCCCGGTTGGAAGTCTCAAGTTCTGAGACCGCCTTCATCTCGCCAATAAATTTTAGCGCTTCACTGCGAACTTGCTCCGTTATCTACATAGCTGTTAGTACAATTTCATATGACATAATCAAAAAAAGCAATACTTCATGCTGATCCTGCAGTTTAATCTTTAAAATCTCATGATCAGCCCGTAGATCATCGTAATTTTGCTGAAGCTGCTGGTACTCGCTGTTATGGACCGCATCATTCTCCACCGTCGAGCGTGCTCTCAGTTTTTCAAACTCTGTTTCGAGCACCTGGATCTCGGCATTCATTTTCTTATTTGCAGCTCGAGTACGGAAGAGCTCCTCCTCTACGCTGGAAGCAGCCTCCGTTGCAGTGCGTTTGTCATTCTCCAGCGCCTCCTTCAAAAATCGGACTTGATCATCTTTCTGTGCAAGAGCGGCTTTCAACTCTAAGAGCTCGTTCTTTAGGTTGGTTGATTCGTCCTGCAGAGCAGCATGTCTATCCTGCAACCACTCGAATTGCGTAGTGAGTTCTGTAGCGTGCCTATCTGACTGTGCTTGGCTACGGTCATGCGAAGAATTCGAGGACGTCGAAAAAGGAGCATGGCTTTGTGGTGAATGCTGTGGTGATCGTTGTGTGGGTGTTGGGATCGGCGGACTCACATTTTGCGCCTGCGATGTGTCTTGCGAGATGCCTCGTTGGTGAAGAATTGGCTTCTGTGCAGTCACATTGCTCCCCGACTGCGGCAAGCTTGCAGGCTGAGTCGACCGCGCTGAAGTCAACACGGATCGGACTGACTCGTCGTCCCCCGAATCGTCGCTTCGCTCGACCATTGTCGACTTCATCGGAACGACAGTGCTTGATTGGAGCGTTTTGGGCAGCGGTCGACCGAGACTGTTGTTCCCGCCATTGCTCGACAGGGAATTGCTTGAACTATGACCAGTGCTACCATTGGCCGTGGTCGCTTGTCGCTGCGCCGGTGCAGTGACCGGTGACATCATCTTGGGAACCGGTCCCGTAGGCCCCGCAGGCGACGCAACATTTGGGTTAGTCTTCCTAGCTGCCCCATTCTCAGCCTGCGTTTGTGATAATCGTCGCGCGACTTCAAAAAACACATCAAGAACCAAATCTCTAAACCGCGACGACTGCAAAACAGCAAGATGCTCCCGCGTCGTATTTCGTTTGGGATGGAACCCCTCCCGAGGAGCGAGCGCGTCGGGAACTGTGGGCTTCACTCCGGCCTCATTGGCGGCCACAATTGCTTGTCGGCGTTGCAGCTCGTCGTAGACGTCAACGGAAAGTTCGACGAAAGGCACTCGTGGCATGCGATGGAGACGCTCGCGCGACTTTGCTTGACGGGGGGACGGCGGGACGAGGGACGAGTCGGGAGGCACTTTGACGAAGGCCTCGAACGCAGCATAGTGGTCGTACAGGACGGACTCAGTGGCCGCCAGTTCGCTTTTGTGCGAGGACATTTATGCGCGAGAAGAAAGCGAGCAATGAAGAGATCAGGGGACAAGAAGACCTGCTCCAGCAAGGTCGAGAATTCGAAAGCGGGCGCAACTTGCCGAAGGGGTGCGGCGGTCAGATCGATGACGCGTGGCTGCTCGTCCAAGACGCCAAAGCTTGTAAACAAACCAGACAACCTTGCCAAGGGCACCGTCCGTTGCATTTACGCTGTATCCGTCGTAATCTATCGTGGATATGCAGGCACGACCAAGATTGCTCCGTGCCGTAAACTCATCAGAATCACTGTCGATTCCGATGCGCTTCTCTCGCTGACTTGTGCTCGCCATTGATCGTCCTGCAATGAGCAGATAATACTCGGGCGGCTTGGACTAGCGACGAAAAAGTTACACGACACAGCTACAGTAAATAGTAATTGGCCGGAATCAACCGTCGAGTTCTAGATCATGTGGGAACAATATATGACATTATTATACAGCTAATATATTCGAGCCCTCGACGATTAAACATGCAATAGTTTCGACCCGTCTATACCTGAACAAAACTAACAAAAATGCTCACTGAAACGCCGTACCCGCAACCAACTTTCCGTCAACCCAGACCTTAGCAACGTTACGGTCATCGCCATTAAACAGCCACTTGGCGACCAGATCTTCGTGCTTCTCCAACTCCCAGGGAAAGATATCGACAGGAGAGTCCTTGCAATCGAGCGTGATGAGCTGCGCATCCCACTTCTTTCCCGGCAAGAAATTTCCGAGCTTGTTGGCCAAGCTGCATACTTCTGCACCGCCTAGAGTGGCCAGGTAGAGGACTTCTTCGATGGAGAGCTTGTGTGTTTCATCACCTTTCATGGAGAGATGGCGTGAGACGAGCAATGCCTGGCGTGCAGTGTGAAGAATGCTGGGAGTGAAGCCGCCGGAAACATCGGTCCCAAGTCCGACCTTAACGCCAGCATCAAGTAGCCATTTGACTCGAGTCTCGCCTGATGTGAGAGCGGAGTTACTGGCCGGACAGTGCGCGACGCCGCTGCCCCGTTTGGCGATCAGTAAGCGCTCGTCGTCAGTTAGATGGACAGCGTGCGCCAGGATTGTCCTGTCGTGAAGCAAGCCGCATTTGTCATAAACGCCGGCATAGGAAGCCGCAAACGGGTGCATGCTCTTGACCAGCTCGACCTCGAGCAAGTTTTCAGAAATGTGGGTCTGAACTGGTAGACTGGTTTCTGTCGAAAGCTTGCCGAGCCAACACAGTAGTTCTTTGCTGCAGGAGGCGGCAAAGCGGGGAGTGAGAATCGGACTGACAATGTCATGGTTGGGATCAATCTTCTTTATGTGCTCGATGACCTCCAAAGTAGCCCTTTGGGCCTCTTCTAGATTCTTGTCGCAGTAGTAGTCAGGTGAATTGGCATCCATGCAGCATCGACCGATAAACGCGCGCTGGCCAGCTTTCAGTGCAATATCGGCCAGCAGATTCGTGCCGGCGGCATGGACAGTGGCGTAGTAGGCAGCGGTAGTGGTGCCGTTGCCGAGAGTGCGTGCGATAACGCGGGAGTAGACATTGTCTGCGACTTTTAGGTCAGAGAAGGAGGACTCGAGGGGAAAAGTGTAGCTGTTGAGCCAGTCGAGCAAGGTTGTCTTGCCGAACAATCCGACATTGGGATACTGGGATGCGTGGATGTGGGTATCGAAAAAGCCGGGGAAGAAAAACGAGGCCGACGAAGGGTCGTTCACGACAACGGAGTAGGAGCCGACGGGCCAGGAATGTCTCTCTGCGGAGGCCTCGGCGGACGACGCGTTCTGATCGAGGAACTCGATTGTGCCGTTGTCCTCGACACCGACAGCCGCGGACGGCAGGACTTGGAGGTCAGCGAGGGCAAGGGAATGTACAAATGTCCCAAAGTAGACTGTGCGCATTGCGATAGAGCAGCTATAAGAAAACAGCAGCGAGAAGATGAACGCGGGAAAACCGGTGCTCTTATCGCAAGTGACGCGTGTAGAGCAAACACATATTGGCAGTGACGCGGGGACGACCGAGCGACGGACGGTAGTTTTAGGCGATCTCCGATTGACCCCTGAGTTCTGCGCTCCAGCTCGACGATTCGGAAGCCGTCTCCACACAGTCAGCGAATTACCGCTTCTCAAATGCGCTCTTGTCACGCATATCCGCTTGGCCTCGCGTTTCTGGCAAAAGTATTCCCGCTAGGAAATTGTCAGCTGCCCTTGTCGCTTGGCGTTGGACTCCGCGCATCCGCTAGTGGTTTAGGGAACGAGACAGCTGCAGAGCCACGGCCCACGGAGTTGCGAGGTCTCGGATATTAGTAATAATATCTCCCTCTATATTTTAACATTATGCGATACATTTTGAGTTGTAGTCTAGTAGAAAATGTCGTGTGTTTCTGGAACCGGACGTTAGCTGTACTCTGGCCGATGCCGTTACCCCTGAAAAATTTCTAGAAACGCTCCGTCCGATGACCCAATCGACTACTCCTACACGCGAGGCGTCTACACGAGTCACGGAAGGCGGAAACAAATATGGCCGGCGGAAAATCTATAAACCTCAACTCTTCGAAACCACAAGCAAAAGTCACTCCAAAGTCATCTAGCGCGAACGGCAGTGCAACTGCTTCCGCTAATCATGCTACTGTCAAGGAAGAGCCCACGACCGGATATATAGTACGTCCGACAGTTCCAACGCCCGGGCTTAGATTGTATGCCAATCCTTCTGTTCTGCGGGCACATCACTTAAGCCAAGGTGATTTGGTTCGCGTATGGAAAGATCCAGGGAATACCTCGTCGGCATCTACGGGCACCAGTGGGCCCGGCGCTGTGGGCCAGATTTTTGGGGATGAGAATGTGGGAGGCGATGTCAACGTGTTACAGCTCTCTATGGGCGTCAGGGCCCTGTTAGGCGTCCTACTCGGTGACCGAGTAAGACTGGAAAAGTACAAAGGAGTAACTGGAGAAGCCGAGGAGGTTAGGCTCGATGGCGAGGACTGGGATCCCGCTACAAGAACAACTGAAGTGGATCAGGAGAATGTGCGAACCGTATTAAGTACGTCCTGTAGAATACGGCATTTAGGAATATTCTGCTAATATTGTACAGGAGAAATCAAGTTTATCTGCCGGAATCAGACAATATCGACGTCGAACTGGCGAGTAAGAATCAATGATATTTCGACACCAACGCGACTGTCCTCCGCTCCATTAATATACCGCATCTCACAGTCGACTGAAATTCAGATAGTCGGATCAACACCATTGTCGCCTGATGGACCATTTACGTCCTCATTAGCGATTAGTACGACAGCCAGCTACGCCTTCCTAGGGGGTCTCGACGCCGAGATTGGGCTAGTCCGAAAAACCATCGAGCTGCCCCTACTCCGCCCACAAATCTTCTCTCGATTTAATGTTTCACCACCTCGAGGACTACTTTTGCATGGCCCGTCGGGCACGGGCAAGACGTCTCTGCTTCGTGCCATCGCTCATGAAATCTCTGCAGCGCATATCCTCAGCATTTCCGCAAGCAGTGTGCTTGGCAGGTATTTGGGCGACACTGAAGCCGCGCTCCGCAAAGTATTTGAGGAAGCCAAAATGTTCTCTCCAAGCGTGATCCTGATCGACGAGCTGGATGCGTTGGCGCCTCGACGTGACGGCGACGCTGCTGGGGAAACAGAGACCAGGATAGTGGCTACGTTGCTTACACTGTTTGACTCCCTTGGCCCCGTGTCGGCAGAAAACGGCGAGAGCGAAAACAATAGGCACGCGAAAGTTGTCGTGGTCGCTGCTACAAACAGGATCGCGAGCGTGGATCCCGCACTAAGGCGGCCCGGTAGGTTCGATCGCGAGATCGAGCTCCGGATACCTGATGTCAGTGCCCGCACACACATTCTCACTCTCCAGCTACAGAAAACTCCGCATACTCTGTCCGACGTGCAGATATCCAATATCGCTTCCAAGACTCACGGTTTCGTGGGCGCTGATATTGCAGCTCTGGCAAGAGAAGCTGTTCTCTGTGCTGTCGCCCGTTGCGATGAATCAAGCATCCCAGTCGACGAGATGCTGGTCACCAGTAGTGACTTTGAAACCGCAATGCTCACTGTCCGCGCTTCAGCCATGCGAGAAATATTCCTTGAAACTCCTAAAGTCTACTGGGCCGATATCGGTGGCCAAGAGGACGTCAAGCAGAAACTGAAAGAGACTGTGGAATGGCCACTTACTCACCCAGAATCGTTCTCTCGACTAGGAATTACTCCCCCACGTGGGATACTGCTCTACGGTCCACCGGGTTGCTCAAAGACATTAACTGCCAAGGCACTAGCAACCGAGGCCGGACTCAATTTTCTGGCTGTCAAGGGTCCCGAAATTTTCAACAAGTATGTCGGTGAGTCGGAACGATCGATCAGAGAGATCTTCCGAAAGGCAAGGAATGCTAGTCCTAGTATTATATTTTTCGACGAAATCGACGCCCTCTCTGCCGCGCGCGGACACGCAGAAACAGGCGGGGATCGTGTTTTGACCAGCTTGCTGAACGAGATGGACGGCATCGAGAGCATGGGAAATGTTATTGTGCTCGCAGCAACAAATAGGCCCGAGATTATTGATTCCGCGTTGTTGAGACCGGGCCGAATTGATAGGATGTTGTATGTTGGACCGCCGGATTTGGAGGCTAGGAAGAAGATTCTGGAGGTTAGATTTAGGGGAATGAGTATTGGCACGGACGTTGATGTCATGACTCTCGCCATCCAAGTATGATCGACGTCGTCAGCTTTGAAATAAAACTTTTGCTAACGTTTATCGATAGACTGATGGTTGTTCCGGCGCGGAGATCGCGGCGCTATGTCAAGAAGCTGGACTGCAGGCAATGAACGAAGACATCAACAGTCCATGCATTTCTGCAAGCCATTTTAGTAAGGCACTGAAGGGTTTGAACAGGTCAATCACTCCTGAAATGGTGAAATTTTACGAGCAATTCAAGGCTGGTATTGCCAAGGTCTAGGAGTTTGGTTAATTGGACGTGCATTTTGTATCTGGATGTAGTATAGATCTTTCCCAACAATCCCAATGTATATTAATTATATCGCGAAACATCTATAAGCCGCAACACTATGTCATATTTACAAAATGACCCGATCATTCACCGATCGACTCATCAACTCCACAAAACGCTCATCAAACGCCGGGTCTTGCTTGGCCGTCTCGAGATTCAACAAAATCTTCTTAATGCCAACTCCAATATCCGCCGTCCGCGTCTGCTCACTCAGCATGCTCAATATTGTGCGCACTCTTTGACGGCCCTGATCTGACTTCGTCTCGCCATCACCGTAGATATCTGCCTCAATCAAAATATACTCGAGCTCCTGCAATGTGGACACATTTGGCACGCCGATTTGTGCGTCAAAAGTGTCGAGAATATCCATCTGCTGGAGCACAGATCTCTCCGTCGTCGTAGCCAAGATCAAAAGTCTACGGCCCTGTTTACCGTTAGTATTCTTCTGCCCAATATCGTAGTGAATAAGTCTCACCTTTGGAGGCTGCTTCCGCATCAACACCATCAACGTCTGCAGCACCGCGTTCGAAAATCGGGGTCCGATAGGCACCCAGTCGACCAATCTCTCAATATTGTCAACAACGACGACGTTCAAAGGACTCTTGTATGCGTCATTGAAGGTCTTGCTAATGGCCGCGACCTTGGCTGCTTCGTTATATCCAACCATCGATTCGGGCGAAATGAGCTTGATAAATGGGAACTCGGACTGTAAAGCGATAGTGGCGGCAAGTGCGGTTTTACCTGCACCGGACGGCCCGTGGAGAAGTACAGATACGAGCGGAGTGTGTTCACTTTTTCGGACCTGTTGAGTGAACAAGCCGCCCTCCGCCAGGACACTATTAATGTGAGGCGAATATTTGATGACCCCGTTCTGAGCACAGGTTGCAAGTTCTTCTTCGTTGACACCGAATGCTGGACGGACTTCATCAAGCGCGTTCATAAAGTCCTGTCGATTTACTTTAAGCTTGTCTATATCAGACGACACACCAGCCACAGTTCCAACTTTGACGTGTCGGTTAAATGCGAACGAGGTAGCAGACTTCACTAATCCATTCAATTCGGCACCAGAGAAGTTCTTAGTCAGTGAAGCCAGCTCATCAAGATCAACATCAGTAGCCATGACCTTATTTTCACGCATTTTGGTCGTGTGAATTTTCAGAATTTGTCTCCTACCATCCTCATCCGGAAGAGAAATCTCCATGTGGACCTCAAGACGGCCTGGTCGCAGCAGCGCTTCATCAATCATATCCATTCGATTCGTCATGCCGATAATTAAAATATTATTAAGCTGATCAACACCGTCCATCTTAGACAGTAGCTGGTTGACGACCGAATCAGACACACCAGTACTGTCTCTATTGCTTCCACGTTGTTTGCAAATAGCATCTAACTCGTCGAAAATGATAATATGTAATCCAGACTCCTCGCCCTTGTCCTTGTACTCTTTCTCGGCGTCGGCAAATAGTTTTCGAACATTCTCTTCGGATTGACCGACATATTTGCTCAAAATCTCAGGACCATTCACAATCTTTGGTTCCCTCGCGTTCAACATCTTGCCGATTTGACGAGCCATCAATGTCTTGCCCGTGCCCGGGGGGCCATAGAGCAAAATGCCCTTGACGTGCTGAATACCTAGTTTGTCAACCAACGCTGGCGGGAAGATTCGACTTGCAAAGGCGCGACGGAAGATCGCCGAGAACTCCGTATCAAGACCACCAATACCCATATCCTCAAACTTGAAGTTGGGCTGGATAATAGCATTAGCGGCAGGCCTTCTAGCGGACGCCTTCAATTTAATTGGCGAGTCTGAGGCTTTGAAGAAATTGATCTGAGTATGCTGAGTCAATATGCCACGGACCTGGGGATGTGAAGCCGCCGGTGCCGAAGCTGGACCTTTCTCTCCCAAATCAACGAGCTGTATGGACCGCACAATAATCTTAAATAACATTGCCTTGTAATCCATAATCATTCGCTGGCCCGGTGCAAGGATTTGGTCATGATAAAGTGTGGTGAACCATTTAGCGAGCTCATCCTGATCATATTGCTGATCTGAAATCTTGTTGCGACTGTTGAAACCAATCTCAAGATCGAGCGAGCCGAGATATGCCTGACTGCCATTTTGGAATGGATCAAATGGTGCAATAGTAACTTCTTGACCTAATGACCACCCCGCCCATTCTCGCTGAACGCCAGACGCACCTGCGGTGCCCGGTGGCATTGCCTCAGCTCTAGATCTCTTTGTCAGTGTCCACAGAGTAACCGTGCATATCAGTGTCAGCATACCTTGTTGTGAACACAAAATGATCATCCACAATAACATATTGATCAGATCTAAAGTCCTGAGGTGATACGATGAGTCTATTCGTCAATGCAAGTTCGTTCGTCGGTGCTGACGCTATCCGTACGACTCGCGCTCCGGCAGGTGCACTCCCGCCACGATAATCGAACGGCGTAGGGACGACTCTGCCAAATGAGCCAGTAGATGATGCGTTCGAAGGCGGCTGTGCGCGAGAAAATGGTGAGCCTTTCGAAAACATCTTGCGCGGATTGTGTGGAATTTTAAGCGATTGCCGATCAATCGAGGTGTCGTTGAGTCGAACTGGCGGAGTGATGCGGCGGCGAGGGGGGCGATACGGCGTACGAAAAGTTTAGGCTACGTAACATCTCACACAGCGCCACAGTCTACGTGACGATATACATTCTCGACAAGCAACTACGGACAGGTTTCTTAATTTGATATTTTTGTCCTTTAAGGTATCTACAGTGTATCGAAGCGATGTAGAAGGGCGACTAAATTTTTGGACTAGACTCACCGAGGCGCCACAAGATTTCCTAATTACGATGATCACCTAGCTAGCCAAGTTCGATGCGCCATATTGGCGGAGGTCAGCAAGAGCCTGGATCTAGTTTCTACTCTCATTGGTGCTTGGACCGGGCTTAGCGCTTTGACTTGCGGGATGAAGAGCAGATCTTAGCAATTTTGACGTTCCCAAAGAACTGTCGGACAGACGCATACATGAGTGCCAGAGGTTGAACGGTCGCGCAAATTATGGGAGCTGCAGAATTTCTGCGAGAAAAAGTTAGTGGCGGAGTGGAGACAATAATGGAATACACGCAGGTTGTTTATATCTTGGCACCGACGATGAACAATAGCGGCGCGATCCTCATTCGAGTTCTGATAGGTTTATTACACGTTGGTCTATATGGCGGTGGTTGACTAGAGACTATCGATTTACTATTTATCTACCTAGAGAAGCTGCGACCTGCATAGTTGATGGTGCGTTACTTCCGACCGTGTCAGCTCTTCGACTCGACACGCCCCCGTACAGCTACAGCGCTATCGACCTAATTCCACGACTATCGTGTTCTGAATAACAATGAGGTGATACCATTTGTATTCAGAAGTCGCTTTTCGTTCCCCTTTGCTCCTGTACTATGCGTTAGCAATACTATTGTCAGACAATGTTCCTGTCAGGCAGGAAATGTTTCGACTAGTATTACGTATGTAAATACCTTCTTTCTTATAATGCACATTATAGATGCGGAATATAGATGTTCACTTTGGCTTAATCGCCGGAAGTGCCGAATTGAGTCTCGGCTATAAATATCATCATAATGCACATAATGCGCAGTACGCCTCTGTGGATGGTCCCGTTGATCCTAAGCCGGACGTCGCCGATTGGGATCACGGCGCTATTGCTAGCCCGTCCCTACACTGAATTCCGTCTCGCCATGCGGAATATTACGTTCGTTATATGGTCTCGTTGTTCCCGCCCGAAATTGCGTAGCGTGACAAAATGGGATTTAGCTTCTAAGCTATAACTGCTCAGTTAAGCCAGGAGAGGAGCAAGGAAACACCTGGGTCGTGAAATTAGATCATGTCCCTTATAACCTATTGCAAATTTCCTATCATCCTATGATCATTCGTCAAAAATATTAAATGAATAAAACAGCTTCGGCAAGCCGGATCGAAACTTTACTCTCGAACTCTCGCAGTTGTACATGTGTAGCGGCGGAGCGGCTCAATCATATGGATAATGTTCCGTCCAGATACTGTCGGCCTAAGCACGCACGGTTATTACCCGTAACCCGTTGATCTAGGACTTAATCAATAGTTCAAATTCTTCCTTTTCTTCTGTAGAAGCAAATTTAGATTCAAGGGAGCTTCTGGTTGTTTGCATCTTGGTAGGGGACAAGATTTGGAGAGATAGAGTTTCAAGCCTTTTGAGTGAATACGCGGTGAGGCGGTGAGGCGGGCATTCCCTTGGATTTACGGCACCTTTATTCCGCGGTTGTTGGTGACCTTTATCTCGTTCTACTAGTATTGGTTGCTGAGGCGTTTGAATTTTGTATTTCTGTTCATATTCTGGTTTAATTGCTCGGGAATAACTACATTCACGATGGTGCTGCTATTCCTCAAGCAACCCGCAACACCGAAATTACCAATCACCAATTTGCCTCCCGTTGTAGAGGTCGATCGCGAAGAAGCTTCAGTTGACGACATCATGAACGCGATTCAATCATCTACAAAGCTGGCGCCGTCAAGATTAAAGCTATTTCTCGCGTCTTCGAAGACAGTCCTAGTGCCGAACTCGCCACTTAGAGTATATGATATGCATGATGGCACACGCGTCTTCGTGAAGGATATTGGTAAGTGAGCATTGCGCCTAATTGGATAACAGATGTTTACTGAAGTCGCGAATTCTAGGCCCGCAGATCCATCGACGGACGCTGCTGTTGACGGCGTACTCTGGTCCCGTTTTCATTCACATCCTGTTCTATTATTGCCAGTCATTTATCTACGGCGCAACGTTTCAACACACAGCATCGCAGGTTCTCGCGTTTACGCTAATTTCTTTGCATTTTGCGAAGCGAATATTTGAGACGATTTTTGTGCACGTTTTCTATCGGATTACTGTGTCATTCTACTCACTATACTTGTACCTATTTCATTATTGGGTACTATCTGGTGTTTTTATGGCATATTATATCTACTATCCATCATGCACGTCGATTCCATCAGCTCAGAGACTGATTGACCCGACAGTTTCTACGTCTTCATCTAAGGCGGCAATTCCCAGTGGGGCGTGCTCATCGTCAATCTCGCTACTTTCGTCATCAATGGAGACAGAAGAAACCAGTTTGTACTTTCTCTCTGCAGTGTGGATTTTTGCTGAGCTTTCAAATTTTGAGACTCACCTGATCCTTGCCAACTTGCGCATTCGTTATCCACGACCGTCCTACACCTCCGCGGATTCTACTTCATTTTCGGCCCCCCAGTCGCGGGTTCTGGGATCGTCGTCGGCGGTGCGCTTCGCATCCTCTATTGCGTCATCTTCCTCTGCATCCGGTCTGGTGGCGCGAAGGATTCCCAAAGGATATGGGTTTGATCTAGTCTCTTGCCCCAACTACTTCTTTGAGTTACTTGCATGGACGGTCATAGCTCTCATCACGCGCAGCTTAGCATCTCTTCTCTTCCTGGTCGCCTCAGGGTTGCAAATGTGGCGAAAAGCAGCCAGGAAACATGAAATGTACAAGAAAGAATTTGGCTCGCAGTACCCTAAACATCGCAAGGTCCTAATTCCATACGTCAAGTGAACTTTGCTTTCATTCCGTTCCCAAGTTATTTTTTTGTCTACGAACTATGCGACGGTGCTTCGTAATGTTTGCTTTGTTTTAGGTCTTGTTCGGAATATTGAGATTCATCTCTCGGGCGTCCTGCATTTGGTAATCTGTTAAAATGTTTGCTTTTATTCATGTACATCTTTTTGGGAATTTATTTCAGTGACCGGAACATAGGAAAACAGATCGGTTGGGGATGTATGCAGGAATGTGATTATCCTGATATCCTTGATATTGCTAGATGCAAAATGTGTGCAGGTCGAAGGAAATTTGTGTTGTACGACTACGACGTATTGACATACAGATATCTATAATAAATGGCAGCTCAACCTGCAATTGCTCGTCCAGAATAGTGTAATTTCTGAGTCATGTTTAAACATTGCATACGTACAGATTTTAAATTTCTCGTTACGAACACCAACAACGATAAGCTTCAAGAAAGCCGCAAATATTGACATTGACACACCGTCTAACAATTTCAGACCTCATCGTTCAGCTCTTGTCGAATAACTGTTTCCTGCGCAACGGTCGTCGCTTTACGTCCGAAAAAGCCAGACATCGATGGCAAATGCAACAGATGCTTACGCACGCGCCTTGCATAGACAGCAAACAATATTGCGGCAACGACTACCGAATTCGTGCTAAGCAACGCTGGTACGGCAAACACTGCCGGCTTGTCGAATATGATCGTGGACGCGAACGATAAGAGTTCGAAAAAGTTCTGGAATGACGATTCGACAGAGGAGAATGCAGTGCGGGATTCGGCTTCCACGCCTTCTTGGATAAGAAACTGGGCGCAAAGATCGAAGCCCCATAGACCAACGCGGGAGCATACTACGGCAAAGACCAGCGCTGCGGTCGCCTTTGATGCAAAGACAAACAGAAACTTGTCTGTCGACTCTGCTGGTACATCGTCAGCACTTGGCGAGCCCGAGTGGTAAATCGCGACAGCGGCCGCTATGCAACAAATTGCTTGCCAGTTAATGAACCACATTCCTCCTCTGACGGCACCAATGTTCTTCATGAGTATGGGTGCCGCCCAGGTCGCGGACAGCTCAAATAACACTGAGACAGTACGTAGAACACCGATGACTGAAGGGCTGTATCCCACAGCCAAGAGATAAGCTACGAACTGACCACCAAAATTGAGAACCGTGAAGTATAGGAAAGACAGAGCAAAGGATGGGAGGAACAAGTCATGGTGGATATAGGTCGACAATGGTGAGGCGGGTGTAGGACTTATTGTGCCATCATCATTATCTGATGCCAGTAAGCCCACGCCTTGGACATCGGAGACTTCGTCACGTTCTATCCCCGCGGTGCGTGTCGCCAAGGCTGGCACAAGTTTGTAGACGCGGGCTATTGTGAAGTACTCAACAAAAACTGAGACGACGTTGAGGAAAAGTAATGCCCAAACTGAACCAAGCACAGTAAATCCGATTAGAAATGAAATCGCAAGGGGTCCAGCCATTTTACAAAACAGGTCGATTCTTCGCATGATTGAATTCAGGCGTTGCAAGTCTTCGGAGGATGAGCCCGCGATAACGACGACCTACTTTCGTCAATACGGGTCCAAGGGTGAGTATGCAACTGCCCCGGTACGTACCCAATCACGTTCCACCGATACCGTGTTCATGATAGAAGCGAGCTTCTCAACGCACGCAAACGCTGACAATATAGCGATGAATCCTGCCTTGATAAGCATACTCGTTGAAGCTGCACCCGCATTCAAGAGAATCATAGCAACAAAAAGAGCGCAAGAGCAGGCGACCGCAGCTCGCTGGAACACTACATAAGGACCCGTTAGAGAGTGCCGACATAACGGTCTCAACAAGAGCAACCACCAATTGATCGGCGGACAACAACAAGCCTGTTGGTCCTATCCACTTGGCGACCCATAGCTGGCGCCAAAAACATGGCCGACAATGCGCGCCATAACGCATAAACTGACGGAGGAAGAAGCGTGCCGGGGAATATCGAAGCCAAAAAGAGCACGGCGGAGTATTCGAAGATACGCGAATTCCAGGCCGACAGAAAGTGCGAGATGCATACTCGCATCAGAATGTCGTTTGTGAGAGCCATTCTCGAAAAAGCCAACCACCCTGTCGTGCTGAATACGCTCAAGTAGATATTGGGAGGATGGCGGCTACAGAGAAAAACAGAGAAAGCTGTTGGCTATCGGAGAATTGAGGGGACCATATTGAGCAGAAGCACTGGCCCATGCGCCGCACGTGTAGACCGTCAAGGTTCAATGGAGTTACGTGCACCCACACGATCATTAAGAGCTTGCTACTATAAGTTACAAGAAGAAAAATATTACGTGATCCTAGGGTAATTGTTTTTTTACGAATGATGTGTCTGGTCCCGCTATGTGGGTTGTTCGGCAGTTTTTATCGAGCGCCGCCACGTTTCTCTTAAGTATAGCGTTCTAATCAGTCTAGAAATAGCAACAACCCATTTTAGTGATTTCTATGCGAAATTCCATTTAACCTACAAATAACTGTTGTAGCTAGTAAGTGCGATCTCGATAAAAGGTGTCAGTTGGGCACGCAGAGTACAAAAATGCATCGCCCTTTCCCTTAGCATGCAGGTGCACTGCAACTTTGGCTGCAACGACCCCTTGTGGTAGCTGTTATATTGCTACATCGCGGTAGAGCCTCATTCACGGCGATGTCAGCGCCGTTACGGCAGAAGCGCCAATGTTGTGTTATATATATGCTAATCATGAAGCCGCAAAGCTCGGAGGAGGCTGCGCTGAGCCCCGCCGGGTGTTGCACGTTCGCAGCACTTTCTGGCTGTGCATCTCCCTTCTATATATCGTCCAGCCCGTCAATTGCAATTCCGCCAGCTCGTTTACCGACCGGATTCATTACATAGCACAAATTCTGACACAGTCGCAATGCTGAGGAACTCGCTGTCCTTACGGACCGTCATCGTCGCGGCACTCCTCAGTGTTCTGTGGACAGTCGCACCCGCAAACGCTTTCTATCTTCCAGGTGTCGCTCCCACAGACTATGAAGAGAATGATCCAGTGCCACTCCTCGTCAACAGACTCACCCCTTCTATGGATCCTGATGATCAGCAGTTGAGAAGTGTCATTTCATACGACTGTAAGTGTCATTCAATACCTCAGGCTGGCCAGCCACACGCTCCAAGATCATTGGCTAGACGCGTTTCAATACTACCTGGCACTTGATCGCAAACTGAAACAAGTACTATGTGTAACAGTGCCTTATAAATTTTAACGTTGCGCGTCTTTAATTGTCGATTAGTGGCATTGGAACCTGCGGGACTGGCGCTCAGAGGACATGCCTGGAAGGTCGTCGACAGTAATTTAAAATTGATCTGACTACTAACAACCATAATTTTATAGACTACCATCCGGCGTTCCACTTCTGCCGTCCTCAGAATGGTAAGATTGCTAATCTAAGACCGATGCTACCAATGATATGTTCTGACTGCTGAAAGGCCCCGAGAAGCAGGCTGAATCACTTGGTTCAATCTTGTTCGGCGACAGAATATTCAATTCTCCATTTGATCTCAGAATGCTCAAGAATGAGTCTTGCAAGACTCTCTGCACGCAAACTTATGATCCTCGAGCTGCGAAGTTTGTGAATCGTCGTATTCGCCAGGACTATGCCTTGAACTGGCTGATTGATGGCCTACCAGCAGCTCGTGTCAAGTACGACGAGGTTACCGATACGAAGTTTTACTCCGTCGGGTTCGAACTAGGAACCATTGAAGCTGACAAAGAGCCTTACTTAAGCAATCATTACGACATCATCATCGAGTACCACGAGACTCGAGCTGGCAAGTACCGTGTTGTCGGTGTCGTTGTCCTACCGTCGTCTCACCGGACAGCTCTCGACAATAGCGGCGTCGTTACGAACTGTGAAGTCAATGACAAGCTGGCTCTGAATCGAGACACCAACACTCAGGTTACTTTCACTTACTCCGTCGCTTGGACGCCTTCCCCGACGGCCTGGGCCACTCGATGGGATAAATACCTTCACGTGTTTGACCCAAAGATCCACTGGTTTTCCCTCATAAACTCTTCCATCATTGTAATTTTCCTTACTGGAATGGTTGCGATGATTCTCGTTCGGACCCTACATAAGGATATTGCCCGCTACAATCAGCTCGACCTTAACGAAGATGTTCAGGAGGACGCGGGCTGGAAGCTTGTGCACGGCGATGTGTTCCGCGCACCAAAGAACTCGCTCATTTTGTCGTTGTTCCTTGGCAGCGGTGCTCAGCTGTTTGTTATGACCGGATTCACTATAGTTTTTGCTCTTCTCGGCTTTTTGTCTCCGTCCAGTCGTGGATCTCTTGCTACAGTCATGATAGTTTTGTACACGCTGTTTGGTTTCATTGGTGGTTATGTGTCGGCTAGAGCGTACAAGGCTTTCGGTGGTGACAAGTGGAGGGTGAATGTTATTGCCACTCCACTGCTTGTCCCTGGTATCGTGTTCTTGACATTCTTCTTCCTGAACTTCTTCTTGATCGCGTCGGAGTCCTCTGGTGCCGTTCCCCTTGGCACGATGTTGGCGTTGATCGCCATTTGGTTTGTTATTTCCGTTCCGTTGTCGGCAGCCGGCTCATACTTCGGCTTTAAGATGCCTGCGATCGAGGCTCCGGTCCGAACAAACCAGATCCCTCGCCAGATTCCGGAGCAGCCAATGTATCTTCGGTGGGTTCCCAGCATGTTGCTTGCTGGTATACTTCCGTTTGGTGCAATCTTTGTCGAATTGTACTTCATCATGAACTCGATCTGGTTTCACAAGGTTTACTACATGTTCGGCTTCCTTTTCCTATGCTATGTCATCATGGTCATCACCTGCGCCACGGTCACAACTTTGATGGTGTACTTCCTTCTCTGCTCCGAGAATTACCATTGGCAATGGCGGAGTTTCTTCACCGCGGGTGCATGCTCGATCTTTGTGTTTTTGCACGCTATCTTATTCTGGGTGTCGAAGCTCGCCCTGGGAGGTTTTGTCAGCAATGTTTTGTACCTCGGGTATAGTTTGCTGATCTCATTTGTGGTCTTTGTGTTGACTGGGTCGATTGGTTTCGTGACAAGTTACGTCTTCGTCAGGAAAATCTATGGCTCAATTAAGATTGATTAGACCATGCACGGTTCAAACCGTGCGAGAACTGAAGTGTTCTAGAGGACGCTTAGATTGGGAGCAAAGGTTACGGGGCAGAAGACCAAAAGCCAGCGCATGTCGGCATCTTGTGTGGCAGTACTATGGGACGATACCATTATAAAAGCCGCAGAGGTCCATCACGTTGTGGTATAAATCACAGGAAACCTATGACTGTGATGCACCATATTGATTTTATTCATATACATAGTTTAGTTTTTTATTTTCACATTTTTATTTTAATCTGTGTGGTGCTACAGTTTTTGTGTCCATGTTACTATAACATTCGTTTTGTGTATTTGAACAGGGTTGCTATATATATTAATATTATATATTAGTTATATAACTTATGTATTTTTGTCTTATATTTGTAAGTAGTCTAAGTCGTGTGCGTCAGAATGATATAACATATCAGGAGCCATATTTTAATTTTGCAAGTAACTGTAAGCAGGTCCTTCGGGTGAAATAGTATAATGCCGCATTCAATCAGTGCTTATGCCAGATGGAAACAATGGCAAGTGCAATGACCGTTACACACGGCTAGCAGCAAACGAAACTAAGAAATGTTTTTTTGCTCGATCAAAAGTGGCATGGATGGCTACTAAGAATAGTCGGTTCTTCGATATGGTCAAGTTACAGGAAGAACCCAAATTTCCAACTCCTAAGATCACATGACCACCAGTGTGGAACTGCCATAATGCTGACTACATGCACTTCAAGAACGAATTGAATAACAAGAAGTTCGACTCTGCCTTCGTGCAGCAAATATTCTCACCGAATTATCTGCATCGCCTTGCTCACGTCGTGAATGCTGAAACGCACTCCGTTGGAATGGTGGCGGCAACTGGTAACACCACGCGACAGTCCCCACGATCGTCGATAAGCCTTGATATAACACTGAGAATGATACACAAATCCGACCTCCCCTCGAAGTTATTCGCTGCGGTTCCCGGCACGAGACCCTTGCTGACAAGTAGGCAACAGTTCGTGTCAGCCGAGCCGAAATTATGAGCACGGACGCTCATGCGGCTCACTTGCGAGAAGTTCCCTGAAATGATGGTTTGCGCCATATATTACAAAATAATCCCCTGCCCTTAGTAGTCTCGCTCACCAGTTCAGCTTCTTAGAATATTTAAAGCTTCGTTTACTCCCGGTGGCTCGATTCACCGGTGCTCACTAATAACTGCCTTTCAGAGAGCTTCGCGACTCCAACTGACAGGTGGAAATTATGGTCAGCCTGAAGGTCATTGTTTCATGCGCTGGCCTAGTGGTATATGTCGCGCATAGGACGATTCTGAAAGGCGCTTCGCTAGGCACTTTGGGGCTATTATGGTTCTTCCTCCTGGCTGCGCCTTGGGTGTTGCGTGCTCTGTTTCGGGTACTAATCTACAATAACTTCCTCTCCCCTTATGGGCATCTTCCACAACCGTCCGATAAGGCCCATTGGTTTTTCGGTCATGCCGTCCACCTTTATAATGAGGGGTTCCCAGGGACATGCCAATTGAAATGGCTTGAGGAGCGTCCGGAGTCGTCATTTATTCGCTATTACGGCGTGTTTAGAGTGGAGCGACTCGTACCGAGGTCCCATGCAGCCTTGCAGACTATATTGCAGACTGCTTCATATACCTTCGTCAAGTCGAACTTGGCACGGAAGTCACTGGCGCTGGTGCTTGGTGATGGTCTTCTCAACGCCGAAGGCGATTCCCACAAGCGGCAGAGGAGGCTCCTGATGCCTGCCTTCTCGTTCGGCCACATCAAGTCTCTCACGCCGGTGTTTTTGGAGAAATCGCTGGCGCTGTCGAAGCGTATTGCAGGTATTCTTGACGGGGGTGCCGTTGTCTCGGACGGAAAGGTGGCCGGTCCAGCTGAGAAGATAATCGACGTTGATCCGCTGATTCACTTGACGACTCTCGACGTGATATTCAAGGCTGGATTTGGAACTGAGTTCAACGCGCTTGAAAACGAAGACCACGAGTTGGTGCAGGCATACCGCAATGTATTCACTGTGCGCAAAGTAACCACTTGGTTGCGGATTCAAGTAGCGATGGAGATTTTGTTCGGACCCGGCGTGATCCCTACAAAGCGAAACCTGACAGTCAAAGCTTCAAAAAAAATCATTGAGAAATTTGCGACTGATCTCATTCGTGAGAAGCAGCAGAAGCAAAAGATTGCGTCGACGTTTGGCAAGGCTGCTAGCAGTACAGATAAGGATATTCTGAATATTTTGATCGAGGAAGGAAAGGGAGCGTGGACGGAGCGCGAGATCAGGAACAATCTTATGACATGTATGTATGCATACTCATACTCATTGGTAGGCTGGCGTTTAGCTAATACCTTAATGCAGTCCTTGCTGCTGGGCATGAGACAACATCGTCGGCAACTACGATCGCCCTTTACCTTCTGTCCAAGAATCCTGATGTGCAGTCTAAACTTCGAGCCGAGATTCGAGAGCACATCCCCGAGTACGCGTCATATCGATCTGGAGACAATACTGATCCATTGGCTTCCCTCACGTACGAAAGAATTGAGAGCATGAAGTATCTCAATAACGTCTGCCGCGAATCGTTACGACTCATACCACCGGTCCCTGTCACCACCCGCCAAGCGGCTGAGGATATTATGGTCGACGGCGTTCTCGTCAAGAAGGGCACTCAAATCTTCATCGTCATCACCGCCATCAATCAGCTTAAAAGCTTCTGGGGCGAAGACGCGAACAAGTTTAACCCGGACCGATGGGACAATTTGCCGCCCGATGCACTCAGCCCATACTCGTTCCTCTCATTCATTCAAGGCCCCCGGTCATGCATTGGCCGAAGATTTTCTGAAATTGAATTCAAATGCTTGCTGATTGCCTTGGTTGGACGATTTGAGTTTGCTGAGCGTAATCCAGGCGAGGACCTTAAGATTCGCAGTGCTGTTACGAGCAAGTTTGTTGATGGGCTCTCGATGAAGGTGAAATTTGTGGATTAGACTGCAGCAGTTGCTATTTCCAGCACAGCGTCAGTGATCACGTCGTTTGCGTGTTATGTTTGACGTTCGCGTGATCTGGTTTGATATTGGTCAGGTAGTGCTTTTCGGATAAGCTCACAATAATATCCATGTTCTGATAGTCTAGAACATAGTATATTGGACTTGTAATAAATAAATAAATCAATTAACTTTTATAATTACCTCCTCCGTGTATCTGTCACTTCTCATAGCGCTGACATTGGAATATAAGCTCATCATAAATTCATACCACGCTAATATTACTTGAAAAATAGCCATCATAGCAACATAACACTGTGACACGCAAAAGAAAAACAATATATACGTACTGGCAAGTGGCCGACCGGTCGTTCGGTTTGCGCAGGCAGAAGGGCGAAAGAGCTCATCATGAATTCTTTAGATAAATTTCAGGGGTCGGCGGTTGGTAGCGAGAAATCCGAGCTCGAGTCTCGCCCTCGACATGCAAGATATTGTTGGGATGCCATAACTATCACGGAGAATCTGCATACCTGAGATCGACATGACTTTGCCAGCCTTTTTGTCTCGGATCGGGAGGAGTCTGTCGTCGCCTGGTGACCTGTCGAATCTGTTCTCGCTCGATTTCTCATCCCCGGACCTGGCGACACTGCAGAATGATCTAGTGGATGTAAGCGAGATTCGCAAGTGGAAGTGCTAATTTTTATTTGTGCAAGAGTACTAACGACTCAGAATTCGTATGACATCTCGGCGGAAGTGCAGTCGAGGAACTACTTTTCAGGAGAATGGCCCGGATTTAACGAGTTTGTCGTGTCGTATCTTACCGTCCTGGGTGAAGTGGACCCGTATGGTTTGGCGGAATCGTATCCGTTAGTCGAGAAATTATTCACGTAAATATGTCTTTACTACGTTATTGTGTCTATGGCAGAGTATGCTAATATGGTCAGGGACCTGCAGATTGCATTTTCGAATAGGCACGGCGTGATCTTGACACAAACAGTCGGCAAACTAGCTGGCTTTGTAACAACTCTCGCCATATCCCTGGACTCGGGAAATTACAAAAACGGAGACAACAGATCGATGGACGTTGACGCAAGCAATAGTGCTGCGGAAGAGCTCATGCCGCGGACGAGTGAACTTGCAAAGGTCCTGTTGAAGTTGTTTAACTCTATTCGCGGCGAGCGAATGACAGGCGAGAATACCGAGATGAGCAAAAAAGAAGTCATTTTATACGTTGCGGTGTTGTTATGTCGCGCATATTTCAAGGTTTGTCAATTGGTCTGGGTCTAGCTCTTGTGACTGACAAAGAATGACCAGCTAAACCAACCTTCGGCCTGCGCAAACGTGTTCTCGAACATTCACACCGCTAATATCGCGTTCTCGCGATATCCAAGGTCGCAGAGGGTTACATACAGATACTACCTAGGACGGTTCTATTTCCTGCGACAAGAACTACTACGAGCGCGCACGCATCTCTTGTGGGCGTTTAATAACTGTCATGTGTCTGCCATCAGCAACCACCGTGCAATCCTGACATATCTTATTCCTTCGAACTTGCTTTTAGGAGTAGGGGCAAGGCCGCATTTGTACGAAATCGCGGGCGGCACGTTGCGGGAGGCGTTTGCGCCACTGGAAAGGGCGTTAAGATGTGGAGATCTGTATGGGTTTAATGCGCATTTGGTGAAATATTTCGATTGGTTCGTGGCGAAGAAGATGTTCTTGTTGCTGCGGTCAAAGTCGGAGATTATTATATTCCGGAACTTGTTCAGGCAAATGTAAGGAGTTTCTCCCTACCCTCACCGAACCAGTGTGCTAACAGATTTACAGAGATGTGATGGTTAATGCATCAAAGCCGCCTCCAGAACCAGGTACTAAGCGGCCGAATGATCTTACATACGACGAACTTCTCGTCGGCATCCGTCAGTCGTCCCGACAGAACGACGTTGCGGTCGCGGCCCAGGCTGGAATAGCTTCACTGGACAGTCCTGCAATTTTTCCCTATAGCAACAGCGCTGAAATGGCGTGGACCTATGATGACGCGGAGAATATCTGCATAAGCTTGATTGACCAGGGATTCATGAAAGCAAATATATACGCACGGAGCAAACTGCTGCGTTTGATGCCGTCCGGTGGCTTCCCGCGAATTTCGGACGTGTGGGCGGCTCGAGGACAAATTTCTGGCGACGAAGAAGCATGGATGGATAGATAGATCGGTTGATCGCTCATAATTGGAGAATGTAGAAATATGTTGTATACTAGGTGTATATTATCGTCATCATGAACTGTTAGATAGAATCCATTATTGTACAATCTAGTCCAGCAAAGTGATATGCATTCCACCACAGATCGCAAACAGCCGTTTATACTTATGCATCAAACTCCAAAGAAGAAAGAACCACGACCTGCACCTATAGTCTAGCCAGCCACCGATCCTGATACAACGTTGCCTATCCCAGAAGTTTATCAAAGAACTTGTGCGTAAGCTCGACACCGACAAACGTCGCAGCATTAGCCGGGAACGAGCGGGCAAGAGCAGGGCCAAGGCCGGGGAAGAAGGCTTTGACGCCGCCAGCCTTGTAAATAGAGCTCGTGACCCTGGCGATGTTGGTGTGGGTCTCGGATGACTGGAGCTTGGACTTGATTGTGTCGATGGGGAAGATGGTGAGCCACATTGCCACACCCGACATGCCGCCGGCAAAGCTGATTGCTCCGAGTGACATGCTACTGCCGGCAGGCGTTAGATACTCCTTGAGGTATTCGTACGTGGCAAAGTAGATAGCCGAACCGGGGCCGTCTCGGCACAGGGTCGCGAGAGAGCCACGCATCAACGATCGAATACCGCCTTCCAAGTAAAGCTTCTTGACGACATCCAATGGTCCACTGTATTTGTTCTCGCCCGACTGGCCCTGAATCTGCAAAAGCACCTTAATCCGCTCAAACGGAGCAGCGATGAGCGTCATTGGGATAGCAGAGAAAAATCCAGCTGCGGAGATCTGGGCGATGGAGAGGTCGCCGCTCGGAGCAACTGGGGTAGCGGACCGCACAATTCGCTTGCCCAGATCGTAGCCCCAGAACGAAATTGCAAACATAGGAGTGACACCGAGCAACGGCGGCGAAACACCGCGGTAGACTCCCTGTCGAAATTTGCCGTTAGTTGACAGCGTCTATCGACGAGCTCGGGCTACTCACAAAAATGCCATCTCTCGCGACAGTCTTTTTTAGGGCATCCAATGCACCTGAATAAACGCCCTTTTCGGCGGTTTGCAGTCTATCATCTCATTAAAATACGATTAGATAGCGCGGCAGAAGCAGTACTTACCTGACTTTGATGAGATCAAAGGGATGGCCTATTCTCGTGTCAACAGACCCAACAGAATAACTAAGAATCAGCTCCCGACTTACCGACCAACACGGCGCAGACGCCGCCGACGCCGCCGGCAGTGAAGGACTTTAGCTGTCCAACGATCAATGAAGCTTTGACAGAGTCTGTGATTTCGGCGGCGTCAGACATGGTTCCTTGTGGAGATACCTTGGATGCGGACGTTGTTGCTGTTTATAGAATGTAGAGGTATGGTGCGAAGAGTTAGAAGGCGAACGGAGAGTTTAGTGCGGGATAGGACAGATAAGGATATAATAGTTTCGGGATGCCGGATAACTTACGGGACGACGAGCGGAACGTGGCAAGGAATGTTTGGCAGCGCCAGCCGAGGCTCGCTCCGGGAAAAAAAAGTTGGTGTCTTGCTCATCTCCACAATTTCATTCACCCCGCAACCCCGCAACCGCCGCACCCTGTCATTCATTGCCACACGATGAATGAGATGATAATTATACCAAAATACTCCAACTAACAGATGCTACGTAAATCACTGTCAATCGCAAACAGAAAGCAGTCAGTTTGCGACATTAGCATCGTAACTACGAATGTGTTTGGGGTTCCCCAGGCGGCTCCAGTAAATTAATCACGTTTGCCCGGGCCAGCGGTGGCTGCTGCACGTGATTTAGGTTCTTCTGGCCCCTGCCATATGTCCGCAGTCTCGGCCGCTTCACTTCCCGGCTCAGCCCACTCTTTTGTTGCAATAGCTTGCGACGGATTTTGCTATCGGACAAGATCTGGTCTGCTGCCAGTTAGTCTTATGACAGACCAGGGCCGCACCTTTCAGGGTCCCAGTCGTGGGGGCCGTGGTGGCTACAGTTCATACGGCAGTGGTTATCATGGTGGACAACAATTCAAGGTACATATTTTCCGTCTACTTCAATGTGCATGTATTCCCGGAATGTGTCTAATTTAACAAAGCGTCAGAGGTTCGACAACAAAGATCACCGAGGCAGTCGCCGTGGTGGTCGCGGCAGCTTTCGCGGTCGCAGAGGAACTTACCAGCCACAGCAGCAACGGGAAGGGGCCTCATCAAATATAGCGTTTGACATTAGGGCGGCACTGAGTAATCCATGGAAGGATCTTGAGGATGAACTGGGGTTAGAGCATTGTCAGGTCGACATTATCGAGCGTACGGAATCGAACATTATGCTCATTCCTCCAGATGAGTCGCCTGAACCAGAAAGCAGCACTATTATAGCCAACCCTGTCGCAACAGGTGAGAACGTCGACGATTATCCATCTGTAGAGATGCCACAAGAGGAGCTAGCGAATGAAGACGAGATCAGTATTGACATTGACAACAACGATCCAACCTGAGAGAAATTAACGACTACTACGATGGTCTTCTTCGCAAAAGAATTTGTAACATATTGTATATAGAATAAAGGGCTTGTTAGGCAAGGAGCGCACTGTGGTTTCAAACACTATTCTGGCGGCAATGATGGTTCGAAGTCGGTGGGCCTTGTTTTCCATGGCCCATGTTGACCAGTCCAAATGCCAATGTCTGTCCCCATTAGCTCCACCGCTCATCCACTGTTAATTTTGATGTCGCTCAAGTGCATTCTACCACTTATACTGTAAGAATGTTTAGAAAAGCAATTCGCGTTACACTTCGGTTCTGCATTCAACCCTGGAGGCTGGTGTGCAAGGTTTCATCACGAAAATCTAGCGAATGTGTGCTAACTGACCAAGTAGTTCCGGTCTAGTCAGACGGCATCGCCTACCGAATCTGTCAGTCAGCCATTATTCCAGTTAACGCTGCAGTCACCGGAACTCCCAGATATTACTCCAGAGCAGGAAATTAGCACAACATCAGACTCAAGCAGTTGCCATGACAGTCGCGCCGCGCAAGTGTCCAACAGAATTGCATATCCTTATCATGAACTTGCCGAGCTTAGAGAAGCAGACCAGCCTATTGATATTGTCGAGTTTGTCAACTCGCGAGATAGATACCCTAGTGAGAGCACAGGCATGATTGATACAGCATATGCAGATGTTAGGTTGCAGCTTGCGGTTGAAGGTCTCATGATCATGAATGCAAATGATAGTATCGTCACAGACAACGAGCCTGTTGTCGTTTGCGATGACGCAGTCATCAACTATGGCACTAGAATTGAGGAAGAAGGGGAACAGGAGGAAGTAGCGATGAACTCCATCGTAGCCCCCGGGTCGGCCTCAACCGCTGATACGAAAGTGACAGTACAACCAGCTAGAAATTTAATGTATCGACTATGCTCTCTTTTCCACTAATACCCACTGACAAGGGAGGTCACATGAAATTGGACATACTCAGACTGTGGAAATGGTTGACTAGATTACATTAGTAGCGCCGGAATTATGTTCTTTGTCCTATGATACAATTATCTCCCCTTCCAGCCTCCATGGGTTATACAGTACAACGCCTATAGTTCTTATAATACATAGCCATGCTTCCTTTCTTTATCGTACATCTCCGTCACATACATATACAGGAACTGACCGGATATTTACCTCACTGACCATCACAGCCCAGAACTGAACATTGAACCGACAGTATTCAATCTTCCTGTTCGATAATCTCTGGAATGAGCTCTCTGGCTTCGCTATATTCCTCAGGGTACATTGTAGAGATCTTCTTCTTGAGGACATCGACATGTCGCTGGACCCATTTGAGATCTTTGTGTACTTCCCTGACGACTTTCATGCCTTCAGTGTACGATAACCGCGTTTGTTGTAGTCGTGTGCCAGCTAATTCTTGCAGTTGCTGAAGCTCCCGTGCTTTTGCATTTAATAGTCCCGAGCTCTGGGCCTGAACTACTACCGCTCTATCTAACAGCACGGCGTCAAATGCTTGAAGAATCTTATCCGTCACATAGTCAGACGCAGAAAATTCCTCCTCTTCTGGAACTGTCTCCGCGTCAGATCCAGCATATGATGACGTGGAACTCGTAGTGCCGTCATCGCCATACTCATTTTCGTCATCCTTATTGTCATCATCGCGGTAGCTCATTGACGGAGATTCCAAACCACCACCCCCCTGTCGCCGCCGACTTGCACTGTCGTAGGATAATATCGATGACGCGTCGCCTACTGGCGGTGATGCCTGGGAACCCGAAAAATATGACGCCAGAGAGGGTGAGGACGTGTACGACTGCGGCTGGAATTGGAGATCCACCGCCACAAGCGGGTACGACAGCGCACGAGGTCGTCTGCGCATTCGAGCAACGGAAATCTGCTGAGGAGCTAGCTGCGGGCTGGCTGAGTTGGCGTCCATACCTTGGGACGACTCGCCCATTGCTGGTGTCGGACAGTGTCGGCTTGGACACTGGTTGAGGCTCTCCGTTTGCGGACCTAAAAGTATCGTTGAAGTTTATCGATGACTCGCGATCACGATCCCCCGGGATGGCAAATCCAGGGCGAACCGACGGCGGCGGAGGCAAACGCTCTTTCGATCACTGCGCCGACTTGGCCGTGATCCCACGCGCGAACACAGGCACTGAGTCACCACCACCCACAAAAATTTGAATGATTGAACGAACCTGGGTGTGACTAAGAACAGCGCCGACTATTATTGCTCTCGCGCATCGCAGGTTGCACACTCTGCAATTCACACTATTCCTATCACACGCAGACACAATGGACTTTCCACGTGAGGAAGAGAGGGTTCTCTCTCTGTGGAAGGAGTGGGACGCCTTCCAGACCAGCTTGAAGCTCTCCGAGGGCCGAAAGCCGTTTTCGTTCTATGATGGTCCACCATTTGCTACTGGTATGTACCGTTCGTTCGACGATTGAATAGGTCTAGTGACTGCCAATACAATTGAGCCGGTCTTATGGAGTCAATATGCCGAAATGTGGCGTTAGAGAATGGCTAGTAATCAATCTTTAGGTACACCTCATTATGGTCACATACTGGCATCGACAATTAAGGTACGCTCATATCGGTCCAATCCCCTACGTAGTTATGTCTTACGTATTTTAGGACATTGTTCCCCGCTATGCCCATATGACCGGTCACTACGTCGAGCGACGGTTCGGCTGGGACACCCACGGTCTACCGGTTGAGCACGAGATCGACAAGCGCCTAGGCATTACCGGCAAAGAAGATGTCATGAAGATGGGAATTGCAAAGTACAACGAAGAATGTCGTGCTATCGTCATGAGGTATGCGTCGGAGTGGCGTAGCACGATTGATCGACTCGGTCGCTGGATCGACTTTGACAACGATTACAAAACCCTGAATCTGTCTTTTATGGAGTCGGTCTGGTGGGTGTTTGGCCAATTGTACGAGAAGAACGCAGTATACCGTGGTTTTCGCGTCATGCCGTATTCGACCGGCTGCACCACTCCCCTATCGAACTTCGAGGCACAGCAGAATTACAAGGACGTGCTGGATCCCGCGGTTGTGGTCGCGTTCTATCTCAAGGATGACCCAAGCACTGCCTTACTAGCATGGACGACTACGCCATGGACACTGCCGTCAAACCTGGCGGTCGCAGCCCACCCGGACTTTGAGTACGTCAAGATTCACGATGAGAAGTCCGGCAAGAACTACATTCTTCTGGAGTCGTTGCTCACCACTCTCTACAAGAATCCCAAGAAGGAAAAATTCAAAATCGTTGGAAAGTACAAGGGAACCGAAATGAAGGGCTGGCTATATGAGCCGTTGTTCCCTTACTTTTATGAACAATATAAGGATGTTGGCTTCCGTGTTGTCAACGCCACTTACATCACAGACGACAGTGGTACTGGCCTCGTCCACCAATCTCCATGTTTTGGTGAGGACGATTTTGCCGTTGCCGAGGAGAACGGAATCGTCAGCGACGTTCGACCTCCGCCAAACTCGGTCGATGACAACGGTAACTTCACCGAATTGGTATCTGATTTTGCTGGCCAGTATGTCAAGGCTGCTGACCGCAAGATCATTAAGCATTTGAAGGACAAGGGCCTGCTTGTTGTCGATGGTCAACTCAATCACTCGTACCCATTCTGCTGGAGATCCGACACGCCTCTCATCTACCGAGCGGTTCCTGCGTGGTTCGTCCGTGTCAAGGACATCATCCCCGACATGCTCGACAATATTGCCAAGACACGATGGGTTCCTTCCGTTATCAAGGAGAAGCGGTTCGCAAACTGGATTGCAAATGCTCGTGATTGGAATGTCTCGCGTAACCGATACTGGGGTACACCTATTCCGCTATGGGTGTCGGACGACTACGAGGAAGTAGTCGTGATTAGCTCCGTGAAGCAGCTCGAAGAGCTTTCAGGGTGCGGACCATTGACGGACTTGCACCGCGACAAAATCGATCACATCACTATCCCTTCCCGACAGGGCAAGGGCGTCCTGCGTCGTGTCGAGGAAGTGTTTGACTGTTGGTTTGAGTCTGGAAGTATGCCGTACGCGAGCGGGCACTATCCGTTCGAGAACAAGGAGACGTTCCAGAATACGTATCCCGCAGACTTCATTTCCGAAGGTCTTGACCAGACCCGAGGTTGGTTCTATACGTTGGTTGTCTTGGGTACCCATCTTTTCAACACGTCGCCATTCAAGAATTGCATTGTTACCGGAATCGTCCTTGCTGCTGATGGCAAGAAGATGTCGAAGCGTCTCAAGAACTATCCCGATCCAGGACTCGTGATCGACCGATATGGATCTGACGCGCTGAGGTTGTATTTGATCAATTCGCCGGTGCTCCGGGCCGAGACGCTGAAGTTCAAGGAGGAAGGTGTCAAGGAGGTCGTTTCCAAAGTTCTTTTGCCCTGGTGGAATTCTTACAAGTTTTGGGAAGGACATGCCGCATTGCTCAAGAAGACTGAAGGTGTGGATTTCAAGTACGACCCGGACCTGATGAGCACCAATGTCATGGACAAGTGGATCTTGGCCTCGCTTCAGACTCTTATCCAGTTTGTCCACCAGGAGATGGCAGAGTACCGGCTCTACACTGTCGTGCCGCGTCTACTGAATTTGATCGACGACATGACGAACTGGTACATTCGATTTAACCGAAAACGACTAAAGGGCGAGTCTGGCGTTGAGGATACGGTTGTTGCTTTGAACACATTGTTTGAGGTTCTCTATACTCTCGTGCTCACGCTTGCTCCTTTCACGCCATTCCTGACCGACAACATCTACCAGCGACTGCGGCCGTTCATCCCGGCCGACCTGCTGCCGGAGGACTCGCGGTCAGTGCACTTCCTCGAGTACCCGGTCGCCCGTCTTGATCTGGCGGACGAGGCAACCGAGCGGGCCGTCGGTCGCATGCAGAGAGTCATTGAGCTTACCCGGACGCTGCGGGAGAAGAGCAATATCAGCTTGAAGGTTCCCCTGAAGACGTTGGTCGTCATGCACCCTGACCCGGAGTACTTGGACGACATCCGTGGATTGCAGCAGTACATTGTCGAGGAGCTCAACATCCGCGACCTCATCTTGACGTCCGACGAAGAGAAGTACGGTGTCGTGTACCGATGCGAGGCGGACTGGCCGACGCTGGGCAAGAAGCTCAAGCGCGACATTGTGCGAGTTAAGAACGCGCTGCCCAACTTGACGTCGGACGACGTCAAGGGATACGTGGACACGGGCAAACTCACTGTCGACGGCATCGACCTTGTCAACGGCGATCTCCAGGTCATCCGCGGGTTGGACGCCGAAAGCGTCGCGCACGGCCACGAGACCAGCACTGACCAGGACGTGCTGATCATCCTCGACAAGACCATCTACGCCGAGCTCAAGACCGAGGGCCTCGCGCGGGAGATCATCAACCGAGTCCAGCGTCTCCGCAAGAAGGCAGGTCTGAACGCGACCGACGACGTGCGGGTGCAGTACAAGATGCTCGAGGACAAGATCGGGCTGACCGAGGTGTTTGTCGAGCACGCGGCTCTGCTGGGCAAAGCGCTGCGTCGACCGGTCGAGCTGCGGGACGACGACGAGGATGCCACGGACGGCGTGATTGTAGATGAGGAGCAGACCGTGCAGGAGGCGCGGTTCGCGCTGAGGCTGGTGAAGCTTTTAAAGTGATAGAATGTACTAGGTTTTGGTATACATTAGACTAGAGCTTAAGACAAGAACAGGGCATTTTTGTGTGGTGTAGTATATTTGAGTCTATACAGGAATACATGTACATAACGGATAAGCCAGTTCGAATATTCTCTTATAACCAGGACGATCCAATATTAAAAGTTCCTTGTCGCTGGATCGAGATTGTCCAAGCCAGGTCATTAGCGTGATTGTTTGTCGAGCGATTTCTTTACCGACACTAAACAAATATTATTACTAACTTATCAATGGTAGTAATCGCTGCGCTCGAAAGGTCAACAAAATCGCGGCTCAAATGGCTCCCCTGAGTTTGCATGCGCGCGCAGAACACAGAACGGGGCGCCGCTTGGGGCGAGCGGCGTGACATCACGCGCGCCGGCCGGTAAATGGGCGCGCGTCGCCAGGTCATCATCTACACTCACCAATACTGTTCACCGTCGATCCCTGTCAGTTCGTGGGGGGAACTCCGAGTTCAAAACGAAGGCGGTTGACAGAGGACGTTGAAGCTGGATTCATAGTCAACAGTGTGCGATCGTTTCGATAGCAGTCTCCTTAAACACCCACACTATATATCACAATGTCACGCTTGTTACGGCCGGCACGGGTGCTGCTCCTGGGCCCGCCGGGTTCAGGCAAGGGCACCCAGACCGAGCGCCTGCTCAAGCGATTCGACCTTCCCGGCATTTCGTCTGGCGATATCCTGCGGCGCCATATCAAGGAAGGCACCGAGATCGGTACGCGGCGAATTGTTGTTTCATTGATTGCAGGCGGACGAGGACGTTCTTGGATGCGGCTAATGCGGGTTTAAACAGGCATGCTGGCATCGTCGATTATCAACCAAGGCAGGCTCGTGCCCGACGATATCATGACCGAAGTCGTGGCATCCGAACTGGGCCGGCGACACTGGCTGACTCCGGCGAACTCGTGGCTGCTGGACGGGTTCCCGCGCACGCGCGGCCAGGCAGAAATGCTCGATTCGCGCGAGCTCGCGCCAGCACGGGCGGGCCTGAACTTTGTCGTCGAACTGGTCGTGCCCGAACACGCGATCCTGGACCGGATAGCAAACAGGCTCGTGCATGTGCCGTCCGGCAGGCTCTACAACCTGACCTACAACCCGCCAAAAGTCGCCGGCCGCGACGACGTCACGGGCGAGCCGCTCACGCGCCGGGCCGACGACGACCCGGCCGTGTTCCGCAAACGGTTACACGAATACCGCGCCAGCACCCAGCCGCTGGTCGAGTTCTACAAGAATAAGGGCGCGGGCGTGGTCTGGAGTGTCGCTGGCGAGACTTCGGATGTGATATTCGCCCAGTTGGAGACAGAAGTCGTCCGCAGGTTCGGCGAGAGGGTCGAAGAGACGGCAGACTGCGCAGAGGAGGCTGCGGGAGCTGCCGATTAGGTTTGGCTTTGCTGGTTGCACACGGGGGAATAAATTGTATATACAACGACCAAAAATAAACAATAAATAACTTACCATAACGCCGTACACCCCCCCCCCCCCCACAAGGTAGAAATACATATCATACAGTCCTGCCTACATCGCGTCTATTCTTTGTCACTGGCGTAACAAAAAGCTTCCGGCGACCTTCGTACATCGGGCTATTGCGCAATCGCGCCCATCGCTCGACACTGGGCGTGTTCGTCACCCCGGCGAACGCGACCCGCGGTCGTCGCGTGGGCGTGTATGTCAACAACTCGTCCGCGGATGTCGCAGCAATTACCGTTCCGCTATCGCTCTCGTCATCGTCGTCCTCCTCCTCGTCGGCGGCGGCGGCGGCGGCGGCAGCGAGGTCCGGCTCGCGGTCCCGCCGGCGCTCTCTTGTGGCATCAACCCACCGGCCGAATAAGCCGCGCGTCTTTGTGTTCCACCACTTTTCAGCAAACACATCGGCTTTGGCAGTCAATATACCAATCTGCAGGGCACTCATGTTCCATCGTCGCAGAATGCTCTGAGCGCGAAGAAGACTGTTGATGTCATACACGACGACGGCACGATGCTGCATTTCGTCCCATGCCAGCTTGCGGCCATTCCACTTTGTCATAGTGCTGGCCATGATCCTTGCCCTGTCGAATTGGCCTGCGACGGCTTCAAAGTCGCCAAGTTCGATGACCCTGTTCCGCCACATGCGCAGGACACCGCGCGCGAGCTTGCGGGACGAGTCCTCTAAATATCTGTCTGCGAGAATGGCAAGGTCGTTTTTTTCTGTCGTACGCTGGACCCAGGACTCCAGTATATGCTGGCAGTGCTGGATGCGCTTGCGAGACAATAGCTCGTGGAGGATATTTTCGCGGTGCTCGTGTCGCCTCAGTCGGAGACGGTCACGCCAGACGGCCATGTAGAATTTCAAAACATTCGCACGGCGAAGATCAAGTGCCGTGGTCTCAAACTGCCTGAACTGTCGCAAGGCGGACACCAGTTTTGCCAAAACCTTTTGTTTGGTTGCCAACTCGTAACGATCCCGCGCAGCACTCTCGATCTGCCGGACGTCATGCAGCTTTGCCCGCCAAGTCTTCAAGGCGGAGCTGGCAATACGGTAGTTGATTCCACCATAGACCTTTTTGACGGTCTTGCGGTCATGGTCAATCCGCCGGACTGCTGCCCTTTTCCATCGCTTGAACGATTGGGCCACTAGCTTGCGAGAATGAACCCGAGACAGCAATGCAGCCCGTTCATGTAGAACCCAGGCATAGAGCACATTCCGCTTTCGACGCTTGTCAAACAGGTCGACCACGACGGCGGCCCGTAGCTGCTCGCGCATTCGTTTCAAATGGCGGGACATGAGCGATGTTTCGTAGTGGACGTCGGCTTGAATGGCGACGGCTGTCCGCTTGCGCCAAGTGTCGAGCCCGTGGGCGACACTAGATAGGCTGCGGACGAGTTCGAGTTCGTGGGCAGCGTAGGCCAGGTTGAGCTGACGGGTCCACACGAGCCAAGTCTTGCGCAAACGCACCCGTCGCTCAAACACGGTAGCAACGTGGCGCAGTCCAGACACACGAGCGGCAGTGTTCGTCCAGGTCGCGAGCACAGTTCGGCGTACCCTGTCGCGGCGAAAAATGTCGGCCCGGTCGGCAAGATTTTCAATGTCGCAGAGGGCCAGGACCCAGGTGTCGAGGTACTTTTGTGCGAGATTGTGGTCATAGACCTGCTGCGCGCCGCGGAAATACATTTTGTAGATCCATGTTCGCATGCCATGACGGAGTATTTTGCCATGGCGGGCTCGTTCAAGTTGTGCGGCGAGATGGTTAAGGTGGGATAACTTGCGGGTCTTTGTCCGCCATTTGCTGAAAATTGCTGCCTTGCGGAAACCAATTGCGGCAGCGTCACGACTGGCCCGAACGTGGTTCGTTTTGTGCCTCCATCGCTCGAAGTAGGCTTTTGCTTCATAGTGGTCGACAAATTCCAGCAGGACGTCATGCTGGGCCGAAAGGATGCGTAACTTTGTGCGCCATATTTCGAACGCTTGTGACGCGAGTGTTGCATTGTCGTATTTTACTGCCGCCCGACGAAGCGCGCGCGAGCGGGATTTCTGGTCGCGTGCTCTTGCCCGCCAGAACTGCAGCTTGCGGCGGAGCAGATCCAGGAGAAAGTGCTTGTATCGTGCGGTGAGTTGCGGCTTTTTGCGGGACACCAGCGACGCGTTGATTTCCTGTAGTCGTCGTCGTTAACTTTGGGTGGTAAATATCAAAATATAGCAAAAGCAGGACACGCACCCGTAGCAGGTTGTTGAATTTTTCTGGCCATGTGTTGCCGTCGGACCGGCACAATTTGACGACGAGCTTGAAGTAGAACGTGTCCTTGGACGGGTCGATTCTGCGGCGATGGAGCACTGCCTCGTAGCCCTTGAATATTGTAATAAAGCTGTTTGCGTCTGTGGATTCTTGTGACCGGAGCGCGAGCTGGACGATTGATCGCAGGATGTTGATATCTGTTGCGCCGATTTTAGTATAAGTTTTTGGCAGCCAACCGAAGTTAATAACAGCCGACCTGAAAGAGAATACTGCACGTCGACATCGTGCTGCTTGTCCAATACAGGTCGTAATGCCTGCTGATCGTCGGCCGAAAGTGGATGGATAATTTGGGAAAGGTCGCGGTTGAAGTGGGAGAGGTTGGCGGGCAAGACGCGGGTGAAGGACGGGTCGTCATCGTCGTACCCACCGCTGTCTTCGCCGCCGGGCATGGAAATACCAGTGGAGGATTGCAAAGTCGTCAGGACTGGGTATATTCGAGCATTGAGAAGGGCGAGGATGATGATGATGATGCTGATGATGTCAGGGATGAGTTGCAATGCAAGCGCGTGCCGGCGCGACAAGCCCCTGGCAAGAATTTGTTTACACAAGGTTCAGGGTCGGCGCGGCGTCGATGCGATTGCAGTCGTCGATGAAGTAGCAATTGGGACATTTTGTGTGTATTCATACATAGTATGGCAGATGAAGTATTCAGCTAAGCAGCACCTGATTCAATGCCAGTTTACAGTCTGATGGTCTACGACAACAGATAGAGCAGCTGGTGGGGCGGATCAGTAGGGCGACGTGGCCGTAGTAGTCGTGTTAGTTAGTTAGTAGCCGACTAGGAGCAGTCCGGCTATCACGATTGATGTTTACATTCCCGGCCACGCCAGCCAATCGCAGGCGCCCGCGACTTCGCGTGGTGGGTTGGCCGAGCCGAGCACGTGTTCACAATCAGGACGAAGTGTTCGCTGGTTCGCGCACGTGCCCGAACCCGTTTGTGCAACCGCCGGCAATCGTGTGCGACAGCAATTGTTTGCGCCGTCCGGGCTCACGAAAGAATCCGCGCTCGCCCGGGTTTAAAGAGACAGTCAATCGCCTGTCGCCGCCCCGCGGTCTAGACTAGACAGTCAATCGTTCTTCACTAAAGCAGCAAAACAAACCCGTGCCCTGGCCCGCTCGACTATTCCCTAACCCACGTCGCGAACCAAAGTGGGTTGCTCACGACCAGTTTCCCCATCCGGCTGCTCCTCGTCTTATCGCCGCAGGTGCAGACACTTTTCAACAAACACCATAGAAAAAGTCACAAGAGAATAGAAGAATAGACCACCCAGCACTCATCACATCATCGCAATGGCTAACTACAACACTATCAACGAAGACTCTCCTCTGATGTCCTCTCAACAGGTCCGCTCGTCAGCGTCCTCAACTGCCGCAGAGTCCAACGAGATTCCCTACGCTCCGTCCGCCAGCGTGGTCCGCACTGTCTTTGGTGCCGACTACGAGAACCTGACCTTGACCGAGAAGGCTGCGTCCTTGATCACGACAAACCGGAGAAAGCGACCCGTGTTTTCGCTGTTCCTGGGCACGATCTTCGCCATGCTCGTCGTCGCACTCTCGCTCTGTCTCCTCCGCGGATACGACGACTACTCCCACTACCGGTCCGCCAACGACACTGCTCCTCGTGTCAACGTCACCGCCATGGTCAACGGCGACTACTACTATTCGTCGTCCTACACCTACACGGCGACCTCCTCGGCATTGCCCACCTACACTCCTGCGCCATAATCAAATATAGGCTTAGTGCTCGGTGTTTCTAGTTATGATCAACGACCTGCAGCATCTTGTTTCTTGCATTTTGTTATTTCTATCGTGTATTGTTAGTTGGTTGCATTTTTGTTTGGTTTCATTTGGGGGGATTTGTTTGCATGGTACACAGTTTTTAGAGCGTCTCATTGGAATGTTAGATTAACGGTTGCACTATATAGTTTAATGGCGAATATCGGTTATATATCGTGCGTGTCCCATCTGACTAGTAACCATGGCATACCCGTATATACAAAGAGTTGAACATCTGATTCGTCTCATCAGGAGCGTACTCGTACACACCGGC
This sequence comes from Lipomyces tetrasporus, assembly GCF_029532465.1. Taxonomy (NCBI): domain Eukaryota; kingdom Fungi; phylum Ascomycota; class Lipomycetes; order Lipomycetales; family Lipomycetaceae; genus Lipomyces; species Lipomyces tetrasporus. Next base: position 400,460 of record NW_026611602.1, read on the forward strand.
AGGGCAGAACCGATTCTCGACGCCCTTGAATTTCGGCTAAGATGCCTTCGCGTGCGCACCCTTAGCTGTCGTTAGCATCCGGCTTAGGCCCGACCCTGTATCAAAGTGCATACCCGGTCCTTAACCTGCAGATGCACCGGCTCGTCTTGGTAGTGCATGGAAAGCTGAGCTTGCCGTCTGGCTTGGGGCAGTCGATCGGTTTGAACTTGTGCGCCGATTGCGTCGCCTGCGCGTCGGACGTCTTGTGGTCCATGGCACCCGCCCTTCAACAGGAGTGGGTCAATCGCTGAATACAGGACGCCCTCATACACACCCATATGCAAAGACGGTCTGATATTTCGGACTTCCTTCAGTTCTTAATATACCCACGACTGCTTAATACTGTCCTCGTAGTCGTACAGCGCAATGGCAGAGTCGTCGTCCTGTCGGACAATCGCGTTGTACGCGCTTTCGGCTGTCAGCATGCCGCTCTTGATCGCAGTATGGGTGCCCCGATCTTGCACCCGCTAAGCGCGCCGCCGGGCAAGATGAGCTTGCGGGATCGACTGTAACCCGCCTTCGTTGAGAGCCCGCGCACAAGTACAAAAGACATTTGCCATTCTTGAGCACGCTAGGATAAATAGGATGGTGCTTCATGGGCGGAATGGAGAGATCCAGGGATTGTCATAGTCTAATCCCACGACCAGACCGACGCTCACCTCGCGACCAGTGGCCACCCCATGGTATGCACAACTTCGCCCTCCCGCCAGTCTTCCTCGCGAACCTCCCATACTTCTTTCAGTCCGATACCATATGTCCGCACATCCTTTTCACGTCGAAGATCGTACATCTTGATGACGCGGCTTGGTTAAGGACCCGTGACAGCCTTCTGCAAGTACAGTCACTTTTGCCCTGAACTCCATGCCCCGCTGGAAATTGTCTTTGGCGATGCTACATCAGTTTTGATCCTTCGTCGGTTAAATGACCTTTTGTATTCTTGTATATAAAATACGGTGAAAACCAATGGAATCATAAAAGTGACATGTACGTTCTGCCAAAATATAATGCATAACACCTTGAAACCCCTGAAAATGCCTGACAATGGCAAGCAAAACCAAACAACACAAACGACCATATACGGACAAGGTAAGAAATGCGGCACAAACAAATAAAACGGCCCTGAAACATGGAAACCGACAAATAATGAAACTGAACCGAAATTTGAGAAATAAGAACCGGCACACCCGACACGAAGGCATAAAACAAAGCCGATGATCCAAGTGAAAAACGCAAACGTTCAATTATAGGAATGCAAATGAGGCTATGAAATTGAGAGTGCAATGAAATGAAGAGGATGATTTGGAGATGAAATTGAAATTGAGATTGAAAAATAACATATTCAAGTCAACTCCAACAAAATGCAATGACAAACCCAACAAACGCCTGGAAATGCAAGAAAAACAAACCAACGCCGAGTAATGCAATGCGCCAAACGAATTCAAACAAAGATGCCCTAAACACAAAAGAAGCAATAAACAGAAATATGAAATAAACAAAAACCCAAGCAACAAAAAGTCAAACCAATGCAACAACCAAATGAACTGGCCAGAACGTGAAAAATGCAAGACGATCACAGCAAATTACCAAAACATGAAAATAGGATGTCAAAAAATTGCAAGCAGAATACCAACGCCGTATAATGGAAAGCTGAACGAGTGAATGCAAGTCATAATAGTCATCAATGAAGGGAATTCGATTAAAGTCCCTCGTCTATTCCCACATCAGCTTTGGGGTCTCTCCCACGGGCGAGGGCAGATGCAACGGGAGCCACTTCAGGATGTAGCAACACCACGTAGCTGGGCATTGCGATGACAGACATCTACCCCTCTAGAATGAAGCGACTAGTATATACTCCAGCACTGTATCCTTCTCTCCTCAGGCGGTCAATGGTGGCACCAACAAACTTACCCCAAACTATCAGCAGTCTAGTTAAGCCCGAAGAACAAAGCAACAAGAGAGACGATGCTCATGGTCGCGTACAAGGACACGACACGCATCTCGGTAGCCTTGCCTTCAAACTCGATTGGAATACTAGGAACGATCGTGGTCTCTGATGGAATGACAATGGTGGTGACCGTCTGTTCGGTTTGAGTCTCTATCTCGGTACGGGTCTCGGTACGGGTCTCCGGGGTGGTTCTAGTCTCAGTCGCGGTTCTGCTCTCGGTCTCGGTCTCAGTCTCAGTCGCGGTTCTCCTCTCGGTCTCGGTCTCAGTCTCAGTCGCGGTTCTCCTCTCGGTCTCCGTCTCAGTCTCAGTCTCGGTTCTCCTCTCAGTCTCGGTCTGGGTTCTCCTCTCGGTCTCAGTCTCAGTCTCAGTCTCGGTTCTCCTCTTAGTCTCAGTCTCGGTTTTCCTCTCAGTCTCGGTCTCGGTTCTCCTCTCAGTCTCGGTCTCAGTCTTGGTTCTCCTCTCAGTCTCGGTTTTAGTCTCGGTCTCACGAGTCTCGGTTCTCCTCTCAGTCTCGCGTCTCTCCGTCTCAGTCTCTCTCTCACGTCTCTCCGTCTCAGTCTCTCTCTCACGTCTTTCCTCTGTCTTAGTCTCGCGACGTTCGGTCCTGGATTCACGACGTTCCTCTTCAGTCTTCCTTTCCTCCTCCTTCCTTTCTTCAGTCTTCCTTTCCTCCTCTTTCCTCTCAGTCTTCCTTTTCTCCTCCTCCTTTTTCTCCTCCTCCTTCTTTTTCTCCTCCTTCTTCTCCTCCTCCTTTCTTTCCTCAGGTTTCTTTTCCTCAGGCTTCTTTTCCGGAGGCTGCTCCGGCTTCTTTGGCCATGGCCACAGAGGCTTGTCCCAGATGTCCTTTATCTTTTCCGGGAGCTTTTCCGCTTCAAGCTGGTCGGCATGGACGAACTGGGAGGCTGCCGTCAGGACGACAGCCGAGGATATCAGGGCTGAGTATCTCATGTTGTGCGTTCGAGTATGTGAATGTGTACAAAGGTTTTTAGGAGACTCGACGCGCGTGTGGGCTGGGGGATGTGTATTATACATTAAACTCGCCCTTGTCCTGGCAAAGGCCCTATGACTGCAACCTCACGGTGGCTGTGCAGTCCGTTGAGGGAAATCTGAGGGAAATCATTTACTAAACTACAGTTGATCGGCAAGAAACAAAGAATCTCATTGCTCAATTCGTGATGGATCGTCGGCTGGACGCGACGACTTCGATAGAACGATGGTTGCGCGCTGGGAGGGAACAATGGGTTAAACAAGGAGCAGTACGGGAAGTTATGGGATCTGTCCACGACGCGTTGAACGCGTAAATTACGAGCGCGTCAATCGGCCGGGTAACTGCGCGCGGCCCCAAACCCGCGGTGTGAGCGCAGGTTGGGTGATCTGTCTGCCCACACTAGATTTTGCTCGTAAACTCTTTTACACAGTTAATGCGATTCTATTGCTGCTAGTAGTGGCTCCCGACGTAAGAAGCAACAAACAAACAAATCCTCGCTGTTATTAGACTCTTGTGTCCCCAGCTAGCATGCCCGACTTGTTCATAGTCTATTAAATACTCTCTGTCTTTCCGTCATCGCGTCTAGTGACCCGTTTGTTGACCTTTTAGAGCCGTTGGCTACGGAGTCGCTGCCGTGTGGTTACGTGTACCCCTGGACTTAAGTGGTACTTGTGTCTCTTGCCAGGGTTCTGTGGCTTCCCGTTTCACTCACCCAGACTCAAGGTCGTGAACACTCATTACCAAGATCTGTTCCCGCATATTCATAATTGGCCCACTATTAACGCTTCAACTAAGCGCGCTGCAATCTTGTGATTCGGAGCCGGATAAATTACGGTCTTAAAGCGTGGGAGTTCTTGTGTTGGGAATTTTTTGCGCAAGATCCTATCCCAGGGGCGCTGGCTGACTCGGCGGCCTGCTTCGAGGTTCCAACCGATTTCCGTATCTCTACAAGCTGCTGTGTGCTTGAGGTATGAATTTTTATTCTTGTTAGAGCTGTATTTTCTATATTTATAGTGTCGTGATTGTTTTGCAATCCTTTTACTGATTTGTCAAGTGTGTATCTAACAACATCGCTACCAGGATCGCTCACTATTCGACCTAATATACTGTGGTCCAATCTCTCAAGATGGCAGCAGCATCTAATCAGCCACCTGTGGATACTCTGCCAGAGGCTTCATCAGTAATGTATCCAGGTGCTGCGATGGTCGATATGCAGGCTGTTGGCAAGGAGGGCGTTCGATTTGGAAACTACACGTTAGGTACCACTCTAGGAGAAGGCGAGTTCGGCAAGGTGAAACTTGGATGGCGTCGCGACGGCAAACATCCAGCAGAGGTAAACCGATTCTGTTACTGCTTTTGTTTCCAACATTGAAGCTAAACCTGTCTAGGTTGCAGTAAAGCTGATCAAAAAGGAGAGCATCCCTCCTATGTCGAATAGAGAAGCCAAGTTCCAGCGAGAAATCATAGTTTTACGGCACCTTCGGCATCCAAATATTGTGCGATTGCAAGAGATCATCCAAAATGAAAAGTACATTGGCATCGTTCTAGAGTACGCGTCAGGAGGTGAACTGTTCGACTATATCCTCGAACACAAATATTTGAAAGACAACTCGGCTTGCCGATTATTTGCTCAACTCGTTTCTGGCGTGGATTACTTGCATTCCAAAGGAATTGTCCACCGCGACCTCAAACTCGAAAATCTGCTTTTAGACAAACACAAGAATATCATTATCACTGACTTTGGATTCGCCAATGTTTTCAATCCGGACGATGTCATGAGTGGCAGACAGACAGCCGATTTAATGAGCACGAGTTGTGGTTCGCCATGCTATGCTGCGCCCGAATTGGTTGTCAGTGAAGGAAAATATTCAGGAAGAAAAGTTGACGTCTGGAGTTGTGGTGTCATCTTGGTAAGTGTTGTGATTGCCGTTGTGACAGCATGCCCTAACATGCGTAGTATGCAATGCTAGCGGGGTATTTGCCATACGACGATGATCCAGAGAATCCGAACGGAACGAACATCACGCAATTATATAGGTACATTACAACAACACCATTAACGTTTCCTGAATACGTTAAACCAATGCCTCGAGACTTGCTTCGTCGCATATTGGGTAACTCACTACGGTGTATGCTATGCATTGTTATGGGCCCTAGCTAACAGCTATATAGTTGCTAATCCTGAAGAAAGAGCTGATCTCCTTGAAGTCCGCGCACACTCCTGGTTGTTGCCTTATGCCAAGTTCCTGTCCGTTACACCCAAGCAGTGGGAAGAAATGCTCTCGCCCGAGAGGATCGACAAAATGGCTCGTCATCCAAGAGAGCGGCACAGCTATATGAAGACGTCGCATTATTCAATGGCTGGGCCCGAGCACTCACATAGAACGCGAACACAGAATATTCCTCCTTCGACAGTATTAGAGAAGCATCGATCGTATCAGCATCCCGCTACTCGGGGTATCAGTGATCTCAGTAATGTCGATGATATTGAGAATGTACAGCAGCAGTTGCATCAGACTACGATTAGTCAAGCACCACATCATACGAGAAGCGAAAAGCGGCACACCGTGCAGCTTGAGTACTCTAAGCCACCAACACATACGCCACGAACAATGGAGAGTCTAAAGGAGTCAGCTAGTCGACCGACAGCACAGCATGTCCAAAGCAACCAAATATCGACACCTTCTACTATAGCTGAAGAGACAGCTACTGCTGATTCGGAGACGATGACAACGTCTGGCTCTATTACTGCAGTGCCGAGCGCTCGCTTGCCTGACACGATGTTGGCGCCGCCAGTAGAAGAAAGATCGAAGTCTTCACCCCGCGCGACAGAGTCTTCTAGATTACCTATCCCTACTCGAAAAGCTCGGCCAACTACATTTCAATTCATTCCGAAGGAAGGAACTAACACCGAACTTGGCGCGATTCAGCCGGCTATTGCGCCTAGTCAGCCATCTCAGCAACGAAAACAGTCAGTGCCATCACCAGGAGCTCCGTCCAGAAAGAGGGAACGACCACAGAGCATGTTTGTTCCCTCACAACCCTCTCCCCAGGTAGATATTAGCCGCAAGCCTACAGATGGTGAAATCACGACTCCAGGAAAGCGCCCGACGAAGGAATCTTCGGTTAGGGGTCATAGGCGCGGTACATCGAGTATCGGATACGGAGCAGAGAAGTTCTTCGGCAGGATCTTGGGTGCGACATCTACCAACACAGTACAAACCCCGGCGACTGTCCGCGCGAATAATCCCGCAGGTATACCGCAGCGATCGAACACAACCATAGGAAGGCCAGATTACGTTCCTCACGCTAGGACTGATACTCAGAAGCGCTACAGCTTGATCGGCACCACAAGCGCCAAGCATGAGAAAAATCCGTCTGTCGTGTCACCTGCCAAGGTCCACCTCCAACAGGGTATGGCTCAGAAAACTCCGGCTCCGACTCCGACTACATCGTCTGCAATGGCTGTAAAGACTACGCAGGCGAAGAAGCTGCATAGCAAACATGAGGAGAAGAGGACACAGCCCGGAAGCGGCCCAGCGAAGAAGGTTATGGACTTCTTCAGGAGAAGAGGAACCTCAAAGTCTGTCATTGTGGTCGAGGAAAAGACTTCAAATTAGTTTCATACAAATTTGCTCTATCTATTTCATTGAATGTTTGCTTGTTTAAATAGTCATATGGATACAACAGGTGGGCATCTAACAGTGCCACAAAGGATGATCTAATCGTGCGACATGTTAGCACAGTGGTGGTTGTCTTATTACGTCATACGGGATGCTGTGTACTATATTGTGGGAGTTTACATGATATGGGCTCTACGCATTTATAGTCGATACTATTCGACGTAATTTCATTTTTGGTTTATTTCGAGGGCGTGGTACTTACATGGTGTATAGACAGATTGCGGCAAGTTCGTCCGCAAATCTTTTAATCATCGCTTGTTTCCATTGCGCGTCTTTGGTTTGCTGTCCGTCCTTCTTTCTATATCGTTCTCATGGTGGTGGTGACTTTCCATTTTGCGAAATATCCGTGTATTATTAGGCCAATACGACAATTCCCATACACATAGAAACTAAGTTGTGGCTGTGTAGTTGAAGTACGTCACTGTCCAAAATATGATAGTCTGCCCGTTCTTTTATTACTACGTACAGAGTGTCCCATCGGACGAGAAACTTGCGTTTAGCGAATTCTCAAGTGGGTGGTTGTTCCTCCGCAACTTTGAACATAATCGCGCAGGACGGGGAGCAAGTGGGAGGAATTCGCCGTTGGAGACTGTCCAGGGTTTCCAACATTTACACGAAATCCGTGACTCACATATAGATAAATCACTCGGTTGGTGCAAAACTTAGAGATTCGCAATAATGCATGTGCTTGTAAGATATATATCACTCTTGTAAATTTTGTTGCAATAACTGACCGTTTGACAGGTTACCAATGACGATGGACCACCAGGTCCAGACTCGCCGTTTGTAGACTACTTTATTAATGCTTTGAAGAAATATACGGATTGGGATATTAGCGTCGCTTTGCCAGAGTCTCAGAAGTATGACTTGTCTTATTCTATACCAGGACGACAAATAAATTTGTTAATTTCCATACAGATCATGGATTTCAAAAGCACACGTTATTGGCCACACAATGACAGCTAGGTAGATGACGTCCATTCTCCTTCGACGGTTCCAGTAACTAATTGGCACAGCTATATCGCGCCGTCATCAACACCAGGCGACCCTTACGAAGGGCCATACTACAAGAAAAGGAATTGCGGCGAAGAATGGGTCTTGCTCGACGGCACACCAGCCTCGTGCACGCAAGTTGGCATTCATCATTTATTCAAAGACAAGGGTCCTGTCGACCTTGTTCTCTCTGGCCCAAATTTTGGTCGAAATTCTTCGGCGCTATATATTCTCTCTAGCGGCACTATCGGTGCCGCTTTGGAGGGGGCTTTAGTGAGCCACTGGATTTAAGGCGTATGACTCTGTGGATTGGGTTGCTAATGGGTGTAGTGCGGGCTACCGTCAATTGGACTTTCATTTGCGTATAACTCCCGCATTTCGGCCCCGGAGCACACCAAAGCCGCATGCTGGCTATCAGTGAGATTGGTCAAGTACTTGTACGACAACTGGCCCAAGGACGGCACAGTCGACCTGTATAGTATCAACATCCCGCTACATGCAGAGCTCGGCGTCGACACGAAGATAAAGTATACTCATATTCTAGAGAACCGATGGGGCAGCGCGTTTGAATACATCGAAGACACAATTCTCAACTCGCCAACTGGCGAGCTGGTCGAGGTGGCCGATCAAGTTCAACCTGAAATCGACGAGGAGAGTGGAAAGCTGCAGTTTAGATGGAAGCCGAATCTGAAAGCGGTTCAGGATGGAGTTTCGGAATGGCCAGAGGGTAATGACGCGTGGGCAATTGCGCAAGGCCATGTTAGGTCAGTTAAGACAGTGGATTGTTTTCAGTCAATCTGTATACTAACGTGATAACTAGCGTAACACCTTTAAGGGCAAACTATCAAGGCGTTGCAGGCTACGCTGGAGAATTGAAACTGTGAGTGTTGGTTCATGTTTTACTGGAAACTACTGGGAACAGACCTGCATAGACGAGCGTGTAATCTGTTGGAATAAAGTCTCTACTATATACATTGTTTCGATATACGATCAAGTTCTTACATAGTCTTTCATTAAAGTCCGTCCTGGCCATTGTGGTCATCTGCGCCGTTTGCTGCGCTGATCACGTATCCCCCTACTTCGTACATATACCCCCTCTTGGCATCCAATATACACCGCCTGCTTCCGAATGTGAAGATAGTCACGGATCCTAAGGATCCTGCGATTGCAGAAGGATCCGGCGTCAATGTGTTCCACTTCGCGGAATATGAGGATCTAAATTTTGAGAGGATGATTGCTGATCGCGAGCATTACCTTACGTGCTCGTATATTTATAGGTAAGCTTAAATTACGTGACATATTTAGATTTATGCTTAAGAGGTTGCAGGAAAGCGTTGATTCGGAAGAATTTTTTGGCCCATACTATCGCGACATACAAGGCCAAGCATCCGGGGTCGATTTTGAAGAAGTGTTTTCCGGAATCATACGAGTTGGAGTTAGATTACGCTGAATACTTGGATGAAATGCTGGATGACATTTACGAGTTTAGAGACCAATTGATCGAAGGCGACAGTTGGTGGATTTTAAAGCCAAGCATGAGCGATCGTGGACAAGGCATCCGCATATTCCACACAATGGAGGAGTTAGAGGAAATCTTTGACTCGTTCGAGGAGAATGATGAGGAGGAGGAAGATGAAGAAGACGATGACAACGACGCCGTAGCGCCGAAGAGTATTAGTGAGAGCAACGGCATCGTGACATCTCAGATCCGGTTCTTTTTGATTCAGAAGTATATCAGGAATCCCCTGCTATTGGAATCCTGTGGTAACAGGAAGTTCCACATCAGAACATATGTGGTGGCAAGTGGCGCCTTGAAAGTATATGTTTACAGAGACATGCTTGCTTTGTTTGCTTTAAAACCATATTCGTCCCCGGATAGCGACAGCGATTTAGAAGCACATTTGACTAATACGTGTTTACAAGGCGATTTGAAAGACGAAGGGTCGGTGAGACGATTCTGGTGTTTAGAAGGGTTTGATAAGGATGCAGTGTGGGACCAGATTTGTCGCATTACTTCAGAAACTTTTGCGGCCGCTGTAAGCCTTGGCAGGTTGCATTTCCAGGTGTGTTCCTTCTTTAATCTCGAGTATAGAAATAGGAATGATTCTAACTGCGCGAGAAATATAGCCGCTTCCGAATGCTTTTGAGATTTATGGGATCGATTTCCTTGTTGATTCCGATCTCAATGCTTCAATTCTTGAAATTAACGCCTACCCTGACTTTGCCCAGACCGGAAATGATCTGAAACAGTTAGTCGACGGATTGTTCAAGAGCGTTCTCACCGAGATCGTAGCTCCGTTCTTTAAAGGCGACGTTGTACAAGGAGGTGAACAGGACGACAGCGGTTTTGGAGAATTGGCGTTAGTCCTAGACCAGGATGTTAGTGGACGGTGGTAAACTTGATATTTTTATGCTTGTCATGTCATGCCGTTACTGTAATAGATGTCTTTAGCTCTATTCGACGGCAATTATATGCCACTACGAGAATAGAAAGTATGAAGACTAAATTATTGCAACCTCCGAATATACTACAAAACCCAACAAATATTATATACCAGAATTAAGAAAATATGTACTGAGTAAGATACATTACAACTTCCTCAATCGTACAACAGCACACAGAAAAATTACATGTACGTAAGTTATAAATATCACGAAAAAAAAAATTACAAATGCGCCAACCCCTGCCCCGTTAAGCCTGTTTCCCGATCCATTATCCGTAACATTCCCCGAGAAAAATGCAACAAACGCGAAAACCTAAAAAAACAAAAAACAAATAAGAAAACAAATAATGTCAAAATTATGATCAAAAGCCCCCAGGTAATTGCAATGGCTCAGGTTCAACATACGCCCTCGGTCTTTCATAGACTCCATCATCGTAGTCTTCGACAGCATGCTCGTCGTCTGCGACATCGTTGTCATTGTGATCCGGGAATTGGGACATCTGCAGACCAGCAGCCAAACTTTCATCCAATCTCGCAGTGCTGCTGTCGATTACTTTCGACTTGGATAATGATTGACTAGATGTAATATATTCACGTGCCGGCTCGTCCAACGATGTTCTTTCATCGCTCCCGCTCATTCCTGCCTCTTTGCTATCGAAGCTGTCAAGCTCGTTCTCGTTCGGCTGTGCGGATGGAGACGGTGGAGCAATCTGCGATGATCCATACAAGACAGGAGACGAAGCATTGCCACTGGCGGTAATAGAACGTGATCCATCTTGTAGTTCAGGCCGTGTTGTACGCTTGGCAGCTGCGGCCGCAAGTGCCGATGGTCGTCGCTGCGGAGGATGGTGAGTATTCGCGGTTCCAGACGCCGCAGTTCCAACCTGTGCGACAGCACCGTCCTTGCCAACCTCTATCGCGTCCACAACGAAACGCCGCCCGTCAGCCACAGCCATATTGATCGTAGTTTCAGAAGGAGTGGTATTCATTGCAACATTATCAGTGCTTCGCTTGACGTCTACATCTTCTTCCATTCGAGAAATACGTCCTACCATCCATTGTCGACCATCAAGAGCATGCGATTCATCATCCCGCAGGAAGCAGTACGGCGCACCATCATTAAATGCTGCCCACACATGGTTCGCGTCATTAACGTTGTTGCTAGTCGGCAGGAACAGTGCCAGATCACCGGCTTTGAACCTATATAATCTAATTAGTACCATTCGCTTATATATTATACAAATAACATACGATTTATACGCAATCTTCTCACTCGCATCTTTCTTCGCACGTCGAGCTTTCTCACGGTAAAGTCTGGCCATCTTATTCCACTTGCTGGCGATATATTCGGCGTCTTTGACACGATCGCGCACTAACGACGCGAACTCGTCGTAATCAAACTCGATGGCATGAAGGTAATGCATATATCGATCGGCCTCAGCGGAAGAGTCGCCAATGTCACTCTCAACGCTGTCCATCCAGTATAAGACATCTATGTCTGGAATCGAGCTAAGGGTCGAATCACCATCCGGAGTAGAAGCTGAACGGTCGGCTAGACGCTTCTCACGCTCCTTTTCGGGTAAAATCTTGTATAAATGGTCGTCGACGACAGGGTAGTTGAATACCATCTTCGTACCAGCGTAGACGATGCCGAGATTATCCATAAGCTGTCGGGAGCGACGGTAATACGTATACAATCGCTGCGTCAAGTCGCGAGCCTTCAAGGTTCTGGATTCATACATCTTGGTCAGATCACGCTTGGCGGCCATCGCCTGCGCGACCTCACTTTCCAAATCTCGAAGACGCGTAAGGACCGTCGCCTGTTCCTCAATTTTAGTTTTCAATGCAGATTCCAGTTCCTCAGGCGACGGCTCATCCTCTACGCTCCCCGATATAATGTGCCACATGGATCGAACACTCTCGGAAAGTAACTCCGACCGCTCTCGGGTCACAGCACTCTCAAGAATTGCCCGAGATTTTTCGTCTTCAGTCACGGCCAGCCGCGACTTCACAAGAGCCAATTCCTGCTCAACTCGTAGCTTCTCCTCGCGAACATATTCCACCTTGTTATCGGAACTGATATCGGCTTGTTGCAACTTGTGGACCAGCTCATCGATTCGCGCCTTGAGCATATCCTCGGTCTTCGACTCATCGTTGAGAAGCAAGTTCAAACGCGCCGTTTCGTCGCGTTCCATGCGCAAGGTCTCGCGAAGAGCTCGGATTTCCGCATCGAGACCCGACTTAATATCCTCCAAGTCGCGCTCGCGCTGCTGCTGCTCGTCTAGTGCATGCTCGAGATTCGCAATCAAGCCCTCTTTATCAACGCGGCTATCTTCCAAAGTCTGCTCCTCATCCTCTAACGCGTAAATTCGCGCCTTTAAGAAAGATATCTCCTCATTAAGCGACTTACGCTCGCGCTGGAATTCAGCTTCTTGCTGGGAAAGGTTCGCTAAAAGATCTTGCTTGATAACTTCAATGTCCTGAACGTTGTGCTCTGTTTCCTCAAGCTGTCTGCGCACGCGAGTGGATGACTCTCGTTCCATGTCAAGCGTAGCACGGAGTCTTTGCAATTCGGCTTTGAGATCCATGGCGCTCGCGGTTCCATTAGTACTTCCTTCTGTTCGCTCTGAGCGCGCCGAAATATCACGGGGAGAGTGCGACAGAGGTGGCGAATTGTGGGATTGCTGAAGTAAGTGTTGCGGCTGTTGTTTATCCACTAACGGCACAGACTGATGACGCGTTACCGCGAGTGGATGAATGGGCACGACACTTGGAAATATCCCACTTGAGCCAGCAGGCGGAGTCCGGTACTGTCGATGCAGAAGATCTTCCAATCGTCGAACTCGCGATTCATAGCCCTTGACTTTCTCTTGCAGTCGTTTGTTTTCCCGCAATAGGCGAGCAGTATCATCAGACTCCATCGACGACTGCAAAGCATTATCACGGTTCAGAGTCATGCTGTTGCGCATATTCTCAGTGAAACTGTCGGTCTTAAACAGACGCTCCCGGCGAGGCTCAGAAACAGCCAAGCGGTCTCTAGTACTCTGATCCAGCTCAGTGAACATTGACTGAATCTCCGAAACCATGGATTCCGCGCTCTCGACACGCTTCAACGACTCAATGAACGCGACAACGTCATCTCGCGTAACATCCAGTACTGTTTCTTCTTTCGAGCTAATAAGATTAAGCTCCACAGCAAACAAACTTGCGCCAGCATTTCTCAAGCTATATATGCTGTTCATGCTCATAGTCGCGGTCGTCGCACTAGCACCACCAACACCGTTTGCATTCACGCTATGCGTAAAATTTTGTTGGAAGGTATCAAGATTTCCGCCGAAACGTTTCAGCCACTTTGCGCGACGCTTCTGCTCATCCTCTTTCCAGGTGGCAAACTCTTCCGCTACTTCACCTGTTAGAGTCTTGATCCGTTGATTCCATTCGACCCGACGAATGGACTCGATCAGCAGCGAACCATATATCAGCGGGAGACTGTCCATCTGCTTTAAAATCCCTAGGGACATCTGAGAACCATCGAGCTCGCGCTCGACCGACGCAAGATCGGGCCGGATTGGAGACGCTCGAGACTGCACGATAGACAACGTATGCAGATGGCGAAGGGAAGATATTTGGACTGCCGACTTTCGACTCTGCGCGTTGCGATTATATTCCCACAATTCACTAACTGCGCCTGAGATAGTCGGAAGATACTCTCGTTGATGAAGGGTAGCCATACGTGCTATTGAGCGGATACTGGCCGGAGTTGTTGGTAGGTCGGCAATGTACTCAGCGTCTATTGTGTCAATGATGATGAATCTATGCATGAGAAGAGCACACCACATACCCTTATTGATCTTCTGAACGATAGCTTGAAGATCCTCTAAGATTGAGGATGTATTATCCCATCCATCAACGAGCTTGCTCTCAATGTCGTTCCAAGCTTCAATGTCCTTTTGCAAGGCTTCATTGTCAGCTGATACCTTGTCTGACACAAACTTGATATCTCGCACACGATCTCGGATATTCTGGTTGTTAAATACTAGGTCGCTCTGAATAGCCTTGACCTTCTCGTGATCGACCCAGGCGGAGAGCTTACCCCCTCCGAAGCAATCAATAACAGTCAAGTGATCGAGCCTGGCCAACGAAGCGTTCCAGTCTGTGGCAGCATGCTCCTGAGAAATGCTGACTGCCAGCCCAAGAACATCTTTAAAAGATTTATCTATATTTGCGAGGTGCTGAGACAAATGCGCCATGGCGACATCAACCGACCGCCGAACTGTCTTAATTTCCGTGAGTGTCGCTACCAGCGACGAATTTAGTGACTCAGCGCGCGCAAATAAGCCATTGGACCAAGCTGCTCTTGACTCAAATAATTCCACAAGTTCAGCTTGTGTGGGCTTCGGGTTAGTAATGTTTGGGAACGGTTGCGTGTTAAGCGGGATCAACGGGCTCATAGACGGCGGTGGAGTCGGGCTCGGATGGGCGAGCAAGAATCGGTCAAACAAATAGAGCTCAGTCTAGTCCAAAAGGTTAATAACTCAAGGTGCAATCAATATACGGATACAATATGCATGTTAGACTTACTTCGTGTGCGAGATTCGCCATGCGCAGCTGCGTCGCCCGCGATGTCATAATAATCTGTTGACCACTAGAAACTCCATGTTGCATGGCAAGCGCATCCTTAAGTTCTGGTAGACTATGCCGTATTATTAGCGATTTCCATTCCAGATTGCAGCACCATGCCGAAGATGAAGACAAAATCAAACCAGGCATGTATACCTCAAGAACTGCTCGGAATTTATATCGATCGCCTTGCCCGTATGAGCGTTATATACTCTGAGCGACATCGCGTAAAGGTAATACTGGGCGATAGTTTCTGCAGCCCTAGTAACGAATGCCGGCGTTTGTATTCGCCTTCACTAAGTGAAGTGGAAATATATCGGGTAATGCGAGCAGGGCGCACACGGATGCGAACGATGAGCAACCGACTGCGCGCCCAACCAGCGTGGAAGAATGAAATTAGTCGATTTTGTAGTGAGCTTTCAGCAAATTACATTTGCTGGCACAGGATAACCGGTGGTTCAGCGACTTCCACACCGGAAATAGGATAGGCATGGGTAGTATTGGACAAGAGGCAGCATAGATTATCATAACTCGCCCCATTGTTCGCATCTTGAGAAGGTAAATCAGAGTGCAGTTTAGGTTTTAGCATGCTACCCCTTGAGTGAGTCGTAAGGGCAAATTTATGCGCAGCCCTACAGCTAATCTAGAACAAGTCTAGAATAGAACCTTATCAGGCATGCGAGTTCCCGTGCGTGGATCGTCATCATTATGGCGCGGCGTCGGTCAGCTGGGACTGGCCAGTTCATTGGTGGGAGTGCTTGGTCCGCGCGACATTGGAATTAGTCGCGAATCTAGACCTGGTTATATCTGAAACCGCAGGGTCAGGAATCCAGGTGCTGTATTGCTTTGTATGCTTGTTTCCGCCAAATTCAAATACATAGGACTCAGATTCCAATATTGATACTGTATATATATATATATAAACAGATAGCCTGCTGATAGCTGTCGGTGATGGATTCAGCAACAACCGGCCGTGGTACAATCTGCGAGTTCCAGATAGCCACACAAATCCGCGACCGCGCCGCATAATATATCGGCAGATTCCAGATTTCAGGTTTAAATTATTATTACGACTTGAATTCCAGTAAGCAGACGAATAAATACCTTACCGAGTGCAGAACCTGCAATTTGGTATGGTCTGTGAAACAATGTTAGAATGTTAGGTGACATGCTGGGCGTGAACACTGGACCGCCAATAAATATCCTCTACATTGAGAAGGTTCGACATTGCACGAACCCATTTATTTCGCGTTGTAGCTACAATGTTGGAAACGTAGTTGGATTTGTATAATCCATTGAATAGCGATTGAACACTCGATAGTCTGTTTGGGGCCATGACGCGCAGGTACTAGACCCTTGTGGAAGTGAGCCAGACCAAGCGATCACGTTCCAAGGCTCAGACTTAGGATCGGCTGCGGGCAACTGTTCAGCCAAGGGCGTCGACATCTTCATAGCTAATCACGACCGCGGTTGACTCTCACCAATCCGCGGCATCATTGTCCGCAATCACATAAACGACGGATAGCAGGCCATTCGTCTTCTAGTTTCTATAATACTCAGACTTCGAGAAGCAAGAACCTGCTAGATAGTGCCTAACGTTGGTATAGCCAAAACAGCGTGAACCATTTGTGATCCAAGGTTAGGGTGGCTTGCTTGGTGAATTAGGCGCGCTGTGAGCATTGATGGGCGGTGTCTACGACTAGCCATCGGCCCGCGTGTGCACTATTCGCACTCACAGCGCGCCGAAGGGCGGGCGGTAGATGGACGTTAGGCGGCTCCATAGTAAAAGGCAGGCGGCCCGCACCACCCACACACTCTCCCTCTTCACACTTTCTAAGGCCTCACTGCGCTCTCCCCTATCTTTACTGCTGCTAATACTGCGCTCACTTAGCCTTACTGTACGCTCCCCACACGCTAATACGCGTCAACAAGCCCGCAAAAAGGTAACAGTCCTCTCCACCCTCCAACCCCGATTTATTTCCTAGTGATTACTGTCTCTTGCACGACCTTGCCGTCCATTGTCACTTGTTTTTTACATTGTGTTTTCGTCTTGTCACTCCATCCTGTCGTCTTGGTCCACTGTGCTGACTCCTTGCGCGCGACGCGTCAACAGACTTTATTTACTACCTTCAGTCACATAGTCCATCATGCCTAAGGAAGCGAAGACTACAAGAAAGGCCAAAGCCGGTGGTCGACGAAAGAAAGGTATGTTGTTTATACTGTCTGGATCGCCCTGGTCCTACTGGACTTGGTGTGTAAGACACCACCTTCAGCGCCGATTCTAACGTTTTAATTCGTCTTAGACCCCAATGCCCCCAAGCGATCACTCTCTGCCTATATGTTCTTTGCCAACGAACAGCGCGAGACCGTTCGCTCTGAGAACCCTGGCATTGCGTTTGGTATGTTTCTATCCGTGTTCTGGCTGTGTTCTTCACACGAAAGCAACGGACCACTAATGTCTTTACTACCACAGGCCAGGTTGGCAAGCTTCTCGGTGAGCGATGGAAAGCATTGAGTCCTAAGGAGAAAGTGGTACGTGTTACATTTTGTTGACGCGACTTGCGGAGTGTTGTGAAATTTGGCTAACGCGATGTTACAGCCGTATGAGGCTCGTGCCGCCCAGGACAAGAAGCGCTACGAGGAAGAGAAGGCCGCCTACCTCGCCAACGGTGGCTCTGCCGACTACGATGATGACGAATAAGCATTTTGTCGCGCAGTAATTGACATTTTCTGTTGTGTAGCGCTGACTAGGGCGTATCACAGCTGTGTAAAAGTATGCGATGGTAAAGGTGCGTTTTGTAATGCTTTGTAAGTTCTAATAGTTGTGAGGCTCATATACGATACTACTATTATTATTGTTCTATTTATCTATTGGTTGTGTACTCTCTACTATACCGGAATTGGGTCTAAGTGTTATTTCGATTTGTTGCGTTCGTGTGGGTCTAGTTACTATGTATACATATTTAACTCGTGTAGTTATGGCTGACATAACTTTTGTATTTGTAGTTTATTTATAATTGATTTATTAAATGGCAAATTGTCGTTATTTCCATGCAGCTTCTCGATTTCATCATTCATTGAGAGAATCTGGTTGGGTCATCGAACCGCGTTTGAGCTGTAACGACACCGCAGCACAACGAAACTCTATATAACATAGACCTAACATACTCGGTACTGTGCTGTCCTTAATCTAATTCTGCAAACCTATGCTGAGCGCGATTTATCCTCTCTGTGTGGCGTCCTCCAAGTCACTCTGGCGACGCGAAAGTGACGCGTTCTTATGCACACCCTCTTACACAAACGCGCCGCAGTCTTCCCCGGGCGGTCAACATTACGGTTGGCCATAGTTAAGTTAAATTAACAACGAATTCGTGTAACTGCGCAACTCGCTTCTACGAAATATATCGTCCAAGGAAACAATGCGGAAGGCCGGATGAGTGCCGACTTATGGACAGACCGTTTCATGGTGCGTTGTGAAGTTGGTCAGGTCGTGATATTGCTTGTTGGCTCCATCGACGGGGCGTATGTGACTATGTTGTTGATAAAGATACTATGCGGAACTGAGGCGTACGGAGCGATATAAACTGGATTCCCAGAGATCTGGCGTTTCTCGCATCCGGACGATTGCAAACTACATACAAAGTACGCCTCGAAATTGCCCATGGAAAAATGACCGTCCAATCGTTTCAGATATAACAAATGAGCACAGATCGGATAGATTCATAATAGATGACGACAAATTAGAAAGCATGAATAATGACCCCCCTAAACGATGACGAGTATGAGCACTCAAACTAGCTCTACCACAACGAGACACCATATGACAAAAATGCGATCTTTATCTCATATTTATCACATATTTATCCTTTATTGAGCGCGAATCCCGTAACAGTTTACTTTCCAGGACTCGAACCGACTCTAATATTCTAGCAGCCAGATGCACAGCAGCCAACAAACAAAGACAAAACTTTATACACAAATCTTACATCTTCGAATCCGGACTTTCCTCAAACACCTGTCGTTTAAACCGCCACACGTTCTCATCCGGCTCAACCCCAGCCAACTCAGCCACTTCTCTCAATGGCCCTTCGTCTTCGATCAGCTCAAAATATCTCCTCTGCCACTCCACGCCATCCTCCCTCTCCTTTTTCCTTAATTCTCGCTGTTGATTCTCGATCTTTGACTTCTCAACATGAATAGTATCGTAGTCCATAACCTGGACAGCAGCCGCTACCTTCTCCCACGCGCGCCGGGACTCGTACTCTGCTTGCTGCTCAATTGGCTTGACAATCAACGGCACTATGTTGTGCTCCGACGCGTCGTAGAAAAGAGACTCGCTCTTCTTTGCCTGGTTCATGATCGTCGATTTTCCTGACCACTGTCCAGAAATAGTGTACAATGGGCTGTCCTCATCCGGCGCGTAAAACTTTGCTTTGAAAGTATTCTTCTTGCCAGAGAAATATCCCTTGCCGGAGTACTCGATAGACGCCCAATATCCGCTCGACGATTGAATCAATGTCTTCTGCTCCAATTCGACGTATGGCGCACCGTAAAATAATCCCTCAATATGCAGCGTTGGCAGTGTAATGTAATAATACTCGTCAAACTTCTTGATATATAACACTGCGTGTCCCACCTGTCGCACATTAAGCGTTGTAGTCGCGAAAGTTGCCTTCTGGCCGTTATAGCCCTGTAATTCGATCCCATACACGTCGTTGTAGATCGCGTACGCAGTAACTGGCGGATGGTGGGAAACCTGCTCCGACACAAGAGTCGTCGGGCCTTCGGTCTCGGTCTCCCACTGGCCGAGGAAAACTTCACCAAGGAATGGGTTCAGTGGCTTTTTCTCTGATCCGAGCGCCTCGTTTCGGGAAGTATATTGACCTTTCAAGGTCGCGATGAACCACTTTAGGACTGCGAGGGCGCGCTCTTCTTTATCTAGGATCATGGTCGGCGCGACGAAAAGGTCCGGTAGTTCGGCCCAGAATTTGGAGTACTCTACTAGCGACGTGCCGGAAAGAATAAACGGCGGCGCCTTGATCTCTGTCAGTATTGTCCTGCAATCGTGTCCATCCTTTAGAAGCCTCCCCCCGACGACCACATACAGTAATAGACGATAGATCACCCTTCGAGGTTGCCAACGATCGAAGAAAAGTCATCCATGGTCCCCGTTGCTGCTACATCCAGGATCACCGTTAGCTCAAATATAACCCAGCATTAAGCGCACCAGAACTCGACATGAGCCCATGCAACAAACATCCTACAACACCGGCATGACATACCGCTGGTACCCCCGACGCGTCGGCCCGTTGCTCAGACATAATTATCAAGAAACCTATCTAACAAAACTAAATGCAAAAGTGTGGTGGCGATAAGTTAAGAAAAATAAGAAAGGACGTGTTCACGATCTTCCAGATCCTTTCACGGTCATCTTACACTCGAACGATGACGGCACTCCTCAAGCGGCGAACCGAGCGGCAGCAACCGGTATCTCGGAACTTTTAATCGCCGAACTTTGGATTGCATTTCTGTACCTACTTTCGAGTTTTTGCTGACTTTATTATTTAGAAGATATATAAGTCGTTTACTATTGAAGGACCAATGAAATTAATCTATTTGCTTGTAAAAAACTGGATGCGACGCAGAGCCGAGCCCGAATTTTACGAGTTTTTCGGTGATAGGTAACCCGAGGACTAAAGTATCTAAAACAAGCCTTCCGAGTTTTCTTCCCGAGAAGATGACGTCAAGATAGCCGTACTCTAACTATTAGGACCTTCCCCGCTATTCCTCTTTGGGACTGGGAATGAATGTTGACCCGGTGGACAGCACAGCCCACTTACATGTTACAAAAGTCCAAAAGTCAATTGCTATGATAGGCAACATATTCCATCATGTTAAACGGCTCTTAAAGGGCAAAGATCGCATAGTCGAGGATATATTCTCGTTTAAAAATATTTCAAAAACTACTACTGCATTAGAAAAGTGAAGGAAGACAGTTTAAAACGAGGTGGGTTGTTTTCGCCCTCAGATGGAGGAAAAAAACAACCAATGATGAAAGCTTACCTCAAAACAAATGCATAAACGCCGTTCCCACCTGCCAAATCCCAATTACCATACAAAGAAGGATTAATGCAACCTGAGTCCTCACAATTTTTGAGCGGAAGCAGACCTCCGCCGACTGGACGATCTCGTCTCCAACTCATATGGTGGAATTCGCTCATATACAAGCAGATAGGCTGACTGTGTTTGACGCAGCACTTCATCCGTAGTGCACTCCCATACTTTTTCATCACTAATTCTCCACCAGCTCCTGCCTCCCGTGAATTGTCTGTACAGTTTCTTGGTTGCAGTCCGACTTCGTGCCCTACTTTGAAGTCGAGACGGACTCTCGCCTCGTGACGGGCCAAGCGAATTACTTTCTGACTCAGGTCTAGATCCAGACTTTGGACTCAATAATGCATCTTCAGTCATTGCCGAGCTCTTCTCATATGTCGGTAACAGTCCCGAAGATGCCGTTTTGGCCGGTTCCGCAGTGAGAATCGCATCTGCAGTGAGTGGACTAGATGCCGTCAACGCCGCAGCTGTGGCCGCCTGGTCGTAGTCCTTAAACATTTCCTTGCGACGGTAGCACTCGTAATGCCCAGCGGAATGTGTTCCTACATGACGGACCATTGCAACCAGTCTATATGTCTTTGATCCTTCGTACGTTGATTGTGCTTCTGTCAGATTGCCCAAACTCAAAGAACTGAACTTCGACTTCGCGTTTTGAGATGAATAGACCGTTAGCTCCTCTGGAAAGGATACTCGACAGCTGTTTCTCGTAGCAGTTGAAGAGAAAATCGACCTTGATAAATGACAAGTAAACATATCAGGTAAATGTCCCCAGGATGTCGTGCGCACGATGGTTGATTTAATGCTCTTCGGCAGCCGTGCTTCAATTTCCGGATGTAAGTCTGCACTGGGGTCCAAGTTCTGCAGATAATGCAAGTATCCGACAGGATTTTGGACAAAATCAGGAACTTCACATGATGAAGTCGGCAAATCTGTAACTATCCCTGAATCTGGCTCATCCAGCTTCGCCTTCTTGATGACTTGCGAGACAGTGCTGCTTAGGGACTTTAGTCTGCAAGACTGACATCCGTAATCACTGATTGGCTCAGATGAAAAGAGCGACGCCATGCAGTCTTCTAGAGTTGCACTCCATTTCTGAGGAACATTAAGAGTTAAGACTATAAAATTAGTGCTTTTGGGCTTCGGGCTATTACCACATTGCAAACAGCGAATGGTATCAACGGTGGTGCCTTGAAATGGCATAAACTCGCGCGTAACATTGATGGTCCTCTCGACCTTTTCGTCTTCCAGCTCTGCATCATTGTCGAGAACCTTCGGAGCCGCAAGAAGTTCCTTCAGCACTTTGTCATGCTCGTCGGTAATGGTCTCCAGTATCAAATGTAACAGCTCATGAGCGTCATGTTGACTTCTGGTGATGCGAGAATTATATATTACTTCGAGTACATGCAAAAACGGCCATGGCGATACTGATCGCGGATATCGTATGGGAGTGTTCAAGTCTATAGTCACCTAATAAGCAACTTAATTATTAAAATGAACGAAACCAATTCACCTCGTATAATCGCTTTCAATGCTGCCGAGAGCGGCTGATCTTGGAACCGCGAGTCATCGAGATAATGGCGCAGAGACGGACTGGATGCCAGTGCCTGTTTATTCGTTGGATTCTTAATCGCCAAGCCAAAATGCAACCAGCCTACCTGAAGAACGCTGTTGGCAAAACAGTCATTCGCCTTATTGTACAACCCCACGACATATCGCGAATTCCTGGAAAAGGCGGAGCTCCCTGGAGACTTATCTTCAGACCCAGCCGACAAAACGGTAGGCAGCGATGGCATTAAGACATAAATGGCCAGAGAGGCTAACGCGGCAAAGCCCGCATACGCGAGGTGAGATCCGTGGTCGTGCAGAGACGGAATCATTAATTCGAAGACGACAGCGTCAGATTCTAGAGCAAATTCTATTGACCATTGTCCACGAACGAGTAGTTGGATCCGGCAGTATTTGGGGAATTCGTGGCTGTTTGGTAGCTCGGGAAAGTCGGTGACTACGGCCCTGAGCAGTAATTACATGTGTACTTTCAGGAGTATTTGAAACGGGCACGAGAACTAGGTCACGTGGCAAACGTTTCCTGTGGGCAAAATTTTCCTTGCTATGATATGCCTGAGCGGCACCAAAGTTTCGTCACTTTTCTGCAACCCTCTTCGCCCCTTTAATCGCGATCACCATTTACTGATTTTTATTCTCCGAATACTCGCTCCTCCGTCTATCTTCTCTGGTTCTCCGCTTAACAGTAGTGCTACGGAATACTGAGATAGGTATGTGGTAGACGTAATCACTAGCACTGATGCGCACACTCGTCTTCAGCGTCGCTCTAGTAGAGTACCTGACAATGTGTTAGATCCCCGCAGCTCACAAAGATTAATGGCTGACGTTCAATCACGTCCATCACACAGAACTTCTAGAGGAGGATATCACTCATCGCGCGGCCGTTCGTCATATACCTCGCGAGGTTCTGCTCCCTCGTCCAGATCAAACGCAACTGCGCTTTCAGACGACATAAGTTCAGAGCCTGCAACGATGTCGTCGTCAGCATCAGTGGACGACACTATTCAGAGCTTGAAAGCTCAATATTCGGCTGGCCTGGAGTTACTTTCCGAGCTCTTTCCAGATTGGTCAGAAGAGGATCTGTTGTATCTGCTGTCCGAGACGTCGGGTGATGTCGAAATTGCGGTCACGCGGATCACCGAAGGTAATTATCGATTTTTAGAGCATTTTTTCGCCGACGGCAATCGGATCTATCCGTATATCCAGCGATCGAAACTTGGGACAATTGAAGGGGCGATTTATTGTATCAATTTCGAGAATTAATTTTTGAGTGGTGACGTCTTGATGTTGTGTGGCCGAATCGGCCCGGGGACCCCATTTCGCATCGTCGATCGTGTCAGCATGTGGATTGATCCAATCGAAACATTCACGAATATCGTACTAATATGGATTGTCTATAGGTCACGCAAGCCAGTGGGGCGAAGTTAAGAAGAAAAGCAAGGAAAGATCCAAGTCTAAGGGTCCTTTCACATCGTCGGAATACGCTAGACCATCGGGATCTGCGTCTACTCGCGGTCGAAGCCGTGGCGGTTTCGAGTCTAGAGGAAGAGGTCGAAGTGGTATGGGATCCAATTGCAGAGGAAGACATATCTTGATCTAACACTATTAACAGACCGTGGCCGAAGCCGTGGTGGCAAGCCCAATGGTATTATCCTCTTAAGTCCTACACAATGATGAGCTTGCTAACTCCAAGCAGGCCGAGCTGGCCATGAGTATACCGAAGATTCTACTCCCTCGTTGCCGACACTAGCGCCTGAGACGTCTATTTCTTCTTGGGGCGAACCTGCATCAGCTAGCGACAATGCTACTGGGGGAGACTTGAGTTCGGCCTGGGGCGATAACCCCGTTACCACCAATACTTCGTCATGGGATACAACGGCGACGACTATCGAAAATGAACCACTTGCGGTGACCAGGAACGGTACTAATGGTTGGGACACCACGTCTACTGTGACAGAGACCACAAACGGTTGGGGATCGACCGCCTCTACTGCGCCGGCGACATCTGACAAACCAGTTACAAGTGTTGCATCTGCTCCTAAGCCTACAAGTTCCGTTATAAAGCCGGGAACCAAAATGAGCTGGGCGTCGATTGCTAAGCCCACTGCCGAGAAGTCAGAGCCACCCAAATTGCAGGCTGCTCCTGCTCAAGAACCAGCACCTGCTGTACCCGCGGCCTCTGCCTGGGGAGATGTGCCCACGGCCGATACGTCATTCTCTAATAACGATTTCGCAACGTCCGCCGAAGAACCCGAATGGAATACTCCTGCACCCCCGGCTCCTGACGACTTTGCTGACACGGCCGCTACAGCTCCTCTAACTTATGAAAATGTTGACAAGGTCATCAATGACGCGCCGCCACCGCCTTCTTCATCACTTGCATCTAACATTGACTCATCCACTGCTCCATCTATTTCGACCTCGTCGTCTACCCCTGCCCCATCTAAGCTTCCGCCTGGATTGTCTGCTAAGAATATCCCTGCCGGCGGCCGATCACCTGCCTATTCGCGAATTTTGAACCAGGATGCTCCTGTTGTCATGCCTGGATCTGTGCAGGCCCAGGTTGAGCGTGCAGGTCTCCAGTTCGGCAGCCTGAACTTGTCTGACGCTCCCGATGAGGAGAGTTTTGAAACTCCCAAGGAACAACTGTAAGTTTGTACGATTTAGTTGACATTTGAATATCGTCTCATGTCATTGTAGTGACACTCCTTCTGCGTCACAGAAGGCTACGCCCACTTATCAGCAGCCGCAGGACGTCCAGCCTGTTGATACTGCGTCACTGGCCCAGTCTGCTCCATCGCAGGTCTCTGCCCAGGGCTTGTCCGGCTTCGGTCAGCCTGCTATTCAGGCGAGCAGATACGCCCAGCCTCAGCAGGCGCCTATCCAGCCTCAGGCTCAGCAGAAGGGATTCGAGCCATTCTCACAGTCTCCTTATGGCGCTTATCCCACGCAGACCCACATTCCTGGCTTTGGCGGCTTCCCAAGCGATTACCAGAACCCATACGGTGCTGATCCTCAGCGACAAGGATACAACTACTATCCCTACCAGCAGCAAGCCGTTACGACCGCCGCTGCTCAGGACAGCTTGCAGCGCACCGCATCGACTACGCTTGAGCAGTTAACACCGTCTTCCGCTTCTACCCAGCCTACTCGCTTTGGCGTCGGGTCCGAGCCATCACAAACTTCGCCTGCTCCCACTGCCTCTCCTGGGATGTCTGCTCAGCACAATCAATATGGCATTCACCCATATTACTTGAGCCCGGCTTATACTGCGTATTACATGAACAATATGAACAGCTATCAAGGGTACTATGCCCACCAGCAGACCCAGCCGCAATTTAACCAGCAGAAATCGCTCTACGGCCAGCAGCAGTCTCCATTCTACGGTGACCATTACTCGCGGGCTCAGCAGCTTCAGCAGCAACAACAGCAGCAGGTGTCTCAGCAGTCGCAGCCGGTCCAGCAATCTACGCAGACTCCTCAGCAGGCGTCTGTCTCGTCGCTTGGCGGCATTCCCGATTTCTTGCAGCGAGATGATGCATCCAAGGCTGCGGGCGGCAATGTCAGACCCACGAGCTCGGCCGGTCAAACTCCTCAGCAACAGCCGCAGCAGCAGCCGAGCCAGATTCCTCCGCAGCAGCAGCAGCAGCAGCAGCCGATTCCACAGCAACAGAACATGTACGGCGGATTCTCTGGTTACGCGCCGTACGGCATGAGTCAGCAAGCCCGCCAGGGCGGCTGGGGCGGTTACGGCCACTAAATCTCGCGCATACTGCATCCGGCATGGCCACTCAAGAGGATCGAACGAGGAAATGATAAGGAAGCAAAAGTGAATTGTCTTTGTGTTTCAATACTGCGTTGTTAGTAGGATTAAGTCGCTATTTTTGGTGTCTCCCGGTCGTGTCTATGTTTATTCCTCTTTCTTTCGTTAAACTACTATGCTGGGCTCCGATATTACAATGATATATTATATATATATCATATTATATATAATTGCGGTTTGTGTTATAAGTGTGTTACTCTTTCTCTTTGGGTACTTTATTTCTGTCGCATCTGCTATTGTTGTTAGTGGTGTGTTTTGTTATATGTATTGATAAGTTTACGGTCCTAACGCTGACACAAACGCGACGGACGGGGAGGTGCGATAGTCAAATCGAATGAGTGAGGGTGCAAAATGTGTGTGTATAATTGAAATGAAAAGTAATTGCCAGATGTTTTGATTACTTTGATGTTCGTCATAAATAGTCCACTCGCCGTGAGAGACGAGCTGATAACAACGTGCGGCGAGGTTGATCATGCGGATCACACGAATGGCTGGCTGCATGTGCCTGCACGGGGCGCATGGTGTTAGTTCCCATAGGGGGAATCTAACGCATACTAAAGTCATGTGTTCCTATGCAATTGCGCCATCGCAAATGCTCGTTCTGGCAAACTGCGAGAGTACTGCTTGGGGCATGGGATTTTAGGAATCTGGTGTCGAGTGTACGTGGACCGAAGGAAGCGTAGGTGATGCCGTACCCCCAACCACTTACACCACTCCGGAATTTAAACTCAACCAACGCCGTGTTGCGTCCAGCTGTCACATAATAATCCCCCACGTCTTCGTCCCTCCTCCTCCCAATTCTAAGTAGGAATTCGCATATTCTTGGTGCTTAGCGTACCTATTACTATTCTAGTCGCCTTTGGTATGACTTTTTATTTCACGAATCTTGCGAGTCAGTGAAGGTTGGATTGCTAATCCACTGCCGAAGGACCACGATAGACGACCGAGCTTGCGCAAGGCTGGCAACAATGCCTATTCAGACGGTCAAGACAACTATCTTCGAGGGACAGAAACCTGGTACATCTGGACTCCGAAAGAAGGTATGTGTTTGATAGCATTGTACGCCGGGGTGCTACCTCTGCTGCATGAGTCTGCAGGTTTCTATGACGTCAGCGACAACTGTTGCACGTTAGTGGAGTGTCTCCGAGACGTGATGATTTGGAAGATGTAGTCGATCATGGGATTGGGCTAATGGAACGAAAGGTTACTGTTTTCCAGCAGCCGAATTACACGGAGAACTTCATCCAGGCAATTCTCCTTTCCATTCCTGAGGGTGCGGAGAACGCAACCTTGGTTATTGGCGGCGATGGCCGTTATTACAACAAGGAGGTCGTTCAATTGATTGCCAAGATCAGTGCAGCAAATGGTGTATGTTTTAATTTTATTTGGGGGACTGTGGTTAACCTAGACACTGTGGTCATGACGGTATTGCCTGGGCTGACGATGATAGGTCGCGAAACTTATTATCGGTCAGAACGGTATCTTGTCGACTCCTGCGGCATCGCATGTTATTCGCAAGTGGAAGGCGACTGGTGGTATTCTCTTGACTGCGTCGCATAACCCTGGCGGTAGGCACTTATCCATTGTAATCGCCGGTCTGGCCACGCGCTAATGGAATTTAGGTCCCAACGCGGATTTCGGTATCAAGTATAACCTGTCGAATGGTGGTCCCGCTCCGGAGAGCGTGACCAATAAGATCTATGAGGTTACTACCAAGATCCAGTCCTATGAGATCTCAGCTATTCCTGATGTATGTCAATTACCGTGACGAGTTCTTTGTGATCTTGGGTCTGACAATGGCAGATTGATCTGGCGACGATTGGTAAGAAGACATATGGCAACCTTACCGTCGAGATCATTGACTCAACTACGGACTACGTGGCGATGTTGAAGGAGATTTTCGACTTCGATCTTATCAAGTCATTCCTGGTGAGCAAGCCGGACTTTAAGATTCTTTTCGACGCGCTGAGCGGCGTTACTGGCCCGTACGGCAAGGCTATTTTTGTGGACGAACTCGGCTTGCCGGAGTCTTCGATCCAGAACTTTATCCCGCTGCCGGACTTTGGCGGCGGACACCCCGACCCTAACTTGACTTACGCCAAGTCGCTGGTCAACAAGGTCGACGAGGAGAACATTCCGTTTGGTGCGGCGTCTGATGGCGATGGCGACCGGAATATGATTTACGGCGCGAACGCGTTCGTATCGCCTGGAGATTCGGTGGCGATAATAGCGCACCACGCGGACAAAATTCCGTATTTCAAACAAGGCGGTGTGCATGGTTTGGCGCGTAGTATGCCAACCAGCGGCGCGTTGGACCTAGTTGCCAAGGCGAAGGGATTGAACCTGTACGAGGTTCCTACTGGTGAGCTTGGATTGCTGTGGGTTTCTTCAATCACGCTGACGACGATAGGCTGGAAATTCTTTACGGCCCTCTTTGACGCCAAGAAGCTGTCAATCTGCGGAGAAGAGTCGTTCGGCACTGGCTCGGACCACATTCGAGAGAAGGACGGACTCTGGGCGATTGTGGCCTGGCTGAATATTATTGCTGGTGTGGGCAAGGAGAGCCCAGGCGAGGAATCGATTGCTGCTATCCAGACTGAGTTCTGGAAGACGTACGGCCGCACGTTCTTCACGAGATACGACTATGAGGACGTGGACTCTGATGGCGCGAAGCAGGTGATTGACGAGTTGGCGGAAAAAGTCAAGAGCAAGGACACGTTTGTGGGCAGTAGTGTTGGGGACTTGGTTGTGGTTGAAGCCGACGATTTTTCGTACACGGACTTGGACGGGTCTGTTTCTGCTCACCAGGGACTCTATGTCAAGTTTAGCGATGGCTCGCGGATCGTGGCGCGGTTGTCCGGCACGGGCAGTTCGGGCGCGACAATCCGGCTCTACATTGAAAAGCATGAGCCGGACACGACCTTGATCGGGTTAGACGCGCAAGAGTACTTGAAGGAAAACATCCAGCTGGCGGTGAAGTTCCTCAAGCTGAAGGAGTTTGTTGGCCGGGAAGAGCCTGACGTGAAGACGTAGATGTATTTATGCGGGAGTGTATTTAGTTTCGTATGGAATTTTGGGTAGTAGTGATAGCCATTCGCGCAATAAACTGTACACTTATTTTTTTTCCCTGGTGGGACTGCGAATTGGGCTCGGAACGAACCGGTCTCGGTTGGCGTTTGGTGGGGTAGCCACCGTGAGAATTAGCCAACGAGGTTGATAGATAACTGGTGTGTTATCGGCCTGTGTTAGATGGTAGTCGGCAATTGACGGCAGGCCAGAGCTAGCGGGGCAACTTGGCCAGCCGGATACCTCGATAATCGCCGGACGAGCTACGAGGGGACGGCTGCCATGTTTCCGACGAGCGGCCCGTCGCCTCGAATGCTTCCTCGACCAAGGAGCACGTGACTTTGGCGTCCAACATCGATGGGGTTCGCGCAAACCTAAACTCACTTCCTCGTTGCTCATACAAAACCTCGGCGTCCCCATCGCAATCACAATTCATTTTGTTCTGCAGCTCTAACTGATCCCAACCAACCCAAACTGTTTTCCTTTTTGATTCACTACAACCATAATGCCCTCCGTCACTGATGTTCTTTCCCGCAAGTCCGGTGTCATCGTCGGCGATGACGTCTTGAACGTATGTCTGCGCAATTTTCTGCACCGCAAGCGGCCGCCGTCCTTATTCAGCCAATGCTTCGTCGTAGCTGATCCGATGCGTTCCAACTGACTCCAATTGGTCTCTCTAGCTCTTCAAGTACGCTCAGGAGCACAAATTTGCCATCCCTGCCATTGTGAGTGCTGTGATCCGATGCTCCTGCTTGTCTCTAGTGCTGTGGTTCCGCTAACAATACAGAACGTCACCTCTTCCTCCACCGTCGTCGCTTCTCTCGAGGCCGCCCGAGATGCCAAGTCTCCCATCATCCTCCAGATGTCCCAGGGTGGCTCAGCCTACTTCGCTGGCAAGGTGCGTGCTGTCGTCGCTGATTCCAATCAATCAATGCAGATTTTTCTAATGCGCCGCAGGGCGTCTCCAACACCGACCAGAAGGCTTCCATTGCCGGTGCCATCGCCGGCGCCCACTACATCCGCGCTATTGCTCCTGCCTACGGCATCCCTGTCGTTCTCCACACCGGTGTGTAATCGCACGACCTAAATTGCCTAACAATTGCTAACATCTCCAGATCACTGCGCCAAGAAGCTCCTCCAATGGATGGACGGCATGATCGATGAGGACGAGAAGTACTTCAAGGAGCACGGCGAGCCTCTGTTCTCTTCCCACATGCTCGACCTTTCGGAGGAGCCCAAAGAAGAAAACATCGCGATCGTCAAGAAATACTTTGAGCGCGTCGCGCCCATGAAGCAGTGGCTCGAGATGGAGATCGGTATCACCGGTGGTGAGGAAGATGGTGTCGACAACACTGGTGTCGACAATGCATCCCTCTATACCCAGCCCGAGGATATCTACGACGTCTACAGCGCCTTGTCATCCGTCGCGCCATACTTCTCCATCGCAGCTGCTTTCGGCAACGTCCATGGTGTCTACAAGCCCGGAAACGTCAAGCTCCAGCCCACCTTGCTCGGCAAGCACCAGGCCTACGCTAAGGAGAAGATCGGCTCCAAGACCGACACTCCTATTTTCCTTGTCTTCCATGGTGGCTCCGGCTCGACCAAGGAAGAGTTTTTCACTGCCATCAGCTTTGGAGTTGTCAAGGTCAACTTAGACACAGTACGTATCTTTGGGCCTGTATGGACCCCTGCTCATCGTGTTCACACAATGTAGGACCTCCAATATGCTTATCTCACTGGTATCCGTGACTACGTCCTCAAGAAAAAGGACTACATCATGTCCCAGGTCGGCAATCCCGATGGTGAGGACAAGCCCAACAAGAAGGTTAGTCCCGTTTACGCTCCTACTGTATATGATCTCGTCTAACAGAATCTGCAGTACTTCGATCCCCGTGTCTGGGTTCGCGAAGGTGAGAAGACTATGACGGAGCGTGTCAAGATTGCGCTCGAGGATTTCAAGGCTGCTGGCTCTGTCTAAACGGAATCTATCCAAAATCGAGGGAACGGCCAGAGAGACGGTTTCCTTGTTGTTCAACCTGCATGTTGATGCATTTCTAATAAATTGTAGTCGCTAATGATTTACATTTTGATTTACTTCCTTCGCTAGTGTGTCCATTGCGTTTGGGTCTACATATTCTTTATAGGGGCTACGACTATCCAACAAAAACACGTATCCTTAATACAATTCAGAGAGCTCGCACTTCGTGGCTAAGTAGACCGGAGCGTTTGTCGGCTTACCTCTCGTAGTAATTTATTAAGTTATCCTCTTCCTTGAACTCTCGATAGTTGGTGGTGCGAGGATCTGCAAGACGACTCGGCGCGGCAATCAGCCTCGCGGCAAGATGACGTATTCGCTTCTGTTGCGCTGTGCCCTGGCCGGTTGTCTGTCGTCATAGAAACTATGTAAGAATCATTGCGCGCATGCACTTGTGTACGTAACTACAGTATTGAAGCACCACTTTAGGCGTAAGCATAACTCCACTAACACATATGTGCAAGCCGCAAGCCGCGTAGAGTGATCGCTAACAATTTGTCCACAATCATCCATGAAGTGATCTGACGACGTGTACCTAGCATACACTGCATTTCATATCTCATAGTCCTTTGATCTAAGGATATTACATCTGTAAGAATTGTACAAAAGTAAATTTGCCGACAATGACGCTTTACTATACTTTGGTATGTTGTTCCTATTTGTGTTTTGCTTAACGCGGGATGGAATGGTGCTAACGTGTCGTGTGTTCATCTCGCGGGATGTGCCTGGACGGTTATCTTTGGCGCTTTCGTGTATGACTGCTGATATCAATTATCAAATGCGTGACTTTTGCGTACTTGATCTCGCTGCATGAGCTCTTCTTTTGCTGGTGTTGATCCCGTGGAGCATAATAGGCCACCAAGTAGCGAGGAATCTTTCTGTTCTACAGTCAGGTATCGCAAGACAGTCGTACACGAACGTCGACAAAGAGCTTGCCTCCTAGCTGCAATCCGCAAAAATGTGCACACTTAAACATGCAGGTCTTCGTCCTTCTATTGGTCGAGATGGTCGCGTTCTTCGTGCTCGTGACTCCGCTGCCGTTCAACATCCGCCGACGACTCCTCCATTTTATATCCACGTCCGACCTTATCGCGCGGACACAGTACACCCTCAAGATTGTTTTCGTGTTTATCTTGATTTTGTTTATCGATTCGGTCAATCGAGTGTACCGTGTTCAGCAAGACGTTTCCGCAAGCGGCGCGTCTGGAACCGTGATCACGACCGGCACTGACCGGACCGAGATCCAGGCGCGCAAGTTTTATTCGCAGAGAAATATGTATCTCTGCGGGTTCACGCTCTTTTTGTCGGTGTAAGTTTCTTTTTTCCTGATCATGCTGTCGAGAGGTGATGAAATGTGTTTAGAGACTTGGGCTAATTGGGTAAAAATAACTTAACAGCATCCTGAACCGAACGTATGTCCTCCTTGTGGAATTACTTGCTGCGGAAGACAAGGTTGCGGCCATGAAAGCTGGTGCCGAGACGGCTACTGCCAACTCGAAAGTTATATCGCTAAAGGACGAGGAAATCGACAGGTTAAGAGCCGAATTGAAGAGTAAGAACACGGAGTTGAAGACTAAGAATACCGATCTCGAGACGCTGAAGAAACAGTGCGAGGGCCTGACTGCTGAGTATAAGAAACTTGGAGATCAGATTAATGCTAAAGAGGCGCTCGGAGAGATTACCGACAAGAAGGATTTGTAAGACGTTTGTACGAATCTATGGACGATTGATACGATCGAGTTGTTCAAAATGACCAGGATGCTGGGCATGCTCTTTTGGGCAATATGTTCTAATTGAATATTAACATGCAATTAACCCTCCGCTTCGTATGCATTGCTCTTGTGCTTTGGCTTAAAATCAAAGCTTTCATGTGCAGGTCCCAAAAACATTTCACTGATCTTGATCCAATCTCTGTAATCACTGCTTCCCAACAACGTCTCCAACTCATTGCGTCCTTTCCACATCGGCGGCCGGTCCTGGATCTTAGGCGGCAACACCTCCAAAATCCCAACTGGAACATACCGACATGAGAACGACAAGAATTCACACAGAAACCTCCGACAGTTGTTAATCCCGTATTCATCTGTACCCCAGTGCTCAAGCCCGAACTGTGCAAATTTTCGAATCATATCCAGTCTCTCGGTCGCAGACTTGTCAAGGTATTGTCTTGCGTCGATCTCCTCGAAAATCCACGGCTTGATGAGCGCACCTCGAGCAATCATCACACTGTCGACATTGTAGTTCTCGACCGCATCCCACCAGTCGTGCCACGAATAGCAATCCCCGTTCCCGACAAACCAGACCTTCCGCCGCTCCCGCTGCTCTTTGTCTTTATCGTCGCGGGCCTCGTACAGGTCCTTTACCACCTGCGCTGTCTCGCTAATGTAATCCCAGTCGGCGACACGCGTATACCGTTGCTGTCGCGACCGGCCGTGTAATGTGATGGCAGCCACGTCGCCTTCGGTAACGAACCTGGCAACCAGCTTCTTCGCACTAGGATGACTATCTCGCGTGCCCATCCGGATCTTGACAGTCACTGGGACTTCGCCGCTGACATAATTCATCCCCTTCAACATCCGAATCAGCTTCGACCCAGAATCCAACAACGCTGAACCAGCACCGGATCTGTATATCAAATCAATCGGGCACCCGCAATTCAGGTTCACGTCCTGGATACCCCCGATCCCGGTGTCGCATGCGGTCGTGAGGACCTCGGTGGCTTTGACGGCCTGCCAAGGTTTCGACGCCGCGATCTGCACGCCGAAACCCGGAATCTCGGACGTGTGTGAGCGAGGGAGAGCCCATTCGCTTTTGGACCCTTGCAGAATTGGCAGGGCGAGCGCCATTTCCGAGTACGTCACGTCGGCGCCAAACCACCTGCAAAGCCGCCGGAATGGCAAATTTCCGACTGTAGTCAGCGGTGAGAGAATTTTGGCGTGGTGAAGATTAAGCGGTTTCTTTTCAGATGCGAGGAATGGTGGTTCGACGTACGTCGCTGCCAGATCCTTCTTGTCTTGGTCTTCATTGTCCTTGGTCTCAGTTCCTTGCTTTGATCCGTCGTTTGCAACCATGTCATGCTCTTTCAATGAATCCAGATATGGCAATATTTTATCGCTCTTTGGGACCGGGAATTTCTTCTTTTGCAGCGTATTCTGCGTGTCACGGTCAATTCTGTTGATCTCCCGTCCGGCAGTACCCTTCTTTTCCTCGTCAACGACTACCTTGCCGGCTTCGGCAAGATAATGCGAATGCAGCCATCGACACTTGAGTCCGGAGGGACAATATCCAATCGCATCAAACACGGGACAGGTACCCTCCAAATCAGCCGGTTTCGACGAAATGTACTTCTGCACATCATGCTCGAACTTACAGCTACCCACAAGTCAGCACTCAACTCATACATTGGAAATCAAATTCATTCGTAAAAACAGTAGGAATACGTACTCCTTGCCAAATCTGCAGGTACCATCGCCATCCTTCAGAGCCTCGCAGAACTTCACCGTTTCCCGCGCCTTCGCGAACCGACGATTCTTATTCTGCCCGCGCTCTTTCTTGCGTTTCGTACCGCCTGCTTCTGCGTCGTCGTCGTCTGGTTCGACCGAGACTGTTGTATTGGACGGTTTAGGAAGCAGAAATTCCGGTCGGATTCGAGCAACTCCCTTGTCTCGCGAGTCGACCTTGCGAGAACCGGTGTCGTCCAGTTTGACTTTTTTACTAGCTGGACCTTCTATATTCACCACGTTAGACACAGATTTCATACAAGTCTCGGAGTAGTGAATGATGATAATTTTCCAGGTACACTTTACGAATATGTACGTACCATTAGATATGCTCTCGTTCGACGCAGGAGAATTGTCCTTCTTTGCAGTACCATTGGTCCCCTCGACAGTCTCAATTACGCTCGAGCTCTCCATTTTAGTCTCTCAAAATTCCGTGGTTTCTGGCTGAGATAAATAACAGGCTACGAGACTGGAATATTTGCAACGGCAGGTCTCGAGTTCAGGCCGGGTTACTTTGTCCGCCACTCACAGGGACCATAACCACTATTCCTCTTTGGGACAAGGCTAGCTACATGGCCGTACCGTATGGTTTGCTGTCCTGAGACTTGACTGACTGAAATTATGCCGTAATATATCGGAGTTTTGCTGTTGCTATCTGACGAGGGCTGTTCATTGTGCTGAGGAGTGCCTGAACGCATTATTTTATGTACGTCTTACAAGAGGTAATGAACAACGAAGAGAGACTTGGCTACTCCTAAAGAGGAATAGCGAGCGCGATCCCAACGTTATCCTTCCAATGCCTTTAAACTTAAACTTTCAATCTCCCAAGCAACATTGATTGCCGAGTCTGGCGGAGATTGATGAGAGACGTGTCTGTAAACTAATAAATACTGTCCACGACTTTATCAAGAGAGCAGGACCGCGCATCGTCAGCGAAATGTCGGATCCACACGTACGACTATCAAGTCCCGCTCCACCGCACCGACGCGCGCTATCGCCTGGTCATGAAGCGGTAGTGCATGGGCCGCTCGAACTCAACACAAAGTACGCCTGCACACGACATTCAATGCCTTCGACGGTGTGAGAATATGGCTCGTTTGCTAATTACTGGAATTAGAATGTCGCATATTCAACCAGAGAAAGTGCCTGTGACACCGGCGGCTGAAGCTCCGTTGAATCTCGAGGAGTATATCGACCCTCATTTGTTTAAGCAACTCCCACCACTAGTATGTTCCACTCCTGTTGCTGACATGCGCTTTTGACATAAGGTGTATGGATGGTGCTAACATCCAGTTCTCTACTACACCACATGTGACAGACTTGCAAGCGTACACAACACACTCCCTCCTTGCGCGCCCAACCCTGTTCTCAATCGCACAGCTATCGCAACGCCTGCTAACAGCGTCCAACCCCACAGATTACCAACGGATCCTGCACCTGTGGATTCTCCGCCTCGCATCTCTGTCGCTCCTCAGCCTCCCGCTAATAGCCGAAGCCGAAGCACAAGCACTCTCAGACTTTAACACATCCGATATCTTCCGCACTAAGACTGGTCATTCCGTAATCCCATGGACGCTCCGCGTACTTCTGGTCAAGATCCAGACACAGGCTCATGGCCAACTCGGCATTGCGAAATACTACTCTCTAGCCCGTGAAGCTAGGATCGAGTCCTGGAAATCCGCCAAACGGAGCCCAGACGACCAGTCCGATCCGTCAGATCTGACTACGCAAAGGTGGGAAACAAGGCTGTTGAAGTGCGGCCTTTATATCGCCGCAATGCTGTCCCATATCAAGGACTTCGCTGCCGCGTTCGAACACGTTTCCGCGATGCTGGATTCGTGTCCGGCCGACGACGGGCACGTCGGCGCGAAAGTCAAGATCATGCAGGTCATGGCGTTGCTCTGCGTCGAGGCTGGCGACGAAACCCGTGCGGTGTTGTGGTTCGACAAATTGCCTAATCACACCGCGGATCCAATTCCAGAGACTCCGACCGTTTTGCTGGAGCAAGCTGCCGCGTCGCTCTCTGTCACAGAGCCGCCAAACGAGGACAAGGTCGAACGGGATACATTGTTTACGCCGACCGAACCCCCGCCGGCAACCGTAGTAACTGGCGGGACTACACATTTTAACACGGATAAAGGTGGCGATGCGAATGCAGCTGCATTGGCATCTGACAACGCCGGAAAATGCAATGTTGCGATAGCGTATTTGTACGACGGGCGTGTTGATATGGTATGTCCAGTCCGAATTGATTCGGCAGATTTCTAAAGCTAAATTTACCTGAATCTAGGCGCGAGTGTTATTTAAGGAGCTGATTGCCACTGGCTTCCGATTCACTGATTTGATCTTCAGTTTTTGCTTGTTAGACGAATTAAAGCATGAAATCCAGCGCATATCAGAGTACTTGTGATCATACTACTTACTCGTTGTCGTGGGATTACAATGTACGATAGCTAAATAGACAGGAACTATTTAATTGGAGTTATAATCCAATGTATTCGATTCGATTGATTCCAAATAACAAAGCCCAAAATCTTCTAACAGTAGCATATGATCAAGCAGATTTCTTCTCGTCTCGTATATCCTCAAATCGTCCAAGCCAACATTAACATTACCAAACAAAACAAAACAATCCAGATTAAAGTGGGCACTATGGTTCAGCTACAGCATGTGACAAAAGTTACTTGGGGCAAGACCCAACTGTGGACGACTTCGCGGTCCAAATACTTCGGCTTCCCACCAGCCGTCTTCCTGAATATGCAAAATCAGCAAAATGTCGCCCTTCCGGAAACTGACTTCCTCGGGAATTGCTGCTCTGTAGTCGTACATGGCTCGCGCATATGCAATTACTTCACGTCCGTCCCTGGAGTAGGCTGGGAGCTCCGTAGGTTGTGGTCGCATCTCCAATGCCGATTTGCTCTTCTGCCGGTTGTAAGTCTCACGATGTTGCAGACCAACACCACGCTGATACTGCTGCTGGGGAGGATCCTGCTCTGGCTCTGTGAGACTACTATCATACCTAGCCACACTTCTTGATGCTCCCCGTGGAGGCTGCTGCTGTGCTTCGGGGGCATATCCGTAAGCTGATCGCGGCCGGCCCGGCATGGACGTGTTCGGAGACGGTCGCCCGTCCGGAGATGGCGACATATTCCGACCGAAGTACATGTCTCCACCACGAGATGCTGGGCGATATTGTGGATGCTGCTGACGAGACTGAGGTCTGCTACCTGGCGATGCTGAACCATAAGCGCCTAGGTACTGACGCTGCTGCTGCGGCGACTGAGTGGACGCAGGTGTACGGGTTGGTGTATATGGATCCTGACGACTAACAGGACGTGCCTGTGTCATACGCGAAGGAGTTCCTGGCTGTGGACGGACTTGGGCCGGTGAAATTCCTCCCTGGAATATCTCTTGCGTTCTAATGGCATACTCATTGGTGGTCTGCCTCATTTCAGCGGACGTAATCGCTTGAGGAGGAACGGTCAATGATGAAGACTTGGGAAGACCAAAATTCGGCTGCGGGATTGGTTCGTTGTGGGAAGGCGGTGGAACATCGTTAAGACGTACTTCAGGTGAGTTAGATGGACTAGAAGGTGCAGAATATGACGGCACTCGTCGTCCACCATTAGATCTGTTGGCCGGCTTGATTCCTATTCCGTAATACTTCTCACCGGATTTCCCATCAGGAGACTTGAGATCAGCAAGAGCAGCGGCAATGGGGTCAATATTGGCGACATCGGCCTTGGCCTGGGATGCAGAAGCGTTAGCACCCCTCGGCTGGATCTGTGAAGAGGTGACATCGAACTGATTTGCGCCGACACTCAAAACAACATTCGCACGTGGATCAATCGGTTCGTCGCCTTCAAGCTCTCCAGTAGGATGCCTATCATATATTGACCTGTCGCTCCTTGATGGCGTTTTCGAAACCAAATTCGGTTTCCCGGACGATACCGAGGACTTTGTAGGGGAAGATGAACGAGTGTCGAGCCGCTGTGACGTGTTTCTCTTGTTGCCATAGGAAGTAGTATAAGACTTCGTCGGCTCATCTTCAACCCAAGCTGTTTGGATCTCATTCTTGGATCTCCGTCTAAATGGCGAAGTCCATCCACTCTTCGTCTTGGTTTCTTGCGTCGGTCTCTTGCTCTCGAGTTTCTTCACCTCAACCTCATTATCCGAACCCGATGAAATCGTAGTCGGATTGGAGTACACAGATTCTCCAGACATACTAACTGGGCGATGAACCGGCGAATGTATGGGTGAGCTTTGGGCACTTGACAAGTCCTCATCAGGATACGGAAGCACCACACTGTCCAGAGGTTTTCTGCTGGTCATAAACTTCGGGGTCGTGTCTGCTTTCACAGCTCTTGCAGTTCGCGTCGGCGAATCGGAGTCATTCACTGGAGTATTTCTTGACTTCTGTGGTGTGACCTTAACAGGAGTGTTACGATCAGAGCGAGGATTGCCAGCCATAGTTAGCGATGCCAACATAGCATCAATCTGAGCGGTATGAGGCTGAGAGCTGGACTCTGATATTTCGTCATCGATGTTTGAATCAGTTTGCTCTGCACTGACGGACGCTGCTGTGCGAGGCTGGGGAGAGCTTGTTCTGAACTGAGGATTTGTCTGCCGCGGGAATTGTGCAAGTTTGTAGTTGTCATGGTCAGGAGTAAAAGATGTGCCGTCCATGAAGTTGATATAATTTGGCGAGTCTGCTGACGTTAGCTTACCCTTCAAGCATTAACGGGTAATTACCTCACCTGGAATCTCTTGACCGGTTCCTCTCTCCTTCACAAACGCTATGATATCTTTCTCAATCTCGCAATTTTCTAGCGACAGACGTATATTCTCGCAAAATTCGTCGTCGGAGACGCACACAGTAGACATAATGTTCGTATATGCCCACAGATTCGACTTGAGAAAGTCGATTCTCTCCTCTTCCAAGTCTTGAAATTTCTGAGTCATCGATTAGCAACGCAGCTTTGGTGCCTGCCATCACGGTACGACGTACATCACAGCCGGACTTCCACTCACGGTTCCACTTCTCTGTAGTTTCAGCTAAATTTCTCAACGACATCTGATAATCGCGCCTTGAAGAGGTGACTGCAATCTGCGCCTTTTCAAGTTTGGCGTTGTTCCTCTCCAACTCACGTCCCATAACCATATTCTGTTGTGCGATGTATCCATTGATCTTGTTACAGTCGTTCTCATATCGATCGCGACTTTTTTGAACAGCAGCCTGTTGCGCGCTTTTGGCCTTTGCAAGCTTATCGAGAGTGGTCTGCACGACCTTGCGTCGGTCCCGCATACCCGCGGCAAATGCAATCAACGGATCCTCAAGCTCAGTCTTGACTTGCATGGCGGTGTTGGCGTGCGCTTTGCCCATCTGTTCAGTTTCGCCGCGGACGGTGTCGAGTGAAGCGCGGAGAGTGCCTAATTCGTTGGCACCAAGCGCTTTACGGGACAGGGCCAGGAGACGACGAGAATATTCCTCCTCAATCAGAATCCTACGCTGGCGTTAGTGGATGATTCGATAACTGTCAAATCAATGCGCACCGTTCTTTGTAGAATGATTTGATTTCCTCGCATGTTTGTTTTGCTTCTCGCATGCGCTGAAACATCACCGTCACGCCATTCTCCTCCATTCCCTGTCCATCGTCAATATTTCGTCGTTTGTTGAATATCAGTCTTCCACGTACCCAAAAGTTATTGGAGAATGAGAGTGGAACGGTCGGTGTAGTGTCAGAGGCCGGCATTTTGTCGATCACAACTCGCCGTTGACGGTACGTTCTTCGCTGAACACGATTACGGCAAAAAATCCGTTCCTTGAACTATCAAGTCAATATATTACGTAGTAGCTGGAGGCTAAGCTCACTGTAACGATGCTGTTATAGGGATAACGACAATCGAAAAGTATGTTCCGTCAGAGGCGATCCACGGAAGCTGCGCTGTGTCCAAGTCCAGCTGGATCACTACGCACTGAGCCGTTAAGCGCCGGTGATGACGAAAACTTCGACCGACGGTACAAACAGTCGCCGCACAAAGTTGCGGTGGGGCAAAGATACTCGGTACGAATAGTTCGGCGAGCAGCGCTATCCTGCGCGGTGAGGCACGCCAGTTTATTTACACATTCATCTGCTGAAGAAAGATGTAAACAAACCTTAAAATTCCAGTGTCGTCACGACAACCACCCTACCCCTGCAATGGGGTTAGGGCTGCATGTAATAGGTTTGACGCGAAGACGTCAGTCCTTGTTACGCGATCCCCTCTCCTCCATTTGCCCTCGCATTTGGACTCGCGACCACTTATTCCAGCAGTACAAACCGCTTGTAATAGTCGAAGGGAGCGTTTAAGTTATAATTTTCGACATGCCTGGACGCCGGCGATCACGAAGAGATGTAGGACTATTAATTGACGACCGTTCAGGGCCGGCTCGACGCGCAATTCGAAACAATCGAGAGCCCGATTTTGTAATGCACTGTATATGCTAATGACTTTTCTTGCAGGCATCGGATGGTGACAATGACAATGAATTCGCGTATGACTCAGACGCGCCTCGATCACGCACCCGACGCCGTCGTAACAAAGAACAAGATGCTGGTTCGGCCAGGACTCCTCGCGTTGCCCGTCGTTCAGAAGCAAATGAGGCAGATGTTACGATACTAGACGGATCTAATGACGGATCTGCACAAACAAACGGCAGTGCGGGACGTGAAGCTGGTGACGAGATAGCGCGTATGGCGAAACGGCTCGTCAGGATGGCGCTCGCGGGTGAACAAGCGCGTAATCCGTTGCGCAGAACAACGGTTAACGAAAAGAGTACGTACCAGAATTTTGGCGGTCTAGTGTTTACGAAGCAACGCGTCTAACAAAATCTAGTCCTCGAAGCAAGCCATCGCCGCGATTTCCTCTATGTTTTCGGCGAATCGCAACGTCTTCTCATGTCCACCCTAGGCATGAAACTCGTCGAGTTACCCAACCGCACCGTTCCCGTTCGCGGTACCAAGAAACGTGGGCGTCTTGTTAAGCCTCCGCCTTCGAGCTCGACCAAGTCGTATATTCTTACCTCCAATCTTCCAGAGCCATTTCGAAAGCTCGATGTATTAAAGCCGAAGAGTCAAGGCGATGCAGTGTACAATGGCATCGTGACTACCGTCTGCAGCGTTATTCTTCTTTCGGGAGGGCAGATCACAAGCGCCGGGTTAATGAAGCATTTGCGAACGCTCGGTATCGATAAGGAGACCCCACTCGGCGGACAACCTACAGATGAAGTTTTAAAGTTGATGGTAAAACATTTATATCTTGAACGCGAGAAAGAGGATGACGCTATGGGAATCGATACCGGTGACTCGGTGTGGACGTACTCGATCGGACCGCGAGCGAAGGTGGAGTTGACGGAGGATGCGGTTGTAGACTTCGCGATAAGCGTGTATGGAAATCATGCAAATGACAACCTGAGAGAGCGGTTGAAGAAGGCATTGAAAGAGGCTAAAGATGCTTTAGAAGATCAGAAACACGTCGGTGACGTTACTGGAGAGCTTGAGGCTAAGTTGCCATCTATCAGCGCGAAGAAGAAGCCAGGCAAGCCACGAAGCAAGAAGGCGAGAATGGCGGCGTTAGAGCAGGATGATAATAGCGCGGAGGAGGAGGACGAGGAGGACGAAGAAGAAGAAGCGGAGGAGGGCAGTGACGAAGACGAGGAGGAGGATGAGGAAGTGAGTTCGTCTGGTGACGAGGGATCAGGATCAGAATAAGAAGTAGAGGAGCAATAGAAGCAGCAGGTCGACGATTTCCATGAGGATGGTGATGGTGCGGAAGTTGAATATGGATACAGTCTTAGACTAATACGGGATATGAAGTATGCGATGTTCATTTGTATATTAGAAGTCTAGCCATAATGTGATGATTCTTGTTCTATCGGCTCATTCGGTAGTCATATTTTGCTCGGACTGAACCATC
The DNA here is from genome assembly GCF_029532465.1 of Lipomyces tetrasporus. Classification (NCBI taxonomy): domain Eukaryota; kingdom Fungi; phylum Ascomycota; class Lipomycetes; order Lipomycetales; family Lipomycetaceae; genus Lipomyces; species Lipomyces tetrasporus. Next base: position 443,230 of record NW_026611602.1, read on the forward strand.
CACATTGTACCAAGATTTGTCCCATGCACTCCACCTACGAAGGCATGGGCGCTAGCGTCAAACAAGACTTATACATATAACGCGTATACTATATCCCTGTATATATTGATATCCCTATGAAGGTACATATAACATACACAACAAATGGAAGTAAACTGTTAATTAAATAGAAATTGAAAAGTGCAAACACCCCTTTCATATCATAAACATATACCAGATACTACAGGACAAATACCAACGAAACACCTTTTACTTCTTGCCAGCCTTGATGGCAGCCTTGGTGACCTTGCCAGCACCAGCCTTGTCAGTCTTGACAACGGACTTGATGACACCGACAGCGACGGTCTGTCTCATGTCACGGACGGCGAAACGGCCAAGAGGGGGGTAGTCAGTGAAAGCCTCAACGCACATGGGCTTGGACGGAATAAGCTTCACAATGGCGGCATCACCAGACTTGAGGAACTTAGGGTTGTCCTCCATCTTCTTACCGGAACGACGATCGATCTTCTCGACGAGAGTGTCGAACTTGCACGCGATGTGGGCAGTGTGGCAGTCGAGGACTGGGGCGTAGCCAGCACCGATCTGACCAGGGTGGTTAAGGACGATGACCTGGGCGTTGAAGGACTCAGCAGCCTTGGGAGGATCGTTCTTAGTGTCACCGCAGACGTTACCACGTCGAATTTCCTTGACGGAAACGTTCTTCACGTTGAAGCCGACGTTGTCACCGGGGAGACCCTCAGCGAGCTGCTCGTGGTGCATTTCAACAGACTTCACTTCAGTGGTGACACCAGCGGGAGCAAAGGTCACGACCATACCAGCCTTGATGGCACCAGTCTCAACACGTCCGACGGGCACAGTTCCAATACCACCGATCTTGTAGACATCCTGGAGGGGAAGACGGAGTGGCTTGTCGACGGGGCGCTGAGGAGGCTCAACGGCGTCAATGGCCTCAAGGAGGGTCTTGCCCTTGACAACACCGGCCTTGGTCTCCTTCTGCCAGCCCTTGTACCAGGGGCAGTTGTCGGAAGCCTCAATCATGTTGTCACCGTTCCAGCCAGAGATAGGGACGAAAGGAACGGTCTTAGGGTTGTAACCGACCTTCTTGATGAAGTTGGAAGTCTCCTTGACGATCTCATCATAACGAGCCTCGGACCACTTGGTGGTGTCCATCTTGTTGATGGCAACGATAATCTGCCTGACACCGAGGGTGTAGGCGAGAAGAGCGTGCTCACGGGTCTGACCATCCTTGGAGATACCGGCCTCGAACTCACCAGTGCCAGCAGCAATGATGAGAATGGCACAGTCAGCCTGGGAGGTACCAGTGATCATGTTCTTGATGAAATCACGATGACCAGGGGCATCAATGACAGTAACGTAGTACCTGGGAGTCTCGAACTTCCAGAGAGCAATATCAATGGTGATACCACGCTCACGCTCAGCCTTCAACTTGTCCAAAACCCAAGCGTACTTGAAGGAACCCTATAGATACGTTAGTGGTTACATTAGTAAATCACAATAATCGAAACGTACCTTGCCAAGCTCAGCAGCCTCCTTCTCGAACTTCTCGATGGTACGCTTGTCAATACCACCGCACTTGTAGATCAAGTGACCAGTAGTGGTAGACTTGCCGGAATCGACGTGGCCGATGACGACGACGTTAACATGAGTCTTTTCCTTTCCCTACAGCGATTATTAGCAAACTGATCCGACAACCAATATAAACTATATTGCTAAGCGGAATCAGGGAATCATAGTTCGAAAGCAGATCAATAATTTGTTAATGGATTACTCTTGGGCAGACGGATGCAGGTCATTGTGGAGACAGGAAAAATTTATCACTGATAAGACTACTGCAGATTGTCCCAATCGATCGCCACCTGAATCCGATTCCGCTACCACTCACAAAAGAAAGAACTTACCATTTTGGAAATTTAAAGCGGATGTATAAAAGATAAGTGGATGGATTTAATTAAGATTAAAGACACTCAGATGGAAATGCTATGATTTCGGGTGTGAGTAGACAAAGAAAAAAAAAGAAGAAAGAGAGTGGAATTGTGGCGGATGGAACAGAGCTTTATAGGAAGGTACGGCATGGCGCCGTTGCCAGGCCCACGCTCAAAAAAATTTTCTTTCTTGCTGTTGCGGGTAATCGCACCCAGCGTACGTGCCGCACAATTTGCGCACTTGTGCCCCTTCCGGCACCAATTGCCGCTTTCCCGACAAGGAAAGTCGTAAACATCGTACAATTCGTGTGTCGTCCGTGTTCCTGTCCTACTTCGTGGCACTTTCTGCTTGTTCGCCGTGGCCACTCGGTCGACTACATTGCAAATTTTCTTTCTAGCATTATCCACAGACTCACCGCCTGCTTCTCTTCTACACTGATGACCACGGACAAGGACTCCACGTACCTGGGATCGGCCTGTAAGTTGTCTGTGGCGGTGGCAATCCATGGATCGCCAAATTCATGTGCTTTCTCTGCAGCCTTTTCTCCGAAGTTCGTGTGGCTTGACCACCCACGTCCCTGTGCTCGCAGCCACACATGTGGGTCGTGACTGCTTTATGGCGAGGGCTAGCGAGTTCTCGTGTAGGGTTAAACATGTGGCGGTGAAGGAAACATGACCGGAACAGGAAGGCTAATAGATGAGGCTGGTGCCCCGCTCGGTCCACCCGCACTGTGGCGTCGCCCAAACTTCTATCTCAAGCAAGGCTCGGCGTTACGCTGCTGGAAACGCCACACGCCCAAGCAATTTCTCCGCATTCTTGCATATCAGACCTTGACGCGTCAGTTGAATATAAGACCCGCCGGGCTACCGCTGTTTTCCTGAATGTTAAAACTAATATATTACACCTACTCATCTGTCAACGCGAAATCTCGTCGGTGATCTTGGCCGATTGACATGAGTGGTCACCACGTCCGTCCTGTTACGCTGACGTCTGGGATCAACTAATGTAACGGTTATTTTTGTGAGAATGAATTCATTTTTCGAAGTTGTAGAAGCAACTTCACGTCTTAAGGTGTGCATAAGTCAATCGTAAGCGCGCGGTTGTGATAGTCCAAAAGGCTAGTTCTCTATTAATTTAGTTACTAAATAGATCATTGACTATTTCGGCTTATTACCTTAATCTGTGTAGGCTTCAATTACCATGAAGAAACGTATTCGACGGTCGGTCAAAGGCAAAGCTTTGGTAAAAAGCTCCACAACAATCTCTGTCGTATGACTGTACCTAAGATCTCAATATATCCCGAGTAAAATTGAACGCATTGTCAATGTTTTGACTTGTTAACTATCAACAGGATTGTGAACCATTCAATGCAGCTCTGATTGTCCTCAAAGATTTCTGTTGTTGGGACTGCTTATACCGCAGAAACCGTCGTAGGTATATCCCCTCCTGAGCGCCATGGTTTGGTTCCAGTCAATCCGTTTGGATCATAGTGTCATAGAGATGATAGGCCAAGAACAGGATCCGACATTCTTGCTGAGGGCATCGCAATCAATTGCTGACGTAGGTAACCTGAGTGCCCACTTACGAATGCATCTCGTGCACATATCCACTGCCAAGTAAGCACCTTTTTATTATTGCATCAAGAGTAACAAAGATCGACATACGCCTATAAGTAAAAGATCTAAATCCTAACCGATTCCCAATTCTATGCTAGAATAACCAAACAAATAATATCTATTCGAACCATCTCTGCAGCTATATTTCTAGTGGCTCCTTCCTCGCGCTCGCGCTGTCGCGAATCAACCGTTGTAGGAATATCCCTTCTCCACGAGTCCACCATTGTCGCTGCGCAAACCTATTAACCTTCTAGCCCATCCGAATCCGCCATTAATGAACGCGTGCAAATAGGGCACACGTCTTCGCGAGACCGCGAGCACGTAGACCATAACCATTACTGTGAAAATCAACGCAAACATGCCGAACGGCCCAAGCGTATCCGCGCCGCCTCCTTTTGAACCGGCCTTAGCACACGCATGCGGAGTTCGAGCTTCAAAAAAGTATGCACACTCATTTACTTGTCCGACAAAGTTCAGTGCAATATGTGATAACAACTCACGGTCACATGCTAGCGTGATGATGGATGATTTTCTTAGATTCGGGGCCGATGGGCATGGCGAGCCGCCCATGTATTCCAGGACTAGTCGTCGCCCGCGGAAAATAGGATGTGAAGAAGCCTCGCCTATTGAAAACTGTTCGCCAGACTCGGACGTATAGTACGCCGAGACGTTCCGAGGATCGGCAATACCAGAGAACTTGCCTCCAGCTCCAAGCACTGGCGCGCATATGTTCATTGTGAAATTGTGGCCGTAGTCATGGCCGCGGACGTGGAAGTCAGATCTAGAGGTCCGTTAATTCTGTCCACACCCGGATATGGTTGCAAAGTATATCAAATCATACTCATCGACATCCTTGACTCTCGTCAACCCACGAAGATCAAAGAAGTTTCCTGTATGCGGAGCAATCGCAGTGCACTCCTGCAAGTCATCTGTAGTAGTCTCAGCATTCTTGTCCGAGGAATGCTGTTGCTTGTTCTTATCCGGAACAGTAGCACGCTTTTGAACTTGGAGATCAGCTGCAACACCAGCCGCCGAGGTTGGGGTTGTCAATATCACCAGGGCATATAACATGGTGCTAATTCCGAGAAGTCGAATGTTTAAGGCGTGCATTGTGAACTGTATGATTCAGCGTGAATAAGCGTGAGATGAGACCCTATGAAATCTAGACTAGGTTCGCCGCGCGTAGTGCATTTGTGTCGAGCGGCGAGAAATAAAAGAATGAGCTATCAAGCTGCGAGAATGAGCTAGTCTGCCGTGTAGACGGACACGGTGGAGTTGATACAATATGGCTACACCCCAGCGGTAGCTGGAGCACTAACAAAACGACGAACCGGGTCGATTGGAGGCACGCGAACGACCAAATAATACGTTCCAATTCAGTGCACGGCAGCCCTAATTCAGGCCGATACCGAGCAGTATATGCCAAAGGATGAGAATATGTTCTTGAGCGGAACAGGCTAGCCGATAATGAAGGATGCAGCACAGCAGCTGGCAACCAAAGGACCACTTGTTGTCTGCTCCGGGCTGCGCAGCCAAAACGACGCATCTTCAAGTGTCCCAGCAAACCGCAGCTAAACGCGCTCACCGCTAACCATGTAAAGTTCTATGCACTATCCTCTGTTGGGACTAGACTATGCGGCGATTTGTGCACTAGAACTTCTTTATTTAGAGTGGCCCTTTTCAATCGGACACATAGCAAAAAAACCATTGGGACGTTACACGCTATTCTACTTCATTTCACTCCGATTGGAGCTTATAACCAAAAGAGAAATAGCGTATGTAATCCCAATAATTTTGTTAAAGTTCAATTCAAGTTGAGATCTTGCTTCCCTTGTAACCAAAACCAGTGACAACTAATGAGATCTGCAACCACATAGTGCGTCTCTATTTGCCTACGTAATTTGTTCAGCTCAGGTATTTGTCATGTTATCTTCTCTTAACTATATTACCACCCGTTTTATGACCAAAGTGCCGCCACCAAGGGATCAACATCTCGATCGGCGAGTAAAGAATTGCCGCATATCATATCCATCACCACATAAGAAATTATTCATACTACTGATCTTCAAAGTATCACGAAGTCCCGCGGCTGGCTTGTAGGTCAGTTGATGGAGATCGACATTCGATTTGGGCCGATATGACTATCAGTGGCTAGTCGCGCTACACTGTGATTGGATTACCTGACTGTCGAGCTGGTGATCGGATCTATATATGGCAATCCTCACTCTCACGGGAACGATCCGTATACTAAATATTTGCGCAAGTTACGCAGGCAACAATATCAAGGCTTACGATCTCAAACTATAATAGTGGATAGTAACATATTAGAGGTAACTCCCGATGAGTAGCACCTAATCAACACTATAAAACAAAACTAGACAACCTGAGATACACAACAAATGAACGAGCAAAACCGAAGATAAATCGAAACATTCCCAGGATTTGCACAACTCGCATACACAAAATTTACAGTAGCATAAACCAGCATGAAACTCCGCGTGCTATCGATATAGACAAACTCCTCTTTTTTCGTTCACCTCCCATGTACTTTGCTAAACAATCCAAAATAGCACGCGTGATAGTTAACCGTATATTATTCTCCAGGTAATGGCCCGCTGACGAAATACCGCCTTGGGTCAAGTGACGAGACGTCCGCGCTCTTAGCCTCGCCCTCCAGTAAAATTTCCGCCATGACCTTCCCTGTTCCCGGAGCATTATTGATCCCCCAACAACTATGTCCACTTGCCATGTAAAGATTCTGTGAGTTCGTAGGGCCTATTAAGGGGCCAGACGTGGATGGCACATCAACTACTGGCAGATAGCATGCTTGCCGCCGGGTAATCCTACCGCCTTGTAACTCCTTGCTGACTATGCCGGCGTATTTGACCAGTTCCTCACATCGCTCCTTCAGAACTTCGACGTCGTCGGTAGTATCGGGAACTTCGACATAATTGTCCCCCTCACCGCAGATATAGACTTCCTCTCTGCGGGCGTATATTTCGGGTGATATGTACTTCCCTTTGGCAAGTTTAAGCTCGGTGAACAACGCATATGCAGATACAGGTCGAGACGGAGTGATGGTGATGGAGTGTGCACGTAGACCGGACACGGGGCATGTGGGGAGAAGTCGCGAAGTCCAGGGACCGACAGTGATGACAATTTTATCGCCCTTCAGGATATACGACTGCCCATCCGCAGAGGCTGTTGACTCGGACGAAACTGACTCTGCGGATGAGCCGGCGGGAGCGTAAACCACTGATTCGACGGCATTACCTTTGGGCGAGTAATTTAGCTTCTGGACTTTACCCAGCACCAGATTGACAGCACCGGATTCCTGCGCCCGTCGTAGCATGAACATTGTGAACTTGTATGGATGGACCTGAGCTGTCGAATCTATTCCCGAAAGGGATGACCAGCTCTCCATGATGTCAGACCGGACCCAGTCTAAGTCATCCGGAAGACCTATATCGATCGGTTTCTTTTTGGACACCCGAGCTGTTTTGGATAGATTGCCTTCCAGTGAGACCGTCTGCAGCCGTCGGTACGCCCATTCGTCGGCACCGTTGTATTGGTCCGCAAGCTCCTCGTGGAGCTGAAATGAGAGCGGAACAAGTTGTGACGGGAACGCCCATAGAGCAAGCAAACCACCGGCCTTTCCGCTGGCACCGCTCGCAGGTCTAGTGGATTCTATTATTGTAATTTTGTGGGTTTTGGATGAGAACTGTGGATGTCGTGTGAGGTAGTAGGCTGTGCAGACGCCTATAATGCCGGCTCCTATTGCGACAATTAGCTCCCATTATTGGCAGGATCAATTATCGCCCTCAGCTGCAATCTCACGGATTCAGCCAAACGCAACTACAATCCATCATGGATATCAGATAATACATACCGACTATGATGATGTGCGTTCGCCCATCGTCTGAGGGCGCTGACGACGGCATTCCGGGATTGTTGGAGGGTACCGCCTTCGCGGTTGACGCAGACGGCCGCGACAAATTTTGTGTCGTCGATAGCTACGGCCGTAGCACGATGACCTTAACTAAGACGTATATGCCGGCGGACTAACGAGTCGGCAAGACTGAATTCGATGTGTGCTCGACCAGATGCGGACTGGAAGATGCAAAATTGCGAACGGAGAAGGCGATTAGAGGGACAGTAAGGTCACTTTAGTGTCAAGCATGCAAGACCAAGACCAGGATCACGTCGAAGAGGATCTTAGGATACGAGCGGAGGCGCTGGCTGGGAAAACCACAAATAAGAGGCAGAATAGGTTGTGCTGAACAGTAGACCAAGGTCCGTGGACGAAAACGTGATGGACAGTGGTCCAGTGCTACGAGTGGGCAGTGGAATGGTTGGCAGGAGGCAGAAAAGCAACAGGGTCGAAGGCGCGCCGGCGACTCGCGCTACAATCCAAAGACAAGACTCAGAAATGTGGTGTGACCACCAGCCACGCCCGCGCCGCACCCTACCCGCCCCAGGTCCAGCCACACACACGGAACTTACGTAACTAGCCCCCACAAAGAGCTTTCGTTTGCTCGCACACACTATAAATTATTAAATAGACCTCTGGCCTCTCATCTGTAGCTATTTTACAAAATCATCGCACAGTGCGTGCTGCTACGCCGACTTGGTGGCCGGTTACATTCAGATGACGCAATTGCAACGGCAGTGGAGTGACAGCGGGCAAGATGGCCTGACCGCGGCTGCCATCATAGTACATCACTGCCGAGGACGAGACCGAATGTGTGTGGCAACAACGCGAACCTCACCTCAACGGTTTTTCAATCCTCACGCGTACCTCGCATTTCCCAGCAGGACCTGCTCCGTCCTCCTCCTTGTGATGATCGAGATCAGAGCAATTAAAGGTGAAAATCATGTAATTGGACATTAACTCTCTGTGCCTGCTGGCATCAGAAACAGTCTCACACCCAGTAAAACAAACAAATGCCATTACACCGGAACGCCTTGAAAAGTCCCTCGCTATATATGTAGCCATTTTGCAGCTATCATGCTTCCCATCGGCCCACTCGAGTCCTATCGAACATAGTCCGGCAATACAGATGGCAATCACTTCTTCAGGCGGTAGCTTCCACTCACGAACTCGAGCTTCTCTTCAGCGACCATCACCGTTAGAAAGTCGCGAAGTTCATCGACGCTGCGTGAGTAGCCAACTTCTTTTGGAATCAGCATCTTCAAGAACGATTGTATTCGATCGATCGGCAGCGCCGGTATGTTTGTCAGCATACCATTGACGTATGACCTTTTAATAGTTAGCTAATATACAAGCTGGACGGCACCAGTAACATACCAGTAAATGCGCATTTCCTCGGTGGCTTTCTCTTCGGCAGTCTGGACGGACGACTCGGCCGCATCATCGAGTAACACTATTTGCAATACGGCGATTAGTATGCACTTATCAGATACCGAGTCATCATACTTTTCTTCTTGCGCTCCTCAGCACGTTCGAGAAGGATATACTTATCCTTGCAAGTCTCGTCCTCCTTTAATACATCGTTTTTGATCCAGAAGCCGAGCGCTCGCCGTGTCATTGCCTCATCCAGGTTCAATCGCGCCATAAGTTCATTCAGAGTATATGTAGCTAACGCGCGTCAAGACTGTTCTATGAAACATGTATCATGGCATACATACGCTTGTCCTGGAACAGGTAAATCATCGATGCGCGATCGGGCGAAACTGTGAAGTCCAAAGTGCGGTCTTCCAACTCCAAGGTCACGTCAACCGTACCAAGCCGCTTCAACCACGTAAGTTTCCGAGCAGACTTCAGAATAGAAAACTTGGCGGAATAGCGATTCAGTTGCCTAGTCATTGTGTTAGCAAAATTCCATGTGATCTATGTACAGATTCGGACTTACTCTTCAATGACAGGTGGTAACACAAGATCCTCGTCACGGAAAGCGGGCCAAAACAACCTTGACAGCATACTAGCATGCACAATACCGGCTACAGGATAAGTGCCAGGCGCTACCGTCGTTGGATCATGAATGTTCGAATCCACCCGTTTACTTTCCAAAATGTCTTTGACCATCACGTCACTGTTGTGCAGATCGGATTCACCAAACAGAAGCTTGAGTAGCTCCAGATGCATCATCTCTCTGTCAATTTCATAATTCTTGAGCTCTAGGAGTCGGTTTGCCAATACCACTACAATCTCCTTGACAAACACTTCCTTGTTATCGTACAGTGACAGCAAAGAGCCAATGAAATCTGACGATCGCTTGTTTCTAAAGTCAGGTGCGGCATCAACGGGATCCGGAACCCAGTTCATGTTAAAGTAGTCATTATCGTCGACTGCATCAGCATTTTGAGCACCAGATGCAGCAGCAAGCTCTTTGCCCAGTTCGGAAAGATCGCCCGTATTCGCATCCTCCACTTCGAGCATTCCATAAACAATACACTTGACAGTATCTTCTCGGTCCCGTAAATATCGGCGAATTGGACGGGACACTTTATCTAACAACACCCCTCGTGGTTCTAGCAGTCTGAAAACCTTGATTGTTGACATGTAGAACGAAATGATGTCCGATGTATTGGCTCCACAATGTAGAAGTCGAGCATGGCAAGCATTCTGAAACGCCGTAACAAGCTGCGCGCGGTGTTCTTGCGTTCGCAAACACATCTTGAGATATTCAAGGGCCGGTATTGAGTCTGGAAAGTAGATAACCATATCAAACGCTTCCTTAATACTGGAAAATATTAGTACACGCAATCAAAACCTCGCGAATCGAACGTACCCTAGTTTCACGAGACTTTCTGTAGCTAATTCGAAGAGCCGTGCTTCAAGCAATTCATCTCTTCGAATTAGGGTAGCGATACATCGAGATATGGGTCCATATATCAGATCCTTCAACTCCACCATTAAGGACTCCTGGCGCTCTTCTTGCTCCCAGATCCTTGCATATTGCCGTGACACGTACCGCGGTATAAATGTGTGGTAGACGTCGGCCACAATGCGCTCCATGCGGTCCTGCACTCCTAAAATATCTATTTGCTGTCTGATCCCAGTCAAGAATGCCAGACGCTTGGGCTCATCTTCTTCTCTATCAACAATCTGCTGCTCCTCGTTCCTGCCGCAGGCTGCTAGCTGATGCTCGACAAGCAAATGTGCCATTAACTGAAACTCATGGTCAGACAATGCGATATCTATCATTGCATTGAGTGAATGTCGGAACCGTATCCGTGCCAGCATATCCTCTTTGTTAGAGTTCTCAGCGTACAAGAAGGATATGGGAAACATGTAGTGGTGCAACGCGTCGCATAACGTTGATAGAACTCTTCTCACACTATTGCCAATCGAAATAGGGTCAGACATAATTCCAGGAATGTCGGGACTCTTAATTGCGCGTAGTCCATGCAATGCAAAATGCGAACGCACGGAATCTAGCGAGTGTGAGCCATTTCACCTTGACTAACTATTCCCGCGCATACCGATATACCAATTCAGAAGCCGATCCAAAAGATTTCTCTGCCGTAGCCTTGCAGCTGCAGCCAGGATTGTACTTCCCGGAGAACGCAGCAGTGCCTGAGGCATCATCCAGCTCGTGACAAGCTGCCAGTCAGACGCAGTCGCACGCGCAGCTTCAGCGTCATTTTGAAGCAATTGTCCGTCACCCCGTCGATCTGAGGCCTGGAAAACAATGTCGTATAGCAACCCCTTGGACGCTAACCACGGATTCACCGGTCGACTCATGTGTGATCTGTTGTGGTCTTGGATCAATTGCTCAAATCCAGACTGTCGACATAGACGAGATTGTTTTGTTTTTCCCAGCACGTGAGTGCGGGATGACTCCGGCTAGCCAACGTACGTACGGCACTGATACCGCACAGCACGTGATGGGACTAACTCCGGAGCGGCTGCGCTCAGGGTCAAGGGTTTTTTCTGGACATAGGAACCGCATCTCCCACTTTGAAATTGGGGAACTCTTTCAACTGGTCCATCCAGGGGAAATTGTGCCGTGAGTTGCTGGCGCTCAACTGGGCCACAATTCTCAAATCTAGCCCCCCACCCAGTTTTATCACGTACATATAACAATCAGAGGTACTAGACACGAGAGATTCGCGTACCGGCTTAGTGCCGGCGTGTTAGGACAATGAACCACCATTCGCTCCAGCAACAGCAGCAGTCGCAGAATGGGAGTGCGACACCTACCCGTTCGGGTTCCGGTACTGGATCTAACTTCCTGTCGCGACGGATACATATCAAGAATAACGGCAAGCGGTCACTCACCGGCGGTGATAGCAGTAATAGCAGCACGCAGAGTCTGCCGTCGCAGCAACAGGCACGACCTGCCACATTGCATCGATCGAGCACAGCGTTGTCTGCGACCTCAAGTACTGGGTCAGTCACGGACGACGGCAGACCATCTCCTACTACGTCGAGGACCTATTTGGGACTGGGACCTAGCGCTAGTGTATCGTCGCAGAGATCAGCAAGCAGTCAGGCGACCGTCAAGCTGAGCAGCCTTGAGTACCCGATGAGTCCAGCTAGTGGGTACTCCGTTGATACGGGCGATGATGTACAGAGTCGATACAGCACGCAATCACGGGGAGCGAGGTCGAGTATTGCGAGCGTTGCGACTACGGATTTCATTCTTGAGAAGCCAAAGAACGATGCTACGGTCGATAGGATGTTCCAAGAATTAATGGTGCGCTGGCTATCGCCATGGTCAGGGATACAGGCTTACGAATTTAGAATAAACGCGATTTTAAGTCACTTCCACAGCAGGCAAGGCAACAAATGCTCAGTTATTCGACAGCAAAGAAGTGGATGCTAATCCGCCAAGACGCGCTGACGGAATCAAAGAACATGCGACGAAAGAGTACTTCGAGGGAGAGCGAAAACTCTCCGGAATGGTATGTTCGCAAAATCATGGAGCAAGCTATCTCGTCGAAGCAACTGGGCAATCTGTGGGTGTGTCTTCGCACGGAACCGATAGGCTGGGTACGACAATTCATGGATGCTCAGGGCCAGTTAGCGCTGTGTACGGCAATTTCACATATCAATATGCGATATTCACGGAACACTGAACTCAACATCGAACTTGAATATGAATATGTCAAATGCCTAAAGGCACTACTCAATCTTGAAGATGCAGCAGACGAAGCGCTTCGATCAACCAGGTGTATTCCAGCTTTGATTGGATCTATAATATCTCCGCGATTAGCTACCCGACGATTGGTGACAGATATCCTTACTTTCCTTGCGCACTGGGCCAGCCCGTATGGGCACACGCAGGTAATCAACGCATTTGATCAACTGAAAGCACACTTGAACGAACAAGGCCGCTTCGACGCATGGATCAATACAGTTGAAAGTACCCTCAAGGGCCGTGGCAAGATGGGCTCACTTGTGGGTGCCAGTGAAGAAGTCCGTGCCGGTGGTGTTGGCTCAGAAAGTCTCTTGATGGAATACAGTGTCGCGACACTCTTTCTTTTCAATATTCTCGCACAAGGCTCAGAGGATATTAAGATTCGGGTTCACATCCGTGCGCAGCTTAAAGCGAGCGGCTTACCGCGCCTGTTCCAGGTCATGCAGCAATTCAACTATGAGCTTATCAACGAACAAATACAACAATATGACGACGCTGCAGCTCTTGATTATGAAGATCTTATGGAGCGGCAGCAGGAGGATGAGATCCGTGATTTGGACGATCCTGTTGAAATTGCTGAAGATATTTGGAGACGTGTGCGAGGCACACCGTCCGAAGATTTTTTTATATCGTCCATGCAGCATTTACTTCTCGTCCGGGATGACATGAGCGATGATCGAGCAAACGCGTACAAGTTGATCGATGGCATATTGTCATACGTTGTCATGGACAGGATTTTACCAGATCGTGATCTCCGTTCGACCCTGCAATATAGTATTCAGGAGATCATGACTAAGATGCATTCCGACGATCAAGCTCGCCGAGCCATTTTGGAAGCGATTGAGGCCAATAAGCGTACAGAAACTGCGGTCGCGGAACGTGACGAGATGGCACGCCAGGTTGCTCTTGGCGCCGACGGCATGGTCGCGAAACTCAAAAAAGAAGTGTCGGAGCAATCTGAGATCATTGCATTACAACGACGAACTAACAATTCACTGCGGCACGAACTCGAGGAGTTGAGAAGGTCGCACATGAACCACCTTCAGGACTATGAGATCGAGACCCGTGAGCTGTACATGCTGCTGCAGGAAGCTGAGTTTCCCGCCGCATATGGGCAGGCATCCGAGCGGAATAAACTCAAAGTGGATGACCGAAAAGCTGTGCTCGAAAAGCTCGAGGCGCAATTGGCAGCGAAGGAAATTGAGTACAGTAAAGAAGGCAGGGTGTGGGATGCACGAACCGAGATATCACCGCGGTTGCGTCAATTGCGAGAAAGAATGGACGCTATCAAACGCGAAGGGGTTGAGCGAGAGTATTTTCAGACTGTGGCCAGTAATGCTCTGCTCGGAAGTTCTCGCGGGCGGGAGAGCTATGTAATGTCGCATTCGCATTCGCATTCACAGTCGGCACAGAGCCACACTTCGTACCATTCTCAGGCGTCCTCTTTTTCGCCGTCTATTAAGGAAGAGTCTACAGATAACTCGAGTCGCACGAGTTACGGAGATGAAGAAGACGGTTCGGCAAATGTTGAGCAGAAGGCTCGCGTGGTCACGATCACTCGACCTCGTGGTCCACGCAAGCCACTACCTAGAGACTCAGCCATTATCAAGTACGCTTCAGCTGCTTATCTCGCGGAGCTCACGAAGAAGGTCAAGAAGATTGATGACAGCGATGACGAAAAGGATGAGAATGATACTGTGAATTACGTGTCGGATGCCTCGCCTATGGCGCGACAGATTGGCAATATATCTGCGGGCGGATCGATACCACATTCTGAATCTACGTCTGATATATTGTCATTGCACCAGCCGGCATATGGAGGGGGAGCGGTGCTGCTTTCAGACCGTCACGATACGGGGCAGTTGTCAACAGCATCGCTGGGTACGATTAATCCATCTTACGAATTTGGATCGGCCCAGTCCACTGCCACCGTGTCTCTACCCGGGGACATTGCGACCGATTCCGCTCGGAGGGAATCAATCCAGTTTGCACCACAGCATCTCATTGCAGGCTCTGTCAACCCAATTACTGGTTCCGAGGCAGCTTCTGGAGCTGCTACATCACCACAGGCTAATATTTTTAAGTCAGCGCAATCTCCTGCTTCATCGGGCGTGGCTATGGACGCATCTGCATTACCATCTGCTTTACCAGCGGCTAGTACAGCGGGTTCAGCATTCACGCAAACTGTCAGCACCGATGTGAAGCTTGCACCAGCTGAGAATCAGGTGGCCCAATCTGATGAAGTAGCAGTGCCACCACCACCACCTCCTCCCCCTCCACCTATATCAGCAAACCTCACTTTCAAATCAGATGATGCACCACCACCACCACCAGCACCACCACCACCACCACTT
Source organism: Lipomyces tetrasporus (assembly GCF_029532465.1). Classification (NCBI taxonomy): domain Eukaryota; kingdom Fungi; phylum Ascomycota; class Lipomycetes; order Lipomycetales; family Lipomycetaceae; genus Lipomyces; species Lipomyces tetrasporus. The sequence continues at coordinate 458,251 of NW_026611602.1, forward strand.
CCTGGCAATCTCAGATTTTCACCCTCACCGTCACCGCCCCCGCCTCCCCCACTTCCTACGAACCTACAATTTGGATCTGGTGAGATAGCAGCTCCCCCTCCTCCTGCGCCACCACTTCCAGGAGATCTTGAAAACGCAGCTGGAGTGCCGCCGCCACCCCCGCCACCTCCACCACCTCCGCCACCTCCGCCACCTCTTCCCGCCAATCTAACAGTTGCTAATGGTGCGCCACCTCCACCTCCGCCGCCTCCCCTACCCGGGGCCATACCATCTGCACCAGCGATGCCGTCTCCAGGCATTGGTAAGATTGTTCCAAAAGCACTGTCACCGACGCCTACGCCAGAGCCAATCATTCGGTCGAGGAAAAAGCTCAAGCCTATGCATTGGGAGAAACTCGATGCGATCGAGTACACATTCTGGGCTGTCAAAGACGACGAGGAAGAACAAGAAGACGAAGGAGAGGCCGACGACGAAATCGAGCAAGACGACGCGAATCGCAGCGCGCAGGATTTCACGGAGGATGTAAAAGCAAATCGGAAATCCAAGACGAAGCAGAACCGCAAGAGCACTCGGGCTGGTATATACGGCGTCTTGCGTTCAAACGGCATTTTCGATGAAGTCGAGCGGATTTTCGCGGCTAAGGAGGTCAAGAAGCTTGGTCCTGGCTCGCGTAAGGCGACGGAGGAGAAGAAGTCATTTATTTCTCGCGATTTGGCGCAGCAATTTGAGATTAATCTGCATACGTATGCGAACTTGGCTGTGGAAGAAATGATTTCGAAGATATTGAGGTGCGATCGGGACGTCATGAATAATATCAACGTGCTTGAATTTTTGGCGAAGGACGATCTTGTCCGGATACCTGACTCTGTGGTGAGTTTCGCCTGTAAGTTTAGTTGCAATAGATTCTAACGACTTAGTCTCGAAATCTGTTGCCGTATAGCACTATGTGGGGCGATTCTATGGAGAAGAAGTCACGGGAGAAAGATACGTCGGAACTCACCCGAGCAGACCAGGTGTACCTTGAACTTTGCTTCAATCTGCAAGCGTACTGGAAATCCCGCATGCGCGCTCTTCTACTCACTCGCAATCTTGAACGAGACTACGACGAGCTGCTGAGTAAACTCAAACTAATGGACTGTGCCAGTGAAGCGATTAGAAACTCACGAAACTTGAAGGACTTACTGGATATTATCCTGGCAGTAGGAAATTACATGAATGATTCCACCAAACAGGCTACAGGGTTCAAAGTTGGTACTTTGCAGCGTCTGGCGTTTACGAAGGACGAGCAGAATACGATGACGTTCTTGCATTACGTGGAGAAGATTGTACGGACTTCGTTTGAGCATCTGGACGCGTTCACCGATGATCTGAAGGACGTTGTTTTGGCCTCTAAGTGTATGTCTGTACCTGTTTGGGCTCTGCTCCGAGTAGCTAACATTAGTAGTATCGGTGGAGCAAGTACAGGCAGACTGTCGACAATTTATTCAGACCATAAAGAACGTTCAGGATTCGATCGACTTTGGCAATTTGTCAGACCGGAGCATCTTCCATCCGGAAGACCGTGCGTTGAAAGTCGTCCTGCCATTTATGTCCGAAGCCCGGACAAAGAGAGAGTATCTAGAAGAACATCTGCGAAACACCATGACCACGTTCGACAATGTGCTAAAGTACTTTGGCGAAGATGTGACGGATGCAGCCTCGCGCACGAGTTTTTTCCTCAAATTCGCAAATTTCTTAGCGGATTTCCAAAAGGCGCGGAAGGAGAATTTGCAGCGGGAGGAGGAACAGCGCCTGTACGAGGCGCGCCGGAAGAATCTTCTTGATGCACAGAAAAAGGCAGTGTCAGTTGAGGACCTTGGAAGTGCCTTACCAAGCGCCCCGGAGAAGAAGGAGGGCGCCGCGGAGAATGCCGTTATGGATAATCTGTTAGCGAAGTTGCGGGCCGCGGGGCCAACGGCTGGTGATGCACGTGCGACTAGACGGCGGGCTCGTGCGGCTGCTCGGAAAGTGCAGGAGCAGCGGCGGTTGAAGGATACGGAAGAGAAGAATGATAGAGATGGGGACTACAAGTCCGAAGAAAACTCAGAACAGAAGGCAGAGGAAGCGAAGCTTAACGATGACCAGATCCCAATGGACGAAGACAAGTCCATGGAAATGCCAGCAGAGGATCTGAGTGTAGAGGAACGGAAGGAGAACTAGATGTGGATGTGTAATATTATCCGGCATGGCGGGAATGGTAAACGGAACTGGCGTGAATAATAATGTGTAATGTTTAACGACCATGACTTATGTATAATAGCATTGCCTTTGGGACTTCTGATTTCGCCATGTGCACGTTAGCGCAATACGGGAGTATGCCAAAACGTTCATGAAGATGTGAGCTGGGTTCTAGAACGTTGCGTCGACGAACGGCTTGTTGCAGGCAGAAAGCGAGGAGTGAACGTCCGGATGTGCACGAAATTGCAGCGTTTTACTTAGAAACTAACTAATGGACGGTGTGGGAAAGGTTACCTACATCAAAGCCGTAGTTGAGCAGTTTCCAGTTCCGCTGAGATCATCAAACTGTACAATCCAACAGGGTGTGCCACATAAAACAAAGTTACTTTGTGCTAAGGCTCAATCTTGAATCATTGAACCTAGCCTTCCCGTGTATGCCTTTGGGAATTGACTTCTTACTATCTTATAAGCGCATGGTAGCTTCAAGTCTTCGCACTTTTACTTTATTAGTTAATTACCAGAAGGGGCCAGATTCATTTTATTCGTGCTTGTCCGTCAGTACGAGGCCGCCAGACGGATTTCCTGCAGTTTGTCTTCTGCGGTTCAATGGTTGGGAGTTCCCCCACCCGCACTAGAACAAAAATGGTAACGCCCGGAAGTCCGAATAGGTGTTGGATTAGAGGGTTTCGTGGCATTTGGCCAATTTTCGGAGGTCGGCGTGTGATAGCAGCTCCACAGGTGCCTACTACTTTTCTCCGCGTTCTGCCTGCTTGCTTCGCAAGTCCCCTGTCTTCTTGGTTCTGCTGCTTTTCCTGCTTCTGCTCATTTGCATCTCGCACATAAGTACTATTTGCAAGTCGATCGTCCTACTTCGCCGTTGTAACCTTCCGTGTCCGATGCTCCGTCCAATGTAACGCCACCATCTTAGATTCCCTGTACAGATTCTTCCCAATTGATTAGCGTTGATCAACCTACGTCTAATTAGCTATGCCTTCTTCCGGTGTTTCCTCTGCTGCCGCGGCCGGCCGTCGTAACGCCGCCTCTACCACGCGTCAGCAAGAACTGGAGGAGGAAGACGACGACGAATTCGATTATATCGACGAGCACGACATTGACCCAGAGGAAGACGAATCTGACGATGCCACCAATGCAAACTCCACAAAGCCAGAATTTTCCGCAGGAGACACTGACAGGCAGTCCTCCGCAAATACTGTGAATACAATGCCGATTCAAAAACGGCGGCGAGTTACTCGTGCCTGTGATGAATGTCAGTAATGGTGGTGGAATTCGTTTTCGTCAGATCTTGCTAATAAATTTGTGAAGGTCGCCGAAAGAAGATAAAGTGTGACGGAAAGCAACCGTGTACGCACTGTACAGTATATAGCTACGGTATACTCTACCTTCTATTTGCATTTTCGCGACTAACAGGCATCCAGAATGCACGTACGACCAACCGTCGAACCGGCGCCGAAATCCAGCCCCGTTCTACATCCATCAGCTCGAGTCGCGGTTACAGCTGTCGAACGCTGTCCTACAGGCCCTAATTCCCGGAGTAGACATCTACAAGTCAGGCTTTGACGTTTCGCGTTTTCTCAGCCAACTTAAGGGCAATGCCAAGTCCGCGCTGACGGAAACCGCGACTGCCGCGTTAGAGGCTGCGAATGCTCAGATGCCAACGTCATCTTCTACCGCCGCTGTCTCGACCTCTAGCAATTCCGCTGTAGCTTCTACAAGTTCGGCAAAGGCATTGTCGCCTCAGGACAAGGACACGAATATTGAGTCTATGGTAGTGTCACTTGGCCGGCTGGACGTCGACGAGACCGGACATCTCGACTACGTTGGTCATTCGTCCGGTCGCGCGTTCCTGCAACATGTCCGCGCACATTTCCTAAATGATCATCCCGATGCTATTCCTGCAGACCTTCCCAAGACGTCTGTATTTTACTACTTCCCGCAAGGCAACAATAATAGTGCCAGCAATGCCGGACTAGCCGATTCGCCGTCCGATTACCACTACTACCAGCAGATGGCAGAGTTCAAAATCATCCTTCCCACAAAAGAAGTAGCCATGCGTCTCATTAACGCAGTCTGGGACCAAGCCTGCGTGGTCATCCGGTTTGGTCATCGACCGACAATGCAGCGCCGACTGGACGAGTTGTATGCTACCGATCCTGACGACTATACGCCAGCCCAAATTAGCTTTTTACCACTGGTCTATTGCTTCCTGGCCGTCGGCGTGCTCTTCACCCAGGATATGCAAGGTGAGGAGCACAAAGATGTCGGCGAAGGATACAAGTACTTTGTGGCTGCCCGGAAAATGATCGATATTACCGAAGCGAGGGATACGGATGCCATTCAAGCTGTCATCCTCATGATCATGTTCCTGCAGAGCACAGCGCGCTTGTCAACGTGTTACTCATATATCGGTATCGCGCTACGTGCCGCGCTGAGATTGGGTTTACATCGCAAGGTGGCGTATAACTTTAGCCCGGTTGAGGCCGAAGTCCGCAAACGTGTGTTTTGGACAATCAGGAAGATGGATATTCATATTTCGGCTATGCTCGGCTTGCCGCGATGTATTGATGAGAACGACATTGACCAAGAGCAGCCGCTTGAAATTGACGATGAGTACATTACCGAGACCGGCATTCTCCCACACCCTCTTGGTGTCGTTACGCAGCCGTTGGTTGCCAACGTACATACCCGGCTCATGGCAATTCTGTCACATATTGTTGAAGACATCTATCCGATCAAGCCGCGCACGCCGGTTGCACAGCCGGGGACGTCTGCCGTGAACTGTGTCAGTTACGTCAAAGTCGTTGAGTTAGAGAACGATCTCCAGCACTGGCTAGATTCGTTACCGTTTGAACTCCGACCCGGTATAGAACCTCCGAAGAAATGGTACCAAGCAAACAGACTGTTAAACATGTCGTTCTGCTATGTCAAGATTATTCTCTACCGGCCGTTTATACACTACGTCGGGCAAAAATACAAGGACAAGATGACTGACGAGCGGCCTTATGCATGCGCTGCGAATTGCATTTCAACGTCTCGGATAGTTGTACATTTGGCAGACGAATTAATCCGGTGTGATGTTTTGCGAGGCGCACATTTGTTCTCCGTGTATACTATCTTTTTCTCGACCGCTGTGTTGATTTACTACGTTCATGAAGATCCGTACAATCCCCACGTACAGGAGTTCCGGAAGGATGCAGAGCTAGGCAAAAACGTGATCAACAAGATGAAGAACAAGAGCGCGACCGCGGCGAGGACGTATGTTATGCTGTCGGGCTTATTCGAGTTGCTGAATGAACGGATGGCTGCGATAGCCAAGACAGGTACGCCGCCGGATGACTCGAAACGCAAACGGAGAAGCGCCGGTGGACAGACGGATAAGGGAGAGCCGATAAGGCTGCAGAGAAGTGCTAGTATTCCGCAGAGACCGAAGACGTCATCTTCAATCGTTCCCCATCCTCAACCGCCGCAACTGTCACCGCAATTCACTCAGACTCCCACTAATTCACAGATCGGCAGCATGGGTACGCCTGCGCTGACGGTTCCACGCGCGAACACGTTTCCCGTGATGAGTAATGATGGTGAGAATAGCCCTGCCGCGTTCGCTTCACCGCCGTCTCAAATCTTGCCCCACGCCGCCGCGTCTGGTCGCTACCAAGACTCTCTTGGCTCGCCTGGATCTCTCTCACAATCTGCAACACCAGGTTTGGATCTTTCCGAGCTCACGAGCGCGACATCGTCGAGCATCAACACAATGCTATACTTCCCTTCGCTCGGCACATCTGGCAACCAATCTGCGGTGGACAATGACTTCTCACAGATGATGAGCGACCCTGCCGTCGACCAATTGGCAATGTCGCCTCAGTCGTACGGCCACAGTGCGGACACGTCAGCGGCAATGATGGCGTACTCGGCTGGTCCAATGGATAAGCTTGAGGCACAGCTGTTTGGTAGGTTTTTGCCGCCGTACATGTACCAACAGCAGCAGTCACTGAGCGCAGCGAATGCACCGCCGCCAACAGTGCAGCCGTCGCAGGGAGGCCCGTCGTTTGATTTTGTTGTCGATATGGGCGCCGTGATTGGTGGTGGAGGTCCGTTTTTGCCGGACAATGTCGAGGACGTTGGGATTGGGTTTGGCACGCCGCTGAGTTCGGATAGTAGTGGCATCGAGCAGACGCCGGCGCCCGCTCAACTGCCGCAGCAGCTACAACTCTCACAACAACCGCAATCGCGACCCCTACAACACCAAGAGCAGCAGCAGCAGCAGCAGCAGCAGTGGGCTGTCGATGCGAATGTAATTTCACAGCAAGCCGGAATGGACACAGAGCAAGCGACACAGCAAGCTGGAATGGACACAGAGCAAGCGAGGCAGTATGCTGACACGGGATTCCTGGGCGCCATGCCGGACGATTGGGATGAATTTCTGTCGCAGCATTCAGAATTAAGTGGGCTAAAGAACCTGATGATGCACTGATTGTGTACGCACAGAGTTTGGGCGCGACATTGTATTATGTAAATATTATCTGGTGGGGACTGCAAGTGGGCACGGTTTATTGTACATTTATCTGAATAACGAGGTGTTTTGTGAGTTTATGCATATTTTAGGAATAATTAATGTCATGTTGTTGGAGATAGTAACGATACGATTGACTATAGTACACAACCTCAGAACTGATCAAACCGACTTTTTCATACCGCGCAACAGTAAGTAATGTACAACTACGGCCTCCGGGCTCGTCGTAGTCTAATCCGGCTCGTCATAATCTTGCTGTCTGCGACCACCGCCGCCGCCGCCGCCGCTTTCGTCGCTGCTGCTCTCGCTCGGCGACCCACCGTCGTCGTCGTCGTCATCGACCTCGAAATTCTCATCGTCCTCATCGTCCTCATCGTCGTCCTCATCGTCCGGCCCAGGCCTGTCGTCAACGTTGCCGTCTATTTCCCGCCACTCCTGCTCGGCTTTCAACAGCTGGCCGTCGTGGCCGTCCTGGTGCCTGTGCTTGAGTTCGTTCTTTGCCCTTCTCTCCTCGGCCATGCTGCGGTCGGCTAACCGCCACTTGCGCACGTACTCGTCAATGTCGGCGAACCTGGCCTGGTCGACCATGCCAAACTCGACTTCGTCGTCGTCTGTGCCGGCAACCGCGATCGTGAGGTTGAACGTGACCCGCGTGATGGACGAGTACGAGACCGCGTCGATGTCGTCCCTGTCGACGTACCAGACCGGTTTCTTGAACCCGAACAGCACGCCGCGGGTCGAGAAGTATAGGTAGCCGTCTTTGGTCCCCCGGTGGGCTTCGACGGCGAACGTTTGCTCGTCGTCGAGCCGCGGGATGCCGAGGTCGGCCAGGACACGGAGGAGGACGTCGCCGCCCGCGCTGCCGCCGCCGTCGGCGTAAGGGCCGGTGAACGCGCCGGCAGAGTCGGGTACCGTGAACACGATGGCGTCGGCCTTGTTCGGTGACGGGTCGCGTGGGAGGAGCAGCATCGTGTAGGACTTTGTCGCGCGGGCAGGCGTGGGCAGGTACATATACCCGGTCACGTCACGGGTCGGGACGGTGTATATTATGTCGTCGCTGTCGGTTGCGGTTGCGGTCGCGCTGGCGGGAAGGAGCACGATGCGGTCGGCGTACAGCGCGAGCGTGAGCTTCTTGCGCTGTGGGACCGAGAACGAGATACCTGGTGCGAAGACAAGCGGCGTCGTTGCTGCTGCTGCCGTCGGCAGTGGTGAGTGTTTGCGCTTTTTGGACGTCGTGGGCGGACAGAAATGCGATATCAGGCTCGCGAACACGGGTGCTGCGTCGGGGTGTGCAGCTGAATAAGATTTTTTGTTAACAAATTTTCGGGGACATTTATAGTAGTTCGTGACAAGAAATTCGTACAGATGTAAGATGCCACTGCACCGCGGACGGTCGTGTCGGCAATCGCATCCAGAAATGCGCTGGTGTCAGCCATGGTCAATTTGTCAATCGTATGGGTTATTTGACGATCCGATGACCCGCAAGGATCTCGCGGACGGTAGCGATAGAAATTGCTGACTGTGAGTGTACAATAATTGTTGCTACAAGATCAGATGCAAATCTGGCCCCGTCTGTGGAGACGGATGATGTAGCCAATGCGTTGATTGTGGGTCAGGGTTTAAGCATCTGACCGCCTAACTCTAGTTGATAGCAAAGATTACAAATTACTACATATTACCACATAAAAGTATCATACAACATTATTTGCCGAAAAGCGCCCGTCCGAAAATGTATAAATCTCACTATCGTACATCATCTAAATATTACAAAGTCTAAAGTCTATTGCGACCTAGTAGGTTTCCGCGACACCTCGTACACGAAGCTGGTACCCCAGAACTGCAAGATCTGGGCTTTGATAGCGGGAACCGCACCAAAAAAGGTGCCGGCGATCGGAAAAAGGACATAGTCGAGGCAATTGATCCATTTGCCCCGACGAGAGATGTCAACCTGTTTCAACGACTGGCGAACGATTTCGGCGGATTTGTCGGATGATTTCGATGCAATGTGAGACGACGGCGACGAGAGAGTCGTCTGGATTGACTGCAGACGAAGCTGCAGGGCCGTGGTGTGCACGCGTTCGTAGAGGACCATCTGCAATATCACGCTGAAGGCAGCGGCCTTTCGGAGATGATTGGTATAAACCAGTACTGTCGATAACAACGACGATGTTGGAACCGTTGCGGCCATGGGAATCAGCGAACACGCCAGGACATCGATGAAGTAATGTACGGGAAGAAAGTGCGCCTCGTAAAGACGATGTAGCAAGATCAGGACGCGTTTCCATGGAACCTGACCGGCGCTGTCTAATGGCGGAGGAGACGGCGATACGCTGGCTGACGTGTAAATTGCTTTCTCTGGAAGATCTAGCGACAGTTCCTCATCTTGGGCCAAAAAGTCTTGCTCAACGTACTCAAAAGACTCGGCGGTGTCGTGTCGGCCAGTAATCAGCCCGATCGTGTGACGAATAGCATATCCCGAATCTAATATTCCCCACATATGGCGGCAAGCCTGCTTAAATCGAGCCTCCGAAGACAGAAACCATCGTTGAGCAATGTTCATACTCGGGGTCGCATCGCCGTGCTCAACGTTACAATGCGACGCGGGACTGTAGACCGGGACTGTGTTCAGCCGGCCGCGAGTTCGGAAAAAGCATTTCAAATACATGTGCAGATCCTCGCCGATTGCCTCTGGACCAGTGTCCCAAAAGTCAACGTACCGGGCGAGAGTCATGGTGACCGAGTACACGGACGTGGGGGGCCGTATTTGCGATGTCTCGTACAAACCCGCTATGCCGGCTGCTGACCAAAGAATGTCTGCGCATCTGACAATAGGAGAAATATTACGCGCGTTGCGGTCAAACACAATCGGCGGGACAAACATTGTAAAGGTAGCGGTGCCGTGCTGGACACAGTGGGCTGTGACGGTTTGGAAATAACTAGCGAGAAGATGAGTGTCGGCATCCATCGTCGTGAACACGACGTTTGACTGCAGAAGGGTGCGGTATCGCCGCGACGCGGCACGGGTGGCCCACGCCAGGTTCGAGGACTTGCCTCTAGCTTCACCAGGTAAGTCTCCAGGGTGCACTGTGTACGTAACATATCGGAACAGAGGTGAGAATTCAGAGATTAGGATCGAAGCCTTTGATTCTGCGTCTTTCTCCTGGGCCTCCATGGCGAGATAAACCTAATCCCACGTTAGCACTGGTTGGCGTCAGGCATACGACACTGAAACGTACATCATATGACGACCGAGCCATGGGGTGACTAGCCAGCATGCTCAGCGTCTCTCGCAAGGTGTCGAAGCTCTCCTTGTAGTTCGGCACAAAAATGGCATGGATGGGTGCTCCCGAGTCCTCGGCGGTAATTTCGATAGTGTCTTCCATATCGTAGCTACTCACGCTGCTCTCAACGTCCTGCTCATCGCTATCACTAGAAACTTCGGACCCGCTAAGGTCGTCGACATCGGCTCTGCGAAGAGGACTTCGGGCCGGAGGAGTAGGTTTGAATAAAGGAGACGACACGGGAACAGACTTATTCGCGGCGTACTCATCCGCGGTCCTAAGCATGCCTTTCCACGTCGCGTAAATGCCATAACAGGACCGGGCCGTGTACGAGACCACGAAAACGTGGCAGACAAGGGTGAGGGCGACGAAGGCAAATGAATCGTGGCCAAACACGATAAGCGCTATGACGAGCAAAGTCGAGAGCCCGGGCGTGCACCTACACGCGTAGTTGAACGCGGACGCCAGTGTCGCAGAGACTGTGGCCGAGATTGAAAGGACGCGCATCGCGCAAGCAGATAAGCGATAAGACGCGGGGAAAGTGACGATGACGGAGGAGTCGCGGTAAAGACACGACTTTTTCCCGGCCACTGGGCGCGCGGTGCAGAGAGGCGAAAGGACGTGTTAGGACGTGTGCAAAGGAGACTATGATATGGCTTGCGGGACGTGTCATTATATATAGACGAACATAATAACGCGTTAGGGGGGGGTGCTAGCGTTGGAGGAGGCGTGGGCTGGTGTCGGGTGTTTTCCAGTTTCAGCTTATTTGATGAAGTCGTGGTCCCAGGAACGCACAGGCGCGTGCCAAACTTAACCCTCATCAGCCATGGCGGCGCCACACTCGCCTTCAGGGCTTTGACATGCACAGCCACACTGACCAGATGCGATGAGATGCCGTGGCGGTGCCGGCTAATTGCCCGCTTCGATTGCTTGTGTGCATTCTATTTTGTTGGAACAGGAATGGCCCGGTTGTTGATATTGTTATTATTGTTGTTGTTGAACGCGCCAACGTTTACTATTTAAGCCAATTGCTTATCAGACGCGTGTTCGCGACCAGTTATGTTATTCTGGAGGTCAAGCTGTGGTATGGAGAAGACATAAAATGCGCCCCGTGCATTAGCACAATGCGCTCGTCGTAAACCGACCACGGTTCGGATCGACACGCGCCATTGGCTGGACTTACTCTCCACATCCTCCACACCTGTTCAGGACACGCGCGACGACAACACAAGGCCATTGTCGCCGCTGTTATTAGTCCGCGGGATTGAATTTGTTGCCCTAGCAGGCCGTCGCTAAGTAGTCCCGAATGCGGCTCGATAAGAGCGGCCAATCGACTCTTAGCACAGTTGGACGTGGCACCGAGCACTCCAACTCATTTGTCACGAATTAATTACAACCACATATGTAACAACCCCATCTGGCCGATCACGGCCTCCCGGTAAACCCACATGTCCTTACTGTTCGAACCAACCCGTCTTAATCTAACCTCAACTGCACACAACACGCGTAATATTATTGTTGTCGTCAAATCAGACTAGGCCGGCCGGTTCGTTGCCTCCAAGTTGAGCGATCAGCACTTTCCAGTCTTAGCAATTTTGCCGCAGTTGAGAGCATAATTGCAAGATAGCTCGCTGCACTCGGAGCGCACACGTCGACGTTCACAAGTCACGGACTTGCTAAAACACAGCAATGGTTCGAATTTGTTAGAGACGTCGCCGTCGTTATCGATAAACATGCATTGCGTAACCAACAACCAGTGCCAGGGCTCCGACTGAAACGCAGGTCCAGATAATGCTCTGTTGAGCTGTGCACTCGTTAGAACTAATCCAAACCCGGCACTGTTCATACATCAAAACCCACTTACCGTACGTCCGCCTCTCCATGTCAATCTGCCTCTGCTGCTCATCGTCAATCGCCTGTCTAATACCCTCCAATCTATCCTTGTAATCATCAACCCGACCCGTCGCTTCCTTTAGCCTCTTTTCCAACTGATCAACAACCGCCAACTCCTGTCTGAACGTCTCGATCTTGTCCAACTTAACCGCAAACTCCGACGACCCACGCTCGTTCTCTTGATCCAACACGCGCGTAAAGTCCTCAATCTGCTCACGCATGTCCCGCAAATTCTTGACATAACTCTCAACGTCCTTTAGCCGCTGTCGCATCTCGTCTTCCAACCGCTCAAGGTCCTCATGCTCCTTCCGATCCGCGATCCGCGCAGTCGCCAGCCGATCCACAATCGTCCGCGCAAGCTCCCTGATTCCGCCCGTCAGCCCTCAGTCTTCTGGGCCACAACTACTCTATAGCAGACAGTTCGCACTTACTTGGCCCTGTTCACAACAGCGTAGTTCTGGCTCTGAGTATTCATCGACACCTGCGTGTCAACCCGCAGAAGCGGCGCACCAAAATTGCCGACCGATCGCCGCCGCCCTGGCACGCTCGTGTCCTCCGAATAATCGTCCGGTCGCAGGAACGGCACCGGCGCACTTGATGAATAAGATGACGCCGGAGGCGTTACCACGGTCGGGATCGGGGCGGCCATGATCGCTGGATGGACATTTCACAACTGTGCGCTCAGACACATTTTAGATCTGAGAATCGCCCAGCACCTGAATGTTCGCCCGACCTAACCCTTATGATACAAGGCTGAGTTCATGGGCTCCGCCTCAACCTAACCCTGAAATATTCAGCTGGCTGAGGGTCGGGGCTTAATAATGAAGGCTGATTACACTGCTTGAAGCCGATCTGATTCCGGTTTTTTTGCGATACAGGCTTGTCCACATTCGGACCTGACTAATATACCAGGACGACTTGCAATGGAATATTTAGCGCAAAGATGGGGTAAGATCACGTAAAACGGCAGTAATACAGTATTACAGATCTCGCAAAGTTCGCAATCTCCCAATTCAGGGTCAGTCTAGTTTTCCGATGTTTTTGCATTTGCTGTTCTATATACTAGCAGAATCCATAATGATATACAATCAACAAAAAGCAACCCGTTAAATATGCTCCAGTTCCTATAAGATAATAATCGGTGAGGTGCGATTGTGCAAACCTAATGTACACAGCCATCCAAAACGTTCTCACCACTAACGTTCAAGCGACCGGATGAGAGATGTTGTTCAGATATTGTTGGTAATGATGATGCAAAAGACGGATATTGTGATGTAAAGAGGGGTAATGCGCGGGAAATATGTAAACGTACGCAAACGAACGCCGCGTCAGGCTGTCAAAGACAATCGCCTACTGCTTGCGGTACTCGCTAAGTACAGGATAAATGGCCTAAACAATTAGCACACAGCTCAAAAACAGAAACAAGTCCCAACCCCGTATGCCCGCCTCTCAATCACCCAAGGTCACGACAACTAAAAGAGGAATTACCTCAAACGCCGCGTAAATCTCTTCACGGACCTTCGCACCAGTAAGAACAATCTTCCCGGATACGAAAATCAGAAGTACGATCTTGGGCTTGACCATGCGGTAAATAAGACCAGGGAACAGTTCAGGCTCGTACTACTACCGTTAATTAAGTCCCTATCGACGTGAACAACAACGGATTGCATACAGAACTGAAGTGACCGTGAGCAAACGCAAGACCCTCTAGTCGGATCGGGAATCGAACGTCACAAGAACCGACAATATTCTGGATCTTGAACTCCATGAACTTGGCGTTGAACCCAAGCTTCTGGATAATACGGGCGTACTTGCGAGAAGCGAGCTTCGAGTCGTCCTCGCTCTTCGCTCCCGTCACAACCATCTTACCAGAAGCAAAGATCAACGCCGTGGTCTTGGGCTCACGGATACGCATAATAACAGCAGCAAAACGCTATCATACCATGTTAACATGATCCTTCTCAGTATAGATGGAAGACGTCACCGTGCACCATCATACCTTTGGGTTGTATTCGGCATTACGGGCATGGAGAGCAATAGTTTTCAGGTCCAGCCGACACTCAAGGTTAACAGTGGCGACAATGTTTCTAGACAAATTTAGCCAAAACTCATATGAAGCTACTCGAAGACCAAACCATACTGTAAGGTAGGGACAATGCCCGACACGCTTGCGTTAGTGCCAGGAGCTGCACTTGCACCTGGGGTAGCTGCCGGCGTGGCAGGCGCAATGTCAAGATTTGGCTTGACATCTACTTGAGACGTTTCGGACGTTTGGTCGGTGGGAGGAGTGATATCAGACGGCTGCATCGGGAACGACAAGGACGTCGGCGCAACAAAGGCTTTAGCCTGAGCAGCCGTCCTCGGAACTGTGAGAGACTCCATACTGACACACGAGAAACGGACAAGAGTAGAACAAGTTAATGTCACCCAAGTCTATGACTATATACAGGGATGTCGTAGAAGAAATGTGTGGTTAGGGTTGCGTTGGCGTTCAAAGGACTGAGACCACGAGCCAGGCTTCCTTCGTACAAATGCGGACGAGGCGGCGCCTGCCTGCGCTTATATAGTCACAAAGGTTAGGGTTCCGTGGCACCAATCGCCACGGTTGCCACCAATCATTGTACGAGACGCTAAACTTAATTACGTGGCCTCCACCCTCACCAGGGGCAGCACTAGACCTAAAAGAGTCTAAGTTGGATAGTGACTATGCCTGTTACGGTATGGGGGGCCCCTTAAGGGTCAGACAGAGTTTGGCTAAAATGACTGACTTCTCTTGGCCGCCTATCTTGGATCGCCGCGGTCACCTTCAGACTTTCACGTGCGCTATTAGTCACTGAAATATTTCCAGACTCCCTGTAACCAACTACTACTACACAGTCCCCACAACTGCGAAAATGGATCGCTCGGAATGTTGACGAATTTGCCGACAGAAACAAATTTCGCTAAGTTTCGGCTTTTACTGCCAACAAAGTTTTGCTAGACCGCTTGTCTAGACACACCATGTCGTCAAAGCCGCAGGACATGTTGGAGCCACAGTATGGACGGCGAACGCTGTTCAATCAGCCATCTGATATATTGTCCTCTCATCCCCTGACCATTCTGTAGTAATCCGATAATCTCCATCGACGGATCAAACTCAAGCATAAGTCCTTGAGTGACAAAAAGTCAGCCACCGGTGAGTGACCTGGATCGACAAACCAAGTTAAGCATGGGTCTATGTACAAGTGAAGAATCTAATATACAATTCTCTACCAGATAAAGAATCTCTTCTTCGGCTCCGACTGTATGACATCTCCTGCTCGATGCGCAATAATTGTCCATGTGGTTCCAAAATGCGAGCGCGACTCCTTGTCAATTACGAGTCCACTTTGGCGCACAATGTCACCAATATCCAAATTCCATCGACAGCCAAAAACCTCAGCGCGTGAGGCTGCGCTCTTGTCTAAAATCCGATTGACGAAATCCCAGGTTCCCCGCCCGTGCTCCAGTAGGACGATCTTTCCGCCTGGTTTTAGTAGATCTTGAAGGTACATCAGGACACAGACAGGGTCTTCATGCGAGCAGAGCCCGAACGTCTCAAAAATTGTATCGTACTTTTTGTCTAACGGCAACTCTTCCGCTTTCTTCGCTAAAAACTGAGCATGCTGGTATTTCGGATAGTGATCCTGGAATTTTTCTTTTGTTTGCTCAACCATCTGCTCCGATGCATCCACAAATGTAATCGACTCAATTGACGAAATATTTAGATAGCTAACGTTTCGTCCAGTGCCACAGGACACTTCTAGGACGTCTCCCTGGGGAATATGTTAGCAGAGAAAAAGTTCGTCAAAGCTGTATGACCCACCGTCGCTTGCTTTGCTACATCCTTCCGCCAAAATGATAAGCCCATAAATAATTCATCACGACCTATGATTCTATCGTATTGTTTCGCTAATCCGTCGTAAGTTTGAGTAGTGTCTCGCGGCTTCGCTTCCTCATACGGTCCCCCGTGCGCGACACCGTATGATATCCAATAATATGCGCCGACAAGAAATGCACCGTATAATCCGCCTGCGGTAATCAAAAATTTCCGCCGTCGTGCCCTCATCTCTTCAGGGCTGATACCATTATAAGATTCTTTTGGCGCATTTCTACTTGTCAGTAGCGGTTTGCGTGCCGGCGGTGGTGGTGGATGGCCCAGAGCACTCCTGACCGTGGCTGGTCGTATTTTTGGCTTCGGTAACTGTGGCATCTACAACGCAATTGTAAACATACTCCGCGTTTTGTCCGTCGAGCAGAGATATTGTCATTGCCCAGATCGAAGATGCGATGTCGTCGGCTGCCAGATTATTGAGGCCGCAAAAAATTCAAAGCTAACCTAACCCGTATTCAAACTTTCGATTGCAGACGGCGTGGTATTTCGAGTCCTGGGCACATGGTCAAACCTGGGTCGACTGACGCCCCCCCTTCTTCTGCATCTCACTTTGCGCAAATCATTGCACATTTGCTGAATTACTACGAAATCAACCCTCCTCTGGAATTCCGCAATATTTATACAGAAATGTCACAATATTCTGACGTCCGAGTTTATATGCGTCCGATTGCTCGCGATGGTATTCAAATTATTTTAAGTCAAATACGAAATACCATGGAATAGGCATTCGTTAATTGCGAGTAGACAGTGCTAACGATACAAAAATTTGTATAGTCGAGAGATCGGACGTCGAGAACCTTTTTAAAGGTTATGGAAAGCTTGTGGAGGTCAAGCTAATGTCCGGATTTGTACGTCCTAAAATGTATTGTCCATATCTGGGCTGTGGCTAATATTCGCTCGCTCAAAGGGTTTCGTTGAGTTTGAGAATCCAAGAGATGCTCAAGATGCTGTTTCTGGTGAGTCTATTGTAGTGTACGCTGTGAGAAATTACTAATTATCTGCAGAATTCAGTAAGACCCATCAATTATCTGCTGCGGCTGCTGTTAACAAATGCGATTGCAGACAATAAAGACTTCATGGGCGAGCGTATTCAAGTTGAATTCGCAAAGGTTCAGCGTCGTCGTGAAGCATCTGGTCGTGATGATTTCCGACGTGATAGCCGCGATCGTGGCGATCGTGGCGATCGTGGCGATTTTGGTCGTCGTGATATTGGTCGCGACCGTCGTCCTCGTCGCAGTGCATTCCGCATACGCGTGTCCGGCCTTCCTTCGGATTGCAGCTGGCAGGTGAGTTATCGTTGTATTAGTTCGCTTAGCATTTAAGGGAATTGTTGCGTCCCTTCCGAATTTTCGGAGCAGCCAGGTCTTTCTTTTGCGTTCTTGTTGTGGATATTCCTGCTACTATTTGGAGTTCCGTCTCTTCGCCGTCTTGTTTATTGTGGCGCCCTTGTCCTTCATTGTCCGTTGTGATTCGCTCCATTAGGCCAGGCCGTGGGCCGAGATACAGGCTTTCCGTCCAAGGTTCCTATTACTTTTTGGATCGCTTTTTGTTGAATGCGTTCGGGCTTGCAATTCCCACTTTGTGGAAACTTTTCTCCGTTTATATGGACCCCTATTTTGTCATTTCCTGCCATCGGCTTTACCTTCGTTTCTTTCATTCTTGTCGCTCAAGAAGACCAAGAGGACTTTTCCGGAACTCTACGGCGCTATGTGTTTATCTGCCTTTCCTCTGAGGCATTCCGGACTTTTGAATTAATTAAATTTTCTTTTCTTTATAATAGGATCTTAAGGATTTCGCTCGTCGGGCTAATGTTGAAGTTCTTTTCGCCGATGTCTCGCGTGATCGCGACGGCACTGGGTAAGCGGCATCGTCGGTCGTAAAATTGAGTTTGTTGCTGACCGCCTATTTAGTGTCATGGAGTTTGAACGTGAAGATGATCTCGAGACTGCTATGAGCAAACTTAGCGGAGAAGAGGTCAAGGGAGTCCCCGTTACCCTTAAGGACGAGGTCAGCTTTGATGACAAGAGAAGAGTTGTGCGAATTACTCACAAGATTAGATTTCGGACCCTCCCCGCGAAAGATCTCGTTCGCCTTATCGTCGTAGCTCACCTCCCCGTAGGTCCTATGGTGGCAGATATGGCGGCGACGATGACGGCTACAGACGTCGTGACCGATCTCGCTCTCCCCGCAGAGATCGGGATAGACGTGACCGTGGCGACAGATATGACCGCAGAGATAGAGATCGCGGCGACCGCCGCGGTGGCGACCGCGACCAGGGTCGCGATACCCGCGATGATGACCGTGCCCCTTTACCCCCACCTGCAGACACGACTGTTTCCGGAGACTGGGACCGTGCTGAAGTTGCGTCTGGTGACGGCGACTTTCCGGCCCCGTCCGCAGCTAATAACGATTCCTGGTAGATGTGACAGCATCTCGGATTGTTATTGTTGCTGCCAGTAGTCGTGTAAAATTGATATTGTCTGTCTTTCTTTTCAGTTTTGTTAGTTATGTCTTTTTAGTTTGCCCGCACAATCGTTAAGCTACCGTCGCTTCTTGCGAACAGATATTTCTGGTTATTTGTCGCTTTCATGACCGATTTTGTTGTTCGATCTGTATGGCTCATTAGTGTATTTTATATTGCTTGAAAACTGGACCGCCCTAGCTGCCGTTGGTGCTACCTACTGCGACATGAAAATGGATTCGTATTCTGTCTCGTCCACTCCCCGCCCGAATCGTGACCCCGTTTGCAGATGGTTGGATAATTAGAAGGCCACGTTGAGAGCCGGATCAGAAATTGTTTAGCTTCCCTCACAAGGACCCACATATTAGATCCTGCGTTACATTCGTCATTCTGACACTACCTATGCTGAGCCGGCAAGAGCAAGATGATGCTGGGGCTAATCCAAAAATATTCCTTTTGTGCTCTAGGTGCTTTCTGATAGACTTATTGTCGTGTCTGCTTGCCATAGTAGTTATAGCAATGCAATGAGACAGCCAGATACGGTGTCAACGACTTCAATTCACATTTAATATCCTTCATATATCAGGCTTCCACTACATGCACAGGAAGATTGAAAGTAACAAACTGCACAGACAGGAAATAATACACCGCATAACCCAAGGCTTCCCGTCAGCATCATCTCACCATCATATAAAAAGACAAAACAATGAACGTTGCAAATCATAAGGACCGTGTATCATGAAACCATGCGCAAAGACAAAAACAAATATCTAGACCAAAATGGCTGGACGGAATTAAGCATACTGTTGAAAAAATGAGCGACAAATGCGTACCCTCCTAGTAGCAAAGAATGAATGACCCCAAACACCGTAATTATAACCAAGCCATAGTATTAAGCAATGCAACAAAATAACCAATAATCCAACAATATAAAGAACCAAAAATGCAGAGCAACTTTGTGTCACACCAACGTTGGGCTATTACCGGAAACACGCCAACGTACTGTAAATGAGTGGATGATAATAGACAAACATAGCTCTTTTACCAACGTCAGTTATTTCACGGCAGATAAATCGTACCACACGTACCTTATTCGAGGAAAGCAAATCCGTTTATGCATAAAAGGCGACTTGTAAGCAAAGCAGGTGGCCGGACACATGGGGGATGACCACAAAATGGAATGGCCGAACTAAATCCGAAAATTGAATGAATGACTGGCGCAGATAGATTATACCCGGCGTTCTGAATAAGGAATGGCACAGGAGGATAACGCTAATGACTTGAAGGAACGACAATGATGGTGGGAAGATGTGAAGCCTATCTCATTCCAGAGAAGGAGGTGAGGATTGAAATGTTGTTGTTTAGTAACCCTCTAAATCGAAAGTCTGGAATACCAGTCAAACCACGCGCGTGATTCGGTATATATGAATTCTACCCTATCCTAATCCAAATGACGAATGAATCCGAACAATAAACTGAGAAACTACAACCTGGAAGAGTAGAAACAAAGGCGGAAGCTAAATAGAACACATGACGAAATGCTCGCGAACCGACAACGGCATCAACCATTGTAAATAAAAGCTGAAAAGTTATTAGCAGAATATAAAGCAAGCGATGCCCGTACTTACCACTTTTGATTGCCAGGAAAAAAAACTTGTAACGATAAATAAACTAGAAGTAGTGGCGGTATGTATCAACGTGATGTAGCGACAAAAAGCATAATCTATAACATGAAGACGCCAACCCATCAAAGACAAAACTCAAATTTGTTGCATCGACTACAGTATCACGCAGCAGTTAGACTGTTGTCTCTGCCCAACGAGCAGACTTGCTCGTGTTGCAGCCTCAAAAACATTATCGACCCCTTCACCAGTGAGCGCCGAGCATTCTAAATATTTCCGAGCGCCAACTTGTCTTGCTACTAGTTCTGCTTCGGCCGGAGTAACAAACCTCTGACTCCGTCGCCGTAATTCCTCTATGGCAAGAGAATCTTGTCGTAGATCCTTCTTAAGACCGACGAGAATAATGGGAATATCAGGACACAACTCGTTTATTTCCGTTATCCACTATCAAAGCAGTCAGTTTCCTGAACGCGAACTACAGTAGTACTAGCAACATACCTTTGAGGAGACATTGTCCAATGAGTCAGGGGTGTCAACTGCGAAACCAACTAAAATGACATGTGCCTTGGAATATGACAGCGGGCGTAAACGCTGCAAAAGTTAGTGCCTGGCTTTTGATAGATTATTTAATTTTGAAATTGTGCAAATCCGACCTCATATTCTTCTTGGCCACTAACAACTCTATTAGCTAGATTTCCACGCAAAAATGACAGATCGCCCAGCAAGAAACGACTGCATTTAACATACGCTGTATCCCATAACGCAAGCTGAACCGATTTCCCATCAACCTGAATATGTGTCAGAAATAGTTGCTCATCGAAGTAGTAAACCAAATCAACTCACTCGACAGTCAGTCACGTATGTTTCAAACACGGTCGGCAACTATAACCACTTAGCATTTTCATACTGAAACGGTAAAAATCACCGCAAGTCGCGTACATGTTCCTATCCAAACGTTAATATTAATCAAAAATTTATTATCTCCAAACCATCTGCTCGCAACAGCGCCATGGAAGAATCAGTTGCCGGCAATTCTCGTCCACACGCACTTGGCTGCAGGAGACAAACACTTACTTTTGGGAATTCCCCAAGGGTAAAGACGCTCAGAAGCGATGTCTTCCCGCAAGAACCATCACCGACAATCACCAGCTTTCTAGAAGTAATCCATTAGCATATCTCTTCATCAGCAGAGCTTGGAGCACACTCAAAAGCGAGCGTATGTACCTGCGGATGACGTCGCGATTGGCCATTGGGCTACGGGAAGTGCTGTTACAGGGCCACGGGAGATAGTACAAGTAACGGAAGAGATACGGTGACAAGCACCGCAAAATCCGCCAGCTAAATGCGTGGGACGACAGCAAGGGCCAATCTGGATGAGCGAGCAGACCGCAATGGTGTGGGAGTGCGGTGGGTTGAGTCGGCGAACTTGGATCATCCTGAAAACGCGATTTTTTTACTTGCGGCGACGAGACTGACACGGCACCTAAAACTGTTTTTCAATTCCCGATATTTTGGGGTCTACCAATTGACGCGTCGAACAGTCTTTGGCAACTGGGTGCCATGACGTCACCACCAAAACATCGATTTTACCACGGCATTAAAAATACTGGGCGGGTCATCTGGGGACTCCATGGAGGCTGAAAAAATTGGATTTTTCTCATGCTGCGGCTGACGTGCTTGTTGGCGAAATACCTCGCTTAACAAGCTAAATTTCATGGAAAGCGACACTCGACATTGCGTGGAACGGTGTAAGGCAAATAATGCACCGGCGCCGAAACATTCAACTGTATTCTCACGGCACCTAAAGTTATCCACAAATTTCACTGGACTAACTATTTCTATAACTCTCGGCAAAACTGAAACTACGATACAGTCAAACCTCGCTATAACGATACTCGATCCCCGATATAGCGATTCTAAAATTTGGTGAAAAATCGATTCGTTATAACGATTGCCTTCCTAAACAAGTTGAGTGCCCCGCTAAGCCGATATGAGGTAGCTGTAAACATTTCATCGTACTAACGGGGCTCTTCTGTATACCATTTCATTGCCGACTTCATCCCTTAGTTAATGGCAGACGTAAAATTGATGCAATGGCTGTCAAGTGCTAGCCTAGGAACTTCTCATCGTTACGTTGTTGTTAGGATATGCCCGCCAGGTTGAGCAGTAGAGCAAATCTGATACAGTACGTGATTGAAAGATATCTTCAGAATTCAACAGATATAATACTTTAGGAGTTTCGATATGGATCGGTCCGAAATAAGAGCGCTAGCATCTCAGTAATTAATCACAGCGCACAGTTCGGAATTAAAAACGTGACGAATGTGTGTTTGCAAACAGTAACAAACCGAGCAGCATATTGTAGAATCTATGTTGGATTTGTATGATCAGATAGCAATCTTATGTCACATCATGAGTTTCCAATAACATAGTGCATCGTAGATATCCGTAAAGTACCCGAAGCAAACTCCAAACTGACTTAAGCTGCCCGCGCCATGTAGTTACAATTCCCACGACTTTGACAGATAGCAAACCTATTTAGCTTCAATTCATGCCCGCGTGGGCATGCTATACATATCCTTGTCTGTCGTTTTCTATAATTAAGGATTAATTTAACTGACTCGAGGGTCTGGTACTAGAGCTAATCTCTCATAGAGATAATGGCATAAATTAGCCGTTGTTAATTATTAACGGCTTTAAATGTGTTGACGTGTGACAAGGCTTTTGGTGTCCATATGACAAGCTGCCAAACGAAGGGTTACACGCGTAACGCTGGTCACGGTGCCATGATTTGCGGTCTGAGAAATACCGTGGAAAGTATAGCAGGGGGGGCAGACCATCGCCCATCGGTGTCCAGCAAAAGGCAGCATCGACAGAAATCTCACCGGCTCCAATAATCAGCAACATGACAAGTCTGTCGACAACAGTGGCCCCACCTACGGCGGTCAAGTCCGTAAACGGTATACCGTCGATGTCGGAGCTATCAACAGTCAAGATGGCGTCGAGTCATACGCCAAATTCTACAAGCAACAGTACCTCGAATAAGAAGAAGAAGAAGAAACGTAAAGGAGGTCAAAATGCGACTACAAGTGCCAACTCATCGCTTACCGACGAACAGCATGTGAATGGCAACACGGCAAGCTTAGAAAGTTACGAGCTCAGCATTAACGGTTCGGCGAACGTCGATAGTAATCCGACTTTTGCAGATGACTACGGTTCGGAAGACGAAATAAGTAATGCCGAGGCTCCAAAGAAATCAAAGAAAAAGAAGAAAAAGAAAAATAATGGCAGCAACAGCAATAATGATGAAAACCATAATACTGCTTTGGCAAACGGCGACAAGAAGAACGATCGAATATGGAACACGAACACGAACGAAGAACGCGAGCGAATAAAAGACTTCTGGCTTAGTCTTGGCGAAGAGGAAAGGAGAAGTCTAGTGAAAGTAGAAAAAGAAGCAGTTCTTCGGAAGATGAAGGAGCAGCAGAAGCATAGTTGTAGTTGTTCGGTCTGCGGACGCAAAAGAAATGCTATCGAGAAAGAGCTCGAAGTGCTCTACGACGCTTACTACGAGGAACTCGAGCAGTACGCGAATCAACAGCAAAAATATGGGCCTGTCCCACCGCCATCATTACGATCATCGTATCCTCATCTGGGATCACATTCGCCGTCGGCGCTTGTCAGGGAACTGCAAGAGGACGAGGACGACGAAGATGAGCTAGATGACGACGATGATTATTCCGAATCTGATCAACCTCCGGAACTGCTAAATCACGATATTCCTCGCGACTTCTTCAATTTTGGTAACAGTCTGACTGTCCAAGGCGGCATATTAACCGTCGCGGACGACCTTCTCAAGAATGACGGCAAGAAATTTATTGAAATGATGGAACAGCTTGCTGAGAGGCGAATGGCTCGTGAGGAGGAAGCACTGGCTGCTACGGAATACGATGATGACGACGACTATGAGGACGAAGAGGATGACGAGGATTACGAGGATGATGAGGATGACGACGAGGCTGTAAGGATCAACCCTTTCTTGAATGTGTAGATGCTGATTCGAGCTACAGGATTCCATGAGCGAAGAACAACGAATGGAAGAAGGTCGGCGAATGTTCCAAATCTTTGCGGCTCGGATGTTCGAACAGCGGGTCCTCACGGCCTACCGCGAAAAGGTTTCTCAAGAGCGGCAACGGAAACTTCTGGAGGAACTAGACGAAGAAAATAGGCTACGTGAAGAGCGCGAAATGAAAAAAGCCAAAGAAAAGGAGAAGAAAAAGGACAAGAAGCGACAACAGAAACAGGCCAAAGAAGAAGAGCGAATTCGTCGTGAAGCTGAAAAGGCTGCCGAAGAAGCTAGTCAGCGCGCTGAGGAACTTCGGAAAGCGGAAGAAGCTCGGAAGAGACGAGAGGAACAGCGGCTCAAGAAGGAAGCCGAACGCAAGGCGCAGGAGGAGGAACGCGTAAGAAAAGAGGAAGAGCGTCGGAAGCGGCTGCAAGAGGAGCGTGAACGAGAAGCTGAGCGGGAACGAAAGCGGAAGGCGCGTGAGGAGAAGGAACGAAAGAGGAAAGAAGAGCAGGCACGGAAAGAACGCGAGCAAAAGGAGCAGAAAGAGCGTGAATTGCGAGAAAAGCGTGACAAGGAAGAGCAAGAACGTAAGGGAAGGCTTGAGGCTGAGCGTAAACAACGTGAAGAGCAAGAGCGATTGGAGACTTTCGAACGTCAGCAAAAGGAGAAGGAGATGCGCGAACGGGAGGCCAAGGAGCGGGAGGCTCGAGCGCGGAAAGAAGCTTTGCAACGTGAGGTCTATGCCAAACGGCTACAGGTTCAACAGCAACAGATCCAGCAGCAACTTCAACAGCAACAACAGGTGCAACAGTCTCAAATGCAAGCTCAGCAACAAGTTCAGCACCAGCAGCAACACCAGCAAAATCTTCTTCATCAATACGCTGCCGCTCAGTCTTCTTTCGTCGCTACTCCGCTACAAGCCATCTCATCTGCGAAGCAAGCGACACATTACGCGTCATCTGGTGCCATACCATCACATCCTTCTCCAGGTGCACTACATTCTAGTTCGGCATACCCATCTATCATATCTCCGCCAGTTCAGAAAGCGCAAACACCTTCACGATCTGGTTTGCCAGCAGTGGTTGGTTCCGCCGCGCCACAATCCACAACTCAATCGGCGTCGCGTACTGCAGCGGTTGGTGCACCGCCGTCGCCTGCATCACCTGCACTGAATGGCCTGCCAGTAATGACACGATCAGACTCGTCATCGCCGTCACAGATGCCTGGTCAAATTCCTGCCAATTCGATGTTGTCGTATCCGTCATTTGTCAGTGACTTGTCCCTAGGTCAGCAGGGATCGACAGCAGCGTCCGTGTCACCCGTTCCTTTGGGATTATATGGGAATGCTTTGGGCCAGAATTCACTAGGCAATATCCCAGCAAGTTACCGCGCCTTTGCGTCGCCTTTGTCTGCCAATGCATTCCCTCCTGTGACGCAACAAGCTAGACCTCAGGGTGTACCAGCGCATTCACGACAGTCTTTCGTCGGTATGGATTACAACCAGGGTACTCAACAATCGAACGGATTGTCGTCCTTTCCCTTTGGCGCAGCAAGCAGGACTAGCACTACTCCTATAGGGCTCGCGGCATCCCCTTCGATAGGCAGTGCTCCTGGCCTTGCTGCACCATCGTCAGTTTCTTCCGTTCTGAGCAACGTAATCGCAAGTGAGGGCGTATCTCCGGCCCCCGTTGCTGCAACCGCAATGCTCGACCGGCGACTATCTAGCAGCTTTGATAATGTTAATAATGTTGGAATACAGGCGATAAACGGGCCAACTCCAACTTCGCCAAAGTCGAAGCCTATTCAGCGACCACATCCTATTCAGAGGCCACCTAGTAACACTTCTCGCAGCGATGAGCCGCATACCTCGTCTTCATCTGCGAGTGACGACCAAAATGTGGCGTCGAATCAAGCTGTTATGGGTAGCCGGGCACTGCTTGATGAAGACGACATTCCTTTCTATCAGCCGTCAGCACACCGCGCCGCTCCTGGAGCACCAGGGGAGTCGAATGGTGGCGCAAATGCGGCACCGATGTCTATAGGTCTAGGAGCTTCTCGTCCACTGTTTGGTCAATCCAATCTTTTCCCAGATCCTTTCAGTGCCACGAAGAGACAGTCTGAATCGTCGCCATTGTTTGAAAACACTTGGAGTATGGCAGGACTTGGACTTGGTGGTAGTAACGTTCCAGCAACGCCTTGGCTCAGTGGTATGTCTATGGAGGTCTCTAATGTATGCTAATGACTCTGACACTTAGTCTAGGATGGACCGAGGGTGCCTCGAATAATAAGAAGCCATAGATTGGATATTTATGGTTACGACATTTACAATGAGAGTTTGGTTGGTTAATGGCGAATGTCAACAGTACAGCTTGTCATTGTGTTCATAGCTTTTGTTTGTTACGGCTGCGATTCTTCTTGTTAGGGTACTTTATATATTTTGTCATTTTTAAGTTTGGCATTTCTTGTTATGGGTGTACTTGTTATCTCTCGCCTATGTCGCATATATCATTAGTTGTCATTACTGCAGTGTTATCATTGTTTTACGGTTTGATAGGTTTGCCATGTTTATTAGCAAATTCGAATCCATTTTCCCCAGCACTGCATTCTCCCAGAAAGCTCTAATTATCTATATTTACTGAATCTGAAGAAATATATACAAGACTGCTACTTCGAGATACCAAACCCAACGTAGCAGCCCAGTCGGGCTTATTTTATCAAAGCTGCGCTGTTCTTCTCCGCTTCTTCTCCCCAACTGGAGGTCTCCACGTCGCATCCCAGATTCGCCGTGGCGGACTCAATGTCGGAATTCTGTACTCCATGGGAAACCGTATTGAAGAAGGTCTCTGCATCGCACTCTCGTACAAAAACTGGCTGGTCTTTCGCAATTCGTCGCAAGCGTGCTTCATCTTGTAATACTGCTTTTGAAGTTCAAGTCGTCGGTCCACCCGTTTAGTTCGAACGACTAACTGCCATGCTCGGTGTACTGTTCTGTGGCGGAGTAAATCTTCGTAGGCCATCTTAATCCGCTGGGGTTGCTTCCGCCTCGGACTGATAAGACTCAGCATATTAACTGTACAGATAATGTCAGAATCTTATCTCCAGCAACTTGCTTCGTCTACTTGCAACCACTGACCCATTTTTTGCTTCTGCTGGAGCTCGCCGCCGCCTCTGCTTCGTTTGCCTCGAGTGAATGTTAAACTGCCATTAGAAGACTTCATGTCGACTGTGGTTCGTGGATAAAATGTTGAAGGTCCAGTGACGTTTGCCATTCTAAGAATTGATCCATTCGCGAAGAGAAACTGCGTTCGCTTCCGTAGGAAACGCGGAAGAAGGTTGTCTGAGAGAATCATTTAATTCGTTGCGTTAACACGATTCAATTCCACATAAGCCGTGAGATTCATTCAATAATCTGGAGCTAGGGAAATGTCACTGATAATGTTACAATTGATAGCACACGAGGATTCGTTGACTGATCTTTGGATGTGAGTAGCGACTAGATTTCTGGTCTAGAGCAAAATTTGAACATTGCGTTCTAGGATTTATTACTAGTTTAATATGGGTTTTGTACCAGCGACATCGTAATATGGCCCCACCAACTAAGAATTAATAAATTTATTATAAGCGCATATTACTGAATCTAATCATTTGCCGGTACATATTGTGGATGGCAGAATACTTAAGATGCATGAACCATTGCTCACGGAAATATTACAATGTGACTATTTTAACACGCACTAACAGCACACGCCACTTTGACTCCAACCGTCGATCACGAAGATAGAGAATCAAAGAGGATGTGAAGATGTTTGCGTCAGTTGCCGGCAGTGCAATAGCAACGACACGGTGCATTCGATCATAGGCAAGCCCAGCGGACCGAATGCGACAAGCAAAAATAAGAGTAACAAATAAAGTCACGAATAGTGACATTTCAGTTGTTACACTGAAAAGAACAGATACTACACTTGATCTAAGCCAAAAGGCAAAGAGAGTTGGGAAAAAGAAAAAAGGAAAGCTTCGCTTTTCCGGGCAAACGTCTCCTTTTATAGATTGCTGTCAGTCCAAGGGTTAGGGCATGTATGAGACCCTGTGTAGGGTTTAAGCTGGGGCTTTGGATGATTGGCGAATGAATACGTGGATGGTTAGCAATCAAGAAAGCGGCGGCGCAAAGTAGTCACGCCTGCAGTGTTGTTTGACTTTGGGTGTTGTACCCTATTTCATTTTAGGGTACATATCCGGGGGATTTGAACTAGGTCGTATATTCAGGATTATCTAATTGCATACTGGTTTAAAGCAAACACATTCTACTATAATGGTTCAAGAGCCAAATCAGACGTCAGCCTAGAAGATGTCACATATAGAGCAAACCTAGCTGGATGACAGAATTAATGTGAGACATTTTATGAGCAGTTTCGAGAAGGAACATAGTGCATTGGTAATGGGAGCGGTCGCATCCTTTCAGAAGGTTTCCGTGGCCTAGAAGTATTAGAAGCGGAGCTGGAAACTTGACGGTATGAACCTCCATCCGTGTTAAATCCACTTGCTAGCATAAATAGTCGCGATCGAGGAAGTCGTTCTATCAGCCCACTTCCAAATATAAATCTAATGCACAAGTTAGCGTTTACATAATGGTAGCCTAAGTCATCGAGAAATATCCCACATAAAGACAGCGACACCTAATAGCCCGTTAAACATCCATGCTGTCGCACATACGCCTAGCTTGATAATTGTGATGTACACCTTGACCTGTGCCATGACTTCCAGCAAATTGTCATCAATATCCGGTTGTTCCCTACGTCTTCTCGCGTTCCCCATGTAGTCACTTGACACCCTTCGCTGGCTAAGAAAAGTCGAATTGGGATCGACTGGTTTTCGTTGCCCGTATCGGCTGGCGTCAAAAGATGACACTCGAGAACTTGGCGGTGGGGTTCGCGGCAGTGGTGGCATCGGCACGTAGCATCCTTGGTAAGGAGTAGACAGCTGATACTCCAGTATTGGTGGTAGGCT
Source organism: Lipomyces tetrasporus (assembly GCF_029532465.1). Taxonomy (NCBI): domain Eukaryota; kingdom Fungi; phylum Ascomycota; class Lipomycetes; order Lipomycetales; family Lipomycetaceae; genus Lipomyces; species Lipomyces tetrasporus. The sequence continues at coordinate 487,239 of NW_026611602.1, forward strand.
GACCGGTGCACTGAAATCCTGTACAGGCCTCTGTGCATTCATCGGATTATATGGCTGTAGTGCATTCTCTGTATTTGCGTCGATTGATCGCTTATCGTCAGCCAACTCACAACCGTAACTGATAGCCTGGCATTTAGAGTCGCCAGTTTCCATGTCTGTCTTCTGTCTTTGCTTTCGTACAGCAAGCTCACTGATAGTTTTACCGGCATTATTTGGCGTAGTCGCGGAACCAGACGAATGCGGGATATATGTTGTACCCTTCGGGCACTGTTGATTCCTCAGCGTGAACGGGACAGAATGGTGGCGGGAAGAACTAGGACTAAAAGCCATCACAGATTTCATGGTATTATAAATATATAATGGCTGCCGCCAAATAGTGAGCAAACGAGAACGTCTGTGGCTTCTATCGTTGCTAATATAGATGACGTTGGTGCGGTTTCCCGTAGCCACACTTACCAAAAGTCATCAAGCAGCTCAGGGGTCTCCGACGTTAAAGTTTCCGCATGTCGAAATGAAAAATATCCGCAGCTCAAGTTTTCTGCCTGTCATCCCATTCAGTGAGTATTGTTCACGAGAACCCAGTTCCAAATTTACATCTATTACCATCGAGCAATGGCATCTGTCGACACGTCTAGGCCATCGCCGGTTACTAACGAGCTCCCTTCTGAGGAAGTCGAGTCAGACACTGAAGATTTCGAGGATTTGATCAGGGAAAATGAACTGGAATCTGCGTCAGACTGGACGGCAGATGACGAGACGAGGCCCATTTGTCTGTTCTGCGAAATCACGTTCGATGACTCAGACGCAGTTTGGGACCACTGTGTCAAGGACCACGACTTCGACTTTAAAAAGTTGAGACGAGGTCTAGGTAAGATCACAAAAGCACTGCAATAGCCTTTAGTATGCTAATGAATTCTGTCTCCCAGGTCTGGATTTTTTTGGGAAAGTGAAACTTATCAACTACGTTCGCTCGCAAGTGAAGGCTGGGAATCAGCCTGAATTGAATAGGCCAGAACTATTTTTGGAGGACAGCCAGTTTCTAAAACCTACACTGCAAGATGATGCATTACTTTTCGGAATTCAAGATGATGACTCTGAAGAAGAGGAAGATGATCCAGATGTGTTATACGAGAAAGAACAGCTTGCAGAGGTTGCGCGAGAAAATGCCGAGAGGGTCAAGGTCTTGCAGAAGCAATTGCAAGAGCTTCAATTTCAGTTCGATGAATACAAGGATATTGTTCGAACAGTTCTTAATCGAGATTTGGATTCCGATAGCGGAAGCGATAGTGGCTGTGGCAGCCCGGAGGGCCCGTCTCGAGCAAGTAGGAAGCGAGTGGGCAACAAGTATTCAAACGAGGATGATCACTACTTCGAGTCGTATGCCTACAACGACATTCACGAGATTATGCTTAAGGATAGCATAAGAACAGACTCTTACCGTGACTTTATTTATGATAACAAAGATATTTTTAAAGACAAGATCGTGCTTGACGTCGGATGCGGAACCGGTATTTTGTCCATGTTTGCAGCGAAAGCTGGTGCCCGAAAAGTTTATGCTGTCGACAACTCCGATATCATCGAGAAGGCTATCGCCAATGTTCACGAGAATGGTTTAGACAGAATTATCCAGTGTTACAGAGGGAAGATTGAAGAGATCAGGCTTCCCGTCCAGAAGGTCGATATCATTGTGTCGGAGTGGATGGTACGCTTTCCTACTATGACAGTATATTCGACTATCGTACTGATGTATTTGCTTAGGGATATGCTTTGTTATATGAAGCTATGTTGGATTCGGTACTTGTTGCTAGAGACAAATATCTCGCGCCAAATGGTCTGATGGTGCCATCGGAAGTCCGATTATTGGTCGCCGGTCTGAGAGACGCCGAGTTTATCAACGACAAAGTCAATTTTTGGAACGACATATACGGCTTCAAAATGAGTGCCATGAAGCCTCGAATCTACGACGACGTTCTCATTGAAAATTTCAAGCCGTCCTCAATAGTTCATCAAGGGCCTTTTACCTTCCGCACTCTACAACTGCACGACATTACTACAGCGGACCTCGAGTTCACGTCCCCCATTCGACTTACGATTCCCGATCTTTCGAATGAATTTGACGGCACCTTTGACGGCTTGGTGATTTACTTCGACAACTACTTTACCCGCTCCCGGGACGAGGTTATTCCCGAAGACGCTAGAGCGGAGACATTCAAGCCAGGCAATGGAAGCCTGGGTTTTACGACAGGTCCATGGGGTCCGAAGTACACGCACTGGCGCAGCGGAGCTTTACTGTTCAATAAGCAACTGCAAGTTTCTCCTGGTGTGAACGAACTTGCAGGAGAAATTACGTACGAGAAGCGCAAGTCTAATCCTCGAGAATTGATCATTGGATTGGAATTGACCGCTGGGGACAAGAAGCTTGCTCAGTCGTACTTCATGAGGTAAACTGTTTGGACGAGCGCATATCAAATGGCCGGATGGGTTTGCTACATTGGCATATTTTGGTGAAATTACCTAGCGGTGTCTAAAGTTTTTGACGTTGATATTGAAAACTGTATAATGTTCAAAAGCGAAAGTCTTTAATAATGGTACATGCATATCATAAAAGTCATTACTCTCTAATTTCAGCAATCCTTATGCGCCTTAATAGACAAAGCAAATCAAAATTTTCTAATCAGATAAGAGGAACTACGTCAAGTTGTGACTTCCAACAAATCCCAATAATTAAGCAGAAACTTAAAACTTTTGTATCCCTATCCAAGCATGAACTTTAACGTACACAAACCTAAGTAATACAATACAGAAAATACAAAGTTTATGGCGATTCCATCAATTGGAAACACTCTTGAATCTCATCGTCATCCAAGCACGAAATGTAGAGACATCGAGATACGATCTCCGGATCAGTCTTCAGTCGATCATTGTACGCTCGAGCGGAATTAACGAAGTAAAGCAGTTTCTTTATAATACTGGCCGATGTCCTAAAGCGCTCCAGATTAATGAGCTGCGGTACATCTGATGCGTTGATATTGCGAGGCGACGGGGAGAATACGTCGCTTTCATTGTCGCTGCCCTCTTCCGAACTATACAGACTATCTCGAGCTGGCTTCTGCTTCACATGCGCCGGTCGCTCGGCATTGAAGGTGAGATCTGAGAGGTACAATCCTAGCCATTAATTTAGTAACTTCCAGTGCCCCAACGACATGTCGTTCGACTCATACCGATAAATGGAACACATCCTTTCGAAACTTCAGACTTGTCCATTGCACTTCGTAGATTGCGGAAATTCTTTAATGGCGAAGCCAATTGTTCCAGACTCTGAAACAATGCAACATCCTCAGGCGGAACATTCTCCCATGTAGTTCGTAATCGCTGCACGGTGGCGGACGCCAGTGCGAGTGTCAGTTGCATAAACGTGGAATAATTCTGAAGCTCCCTGGTATGAGCCGCAACATGGATGAACTTGACAATCGTCCGCACACGTTCCTCCAAGCCTCGCGTCAGCATGATCTCTGATGTAACCCAAGACGTCATAAGATTGAACCGAGAAATAATGAGCTCCACTCCTCTCACGTCCTTGACCGTGAGCAACGACAACCAATCCTGCACCGGAGCCACATTTTGTTTCCATCGTAATTCTATAAGTTCCTTCCAGTCTACCTCAGCCAATGCGTCGCGATCAATGATGGTGAGCTGCTCAGCAAGATCAATAGCACGGTACTTCAGAATGAACGGAAGATGAATACTGAGCGACACTGAACTTGACGCGTCGCTCGCCACCGAATGGACACTGAGCCGCGACAGTCTACCGCTGGATATATTGAGTCCACGCGACGGAGGGCGAGATTGATAATTTCGAGGAGCAGTAGGACTCAATGGCGGCTCAGCTGTCTGCTGCGTAGTGTCGTCGCTGAGAAAAGGGCTACTATCCGCCAGCCAAATATTGTGATCAATACCACCAGTATGTGGAGGAGTGAAGTTCACAGGGCCGTCATCGACACGACTTTCTCGGACCATAGAAGATAACTCTGCCTCCGCGCTGCCATTCGACGTCTCTCTGGCTACCTTTGGTACATAAGTTCCTTCTAACTTCTGAAGTGCGATGTCTACGGCATCCTGACCCTCATGTGAATCATCCGGTATTTCAGCAAACTTCATAACCTCTTTCGCTATATCTTCGGCAATTCCGGGAATGAGCACATTGGTGTTTTTAGACCGGCGGGTGGTTACTAACGGAGCAGATTCTTGTAGCACTTGGAGTGGACCCGCAACCGGCGGTAAGCTGTATCTGGTCACATTTTCGCCGTTATTGCTCGTACCTCCTAACGAAGACGACGAGGCCCATTTGATATCTGTAGGCGATTTATCCCGGTCGACTTTCAAATCAGGCTTCGCCGCACGACGCCGGAGACCAGGAAACATCTTTCCAACGTGTATGGCACTGCCTGACGAATCCGATCTTGACGAATTACCAGGCGAGAACTCCGGAAAATGCATCAGTAAACTTGGATTGAGTGTATGCTGGGAATAGCTCTCCCCGACTGGGCTTGGAACCCTGTCAGATGCTTTGTCTTGGATTTCGTCATATGTCAATCGAGTGCTTGGAAGTTGGCGAGTGGAGGTCAAATTCTCTGAGTGACTCTCGCCGGAGTCTCCCGATTCCCGTGGCACGAAACCAAATGCTCTGGGTTCTGAACTTTCGTCGTTGAAATCAATTACCATACCACGCAAGCTCTCGACATCAGCATCATTGTGCCTCGTCTGAGTGGTTCTTGAGGGAGAATCTTGAAGCACGGATAGGAAGCTTGTCCGCGCTCCTAAACCCAGCCCATCTTCGGCACGCCACGGCGTATTGGACTGTTCAGAGGTATTGCCGTCCGACGCCCCAATTTCCCCGCATTTAACCATAAGTTGCTTGTAGGCATCTACCACACTAGCAGCTAAAATATCAATGCGAAGGCCAACGTACTCTATTTCCTCGTTCGTCGACGAAACCCTATTACTTCGCCTTCCGCTTCCTACATTTTGCGTCACAGTCGCAAAATCCGGGGTAATTGGGGGAACACGTACGTGGATACTCTCTAGACGATCACCGAACATCCGCTTTCTCCAAGACTTGAGAATAAGCTTTGGATTATTGCTAGCCTGATTACTGCCAATGTCGCTGATTTCATACATGACATCACTGTCGTGAATTTGAGTGATCGGTGTCGGTGAAGGGGGGATAATATCGCCAACAATAGACTGGTCATCAGTCGGAATATCGACCACTGCTTTGCCTCGAATTAAAGAGCCCCACAGCCATCGGTGTTGTACGGCAGGAGGCGTCTGAGGCTCATTAACAGATGCCACCGATTCGTGGCTTAACGACGGTGCAGGCAGTGACGATGTCGATGATAATGATAATGATGACTTCACCCTTGTGGCTTGGTGGTGCTGGCGAACGCAGAGGCCATTTCGCGGCAAAATGGGGGAACTTGACTCTTCATGTGATTTTCGTGACTGGTTCTGCAGTGAGCTTGGCGTCGATTCCGGAAGAGCGTATGCTGGTCGTTTTGACAAATCTATCTCTGAATGTGGACCCTTTGTCTTGTTGTTACCTTCCAATGGAACATGTCGCGTACCAATAATTCCACCAGGATGGAGCGGCTCGTCAAAACATCGGTCGGGACCAAACATGAGAACATTGCCACTATAGACACCCACAGGCATGTCCCAATAGAAACTGCACACTCGGATCCAGCACCTCTTCAGTTCTCCAAGCAGTCGCCTATCGCCTGACGACGCCCGGACCTTGCCGTACCGAGAGAAGCCGTTAATAGCATCAGTAAAACGTTTCCGTAAACCTAATGACGGGACAAAATCATCGGCGAAGTAATTGAGAATCCAGTGCCGAAATGCAACAAATATCCGCAGTCTTATAACGCGACCAACATCGTCACTGCGATTTACTGCCCACTTGTATCGAGCTACTAACAGCCGTAGCAACTCGATATCAGAGAGAAACAGTCTATACGACATGAAAAAGTCGGACAATAAATTGTAATCAAGGCATTCAGGTGAAGTCATATGTATAATCAAACGAGCTGGAGTGATGCCGATTATGTCACCTGTGGAATTGTACTGTACTGGTACAGCAGCAGCTGCCGCATCCATGTCACAGACAGGACTCGTGTCTGGGAACGGCATGGTCGAGAATAGACGTGATGAGGTGAGAAATCGAGAAGAAGTAATGTTTGGTGTCGGAAAAACCCAATTATATGGAGATGATGAAGTTGACGAATGATGAGCTGCGCCGGAGCGTGACCCAGTAAATCGCGATAGCTTTGATCGGGGTGACTTCCATTGCATTGGCGACTTGTTGCCGTAGTATTTGCGACCACGCGATTGCGGAATACTAGTTGAATTTTGTCTGGCCGACGACGTCCTTGTTGTTGAAGCAAGAGGAGCCGCAGTCAAGGTCGGAGGAGGTGATGACGGCGGAAATTGCATAGGTGACGTTGGAGTAGATGGCCTTTCAAGCCAGGCCATACTTCTTGCTGCTGTATCTTCTTCAGAGGCCATGCCATATGACAGTCTCTCAAGCGTCCCTTCCACTGCATCCTGCGCCGCGGACGAGTTCTGCCTGCTTCAGATATCAGTCAGCCACAATAAACAACGGCCGGACGAAAGCAATAGAGCAATTATATGTACAATAGATAATAAGCATAATACGTAAAACACAAAAATGGCTCAGCGATTGTCGGTGCTCTAAGTCCGCCAAAAATAAAAAAAACAGATGATGCTTAGAAATACACACCCGATAGCCTTATCACCGTCTGACCCAGTAGTCCGGACATTAACTACCTCAGACATATGTGAAGAACGCGAGCCATGGTAGTTTGGCAGTCCGCCTTGTCCGCGGTGCAGATTGTGTTCTATAACGACGTTAGAGATCTGATGGAAAGCTCAATAACTGCTAACTGACCACTCCTACAAGTGAACATACCCCCTCCAGCATCCATAGAGACGAAGTCGCGCAGTGTTTAGGAACTGACAGTACTTTGCAGGAGGAGTTAAGCAGTCAGTAATTCATGTCGCGCTGTACGCACAAGCAAGGGATGAAGACTTTCACAACTAGACAACCAAATCATAACGGACAGAGCCGCCAATTGATACCCAGAACCTGTGTACAGTCTACCGGTTGTAAACAACGACCGTTGGCATAACCTCTCACTTCAGTAATGTCGAGATCGAGGATATAGCCGTGAAATGGCGGCTCGAGCTTACAATGGCGGACAACAAAAACATTATCGCGGTGCTCCAGGGGGTCAACCAACAAATGGGACACAAGACCCTTACTGATAACGGAACGGTATCGCGTCGTTGACGCGTACGAAAGTTTCTCTCGAGTGTGACAACCCCACAAAAGTATCCTCGGGGGAAGGGCCGATTGTCGTGTCATGGTAGATGGAGGATTTCGGCGCAGGGTAGCTATTGAGACAATAAAGATAAAGCAGCAGAGGAGTCTTGCTGATACTATTGGTACAGTCCCATGCTATAGTTCCGTGCCCGTATAATGCAGGCACAAACGGTACGCCTTCTCAATCGACTCCCAACACTGAATGAAGGTGTGATCATAGTGTAGATAACAACGACCGCGAAGTGCCGGCAAGGCGGACAGGCAATGCAGTGGTTGAAGGTTACAACATAATAACATGTGAACTTCAGAGGTGGGGTATCTGTTTCCAGGAAGGACACAGGCCGACATTTGCCATTGGTCTGCTACGACTGACTGATGCACGTCGACTAAGTATACCAAAGCTTCGGAGGCAGAAACGTAAAGGCACAACTATTCAATATATATGTTAATTGTAAAAGCTCAGGGTTACCTGTACGCCAATTACCTGGGCGAGGCACGATGACAGAAGGGGATCCACTTATAGCATAGCATTAATGAGTTCAGAACGAGCTCCTGCCTTGGCCTCTAATTGTGAGTGGCCAGCTATTTAAAGTGGGAGAGTCAGCTATAGTAATATGTCGAACTTTTCCAACCGATGCGGGTACAGTTGCGTACAGCCGCGCTGCTAACTGTTCTACGGTACCTCCAACCTCAACTATTAGCCTCGCTGTAAACAAACACTCCCCTCTGGACTATTCTATCCACTCCACTTTCCGCCCTTCATATTATCTGAATACAGTCGCAAAATAGCTAGCGCTATCACCCTGCAAATCAGGTGCTTCAGTGCCGCCCGGCTTGTCTCCCCCCCAGAGCCTAACAGAACGGCACCTTAGTCTCCTCGCTGTTTTCAACCCAGAATCACCGCCCAGTCCGCCGGCCGCGCCTTAACATGGCGTTCCTCTTCTCGCGTTCGAGCCGTCAGAAATCGCCTCAGGAATTGGCACGATCATTAAAGGATTCACTTCAACGACTTGAACATGTTAATGAGAAGAAAAAGGTCTGTCGCTGATTGTTCTCTCTTGATCTTGACATTTCGTCGCCGAAGACGTCGTCGTCATGATGTTAACTGGCGAACAGGTCTTGGAAGACATATCACGGACAGACGGACAAATTAAAATCGTCCTTCACGGCGATGGCAATTCAGACCCCTCGCCGGACAGCATAGCGCTAATTGCCCAAGAAGCCTACTCGATCGATCTACTCTACTACATCATACACAGCCTTCCGCGGCTAGATTTTGAACTACGGAAAGAGTCCACCAATATCTTCACTACACTGCTTCAGCGGCAAATTGGCCAACGCTTCCCAACTGTCGAGCATCTCAACACTCGGGAAAAGGTTATAGAGCTGCTGGTTAAAGGGTAATTAATACAAATTCAATCTTGGAAGCCACTTTCGTGGTCCAAGCTAACCATGTAACAGATATGAACAGCCTGATATTTCACTAAATTGCGGTCAAATGCTTCGGGAGAGCATCAAGCATGAACAATTGGCAAAAATAGTATTGTCCAGTAGTCTCTTCTGGAATTTCTTCGACTTCGTCCAGCTGCCAGCTTTCGAGACCGCTAGCGACGCTTTCTCCACTTTAAAGGTATTTGCCAATATTCTTCATCACTCAATGAATCAGCAGGATTTGCGGAGCTTTCATTTCTTTCCTTTAACATGTTGCATACCTTCTCACACTTGCACAGGATTTGCTCACGCGCCACAAAGCTCTGGCGCTCGAACTGCTCACTAGAAACACTGAAAAATTCTTTGAAAAGTTTAATGGTTTATTGGTTTCATCGAACTACGTTACAAAGCGGCAATCGATCAAGCTACTAGGTGAAATATTACTGGACAGAACGAATTACGTTATTATGACAGCCTATATAGACTCCCCAGAGCACCTGAAACTCATTATGAATATGTTGCGCGACAAGAGCAAGAATATTCAGTACGAGTCCTTCCACGTATTCAAGGTTGGTAATATAAGTGAAGTTTTCCAACGTATAGAGTGAGCTGACACGGTCTAGGTCTTTGTGGCTAATCCGAATAAATCAAAACCTGTTCTGGATATTTTAGTTAAAAACCAGGACAAGCTGCTAGTATTTCTTCCAGAGTTTCATAGTGATAGAACAAGTGCGTGGCTACAATATTTGGTTTCCGAATCGCAGCTAACTAGGTATAAAGATGATGAGCAGTTTAACGACGAAAAGCAGTTTCTGATAAGGCAAATCGCTGATCTGAAGCCAGATCCTCTACGGAGTTGACTAGTCGTTGTCCAAAGCAGAACCGGCCTCTTGACGGTTCTCACATTGTCAATATCAAATATCTTGACCCACGTGACTTAGTCCGTCTTGTAGAGGTACCAGATGGACAGTTCATATCACTAAGTAAGATTCACAATCACACCAACTACGATTTAGTGGCCAGCAAGAGTTTGTTTAATGACGAATGCCGGTTATATGTAGTTATGACGCCTTCGATAATCTATGCCATTTTATGTTTACGCTACTCTTTCAGGACCTGTTCTTCTCTTCCTTGTAGAGCTCATGCTTGTTTGCAGTCCTTGCATTACACGTTTTGGCGCTTAGATGTATAATTATATTTTAGCAAACAGTAAGTTATATGAGCGGACCGAGGGCTCCAGGAGGGTAATGATGGTCGAATAGGCACTCTCTCATATCACGGATCGACAATAGGGTTCGGGCCTGACTGGCAGATACCGTACTAAACCCTGTTATTCTGTGAGCGGATCGTCTAGGGCTCATGTCTGATGAACACAGCAGACTGTACTGCCATACACGTACCAATATCGAGATCTGGATGTGAAAAATCTATGTAGTTGAGGGTGTTCTCTACTGCAATGATTCCGGATTTAAAGCTGGATCGGCATATGCCGTCATCTTTCTATTCGGGTCTACAATGGTCGCCAGACGGCAGGCTGGCGGTGACCTGTACAAAGAACTTGGCCGGAAGTACATCAATACTATCCGGATTCGAGTTGCTTACCCCTGTGGTAGCGAAGAAATGGTGCATGCAGGACAACAGCGATCCGAAAAGTGGAGAGATGAAAGGTGTAAGGCTTGAATATCACAGCGTGGCGTCTTGGGCTGAAGGTATCAGGTCACGATCAAAGCGATGGAAGAATTGTGTTCGCGATGGTATACATTTAGATCAACTGCCGTGGCACCACATATAGCTAAATACCTTAGGCGCATCGAATAGTACGGAATCTAATGCAGATGGAACTGCCGATGTCGCAATTACCGACATGGTCTGGTCGCCGTTGTGGACTTCTAGTTCCGGTGGATGCTTGCTTTTGGTACTCACATCGTCGCTGGACGCAATTATATTTCTTCCTCCTGAGAACGAAGCAGACATGTCTAGGAGACCTTGGCGAATCGGATGGATACTGAGTAACATTGTTGGCGAGATTGAAGGTGTGCCTCCTTGTGATGACGATGACGCCGAATTTGGTACGCCTGTGGGCAGCAAGAAGGTTTTGGAGAGATTGCGGATTCATTGTATGTCGAGTGTATTATATTGGATGACAGATTGCTAATAGAATAGCGATTGCGTGGTCTGCAGCTATTGGGGGACTTGATGTGCACCATCGGGCGATGTCTATACTGGCAACAGGAAATGAACACGGCGAAGTCTATCTCTGGAGGTAAATATTGACCATCTGGGCTGCATATGGATTCATCATGGGATCATTAACTGTGTAAACGGCAGGGTACAAGAAGGCTCGCCTCCAGAGATATTAGGTAGTACAGCTGTGTCAAACGATTGGATCACTGGCCTAAAGTTTGCTCCGTGTGTTAAATCTGTGACGCAACCAGACTCGGTAACAATCTATTTGGCAGTAGCTACTTCGGGCAACGAGTTGTATATACTACCTATTCATACTACACCTAGCACGCTGTTGGCTGTAAGATTTGGTCTTTCACACTTCGCATCGAGTGGACCAACGTCGTTTAGTAATATCACATGGTATCCTTATCCGGATAACACACTACTATGCGTTGCTGTCCGCCCTCGGAGAGTAGTGCTTTTATCAGTACAGCCCGACAAAAATACAGTCACTACAACATTGCGTTCCACATCCATTTCTGTGCCAGTTGTCGGCGTGTTGTTCCAATCGTCCAATCCCACACGTACGCAAATTTCAATTCTATCGATGCTGGGCGACGTCGCTACCATTGACTACTCTATCGACGACACTAATCCTCCATCTGACATCTTGTCTTCACGGCTGACCAAACTACTGGAAACGCGAGCTAGAGCATATCTTGCGATCCAAGATCCAATAGACCACATTAGCACTACAGACACACGGGTTTTAGGGCTGTCAACAGACTTTTTCCAAAATGCGACAATTATGTACACCATCGCCCCAGGCAAGCAACTGCGCTATCCAATTACCTCGCAACAATGGAGTAGACTGGCATTGGTGAACACAGCTCCCAACACAGCTCCCGGTGATATATTTTGGGAAATAGTCGAAGCAAAGATAAAGACTGGTTGTACGGTATCACCTCGTGCGTTGTTCTGGGGAGCTAAGATCGTGGCTTCGACCCAATCCGGAGAGAGAGAGGAAGAATGGGTACGACAAGCACTTGCTATCGTGCAAAATAAAGTTGTTTCTGAATCCAGCACTGGTTATCCTGCTGATTTGCAGACCGTGATGTTTTCATCTGAGTCGAGCTTTTGGAGACGCGTTTTGACTTGCTTGTATGATTGGGCTCTATCGTTTGGCAATGCTGAGGATCTCAAGCCTGCGGCGGTAGACAATATTCGCCAAATTCGAATCACACTTGCTGTAGTTATTCTCAAGCAATTCCTGTCTATTAGAGAATTACGCACGGATCCAGCGTCAGTGCGAGTTGTGTACCAGTACGCGCGATATCTTGCATACTTCTCGTCGACGTGTGGTACCACTGACCAAGAGCGACTCGAATTGGTTCTTCGCGTCCTCCGCCGAATACAAGCGGAGGGATATTCGGTACAAGATGAGATTAGTGATCTCCAAAAGGAAGAAACTCAGATAATGATGGATATTGGTATATCCGGAGTTGTATCAGACACAGACGACGATGGGGCTATCAATGAAGGACCTCAAGAGTATGGTACAGAGGCAAAATGCGTGGCCTGCGGAAGCTTAGTCGAACTTAACTTTGACAACGACATCGACTTAAGGGCTGTTTGTTGCAGCAGCGAGCACATGTGGCGTAAGCGATGTCACATTAGCCTTACGAATGAATGCTAACGGATCGCAGAAACATGCTCGTTAACTCTATTGCCGTTAATGGATCTCCATCAACGCCGCTGTAACTTATGTAGCAGAACATATGTGTGTAAAAGCTACCTGTCATCGAGCATGGATACACTGATAAGTCGTATCATACACGACAGCGACGTATGTGTGTTTTGTGGGGAAACCCTATACGTTATGTAATGTAGGAAGGGTCGATATATATGATTGGAGGAATGTATAACAGGGATCGGTACTGATAAGTCTCCTAAACAATACAGTGCAGCATACTAAAAGCCAGAATTGGGTGATAACCTCGGGAATACAGCAAATCGACCACCGGATGTGATCCATAACAGGCCATAGCTAAGCGCACAGAACTGTCAGATATTGCAAGCACAAACATCGAAAAAGAAAAATGCAACCGGCAAACCAGATATAACTACTATACATATCAACTTTCTGTGACACGAAAGAACAATGTTAAATCGGGTTCAGTCTTGTCTTGTTTTGTGCAACAGGGCAATCATTTAGCGCCCATTGTGTCTTCATAGAAATGAAAGCAGTAGTCAATGCAACAATCGGATCAATCAGAGTGTCGTCAATTAACAGCTCGTAATTCAATTGATGCCTTCGCAGCGGCTTTGCTTGCCCTACGACTTGTCTGACCTCATTCTCCTTCCCGCCGTAATTAATCACGCGTTCTAATCTACGCGTATTAGTTGCCCAGTGGTATGGAGCACCATCGTTTGTGTAAAACACATTGTAATTGTCAAAAATGGTGCTCTTCCGTCTAATCTTTCGACGACCCAACTCGTCAGCTGGTCGACCGTAATGATAATCGATCGAATGGCCTCGATGGTTTGGACCCCACCATGCAGCAGATTTTCTGAACCGTATGGTGGCCAGGAGCTCCCGCTGGGGATAAGAATACATCATCCATACCCCTTTCTTATACCGTTCAAAAGTATATAGCAAGGCGTCGTCGCCAGAAAGTACATTGTGGACATGTTCCCGCTGCCACCACATGCGCACCTGCGCACGCCTACGCCTGATCTTCGGTTTCTGATGTCTGACGTGCAAATGTGGTCTAAAAATTGAAAACTGAGTATGAAGATTATGAAGATGCTGGTGCCAGACATAAACATGCCTTGAGCCTAACAACCGCGGTCGCTGTGGAACTACCTGGCTGTTGGGGATAGGTTCTGGAGGAGCCTCTTGCAGTCTTTGCTCCTCTTCGGGACTGTCTGGCGGACGTTCGAGGTTAGTGGGAATGCGAACCATTTGCATTGAACGAACGATGTAGTAGGCTTTCGCGCGGGATAGGTCCAAATCATGACGCTTTGGTGGGCGCGAGCGTCTGTCTTTGATAGTGTTGAAAAGCCTTGATACGGAAGCGACCACTGAGACACCCGAGCCAGCTAAGGATAAGCCGGCTTCGAGAGAGCCGATATCAAGCGGGACAGATGCCAACAGACCACCGACGGCGGCTGCGGAGGACACTAATGCCATTTGCTGGCAACCTAACGCTGGTTTAATTCGCTTGTGAATAATTCGACAAGGCGGGAGTCGATAGCAGTTGCTAACGCGTCGGGCGGGACGTTAGTAAGGGCCACTCAGAGCTGGAGCGCAGAAGACCGCAAGACGTAGACGGCAGTGTCTGATATTATTTTCGATCGGGCTGAAAAAAACTTTGACCCGGCGTTGGGCCCCGGCCCTGTCGAGCCGTCGGCGCGCCGCAGCCATCGGCTATCCATACTGACCAAAAAAGTTCGTGGTCTTCGAGGGTAGCGCGTAAATTTTATTCGGGCTCTCGGGCTGCTCTATTCTTCTTCCTGTTACAGAGTCCGGTTCTCCAATTTAATCGACGTCTCCAATGCCAATCATCGCCATAGATCAAGTCCAATTCGACGCCCAGGTGCGGTCGCGATACTCAGGTTAGTCTTCTGATCTGGAATTGAATAACGCTTCGAATGCCTGCACTTTAGGATCTGCTTAATTCTCACACTTGCTCTATCTAGATGTTATCGGTTCGAAGCTAGGAGGAAAGGTCATCTCATGTTCTGATGAGTTCTTCGCTGAGGCTTCGAATCTGTTGGCCCCTAAGCCTCCAATTCGCGATAAGGGCAGATACACATACAATGGTGCCTGGTACGATGGGTATGTACCCTGGGCCTTCGTTGAGCAGGCTTGGAATGAACTGACCGTAGCTGTGCAGATGGGAGACTCGAAGGCACAACCCCGGGCCTGCTGACTGGGTAATCATCAAGCTTGGCGTCGCTTCTGCCAGGATCATTGGCTGTGAAATCGATACTGCCTTCTTTGACGGCAACCAAGCTCCTGCGATCGATGTCGAGGGTGCGTTCGTTCCAGATGATGGAGTTCCAGATGCCAATACTAAGGTAGAAAATTTGTATTAGGATTTCAAGTTCAATGCTCTAACTATGCATTAGTGGTCTGTTATTATCGACAAGACTCCATGTGGTCCATCGCAACGCCAGTTCTTCGTTCGGGCAGATGGCTTAACGGAAGATTTCTACAACTATGTCCGGCTAAACATGTACCCAGATGGGGGTATCGCCAGATTTAGACTGTACGGTACGCCGGTCCCTGTCTTCCCAACTGTTCTCTCGACTGTTATTGACCTCGCGCATGTATCCTCTGGAGGTGTCGCGATAGCCTGCTCTGACGAACACTTTGGTACCATCGATAACCTCCTGCTTCCCGGCAGAGGTGTCGATATGGGTGACGGATGGGAAACTACTCGGTCGCGTCGTCCTGGGCACGAAGACTGGGTCATTGTTCGTCTCGGTGCCCGGGGTATAATCGAAAAGGTTGTCGTGGACACCGCTTTTTTCAGGGGCAACTTCCCAGACAAGATCCGAGTTGAAGCCGTTGACGCCTCAAGCGATGCCAATGCTCTGAGTTCTGAGACCAAGTGGAAGGTGATCGTCGCGGACCAGAAAGCCAAGCCTGACTTTGAGCACGAGTATCGTGTCAGCGATGGAGTTTTGACTGGTGTTGACGAGCCGGTCACGTATGTCAAGCTCAGCATGATTCCTGATGGTGGCATCAAGCGGCTTCGAATTTTCGCGAGACGGGTGTTGTAAGCTATTAATGCAAGATATAGCTAGTGGCATGAAATTTGGATGATAGGATAAGGAGGCGCATCTTAATGATTTGAGATGTAGCACTTAAATAATTGTAATCTAGAACCGCAAGCATGCGCTAATGAGAAAGCAACTTTCTATTTATACAAATGATATATGCTAATTCCAAACTGAAGCCTAACGCCGAGTCGATGAAAAATGTGATGTACAAGTTGCTTCTTATTCCTCGTCGTCGTTTCCATCGTCTTCATCGATTTCTACTGCTTGAACATTGCCGAAAAAGTCAGTTATATGGACTTCTGACATGTTACGGTCATATAAATCCGTACGGACACCAGCATTAGAGTGAATCTTATCCGGATCATAAGAGTCGAACAGGTCCTTCATCGTGAGCTCGGATCCCTTATCAACCTTCTCCAAAAATTCAAGGTTATAGTACGTGAATCTGTCAATAACAGCCACGCCCACATCGCTATCAGCATGATGTGAGTAGGATGACTCATCGAGCTCAGATGATCCAACAGCAAGGATATTGGGCGAGTAGAATTTTGAGTACATTGTGTTTGCCTGGCAAGTGTCAATCATGAAAAAAATCTCATGATACCTCTTCGTTTCCCACATCTGGGCGAACGCGTCCGCGATATCAAATGCCGAGACTTCTTCCGCATCCTGGAACTTTAGGAACTCATTGCCTCCATGGCCAGTGAGGTAGATGAAGATATTCGAATTTTCGTCAGTGAGAAGTCGTTTAGAGCGAGGAGTCATCGTGCGGTCAACTTTATCCGTCAAGACGCGTAAAAATGTGTCGACTGTTACTTCGTAGCCACGGTAGTCGACTTCGATATTGTTGGAATACAAATCCAGTGCGCGATCAGCATTATTGTACACTGTGCCTGGAAACGCATTACGAGGATTGCAGGCAACGTCATCCGCCAGCATCAATATGATTTGCGAGTCTGGAATTCCAAGGCGTTTTACTGTTCGATACATACTGAGTGCGTTCGCCAGATGGCGGTAGTTGAACCAGAATCTCGAGGTCGAAACAAGGACGGCTGCTGATAGTGAGTTACGTCTCCACAAGGAACAAGTAATTTGCGCAATACAATGACCCACCCCAATTATTTGTGTGCTTTCCTATAGCCTCACTTTGTTTCGCACCTCGTTGATCAGATAGAAACCGCTGGACTCTTTCAATGTCGAACACCGTCTCGTTATGAGCATCTACTCCCTTCAAAGCAAGCGCTAAACATGTGGCAAATGCTAGTAATAGTAGTCTTAAGAGTTTACTCATTTTCACCCAACTGTTAGCACAAGCTTCTCAGGTTGTGACTATGAACCGAATGGC
This sequence comes from Lipomyces tetrasporus, assembly GCF_029532465.1. Lineage (NCBI taxonomy): Eukaryota > Fungi > Ascomycota > Lipomycetes > Lipomycetales > Lipomycetaceae > Lipomyces > Lipomyces tetrasporus. The sequence goes on from NW_026611602.1 coordinate 504,374, forward strand.
TGTGGTAAGTAGGTCCGTCTTGATTTGAAATCAGATCAGAACACGTGTATATAACCTAACCCGATAAGTCCAATTTCTGGGACCTCACACTTCGTATCCCAGCACATTTGCGAACCGTATATACAACCTGCTAACAGTTTGGTTGCAAAAAAATATTTAAAATTGGGTGGCACTTCGCAACACCTTTCTATTAGTTGATGAGAGACCCACGCGATGCTGACAACATGTATATACAACTAGCACCACCCCAAAATAAAGTATTGATCCATTTCCAAAAGCACACAAATCATCGCCCACCAATCCTAATATTCCTTGATCCCACTGAATCTAAACCGAACCTGTAACAATAAATATGAGACCAACAACAGCTTCCTCTATGTACACCAAAAAAATGCCACCCCGTATTAGTAAGTAAGGACCAGAGTACATGTTTAACGAGCCACACTCATACACTACCACCTGAGCGTTTTCCACCGCCTCCTACCAATCCGGCCATTTCCAACAAGGCTCGCGATTCCTCGATATCTTTTGACAGATTCACATTCTTCCGAAGTAGCGCTTCCTTTTCTTCCCATGCCCAAAGCCTAGCTTGCTCTCGCAACACCTCGTCTGCTCCACAGCCCCAGACCTCTAATTCCGTAATCGCAAATCGATCTTCGAAGTCGACATGTTCACGGATCTGACTCGATCTAAATGTCTCTGACCCGACGTGCCTAAATACTCCGAACTCGAGAGCATGGTCTAAAGTTAGCGACAAATCACCGAATGCATACTGAGGAGCACCATGGTTCTGATGGGAATGTTGCTTTGGCGGCAAGTTCCCGAATCCTAAACCAAGGCTCTTCGAGAAGTACACGTAATTTCCGTTATATCCACTTGATCGAAACACATCCTGAACTGGCTCTAGCTGGAAAAGGGCCGTAGAGTTATCGCCGAAACATTCTTTGTGCGAAATCTTCCAAGATGTATTAACAACGGCGCCATACGTTACTTTGCCATTGTGTTTGATGACCTGGCCACTACTGTTGCCATATCGAACAGGCGGTAGCAGATCGGAGAATGCGCGTTCTCTTGCGCCTTTTGGCTCCGGAGCTAGGATATAGCCGGATATAAGGACAATCGTAGGTGCGTTCCATTTGAATACTTTCTGCTCAAAAGAACCCATGCTAAAACCGGCCTCTGATCCCACATAAAGCTTCTTGAGGCCACCGTACAAATGAAAACTATTAGTATCCATAAATGTAGCCAAGTGCGATATCATAGTGGCATTCATCAGTTTCGTAGGCTCGGGCAACTTAGAGGGAGCCAGAATAATTGTACTTGCTCCCTCTTCATTCCGTTCTTCTAGACCATCGTGATCTTTTGGTGATGCAAATGGGTGGTCTATAGGTGGTGACCCTACCACTGCTGGCATTGCAATCGATGAAATCTGTGGAGCTGTTGGTGAGCTGGGCGCAATACGCTGATTGAATAAAAAATGTTCGAACAGAACAGCCAGCCCGTCAAATGCGAATGGCTACGATCGCGTTAGGTAATGCTTCATCTAAAGATAAATACGACACCCACCATGACCGATTTTACAACAGTGAAGAAGCGGGAGTAGCTAATCCCGGTCTCAAGGACAGCGTTATGCTCCGTTGGATTACCCACCGCCCAGCTCGAATCAAACGATCGGGTCATGCTCTTCGCAACGGACCTATATCTTCCAATAGCCGGCTCCGCGAAATGATCTCTGTATGTCGAAATGGGCTCTTGAGGCTGCAATGGCCCAATTGCAAGAAGGAGCTGAAAGATGTGATACAGTGACGTGGGTGAGATCCGTAATAACTCGATATCAATATTATCGTACGATTTGATCAGATCCAAATCATACCAAGTCGATACATTTTCGAGGTCAATATTAAGGAATTCTTCATCAATGTCTGTGTCCGACGACCCAGCAGATGCTGCTGAGCTAGAGGCGCTGCTGGACGAATTTGTGAGGTTAGCCAACGCCGTGAACTTTTTCTCCCAGAATCCCATTTTCTCATCGTCACAACCCCTCCTGGTTGTCTCAGGCGATTTGTTCAACTTCTCGGACATTGGTTCTTCCTCCTGACTGGATCTAGACGCTTTCTTCTCTTTGAACTCTTTGTCCTCTGCTAGCACTTCTTCATAGTAGGCTATTGCGCAGAACAAGAGCTTCAAGAAGTCGTAATCGCCTGTCAGGATGCTTTTGTATCGACCGGTGAACAAAACGACAATTTTTACCATGTTCTCAAATGTAAGAGTTGTCGGTGCGACTTGAGAAAACGTGAGCGGTGGATGGCGAGGACGAAGAAAGGGAAACGCGCACAAGTAATGCACCATGGCGTAGAGTATTCTCCCGGATTCAGCTGTGGACTCAGGTATCTCCAGAAATTTGACACTAAATTGTAAGTAAATGACAGGTCGTATGAAAGCTGCGATCCTCTTACAAGTCTTGCTCAGTCCAGTAGTACACTCCATGGTAGACTTTGCCATGCCGCCGGAACACATCCTGTCCGATAGTTAATGGAAACTCGACAAGCGAGATACATAACAACTAGTACCTTAAATGCCCACAGTTCAATACCAGAAAACTGAGATCCACATTTAGTCGCAAATTTGTGCGAAATCTCCTGAGGAGTGAACCTCTTCGCCTCACTTTGACCACTTTGCAACTGACCCATATCTATCAACTATCTATTTTCTATCAGAGGGCCAGTTGCGCGACACTATTTAATATAACTTCATCAGCATTCGCTCACTCTGCTACTATCGCTTTGTCAATTAAATAACGTACGTTATATTCGTTGCAGAGGCTGATTTCCGTGAATGTTCCGAGGTAACTCGTTGGACATTATCACCGATATGAGTAGACAGTTATGCACGCAGGAAACGATTATCATATCAAGTCCGTGTGTACAGTACCTAAACCTTATTTTTGGCCGGGTAACGATCTCAGCCGCACCAAAGTTCTGGCCATGCGCTAGTCATGACAAACGTCAACCACTGCAACGCAGTGCTGACATCCAGTCAATCCTCGATCTTCCAGCCTATGCAGAGACATTGTTTGAATAGACCAAATTGTCGTTAGCATATATTCTATAAGGTGGTTTGTCGTCGAGGAGGCGTTATAATTTCTATTGCTACTGTCAACACCTCGGTATCCGCTTATCGCAAGTTCATTCTGATCCGTAACGCATCCAACGATTCATCACCATGGCAAGCGCAGAGTTAGCATTGGTCAACAAGGTTGAGATGAGAATTGCTTTAGCAGATACGGATGAGAAATTAGAAGCGCTTCTGAAAGTGTATCTAGCGCCCTTATTACTGAAACTTGCATCCCCGCATGAAGTGGTTCGCAATAAAGTGGTCTCGATATGTAATCATATCAACACGCGTATTAAGTCTAAGTAAGTACTGGGCTGTTTCGAAAACATTACTCCGATATGCTAACTCTGGGTAATAGTGCAATTTCGTTACCAACAGAGACTTTACTTGTACAGTTCAGAAATCCAAAGGTCGAGTGGGACAGCATTCTGATGCGCAACTTCTGTCTTATGTACATACAAATAGCAGTCGATCGAATAACTCGAGAGGTGGGTTGGTCAGCCACCTTAAGCAAATGCTCTAATCCTAAGTTGTGTAGCAACAAAATGATATTCTACCTCAAGTGATCCAAGGTATCTCCACTTATGAGCGACAGTTTCAAAAGTCACTGTTCGCCATTGTGTTGAAGCTGCTACCGCAGTGGAATTCCCCCGAAAGAGGATCAAGAGAAGAAGATTTACTTCGAGAGAAGCTTGGATTTGACAAAGCCGCACAAGATGCTCAGTTTCTGTCGAAACACTTTACCGCAGTTATGCTATTAAACTTGTCAGTTTTCTCAACGCCAGAGCAAATGACTGCGCTATCCTGTCCTGGGGTTCCACCTTCAGAATTTGAATTTATCACGTCGAATGCCAAGGAGACAATCACGCCAGTCCAACTGTTGCAAATGAAACGCGCCATTCTGAAGTTCGTCCCTGGTGCTTTCACAGATTACGAGAAATTTTGGCCCTGTCTAGTTGGCTCACAGGACAATGCCTCAGAGATTTACAGTTTAGCAGAAGATTTGTTGAGGAAGATAACCATTGACTATGAGCGCGAGGATGTAGTTAGCGGACTGTACGGGCTTTTCCTCGGGCACGAAGGAGCGCCGCCTGTTACCGTGAAGCTCAGAACTCGCATTCTTCAGTTACTATGCAAAAGTAGCCGAGCAGCAAATATGCCAACTCAGATGGTGCAAATGATTGAAACTGGAATATCATCGGACTCCCCTAAGGAGAGGATGGCGGCTATTGAATTTGCTAACTGGACTGCAAAACTCGCGTCTTCCGATGTCCTCGCACCTATTGCCGTTAATATAACGAAGAATCTGCAATCTTGGATCAAAGCTTCAGGATGGCCCACCGCTCGCACAACTAATGTTCAAGAACGAACTCTGCGAGGTTTCGCTTACGAAGCTATCGGATCTTTGGCAAAAAGAGCTCCAGAAATTTTCAGGCACAGTCTTGACGTCATTACATTTTTATTCTCTAGTTTGAAGGATGAACATCCTGAGATGAGAAATTCTGTCCAGGAGTCGCTCAGCACTCTGATTCCAGTCTTAACTCAATTCGATCAGGATACTCTTTCGAAACTTCGAACATTATTGTTAAACCAGATGAATCTTGGTCCGGAGTATCCGAACTGCCAGTATTTGGCACTTAGATATTGCATAGCTGCTCTGCCATTTAGTGACCCTGCGGCAAGATACATATGCATTCAAGGTCTTGACCCAACAAACAGAGCCGATATTGTGGCAGAGGCCAAGAAAGGTATCGTAATAAATGCCATCTGTCGCTAGTATCCCTAGATCTAACCTTTTGCAGGACTGCATCCATATTGGTTTCGTAGGATTCATCGTCCTGAATATAAGTTTAGTGCAGAAGATTTTAATGATGCGGAATATGCCTTTCCAGAATTCTCAGATATGGTATCTTTTTTGATGGACAGCTGGACAGCGAAGTCTGACCGGAGCATTGTCTTAATAAGCCATGACCCGCCGCCTGACCTTATTCCGTCTCTGCAATTTCTACGCCAAATATTATTCATGAAGGCGCTTGAAAGTAATACTAAGATATCGATAATTGATGAAGGATGGGAGCACAAGTTGGATGAGGCGATCGCGCTTGATGATGGTGCTCGCGCAAATGTGCAAGAGCTGCTGGCTCGGTGGTGGAGTGAGGACTCTCCATTGCAGACTTTCATTAAATTTGCATTTAATGGTTTTCTCAGTCAGCGCCCAGGCTTGCTCCCAGCTGGCGAAATTTGGCTTGAATTACTTAGCTTGGGATCGGACGATATTGTGTCGGGGTGGAAATTAGTATCGGCGGTCGGAGTTCCGTTTTTAGAATCACTAATCGTTAGCCATAACTTGGAAATAAGGCTGCTTGCGGCCCATGCCGTCGGTATACTAGGGTCCGCGACGACAGACGACAATGTCAAGGAGCTGGCTCACACCTTCATGCAATTTTCAGCCGATGATGCAGCGGTAGGATACTCATGAGCCATCGACAAGAGAAGAAGCTAACGAGTAATTACTATGCAGAGTTTCCCACAGAAGCATGGATCCATCGTGTCTTTAGGTTACCTATTGTCTCGACTTAATTTGCGGGGTCGACTAGCTACGATTCCTGGACAGTTAATTGGCGACTACTTCCAGATCCTGCTAAAGATTCTGGACAAGCAAGGCGTGTCACCACTGCGCGATGCGTGTATTGCAGCAATTTCACAGCTAGGCGCCTATAAAGTTCTCTCTACATGCTCATCTGATGATATCACTAAGACAGCGGAATTGCTACTTCAGATTGTCAAGCAAACTAGCAGCGAACGAGCTCTGTTGGCATTCGGCAATCTGTCCATTTCTTTACCTGACGCTGAAGCGAGGCTAAAAGCCGCAGATTCAATATATGCCTTACACGAGTCTCAGCAGATTGAATTTTTGTTCTCTAGTGGTGAAGCATTGTCAATAGTGGCCGCAGGATGGGGTTCAATGGCTCTTAGGCGCTCTCTCGATATTCAAGGACTGCAGCCTGATTTTGACAGGTCGGATATTCTGGATGGAGTGCTGGATAAGGTGCTAGAGCTGTGCAAGAGCACAAAACCGTCATTGAAGAGGGTATGCAATTTAGCCAAATTTTGGTGATTTTGTGCGAATTTACTAACTATCGAAGGGTTCTTGTATCTGGCTTCTGAGCTTGTTGCAATTTTGCGGTCACCTTCAGCCGGTATTGAATCGCCTAAAATTGATTCATTTCGCCTTTTTAGGATTTCTTGGTGACAGGGATGGTACTTGACTTCATTGGGGTTTGTTTATATTTGGCAAAAATAACTTTTATCATAGATCTTGTCCAAGAGTCTGCATCGCGAGGACTAACTCTAGTTTACGAAAAGGGAGACTATAATCTTAAGGATGATTTATTGCGAAGTCTTGTTCAGTCGTTCACGTCAGACATTCGAAATCCAGAGACTGCAAGCACGATATCTGCGGAAACTCAACTTTTCGATCCTGGTGTTCTGAATACTGGTGATGGATCTGTCTCTACATACAAAGATGTACGAATATCGCCTTAAGCTCTATTAATACCTGAGCTCTTTTAACGTGCTTTAGATTCTGAGTCTGGCTGCTGAGGCAGGCGATCCTAGTCTTATCTACAAGTTCATGTCACTGGCATCAAGCTCGGCAATATGGTCAACAAGACGAGGTGCAGCGTTTGGTCTGGGTTCTATACTTTCTAAGGCTAGCTTGAATGATATTCTTGCGTCAAATCCGCGCCTTGGAAAGAACTTGGTTCCGAAGTTGTACAGATACCGTTACGATCCAAACCTTGCCGTACAACAGTCTATGAAGGATATCTGGAATGCACTCATTTCCGATTCGTCGGAAGTTATTGATAGTCAATTTGATGACATTCTTGAGGAACTGCTGAAGAGAATTGGTGATAGAGAGTGGCGTGTGAGGCAGGCAAGGTAAAGACTATCATTCTGACGTTCGAAAAGGTTCAGTATTGCTAATGGTTATAGCTGCGCCGCATTGCAAGATCTTTTAGATGGAGCACAATTACAGAAGGTAGTTTAGTTAACTTCGTGTTGTGTAGAAGTTACTGACATATTCTAGTACGAGAGTTCCCTGGAGAGAATCTGGCTGATGAGTTTCCGCGCCTTGGATGATATCAAAGAGAGCGTGAGAGTACAGGCTATTTCGCTGTGCCGAAATCTGGCAAATTCTTTGGTGCGGACTGTGGAGAGCGGAGCTTCGCAACAGCGGGCCACGGCGATGCTGCAAACGCTACTTCCGTTCCTGCTCGGCAACGCCGGACTCCAATCTCAGGCTGCAGAAGTACAAGCCTCCTCATTGGGTACGGACTTTCGATTCGATATAGGATTGTTGTTGCTAATTGATCTCAGACACGCTACTGAAATTAGTGCAGAAAAGCGGTGTTGCTCTCAGGCCGTTCATACCAACTCTCGTAGATGAATTACTGGGGCTTTTGTCAACACTAGAACCACAAGCTATCAATTACATTGCACTCAATGCGGACAAATATGGCCTGACTGGTAATGCGGTAAGTACCGTTGTTTGGGAGTAAATTGTGATACGTGGAGTAAGATTGCGATGTAATGCTGACTGGTACACAGATCGATGCGACCCGTTTGGCGAGTATCCGGAACTCCCCGATGATGGATGCCGTCGACAAATGTATTGACCTGCTGGATGCTGATACAATGACAGAGCTGGTGCCCAAATTGCAGGCAACAATCCGCAAGAGTGTAGGCTTACCCTCGAAAGTCGCTATTAGTCGCGTTCTTGTCACAATGGTGATACGGCATATTGATCTTATACGGCCATATGCGGATCGGTTCTTAAAAGCCATCACTCCACAGCTTTCCGATCGGAATGATACCGTCGCAACATCGTATGCTGCGACTGCCGGGTACTTGTGTCGCGTTGCCACCAATGGAAAGGTACTGGAGTTAGTTGATACCGCTGAAAGGATGTACTTTGAGACTGAGGACGAGCGATCAAGGGTGATCTCTGGTTCAATCATCAACGCCATAAGCAAGCACGCCTCTGATAAGTTTACGGCCCTCGCATCTTCGATATTGCCATTTGTGTACGTAGCCCAACATGATCCCGAGAAAGCAATTAAGAACACGTTTGCGAATGTTTGGACTGACAATACTGGCGGAGTCGGCGCTATCAAACTGTATTTTCCCGAAATACTGAGTCTTGCGTCGTTGCACTTGGAAAGCCGACAGTGGCGCGTTCGGCAGACCGCAGCGTTAAGTGTGGCTGATGCTAGTAATGCCGTCGGTACGTGCTACTCGATTTTCAAGTATGAACACCAGGCACTCTAACGTTTCTGCTTTAGGTCACCAAATCTCGGATACCAGTAGGCTATTCGAGGTTTTGATTAAGGCATCTTCTGGAAGAAGCTGGGTGGGCAAGGAAAAGGTATTAGAGGCCTTGGCCAGTCTGTCGGTGAAGATGAAGGGATACGTTCGCCGAGAAGTAGAGCTAAATGATAAGCTGTTTAAGGTTGGTTTGCTACGTTCCCATGCTCCGGCTAGGACCTGCGGTCCCATTTTGGCATCAATCTAACTAGTTTTCAATTATATAGCTGTTTCTGGCCGAATCGAGACGAAATAACGAGGAATATAGAGTGCATGCGGCGAAGACCCTGGAAAAATTTTGCCGCGAGTTTGATTTACCGGTTCCAGCCGAAGATTAGACTGAGAGTCAGGCTCGGATCATTTTTCTGCCTGCTGAGAGGCATGGTCTCAATTTCAGGTCTGCACGGTTTGCAGTAAGTTATTCCGTTTATGATGAATATTAAGTTGGCATCTTTTGTCATGAAATATAATTTCTTGCGATTTTGCTTTGGCATGGGTGGACAATGGGATAAGAGTTATCGTGTTCTGGTTTCTATACGATATTGTGTAGTAACGGTTGATTGGATGAGTGCAGTGTAACACCATTCTATTAATGGATCCGAATGTTTTATCCGTTTCAAGAGAAGACTTATGCAACTACAGATAATAGCGGACAAAGATCGCATACGAACCGGAGATTGATCGCGGACAGTGAGTCTATAATCGACTCTTATCGACACTGAAATAAAATATCCGGCTGCAAAGGAGCCCTGCAAAACAGGTTCGTTAAGATGGAGTCCTCCGCATGAGTGTTGTCGAAGCCTTGACTTAAAATGCTATACCCGAAAACCTGAACCCTTGCCGCCAAGAACCGGCTATTTTTCTGAGTGCGTAGGAACACCTGGAGTATCTGGGCCAAATTTGAAATTATAATATGAAAATAGGTTGAACCCGTTGTGTTTTGATATAAGATACCCAAGTTCACGACGGCGTCGACAGCCACTCCCAGGCGCCAGTACCGATGAAGATGTACAATCCCATGATGTAGGAAGCGTCGATGAGCTCTCAGGAGACGAAGAATTATATAGGCACAGCCGGACAATTCAACCGATAGTAAGTCTGGTACGTCGTCTTTAAGTAAACCATTGTCATATCAATGCTGATTTGTCTTCAGCTGACGATCTGTCAACTTCGGTCACGCTTTCACACACTTTCGCACGGCCGACCGACCAGTGAGAAATTATCAATTATTGGAAGGCTATTTCTATACTTACGAATGATACAGCTACGGCTGTCGTCCGCCGACACGGAGAATATTCGGTGGCTTTTATTCAAAGTCATGCACAATCTTGATGACGTTGGAATTTTACTAGTAAGATTCCCTAGATCGCAGCTCACTCACTCCACAGATGCAGGAAGCTCATCAATGACTGCACCGGACTATGCCCTATGAAATATGACTGCGGCCCCAAGAAGCCGTGTGTGTGTTATTTCGGAGAGTACGAAGGCTGCACAGAGTGTCCGAAATGTGGTGGTAGACGTTTTATCCAAGGTTCGAAGAAGCCCGACAAGCCGCTCACCTATATTCCACTTGAGCGAAGGATACGCGCTATATTTAGTCAGCTGCATCTATCTAAAATGGTTCAGGAATATTCAGCGGAAGTCATGTTGAAATATGTGAATGTCACTCTGGCAGATTTTGGAATGTCGACGTTGTGAAAAGACTTCGGGCAGAGGGGTTTTTAAATGACACAACCGAGATAGCATTGGCACTGTCGATTGATCGGAGTGCAAGTAGTGAAGCAAAGTCACACCAGACGTGGCCTATAATGGAAGTCATCATGAACCTTCCACCTTCCAGGCGATACAACAAAGAAACCACGCTTCTCACCCGAACGGCTTTCGCTCGCTCGCATGTAAAGAGAATCTGCATTGTATCAATGTAACTACTCCCCTCTTGCCACAGGTACTGCCTTGTCTTGCTGAGAAGGCGTCGCAGTAAGTGACCAAGTGGCTTGGTTCTCGCCATCTTGGACCCATTCCTGCAACGCCCCGTGTACGTAGACGAAGGGTTCCGTGCGCACTAAGAGTCTGAATTTGGTTAGTGTCATTGCATCAACGCGGACTAGCAGGCATGAAAGTATAGTAGAACAATTTGGGGCCGGGATGGAGGCGAGAGGGCAAGTAGAGATCTCAAGGGGGACGTGCAGCAGCGGGGATTAGGCGGAGATATTAATACCACACGAGAGACACAGAAGCTAGAAATAGACAAGAACAGGAATCCAGACCGCGGTATGGGTGATGCGACGCAGCAAGTTCGCGATCGCGGCGGGTGTGATTTGTTATAAGGGATATTGCCAGTAGTAGCGCGCCAGATTGCGCCCTAACCCCATTCTGCCCAGAGCGTTTCGCGAACTCGCTCTGATCGGCAGCGAGCTTCCTTGTTCGGCCTGTTGTTACATGCTCGTCCGCGCTCTTTTAACAGCCCGCCAATATATACTAAACGTGGGAACATTCCTGGTCCTATCTTTCCAGCCTATAAGCCCCGCAAGGAAGTGGTGCTTGTACGTGATATATACGTCAAATCCAGAACTATCCAAACCCATTAACAAGAAAGCCAAACCCTGCGCGAACATATAAATGTGAAACATTGCCATTCATGTATAGAAAGGTGAATATCTACTAGACATGAGAAGGAACTGCAGCGATGAAATTATCAACTCGTGCTGCAGGCACGGCTGAACGAGTCTCGTTCTTCTGAGCTCTAAATTATCAGGTTGCAGTCACCAATGAATTGGTCAGTAGATCTCGGTAGAGCAGCCGTCTTTGCAACCTTTTACTTCAAGTGGTTGCGACTTGTACGCAGGGACAATTGGGCCGTCCAAGGACAGCCGCTGACGCGAAGTAAAGAGAAATAGCGGGAGCGTCGGCGTATGGTCTCGTAGAACAAAGGTTTGGCATGAATGTGGCCGTCATCGCGATAGACGAGACGGAGGGAGAACTCAGGGAACAGATTTCTGGACGGAGGGTCGCTCGAATGGCGATGGATCCGAACGGGATGAATACGTCGACATGTGACGGGCACAGGCAGGTTCGCCCCTGGGCCGAAAAATGCCAAATGGTTGCTTAGTTATATCGCCTCAGTGGCAGTTTGTCAGACTCAAGCGTTATGATGTTGATCGGCATATGGGCCAACTCTTCAAGCTCCAAGAAGCAGATACTGCAATACCCGCGACCGTTATGGTCTGTGAGCACGTCTGGTCGACTAAGTGCCCAACGTAGCTGGAGCGAGCGGTGGAATCTAGTGTGGTGCTTCCGGCCACTAATTAGTTTGCTTTGTCGTGCACGATACAGGTTCGGCACTCTGGTCGAATACCGCGCAAGTGAGCGGTCGAGTGGAGGCTGATCGATGTGCATGAGTGGTTCGAGAGTGTGGAGAGCCATCAGACCTGGCTCCTCCCTCATGGATACGAGAGTCAGCCCTGGCTGTTCGGTCGCGCCGGTCTTGAGCGCGGGGAATATCACTCCAGAATTCCTCATTAAGGCGCGAATCAATCTCAGATTGCAGGACCGCGGACAATGGCAGGGCCCTCGACTCATTGTATTACCTACTACGGCGCCACCACGACGCGAAAACTAAGTACGTTACTTTAGTTTACTGCGGAATTTGACTTTCCTCAACATGCGAATCAAAGACATCCAGTTAATGCGTGCTTTAGGGCGAATTTCGAGCTCATGTCGATCACTTGTGGGGCAGATTGTCTGTTGCCATTTCCGGATATCTGATTGTAATTTTGTAAAATAGCCTGGCCCGGACTACATGTACTCATCTGCTCTGTCTGTCACCATGTCCGTCCCATAGAGGCTATCTCAGCCATCGAGTCTAAAGGGTTGGCGCGAAAAGATGCCCGCCGCAAGCACAACTCTGAAGTCCAATAGCCACCAGACTAGAACAGTGCGGGTCTACAACACTGCATGGTCATTGTCATGGTTATGATCATGGACCGTGGACCATGGACCAGAGGCCAAGTACATATGGCATCGCAGGTGACAACGCGAATGGCGTAAATGGCACAGTCCCGGCGGAAAGTCTGAAGCTCCGGTGCAATGGCCCAGAGCGGGTTTCCTAGTCGGACCAAGATCAACCTATGCTTTCGGCTAGAGGGCTCTATTGGTTGGCAAGGCTCACCCGAACCGACTTAGAAACGGTTGTTTCTAAGAATTTTCGTGGTTTGCGGGTACAGTACGCCATGTAATTATAATCAGCATCATTCAAGATTCACACGTCCCGGGAATAAACGACTCAGTCGCAGAAACAGGAAGAGTTAATATATTGGCAGTCAAAGTTGGTTATACAATCTAGTACGTAGATCTGATGACGAGGCAATGAGCCGCATGTTTAGCATTGTTCCGCCTGATTTCGATGGCCAAAATTTAGTGGTTTGTTAAGAATGTGTAGTTCGTGGAAGTCATATCTTCAGTCGTCCTGTGACAGGCGTTCCACACTCCTAGAAGGTTCGTGTTTCGCGACAGTCGTCCAAAGATGGCGAGCTCTCAGGGCTAGGGTACAAATGTCGGCGGCTGTAGGTGTAAGTAATGAACCACACAACCAAGTAATAGTAAAGCGAGCACTTTGTGGCATGTCTGATTGTCTTTCCGAGTGCAGGTGTTAGCGCAGCTCTCATCGGACCTGTTCTGGCGCCTCGGAGAATCAAAAGAGTGATCCGGAACCGTTGATGCGGATCGCGTCATTGTTGTGGGGTCGTTGCCAGCATGGAAACGGCTGGCCAAGGTGGCGAGTCCAAGTACGCAATTCACTGTGCGGGTGATCCCACGGGGCCACCCCTCATACCGTGGTTCGTTAGTTGGTGCTGACGTGTGTTGCCCGATTCTACAGATGTCGTAAGAAAAAGCAACGAACTTTTGCCAGGCGAGGGTCCTCATTAGCTCGGTTGTCGGCAGATGCCCAGAAGGTCCATGCAGGATTAACGATGAACGTTCACGACTTCGGCTACATGGATTAGATTCTGTACTGATGATTTGGACAAGGCAAGCCCGACGGACTAGTCATTCCTCCGTCTTTGGGTTTAGGGGCACGTGGACCCTATCGGGGTCGGGATTGTGCGTGCCGCGAAGGTTATCGGCACGTGACAGAAATTGTTGGGCATTTGAGCCTTGGCTGACAGGTGCTCGAGTCACAAGGGTAATTAATGATTGGGACTGGGGCATTTGGACCAGTCACATCGGTCCGAGACATTGCGGGACAATGCAGACGGTTTCCCTAGTAGAGCGGGCAGGATGAATGGTCATTGTAAATGTTCCAAGGTGCTGTTCCGTCCACGACGTAAATACATGTACAGATATATAAGCGGACCCAGTCACGTCGTCGACCGCACAAGTCCAACTCGGTTTTCACTAGAAATCCGGCTTTTAGCTAGACCGAGCAGCGGCGGTCCCACTAGATTGATTGTCCGCGTTACGCAGAGAACAGACATCTGTATCTGACCCGCCATCAGTCTCGGCCTCGCCTCGACACACGTCCACAGATCAGCTGCCGCCGCCCGCTTGCCGCCCGTTGCAAGTATAGATAGCAGACGACAGCTGTTTGCCGGGAGTATTCGTGCAGTTCGAGAACGAGGGCTGCGGCGCTTAGCTTTTAAGGAAAATCGACTGTCTGGAGAGGGCCAAACTTTTTGCGCACTCAACTGTTCGCAGCAAGGCACGTGCTTTCGCGCGAGTGCTGGCTTCTAGAAATCCGAAGAGCATCCGGCGCCAAGGGAGAATCCGGCCGATCGCTGCCGCAATGGGTTAGGACATGATCTCCATTGTGCGGCGCAAGGCTGTGCCTGTCTGAGATCTGTTCAGTCAGGCCCATTGATGTATATCACTGTATGGCAGAACTGCTACCTAATGCGACTTGCTCCAAAATGCTACTGGCGGCAAACTATAATCTTTGTCGTCATCGTCGTATTTTGGGAAAATATTATCCTCTTGCCGTTACCCCGCTCTCTGCTCCTCGGCCGTTGCACCGTGGCGATTTTCTCGGATTCGTCTGGTCTTTCCTCGTGCTGTTGCCGCGCGCTGCGGCAGGACAAGTGCGGCCACGTGTCAGAACAACCCAATATATGCGCGTGCGCCGTGGTGTATTATTTTTTAGTGTTATTGCGAGAGCCATTAGAAGTTGAACGCTGAAGAACTGGAAGAGAGGGTAGACATTAGACGCTTGGCTAGTGCAGGACTAGTGAAGCCTAAACTCCGCGAAAAATAACAGGGTAGCGGGGTTCGCAGAAGTTGACTGTCTCATGTTCTGGCGTACTGGTATTAGGCCGTAGAGGATATGCCACAACAGTCCACTTCTGCAGACGACCAGAGTGCTATTCTGTAGTCGATTTGAGAACCCCTCCCCACCCCCCCCCCCCAGCAAGTCTAATTGCCGTCTATAGGCGTATGCCCATCTTGCCCTTACGCCAGTCCTTTCCTTCTTCACTCACCTCTACCCTGCTCCAAGTCTCACTATGAGTTCTATCGCTCCTTCCCAATGCTTCACTGTGTTGCCGACTCGCGCCAATTCGAAAGCGTCTCTGCCATCACCACGAAGGCACAACTCAGCAGCCTCGGGAACCATGACTACGCCTGGCAAGTGCGTCAAGAAAGCTCCTCGATCCCGTAACGGGTGCTGGACCTGTCGAGTACGATTACTTTTCTACGTATACAGCAAACTGAGCGTTAATATCGTTTCTTAGAATCGCAAGGTCAAGTGCGACGAAGCCCAACCGAAGTGCAACCCTTGCGCACGTCTCGGAATCGTCTGCGACTATACTCGACGACTCAGCTACAAGGACGATACACCTAGAGTCTTGAGGAAGTTAGCGAAATTCATCGACACGGCCGGATGTCCTGTGTACGATTGTAAGTCTTCGCAAGGAATGTTCGACAGTAGGGCTTCATCTAATGTAGTGCAGCAACCGCGAAGCCAATATTCAGTCCATACCACCCTCACCGTTGGCGGGACTATGAGGAGGAGCACGACAATGGCTTTGTAGTCCTCTGTGTCAGCGACTATGCCGACCACATTTCGAGCGCGTCTGATGCAGATTGCAGAAACTCCCGTGCCGACGGTCTAGAATACGGCTATAGCGACGGATCTGATGACGACGTGGATGACGATGACAGCGAAGAATACTCAGTTAAATCTTGCCACAACACACAAAAGCCATTCAGGGCCCAGTCGGATCTTAAGGATATCACCGAGAGCAGTCAACTTAGGCCCCGACATGTGGAACCGACAGTTGGAGACTTGGAACAAGTCAATTTCGCGAACACATCCGGCGTCAAAACTGCCCCGGGCAGCCCGCACCAGCCTATGCAGCCCGCGTTAGTTATGTCAAATTTCAACGTCTCTTGCAGCCATTGCCATGCCCAACGATATAGCAGCTCTTCATTGTCCGGGGGCGAAAGCGCTGATTGGTGCTATAACGGAAGCCCGCAAGACCAGACGCACTCGTTCAATTTACAGTCAGGTACCGTCATTACACCTAGTCCGTTGTCGTCTTGTGCAAGTCGGTCATGGCCGACAGCGTCGGCCTCTGACCCATACCACTGGGACGCGACAATCTCGATTGCGAGCGAGCCGGCGGAGGTCGTGGTGCTCGACGTGATGGTCAGTCACTCTCCGCAGACTGCGTATTGGGGCCATCCGCCCTACCAGCTGCATTACCGGACGCAAGCTCTGGATCAGGCTCACTACGATCAATGCAAGTCAGAGTCAGAAGCCCTTGAGGGTCTAGTGACGGACGACGGTAGCGGCATGCTCTGCCATCTTGGGACCCTTTCGGCTCATTGAGAGGAACGACACAAATCTCCGCGAGTACTACGTAGAAAGCCTCAAGTAGGAATCCCTGCCCACATCCTTCGCCGGCCACCAGTTGTGCCTGCCCGCTGTCCCTCATCGTTCGGCCGCCAATCGAGCTTCTCGATCTGAAGATCAAACAGTCTCTTGCGCCCAAATATATTTCACTCGTTACATACATACACCGCACGTGTACATTTGACTTGCGTCAGACAAAAGTATGTTGTTCATCATTTGGGTTCGTCGGTCGCGGTTTTCCTATAGTTACGATATTTTAATTACGTTTGCATTTTCCCTCATTTTGGCGTCTTGACTCGGCTTGTATGAAGATGTTCAAGTATTGCGTACTTTGATTTTCCTTGCTTGATAATTGCTCTGGCTGGTACAGAAATTGTCCTATATATGCGACACAGCGATTACGGTGTTACGTTTGTATATCTCACAACCATACTGTTTCATTTTCGGGCTGAATGCTCATTTCTTGGGTTTTGCAAATGCCACTTTTAGAGGAAAGCTGTTTAGCCCTGCTACCTGTAGATCACTTGAAAGGATGATATGATTCGCATTTTCGCTGATGAGCATTTGTGATACAATCAAATCGGAAGCGATTAAGCGTTTGTTTGTCGACTTCACAAGATCAGGTTGCCTAACCACCTGAGATGTAGTGGTTTTCCACGCAAAATCAGTTTTATTCCTGACCGAAGCCGGCTTAGATAGTGCCTGCTGCTATACTTTCTCATGTTCCCAATAAAGGCGATTTCCAGAATTTCACCACCAATCTGAGAACATTCTGACAGTGCGAAACAGATCAGCGGACAGTGGAAAGCGATTGTAAATCGCCGCGGCAACGATTTGTAAAGTGTCTCCGCAGAGACTTCTCCTACATGCTGTGCGAGCTGCTCCTCTCAGAAAATTTGAACCCTTGTAAAGATGTTAACTGACTTAACTGAACTTTTTAGCCCTACCAAATTTTACTGAATATATACAAAATTAGAAACGCAATTTGTTCACGGCGAGGACCGTGATGCAAGGATATGTCCGGGTGGCTGTTGTGAGTCCACCGAAGGCCTAACTACAATTCTCAAGAATGCATGCTCTTCATCATTCGTCCGTCCATGTCATGAACCATCCGAAGTCGAGTCAGCAACAGTGGCTATTCAGGCGGACCTTGCGGTTGAGGCTGCCCACCTCTCTCCTCTCGTAACGTGAGAAACAGCCAAAACTGGAGCACGACTTCAACAAAACTCAGCGCGAATACCAGAGAGTTCGATATCGCGATGTTAGATTCAGGCGCAAAGTATGCAAACCCGCTAACCGTAAATGCAAGCATCAACCTAAAGGGGACTACACATTCCCACAACGGCGTTAGACTTTATACATCTCCTAGCAAACCATCAAGAATATAGAGCAGTCCCCACGTGCATCGTCGTCGGGTTTACAGATTGTAAACCGCAAAAGGTGGAATAGAAGTTTAAATATGGCTTTTACGCACCAGCTACTTCTAGGAACCTCGGATTCGGTGCAAGGATTGTCGCGAGATCTGAAATGCCGACATAGAGAAGGAGGATGGCGACGACGCCAACTGCAGGATCATCTTCTTTAAATTCCGCGTCAGGCTATAGCTGGCGTAATTAGGGCATATAATAACATAGCCGAGCATGCCACAGAGATTGGAATCGGAAAAGAATCACAAGTGCGGGCATTGACGTGAAGAGTACTTACCAAGCTCATTGCGCGACCCAGAATAAAGACAAAGCCATGACCAGACACCGCCGCCGGATTCGTCAGTAACTTGTACACAATCGCGTTTAGAAACGTAAAGTGCAAAACGCAGATATTCTTAGATGACAGAATCATATTGGACTGCGAAATACACGCGTTGTTGGAGTGCCAATGGAATAAGCGAACTGCATGTGGTCAAGAGCCGTTGTCAGCTTAACTTATGACCGGGTAACTTGCTCCAAAAAAAGCTAACGGCACCTTGCCTTGGCCGTTCCTGACGTCTTTGCAATAACCATGTCTTTCTCTGTAAGTGTACTCAATTTACTGCGCCCGGAGGTCAGAATCGATACTGATAAAGATACTAGCGTCTAGTCCGCTTTATCTCGACCGACGGCAAGATTTACGTCGGCGACGCCATTCTTCCGGGGTCGACGTACGACGCTCGCAAGGCAACTCATGCAAAAATCATTACAGGCGATGTTTTTGGAGAGTACAAGGTTACTAGTGAGACGAAGGTGCGTGGAGCCCTTATTTGAGGTTATGAGTTAATGAGTGATTGACGGCTATGTATAGGCCATAAAGAAGTTGTTGGCACCGTTGGCATGGGAGCAGATTCCTACCGTCAGACTTTTAGGATTGAATTATGCAAAGTAAGTAGGTATGTGTCCGAGATTTGCGGTCTATGATGTTAACATGTCGCAGGCACGCAATCGAGGTTCGTGCTGGGTACATAAGCCTTTATTATTTGACGCTCCTTGCTGACCGAACGTCCGATACTAGATCAAAATGCCTAAGCCAGCCTACCCAGTTTTGTTCTTCAAGCCAATAACTGCTATCGGTGGACCCACAGATATCATCCCTGTGCCCAAAATTGCTCAGATCGACAACGAGACGGACTACGAGTGCGAGCTCGTTATTGTTATCGGCAAGAAAGCGCTCAATGTTTCAGAAGCTGATGCGTTAGATTATGTGCTTGGTTATGCTGTTGGCAATGATGTCTCGCAGCGGGCCTGGCAGATTAAGAAGGGAGGTGGTATGTAAGACGGCGTATGTCGGCTGCATATTGTCGGCTGATGGCATTTAGGTCAGTGGTCTGTCGGTAAGATGTTTGACGGATGGGCGCCGTTTGGTCCCGCGATTGTGTCTTCAAAGGTAGGCCCCGGCAACCTCCATCTAGACAGATCATGGGTGTCTTAATCACTATCTGCAGATCATCACGAACCCCCAAAACCTTCGCATCTCCACTAAAATCAACGGTCAAACAGTCCAATCCGAGAACACGTCAGACCAGATCTTCGGCGTCGCGAAGACCATCGCGTTTCTCAGCCAAGGCACAACCTTGCTCCCTGGCGACGTCATTTTCACCGGCACTCCATCCGGTATGTATACGCAGCGCCGCTCATTCCTATGATTACATCCTAAATCGAACGTATAGGTGTCGGCATGGGTCGCACGCCCCAGTATTGGCTCCGGAACGGTGATGTTGTCGAGATTGAACTCGAAAATGTCGGCTCGATCGTTAACAAAGTCGTATATGAGAAAGATACTAAAGCAAAGCTGTAAGTTTTTGGTCGGTTGCGAAGGGTAGCATATATCTGGCTATATATTTTGGATTGGGCCTGTGCGCATAGAATTTGCTTTTTAAGCGCTGTTCGACGAAATCGAACCATTGAGTGGACCTAAGTGATATCGTTTAGATAACAAGCTGAGACTATTTTGAATTATTGCGTTCAAAAGGTAATGGATCATAACCGGTAGAAGCATCATCTCAACTCTGGCATTGGAGGTAATGTCCGGCATGTAATAGCTATCGCGCCACACCGCAAGTTGATTGTGTGGCGCAGATCGCGGTCAGCATGACTCCATACAAGCGGAACCAAGACACGGACTATGATATCTATTAAGCCCATTAATAGACTGCTAGTCTGATAGTTAATGAGTTAGGAGTGATAGATCAATATTCTTACAAACGTTCGCAATAGGTCGGCGAAAGGTATCGTTACCCTGCCCTTGAACAAACAGGCCAATTTCTTAACTCCCATTCCACATCCAAACAACATTACTGCAGATCAATCTAAGGACTCTGGGCGTTCGTCACTTGATTTTAAGTATTCTGGAGAGTTCGTCAAGTGGGCGGTTTTATATCATAATTTAGAAACATACACCATTCACAGCTATAAAGTACAAAATTCCAGGACCGCCGTCGACATGTCGAAAATTGCCATGGTGGTGGACACCACGTATTATGACTGTCTCGGAGTCACTCCAGACGCAACTGCGTTGGAGATCAAGAAGGCGTATAGAAAAAAGGCGATTCTATTACATCCGGATAAAAATCCGAATGATGAGACAGCGCATGTGAAATTTCAGGAGGTATGTAGTGGTTTGACAAGGACGTACGCCTCACTGGACAGGCGTCGGTCTGGTCTGCTGTGGACTTGAGCGGATAGCTAATCTGAGGTTTGGCATAGGTCGGAGAAGCGTATCAAGGTATATCAGTTGACGCTGCGAGTGCACCGGGGTTGGTGTCGACCACGTTCTAATGTTGATAGTTTTGAGTGATCCGCAGTTACGGAAACAATATGATCAGTTTGGCAAAGATAAGGCCATGCCAGATGCCGGATTCGGTACGTCAGTCGTTTATTACAACACGGCTGTTTCTCGAGAGCCGGTGCTAACGAGAAGTAGATGATCCCGCCGAGTTTTTTACGTCTATTTTCGGTGGAGAAGCCTTCTATGATATGTATGAAATTTGTGTCACTCGAGGAATCGCTCTGATTAACATGTGATAGTATCGGCGAGCTCTCTCTAATTAAGGAGCTTACTAAGACGATTGAAATTACTCAGTTGGACGAAGAAGAAGATGCATCGGTCATGTCCGAGACGACTGAGGTGCCTCCAACCGATGCTGCTTATGAAGCGCCGTCAGGATTTACACGCTCAACTGCTCCAGAAAAGCCGAAGGGATATTCTACATTTGGTGCAACGACTTCTGCTGGTGCGACAGCTGCTGCTCCGACTGCGGAGCCATCGTCGGGAACATCTACACCGAAGACTGTGTTGGCTCTACCATCTAGCGAAGAACACACTCCCGAGAAGCCCGCGGGTTCGGTCTCTGAGAAAGACAAGGATAAGAAAAGGCCGGAAAAGAAGAAGAACGGGCTATCTGCCACGCAGCGTGCGGAATTAGAGAAGCTTGAGGCAGAGCGGAAGATTGCGAGACAGGAGCGGGTGCAGCACTTGACGAAGAAATTAGTCGAGCGATTATCGGTTTACACTGAGACTGATCAGGCGGAGGATGTTCAGAGATCATTCTATCAGAAGACTGAGGTAACAAGAACGAGATTGTGATTGGCCATCGAAATACTGACTATATTAGTTTGAGCGGGAAAACCTGAAGATGGAGTCCTTTGGCATCGAGATCTTACATGCTGTGGGCTCAATATACTACCAGAAGGGTAATGCATACAGAAAGGTTGATACATCAAGAGCTGTCGTCATGTGAGGATCTGCGTCTGACACTCTGCTTTAGTCCTCGAAATACTTGGGTATGAACTCCTTCTTCAACAAAGTGAAAGAGAAGGGCACCATTGCAAAGGACACATGGAATACCATATCGAGTGCTTTAGACGCACAATCGACAATTCAGGATATGACCAAAGCAGAAGAGAAGGCAGGTGACAGCTGGACGGACGAGGTCAAGGCTGAATACGAGCGACGGGTACTTGGCAAGATCCTTAATGCTGCTTGGAGCGGGTCTCGGTACGAGATCCAGGGTGTTCTCAGGGATGTCTGCGATCGCGTCCTGGAAGACAAGGCTGTGTCTCCGCGGACGCGAATGCTTCGAGCTGAGGCTCTTGAGACTATAGGAAGGGTTTTCAAGGCTGTAAGTGGTGGTTATTTGGATATGTTTGGATGGATGACAACTAATACGCTCAGGCCGAACGAAATGCGGACGAAGACGAGGAGGCTCGAGCTTTCGAAGAACTCATGGCGGAGGCAGCGCAAAAGAAAAACAAAAAGTCTAAGAAGAAAGAAAAATCGCCAACGTCTACGCCGGACGGCACCAAGTCGGGCATATTTGGTTAGCCACTTGACGCTGCAGCATTACAAATTTTTTGTCCTGGCTCTTAAGGCGTTTGGCTTTGGGTCAGATGTGATTACATGGGTACGAATGTTGGAGTGTACGACTGCATTGATATTGAACCTTTTGCTGTAGTTGTGTTTCGTGTAACATTATGTGGATATATAAACGCCTTTCAGTCTCACGATTCGACCGAAGTAAGATTCGAAATTCGTAGATGATTATTACCGTGCTTAATACTTAAATTACTAACCCAATATATAACCGTAGAAATGAAACTCAATAGCAAGCATCGGCAACCGATGTGACACCGTCCCCCCCTGTTCCTAATACCATCCCATTCTCTTCCCAAGCTAATTCCACAGCTAAAATATTCCTGGAAACTTATATAATAATTAACGAGATCATCTACGTAATGTAAAGCCGCAACGACACCTCGTTTGACCATTTCGAGCTCAAATTCAGTTCCGTCCAAGCTTTTGTAACATCTATTTTCAAGATATTACCTTCACTTGAGACAGATGACATGGGTACAACAGACCCCTGGATCGTAATTAGCAACTTAGTAATCGCGTTAGAGAATGACCTCAAGTCCGACATGTAAATGCCTATTATGAATTAGCAATCGTACACTGCATCTGACAAACGGTTTGGCCCACCGAGAATACCGAGTGCTTTCAAATCCACATCTAACACCGCTCTGCCATTACTAGGTACGGTAACCTCTTGCCTCTCAACCGCGGCGACTCCGGTAATGTTATCCAGCAGTCCTAAAGCACCAATCTTAAGAATTCTGAATCTCGTCTTGACAGTGGCAAGGGGCGCAGCAGTGAAGACGTCCCACTTGCTGTTTCCCAGCTTTGTGAGCATAAGCACATCCTCATCGTCATCTTCGTTCGAGAAGTCATCAGAAACTGTGAATTCCGCAGTGTATCCGGTAATGTATGAGTGTAGGATGTAATCCCCGCCAGGCACAAGGCCAGGAAGCATGGACTTCCTGACCGGCTCGCAGAAAGTAGCATTCTCATCTTCATGAATGTTAAACGCAGCAAGCATACTGAATCCGCCGGTGCCTCCTACGAAGTTTGTCAAAAATAACAATCGCTTATGGTTAAAGCCAAAGTACGGATCGAGTGGGGTCGCCACGAGCGAGGGCCTTAGTGCAACAGAATTTCCTCTGATGGTTTGTGCTTGAATTTGAGCTAGTACCTCCATATCGTGAAAACCCGCTATATCAGTGATATAGACAGGACCTCCTGAAAAGCATCTAGCAGCCGCATGTTGCATGGAGTAGGGTGGAACGTTAGTCATGAACATATCCCAGTCAGGTACGGCATGCAGTAGCGACGTGAGAATCGTGTTCATGGAGTTGCAGTAAATATGCCAGTGATGACTAGATGGGATATTAGGAAAGAAGTCTAGATAATGTCAGACAGGGCATAACTACAAGCAATAGACGTCACTAACCATCTGAATTTCGCAGCGTAGGCTTTGGGCTGGATGTCTGCAAGAGGGAATAATAAAAGTATTGTCCACTCATTGACATACAATATGACACGCGGCGGTAGAAATAGCGCAGTGAATGAAGTTTGAGGGCATCTTGATACTGTTTGTGAATGAATGTGCCAGAAATACCATCACCTTCCAGGTCATAGATGTGCATCTATACCTGATGAATAAACGATTCATTACCAATCAAGAGAGCAAGCGGCATACCTGGACGTCTGCTTTCACTACAGTTATTCCTGACGAGTGCAAAAACTTGTAAAAGTCGTCATAGAAACGGTTCACATCCTTCTCACTATCTCCCGGTTGTCATTAATCATCTTACCTCAATAAATGCAAAGAGTTCCTACCTGACAATGTATATGTCATCATTATATGCTTTGCATTTAGTCAAACTATATTCCTTGCCCAATTCACCATCAGGGGCGATACCGTTCCAGTAGCCAAGTAAAGCATGCCAGACTGCTACATGCTTAATATACGGAAACGTAGATTTAATTGTACTGACAGTATGTTTAAGACCTCCAGGGAACCTATCGTTGGCCTCGAATTGCATCAGTTGGCGCTGGTCATTCGTCGCCTGCCAGCCATCATCGAGAATCACAGTTCCAACACGAATTCCACAGTCATGCAGATCTTGCAATGCTCTCATAACTTTATCATGAGAGACCTCAATTCCCATTGAGTTCCATGTGCCTGAATGGGTTAGCGGTGTCCACAGATCAAGAAAATTCAGACTTAGACTAACAGAAACCGAACAAATCCATCCACAGCTCATACCAGGTACCCAAGACGGGGTCGGTATTGCCGTCCCTTAGAGCAGGGTGCACTGCAATGCATTCATCGCTGGCGAGATCGATGAATGCAGGATCTTCAGGAATCAGGCTTCTAGTCAATACACCCTGGAGCGATTGGATCACAGTCCGTAACGAGTAGAGGGCAGCTTGGACTGCTTTTTGTGGATCCTTGCTCACCCCCACAAAAGTTGAATGTGTCCGGTGCTCCCATGAATCGTTAAAAACATTTAAGCATATATTTCCAGAATCATCAGATGACATATATATCGTGAGAAGATTCTACGGCAGGTGTTATGCAGGTCTATCATAAGCGGGGCTGTTGCATACCTTCATATTAGACAATGGCAAAACACAAACGTGATAGCCATCTTTTCGCTGAAACAGGACCATAAAAGCCGGTCTATCAATTGAGAAAACATCCCTGCCATGCCGGGGCCCCATCCAAGACGTTTGGATGCGCACCAGTGATAAATACTGGCGCATCTCTTGCGGCTTTCCCAACTTCACATACGTAGTCTTACCACCAACAGCGGTTCCGACTATAGGCGAGGTAATACCAACCACTTTATATACCTTAGAATCGACGACCTCACTCATAAGCTCTGACTCCTCCAGCTCTTCAGACACGTTACTGAATAATGACGAAAACGAAGGATAATCACCATGTGGCTTCACAGCATATAACAGGACCTGGCCATTGCTTCCAAAGTGGCCACACCAATTCCAGTCAGAATTTTTATCAAATCGATATCTAGCAGTAAATTCTATGGAGTCTGCATTCAACGGAGGCACAAACTTGACCACGAACCGATGTATCTCTTCGTCCTCGAACTGCTCTGGGGACGCACACAAAGGGAGATTGCGAGTGTTGAGAGTAAAAGGACTGGCGATCCAGTCAATGTTGTTGCTGCTCCACCATAGTTCAAGTTGAAAGGAGGATAATTCGGAAGACGCTGAGGTCGCAATATACGCACTAAATTCGAGGATTCTCGACTTCGCACATGTTACCGACGACAGCGGAGGCTCGAGAGAGAATGAGCGTATGACCGACATATCAGTTAGCTGATTCCAAGGACCAAAAGATCCCGTGCCGCCAGACGATAATGTAATAATATATTCCGAACAAGTCCAATCAACTAACGATGATATCGCAAGCCTAAAATTCTCTGATAACGTGAGCGGCTTTGGCTTTAGTTTAATTTTATTTGTGGATTCGGGTGTGTATTCAGGCGGTCTGCGTCGTTGGGAGCGGGGTATCACGGTTTTGAGTTCAATATTAATCGATGTATTCGGTGGTACGTCATAACGTCATAGGTACCCTTAGCTCCGGTATTCACAAGGTCTCGACTACATAAGCTCGCGTGCGCCTCCGGGAACAACCCACTGCCGGAATTACGGCTAGTGTATTTGCGGCTTACTGTGTGGTCAGTAAATCAGCCTACCGCAATATCCACAAGGCTCCGGGAGTAGAGCTCGCGATGTATCTCAGTGCTGGGGTTAGGGTTTTTGTGCGAGCGCACTACCTGGCGAAGAAAATTCGTAATCCGATGCGTCCGACTTGTAGCTGTACAGTGGTCGGCATTAGACCTTATAGCGATTGGCTATACGCTGAATGAGGCATCGGAGCTTATTACTGGGGTGGTGCCGACTGTCGTGTCGCGAGGCGTGGCGATTTAAGATATCGCGGACATGGGCATCATCGTCCTCGACAGCATTCCACTGGACTGCAGCGGACGTGACGTCCAATAACCCAGAAGCAGATCCATCTTTGAATTTGATAGACCACTTGATACAGAGGGGCCTTGTGAAGGACATTACTGAGTATGTGGTACTATGCTTGTTTTCATGGCGTGTTGCAGAATAAAGCTAACTCAATCAGCCGAGATGGCTTGTTGGAAACTCTGCAAAGCGGGACAAAGACTACAGTATACTGTGGCGCCGATCCTACTGCTATATCCCTTCATGTTGGTAATTTGGTGCCATTGCTTGGAATGCTTCATTTTGGAATTCGTGGACATGAGATGATAGGTCTAGTATGAATGTCTGAATTTAACAGTCGAGACGATGTTTCTAACTATGTAGATTGGAGGTGCAACAGTTGAAGTTGGTGATCCCTCAGGAAGAGACACAGAAAGGGTAAAGCTCGAGAATGATGTCAAAAATACAAACGAGACTTCAATATCACAGCAAATGGAGCGCCTGCTAAAGAATGGAATTGAGTACGCCCGTAGCAAAGGATACATTGATATCGGGCCAGTGAGGATAGTCAATAACGCGACATGGTGGAAAGATATGAGCTTCCTTGAGTTTATGGGTATGGTTGGTCGGCACTTGCGTGTGCAAGAGATGTTAAAGAGACAAAGTGTTCAAAAGCGAATTACATCGGAGGCTGGCATTGGATACAATGAATTCACATACCAAGCATTGCAGGCGTATGACTTCTTTCATTTACATAAGAAATTCGGGTGCAAGATACAGGTGAGCATTGCAACAGTTCTTGATATTGTAATGTGAGCGTATTAATTCCTTCAGTTTGGAGGTAGTGACCAATATGGCAACATTGCTAGCGGAGTTGATCTAACATCTCGGCTCCAATTCGCTCAAAGCTTGCCGCGAATTCAGACATTCGGGGTAACTACACCTCTTTTGACGACAGCGACGGGAGAGAAGCTCGGTAAATCTGCGGGAAATGCTGTGTGGTTGGATCCGGCACTGACGAGTCCATTCGCCCTGTATCAGGTAGGCATTGGTACGTAGGTCACGTGTTGAATGTTTGATAGCTAACGAAGTAGTACTTCGTACGACTCCCTGACGCGGACGTTGAGAAATACTTGCGTATTCTTACGCTTCTGCCTTTGTCTGAGATAGCTGCAATCGTGGCTAAGCATGGAGAAGATCCGTCATTGCGTATTGGGCAGCATGCTCTCGGTAAGGAAGTCACTGATATTGTGCATGGGCTGGGATTTGGTGAGAAGGCGTATGTACAATCACGCATTCTCTACTCGACTCCGTCGGAAGGAATTGATTACTCCGCAGACCAAATTATCGATGCATTTAAGAATGATTCACAGCTTAAAGCCCTTGCAGCGATAGATGTGGTGAATGAGAGATTAATCAAGGTGATCCAGAGAGTGGCTTCAAACAGATCAATGAGTACATGGTCCAAATTTCGACAGAGGTTGGCACAGTACTGATTTATTATTACAGAGTCCATTCGCGAACTTGTAAATAGTGGCGGGGTTTACGTTGGCCCTCGGCTGACCCGTGTTGATGACGTCCAAGCCATGGTCCAGCCGGACTGGTTAATAAATGGAAGGTTGCTGATAATTAGACTAGGCAAGGCCGACATGCAGATCATAAAGCTGGACTAGAAGTTGGCCAAACCCGCGTTTAAAGATATTGTAAATAGATTTTAGTACATTGTGTATTCGTATATAGAAGCAGCAGAGAGACGAGTGGATAAAGTAATTAGCTCGATACATCTGAAGCTGGCGCGATTCCAAATATAATGTAGTCGAAACGTGTGCATGAATCTGACGCGTTGCCACGGTAAAGAGATTTTAATTTGATACGCGTTGCACCAACGCGACGAGAGGGTAAATTGAGCCCAGCCTTCCTACAGTTGCGCGCGTCGGATAGTCCAGAATACCGACAAGTGTTTCAATCGCTCTGCAATTCGTCAGCATCATTATCTGCGGACGAAGAGTACCCGTTTGTCAGATTCGTCTGACTACTGCTATTGTACTATGTCCGCCAGGAAAGTAAAAGCTTCAGCACCACCAGTTGGCTCGCAAACTAGTGCAAAGAAGCAGAGGACCTTAGCGAGCTTCTTCGGTGGTCCCCTCAGCACAAAGACCAAGAAAGAGACCACGCGTGTTTCTTCGCACCTCGATAGCGATCCTGTGCTAGAGGTTGACAATGAGTCGCGCTCAGGGCAGAAGAACAAATTGGCACAGCAAGCGCTTCCGTCACCGACGACGCCAAACACAAGCTCGGACGTTAAGGACGAGTCCAGGAGTCCAACGTCCAGCGGCGCGTCGACACCAACCAGAAGAGTATGCTAAAGTTGTACGTCTCAAGTAAATTGACTAATGATAGACTTATTTACAGGCCAAAGTACATGTGCGATACAAAGAGGACTCTGATGATGATGCTGTGGACGAATTCGTCGCGACGAGAACGCGTAAATAATCTAACTTTCTTCGACTTCAAGTTTGCATTCTAACGTTTCAAGAATCACGCAAAAGGATGATGCGTACAGCAATCAATGCTTCTGATGATGAATTTGTTCCTGTCGCAGAGGATGATTCTTTTGAGCGTAAGTTGAAGTTCTGATCTTGCTAGTCACGCGGCAATTCTAACGTATTTTGTAAGATATGTCCGAGATTGATAATGATGAAGAAATTACAGACGTTGCGGAAAAGAAATTAGTGAATGTGTCTAAACCTTCACGGCCGTCATCTCTAGCGTCGAAGTTCGCCGCAAACTCGCCTAGCACGCATGCTGCGTCTGCGACCAGGAAATTCGAGACTCCCAAGTTGAAGGATTATGGAAAAAAGAAATCATTTGAAGCAGAGAACGAGGAACGTTACTCTTGGCTCGTAGACGTCAAGGACGCAGACGGACATCCTCTAGGTCATCCAGACTATGACCCCCGGACTCTTCATATCCCCAAATCAGCGTGGGTGAAGTTCACAGCGTTCGAAACGCAGTATTGGGTGAGGAATAGTTGAGTTGGTCGGCTTGGGATCCATATTAACTGTATGAATGCGATAGGAGGTGAAATCAAAGATGTTTGATACTGTTGTTTTCTTCAAGAAGGGAAAGTTTTACGAGCTTTACGAGAACGACGCGGACATTGCTCATTCTGAGTTTGACCTCAGACTCGCTGGAGGTGGTCGCGCCAACATGCGACTTGCTGGAGGTTGTAAATTCGGACAGAACAGACTGGAGTACATACTAACTTGTCAGCAGTTCCGGAAATGTCTTTCGATCACTGGGCAGCGTCGTTTATTGCCAAAGGGCAAGTATTGCACACCACAACTAGTATGCTCCAAAATTGTTAATATGTGTATTTTTAGCTATAAAGTCGCAAGGGTGGATCAAGCCGAGACTTTGCTTGGCAAAGAAATGCGTGAAAAAGGCGGGAAGAAGGAGGAGAAGATTATTAGACGAGAGCTGAGCTGTGTACTTACGGGAGGCACACTCGTAGATGAGACTATGCTGGTTGACGAGATGTCAACATTCTGTGTCGCTATTAAGGTACGCTTCACGTTCAAGTGCTCGAATTGAAATTTCAGGATTGACAATGCGACTCAGGAGTGGACGTCAGAGACCGGTACGCCCAACTTCGGCATTTGCTTTGTTGATACAGCAACTGGTGCGTTTAGCATGACGGAGATAGAAGACGATGCGGACTACAATCTTTTCCAGACCGTCGTTGCTCAGCTTCGCCCGAAAGAGTTGATTTTGGAGAAGGTAAGTTAGCAAAGACATATGTAGACAGATATATTGACGGGGTTCCGAATCGAGCTGACAGTACCAAGGGTTGTATTTCGTCACTTGCAATCCGCATCATAAAGAACAGCACGTCTCCAGGAACGTTGTGGAATTATTTAAAACCGAGAGTTGAATTCTGGGATGAGGATATCGCGTTCGAAGAGTTGTCAAGGGGCGCGTACTTTCCAGCTGAAAATTTAGATGATCATACAAACTGGCCTGAAATACTTAAAACTGTGACCGAGAAGCCGCTGGCGCTATCGGCATTTGGTGGCTTGCTGTGGTATTTACAGTGGCTGAAGATTGACAAAGAGTTGGTTACTCTCGGGAATTTCTCGTGGTATGATCCGGTGCGAATGGCTACTTCACTGGTGCTGGATGGACAATCACTTCAGAATCTTGAGATATTCGCCAATTCATTCGACGGAGGTGATCAGGGAACGCTATTTAGATTACTAAACAGATGTATCACTCCTTTCGGAAAACGCCTGTTGAAGACCTGGGTTTGCCATCCTCTTCGGGATATCGGATCAATTAATGCAAGGTTTGATGCTGTAGAGCTCCTGAACCACAGTTACGACCTTCAAGATACTCTAGATAAAGGGTTGGCATCTCTTCCCGATTTGGAGCGCCTTGTATCTCGAATTCACGCTGGTAAATGCAAAGTTAAGGATTTTGTTCGCGTTATTGAAGGGTTTGAGTCTATTTACGAAGTTATTGTAAAACTGCAAACGGAATTTGAACTCGGCGGTATTATAGGAAAGTTGATCCAGAATGCACCGCCTTTGGACGAGTGCTTGGCTCAATGGAGAGATGCATTTGACCGCCAGAAAGCCAAGTCTGATGGTTTGTACTAGATATTGCTTCACGTCCATGAGTATATGCTAAATGTTCCAGGTCTGCTAATACCAGAACGAGGAGTTGAGGAAGATTTTGATTGCTCTCAGGACAACATATCGCGCATTGAGCAGGAGTTCACAGAGCTTCTTCGAGGATATAAACGCCAATTCAAGTGAGTACTGTGCAAGTTTTATATGCTGATGACTATGTGCTAACAGGGAATAGGTCACAGGAGATCACATACAAGGATAGCGGAAAAGAGATTTATTTGATTGAGGTACCGACACGCATCGTTTCCAGCATTCCGAAGAATTGGCAGCAACTGTCTGGAACGCAAAAGACCAAGCGTTTTTGGTCTCCGGAGGTTCGTACGCTAGTCCGCCAAATGTTGGAGGCGAGAGAAACGCACAAAAATATCGTCAGCGAGATGCAGATGCGCTTGTATGCGAAATTTGATAAATTTTACAGCCATTGGTAAGAAATTGTCTCCTGTCGGTTTGTAATTGACACCTCACCCCGATTAGGATCAAGGCCGCTCAGCTTGTTGCAAATCTTGATTGTCTACTCAGCCTAGCGAAAACTTCGGCATCATTGGGCTCTCCATCTTGCCGACCAGTGTTCATCGACGATGAGCGCAGCATGCTGAACTTCGCAGAACTGCGACATCCTTGCTATTCTAGCGAGTAAGTGCCCGTGATTGATGTAATTGGTTTCTAATCTAACACATTATAGACAAGACTTCATTCCAAATGATATTCTTCTCGGCGGCGCATCGCCAAACATCACTCTTTTGACTGGCGCTAATGCTGCCGGAAAATCGACTGTACTTAGAATGGTAGGGCGCCCCGGTGTTGAACTTAAGATGCCTGTTGTGTCAACCAACAGCTAACACATTATTTAGACTTGCATCGCCGTTATTATGGCTCAGATTGGTTGCTATGTGCCCGCAGCAAGTGCGTTGGAGAGACTCTCACATATTCACACCGCAACTAATATCTAAATCATGTAGATGCTTGTTTGACCACTGTTGACCGAATTATGACCCGTCTTGGTGCCAACGACAACATTTTCGCTGGTCAAAGTATGTTCTCCTGCAATTATGCCAGATAAGTTGCTGACGTGACAAGGCACCTTTTATGTTGAACTGGCAGAGACGAAAAAGATGCTTTCACAGGCCACTAGCAGATCACTTCTTGTGTTAGACGAACTTGGAAGAGGTGGTAGCAGGTAATGATAGGTTTTAGAGAGAGTCGAACGCTGCTAATCTGATTGCTATCGCAGTTCCGACGGCTTTGCCATTGCGGAGTCCGTTCTTCATCATATCGCGACCCATGTCGGTAGCCTAGGGTTCTTTGCAACGTAAGTGTGTGGTACTAGGCGTTCAGCTCATATTGCTGACATTATCCAGCCACTACGGAACATTGGCGTCTAGCTTTGATGGACACCCGGAAGTAGAGCCG
The DNA here is from genome assembly GCF_029532465.1 of Lipomyces tetrasporus. NCBI lineage: Eukaryota > Fungi > Ascomycota > Lipomycetes > Lipomycetales > Lipomycetaceae > Lipomyces > Lipomyces tetrasporus. The sequence continues at coordinate 536,591 of NW_026611602.1, forward strand.
AAGCGTATGGCCATCTTAGTTGATGAGGAAGAGCGTAAGGTTACTTTCCTATATAGATTGGAGAATGGCGTTTCTCCAGGATCATTTGGAATGGTAAGTTGGACCATTGGTTCAGAATATTATCATGAGTTATTGACGTAGTACATAAGCATGTTGCATCAATGTGTGGCATTGACAAAATGATCGTCGACGATGCAGAAATTGCAGCCACCGAGTTCGAGCACACTTCTCAGGTGAAGAAATTGTTGGAAACTACGAACGACGGGCAATTTATACCACTTGGTCTGCAGAGTGATTTCAGTTGGCTGATTAAACTTGTCGAGGGCCAAAACGACGACGTTAGCGGTGCGCATAGTGTCCACACGATTTTGAAGGCAATTGACCGTTTGTGATAGACATTTCGATGTTGATTGTAATTTGTAAATTATGAGTTGTGGCGGTATATGATTCGTATCTGGACTAGAACTGTATATTAGATTTGCTTATTTGTCAATAGTTACATAAATTAGGTATGGTGATCAGCCACCGGTGACTCCGTGACAGTCACTCGAGTTGTCAAAACCCTAACCTATAGTGATCAATCTGTCAAGTCTTTCAGTGATGGATGTACCTAGAAAATTGTGAACATTTAGGCATCAACATCACCCTATTATACGGGCAGAAATTCAAGTCGCTTCAACTCGGTGTTTGCCTACAGTTGTGATCAGTCGCCAATTTCTGGTAAATTATCGCTGACAAACAATACCGCATTTTTTGGGCAATGTCGACTGCTGCTATTCCGAAGGCGCGATATCTTCCGCCCAAAGAGGCTGGCAGTTTTCGCCAGATCCTCCAACTCTACGAGACTCGACAGTATAAGAAAGCTCTGAAAGTTGCAGATACGATTTTGAAAAAATTCCCCGATCATGGCGAGACACTGGCAATGAAAGGTCTGATTCTCTGCTTCTCGGAGAAGAAGGAAGAAGGTCACGAGTTGATCAAGAAAGGGTTGCGCAATGATTTAACAAGCTTCATTTGCTGGCATGTATATGGCTTGTTCTACCGCTCGGAGCGAAATTTTGAAGAGGCCGCGAAGTGTTACGTTCATGCATTGAAGTACGCCCCTGATAACACGAACATCTTGCGAGATCTTGCATTGCTACAATGTCAAATGAGAAACTGGGAGGGATTAATTGTAAGCTTTGTACATCTCTTGAAGTCCGGTTTATGACACTGCTAATTATATAGACCTCGAGAAAGTCAATTCTGTCTCAGAGACCCAACGTCCGGCAGCACTGGACTGGGCTCGCGCTCGGCTACCACATGGTGAAGAACTACGAATTAGCAGAGAATATTCTGTCGAAATATGAAGAAACGCTCAAGGAGCCGCCAAAGGAAGACTACGAACATTCAGAGCTTGTTTTGTACAAAAGCATGATTATTTATGAAAGCGGAAATGTCAAGAGAGCTCTTGAGCACCTTGAATCGGTCGCGGACCAAGTAACTGACAAGCTGAGTTTGATGGAATATCGAGCGAAGTATTTGTTGGACTTAGAACGGCTGCCGGAAGCTGTGAAAGCATATACGAAACTACTTCGTCGCAATCCAGATAACAAGGAGTACTTTTTTGGCCTCGAAAAGGCGCTTGGAATTAAGGATGACGTGGAGAAGAAGAAAGCGCTCTATCAGGTCCTTGCTAAGCAGTATAAGTATAGCGATCTAGCTAAGAGTATCCCTCTGTCATTCCTGTCAGGTGGGGGCACCAAATGGTTAGAGATTAGAATTATGCTAATAAATTAAATAGGCGAAGATTTTCGGGAGGCAGTCAGGTCTTACATAGTTGGCCTTTTGAGCAGAGGAGTCCCTTCTGCATTCGTTAACTTGAAGCCTTTGTATGCAGATGAGGCGAAGGTCAAAGTCATTGAGGAGGTTGCCCTAGAATTTCTGAGAACCCTGACAGGGACACGTGCGACTGATGGTACAAACGGTATCGATAATGGCCCCGACATGGACGGTGACTCTACTCCGACGACTTATTTGTGGACTATTTACTACCTCGCTCAGCACTACTCGAAAGTTGGAGAGGCTGATCTTGCGTTGGAGTATATTACCAAAGCGATCGAGCACACACCTACTCTGGTCGAAGCCCACATGGTGAAAGCCAAGATTTTGAAACGGAAGGGTGACCTCGTTGCGGCCAGTGAATCCATGACTACAGCTCGAGAACTGGATCTTCAAGACCGATTCGTCAATACAAAAGCCGCGAAGTATTTAATGCGTGCCGGGAAGACAGACGAGGCAATCAATGTTGTGAGCTTGTTTACAAAGGTAAGGGTCGAGGCTGATTCAGGGTATAGTATGACAAATAGGATGTCTGACTGCGTGTAGAATGACGCTCATGGTAAAGGTGTCGCCGACCTTCACGAAATGCAGGCCATTTGGTTCTTGACTGAACAGGGTGAGATGTTCAACCGCCTAGGCAAAATTGGACTGGCTCTGAAACGATTCGAGGCCGTCAAGAAGGTAAATTTAACTTTAGCCTAGTCAATTACGCGAATGGTCTGCTAACGGTAATAATTCAGATTTTCGATGATCGTTGGGGTGATCAGTTCGATTATCATCAGTACTGTGTCAGACGAGGAACAATGCGTGCGTATGTAGATCTGGTACAGTGGGAGGAAACATTATATTCTGAGCATGAATACACGCGCGCGGCTTTCGATGCTATCCAGACCTATATCTCGCTCTACGACACTCCGAAGTCTGCGAGGGTGGCTGCAGAATTCGAAGGCCTGACTGAGGAGGAGCGTAAGAAGGCCATCAAGAAAGCGAAGCGAGAACGGGCGAAACTGAACAAGAAGAGCGAAACTGAAAAGAGTGCGAATGACGACGATCCGTTGGGTAAAAACTTAGAGAATACCACTACTCCTTTGGAGATGGCAGAACAATTTTGGAAACCCATTGCGGATAGTCCTGTGAAGGTTCCGTCGTGGACATGGGGTGAGGAAATTGCTAAGCGGAAAGAACACTCGGCCGCCAGGGTTGAGTCGGAGACGACGGATACTACAGCCTAGATGCGATTCGCGGCATAAATTACGGCAGGATAAAAGTTATGCGAGTGCATCTCGTTGCATTGTGCATTTTGTACAATTAATCAAAAGTTTGGCATAGTTGGTAGACCGCCTGTAGTATTTTTTGATGTAATTGTAAGGCGTAATCTTGATCAGATTTTCTTTCTTCCGTAGGAGTATTGTCAGTAACGTATCATTTAACTACAGTATCCATGGACAAAAATAGTAAACAATAAATCCAAAACACAATATACCCGAAACGCCTGACTACGCCGATAATCAACATCCGTGTCATTTCCCGGCAGCTATTTTAACACCACATTTGCTGATCGCAGCTGTAAATACTGTTGATCTACCCCCGGGGGTAACTGTTTGATGACTTCATAGACTTCCTTATTGTGATAGCGCATGCCACTTCCTGGCATTCGGTAAGGCGCTCGTAAGCCCGTAACATCGCACCACCATTTCCGCGGGAGGATGGATGGAGGAGCCTCAACATTAATGTACGTTGGCTGATCCACAGCTCCTGGTCCATCTATTGAAGTTAAGCGCTTCGCTTCATCGGAAATTATCTGTTTCGCATTTTTGACTCGACGCGAAGGAGGCTTTGCTTGTGGATTTCGGAATGGTTTAGGTGCAGTGGTGAGATCTGCGTCAAAGAGGGTGAATGGAGGAGGGGCGGATGGAGGCGGCGTCGCAGATGCTGATGATACTGTAGACGGTGCCATTAATGGATGCTAGTGTGGAATTTAGTTCCTCTATTAGAGAAGTGGAGAGTGATGGATAATGTGCTTCTGATGACCGTTCGCCAGGATAATGGCAGCGCGCGAGCGCGATATAAGTAAATAGGGTTTAACGACGAATACTACTAAAAATGTCGGATATGATACATTTCGCCGAGAGCACATCTCGACCAGCAAACCGAACCTTAGATTTGTGGCTTGTCTATTACCTATCATAGCCTACGGCCCAGCCTGCCAGTTGACTTGGGTTCTTTTTCCTATTTTTTCGGGCATCTAGCGGTCCTCAAACTCCCGCCACTTGAATGCTGTACCGTTGCCAAAGTTCACCAAAATGCCAGCACCGCCGAATACACCTACAGCACCATATACGTCAAGCTCACCACTATAAAAACGATTCATCTGACCATCATGTAAGCTGGCACCATTTAATTCTTCAAACATACTCCATCCACCGACCCATCTACCATTTTTGGTAGCGAATACATTTCCTCCATTGAAATCCATGCCAATGCCTACAGTATCCCCGACACGTACAGGTTCTCCTAAAAAATCGCGCCCAGAAAGTGGGTCAGCTACGTATCGCCGACCATCATCAGAATGCACAGCAATCGAGCACCTATGCCAACCCGGCAGTCTAGTAGCGACTGGATAAGGCATAGTAAGAAACCCAATCGCCACGGATGAATCTTCTACTCCACCATCAGCAGCCATAATTGTAATTTCATAATATAGCAGGCTGCGCGTTAGCCGGAGTTGTGGTGAGAACATTGGCAGCGAAGTCGTGAATGTCATGTCCGTTGATTTGGGTTTCGTACGAATGTATATTGTTCCATCTCGTTTGTCGGGAGTAACTTCAGGAGCACGGCTGCTTGATAGTTTAGCCTTTCCTTTCAAACCGCGAAAAAATCCTCCTGAAGACGTAGAAGCCGAGGATATTGCTAGAGACGGAGACACAGTCGGAACTGGAGAGTCAATACCAAAATGTCGAGATCCCCAGTGTTTGAGTTCCGAATCCATCAACATTCGCGGACTGCTTACTGGATTTTCAGCACAAAACTTGAGAGCATGCTCATGCTCAGAGTCCGGAGCATGGGAATACAGCGGCTTCTGGTAGGATGAAGGAGCCGGCATATACGATGGGGGCGAAAAAGGTACGGTTCCTGAGTCTTGAGTGTAGCCAGGTAATGATACCGATGTCGTCAACGTGTACTTAGGTGGCAGCTCAGCTGACAATGTCTCACGGGCTGAATTGCCCTGAGGAGACTCTGATAGACGGTTGCAGGCGTCTGTCCTCCAATGATTGGCAACCGGATGAGCATCCTCAGGAGGACAATACGAGTCTTCATCGCCCTTCGGCTGAGAACTTAAAGCAGGTGGACTCATTCCTGTCCAAGTAACTAACAGATAAGCCGCCTTGTGTTATCATAAGGAAAGGATTTACCTGATTATTGCAGATGAATAAGCCTGTGAGCATATACGTTATTTGTGAGCAGAGTCGAATTTGTCGGAGACGCAACATCCAGCCGTTTGTTTGACACTCGCATTCGGTTCGCATTCGGTTCGCATTCGGGTTCGGCTATTTTCGCGGAGGCGGTGGCCAAGGTTTATTAACTCAGGGCACGACGACTGCGCAAATATGCAGAAGGGCCCGTTTCCATCACATACACACTTCCACGTCGTCATCTCATCCCACACCTACATGAACATTGTCAAAAAGTTGTCGCGTGGAGGCTTATCTCCTGTTTCGTCCACAATAACTACAGCTTGCGCCTTCTCCTGAGTTACACGCATTTCCGACAGATTGGCGTGTTGAACTTCATGGACGTAATATCTCTACCGTCGTCCACACTAACCCTGACAGTGGCTCCAACGTCGGCTTCTAAGCTCCGTGATGTCTTCAATTTCGACAGCGCCCCTATTTTAACGAGTTGGAAAAATTCTCTTGGAAATCTTAGCGGTCTGTCAAGATCGCAGACCAATGAATCATCAGTGCTTTCGTCAGACTCGGTTAGTCATCTCAATTTGGTAATTACTTGACCACTGTTATGCTAATCACATTCAGGACGACATGCACTCTGTGATGAGCCCCGTTCCACCTGGTATTGCAGGCTCGCCAGGGGATCCACACGACCTCACACCGGTTGACCCAATGCCTATTACTCTAGTAGACCATTCCATGGATGACGGGGATCTTAACGGTCAAATGTGGGCACGAAGTGCTTGGGTTGGTGATTATTCGATCGTCGCAGGTACTGGCAAAGCTGGTGCATATGTGACTTGGTTGTGCGTAATAGAGACTGTTGAGGTAGGCCGTCGAGTGGGTTCGACTACCATACTCCGGTGGCTAACTTGTATTTAGGGAAGAACGATTCGATTTAGGAAGCGGTGAGTACTTCTTGTCAATAATAGTCCGACCTTTTATCTAATGGCTTCAAAATTTTAGATATTCGGAGTTTTGCCAGTTACAGAATGCTATATCTGACGAGTTCCCATTGTTAAGAGCCGCGATTCCAGGGTTACCGCCAAAAAGTATAATATGTGAGGCACCGGATTGGTTGGTTGCTCAAAGTGATTTGAACTAATATTTATATTAGCAAAATTCCGACCAGCATTCTTGGAAGAACGTCGTCGTGGCTTGGAGTACTTCATGGCGTGTATTGTACTCAATCCAGTCTTTGCAGGCAGTACGGTTGTGAAGGACTTCATTTCATCTACAGATGGTGGCTAAAGTTGGTACATAGTAGTGGCGTTTTAAAGGCGTCCACGTTGGAAGCTGTAATTAGAACTACACCGACGTTGTACAGTGTATAATATTGTTGCTTGATTTAGGTGTTGCATGCTTTATATTGCCAAATTGGTTTGACAGTTTGCAGGTTTCGAGGTCCATATAATGGCTGGATTTAGGACATAATTTAGCTTACGTTTCTGGTTCTATACTTTGGTCACGGGTTTATGGTATTGTCAGGATTTTGTTTAATACGGAGCATCACTTGGGTATAGATGCAGGATTATTAGAAGACTTCATTTTAAGGTATTTCAGTCCAGATTCATTAGTATTCATTTTATCTTAGGATCTACTTTGCATTACATAGCTGGAATCCTAAAACAATATACTTTTACAATTTCCTATCCATACATGCATAACATCAAAGTAAAAATGAGGGTCACTTCCTGTTGAAACTAGTCACGCCACTCATGCCCATTCCATTAGGTTCATTATCATACAGGCGCTTCTAGCTATAAATTGCGAGATTCCCTACGACGTTGAAGTCGTTGCAGACCAATTCTTCTCCTCTCCCTTTGGCTGCTTGCTGGCCCATTAGGCCACAATGGATTATTATCGCGAGAATATCGAGCTCTCTTCGGTAAGGGGCTATCCGGGAAGCCGACCTCTTCTCCTCCGTCTGTTGTTCCTTCGATGAATGAGTCACGAGCGTCGCTCGCCTCTGCGTCACTCAATGAATTGCCGCCTCCTCCACTAGTTGCACCCTCGCCTGGATCATAACCGCTTTCATTCCGATTGTCACTAGACTTATCGTAATGAGTCTCTTGCTGCTCTAACTGGCGCGAGTTAGAGTTAGATCCCGCCCTTAAAGGCCAAGATACCTCGCCAAAAAGAATACTACCACTGTCGTCGTCGACATCCGCCTCGCCGTCACTATCGTCCACATTGTCACCATCGCCTTCGTAATCATCATCCTCATCTCTCTGCAATTCACAGTCTGAATCGTAATAGCGCGCCTGAACGGAGAAATTGCTGGAATTTTCATCATGGTCTACAGCAGAGAGATCGTCAGAATCCTCGCTAAGCTCATGAATACTTCGGTCATCAATAAATCGTCTATCATCTTCATCTTCTTCTTCATCCTCCTCGTCTTCTTCATGGTCCTCATCTCCGTCATCCAAATAGACTACATCGCGGTGTCCTATTGCTGTTAGCAATGCCCCATGCACCTCTAATTGTCCACTTACTAGTTCGCCAAGAATTATGCCCACTATCGGCTTCGTCATCTGAATCCACGACATTCACTTGTGGTATGCGCGTATGCCTATGCATCTGCACCGGGACCACATTGTCGTCGTCCGAATTCCACATATCCACATACTCGCCGATCGCACGAATGATGTCGTCTTCATCTTCAGAATTAAAGTCGTAGCCATCCTCCTCCTCAGTGAGTGAGCCTAAGCCGTCAAGAGATTCGTCGTCAGAAAATTGCCAGCTGTAGCAGCGTAAACAGCGGCCACTCTCGCTTTCCAACTGGTACCCGACTGCGTTAGCGACAATTGATACTCTCAATTCCAGATCAAGGTCCAGCTCACCTCCCAGTGGCATCGTGCACATCTACGTACGCCATCTTCGTCATCCTCATACGTATCCTCGATAATCGGCCCAAACATTTCCGGAAAAATTTCGCCATGTCGACGCTTATGTGTGACTGCTAAATCGCGCTGCTCTTTCTGCCGTTTCCGAACGGCTTTTTTGTCCTCAGTTGGGGCCACTAATTCTAGTTTATCAACCAGACTGTCAACATTATCTTTGATCTATTCGAGAATGTCAGTGGCGGCCTAAGTCGATTAAAATCGTAGAAACGTACCTGAAATGATATTGTCGGTCGGGCACTAACTCTCAGTCGGCAGCTTGGGCAAGTCTTGTGTCGTCTAAACCACTCCAGTAAACACTATTCAGAGTCAGCCATACGTAGACATGCCGTATGAAGTATTGGATCTCTCACTGAATAGCAAAATGAGTGACCACAAGCGATGACGCAGGGTTCGAACATAAGGTTGTCGCACACGGTACAGGTATAGTTACGTTGCAAATTTGCAAATCCTTTCTCGTAGACTGCAAGCAGCTATACAACCGTTACATCATCAAGTGAGCCTATAAATTCATAACACTCGGCATGGAAAATAACTATACCTCATTTTTGTGCCTCAGCTCCGCTTGAAGACGCTCGACTGTTTGCTCCATAGTCGCACGCGCCACAGCTGAAGATCTCGACTTATTAGTAACTCAAAAGTGATCACGGTTCCAAAGCCGGCGAGAGTTCCTATATATGGCGCGGTACCTTCGAGCCTGTCAAGTCGAGTCAGTGTTTCCGTGCCGAGTTAGACTTCGAATTTTGGTTGAAGGGCCTGCATACAGACGTACTTTTCGTGCGGCTCATGATAGGGTAACAACATTATTGGGATGTTTCACTGCCTTCCATGGATTTAACTAAGGCGTCAAGTAAACGCGTCGTTGGTGAATAGAAGGCCAAACACATTAACTACAGGATCATCTCATTTACTGGAACACTCTGAATAGCTCGATTTTCCGCGATGTCACCATGACTATAGTACGGGAACATAGGACAATTTGGACCCTTGTGTACCGATAGCCAGCAGCGATGGTAGTATCAGAACCTGGCCCGAAAAGAGAAACTACATCCTCAGAACCGCAGATATCTTCGAAAGTTTCAGAACCGGGAACTGACAACCCTGGCACTCTTCATCGTCGTCTTTTAGGACCGTCTATTCAAAAATCGGGTCAGGATGGAGTGGACCAAGCCACTGTCAGCGAAATAATTTATCAAGCGACACGTACGTTGAGGTTGTCACCAACGATTCGGTTTCTTTGATTGACAAATTTCAGAGGGAAGCAAATATTTTGAGCACCAGAAACGGAAAGAGAAAGACGTATGTGCCAACTCATTTCTTGTTGTCACGTGTATGCTGAAACTCCTAGTTGACCAAGAAAGTCGAATCAATTGTCCAGCAAGCGAAGAAGGTCAGCAATCAAGACCTAGATGCCGCAGAAGTCCGAATAGAGGCATTGATTCAACAATATGAGGTTACCAGGGATCTGACTCAAATCATTGTTCATGTGGACTGTAAGACCTCTCTTTTGCCTTTGTCGATCACTAAGGTAGGACGTACTCAATAGAGATAGGTGACGCATTCTATGCCAGTGTCGAGGAGCTTGATCACCCTGAGTTGAAATCGAAACCGTTTGCTGTTGGGAAAGGCGTCCTGTGTACCTGTAACTATGAAGCTAGGAAATTTGGAGTCCGGTAGGTGATGACGACCAGTCAGACTGACAATAGACACTAACTCAGTTAGCTCCGCTATGGCTGAATTTGTGGCGAAGAAAATATGTCCTGAATTAGTTGTCTTGCGTCTGAATTTCCCGAAATACATCGAGAAATCCAACGCGATTAGAAAGATACTGTCTGAATATGATCCAAACCATTGTGAGTCAGCGCTGACCATTGAGGCCTTCGTACGTCTAACTTGATTATAGGCGCCATGACGCTGGACGAAGCGTACTTGAATATTACTGAGGTACTAATCATCGCAATCTGAAACAGTACTCAACACGCTGACAATTCAACGGGCAGTACTGTGCGAAGGTGAATAAAGATCGAGAAGAAGTTGTATCAGACATGCGAAGAAGGATACTTGAAACGACTGGTGTCACTGTCAGTGCAGGAATTGGTCCAAGTATGTATGTCTGATGATATTGACTTGCACACGGCTGACATGGTGGCAGACTCTAGAGTAGCAAAGATTGCTTCTAACATTAACAAACCTAATGGGCAGTTTGTTATTGCCAATGACCGAGAGGCGGTCATGGAGTTTATGTGCAACTTGCCTGTCCGAAAGGTATGTAGTCTACTGCTGTTCGATGATCTTGATTGTTGGTAATCTAAATGCTTTAAGGTTACCGGTGTAGGCTACGTATTAGAGCGACAATTACTTGCATTAAATGTCAATGTGTGTGGAGACATCTATCACAAGAGCGCACTACTTTACCAAGTACGTTACACATGGCTCTGGCGGTTCGAAGTGACTCGTCATTGACGGATTCTTATTTAGTTATTCACCGATACGACGATAACATTCTTACTGAACTGTTATCTAGGTCTGGGATCGACGGAGGTGAAGCCTATAGACCAATATGAACGCAAGTCAGTAGGCTGCGAAAGGACATTCCGTGCTATCTCTGATGCAGCACAGATGAAGCAGAAATTGCAAGGAATTGCTGAGGACCTAGAGAAAGACTGCAGACGCCTAAACCTAGCAGGTCGCAAGTTGGGGTTAAAACTGAAGAAGACCACTTTCGAGCAAATCTCGCGCCAACGGCCCATGCCTAAACCGATTAATACCGCGGCAGATTTCTATCGTTATGGCTTGCTAATGCTAGAAAAGGAATTGCCTATAACGGTGCGGTTGATCGGTTTACGACTAACAGATCTTGTCGATCTCAGTCATGAAGGGCCAATGGTAAGTCGTGGATGTCATTGCGTTATAGGACAATTCGATGCTGACGATCCATACAGAAAACTTTCCTCAAGGGCCAGCGGAGACAAAATTATACGCTTGACGATGAGCCGAGCACGAGCATCAATTTTCACGCAGTATTCCCTGAATCGTTTGACGGTAGCACCGATATACACGACGACAAAGAAATGGGAGAGTTGGATATGATGATACAAGGATCGCAAGAGGAGGATAGTAGCGTGATCGACGAGTTGAGAAGTTCTTCGAAAGCCACAGCTGCAAGGGATGTGAAGAACGCAGAGGAACTGCAGGATTCTACGGTCGACCATTCGATGCAAATCTCAGAACGCGAGACTCTGCCATTATCGACAGACAGCGGAGAGACATCGTCTGGTGTGGTCGCTTGTCCAATATGCGGGAACCAGGTATCTGCAGACGATCAAGCACTAAATCGTCATGTTGACTGGTGTCTATCCAGGGGTGCTATCCGAGAGGCAGTAAAGGAGACGTTTGAATAGTGTATCGGAAAATTGTAGATCTTGTTAGAGTCGAATACACAATTCTGTCTCCGCAATAACTCTTGCTAGATGGGCGTACAAGGCCATGTTTCAAACTGCGATCTCTTATTCCAAATATTTCCTAAATAATACCCATGGCACCTTGACTGCATAATAAAATAAGCCCAGAGAAAAAGAAAGTGAAATGTGATCGCGGCAAAGTACTGCACGTCCTTAACTGTCGCGGTTACGTCGATATATGCATGTGCAACTCCGTCCCTGCCTGACGAATCATACCCTGTCGTTGTTGTTTGTCGACGAGGAACTTGGTAGTCGCCCACCCTGTCGGTCAAGCTCTTCGAGCCAGAGTTGCTATGCGTACAAAGTGTCAGCTCCAGAAACAGACTTTTAAAGTGAGAAATCGCTACCTTTCTGCGCGCTGCCTTTTCGGCGTTTTTCTCGGCCTGAGACTTTCCATCTGACTGCATGTATAGGGATGTGCCAACCAGCGCTACCAGCGTGAGACCCTGTAAGACTACACGAGCTGTGAAGTACTTGTTCGCCTCTTTGTGCCTTCCTCCTCGAACCGCAATAGCCGACCTTGTAAGTGCATAGCAAGTCGCAACAACGCCTACACGTGCCGTCAATGGGCTGGATCAAAAATTGAGAATATGCGAAATCCTACCGATTGGAACTAGCGGTTGCTGCTTGCAATGATACCACAGTTTCTGAAACCCCTTTAGGTTCCTCACGGCACTGTAATGTAGAAATTAGACGGGAGATTTCTTATCAACGCGGCCACTTACTCTTCGGCATCGTAAGGATCAAAACTGGACGGGACAACCATTATTGGATTGATCAGAACTCTTGCCTACCACCCAATATCCCTATTGACAAATGTTCTAGATAAATCAAGCTTCGTATTAAGTAATTAATATTATGAAGCCTGCTCGGCTGGGAGATTTCCTGAAAGAGACTCCCAGTACGACTAGCAGGTCCGTGCGGCGTTTTTCTCGCAACTGTACTGGGCAGAATGCAAGGCATAATAACTCCGCCATATTTGCCATTATCAATTGATATTGAAAATGGGGTGTTGAGGAGGTAGTCAACTAATAGTTAAACTATTTGTTTGCTATCATTTTACAATTGACAAAATTGTACTATAATAAAATTTTGGGTACATGGGACCTTAACTACTGGAAAATAAGATTATGGCCGCCGAGTGATATTTCCCAATTAGGCAAATATCCAGTTCTAGAGTCAGAAACGGCTTGCCGGGCGGCATCAACAAATCATATGGTGGCCTATGTGGTTAGTTGCGACAGTCGTACCGTTAGGGGTGGGTACGATTTGCGAGCAACTCGTAACACGCAATCGTATAGTCTATACGATTACTATACGATTGGCTGTAAAAGTTTACGATTAACTATACGAGCAATCACCTGAGTCGCTCGCAAAAAATCGTATAGTCAGGCACGTGACCTAAGGCTTAATAAGGTTTAAAGAAGAATGAAGTACAAATGCCTAATTAACGTAAGTCGTGGCGTAAGTGGCCGAATGGCGTAAATGCTCTAATTGCCGAGAACTCCCCCCCAAAAACTTACATTATTCAACAATGGTCCGTCGAAAAAGTTTAAACGCGCTTGAACATGATACTAAAGTTGCTGAAGCAGTTTTAGGAGTCCAACAAGGCTTATATAAGTCTTCGTACGCAGCTGCAAAAGCGCTAGGGCTAAATAAGAACACTGTGCTTAAACGCGTCTCTGGAGGTCCGACACGTTCTCAAGCGCGCCAACAACAACAGAAACTTTCATACGCACAGGAGAATGTACTTCTTAAGTGGATCAAAGAATTAACAATTAGTGGCTATTCTCCAGGACATCGATTGTTGAAGGAAATAGCTGAGGATATTCGTACGACTCGATCTCGTGATTTAGACGACGCGTCACCTCCTCTTTTGGAACTCCACGCACGTCTCCCCCTTGGCCAAGATTGGGTTCCACGATTTATTAAACGACATCCACACCTCGCAGTTGTCATTGGACGTCGAATTGAGTCTGTACGAATGGACGGAGCAACAAAACCAGTGCTTGACGCGTGGTTTGACGCGTATCGCACGGTCATTCAAGAGTATAAAATCATGCAAGAGAACACATACAATATGGATGAATCTGGATTCTCGATTGGAACAATGGAATCAACTCGAATTATTCTCGATTCCACATTTCGTACGAAACATCAAGCTCATCCAGGCCGTCAAGAATGGGTTTCTATGATTGAGTGTATTTGCGCAGACGGAACTATTCTTCCACCACTTGGGATATTCAAAGGCAAGAACGTTCTTCAGAATTGGATCCCGAACGAAGTCCTTGATAAATGGTTCTTTTCGGCGAATACAAAGGGTTGGACAAGTAATCTTCATGGGTTAGAGTGGTTAAAACGCGTCTTCGAGCCTGCGACACGAGCAAAAGCGAATGGTCAACAACGCCTCCTCATCCGCGATGGTCACGATAGCCAATATCTTGTTGAATCCTTTGTAGTGTTCGGCCATGGGTACCGGGTTTTGGTACCTCGTCAACCGAGGTCGCAACTGTTACAACATCTTAGTTTGACCCCTGCGATTTATTAGTGCAAACTGTATCATAGAAGTGGGCACGGCGGAGTTGCGGCAGTGATTCGTGTGTGTAAGGCAGTGTAGATCGGGATAGGCATAGTTGGCCATCACCAAAGGAGGAGAAAGAAAACGCAAGGTTACACGACGCAGGGAGAGTGCGGCTCAGGGGGAGAGGTTTTTGTGTCAGAGGTGAGATGGCACCTAAATCCAGTAGAGGCCGCATTCGACAGGCAAAATAATTAATAATCTCTGCTAAACAAATTACACGCGCCTAGTTAGTAGATACACGGATCGCACACACACGGTTGCACAAGAACCTCAAAACTAGACAGATCACTTACTAGGCAATTACTCATTCTGATTCAAAGTGCGTCACTGGATTCAGACTTCGGCGTTGAGACCAATAAATTTAATCAAGTCAGACATAGTCACATTTTCATATAGTTCGTAAACGACAACTTCAGTGACTGGGTATTGTTCGTAATGACTGACCAGTTCTTGCATGCCCCGTGTCATGAGACTCTAGACTCATGTCGCGATTGTCCGGGGTTGATACTGGCTGAAACCTCAACTTTACTTATGCTCGTCATATCAGCACTCATATTTCTAGTTTCCAAGACCTCTCGTCTAAATATAAATATTCACCTTCTGTCCCGCTGCCACTACTGCCGTTCCCAGCTCAACGACAGCAAGGACTTCGATCTAAATCGGTCAACAAAAATACACCTCCCCTCCCCACCAACACTGTCTTCCTTCCTTCGCAGTTTTAGCATGGAATCCGTTCGTGGAAAGTGTAAGTCCAAATACCCGGACCTGTGATATTGACTCTTCAAAATAACTTACTTGCTGTCTAGATAAGCCTCAGGCTCCTTGCCCCTGCGGCGCCGTCGACGAGAAAGGTAAAGTCATTAAACATCAGCGGCCGACCCACAAAATGTGCCTTCGAAATCCCAAACGAATCCGCACAGGCGAGCCGGTTACTGAGGATCCAACAGAACGGTTCACAATCAAAGTGAACATCGACAGCATGTTCAATTGCGACACTGACTTTGGTCAGCGTTTCAAGGACTGCATGCTGGAGGCCATTGACCGATACAACCACATTACTTTCCTGGCATCCAAGCTTATAACCCTCCATGGTAACTATCATTGTGATCATCACTTCTAAGTGAGCTTTCTGACAATTGAACAGTCATTCGATTGAGTCAGGAGCAAAATCAAGTCTTGCCGTTTAGCGATCGTGAATTCCAGACATGCTGCAATGTAGTCTCACGCTCTCGTGGTGAAGATCAAGGTCCCACGCCATGCAGAGATGGACCTCTAAGGATAACGCTTGATCTCCTGCGTTCACAGCTGCCTGCCGACTACGTCTTGCCACATCGGGAAGGGCTGACTCAAGCGTTAACCTGGGCGTCCATAAACTGGATTGCAAATGTCCAGGTTGATGTCTGCTACCATCTGTCGCAACGCCTTGAGAGATGGATCGTGTTGCGCTTGGCTGCAGACCTTGCTCAACAGATACCCGAGAAATGCTTATGGTCCATAGCTTCCCGCATGGTCGAGACCCTTGTGTGGAAGGAGAAAGCCGCATTTGGGAGGGCAAGGTCATTGGGTCTGCCGGATCCTATTCCTCCGAATTACGTCGCGCCAGCAACGCTCGATGACCTTCTGGGCGAGAACGTTGTCCACAGTCTGCAGCCGCCTCTGAACGAAGTATCGCGCGAGATTTTATGGCGTTTGTTCACAGAGGAAATTCTTGGAAGCATTCGTAGCGCGCTGCCATTGTGTCCAAGTAGATTTCGGGAAACCTCAGCGTAGGTCGCAACTTGTTTCTTGCTTTCCTATATCGAGACTAACAGTTTGATCAAAGGTGGCAGACATATTACCCATTACACCTTAAAATGCTTGCCGACATTGAGCAGCTGGCGGGGGCGCCTTTGAGTCATGCTGAACCAACCAATCGCCCCAGTCGAGGTTGGTTACGCCGCAAAGTGGAGAAGATAGCTTTGTCGGAGAGAACGACTCTGTCACAGACGCTCAAGGCCAAGGCTGTGTCGTGGCTGTTGCAGATGATCGTTACACAGCAGAGGGGACCCCCCAGGAAATCGCTGCACAAGCTGTCCCCGACAATGGTAAGTCTGTTAGACAACCTTTTTATGTATTCATAGTTCTAATTCCCCCCGCAGAAGGAAAAGCTCGAGCAGAAGGCCCAAAAGACTATTGACAAGATACGCAGCGGGTCCTTTTGCCCGAAGCAATTTGTCGGGACTTCTGGGGCAAATCGCGCTTTCTCCGCTCTGCCGCAATTTTCGTTCGGGACGCGGTATATGGGAGTTGACAACCGCGTCCTTAGGGAATTGCTGGCGATTCTTTGGCGTCGCGGCTACCATCCATTCGCGGACCAGCTTCCGGAGTCTGCAAGGCCGGGTATACCGAGGATGGCGGCCCGGCAGGAGTTCGACGGGCACCAACCAGAATGGTGGTGTCGCCTTTTTCGTCTCCATCGAATACAAGGGATCCAGGTTTTTGGAATTCCTTTGGCGTTGAGTCGCCAGACCCAGCGGCAATTCGATTTTTATATGAGCACCGACGGCGTCGGTGCCTCATTTACCTGTCGGCGGCCAAGACGGATTCCGGCAACAGCAGTTAACCCGACGACGGCGCCGTTTACAGTCGGATCCAGCACATTTGTGTCCATCGATCCTGGACTCACCGATCTGGCTGTAGGCGTGCGTGCCGAGTTGACGTGGCCGCGCCTCCCGGATGGCGGAGTTGATGTGGAGGGCCGAGGGTGAGCTTCTGTCACACTTTATCAGTCTGTTTCTCTACTTACGTCGTATGTTAGGTCCATGCCCTCTTTCGGCGATGATCATGGGCGCGACTTCTCGATCTCTTCCGCGTCCTGGCATGACGCCGCCTACCACAACTCCGCCCGCCAGGTGAGTCTCAGGTTAAAACGGGAGGCTCTAGATGGCGGCGTCGATGTCGCGTCAGTGGCCACCACAATCCCGACATCAAAAACAGCACAGGTTGCCCAGTACCTGGATCATGCCCGGGTATGTCTTGCAGCTTTTCCAGTCCTTTTTGAACACTACAAGGACGAAAGGCCGCTGCGCTGGAAGACCTACTGCCGAGAGCAGAAGGCTCTTCACGACATTTGTATGCGCATCAAGGGAAAGAAGCGTGCCAAGAAAGAGGACGTCGTGGTCGCCTACGGCGATGGTCTGTTTGGGTCGACGATGCGCGGAAAAAGGGCTGAGCCGGTCAAGAAATTGCGCAAGCACCTTCGCCGGTACGTCACTGTGGTGCCGGTCGACGAGTTTCGGACGAGTCGAGTCTGCTCCACGCACAACGGGGTGAACAGGGAGAGGACGGGCCTCGACGAGCAGGAGGATGAAGGGGGGGGAGCACGACCGGACCTGGTCCATATCCACGCACAGCGTGACGCCAATGGAGCCGCGGGAGCATCTCTCCATCCTGTATTATACTGCCACAAGTGTCATACAGTTTGGAACAGAGATGTGAACGCGGCTCGCAATATTGCGTGGATATTCTGGTGGATGCGGGTGCATGGTGGAGGGCGACCGCCAGGGTTCGGGAGAGGTTGACTTTTTTTTTGTAGGCAGCGGTTCAAGGAAGCTGTCCACATATGTTACTCGGTGGACTAGGGTTAGTCCTGCTGGCGGAAAACTAACCTGCAGCCACCATAGCAGGTCCGTAACCCTACGCGATGAGCGACCTTCCGAAATTAACATTTTTGTCTCAATTAACGGAGGATATAATGACTGAGCTATATAGCAACTCCGCGCGCACCGAAGGGACAGCGCAATGGCAGTAGATTGGGAGTAGTGGTGTTTGGACATCCGAACTGCCACATCGCAGGGAAACTCGGGAATGTCTATGTACACGCCTTACGAATTGACTTTTGAGGCAATGACTTTAATTATTGTTACATTCTGCCTTATGCAGATTACTACGATTACAAATAATCTAGTATTAAGAAACACCATTTCATAACTTTACTAAAACCTCAAATTCACCGAAACACTCCGATACACATACCCAAATTCAGTGGCCTAATAATAATAGCAAAACATACACAGACATAAAAACGCTAGAGGAAATGCAAATCGGGATCAAAGATTATCGAATCATCTTCGCAATCTTACTCTCCCAATTCTTGGCACGCTCAAATCCGTTCGCGGCATTTTGGAAATCCGTGACAGCCTCATAAATCTTTTCCTTCGACACCGCAACAAACGGGCCATACTGAACAACCTGCTGATCCAACACTTGCCCAGCGACGACGACAACATGAGCGTCCTTTTCATACTCTTCTGGAACGCAGAACTCGACGCCGTCGCCATCACGATCGAATACAATATTGTTATATTGCTGAGCCTTAGTTGTTCCGCAAAGCAATTCGCCATCGAGAACGTAAGCAAACGCATTCCAGCCTTCGGGCAAAAGCTGGCTCATAGATCCACCGGGTTTAATGGTCGCATCGATCATCCAAACCGGAGTATAGGCAAGATCCTGCACGCTCTTGACACCATATGATTCCCCAGAAATGACTTTAATCTCAACCTTATCGGACGGCTTCACAATAGGAATTTCCACTTTGCGCAAGTCACGATATCTTGGCTCGACGCCCTTGAGTTTTTCAGGAAGATCAACCCAAAGCTGAAGGCCCATGACAGGGGATCCGTCCTTTTGCGGACGAGGCATCTCGGCATCTATAATTTAGTTAGCAACGATCTCAAACAAAATGATGAATGTGGGACGTACGCATAATTCCTCTTCCTGCAGTCATAAATTGCAAGTCACCTTCGTCAATTGTACCCGTACTGCCTGTGAAGTCCTCATGATCAACCTGTCCGTGAAGCAAATACGTAATTCTAAAATATGTTGTTAGAAGATATACAGCATGGTGACTAGTCACGTGACTCACGTTTCCTGCCCGCGATGTGGATGATCTGGAAAACCGGCCTTTCCACTGATGAAGAAGTGATCAAGCATTAAAAATGGTGAGAAGTTGCGAAGACGGGCAGTACCAACGGAGCGCCTCACTCTGGCACCAACGCCTTCGGACTGCTCAATGGCAAGAAAGAGCTTAGAGATTGTTCGGGGTTTCGCAATTGCTGATAACGACATTGCTTCTGGTGAAACTGTGAAAGTTGGATTCGTGTTGATTGTAATTGTGGCCGTTGCTATTGCTGCCGGAGGCCTGCTGAATAGATCGATGTGATTGAGAATTGCGTAGGCAACTAACACTGGTAGCAAAAGAAGCAAGAGAACAAATTTCATAGACCCTCGGCGTCTTTATATATTCGATTCCGCTTCACAAATAGTGGTGAAGAAAGCTCGAGAAGTCTGAGGAGTGAAGAGGGCGGGCTCGATGGCTTTATAATTAATTGTCAAGCATTACTTCACGCAACTCGCGAGTTTATTCACGTTTTAGTCACAACTGATAAAGTTCAACAACACAAATTGTGCCATTGTTGTGCCACATATGCCATCAGTTAGTCACGGATATGCCTTTACCGCAGATTATACTTTAAAGTCCGCGATTTTCCGTCGTGCGGCTGCTCGGAACATTGGACATCATGACGCAAAGCATGCCCCAGCCGAGCCACACAATGGCGAGCAGCCGACATGCCGAGCAGCCGCGCATCAGCACTAACATCATAAGGAACAAACGACTTAGTTAGACCGTCAAAATTTAGTAAAAAATTCAGTAATATAGGCAGGACAATGCCCAGTAGAACCCCGTCAGCACGATGTGAATATTTACAGCCACCTCATGTCCTCTCAGCGATTTATTCTTGACTATTTCTCCCCAAATGTCCCGACTTTTTCTCCAAAGGGACGTTGTCGGCTTTGGTTGCAAGAGATGTGCGGGTTTCGAAAATTGCAGCTCCGTATTAAAGGGAATGTGATGGAGGACAATCAAGGAAGTAACCATGCGTGTAATAAGTTGGGCCATCGAGCTACGAACTGAGATTCATCGCTTTCAGACGCACTTACGGTCGATGTTTTTGTGCTGCGTCAAAGACGCTGCAGTTACACAAGAATTTGACAAACTTAGAAATCAGCCGAATGGCAACAAATTCCCTTTTTTGAAACCATAAACATTGCGCTCTCCAATCAGTCCCACGCACTGCACTTACTCAGCTACAATAATATAACTGTCAATACTCAGTGGAAGCTTGATCGGAGATTTTCCCGTATGAGAGTTCCGTCCAGTCTATATGCTACGATGGCTGTCAGATACATCAATGAGGACCAACTGGACAGCACCTCTATAGTTTTGCACGAGCATACTGTCTGAATGCCTTGCCTTCCGGACCTCGGATAACTCCCAGCTCAAGCAGCTTTCCGAAAGCTGCAGCGAAGTCTCTGTAGAATAGGTCTTTATCATCAGCATACTTCTCTACCCAAACTCTGAATTTCGGATCTTTAACTAATGCCATATCTATAACAAATTCTATTAGCGCAAGTTACACAACTTTACCCGTTCATGCACTCGCCTGTTGGCAGCATCATAAGCTCATTGTCCTCATCATTATATTGCTCCACTCCGACGCTGTTCTTTCTCTTGTACCACTGTGAAGATAGAAGTAATTTAAAACTGTCGCGAAGGTTAGTGCATGTCCGAGTACAGATTTCATACAGTTGGCAAACTTACTAAGTGTTGCTAAACCGTGTAGGATTGGGAACCCATGGCCCTTCAAAGCCACTATTATATTGTTAACATATCGAATGTCAGCTATTTTCTATCCTTGATACCTTCGATCTGCTGTTGCAACAAGTTAGTCCTTCCGTGCTAATCGACATGAACAATTCTCTACAACGTACCGTGACATCTGCCGAGATTATGCGCACCTGACAAGGCCACAATTTCTTGATCATTAAATCCCATTCTATAGAAAATTGAGCGTATATGGTCTTCTCCCTGAGTAGCCTATAACAGTTACAACACTCGTACTCTCTGCGACTTCTATCAGGATCACATACGTCTGGCAGGCGTCCATTCGGTGGTACGTACTGCTCATCAACATCGTCGACCCTTCCTGGTTTCCAATCCACCTTGGGGCCGCTCATGTATTCAATCGCCACAACACCGGCAAGGGTCCACAAATCAGCGTACGAAATCCACGGAAATTGTTGCTTTATAGGTTCGAGAAACTTCTGGGCATATCCGAGACCGTTGTTCGCTTCATCACTGGCTTCTAATTTATATCTCATGGTCGCACCATTCGACCCGCCAGTTCCTGACTTCTTGTCATACGTTCCGGAAGCATGCCATGCAAGCCGGACTAGGACGGGACCGGCGCTACCATCATCATAGGACGACTGCGGAATCGTCTTCTTGATTGCCTCTCGGACGGCGCTGAACGAATGTCAGAGGCGAAGTGGTAGTAATATCATAATATGGCACATATCATACCTATAGTCACCTGCAGTCATGATTGTGGATATACTACAAGCCGTATCAAGAGACTGATTCTAGTGGGACTATCGAGCTTATGTCGTGCCACTCGTGGACCCCGCACAGACCGAATGTGGGGGACCGAGGCTGTCGACCATTATGCCCTAACCCAGCAGAACGCTCGATTTAGTCACGTAATTAATATAAGTTAGGATTAGTTCGACGTGATTGAACTACGATCAGATGGTTTCAAGATCAATAATTTGGAATTCAATTATGGATTAAACAATCTGACTTGGTTTATACAGAGCCTCTGTAGATATAAACTATTCATGTCAATGCATGGCACACGTGACAACCCCACCATGCGCCAGTTTGGATACTTTCGGCCTACTTTTGGTGAAGTTGAGCACCCAAAAAGGAAACCAAGATTCCAAGGTCATAGGTCCCCTTACATAGACCAGCAATCAAAAAACCGATAGGCATCATATTGATTGATGCAAATTTTCCCATTAGTCCGGGACCTCCGGACTGTGCAAGAGTGCGTACCACATTGACCACGCCCATAACTCCTGTTCGTTCTTCCTTTGTTACAATTGAGCTCAAAAACGCCTGTCGAGGTGCGACATCCATAGACGCAGTACAAGATCGCGCAATGAGTAATATCATTGCGATGTTCTTGTTAGATGGGACACCCAAGACTGCCAAGACAATCGACGACGGCAAATGTGTGGCGACCATAGTAATGATTGGTCCCAGGCGCTTAGAGATTGACGAAGCAACTATAGATGATGCCGCCGAGATTAAATTTGTTATAAACAATAGGGTTCCGAGCGCGCCTTCTTTCACACTGAATCGATCTGCAAAATAATACGACAGCCAGGATCTGGATGGGTTAGAATACACAGCGTACTCCATCAACTAGTTAATATACTTACTGGGTAGCGATTCCAGATCCAAATGAATCTAATGAAAATAGGAGTACAAGCTGCACAACCACCTTTCGTGAATGAGGAGTAAGTTGCGGCAAGTAGTCAACCCAAAACAGCCATTTCGGTCGCTTCTTTTGAGCCGAATATTGACTCATTTCTTCCAAAATCTCTCTTTCATCATCGTTATTTTCTGTAAGACTATCTGTGCTCTCATTGGCTTTGGCTAGAGGACGCATGGCGTACGAATCTCCTTGGCCATCATATGCCCTAGAGGAGGCTCCCCTTTCAGCCGCCAAAGTTGGATCAGCCTTTGGTTCAGAAGGAACTAGTTCTAATTCCGTCATTGGCGACAACATGATCGATGCGACAAATTTGAGAACAGCGATAATACTATAGAAGACGAATATTACCCTGTAGGAGCTGAGGACCGACCAGGAGTAATCTTCCTGTAACTTCTCAACAACCCAACCGCTAGTAATAGTTCCTAATGCCGCTCCTAGACTGCCCAATAAACTGTACCAAGCATACAAATCCGACCTATCCTTTAGGTCGGCCAAGTGCGCCATGGTCGACTCTTCAACGGCCCTGAAAGGGCCGATTTCATTCCCACTATTGTCGACAGTCAGCAATTGATTAACTCAAAGCATATATAAAGCAGGTAGGGCCGCACCTTGGGGATATGACGCCAATAATTGCAGCAGCTAATAGTATCCAATAATTGTTGGAATATGAGAACGTTATTCCCGACATGCACATCAGAATGGCACCAGCAGCCAAGATCTTCCTCCTTCCAATCCTATCTGCCACTAATGTCAAAAAGAATGAGATGACGACATCTCCCAAAAGCGTGCTAGTCATAAACAATCCAGTCTTGTCCTGCTGTATGCCCAAAGCTTCAAAGAAGAGCGCCAAAATGATCGTCACCTGGCCATAGGCAAACATACGAATAAAGCGTTGGAAACATAATAGATGAATATCAAAGGAAGCATGTATGAGAGTCAAAATACCGATCTCTTCGGTAAATCTTGTGAAGATGCTCATGCTGACCCGAAACACGTATCTATTTAGACAGACTGACGTCAATCTGTATGGTGGACTCCACTCTGCCTCCCTGATCCGCTTTTGGAACTACAAGACTATAATATATATACAGATGTATGCTTGATCTCTTTACTGATATTGGAGGCTGCCAGCATGTCACTTTAACCGCCAAGTTCCATCCCGGCATGGGATGGCATCATATTTATGTAGAATCGCTTGCACCGTAAATCGAGCCGATAACACAAAGATGGCGCTGAGAATTCGGAGTTATGGCCTATTCGTAAGAAACATTTATCGAATAACGCATATATCAGCCATTGCGAAGCTCTAAATCCGCAGTTAGCTCGGAGATTCGGAAATACCGGGCTTAAGATTGTATTGGGCCGACGTAGGTCCGATTCGGTTAAAATAATAATATGTCGAAGCACGTGATTAATCGGGTCG
This sequence comes from Lipomyces tetrasporus, assembly GCF_029532465.1. NCBI lineage: Eukaryota > Fungi > Ascomycota > Lipomycetes > Lipomycetales > Lipomycetaceae > Lipomyces > Lipomyces tetrasporus. The sequence continues at coordinate 560,607 of NW_026611602.1, forward strand.
AATAAGCTAGAATGGTCGCACTTGGTCGTGGTCTATTACAGAGCCGAAAAAATCCCTTACAAAACTATAATCTCTATCGATGCAATATGGACGTCAATAGACAAAAGATGATTGTTGAACGTGAATTTCATTGCCGAGCGATGATACTACAATACTTGGGAATGGATTAAGAATCAATGAGACAATGAAGTTCAGTTATTCCTCCTATGGCCGCGCACTCGAAGCAGACTACCTACTCCGCTCGTGCTTGATTACTCGTCGGCAAATCTCGATAGTTGAATGCTAAGTCGCTCGCTTGTGACGGAACAGTGTAGACAAATCGACTATGCAGATTTTACGCCTGATGATTTACTTTCACTGTTGCGTGCACCGTTTAACTACCAACGTTTCTGAGATTCAAGTGAGTAGGGCATATTATATTGTATATTGTATATTGTATATATGTATAATATATGTATGTACACTTTACGCATGGTTGCTTGCTCACATATCTGAAAGTTGCGATTTCGAGATTCTAAGCCGCTGTTTGCACAGAACGACTTAGTCCCAGTTGCATTGCAAAAAGGCCTGACTGCTACGTACGGTTACATTCAATGCCAAGGCGAACACTTTGAAAATAATTTCCTCAGTGTCAAATTGGGCAAAACTTCCCCAGGCCAGACGTAAATGCAACGCCCAAACTAAATTAAGAATTAGGCACACGCCTCGTGGCCAGTCTGAGCCGCACAGTTCGTGAAGCAAACGTTACCTCCCGTGTCCTGTAGAGCATCCGGGACAGCAATATATTCGCCGACGCAAATGGTACACACCACAGCGTTATTCAAGTTCAGTTGTATGATTTTACCAAAGTGTTCAATTTAATTGCTTGGTAATCGCTAGTCGCTAGTTCGGGTAATTCACAGAGTGCAGGCGCGGTCGTAGTGGTCGATTTGCTCCTCTAATCGGCCCGAGCTGAACGAGCTTATCTATGATGACGAATCCATTGTACTTGTTTTCTCTCGACGTTTTAGACACGCGATTGATACCTGAGTCACAAGAGAAATTGAACCAGAATAAGAAAAACGCGACGCAATCGAGATGGTGGACACCAGAGTTCTTTGTCTACTATGTTGTCTTTATAACCGTTGTACCACAAATGTTCTTGGCGGCTATGAGCGCGAGCAACGGTAGGTGCGGACAGTATTTAGACGCTGTGTATTGACTGATCATGAGACAGAAAAGAGCGTTAATTATCATTTGTTCGAAGATCGACTAGAGCAAGGCTGGATATTCGGAAGGAAAGTGGTGAGTCATCATCGATCTCCTGGTTTGAATGGCACCAGTGGTGCAAATACTAAGATAATCCATCTATTTAGGATAATTCTGATGCTCAATACTCAGGATTTAGAAATAAGTTGCCCATCCTGGCGGCAACCGTGATACTGCATTATATCTTAAGACGGATTGCTAATGCCCTAGGGATTCAACGACGTGTGTTTGATGTTGGGTTTGCTGCAATATTCTTGGCTGTCTTGCACGGTTTCAGCACTCTCAAGATTTTGGCGATATATTTAGTGAATTTTCTGATTTCAAAATTGTTAAAGAAAAGAACAGGTATGGTGGTTACGTGGACCTTCAATATTATAATACTGTTCCTCAATGAGTGGTACGAGGGATATAAGTTTGGATCCCTAGTTCCTGGCCTTGCCATTCTGGTATGCAAATGATTTCCATGTTGGTCGGCAATGCTAACCATAATTTGCAGGATGGGTACTCTGGTCTGTTGCCGAGATGGGATGTGAATTTCAATTTTTCAGTATTACGTATGATTAGTTACAATCACGACTGGTATGAGAGTGTAGATAATCCCAATGACATTGAGGTGGGTAAAGCAGGAACTGTTGGCTCCAGGTTTATAGCGATACTAATGAGTACAGAAGAAGCAACTTGATGACTCAATTTCGGAAGCCGACCGGATCAACGTTGGACCGCCAAAAGCGGACTATACGTTTTTCAATTACCTTGCATACTTGGTCTACACGCCTCTCTACATTGCCGGGCCCATTTTAACGTTTAACGACTTTATTTATCAGTCGAAACATCCACTACCTTCTGTTAGCCCCAAGAGAACCTTGCTCTATGGCCTACGGGTCTTGTTCTGCATTCTGGTTATGGAATGGTTGCTACATTATATGTATGTCGTGGCATTATCAGGTGCCGGAGTGTGGGAAGGCCTCTCTCCGTTGCAGATTAGCATGGTGGGATTCTTTAATCTGAAGGCCATTTGGCTTAAGGTGAGTACGATGCGCTCTCACTTGTCAAGATCATTATTCACACATATATCTAGCTCTTAATTCCGTGGCGATTCTTCCGGCTCTGGGCACTACTAGATGAAATTGATCCTCCCGACAACATGGTGCGGTGCATGAGCAACAACTACTCAGCCTCGGCATTTTGGCGATCATGGCACAGGAGTTACAATAGATGGGTTACTCGGTACCTCTATATTCCCATTGGAGGTTCCAAGCACCCAATTCGCAACATGCTTATCGTATTTACCTTTGTCGCAGTTTGGCATGACATTCAATTACGGTTGTTGGCTTGGGGATGGCTCATTACCTTATTTGTTATCCCAGAAGTTGCGGCAAAGCTGATTTTCCCAGCTAAAAAAGTGAGCGCTAGAAATTTTCGATATGAAGCCGTTGTGCTAGATGTGCTAACCATCCTCAGTGGGGGACTAAGCCAATATATCGACATATGTGCGCGATTGGTGCAGTGGCGATTATTTACATGATGATGTTAGCCAACCTCGTAGGATTTGCAGTTGGCCTTGATGGACTGAGAGATATGCTTCGGGATATATTTAGGTCTTGGACTGGTATGAATTCTTTATTTGTTTACTCGCGGGATACTGACATTAGAAGGGATTCCATATTTCCTTTTCACATCGGCCTGTCTATTCGTGGGAGTCCAAGTCATGTTCGAGGTACGAGCTCAAGAGGCAAGACGGGGCATCAATTTGAGATGTTGAGCACGGCGACTACGTAGGTCCGATGGCCATGGTTGGTGCTGTAATAAATTGTTTTTAATAGCATTGAGAGTCATGTCGTGTATAGCTTTGTCCCTAGAGGCACGGATGTAAATAGAGTCTGAATCATTATGAATTGATGGATTTCGTCTTTGCGCAATCATACACGTATACTGAGGCTACCAGACCATTAATCTTATAAGGTAAAGAAAGGCACTAGAGTGCTTGTGTTAGGGTTGGGGTGAAAATGAGGATGGGAGCGTTGTAAATGAAATCTGCCAATGTACACCGAAAAACATTTTGTGACTACAAAGAAGAGGTACATAGATCGAGCCCCGTGATACTGTTTGGCATATATATTCACTACCAGCTTTAATTGACAAGGATCAAAATGAAATTGGTTCGGTAAGTTTTGTCTGTGAATGCATATTGATCACCTGTCAACCATCAGGAGGATAATCATAATATCTACCATTGAGATGTATTACTGACACATTTAGGTTTCTTATGAAGCTGACGTCTGAGACAGTTCAGATAGAGCTAAAGAATGGTAGGTTATGAGTGTTTGTTTGATACCCCTCGAGATCTATGGATGCCAATATGACCATTCAAGGGGTCACGCTATCGGTGTGCAGCTTTCATTTACCAATGCTAACTGATTCTCAGGTACAATTGTTTCGGGAACAATAGTATCTGTTGCACCTACGATGAATACGACTCTAAAAACGGTGAAAATGACTGTCAAGGACCGAGATCCGATATCCCTCGACTATATTAACATTCGAGGCAACAACATTCGCTATTTCATTTTACCCGACTCGCTGCCGTTGGACACCTTACTGGTTGATGACGCACCAAAGCCTAAAAACAAGAAACGAGGGGAGCCAGGATCGAAAGCGCGTGGTGGGGCGCTGGCGCGGGGCGGCCCCAGAGGAGGGCGAGGCGGTAGAGGCGGACGCGGTGGCCGCGGACGGGGAGGACGTGGATTTTAGATGGGCATATGGAGATATGAAATATTGTAGTGTATTGGATATGAGAATTCTCGTGTACATTAGGCAGTTGCAGAACTTTTTTTCAACCAAAGTGTGTCATTAGTTGTCAATATATTATGGATTAGCATTCTGAACTAGCAGCGTGAATCATCAACTTAATATTCGGGAAAACCTGGTTGGAGCTGAAACAAGTTCTTGAGAGGATACAGTATAGGACCGTTTTTGAAGTGCGATTTCCTCGCATAAATCTATACAACTGAAAAAAGCGCTGATTTTGAGCCCGGCGGCAATGACCACTTCCATGCCGACTGCTGGATCACCATAAATATGCAACGTTCTTTCTCACTAGAGCATTTTCTGGTTTTAGTGTTTCGAACTTTTCAGGTGCCAATCGAAGCGTTCCTTCTTCCAACCCAGATATAGTTGACTGTGGAATTACGGTCGCGTCCTCGTCAACTGCATCCGGATATTCAGTAGTCAGTAAATCCCCAAATTGGCAGCAATCCAAACCGGTCGATGTGCTCCAAGATATTCTACAGAAATTAGCAGTATCCATTAAAGAAAGGTCATTGTCAGTACTAACAGGCTGACCACGCAAGACGCAAGTAATAGTTTATATGTGATGAAGTTTTGACTTCTATCGGGATATTCAATAACCAGCATGGGCATTGAAAACGCCCAACAAACCAGAAATAAGATATCTGCGACAATAAGTCTGTATGGCCGCACATAAATTCGAAGCTGTTTTTCCAAACGCGTCGAAAGGCAAGCAAAAAGTAAGAAACAGGCAATGACAGCACTAAGTATTCCCTGACCGTGAACATCAGTCTTTATCCTCATTGATATCTTTGGACCATTGAACCTACCATAGCAATCAGAGACAGTGCGCAGACATCGAGACCGCTCGAATGAAAGACTGCGGATCTAGCGAATAGCGGGTTCGACTCAATTAGGTCCTCAATTTGCAGGATCGAAAGGAAAACCACAGCAATGCCTACTGTTATCTGCGCACCCCGAAGCAGAACACTACATATAGTGAAAACTTTTTTGTCTTCCATATTGGATGTAAGAACGCGGAAGTTATAAGTGTATTGGTAGAGTACATTTGAAGCGACGTTACTGGTCACAACCATCCATAAGGGCCCGAATTGAAATCTCTCAACCCGACCCACCCGACGAGGCTACATATACAAGTAAATTTACATTATGGCCGGTTCAAATCCACAGTTACAAGCATTATACAAATATTATCGTACAGTTCAATTCAATTCTATATAAAATATTTACTTGCATCGTTTCTCCACGATAACCGCACCGACTTCTTCATATTCTTTCTTTCCGATCCACATCTAGAACAAACGTAAGCGCGACGTTATAAACATTAGAAAGAAAACTTTCATACCTGGTGGAAGGTTCCCAAACTGGCCAAAATGCTACCTCCTATCCATCCAGCATATTTTCTCTCGGAGGAATTTCCTGGGGCTTGTATTCTAATTTTCATACCTGGGAAAGCTTGATTCAACTCGATATTTGTCCGCTCCGTAAAACCTTGGAGCAAACTAGTACCACCGATCAAGACAATATTGTTGACTAAATTCGCACGCGCATCTACATCACAAGCGTTAACGCTAGCGGTGATAAGTTCTGTAATGCCTTGAGGGCTAGAGTCAACAGGTGAGTCTGGAAGTGGATATGCTTGCGGTTGAAACAATGGCTCAGTGGTGACATATCTATCGGCCCCAAAATTAAGATTGTAGCCGTCTGGAAACTCGAAGGGCCTTGCTGGTCGAATATTGGCAATTACTTCGTTGTAAGGCTGTTCTAACACTCCACTTGTGCTCTCTTTGAACTCGTTAAGAATACGGCCTCGTTGAAATTCAAGGAAGCTGTCAGTTAGACCATCGAAGCTTTTAAGTGTTGCCTGCGGAGGCTGACCAATCTCAACTGGGGTTTTCTTTGCGATCATGAAGTGCGGCGTGAGCGCGATATTCTTCGATTTGAATAAGCCAGCTAAATGTGAGTTAATATAGTCTCCGGCGATGTCACTATGGAACGTGGCTAGAAGTTGCGACAGAGTTAGCTAACATGTTGCTGCATTGTAATGCTCTGTGGACAGACTATACCCTTTTTCAGAACTAAGCCGTCGATGACTGGAGTCACTGAGGCGACAGCACTACCAACATCAACTACCAAAGCCGTTGGCTTGCCGCACGCAAAACTTTGTAAATAATTAGCATATTTTACCAGTCACAGTGAACATTGCACGTACGCCGAGCAAACAGCTTCCTTGGCTAGATAAAATGCTGGGACACCCAATTCTTCAAACGCAACTTCAGCGGCTTTCTCACGATCCTTGGACGGATTCCAAGTCTGCTCGGTGATGAGCAGTGGGTGATCCTTTGCCTCCGTGTACAGTCTCCTAGACAACGCATAATCCCATATCTTCACAGTCATTTCCCAATCATTGACTGCATGAGAATCAGTAATTGTTGCTGCCCAAAAGTCTCTTTGGCGGTGACATACTGCATCCGTCACTCATCGGACTCAGAATCTCCATGCCGGGCCTTGGACTATGTAGATCATTGTCTCCTACGTATATGTTGTCGCTGTCTTTTCCGCAAAATGTAGGAACAACAACCTTTGGAGTATCTTCACCTGCGAATCCGACTCGCGTCCAAGAACTACCTGGATCAATCACTAACGAGGAAATTTCATCTAGACTATTGTAAGAATCTCTTCTTATCATGAGTTTCGCCAGCAAAATACGCAATACCTCCTCCATATACGGCTGGTGGGGGTGCATTCGCCATTCTTTGCTGTGTCCGATGCAGTTGCTCTGCGATGCGATGAGTTCAACGATTGCGTTGGTCATGCTGTTGCCTGCACGCGCCTTTGATTGCTCTGTGCGACTTCCGTCTAGCCAGTATAGCACTAACCGCGCAGTAAATGCTGCGTTTACAATGTTATATGCGCAGTCGCCTGGGAACTGCTTTGCCCACTTACCCGGAGATCACGAAGTCGGAACGCGGAGGTCGAAACTTTAATCAACTTAAAGAAAATTTGTGGGAATTCGACAAGCAGCTCGTATCCAATCATACATAGCACCTAATATCCTTCAGAAAGCGACTTGCAATACACTGGTAACACAATGTCTACCGTAGGTACACATATTTCGAAAGAAAAAGATTTAAATACTCAGATTGAGTCATTTGTCGCGTGAGTTACCGTCAAACCGTAATTTGCTTTCGCAAGTGCTCATTTATGATGCAGGCAAATCAAGCGACGTCAGATCCAGGGATCATATAATGTCGCGCTAGCTACTGCTCAATTGCTGTTGCGAGCCGTGTCAGCGACTAGGTGGACGCATATTGATCAGCTAATTACACAGATCAAGGTACTCGGTAAACGATTACAGAGTGCACAACCAAGAGGTGACCCAGGATTGTACATAAGGGAGCTGAACGGAGCGGGATATACTAACAGCGGCACAGAGCTTGCATGTGGAAATATTATTAGACGAGTCCTTTCCTTAATTCGGGAAGAGTCCGAGGACACAAACGACTCCGAGTCTGGCGACGGTAGTAATATGTCGGTCACAGTTGTCGCTCAGTCTAACTTGTTAAGGCGCCGCAAATTCCCCGTTAATTACGTCTATGTTTAGTCTGCTATCAGCAAACGATGAATACGATTCCACTCGGATGTCTCAAGGTCTCGGTGATGGCACGAGCAGATCAGTTAAGAGGGATTTGAAACCATATATTATTGAGGGTATCCAGGAACTTATCGATGAGTTAAGGAGTATAGACGAAAGCATTGCGGGCATGGGCGTGGAAATGATTCACGAGAAGTATTTGCCATCTCATTTTAACTTCAGATGTTTGATGGCTGATTGCAATACTCAGTGAGACGATCCTTACACCTACTCCAAATTCAAGAACCGTCCTAAAATTTCTACTGCGGGCTGCGCAGAAGCGGAAGTTTACTGTTTTGGTTGTAGAAGTCTTTCCCAATGACGTTGAGAAGACTCATGAGTTCGCGTTGAAGTTGGCTGGTGCCGGAATTGAGACAACCGTCATCACCGATGCCATGGTTTATTCGATTATGGGACGAGTAGGAAAGGTTATACTAGGCACGAATGCGGGTAGGCCAAAATACCGTGGAATGTCGAGGGATAAATTATGCTGATATGGTTAGTGTTGGCAAACGGAGGACTTCTGGCGTCTGCAGGCGCGACCATGATTTGCCAATGCGCGAACGTACACCGAACACCAGTAGTTGTCTGTACTGGGCTATATAAATTGTCGCCTATGTATCCATTCGACATCGAGAGCCTTATTGAAGTTGGAGACACGGGCAAAGTTTTGGAGTTCGAAGATGGTATGAATCAAACTGCTTCCTTGCGTTGCAAACAAGTTTTAAACACACTTAATAGGTAGCCTCGTGGATAAGGTTAATGTTGTCAATCCTCTGTATGATTATGTGCCGCCAGAGTCAGTGGACCTATGCATTACCAACATGTGAGTTTATTCCACCTTATGAGAGCCGCATGGAATTCTAATGATTTGTAGGGGCGGCTATTCCCCGAGCTTTATGTATCGGCTAGTATTAGACCACTATCGCCAGGAAGACGTCACTCTATAATTTATCTGTAACTATAAGTGGTGCATAAACTGAATAGTGTAGAAGTCCCACAATCTAGAACGTAGGTACTAGTCCTGTAATAGTCAAATGTTCAGAGAGCCTTCAAACATCTTAACTGCGAGGAATAAACTTCAAGTCGCGTTCGCGTCTATAGCTACGCGCAATGCAACAAAAAAAAAACACAACACACACACACACACACACGCACACACACGCACAGAGATACATGCGCACAACAGGCGTACGACATTAATCCCTACAGAGCGTGGACGTTAGGACGCCAAATATTCTGAGCGGAACTAAAATTAGTACACAGACTACTAAGTACTTCCTGATACTAAATAAGTCTGCTGCCTAACTTGGCAGCGAACTGGAAGTCGACTAAATATGCGGTTCATAGCAAATATGCAACAGCCGGATACACTACGAGGTGACATCAATAATCTCTCTTTATATAGTTGGACTGTCAGTCGCTTTACTAACTTGGATTATAAGCTGTATTGCATGGCATGTCATTTTTACGGAAGCACTGCTTGCTAAGAGTCACAGATGGAAGATTCACTCTAATATCATTCAAAGAGTCGCTCGGTCAAAGTGCTACTCAGATTTGGGCGTAAGTGCGGTGCAACAAACTCATCTCACACGAAACAAAGTTCTAATACGAATAGACACTTGGAGCTGGCGGATATATTCTCAGAGATACAAATAGGATCATTGGACAACGATCATATAAACATGGAACTGAATCTCGATCACTTCGTCCGTGCGCTAAAATCGTGCAGTAGTAGCAGTGATACCGTCAAAGTAAAACTGGCAAAAAGAGGAAGAATTCCATATTTAGTCGTGGCGGTAGATAGTCCTTCTTACACGTCAATCAAGCAAGAGATCCCAGTTAAAGTAATACGCGAAAATGTGCTCGAAGGAATTGCTGAACCTACAATTCCTAATCCCGACGTTTCACTCGAGTTATATCGGCATGTGCGCAGTGTACTACGAATATGCGAGCGATATCGAAATTTGACGAAGCATATTACAATAGCAGCTAACCGAGCCGGGAACTTAAGAATATCAATACAGAATGACGACGTTACGGTGGACGCGAAGTGGACAAATTTGACACTCATGCTGAATGGAGATTCACCCGAAGACGATGATGAGTTACAAGAAGACGTAGACGACGAGAAATTTTTTAGCATTGTGGTAAATGCAGACGAGCTATTCCATACGCTGAGAATATGTTACGCGTCCAGGCGAATTATATTCTGTAAGTTGAATTGCTCTCGCGTGGGATTTGTACCTGACCCTATACTAACCATTTCTATAGGTATATCAGACCAGTATACGTTGATGCTGCATGTGTTGCTGGCAGGCATGGATGATCATAGTTACGTTTCATATTACATCCCAAGTTCGACTCTATAGCTTGTTAGAACGTGCCGTAGAGTTGCTTTGCGTGCAGGTAATGTGTTAGTATCTTTGTAGGAGTTGGCGTTAGTCGGATAATGACATATTGTACAAATATTACTCATGCTACGTTTATCAAGCTCGTCAAATGTAAAAAAGTCCTCTTTCCCAAACCCTTCAATATATAATGACTGTAAAGACCATCCCAATGTGCCTAAGAGCTGGCTGCGAACGTATTGATCCAGTCAACGAGCAGGTCAATGCTCTTGTCGCTAACAGCGTTGTAGCTTGATATCCGAATTCCGCCAACACTTCTGTGCCCCTGTAGACCGGTCAGACCCCTCTCCTTGGCACCATCCAAGAATGCCTTTTCCTTGCCTTCTCCGGGGACGGTAAAGACAATGTTCATCCTACTGCGGCAAGCATTCTCGACTAGACAGTGGTACACACCCTCAGGCGCCGCGTCTAAAGCATCATACAGCTTTTTAGCCTTGGCGCCACTGACAGCTTCTTGGTGCTTCAATCCACCGTGGTCAATCAGTAGTTGGGTGGTCATGTTGACGATGTGGACGTTGAAAATAGGGAGAGTATTGTAAAGCGAGTTGTTCTTGACGATAGTCGGGAAATCGAGGACAAGAGGCGCCAGGGGGATACCGAGAGTGACAAGATCGCCCTCGGTAGGATGGGTAAGAAGTTCCTTCTTGATGATACAAACAGTAACTCCCGCCATGCCGATATTCTTCTGAGCACCAGCCTACAATGCAATTGTTAGGGGGTCACTTCGCGCGCATGAAAACCATCCAGCACTCACAAAGACCAAACCGAACTTGGTGACGTCGAATTCTCTTGAGAGTATATTTGACGACATATCCGCAACAAGCTCGACGCCTTCCGGAACACTAGGAATATAGGGAAACTCAATACCGTTGACAGTTTCATTGTCGCAATAATAAACGTAGGCGGTATCTTCCGCAGTTCCCAAAGTCCAGGTTGACGGATCTGGGATAGAACCATAGCTCTTACCATCGGCACTCGCTTTCCTCGCATCCACTGCCACGTTGACGTCGACACCAAGCCGAGCTGCTTCCTCGGCGGCCTTCTGGCTCCATGATCCGGTGATCAAGTAGTCGGCCTTGCCCTTCGTCCCGGTTTTGCGAGCAAAGGAGGCTAGAAGGTTGTACACCACAGCGGAAAATTCACCCGTACCGCCGCCTTGCAAGAAAAAGATTTCGTATGTATCTGGAATGGCGAGTAATTGCTTGATATTCGCCTTTGCAGAGTCAACAACCGTGACAGCTAATGCTGAGCGGTGCGAGATCTCTCCTAGACCTAGACCGCTGTCTTTGTAGTTGAGTAAATCGATAGCCGCCTGCTGGAGAACCTCGACCGGAAGGAGAGCTGGACCGGCGCCAAAATAATGTGGCTGCACTCTTGACATTATTGCAGTCGATGTTTAGAAATGTGGTCGAACGACAAGCACGAGAGATTTTTTTCAGAAAAAAAAATGTCCTCGGGGACATTGTGACGTCAGTTCGATGACTCTTTAAAGGTGTTGAGGACCACTTGTATTAGAAGGCACCAGACCCAACGTTTTGACAACGCCGAGATCCGATGCCACTTTGCTTGCCAGTGCCTTGCAATCCGCGGTCCGCTCTCGCTCAATCACCCAGAACAAACATTATACGGTGCCAATTACAGCAGTAGCTAAAAGCGCTGGTACAATAGAGCGCAATGCTTCCATCCATGAGGACCGGAACTATGAATCATACAAGGTACCCAATCCCGGCAGTCGCCGCGGTAGCCAGTTAATTTATGAGGGAGTTTAACTTATTGGTCCATGTAATTGGCCGAACACATTATGATATAACTCAGAGGCTGCAGATGATGCTGCCAATAGATAAGAGAGGTTTTTAAGAAGCGGTTATAAGAACCGGCAACCCAACTAAGCCTTAGCCTTGCTACAGCAACACAGATCACATCGCCAGGCCAAGTCAACACTCGAGCAGAACTACTAATAGGTAGTATTCCATCCGAAGTGCTAACGCTTAAGCTCGGTTTGTGCCCCACGCCAAAATCTTAGTCTTCTGCCTCCGCTAATGCAAAGCTAGCCGCGAGACAGCCAACGTTGAGACAGATCAAAATTCTGCGTGCGGAAGATACGCACGATGTTAATATAAAATAATCGGCCAGAGCAACTTCTGAGATTATACTAGCTGGTATTCTGCTACTTTCAGCACCAGGAAGGCCCCAAATCTAAGAGTTCCCTAGGAAGGCTTTTCGACAGCACTACATTACCCTAGTGCACAACAAGCAATCACACACTGTCCAAAAACATATACTCAACTTCAGCTTTCATTACCTAATCACTTCTCCTGCTCCTTGAGAATAGCACCGGCAGGAGCGGGCATAAGTGCGCCAGGAGAAGGCATGTTCTTGGACTTGAAATCGTCAGCCATCTCGCCCATGGTAACCCACTCCACGCCCTCGTGCGAGTTAATGAAGTCAATAATCCTAAACTTAATTAGAGAATAATCTAGATCAGAATCAGGTAAGCTTATATACCTCTCGTGCATAAGCACTACATGTGGTCGTCCGGAGACGTCAGGATGGATGGTCATAGGAAAGATGAACTCGTCATACTCGCGGTAGAAGTACTCGAAGTGATCCTTCCAGATATCCTCGATATCGCGCGGGTTCACGTACCCGTGAGAGTTGGCGCTAGCCTTGATGAACATCTGACGCAATTGAGTTAGTCATTAGCGCCTAGTGCCATAGTCACACTTACCATAGGAGGCAAGTCGTCGATGTACCAGTTCCCGGGAATCTCAACAAGACCGGTATCTTGTCCATAGATGAGAGGCTTCATCCACTCAGATGCTTTTTTGGAGTAATCGATCTTAGTCCAGCTATCGCCAGTACGCAGCCAGTAAGCCTGGGCGTCGTGGTGGCTGAGAGAGTGGTCGTATTCGATACCGTATTTAAGCAAAAGCTCAGCACCTTCCTTTGAAGTCTCCCACCAAGGGGCGACACTACCTTTCGGTGGCTTGCCGCAAAAATTGGTGAGGAGCTTATACGTGTGGTCGAGGACGTCGGCTTGCTGCTCAATTGTCATGTCTGCTGGATTTTCATGGGAGTAACCGTGGAGACCGCTGTGATGAAGACTTAGCAAGCTTATAAACTGCTGCATTAATAGAGATAACAACTTACATCTCATGACCACCGTCTCGGATCATTGCGCACTCCTCCGGGAAGGTCTCAAGCGAGTGGCCCGGAATGAACCACGTAGCCTTGATGCCGTACTTGTCGAACAACTTCAAAAGACGGCGCACGCCAATGGTACCAGCCCAGAGACCTACTCATCGGTCAGAACATGTCTGAGCCATTGATCCATCGTCATCGCAGGTAGACTAACTACTGACCTCGGGAGATATCGTTGGATGAGTCCTCTCCGCCATAGGATCCAAGCCAACCAGCGACAGCATCGATGTCGACGCCATAGCACACGAGAACGCCTTTAGCCGGTAGCTGTTAGCTGCAATTCTACCAATAAGTCGCATTTCCCGCGGGAAGCTCATTCTAAGCGCCACATATGACGCAATACGAAGAGGCGACCCTGACGAACTTATTCAAACTATGAATCAGGACAAAGTAATAACGCACGTTTCTTTCCCATTGTTGTAAAGTTGAACTAAGCGCAATGAATAAACTTATCGTATTGAGCAGTGGTCGAGCGTGGTGGTTATTTCTACGTCTTTGTGTTTTCCATGTCACCAATAATCTTCGGACATTATGTGTTTAGGGTATGCCGCTTGTATAGTAGTCTCAGCTCGGCCCGATAAGCTGCCGGCTTATCGCGCGGCTACTAATCAAATGAGCGCTGATGCAGTTATGTAACGGCGAGGCGGCATGCTAGGAGATGGTCTACGATTCGAACAGACCAGTCCACGAGCCTGCATGAGTTAAATGGGCTGAATTTGAGATATGTGAAAGTGCAATCGATCTAGATTTTTGTGGTGCGGTTGATAGACGAATTGCGTCAAAATTGAGTAATTACGGCCATGTGCCTATGGTTGCAGCATAGCTAGGATCTTGTGCGAGACAAAGCCATTCTCCAAGTGGAACCAGACTTGATTAATGCTCAGTACGCCGGGCTGCATATATTTCCATACCCTTCCGTAAATTACTTAGCAAATAATCGTCCCAGGGTCGCGTGCACCAACTTGCACTGAGATTGGGTGCTGTTGCCGGCACTGCCTGACCGTTCGAACAATGAGAACAATCAATCAGGCCCGGAAACTTTCCGGGCTCGGTAGCCACACCAAAACCGTTGCCAACTTCATGACCCTTACGCCCGCCTGTCTATTAATTCCGCTCTGGCATATTGTTCCCTGAGACCTTAACTTCTGGTAACCGCGTCAACCACCTCGAGTTGGACCGTTCTCAAGAGGTAATTCGCGCCGTACCCGTCCAAGGTTCTCGGGCCCGTATTTAGGTAATCAGCTAATATGCTACAGACAATCTACTCACATCGTCTACACTCCTTTCACAACCAACCATGGTCACCTGGCAAGAAGTGGTTGCCCAAAAGCGCGCCGACCGAGCAAAGCTCCTTGAACCGTACACACTGCCTGAGTCGGCCCTTCCGCCAAAAGACGAGCTGTACGTGTACGACTTTTTCGACAAAGGAGGCGCGGACGGATTACTTTCTGCGAAGGACAAGGAGATTACGGCAATTGACGATATTGATACACTTGCTGCGAAGATAAGAGAGGGAACGTATTCTGCTACTGAGGTTGTCAGTGCCTACATCAAGCGTGCTACTGTTGCACATCAGTTAGTATGTTCATCTCACTTAGAATGAATGCGAGCACGACTGACGAGACATCTCAAGACAAATGCGTTGTCGGAAGTCGTCTTCGAACAGGCATTAGCACGCGCTAAGGAACTCGACGACTACTACGCCAAGGAAGGCAAGACCGTCGGCAAATACCACGGCGTGCCGCTGACTCTCAAGGACCAATTCAACGTCTACGGCGTCGATACCACACTCGGCTACGTCGGCCGCGCGAACAATCCGGTGACGGACAAGTCAAAGGAGGCAGTTCTCGTCACTATCTTCGAGAAGGAAGGCGCAGTTGTGATTGCGAAGACGAATCTGCCGCAGAGTATTATGTGGTGCGAGTGCGAGAACCCATTGTGGGGATGCACCGTCAACCCGCGTCGTCGCGATTTCACATCAGGCGGATCGACTGGTGGGGAGGGTGCCTTGCTTGCGCTGAAAGCCAGTATCATGGGCTGGGGTACCGATCTCGGTGGTAGCGTCCGTATTCCCCAGGTATTTAACGGTGGATACGGTCTTCGACCCAGCGTGCGTCCCCGTCGTCTACGCCTTGATGAAATAAAGACTAACGTGTGCAGGCATGGCGAATTCCGTACGAAGGCGTGCCCGTCACCATCGATGGCCAGGAGCACGTCCCCAGTGTTATCGGCCCCATGACTCGCAATCTCGACTCGCTGATCTCGATCACAAAAGCTGTCATCGAGAACGAGCCCTGGACGCTCGACCCGAAATGCATTCCCATTCCGTGGCGCCAGGAAATATTCGACAAACATCTGTCCCAAAAGAAATTCATCATCGGCGTCATGAAGGACGACGGCGTGGTCCGGGTGCACCCGCCCATCGAACGCACGCTCCGCGAAGCAGCAGAGAAATTGAAGGCCGCGGGGCATGAGATTGTGGAATGGTCCGCACCCGACTTACACCAGGACCTGGTTCCGATCCTGAACAAGTTCTATATCGCGGACGGTGGCGAGGATGTCAAGAGCGACGTCAACAAGATGGGCGAACCGTTTATGCCGTATGTTGAAGCAATGGTTAACCGCGGTCCCCCTATTTCTATTCCGGAATACTGGCACAATATGGTGCTCAAGCGTGAGCTCCAGAAGAAGTATCTCGACAAATGGAACGCGTCTGGAAAGCTGACCAGCACTGGCGAACCTATTGACTTCATTCTGGCGCCTGGATGCCCGCACACTGCTGTCCCATGCCGTACGACGAAGTATGTTCGACGAATTTGTTATTTCTGTGTGGCAGTTTGCTGACCGAGGCATAGCTGGGTCGGATATACCCGTGTCTGGAACGGATTAGATTACAGCGCGGCCGTGTTCCCGGTGTCCAAAGTCGACAAGGAGATCGATTCCTTGAACGAGGAACAGAAGGCCTATATTCCCCGCAACGATTGGGATAGAACTAATTGGCCGTTGTGTGAGTGACTCATTTGGCGTACGATTCTACATGATGAACTGACCGCGACTACAGATGATCCCGAGACAATGGATGGTTTGCCAGTTAACCTGCAAATTGTTGCCGGCCGCCTGGCCGAGGAGAAGCTATTGGCTGTCGTAAAGCGTGTCGAAGAGGTTTTGAAAGCTTAGTCATGTCAAGAGAGGTATTGATGTAAAATGGTCGAGTCAGCAACATGACCAACAGTGTAATTACTTAATGCACATGATTGACGATCGAAATATCTATACTCATTTAACAATACTGACGGGACTCAATGCTCATCAGCCCGACCAACATAATGCAATGTAAACAAAAAAAAAAAAAGACAAACTCAAACTATATGATTTAAGCAAGTTGACCTAAGCCAACATCAAGTCTGTCTCTGACATGACCTGATGTTGCGCAAACCAGCCAGTCTTGCGCTTAATAAACTTCCACGCCTCGACGCCGCAAATGAAAATGACCATGACGACCGCCAAGAGGGACCATTCCCAGGTTATCGCCTTCATCTTGAAGACATCCGTGTTGAGGGTCGGGATGTGGATGACGAGGAATACTGACAGTGCGCCGATAAGGACGGAGAAGAAGAGGAACTTGTTGCGGTACATGTCCTTGAAGAAGGGAAAAGTAGACTTGTCGTCGGCATTTAAACGGAACATTGACCGGCGGAGACTCTTGAATTCCCAGGCGCTGATCAAGATAAGCCATGTAAGCTGTGCGAACATAGCCGCGCGAGCTCGGAAGACGACGTCGCAGGAGTCATTGTACTCAGTGTTGCAGTTCTCGCCGAGCTCGCCATTGCCATGGCCGTAGACAATGACAGTAAAGCTCATAAGACAGCAGGCACCCTATATGATAGTTAGGTTCTCTGTTATTAATAAATCACAAACATTAGACGAATCGAACTAACCATAATGCAACCGCAGACAAGGGTATCAGCCACAATTTCCCAAGAAAATATACCCTTTTTATTGTCACGAGGAGGTCGTTTCATGATGTCGTTGCTAGCAGGCTCAAGACTGAGGCCAAATGCAGGACCAGGCGAGGTGATCATGTTAATCCACAAGATCTGCAATGGTGCCAACGGAAAGACAGACAATCCGCTATCATCTTTGAACGCAAGACCGACAACTAGTAGAAGAACTTCGGCGACATTGCTCGCAAGCAAGTGCAAGATAAACTTCTGAATGTTTTCGAACATTCGACGGCCCTCTTCGACAGCAGAGACGATGGATGCGAAATTGTCGTCCGTCAACACGAGGTCCGACGCGGATTTGGCAACATCAGAACCACCCATACCCATGGCAATTCCGACGTCGGCCATCTTTAGACTTGGAGAGTCGTTCACGCCGTCACCAGTCATTGCGGCATAGGCAGATCGTCTGTGCAAAGCCTCGATCATGCGGACTTTGGTATTAGGAGCACACCGAGCAATGACTCGAGGAAGTGTTTCAAGCTTGTCAATCTCTTCATCCGTAAGTGCGTCGAATTGGGAAGCAGTCATGACTAACGTGTTGGCAACACGAGGGGGCAGATCGTCTGAATTTCTAGGAATGATGCCGACTTCGCGAGCGATGGTTTGGGCTGTGCCAGGATGATCACCCGTAAGCATGTGGACCTTGATACCAGCGGCAACGCACTGCATGACGGCACCTTTCGTCTCCAATCGTGGAGGATCGTAGATACCGGCGAGCCCGAGAAGCGTGAGCTCCTTCTCGACGAGATCCCGAGTGTAGTCGAGATAAGATGGTTTGGGATTCTGTTCGACACGGCGAGCAATGGCGAGAACACGAAGACCTTGACCCGCAAGGTCCGTAACGACAGACATGATCTCGGCCCTCTTGCCTTCGGACATAACCTCATAATTGGATCCCATGCCAATGCCAGTGCAAAGATCAAGGACACGCTCGACAGCGCCCTTGGTGAAGACAATGACCTCACCACGATTGGCAGACTTCTCGGCCAAAGGTCCCTCGAAGATAACAGACATACGCTTAACGTCAGAGTCAAATGGATACTCAGCCTGCTGGCTCCAGCCCCGTTCAATGAGACTCTTCTTTCCGTACGAGAATCTGTGGGCAAACACCTGTAGGGCAATCTATGTATCAATTAGTATCGAGCAACATGGTGTGAATCGAGTCAATAAAAGCATGCCTCAGTGGGATCGCCGGTAGCAATCCATTGGCTCTTGTCGTTGTCAAAGCGAATAGTAGCAATGTTGCAAAGGGCACAGGCCTCGAGAAAGGCAGCAAGGTCGTTCGTGACTTCAGGGAGACTGGGGTTGACGATCATGCTGTTCGTACCGGCCATTGTTTCATCAAACCCCGACGGCGTAAATTCAGCGGTGCTCGAGACCGCGATTGGTGACATGTCGTCTTCTTTATCGTTCTCTAGATAAGGCGGCGTGTATGGAACCAGCTCGACGTTGCCGGATGTCGGATCGACTGATGAGCGCGATTCCGTGAGAGAGTAGACACCCACGCCTGGAATCCAGGCCTTTCGTGTTAACATTTTGCCTTGGGTAAGAGTACCCGTCTTGTCGGAGCAAATGTTAGTAACACCTCCGAGAGCTTCGAGTGCGTCGAGCTTGCGAACAAGGACACGCCTAGCGACCATACGACGCATGCCGACAGCCATGGTGATAGTCAGAACAGCAATCAAGGACTCGGGAATGATAGCAATACCAAGCGATATAGCGTAGATTGCAACTTCGTGAGAAGCATTGAAGTTGTTGACGGCAAAGACAATGAGCGCTAGCAAGCACGCAAAGCAGAGGAGGAAGTACGCCAATAAAGCAAGCTTACGCTGCAACGGAGTACCAACCGTGAGACCAAGGAAGCTGCCGATTGCGTCCCATAGTCGGAGCGAAAACCCCCTCACCAGTTGAAGAGGACCATACTTGCGCGCGTTCATCGATCGGCCGGACTTCCGTTTCTTGCCGGCGAGCGAGGCCGCGATTCGACCAATCTCGGTAGCCATACCGGTTGCAACCACAACGCCACGAGCACGACCCTTGGTAACAGTCGACGACGAATACGCGAGATTGATGCGGTCACCAACACCAACCTCGTCGGCGAACGCAATCGCATGATCCTTTAGTACCGGAAGCGACTCACCAGTCAGGAGGGCTTCGTCGGTCTCGAAATTCATTGTCTCGATGAGACGAACATCCGCAGGCAAGACATCACCAGTATTGATGACGACAACGTCCCCAGGAACGACGTTAAGTGAGGGGATATGATCGACAACACCATCGCGGACGACGGCGGCGGTAGGCGACAAGAGTGAACGCAGAGAGTCGATAGTCTGCTCGGCGCGGTATTCCTGCACGACGCCGACAACGATGTTGAGGACAATAACTGCGGTGATAACTCCTCCTTCGACGTAGTCGTTGACACCATAGGACAGAGCCATGGCAAGTACCAGAACAAGACCCATGGCGTTGGTGCACTGTCTGGCGATGACTTTCATGAGCGAGACACCGCTCTCACCGTCAAGCTTATTCTGTCCATACTCAGATAGACGTCGTTCTGCTTCAACCACAGTCAAGCCAGTTTCGACATTTGTGTTGAGCTCATCTACAAGACGTCAGTTGGCTACTTGAGGTATCATAAATAAAGTCACGTACCAGCAACTTGAACGAAAGATTGCCTATAAGGTGGCACCGAGTAGTGGGTCTGGGAAGTTTCGTCTTTTTTCTTATTGACCATTGTTTGGACTTGTAGTGAGCCAGATGAAAACGACGAGTGGGAGCCAAGTTGACGACCGCCTTGTAGGCAACAGTGACAGACGACCGACGGGAGGGTGTTGAGACGTAGATGAATTGGAAGCAATTTGATGAATAACACGAGTGGGTAATGTCAATGAACAGACAGAGCACTCGTAAGTTGTCGATGGATGAGTAGAGAGCAGTAGCACACACGAGGACGGAGGCGCCAAATATATAGAGTAGACGTTCGGTTACAGAGGAAGAGGGCCCAAGGCAGGCGAGCCCGGCCAGAAGAAGGCGAAGAGATACAGATATACAGAAAACTCGGCGGGCACCCACAGACTCTCACGGGCGAGAATTTCCGCCAACGCTGGCCATGGGCGCGGATCTGGCCATGCGACGAGCATACGACCTGGTCGACACCCATATCGCGGGGGGGTTCGCGGAGTTGGGAGTGACCGGGCCAGATGTGATCGAGGTTTATCCAGCTCGTGGGACGTTTTTTCGAATGGGTCCCAACAGGCCCTTTGGGAGGGCACATCGCGAGTGAGATCACCGTCGCCCGGCGTTGTGGCCGAAAACGACAGGCATTACAGGAGCTAGTCCTAAAGAGGAAAGACAGCCAGTTGAGAGTTTGTATTCCGCTTCACGTGCCACGCAATTACAGAGCGCCGCGCCCCGAATGACTTTGTTCCAAGACCGGTTTGAGTCGGCCGTCGCCGCTCTGTAAGTGTATGGGCTGGTGTCTGGAGGATTGCGCGGCGCCAACACAGAGTGCGTGATATGGCCACGACGTCATTGATTCCGCACCCGTCCCGTCCGCCATATCACTTTATCGATACTGAGCCGCAGTCATCTCGCACCCCGGATTACCGCCATGTGCCCACGTGACCAACCAGCTGCAGCTGCTGCTGTTGCTTGCGTATTATTTTCTGCTGCAGTAAGCCTATGACAATGGCACTGTTATTGACGTTGACGCGGGCACGCGGCCAAAAGCGACCTGCGCTCGTCTCTCGATCCCTCAACCGGATTGGCGTTTCTCGGCTCCAGGTCAGGTTGACGAACGCCGGTGTCTTGTCCCTCTACCGGAGGAACTCACAAAATCAAAAATAGACTGGGCAGCGTATGCACATGCACGCGTTGGGATCGCCGCAAGCCTGGTGTGGGGTTTATCACGGTGTATCGCCTGCGTGGATGTCTTCCCTCCCATTAATAGGCAACAAGCCAAGAAAAAGCAACATCCGCCCAACGGCAACTCTCCATCCGCCGCAAAATAAAACCATCCCTTGCAAAAATATCTCAACAGGCCAAACTGCGAGCATCTTCGCTGACAGCGTGTTTCTACGGAGCGTCAGAGCAACGGTGTTCTCCGAGAACGGTTCATTCTCATGATCTTGCCAAGCTTCGCCAAGGCCCGCCAAGCAATGGCGGAAGGTCCGGTGGAATTAACGGAACTGCATTTTGACATAGCCCTCGGCTTCATTTCATATTTGATTCCGATTGGTCGACGACTACTTGTCGTGATAACACCAAACCTAGTGGGCTAAGTGGTCATAACCGCATACGCTCCGAACAGCAATCAGTCTTATCGCTGTTATTTTTACTCATAACTATAACTTAGTCAGAACATTAGTTTTTAATCGAGCGAAAACCAAGCTCGTGGTGAACCGAAATGTGAAACTACTGCTCAAAAAAACAAAAAAGCAGATCTCATTCTTTGTTCTGGATACCCTTGCGTCCGACAACTACTGCACTACAAAGCGCCAAATATCTGCCGCTCCAGTGTCTTTGACTCCAAGTGGTTTGTCCATTTGCCATCCGGCGTCGGGCCGTCCTTGAAACCATCCTATTCTCGACCTAGAAGGACGTACAATTCGCTCTGAAGGTCGCGTGCGCTTCGTTTGCGTCCCACACTGGGCAACACCTTTTGATTTTGTACAGAAGCTCAACGATGACGGAAGCAAATTGCGAACTATTCATTTGCCACCTGCCATAATGTAATGGGTACAGCACACTCGCGCATTCAAACTACACATTTTATTGCCTACCAACTAGACCAATTCGCCGCAACCTAATCTGCTACAGCTGCGCCGTTTCGCAGCCAACTTTCCACTCCCGGTCTGGCTCAGCTTATTTACAGACGACTGATATCAAGTCAGTACATCCCCAATTCCCGGTCCAAGCACAGTCCTGAAGCTATGCTCACGGTGCTAACAATCCTAGAACCGGGAAACCTTCGCCAATATATGTAACTTACCCGGACTAATAAAAAAGGAAGCCAATTCAGGCGGTAATTACTCGGCCATGTCCCGGATGTCTTCGGGACATGGTTAGGGTTTAAGCTGCAGGTTTTTGACCAGAGCCGGAGGTTCGATGGGGAGCGAAGTATTATCGACTCTTGATATTTAGACATAGACAACGCCGACGTTGCGACTTACTGTACAATCCATTTCTGTTGTTTCCCCTGCATTAATAGCCCTTGACCAAATCGACTTGAACTGGGATCATTTACAAATCGCAAAAACCCGACGAGACATTATCGCAGCAACATATATAACAGTCATGCGTTCATCAGCATCGCTATTCGCCCGCGTATCCCGTCGGTCAGAGCGGACAACTATCCCCCAACTCAATGTCCTGCCGCCAATCCCGCTCTACCGGCGCCTCCTTCGTGCCCATCGACGACTACCTCTGGAGCACCGTTTCCTCGGCGACCAGTACGTCAAGTCCGAGTTCCGGCAGCACCGCGACGTCGAGAATCCGCTCCATATTATTGGGTTTCTGTCGAGTTGGCAGCAGTACGCAGAGGCTGTCGAGGGGAACAAATGGAAAGACGCAAAGCTAGATGTACAGAAGTTGGAGAAGATGTCCGATCAGCAGATTATTCAGGTATACCGGCAAGTACTGGCTCGCGTGGTTGCGTTGCTAACTGTTGGACTAGTTTTATGAGTTGATGCAAAGCGCGAAGGGGTTTGAATCTGAGTACTCGCCACATTTTACCGATAGTCCCCCGTCCGGGCGCCGGGATCTGCATTCAGACAAGGACGAGAGCAAAGAAAAATAGCGATGTTATACGTATATATGAAGATCTCATTGTATAATAGACTCTACAGTCATCCGGTTTGGTCAGGTTGATTTAAACATTGCCTTACATCTTTGCATGTCATGTATTTCAATTCACAATTACATAGGTTATATAATACATTTGCTGACGCGCAGTAACATAACACCGAAATGATTGCAATATCTAGCTTCTATGGACATTTACCGACGCGATTTGCCCGTCTTCGCCTCTCGCTCGACTATCTCGCCAATGCCACCCATCTCCTCCAACTGATCTTCCTGCGCGCGAACCTCCTCCCATCTCTCCCACCACCGTTCTTCACACAGCTCGAACGCGTCACGTTTAAGTTCCTTGCCACGTTTGCTTCCGTCTTTGTTGCTCGAAATAGCCCATTCCATGAATTCATTAGCCGTTCGACTGTAGAATTTCCGCAACGATTCGAATGGACGAGGATGCGGCAGGTACGGTCGCGGGTCAGGCGCAATATTGAGACTATCAGCCGTTTCAGCGAGCTCATCTGCTTCGTCAGCCTGCATTTCATCTGGCGCTTCTTCTTTGCTTTCTTCCTCCTCCTCGTCCATATCCTCGTCTTCCTCATCTTCCAACTCATCATCCATATCCTCGTCACTTTCTTCGGCTTGCCCAGCCTTTGCAAGGTCTTCTGCAAAGTCCTCCCAAATGACGCGCACGCCATCTAGTTTGCCGAGATCGATGGCGTACATGCTGTCCAACGTAAACTCCCTATCACCGTTTTCCCACACTCCACCGTAGATGTACAGCGAATCCTGCAACACAGCAGTCGCAGCATTAAATCGTGGATGCGGCAACGACAACGTAACCGGATGCTCGACCCTCGTAACAACTTCGTCGTCCGACGCCTCACTCTCTGAGTCGTCATCCAATTTCGCGTCTCTCGTGTCCTCGTTCTCGGACTCTCCAAGAAGGCGCGACAAGTTTTCTTCAAGCTCATTCGTCTTCGTCTGCGCACTAGCTTTCTCCTGGTGCACCGGTCTCTTTCTAGGCGGTCGCAACGTCAATGGGAACCACTTATTTGCCGAAATCTGGTACGCATACACATCGCCATAGAACACCGAATCTAGCGTCTCCTCAGTCTCTTCCGTGTCATACACGCCTCCGTACAAAATCCCACGCCCCTTATGAGACATCATGGAACACCCCACTCGCGGCGACGGAGCCCACCCGCTCTTTCGCCTCCGTTCCCATCTTACCGTTTTCAAGTCCTGGGACAGCTTTAACGTCCACGCGTCACTATGTACCTTGCCCACTATTTTCTTCTGCGACGTCTTCACTTTGGAATATCCGCCCCAAACTACCGCGCCATCTTCTGCCGGCAAGAAACTGTGTCCCGAGCGAGGCTCAGGTTTTATTGCGCTCGTGGCGAACTCGATTTGCTGCCACTTGTAAGTTGTCACGTCGAAAGCCCACAAGTCTCCCAAATAGGTCGTCGATTGGCTCAGATCCCTGAACCCGCCGTGTAACAGTATGTAGTTCTTCCAGTAGGTCATGCGATGCCCTGATCTCGCTGACGGCGCCTTTTTCACATCAAGCTTCGTCCATTCGCGAGTGGCGCCGTCCAGCAGCCACGTATCACCATAATGATAAAACGTGTTTTGCTTGGGAGACGAAAATTCTCCGCCGAAAAGAAGGATCACGCCCGTTGTAAGGTGCAGACACATTGCGTGGCCGCTGCGCGGCAGCGGAGTGTTCGGCGACGTGACCTTCCGCCAGATGTTGGTCTCGACACTGTACACGAACAGATCGTTGTAGAATTCCGCCAAGCCTGTCGCGTTTACGGCTTCGCCGCCAAACAGGAAGAGTTCTTTGCGACCGTGGTGCGCGGGACTGGGAATCAATGTCGCGTTAAGCCGTCTACTCGGGCGCGGTGTTTGCGCGATCTTTACGGCCAGGAAATTCGCTTGCTATTCCGTGTACTTAGCATTACCCCCAGGTCCACAGTCGAGGCTCAAAGAATAAGCAAACTTACTTCACGAGCATACTGCTCCAGAATATCATCGATATTGGCGTCGTCAGCGTCGTCGTCACTGAACTTAGACGACTTCTTCTTGGCCTTGGCCGCGGATTTGGTTTGTGCTTTAAGTGCTTTCTCGGCCTTGAGCGCTTTCTTGGAGACGGAGTCTTTTCCCTTTTTCTTTGCCATTGGTCGCTGCTTATGGCCAGAGGTCGCCACGATTATAACAAATTTTCAGTATCGGCGCGATGAGGTCATCGTGAACATAGATATGCCGGAAGGCTTGCCATGATTTCGACATCTAGAGCACAAATCCTCTTTGGGTTCTACGTTTAAATCGTACTCCTAAGCCGCACGATCTCTGTCAGGGGTTGATTTTCTGCACCGCCAACATGTAGATTAAATCATGACAAATATTCAAGTAGACATCCAAATACAATATACACTAAGGCTTAACATTACCTAGGAATACAAAACTACGCCTGAAATGCTTCCATTAATACCACTTCCCACTAAGATTGTTGTTCTGCTCTTCTTCTCTGAGTAGCTCGCTCTCTATCACTAATTGACGTTCCAACGAGCTTATTTTGGATGCTGTAAGCGCGTTATCCAACGCATCTTGCCGACTGCGCTCCTCAGCGACCGCGTCACCAGCATCACTCTCCTCAT
Source organism: Lipomyces tetrasporus (assembly GCF_029532465.1). Lineage (NCBI taxonomy): Eukaryota > Fungi > Ascomycota > Lipomycetes > Lipomycetales > Lipomycetaceae > Lipomyces > Lipomyces tetrasporus. Next base: position 586,369 of record NW_026611602.1, read on the forward strand.
CCTCGTCACCAACTGTATTACCCGTCCGAATACTCTCAAAACTATCGTTCCGAACACCATCCCCACCCCGCTTCGTCGGACTCCCACTGTTATAATAATAGCGACTAGCCGAGGAATTATCCCGCGCACGACCGCCGCTATTCCCATTCGTCCCCGTCATCCCGCTTTTCACACTGGGAACACCGGTGCTCAAGCTCGACGTGGCGTCCAGCTTAGCAACGTATTCTGGTGGAAGAACAGGTGCGTGGCGTTGCGCTTGGGCGCGATTAGTGCCGCCTATGCCGGCACCCCAGGTTACCAGCATCTCCGTCGTAGTTGGGAAGACGAAGGGGAGTATTAAACTTATATCTAAATAGACTCCTGTTTTTCGCGGATGTTCGTCATCGCTTGAAGACGTGTTGTTTGCATTTGCGCTGTTGTCTGTAATTGGAGTCTCGAATTTTGAAGAAGAAGCCGATGGAGATGTTGTAGAGCGAGGGGACATGGCCGTGGTTACATTGTCTGTGGTTTCCAAGGAAGTTGGACCATTTGCAAGTATGTCGTGAGACATGGACGAGTTGCGAGAATGTGATAATCCCGTCTGGATTGGTGACTGTGTGTTCGGCAGAGTCTGATTGAACAACCTCGACTTCCGACCTGCTGGCGCCTTGCTGTGTGGCTGATTCTGCTGCTGCTCCAGTGTGCGAAGATATTTCAGCGCGTTCTTCGATATCCGATCTTCACCGACCTCGGGCCGGTACCGCTGGACCACATGCAAAAGTTGCTCCGCCGTCAAACACGGTAGCTGCTGCAGAGTGGCAATCAAACCATCCTTGTCATCGCCTAAACTCGAAAAGCACTGCAACCACTGCAATAACTGCACCAGCGATGCCAAATGACGTGTCGCTAAATCTGCAACACTCTCATGAAGTATCCCGGATCCTGAGCCGCCAACACCTGGCTCAATAGCTACCGGCCGTCGGTTATTAGCGCGCGCCCAGTCCTCAATGGCAGATATGTTTAGACGAATCTGCATTGCTCTTGTACGAGCAAGATATTTCCTATTAGACATTATTCGATTGAATATGGTCGCGTTCAGCCAGTAAAATATTTGTCCTATCACTTGCAGCACAATCACTGGATGAATTTCATACAGATCTAGCACGAATAACGTCGAGCTAAGCAACGATGTCACGTTTCGTGGTGCTGGCAGTGCCATCTTCGCGGGCGACGGCGGCCGTATCTGTGCCAAGTCTGGTCCACTATTGTTAACCGATCCTGGGCTAACCGCACGATTGCTGTCCGGCCGCTTTACAGACCGGAAGATACGCCATTCACGCTGAAATTGGATATCATCGAGCCCGGGGATTGTTTCATGGTCGAGGATGGCAGAGTCGAGGACTCGATCAAGGCGACGCTCTGCGTCACGGATAAGAAGAACAAAAATCTCACTCACGAGTTCTGTGAGCTCCTGTTGGTATTCAACCGTAGCTTCCATCATCCCGATGTCTTTACGGAGGTAGTAGAGCAGCAATGTGACGTTAGAAAGCCAGAATGCCAAGTAGGTCATGTCGTCTTCGTGCACTTCTATCATGTCGCTTATTCGCTCAATAGCCGGGAATAGCAGACCTTTCAGGAGTTCTGGCGTGCCGTAATAGTGAGCAAAACGAGCGGACAAGAATACCACGTTGGCGGGCACGGGCTTTTGCGATGCGGATCGAAGCGGCTGCATTCGCGTTATAGCGAGATCCAAAATCTTCGGGATGTCTTCGGCAGAGAAGACAAACATTTGGTCTGGCAAGCAATGCTCCCAGTCAAACTCTGTTTCCTCCATGAAATCTTGCTCAACTACATCACCAAGTTCAAGATTAGACAGATCCACTTCGAGATTGAGCGCAGATTCCATCAGCACACGACGCTTCACATCGCTTTGAGCTAACTGTTCTCCAAACCGTAGAGCAGGATTACCGCCATCAATGTAATAATCTTCGAGGTTATGTAGCCCAATGTCGCCTTTTCGGTCGGTTCCAATGAGTGCAGATATTTCACTGCCAGGACCCACGAAGTCACGAGCAGTCCTGCCAGTGGCTGACTTGACATCCGGAGATGCACCATTTTCCAGTAAGAATTTGACAATGTTAGCATGATTGTTAGTCGTTGCCCACATCAGCGGTGACCATTTAACTATAGGATACGTTAGAAGCTGATTCTTCCTCAACGACTCCCTAACGACTCCCAGAAAGGCTTACATTTATCTTGCTGGTCTACTTCTGCTCCATGTGCAACCAACTCTCTGACGACGTCCCCGTGGCCAAAGCATGCGGCATAAATCAATGCACACGTTCCTTCGTCGTCCGGCACATTGACGTCCACGTAACTCCTAGAATCGGCGTGTTCTAATATCCTCCGAATCCGATCCATGTCGCCATTACTCGCCGCTACAACGAACAAGTGCTGCAAAGTCTGCCGCTTCTCCTCTGCCGTGATCGTATGATCGTGTAGCACTTCATCCACGCTCATCTGATTATCGTCTTCCGATGGCTCAGGCGGGGTGGCAGAGAGCATCAGTTGCAGACGTCGCGTACTTTCGCGCACTCGTTCGTCGTCGTCATCATCATCAACAACACCTCGCGAGCTGCCCCGCTTTGACACGAGCGGAAACTGAAGATCTGCACGCACTGGCGCGGGCGTGACCATTTGGCCAGAATTGGCTTGCCAGGGATCATACACTTCCGTCTCGATTTGCTGGGTCACGCGAACAGTCGCCGGCAGCGTAGCGTGTTCCACCGATATTGGCAACTCCTTCGGAAGAGCTGCCGCACTTTGTGGTCCCTCAGGCGAATGTGTCCGTTCTGTATCGTCGTAATAATCGTCGTCTTCTCGGTACTGCCTTGTCTTGGTACTGCCAGTCAAATACGGCGACAGTTCTGTCTGTCTGTCGGGAATATTGGCAAAGGATGTCGGCGCTTCAGGCGTCGGTAAAGGTGACGTCGTAGCTTGGACAGACGGTATGAGATCGACAACCTCGCTGGTGGCTGAGGACGGGACTAGCGCAGGCGGCAGATACCGGTCAGACAACGAGCGCGGAGAGTCCGGCAGATCGAGGCCGCGAGAAAGATCTGCCATTGCATGCCGGTGCTGCTACGTTGTTATTTGCGAAGACAGTAAATTGAGTTCACAACGGTTCTCTGGTGAATTGGCTGCGGAAAGAGAGCGCTGACGGGGCCTGTAAAGCGAAATTATGGGCGACCGTGTTTTAAAGATAGTTGGAACCGGCGTGGTGGTGGGAGTTTACAACTTCGCTTCGTCCTCGGTAAGCCCTGTGCACAGGGTCGTTTCCGAGAGTTATGCTTATGCCGCGTAGCTTGGTAACTATAGACGTCCCGCAACGAGTCTGGTCCAGCGTGCAAATCCAATGACTTCGTTAGCATCGATTTCCTAACATATTTCCATTCAGTCTCTTCGGCATTTAGTCGCGTCTTTGATCTTGCCGATCATTGGCGCTAGCAGTCGCTAGGTCGTGCGGCTTCTCACAGGCGTGCCATCGCTACGCATATAAACAAACCACACGACAGAGTTGCGCTCGATTTCGCTCGCAATTTAGCTGATACATCGCCCGTGACCGCATATCGATCATGGGCCGCCTGTTTCCTCGATCTTCACTTCGTCGTATTGTGAAAAAGAACGCCAAAGATACCAACATTTCGAAAAGGGCGGATGTTCTCGTATGCCGATGCCTTACCTCGTGCTGACTTGGCATGAACTAACGGACATTGTCTCGAATAGGTGTATCTGGATTACATACTATTTCTTGAAGAGTATGTGACATGATCTGGTCCTCAAACAACTCATTCTCGCAGGTTGTATGAGTCAAGCTGACGTCGACTATTAGACTGCTGAAGGAAGCCAGTATCGAAGCTCGACAGGCTGGCGACAAAGTCCTACGGCAACGGCATATTGAACGTGCACTAGAGGTACTCATGATGGATATCGCATGACCAGGACAAGAACGCTAATGGCTGATGTCATAGACTACGTTACAGAAATTCAGAGGTTGATCAACTCCACCATGCTTCATTCCGGAGTTGAGTTCAGGCGTTGCTAGGCAATATGGGGACACTCGGACGGCGTTAATTCGTTGTTTGTGCAGAAATAATATCAGCCACTATGAGCTTTGACCGATATATAATATAGTATGACATTGCATATTGTATAGTAATAACACAATATTCCGAAGTAGATGAGACATATATCCATGCAAGATACTCACTCACTAAACAACTTTTATCCAGCACTAAGTAAACATTAACCAATTATAACGTACATTGTAACAGACCAGTAATTGTATCACAAAAACCAAACAAACATCGTAGTCACCCACAAGGCATACTCGTACACGTATAAATCAAAACTAATCCGCTTTTACCATAACGCTCGATGATGAAAACATGTCCGACCATACTCAGTCAATGAATAACTTTGCCAAAAATACACAGAAATCGATACTAGACAATAACAGGGCGTGACATCACGTGCACGCAGGAAATGATCAAACCTGGACTGGGAATATTGTCAGCATAGTAAACAAACTTTGCCAAACAGTACTATCACTTACAACAAAATTTCAAATATGAACAAAGAAATAAATTAAATACACTAATAGTCACCGCTCACCGACGGCTGCTTTCCCTGAAGTAGTTCTGCAACAACATCTAGGTAACGGTCAGTTATGAATTTCACAAATAAGAATTCAAATAGCGCACCTTTAAAGACTATAAAGTCAATCGGCTTCGAAACGTATCTCGAGAATCCAACCATTGCGCACTTCTCAGCAACATCGGACATCACGTTCGCGCTGAGAGCTACTATTGGCACCCGGTCGACAACTTCATTTTCGTCTTCCCATCGCCGGAGTTCGGCGCAAGTGTGGAACCCATCTTTCCGTGGCATATGGAGGTCGCAAATAATCAAGTCATAGAATCCTAATCCTGATGAATATACTTTCTGTACGCATTCCTCGCCATCCGCGACAGTGTCAACAGTCAAGCCGCCCCGAGCAAGGAACTGGTGGAGGACCTTCTGATTGACAGGATTATCTTCGACAAGCAGTACACGATGACCCTTGCCTCCCACAGCCGCCTGCAGCTCACGGAATATACTCTTTCTCGTCGATGATTTCCTGCGGGATGCGGCTGCGCTCTGGTCCTTTGCACCGGACCTTTCGTCGAGCGTCGACTGAAATGAACCGGGAACGCCAGAACTGCTTCCGCGCGACGGATTAAAAACGGCAGCCATCCGCGACACCTTCAACGGTTTCGAAACGCAGAAAAATCGCGTTGCATACTCCTTCTCAATAATTTTGTAGTCCACCAGTGTGTTGTTTCGATTTGGATCTCCCGCAGTCATCGGCGGCGCACTATCTTTGTCGGCAAGAGCAGTCACATATGTCGATGAGTTGCTCTTCTCCGGGATAGTCGAGGAAGCGCCAGATGCATCCGCACGCAAGTTCTGCAAAATAGCCGTTTTCTGCATTGGCGTCGTGATGGCCACCACCTTAGTGTTGCCGTATACCTCAGTGTTGGAGAACACCTTAGCTGAAAGTGACACAATCTCGGTATAATCGGCTACGTTTATGACAACATGCGTAAACGGCTGTTGGTTATACGAGCCTGGAGGTCGCGATCCGAGTACAGAAATGAGATCACAGGCGGCTTCGTAATTCGTAACATGTGTTGTTTCTAGAATGGTGTCACTAGGTAGGGACTCCCGAATGTGATGGATGATCGCTTCAGTAGTGAAGGGATATTCACACACTATAGCCGCGAACACACGAGTCTTCTCATATGTAGCGTCCTCAGCAGACAGCGTGCTCTCAACTGGTGACAATGTCAACGCCTCCGGAGACAACTCTTCCTGTTTGTCGCGTTTGTGGGGATCTGACGGAATTCGGAATCGCATATTACGAGGATCTTTCGCCTTGAACTGAACATTCTTTAATCGCTCAGCGGCCGCAGCACTCGTGTTTGGAGTAATAGATCCAGGAGACAAAAGCCCAGGCGTCAACAGATTTGCCGAAGACAGCGGGTATTCACCAATCGGTGACGGCAGCGACAGCGGTGTTGATACATTACCCGTGTGTTGCAATGTTGAAGTGGTTGGTCGCAGCGAGATCGGTGAATGCTTGTCTACAGTCCCCACATGGTGCGCAGTGCTTTCCATTGAAGCAGATGATGACGACGAGTATCTGTGGGAGCCCAATCTAAGCCGCGGGCTTGACGACTGGCGGTCTTCGTCTGTCGGCAATCCGAACTCCGCGCTGAAGTAGAAAGTCGAACCCTTACCCTTCTCGCCTCGGCAGTTTATGGTGCCGCCGTGTAACTCGATAAGCTGGCGAGAGATGACAAGGCCAAGACCACTGCCGCCGTGCTTGCGAGTCATAGTACCATCTATCTGGCTAAATGGCTTAAACATAAGAACTTCGTCTTCCTTCGCAAACCCAGCGCCAGTGTCATGGCACTCGAAATGCAACATGATCGAGTTCTGATTTCGCTTCTGGACCGAACAGCGTGTGAAGACCTCGCCGCGGCTGGTGAACTTGATTGCGTTACCGATGATGTTTAGCAAAACTTGCCGGATTCGGATGCGGTCGCCGTTAACAAGAGGAGGAACATCCTCTTCAACGATATAGTTGAGCTCGAGATTTTTCGATATCGCAAGCGTGCTGAGCAAGTCGTTCGCGTCCTCAATCAGCCATCGGATATGGAACCACTCTTTATTGAGTCGCATCTTACCTGCCTCTGCCTTCGACAAGTCGAGAATATCATTGATGACAGATAGCAAAGCTTCCGAGCTGCTGGAAATAGTATGGCAATAATCTAACTGTTCCGCTGTCAAGGTCGTATCCATGAGGAAGTTGACCATACCGGAGATACCAATAAGAGGAGTTCTGATTTCGTGAGACATGTTCGACAAAAATCGAGCCTTGGACTCCATAGTTCGCTGGGCAGCATCCTTTGCCTCCTGAAGTTTCTCTTCAACTAACTTATGCTCGTTGATATCTGTACATGTTCCAAACCAGGCCAGATCAGATGACTGATCGTCGTCAGCGTCCGAGATGCCTGGAAGCCGTGTCCCGCCCTCTTTATTGAGCCCAGGAGCGGTAGAATGCGCTGATAGTAGTGGGCCCGCAGCGCAAACGCATCTGACAAGGTGCCATCTATACTGTCCCTCGGTGTTACGCAACCGAACTTCCGTGGAAAATTGACTTTCTTTGGACACATTCGGTAAAGCACACTTCGTCCTATCTTCCGGATGAACATTCGCCAAAAATCCAAATTTTCTTACTTCCTCAACTGATTGACCCGAGTACTGTAGCCATTGATTATTTGCATATGTGAGACCTCCGTTCTCCGTCGCAGTAAAAACAATCAGTGGACTAGACTCAGCCAAAGTGCGATATTTCCTTTCACTGGCAAGTTTCTCGCTTTGCTTGTACGACTCAAGCTCTGCCACGCGCTGATCGTGTATGTCCATATTCGTGCCAAACCAATGTACAATGGAACCCTTCGAATCCCGTAATGGAACAGCACGTACAGCGAAATATCGGTATGCTCCGTCGAATCGTCGAATCCGAAGCTGCAAACTTAGTGAATCGCCCTTTTTCAAGGCATTTCTCCACGCTCGATCGAATATAGGCTGATCGTCGGAGTAGAACCTACGCACTTGGGGCTGCCGGCAATATTCCTCCGCCGTCAGACCACTGTACGCCAGGGCACGGGCAGATACCCATGTAATCGCTCCTGTACCAGGCTCCGCAATATATAAATGGACCGGAATCGAGTCAATTATGGTGCGGAGTAGTCTCGGCGATGGAGGTAGCATCTGAGACAAGCCATCCGATTTCCGTCGAGATAGACGCTGCGGTTCCTGACTCGTCGGTGGGGTCGGTGCAGGTGAGGGAGATGCTGAAACCGATAAGATGGGCGACTTTGGTAGAGGTGATGTCGAACGGAGTGGGCCTGACCAATCATGTGATCGACCAGTTCGACCGGTCCGCTGGGGTCTATACTGGGTTTGCGGCCGAGGAACTGTCTCGGACGGTGCTCCGTCAGGTGTGACACCAGGCGATGCCCTAGTGCTACTTGCTATCGAGAAATATGCACCAGGAGTGCTTGCCGTTGAGCTCGACGGCACCGTAGGTGAAGACATCAGTGTACTGTTTACGCCACCCACATTTAACGCCGCACTTGTTGTCTCCCATGTTGGTGTAGAGGTAGTGGACGACCCTGCAGAATCGCTTAACTGATTTAAGTTGAAGTAGCTGCCACTACCTACTCCGCCAAAGCTGCTGGATCTGTGAGTCGTCACGCTAGACTTTCGAGAATGTCTGTGATGATGTTTGTCGTTATGATAACGGCTACCCTCACGATGATGACGGGTATGCAATTTCTTTGTCATTTCGATCTGATACCGAAGATTCGAGTGCGCTTCTGCGAGCGAGTACGAGGAAGCCATATGAGGTGCAAACGATGTTAGCGACTTCACCAAATTTATCGGGTACGGAATAACGTCCGACAATATCGAAATGATCGCGATCGGCACAATATGTCGTTTTCGAGTTCCAGATGTACGGACTGACCTCGATATCGAGGGATGGATTAAAGGAATGTGAATAACCGAATAGCTTGATTCGAGTCCGATAGCTCTAACCGGTGCATGCATATCTGCTAGTGGCGACGTTGAGGCGGTCTCTTCTGGTGATGCAAACGCATTGTCAACGCTTGGCATGATAGTACTAAAAAAGGGGTTCTCCTGATTATCTTTCGATATAGCTGGTGACGGTGCTGGGGAATGTGACCACGGTGACAGTATCGCCTGCTCGTAGTCTTCATATGGCAAATCCGACGACCGGGCATGTGGCATTAGGCTTCCACCCGCATCATCGAATGGATCCCGCAACTTTGGCTTCAGCGTTGTTTTTAGTCGGTCCTTCTTCTCTGTGAACGCATTCCGATGAGGAAGTGCAGGTCGTTCGACGGACAACCCTTCACCAGTGTTCGACTGCAGTGATCCCGACCGGCTGGGAGACAGAGCAGTGGAGTGACGGCGACCTCGCGGCTCGGTATCTGCTTTCCTGCCTTTCCGTTGAGTAGTCGTGTCCTGAAAGTTGCGATACTCTCGCTGTAAAAGAACAACTTTCCCCCGCTGAAGAACACGGCTGACACCTAGGCTGTCAATTAATGGATCAATATCCGATTCCAGTGATCGCAGGGTAGAGTAAATCCTCCCACTGAAGTGAGTGCTATCCCTATGCGTTCTTGATAAAAGTGGTCCTTCATTATCGCTGACCTCACCCGCAACAGAATCTGCAGATTGACGCTCTACAATGGTATTGCCTGACTCCTCTCGCTGTAACCCCCTCGTAGGTAATGTGGTCGGATCGACAGGGCCACTGCTGTAATCAGCGTCCACATCCTCGTCCGTGTCAGGCGACACAGGTTTGCCATGGCGGTCATATTCGTTTTCTGACTCGTCAAACATATCTTCCCAGTTGCTGTCATTGTCTTCCTCATCTTCCTGGATGGTATCGCGCTTCTTGCCGTCCGCCTCCCGCTCTATGCATTCAGCGACTTGGGACCCGCGATGATATTGTAGTCGTGACAACGCCCATGGTAATGCTTTTGATGTCCAGACGCCTTTTAGACCCCATGGAGTGTTCGCTATATCCGTAAGATCATTCGGGACAATCAGCGATACACGCTTCGCCATGTAAAATGACTCCAATATTTCGGCCAGATTGCGCCAGTATTCATCAATTCCTGGATCCGTATTCAATTTCAGTGCAAGATCATAGAGCTTTGGCGTCGGAATCTCGAGATCATCGTAGCTTGGATTAAACTCTGTTGGAACTGATGAGAATCCTGCCAACGGCGCGGCGTCCACTGCTTCTGAAGTCGCCGCAGACGGAACTTTAGCTGACGATGACGACTCTACCATGGCAACTGATGGTTTACGTTCAGGCGAGGCGCGCACTGTCGCTTCACGTGGCTTCACTGGACTCTGGTCATTCGAGGAAACCGTCGGTCTTTTGCTGTCAGGGGACTTCCGGTCCAAGTGTTGGTAACTGGACACTTGCGCAACATTGACAGCCTGTAAATTATTAGCATACATTCGAAGACTTCATAGTGTAAGTGGTAGCCTTAACGTCCGCTATCCGAACATAGGGAAACCAAACCATCGAATCAAGCCCAACAGAATAAAAGTAGAGACTGACCTCTCGTAAGTGTTCTATCGTCATTTGACTAGAGGCCAGATCCAGCTTCAGCGGCGAGTTTGCCGCGCGAGTTTGACTAGGCGACTGTGGCGCACTTGATGACTTTGGCGATGACTCTGGTGATGGTGCAAGTTTGGACGGCAAGTTTTCATCGGCCAACAGTGGCGGGTCCATGATATATGCCTTTGTAAGGCCCTTCGGGTCCCGTGGTCTTCGTTGTGCCAGAGTCGAGGACGCGATTTCTTCGACGACAGCTGTAGGCGACACGTCCTTGTACCCGGACAGTTTGCCGTGTATATCAGGCGAATCGTGGCTGCTGGTGTCTGACGATGTGGGCACTGTCGATGACGATATGGCAGAAGACGTAGAAGCTGACGAGTTATCAGACTGCATGGGCGGAGGCAGGTGCGCGTCTCCAGAATCTGTGTCTGGGCTCAATATATTGTCACCACACTCAGCCATAACGGCGACGGAAGGCCACCGGCGTTGGATCCAATAATCGTCGAGAAAACCCAAAGTAGGCCGAGCGCGGAAGTACGTGGAAGTTACTCCGACTAGCTGCTAGTATTAAAATACCACAATATACAGCTAGTCACTGGAAAGAAACGACGGTGTAAAGACTTCGGGAATAACGTCCGCCGTCAACAGTGTCGGCATGCGCACAACATCTGTGGCGATTGTAACTGGACAACTGGTGTATCTTGACTGTGAAATAGTGTGTATGGATGGTGATGCTGGATGCGAGCGAGAAGAGCGTTTCAAGCTGCGGGTATGATGGTGTAATATTAGCGGCGTTGTGTGAGTGTCAGTATGAGAACGCGGTGGGAGCGTCTTGGGGCAGGCCGTGTAAGCAACGTTCGCAGTTTTGTTACCAGAACAGTGCCGGGTAAATGGTTTCTTACATTGCGTCGTGACGTCACGGCCTCCCTGGAGTGCTAAAGCCTGACGTCATGATGGACCCTGGATCGTGAGAACAAGGTCTTGCGAAAAGGTTGCAAAAATTGCGTCCTGTCCTAGACGGCGTTGGACAAGACCGATTTAATGAGACCGGTTCGTATTCACTATATAAAACTATAATACAGTATTACAATTATTTACAAAATGAAACAAAACATTGAAGTACACATTTTATAGCCATAAGACGATGTCACAGAAACATAAGAAGCAAGAGTGGTCGAACGAATTGCCACCCCGCTCTCGGTATAGAAGAGCCTCTTATTCGACACCGACGAGGCCTGCACGCAGAGTAAAAACACGAGCTGTCAGTGCCATCTTTGGATATACGTCGCCATTTGCTTTCCACGATTGTGTGTCGCGGTACAGCAGTGACGATAGCAGTACGATGGCCACTGACTGGCGAAGCTTGTTGCTCCACTCGTCACGGGCCACCCATGGCAACGTCGAAACTGATATCCGCCTATGCTGCAAGACAACGGCCATTTCACTCTTCAGAGGCACGTATATCTTTTTGACGGTGGACGAATCAGCTTCCCAGAGAGCACTGGCCTCTGGGTCCGAAATCTAGTTTCAGTCGTATTCCTCGTCGTCAATCAATAATCCTGCATCTGACAGCAGTAGCTTTGTCGGTTAGTGTGGGTTTGTTGGTAGAAACTAGAAGAGGACAGGTTATTTCACCAAGGCAGGATTTATAATTTCAGCAATTAGGGAGGGGTTCAGGGGTTCAGGAGACAGGAGCCATTCCTGGAACTGCGATTGAAGCAATGAATCTGGGTTTTGGTTTAACAACGACCGTTGATACTAGCAGTGCCCACCTGTATATGTGAATGGCATATTTCTAATTTTCCGGGTTTTCAGTAATTCCGTAACCGGTCCAGCCAGGCCCTCACCGATGCCAGACCGGACCCAGTTTAAGGGCTCGGGGCTCGGCCTTAACGGACGGTCGTCAAGTTATCGCCGGCCCCTAGCCCTAGCAGGGCACCTTGTGCGGATCCGTATGATATTGGAAAGACAACCTCTGACGTTGCTCTTGCGATTACTCTACTCTGTAGGCAGATTCTGTCTTTATTTACTCATTTCACTGTAGTAGAGAGCGAGCAGGCGGTAGAAATAGCTCTGACTATGGCAGGCAGTTCCTGGTAATAACTTGTAGTCTGGCCCAATTTAGCTTTTTTTGGCAAACAGGTATGATGTATATATGATCTACTGCCATGAACAACCAAATCATCACAACATCTTCAAACGCCAGATGGCTCACTTTCACTGGCCGTTGCAACACTCAGTCACTCACTAATGTAGGTAACACTACAAATCGGCCGAGAACTTTTGACCCACATCCTCCTCGCTCACCCAATTAACGTTTGCAAATATATGCGATCGCCACCCATGACAACTTGGTTCTCGATCTCATCGTAGCAATATGAGTGGTAGAGTGTTTGGTGCACCAATAGACAATTGCAGTTGAAGGTAGGTGTTTTGGCCCCGGTCGGCGCATCACATGTCAAGGTGTTGTCGTGGAGTAGACTACGGCTCTCTATAAATATCCTTCGAACTATGCACATTGTATGCTTCACTGCCGAAGGATTAGTTCAAGCCGTCTATCACCGTTTGACTAAAACAGTTCCTGCAGTTCCACTTGACCGAAGCAGCTCTCGTGCCTCTCGCTGTTCTCGTTCCTCGCGAGCTTCCTGCTCCCTAATGAGGCGTTGCATTTCGTTGTAGTCGTTGTTTGATTTGAGCTTCGTGACTGTTTCCCTTCTTCCACGGCGATGCAGACCTGGAAGTGATTCACGATCCCCATCTCTGGGCTCTCTATGTGATATGTCTCTCTCCAAGCCTTGAGTTCGTCTGTCTAAATCATTCGTCCGATCGTTCTGCCGTATCCGCTTACTCTGGCCGGCGTAGTAGGCACTGCTGCCCCGTTCAATCGTACGCCATGGCTCGTTGAGTGCTTCGTTCCGTCGCTTCAGATCCACTTCCGCCTTTCTACTCAAGTAATTTTGCATTCCGGTTAGCGGATCCAGAGATGCCTTGCTCTTTGTACTAAATTGCAGTTGTCGCTCTCGCTCTTTCTCGGATTGTACCCGCTCTTTCGTGGATTGCATGTCCAATGTCGCGTACCACGGCGCCAACTCCTCAGCTGGTTTATCTAACCGCATGTTGCGTAAAGTCTGCGGTTGCAGTTCTTTCTTTTGCCGACCGCTGTTAGGATCAGTCCCTTCCGATTCAGCCTGGACTTATACGTTAGCAAACATATCTGCATGAAATAAGCACCTAAACTGACCCTCTCCAACTCTTCAAAGAAATTTATGTGACCGCCTTTTCTAAATGCCGTTTCAGAGCTTGTTCTCCTCTCTGCAAGTTTCAAGGTCGCTCTCGCAGCGGCCAGCTCATCGTCAATATTACGTGCGCGATTTCGCCCCCCTGCCGACGTAGCAGCAATAGCTCTGTCGATTGCCTTATCCGTATCCGTTGCTTCCTGTCTCTTCTCTTCACTGCTATTCTCCTTCGAATTATCAATAGCCTCTCCGCGTTGGCGACGTCTTAATATCTCGATCCTTTGCTCGCGATCGCGATGTCGTAGCAGCTCATCTTCCTGCTCCTCCTTTGCACGAGCAGCCGCTTCGTCGCGCTTCACGCGTTCGATATTCGCGCTGTTGTAGACATGGTATGATTTGTGGTGTAGTAACTTAATCGGCATGGCTGCGGGGTTGCGAGGATGACGACTGTGAGGGCAGCTCGATAGAAGTTCAGTGGGGTGCGATGAAAGTTGGTAACGCTGTGCGGCGGGCATCTCAACCGACAAAATATACAGTATCGGATAAAAAGCCGCCAAACTCCACACACAATAAACCCCTCTGGCTTGGCTCATTTACTGTTTTGACAAGCCAAAATGCGTCAGGAATGAGCGGATCTTCTACTCCATCGCACAACTCAGTCACAGATTTAAGATCTTTCCCGGAAAAGATCAGAGAGGAAATCCGGCGCTGGGGACCGAAGCATTTGTCGGCCCTTCCCAAGTCAATTTCCAGTCTGCACGCCGAGGCAGCACGTTCACCACCATCTATAGTTTCATCACCTACGTCACAAACTGACCAAGATAAGGTGATCATATCACGGATTAGGACGGCGATAATAGCACTGCGTGGACTATGTCAGACGAAGATCAACGCTTATCCATTTTCTTCAGTGCCTCTACCGTTTCTGCATCTACACACTCATTCCTGGATTCTTTCCGCATTATTACGCATATGTACGTCGACGCACGATGATACAAATGTTAAGGATAGCTGCAGGTGGTCGGACTATATGGTCACCATCCCCTTGGATGCCATTATATTCGACATTGACACGGCATTTATTATTGGAGGTTCGAGCGTCCCGCTCCGACTTCGCAGACTTGTGAATGAATTTCTAGAAGCATTGTACACTGCCGAAGAAGAATCCGATGTCGACTCATCTGACGATAATTCTACGCACCAACTTCTCGTCTCCAGCATCAAAAGATTCAGTTGCTTTTGTCCACCACAATACAAGCAGTTGATCGACTCGACGTATTGTCCATCCCTCCATGCCACGATCCCAACTCTCGCATCTCCGACGATAACATCATTTGATGCATACATGGACCAAAGCTCACCGCGACATACATCTCTGCAACCACTTCATCTCACAGGCTTAGCGGCCGATTGGCCAGCGTTTAAGAAGTGGAATTCCCCCTCTTATTTGCTTTCAGTTACTAACAACGGTCGCCGCGTTGTACCAGTCGAAATAGGTACAAGCTACGTCTCCGATTGCTGGACACAAGGATTTCGCAAATTTGGATTGTTGCTCCTTGACTGGCTTCAGCATGAATCCAAGCCAGACAGCTCGAGTCCGACAGTGTACCTCGCACAGCATGACCTTCTGCTGCAAGTTGATCCGCTGCGGGCAGATGTTCTGATACCAGATTTAATTCACTCGGCGACATTTGCACGAAGAGACACGAGTAGTGCTCCAAAAATGACGTTGTTAAATGCTTGGGTTGGTCCTGCTGGTACGATTTCCCCGCTGCACACAGATCCGCACGATAATATTCTGGTACAAGTTGTGGGATACAAATATGTCCGATTGTACCCGGCTGCTACGTCAAAAGCAAAGATGTATCCCCGAGGAATTGAGAACGAGATCGGAATTGACGTGGACATGGGAAATACCAGTGAAGTTGAACTCGAACGTGGATGCTTCGGAGCTATATTTGGAGACGCCGACGTGCTACGTTTGGCAACTTCCGTCAGTGATATAAAAGGCAAGCATAATGAGAACGAAGAGAATGAAATTGACGGCGATAAACTCTCCCTTCTTCGGGAGAGAATGCTTGACAAGAAGAAGTATCGGGATCAGTACGAAGAATTTGGGTGGGATGGAGGATTTGTGGACTGTATCCTGGAGCCTGGTGACGGTGTGTTCATTCCAGTAAGTTTGGCTATACGTGCACTCTCGTCCTTGGAATCATAACTAATTGATACAGACAGGTTGGTGGCACTACGTTAAGAGCCTTTCGCCGAGCTTTAGTGTTAGCTTTTGGTTCTAGATTTGACTAATATACCTGAGGTCTATTCCTTTACCTTCTATCTGTTCGTCACAGCAGAAATTTCTGTCATGCACATTTGCAAATGGGCTGTACGCGTAAGTGACAGGGGGATGTTATTCCCCGAATTAAAAATAAAATTATTACTGCGGACTGTTTAAGCTTCGCGCTAAAAGGAGCGATAAACAAAGGTTACCTGCATGGAGAATTAAACTGCGAGTACATATCATATAGCCGACATATCACGACATGAACCACCAAGAAAAGACTAAAATTCATTATTATGCTCGACAGTTCATATCACCGAATTAGACTAGGCAAGGACGCAAACTGTTCCTGCAAAATTAGGGGACTAATGGTTAATTCGCAATCAAGTTTTGCTCACATTGATCTAAGCCCGTAATGACAAAGGGCGTGCGTTGCGCATGGTCCTAGCTGCCAACTAACAAGCCATGTTTATAATAACAAGCCATGTTTATAAATTACAGTCAAAACCTCGCTATAACGATACCCGATATAACTAGCGTAAAACTTAATTCTAAAAATGGGTGAAAAATCAGTTCGTT
Organism: Lipomyces tetrasporus; assembly: GCF_029532465.1. NCBI lineage: Eukaryota > Fungi > Ascomycota > Lipomycetes > Lipomycetales > Lipomycetaceae > Lipomyces > Lipomyces tetrasporus. The sequence goes on from NW_026611602.1 coordinate 602,714, forward strand.
ATAACGATTGCCTTCCTAAACAAGTTTAGCACCTCGGTATTACGCTCAAATATTGATGCCCAGATTACATCGACTTAACGAGGTTTGACTGTAATGCTGTATTTCATTAGAGCTTGACTTGGCTTCCCCATAAGTAGCACCAAGGGATGAGCTATTAACTTTTGATTCTGACGTCGAACTTTGCCGAAAAAGCATGTAAGTTTTAATGTACCCTTGACACTTGATAAGGGTTCAGAACCCTCATCCCCATTCACTGTCCATTTTGACAGTTGGCAACGGAGTTCACCACTGAACTACGATTTGCCTTACCACTTTGGAACGAGAAATAGCAATTTATATGTGCCGACAGTCGCGAGACCGCAAGACTTGAATATCTTCAGTACGCTCAAGGTTAATTTGCGATATCCGTTAAATTGCGATATCCGGGACTGAGACAAGAACAGTCATCCTTCGTCATTGATGCGGGACTGAATCATACCGAGGGCCGAACAGCATAGGCGATAGATGCTATTGAATATGAATGCATTTATCGAAATATAGCGAAATGGCCAGCATATCAACATTTTGGAATTCAATATTTGTATGTACCATTTCTGTCGATACGTTCTATTCTCCCGGTTCGAAATGCCGGAGGCGTACGGCTTGCATCTAACTAGAGTAGACAACGATACTATTTCTGTTTTGCGCAATAACATTAATTTTTGCATATAAATGGGCCTTACAACCCATTCTTATGAGATACAACATAGACATCCCCTTACATGACATCTCAGCCTACCTGCAATCCCTCAACTCCAATTCTCCGTCAGCTAGATCCGGAGACATCGCGCTCGCGGGTCCAGATGAGCTCGAGGCGGGAGTAGGGGTTTCGAATTTGGGTCGTGGGCGGGACGTCGTTGAGACGCGAGGGCATATGGACTGGGAGCAACGGACGAGGTATCAGGATGTCTTGGACACAGAGGACGATGACGGGGACGAGTTTTTTGACGCTGCGAGTATCGCAGGGAGCATCGGCACGAATGGGCCAGTGCAAAGTCGGCCGGCTGGGACAGCACAGCAGGGACGGTGAGAAGACGTAGATGATGTAACACGGCATTACAGCATTTGGTGGCGATAATTTGGTTAACTTGGCGTTTGATTTTTTACTGTCCTTTTTGCTCTGTGTATGGATGTGATCGGTTCATTGAATACAATATGTGATCTCTGAGTACGGGTGTCGATGTACATATACAGGTTCAAAAAAGCGTACATAATGGTACGAGAACAACTAAGCTAGAAGTACATAATCACACTAACAGACTACATTAACACTGCATCAACGAGCCTATCTTATTGGAACTCCGATGAATTAAGAAAATCCCGATACCTACCTGTCTAGATTCCGACCAATCCCACTTCTGGTATACTAACCACGCTTAGTGGATTTTTAAGTTCTTCTGGTGCTGTTCTTCCCATGTCTTGTCTAATTTATTCAGAAACAAACGCACCCAGTGTGCGCATGTATTAGTCGTAACTTCGGAGTATAACTTCTCATATCGTTCTTCGCGCTCTTCTTCAGGCATCGACAGAGCTTTGTGGAATGCTTCGCCTACCTCAACACGATCCCAGGGGTTAACCAACAAACATTTGTCACCTAGTACGGCGGCACTGCCGGTAAATTCTGATAGAATAAGAGGTCCCTTAGAAGTTTCGCGCTGGCAAAATATGTATTCATGGCACGTCAAGTTCATACCTTCTCGAAGCGACGTGACGACGAAAACATCGGCCTCGTAAAGAAGAGCAAGGTACTGCTCGAACGCTATATCTTGATGCAAGAAGACAACTGGCGGCTCAGAAACAACGTGTGTAGAGGAGTTGATACGGGTGACGATGTCGGAAACTTCTGATTCGAGATCTTGGGAGGCGATGTTGGTAAGGCATACTTGAATGAATATAGCCTTGTCCTTGTATTCAGGGTAGCTCTTCAAGAAACGTTCATACCCTAGCATTTTATGTCGTACACCCTAAGACAGGTTAGATCCTCGCATGTGGCATGCCTAACATAGTACTTACTCTGAACTGGTCGAGTTTATCTCGCCCAACGATCATCTTCTTGTCTGGCCACCGCTCCCTCAGCATCTGTCTCCACCTCTTCACGTCTGGATCCTCGCTAGCAAGTCTCAAAGACACGGGATCAATCCCAATTGCCATGTCGACAACGGCAACCCTACGGCCGTCGTAATCAATAGTGTCATCTCGGTTGGGGGCTATCCCTAGAACGACCTGAACCGTCTGTCGGAAATGTCTAGCATACTCCCTACTTTGGAAACCAATGACGTCAGCTCCAAGCATTCCTCTAAGCAGCAGCTTTCTCGTGGGAAGGCATCTGTAAACCTCGCTTGACGGGAAGGCAATGTGTAAAAAGAAGCCAATTTTGGCGTCTGGAATCTTCTCCCTCACTAGACCGGGAACCAAAAGTAGATGGTAGTCGTGTACCCAGATAGTGTCACCGGGAGTGTAATTAGCCACGACGACATCAGCAAAAGCGGTGTTCAAAGCGTGATAATGCACCCATGAATGATCCTCATATGCCTTCGATTTTGGATGATCGGGAATTTGGTAGTGGAAGGTTGGCCACAAAATGTCTTTGCAGTAATGAGTATAATGACCCTCAAGAGTCGAATCGCTTACAAAGACGGGCGCGTCTTGATATTCTGCGAGAAGCACACGCTCAATTGCCTTCTTAGTGTCTCCTTCAAGAGCATCCGTGGGCATACCCAGCGTTCCGATCCAGCGCTTCTTTGAGAACGTCCCTTCAGCCTCGGCACGCATGATAGCATTGCGAAGACCGCCATTACCCTTGTGGTACTTGACCACCGACCACGGTGCACTTTTGAAGACCGTCGCGGCGTCCAATTGCGTTGGCTTCCTAAGTTCCTGTACTTTCTTTGGCGCAACACGAAGAGAAGGAACATTCGGGATTGATTTACTGCGTGGTGTAACTAGGTGCTTCGCAGGCGGAGGCGAACTTGCGCGGGATCTCGGATGCGTCACAATCGCGGGCGTAAGTAGAGCATTGCTCATCGACGAGGACGTTGGCGAGGAAATTGCCGAAGAATCCTCGGAAATAGTGTGCTCCGGAATGTTGGTGATGGTAAGATTACTTATACCATTGGACAGATTGCTGCTACTTGTCGAGACTTGTGAATTTTTTCCCGCTGAAGCAGCTGCGGCGGCTTTGGCAGCTTTCTTGAGTGATCGGGCATAGATCGACCTGAAGTTGCGCTCGAACTCAATCGATGTCGCAGAATTGGAGCCAGGAATACCGGACACGGAGTCGAGGTTCGGTGCGCTATGGGATGCAACCGACGGAGGCGTGGACAGTTTGAAGAAGAAGTCCTCGACGTCCGCTGTTAACGGCGGAGAGGCGGGCGGAGTGTTGTGTGTGGAAGTGACCCGTGACGCAAGAGACCGAATGAAATTCGGAATCGGAGTGGGTACCGCGGATGATGCCACGGACGAGTTCGCTAGTAGCTGGGTCGTTGACCCTGTCGGAGCTTGAGCAGGAGCATCATAAGGTTGCGATGCCGTTGACGGAGATCTCGAGAGGATGGGCACGGACAAGACCTTCTCGACAAGGCTCGGATCATCGAGATTGAAGTGAATTGTATGCGGAAGATAACTTGCATTCCGCTGTTAGCAGAGTTTGCAGATCAGCGGGAGGAGGACTTACAGAGAAACAACTAGCAGGGACATGTTGGAACTTGTAGAGACACGCGGTTCTCAAAAACTTTGCAAAACCCAACACCAGAGTGGCAGCCAGCTTGCGATGTGAGCGGACTAAGAGCAGCGAAGACGGGAAGCGGGGAGGGGGGGGGGATATGCACAAAGAGACCAGGTCGGCAGCAGGAAGTATATAGAGCAGGCGCGTTACCGCCACGAGGATACGCGTGGATCGGCCGAGGGCTATGACGATGCGGCGACCAGACGTTCTGATTTTCGTCCCGACCATATTATTGAGGTTCCACCCTAACCCACAGAACTGAAGCTAAACTGCCCGGCGACTTTAGATGTGTCTCTCCCACCAAGGCGCCACGCAACCCTGACATTACTATATTTGTTCTCGCAGAATTAACCGACTGTAATGTAGTTTTTTACATATAGGCATATTGAAGTTTAAGAGTCGTGCACGGTAGGTGGAAGAGGACACCTGTCGTTGCTCGAACCTGCCGTCGTTTTTGGGTTAGGTGGACCCCTAGCTACGTAAAGAGGTGCAGTTCCAGTTTTTGGGTCGGAATCACGTATTCGGAACCACAACATGCATGCAGTTGCCAGCAGCATGTCGACAGCTGCTCACATCTCACGATATTTTATATGGGCGGCGCATGCCAACTGATTCTTTTCTTATCTCGAGCACGAACTGTCTGACTCTATGCTGGCAGTCCCTGCAGAGGAGGCTGCGTTAACTCAAGAGATTATTACTTTGGAAGATTCAACCCTGCGCGTGCGCTTAACTTATGCGTCTATTCGTCAGGTAATATGTACTTCGAACGCCACGATGCTGTCGACATAATCGTGACAGACGGGCTGTGTAGATGGAATTGTCGCCCCCTAAGTCGAAGGTGCCGCTACCTTCACAGTAACATTCTGTCAATAATCACGATCGCGCCATGTTGCCCCATTCTTCTTCGGGTATTATATCCAGCAGGCTGTAGGCTATTACTACTCGACATTTACCACAGATATACCATCTACAACAACGCACCGAACCTGACGGATTTCGAATAGTAAATTGTAAGCTCATTCATACATCTGGCACGAAGTGGAAATCCACCAAGTGGTATTGGATTTACGCCCTGCCGTAATTTTCCGCCAACGTGCCGGACTTTTTCGCTCTGGGAATCCGCAGTGAGAACTACAGTCTCATGACTTGGCCTCATTAGAGCCACTCAGAATACCAACTGCTCAATTTCCTACAAAATCAGGAAAAATTAAACGATATGCAACAAACTAGAGTCGGCATTCGACTATATACTAGTGATGGACACTTGTTCCGAACCTTGCCCCATCCCCCAACAGTCATTTCCTGCCTGAAACTCGTGAGCCGCACTAAAGATAGCGGGGTTGTTCAGCCCGTACATATGGCATTCGGGCATCCTTACGCAGCTAAAAGCGCGGCTAGATCTTAATTTGACTGGTTATATCTCTGAGTATCAATATCAGAGCCCCCAACGCACATGGGATTGATAGCAAGCAAGCAACCTATTATTAATTTCCTATATTTCAATATCAAACCTCCCTCGCAATTTCTTTATCTCACAATAAGAGAGCGGTATCAAACACTATATTTTCGTTTCATTGACTATTCCCAAACTGAACGGAATATCCATAAAGCACAACTAGAACACTTTATTCTGTCGACACTATTAACCCGATTAACACATAATATGTGCCTGTGGATCATCACGGTTATCAAGTTGTAGCATGGGCTGCCAATCCCTGACAAACAACAATGATTCGAGACACTCGGCGTCTGAACAATCGACACCCATTTGCTGCTAGGGATCAAGTCTGCTCCCTAGCGTATTACAAGTCCGAGAAAAATCGGCATCCGAGGTAGAACTGTATAAAACCACACAAGCGGCAACAAGGCACGCAAGCTATCCAGCCGGAACGTCGATCTCCTCATCAAACTGCTCCTGCCCTCGCGGCGACGCGCTGGACAGTCGAGCCAGGAATTCTTCGGTAAGCGAGAACTGCTTGGTAGTCGTGTTATACTGAAACCACCGTCCGCTCTTATCTCGTTAGTTACGTCGGCATATTCCGATTGCAACCACACTTACCATCGCGAGACGGAATCCGAGCCACAATATTCGATCAACCCGCGTCATATCATCAGCCTGTTGCTCTCCGGCACTCGACGACGGGCCAACATATCCATTGTTACGCGCCTTCTGCAGTTCATCGTAGTCAAACTCCTGTTCAAAGTAATCCCCGGTCTGTTCTGTCCCTTCGGTATTCCATGGAAAATGACTCGCCCATTCCAGCCCTTGAATAGCCCAATCTTCACACAACGGCTTCAAACTTGGGAAATATGTCCGTTCAAACACCGCATCCGCATCCGCGATGTACGTCATTGTCTTGAGAAAATGGAGAAGCTCTTGCCACGGAAATGCAGCCACGAGTTCTCCCGCATCAGCATTCACAAGAAATAGCTCAGTCGCGGCATACTTGAAGTCTTTGATATAGTCTAGAAACACCATCCAGGCAAAAATATGAGGATAATGTTCAGCTGATCCAACTGTAAGAGCTAGTTTCAGCGTGGAGAAGGCTATATGCTTGGCCTGTGACAAAGCTGCAGAGCCAGCTTTGTATTTGTCGGACCGGACATAGATGCCCAAAGTCATTGCTGGAGGCGAAGTGCTACCTGTCGCCAGAGTGCCAGACGAGGACGACGACGAAAGCTCAGGCGTCATCGTAGTGTCTGAAGTCGAATCAACCGCCAGTTCTGCAAACGAAGTCAGCAAGTCGTCGGTCTGCGTAGGGTTTGTGGATGACGTAGACGTAGATATCGACAAAGAAGACGAGGCGACAGTGCAACTCGATGACATCGAAGATGTTAGAGAACTGGTGAAATCGGCTGGAGGTACACTGGTCTTGGCATGACTCGCCGAGCTGTCTGAAACAGAGGGCTTCCGAGAAAATCTGATGAGCTGCCTAAGCAAGTTTTCTTTGGCGCCATACTGGTACAAGCAAGCGACGTTGGCAATCGCATATTTAATACCGTCCACACTCCATGCGGCAGGTCGATTAACAAGACGTAAAAAGTCGTCACATGTCTTAGGCAGCTCGTCGAGCTGAATACGAGTGAATTGTATGCCATGAGCTCTAGCAAACGCCAATTGCGCCTTATTCGCGTCCTTCGAATACGAATCAAAAGCAGCGCCAAACAGAGGAAGCATCGACTCGCGAGTAAGGGTGAAAGGCGCCCAGGCCATTAAACTGTGCTCAATAAGTATATGCTTCCCTCGTATAGTACGTGTGCATACCTCTTGCAATTATAATAGAGCTGATCCAACAGCATAGGCTCCGAACAAACCGCCAGGTGATGGTACAGTCGGCCAACTCCAGGAGCCAAGTATGAACACTGAACATACCAAGCAATCGCATCTTCCTGCCATATCTTGCGATCCTCCGAGTTTGTCTCAATGGCCATTCGACATCTCGCCAGGTCCCCAAGGCATTCCACCCAAGTCACCTCCTCTATTGGAATAAATTCATAAAGGCGGGTAAGGATCTTGTAGGTATAGTAAATAAAGGAAACAAGTAAGTCGAAAGAATTGGGCAAAAATGCACGAAGAAGTTCGATCAGTTTCGAAATACCATTTTTCCACAGTCGCGATGGGATCTTGTACTTCTTTGGCAAATTTTGAATAGCTGGCGTCGCGTTTACCATATGGCAGTCAAATAAAAACTCCTCGTACTCCTCAATAAGACGCTCATGAAGCCGAACAAGATCCCACCACAGTGACTCGTCAAACTCCAGCTGGTGATTCCAGGCATACGCCTCCTGATTCGCATCAATCTCGATACATTGTCCCTCAAGATACACTATTTTCCCATAAACTGATCGAACCTTCTGCTCGACCTCTTCTCGTGTATCTCTCCGATACTCTGGCTGAGGGACAATTTTAGACCACGTCGACTTGCTTGCGCTCTCTGAGTTCGGATTCTTCAGCAACATGATCTTTCCTGACTCGCGCGTTTGCGAGGCAGGCGCAGTAGTTGGTGCTGGTTCAGCATGCCAGTTAGATTCGTTATGTGCGCCACGGTGTCTGCCAATCCGGTCTCGACCTCGCCGTCTTCCACCACCTCCCGCATTATTTGGCAATCCCTTCTTACCAGTCTCAGCTAATTCGTCAACCTCTGAATCAGGATTATACAACTTCCCTCCGAAGCGGCGGTTAATCTCATGTGGTCCACTTTGGGAGCCGTCGTTTGCTTTACTGGTGGTCGCGTTTCCTTCGCGGATATTCCCTTCGCGGTCGCTATCACCTCGACGTCTATTTCGACGATCCCGGTCGCGATTTCTGCCCCGACCTCCGCCAGCACCAATTTTTCCCAAGTTATTACCGGATTCCTCCTTGTTCTGCTGAAGCTGAGTCTGCGCCTGAGGCTTGGTGATCGCCGGTATTGGATCTGTTTTCGGGTCATAGAGTTGCTTTGTACTAGATGGTAATTCGCCACTAGACATTATTCCATGTGCTGAGGATTGACCATTGATCGTAGCAAGTGTGGAGCCACTAGCAGTCATATTAGGGTGAATCTCGCCGCTCTCGTCAAGAGCCTGAATCGGTAACGATCGGTCATAGTCCGGATCCCTTTGCTCTTGCTGCCCAAATCCTGAGCCTGTTTGTTGATAAGTCCGCCGTTTCCGGCGGCGTGATCCAGTTGGTTGCGTATTATTTGCGTTCCCGCTTGAAGTAGTGTTCGCTTGACCGAAGGAAGCGTTGTATGGTACGGTAGCCCTAGCATTTGGAAAAACGTAGTACTGGCCTGTACTATTATGCGCCCCTCCAAATGTCACTCTAATTGTACCGGGCCGCGGAGGTCCATCGTCCGCAGCACCATGCTGCTCCTGCTGTTGTCGTTGCTGTTGCATCGTATAAACGGTGTTCAAACTACAGCAAACGCGAATTCAACCATCTGCAAGTAATTTCAATTATACTCCTATAGTCTAGTAATTGTTAAGATGGCGTCTGGCGGAGCCGAGGCGGTTATGCAGCTGGCGAAATTCTGTACTTAAGGCGCAGAGTGCCGTCAAGTAAATGACCTAAATTCCACCGAAAGCGCAGTAGCGCTAAATATTCTGCATAAACTCTTCCGTCATCGGATAATTTCGAACGAGAAAGTGTACGTGTTATCCTAGAAGGGGACTTGAAATGATTATTCAAGTGTAGTTTGAGTCTGAACCAACGCTGCCGCGATGAGCAGTCCGGCGGTTGGCGATGGTCTCCGTAACCTTGGTCACAGAATCCCACGAGTCGCCGGCTTACAGGTCATCTTGAGCCGCGCTCAGCCACATGCCTGTCGAGCCACGGACTCCTTGTTACAGACGACGTGGCGGTGTTGACACGTCTTGCTTGAACAACTGTGTGCTTCTACACAATTGATGTTAAATGCATGTCGACTATCTGGCATTTACATAGCTACATCAGCAATAATTGTCACGGGTTTGCACAGCACTTTAATCTTTTGCGAGAGAATTAATTGACAGCCGCTTGGGGTAAAACCGCGCTTAGACGGACTTGTCCCTAACATCTACCGTCATGATCTGCTCCACGACTATCGTGCGTGTAAGAGATAGTAAGTACTATGCTACGCTAAGTTAACCTGTCTGCTCGTCATTGTGTCGCAATGCGTCATATGTGATGTAGAGCATACTATCGAGACAAGCGCCGTTTATCTGACTATGCGGGTTACCTGTTCTTGGACAATACTTATACCGTTTACTTTCTGTAGAACTTCCCCTCGCTGCGTCGACAGATGATTCGCAAGTATGTTCTATAATTTCGAAGAATCACTTCTGTTGGCCAGTATCTCTGACACAGACTAGGATCAAAGTGATTTGGCAAAGTATACCACAGAAGAAAAGGAGATTATCCGCAAACTGAGCGAGACATCTGAACCTCGGGCGTCAATTGAATCTGGTCCTTACAATCACCAGTACGTGCTAGCTCGCATCTCAATTGCGCACTTGGAATTGTACTGAGTTATATAGCTACCTTATTGCGAATGGCCTCATTTATATAACAATCTGCGAGAAATCTTATCCTCGCAAACTTGCTTTCACATACTTAGATGAGCTTGACAGAGAATTCATCAATTCATACGGACATAGAATCGACCAGCCTGATCTGAGACCATTTGCTTTTATAAACTTTGGTGAGCATTTATTGACTGAGTTAATCGACGGTTTAAGGGGAACTAATATTAACCCGTTTACTTCAGACAACTTTATTCAGAAAACCAAGCGTGTTTATGAGGACACTCGGACTTCGGTCAATCTTGACAAGCTCAATTCGGAACTACAGGACGTGACTCGCGTTATGACCAAGAATATTGAAGACCTTCTTTACAGAGGCGACAGCCTCGATCGGATGACCAACCTTTCTTCGTCTCTACGGGCGGAATCATCCAAATACCGAAAGGCGGCGAAACAGATAAATTTCGATGCTATGATAAGACAGTATGCGCCAGTAGTTGGAGCGTCACTCATTTTCGTGTTTCTTGTGTATTGGATATTTTTGAGATAAGCGTCAAACTGAACTATGCATGATAGTATTACTGTCTTAGGGCGGGAGCACGAGGTATGAGTGCGGTTCGTTACTGATTACTATGATACAAACCGCGGAAGGTTACAACGGAGCTTGTATGAATTATCACATTAAATATGGGACATTTGCTCAAATCGTGTTCCTGCACGCCGTGGCGGATTGATACTGCTACGGTTGACCAGTCTAACTTAGCTCGGAAGTGCTCAAGAGATATCGCATGTTACATCTCGATGACGCTCGCTGTGCCCAACGCAGCATGGACAGACTATTGAAGCAGTGACATAGACGGTACGAAGCGAACGCATCCCGTGACCGAGCTAACCTTAAGCGATTATACGGAAGAGCAGCGTTATTCGTTAAAATGGATCCTCGTAGGGGTCCTCTTCGTCGTAATCGTCTTCCTTCTCAAATTCATACACAATTGCTCCTCCGACGGCCGCTCCAGCCACGTCAGCCTGCTGTGCTTTCAAATATGGCAGGTCAACTTTATCCCTCGCAACCCTCTGTTTCTCAGTAGTGCCGAGATTGAATGTCGTGAGGTCCTTGAGCAATGCGTCATTGACTTGAGTGGATCCACTCGATTCGTCTGCTGTTGTAGACTGCTGAATGAAGGCAAGAGTATGGGTAGCAAAATCAAATCTAAAAATTCCCTGTACAGCTCGACCTGACTTCCTTCTATGCAAAAACTCTAGTCTGCATTGCCTAGAATTCGATCCCAGTGGAAGTAAGAACGTATTACATGCCTCGTCAACTTCATCGATTTTAACTTCTGGCATAGGAAGCACTTTGATGATGGTCGTGGCAAGATAAAGAAGCTGAGTAGTTGCAGATGGAGCGTATGACTGTGTCGGCAGGGATGAGTGTTCTGATAACGGGAGATGTGATATGGCAACTAACGTTGATGAGGGTCGAATTAGCGGAGTAATGAATGAGACGAGATCCACAGCAGGGATATCTGCGAGCGAATCCACGAGTATTAATGATCCTGTGCTTTCGCAATTAATAGATATTTAATCTCGAGAATAATGTTCTACTGACTCTGGTCACCCGGAAGTAAGCAATTCACTTTGTCATGAATTGCCCTACTCGATAGACGATTGCACGGAATATAAAGCAAGCTCGTGCACCCAATCCAGTCAAGCGATCCGCTAGGGGTCTCGAACGACAAAAAGATGATCTGGACCCCAGGCACTTCTGTATTTCTGTGAATAAATTCTAATAAGAAATATTTCGCTGTCTGCCTTGGCGTGTCCTGGAGAAGAACAAGTGGGGACACATCTTTTGCGGTAAGTAACCGATTCAGCAATAGAGATGTATGCTGCATAGTGGACAATGGAATATAAAGTCTGTAGCTCAGTTTCTATGTTCGATCACACACGCTTGATTTATCTAGCGAATAGGCGTATGGCGCTCATATGCAATTCTCTGAATATTCTTCGAACGATGCGATGGGCCCTGCTGCGCGGCTCATGCAGGTGGGTTTTGGCACTTTCCGAGTACCCAATTTACTGTAACAACCTCTGGAAAAAAAATTTCCCACACTAGTCACGACCTCTCTCTTTCCGGCCGGCCCAGTCGTACGCACATATTAGGACTCATGCCGCGTCCGGCGCTCACGGTCACCGCAGCGTGGACTTCCTGCTCCCCTTTGCGACAGCTAAATCGCTGTCAAGGGACGATTTTCTGTCGAGGTGGTATCTCCCGACGTACTCTGACGACCTCTATCAATGTTCCACAGAATCTGACCGAAAAAATTGTTCAGAAGTACAGTGTAGGGCTACCGAAGGGAAAATATGTTCGGGCAGGCGATTTCGTTACGATCAAGCCTCAGCATTGTATGACTCACGACAACTCGTGGCCCGTGGCAATGAAATTCCACGGTCTAGGGGCTACTAAGGTCCATGACGATCGTCAAGTGGTGTTGACGCTCGACCACGATGTTCAGAACAAGTCACCTAAGAATCTCGAAAAGTATGCAAATATCGAAAAATTCGCTCACCAACATGGAATCGATTTCTATCCGGCCGGCCGAGGAATTGGCCATCAGATTCTCGTTGAGGAGGGATATGCCTTTCCAGGCACTCTCACTGTCGCCTCGGACTCACATTCCAACATGTACGGTGGTGTCGGCTGTTTAGGTACCCCAATGGTCCGGACTGATGCGGCAGCTATCTGGGCCACAGGACAGACTTGGTGGCAAATCCCTCCGGTTGCCAAAGTCGAGCTACGTGGTCGTCTCCCATCTGGTGTTTCTGGAAAGGATGTCATTGTTGCTCTTTGCGGCGTTTTCAACAAGGACGACGTTTTGAATCATGCCATTGAGTTTGTTGGTGATGCCATTCCGGATCTCACTGTAGATGACAGACTAACTATTGCCAACATGACCACCGAATGGGGTGCTTTGTCCGGTCTCTTCCCAGTTGACGAAGTCCTTATCAAATGGCTCCGTTCCCGAGTTTTGAGACTTCCTCAGCCGCACTCTCGGGTATCGTCAGATCGTGTTGAAGAAGTTGCCGACCTTCTCCAAGCCGGCGATCCTGCTTTGTCACCCTCTAAAGATGCCGTCTATGCGAAGCATCTGGTCTTAGATCTGTCTACACTCTCCCCATATGTGTCGGGGCCCAATTCCGTGAAAGTTGTGAATTCTCTCACAGACCTTATTAAGCAAGGCGTCGCTATCCAGAAGGCCTACCTTGTTTCTTGCACCAACAGTCGCCTGTCTGATATCCAAGCTGCTGCGGAAGTCATTAAAGGACACAAGGTTGCTCCTGGCGTGGAATTCTACATCGCAGCTGCTAGCTCAAATGTTCAGGCTGACGCCGAGGTCGACGGTGCTTGGAACGCGTTGCTCGAGGCTGGTGCCAGACCACTTCCAGCCGGCTGTGGCCCTTGTATTGGTCTAGGCATCGGTCTGCTTCAGGATGGTGAAGTCGGCATATCTGCCACGAACAGAAATTTCAAGGGTCGGATGGGTAGCAGGGATGCTCTAGCTTACTTGGCGTCGCCTGCAGTTGTCGCTGCGTCCGCTGTTCTGGGTCGAATTGGCTCACCTGCTGAGGTCGATGGTGGTAGAGTTTCAGAGAGTTTGCAGCTCTTCAGCGAGGAGCTTGCTGTCGAGAACAATAGCGACGCTAGCAAGAGTGATATAGCGACACAGGTATTGGATGGATTCCCAGCACTGATAGAAGGGGAGCTTGTTTTCTGCGATGCCGACAACATGTAAGTTTGCTGTATACCAAGCTGTCTAGTGTGCAGGTGCTAACACCAATCGTCAGCAACACTGATGGTATTTATCCCGGAAAATACACTTACCAAGATGATGTGCCTCGTGACAAGATGGCCGAAGTCTGTATGGAAAACTACGATGCCTCCTTCGGTAGCAAGGCATACGCTGGTGATGTTCTTGTCAGTGGGTTTAATTTCGGGTATGAGTTAGTTGTGTACGTTTGGTTTCATGCCAGGAAATGCTGACGGTAACAGCACTGGCTCATCTCGTGAGCAAGCGGCTACTTGTATTCTTGCACGGGACATTCGTCTCGTTGTCGCAGGCTCTTTCGGCAATATTTTCTTTCGAAATAGCATTAACAATGCACTTCTTACTCTGGAATTGCCGGCCTTGATCTCACTCTTACGCCTGAAGTTCAAAGATTCGGGGCCGGAACTCACGCGGCGAACCGGCTTGTTCATAAAGTGGGATGTTCCCAACGCACGTGTCCAGGTCAGGGAAGGTGCAGAACCGGACGCGAGAGTTGTTCTGGAGCAGAAGGTCGGCGATCTTGGCCCAAATCTTCAGGATATTATTATCCAGGGCGGTTTAGAGGGCTGGGTGAAGAATGAGATTTCGAAGAGTGCATAAACTTGCAGCGAAGGTTAGGCAGAATGGAGTGTGCATTCGTATCCTTAGATCATTTTGATTTTTACTCTTTAGATTGATGCGAGGAAAGTTCTGGGTTTGCAACATATGTTAAAATGCAGTAGAAAGACGCTCAACGCTTTAAACGTCCCAATAGCAGTAACTGCAGGGGACAACAACGGCCCCACTGGTGTTAAGCAAGCGCGAAGTATGCTTTGTGACTGTCCTTGGAGAGTCCGCTTCAAGAAGCAGCTAAACGGCTCGTGGATTCTTACGCAGCTTGTTGATCAGCATGAAAGACACCAGCTTGAAGGCCTCAATCCTTTAGCTTATCCCGAGAACAGACCCATGACTCCGGAGGCCAAAGAAACTATGATAAGCGCTCTCCAGGTCTCTTCTGCGCCTCTTAGCACGATTGGTTCAATAGTTAACACCTCTTACGGACCGTCTCTGTTGGATAGCGACGTCTATAATCGGACTTAAATTACACGCAAAGTAAAGGGACATCGACGAGTTTGATACCGAATGCGCACTTTATACTAGCCCCAAAGAGGAATGGTCGGTTTACTCCCCCATCAATCTCCAATCAAAATCTCACTTAGGTTAGAAGTATATATATACATTGACGTTGGTCGACCGTTCCACCCCTGCACGGCATGTGACAGATACACGCTTATGGCCATAAATGGGTCAGGTTTCGGCGCTTGTTCACATCCTGGAACAAACTCCCATTGCATCGAATGACGTCATGTTTACAAAAGGTCCATTCAGCTTCCTGTTCGTGGGAGCAGTTATTGAGCCAATCATGTGCTGAATTAAATAAGTTTGGTAGACCACGGAATTCTATGGCACCCTGAATCTGCTACTGATAGTCAGCGAACAATTGCGTTTGCTTTGTGTTCGCTAATCACGCCTCAACTCTGCGACGAAATACCTTCCCCGCATTCTGGCAGCAGGCGAGAATCACCTTTCGTGTCTCGGCGACAGTGGGTTATATAGTCCCGGCCTCTCCGAGCTTCCTCCGAGTACTTGACTGTCAGAATCTTAGCTTGATGGTCGTTGAGTGATATTCTGCGTGAATTTATGGTTATCGGTATGACGTCATTCGAGATCGTAGGATGAATGAGCCACAAGAGGCAACTGATCAAATTGCCTACAGTCTTGCGTAAGGACAAGAACAAATTTTTCTCTCATTACCTATATGCCCAATATTCATCCACCGAATTATCGCGGAAAGATTGTCCCTATTGGGATCGTCGAGGCGCGTTGGTCCGACCTGAGTGCGGGGAAGTATCTCACACACGCCTTGGGCAACAAGAAAAAAAACGCGCGGTCACCGTCGCTGACTACTCGGTGCGGTGAACATCCGTCATGCTCTGTTCAGTCCTTATCTCGGCAACTACGTGATTGGCGGACATTCTTCCCTGTCTATTGGAAATCCCATATATTTCACGCCATTGCCCACTTTTCGCGGACGTCTCTCCGTCGTCAGTAACCTACACTTGTCACCCCAATCCCACCGAGTCTCACACCTGCTCGTTCATTTTACTCACTCAAATTTGTAGCCATGGTTAAGGTTTTGGCAGTTTTGTATAAGGTCGGTGACCTACCAAAATCCAACTCAGGAATTCAGTCTAACAATCGTCAGGGCGGCCAGCACGCTAAGGACGAGCCCCGCATGTACGGGTGCCTCGAGAACGAACTTGGTCTCCGTGAATGGCTCGAATCCCACGGCCACACCTATGTCACCACCGACTCGAAGGAGGGTGCAGACAGTGTCCTTGACCGCGAAATTGTTGACGCAGAGGCAGGTTAATTGGTGTTTCAAGTGGAGGCATTCGGTTCCGACTGACCCCAATTGCAGATTGTTATCACTACGCCATTTCACCCCGGTTATATTACTCGTGAGCGTATTGAGAAGGCTAAAAATTTGAAACTGCTAGTTACTGCTGGTGTTGGCTCCGACCATATCGACCTATCTGCTGCCAACGAGCGAAAAATAACCGTCGCTGAAGTCACGGGATCCAATGTCACCTCTGTCGCTGAGCATGTCGTCATGACAATCTTGGCCGTGTGTATCCTTGTCTCTTTTTATTGACCGCCGATAGTTGATATACTAATATGGCTTGCAGCTGGTCCGAAACTTCGTGCCTGCCCATGAGCAGATTATCAGCAATCAGTGGGATGTTGCCGCCGCTGCCAAGAACTCATTCGATCTTGAAGGTA
The DNA here is from genome assembly GCF_029532465.1 of Lipomyces tetrasporus. Taxonomy (NCBI): domain Eukaryota; kingdom Fungi; phylum Ascomycota; class Lipomycetes; order Lipomycetales; family Lipomycetaceae; genus Lipomyces; species Lipomyces tetrasporus. Next base: position 619,109 of record NW_026611602.1, read on the forward strand.
AAGTTGTTGCTACTATCGGCTCTGGTCGTATCGGCCAAAGGGTTCTAAAGCGCCTTGTTGCATTTGACCCCAAGGAACTTCTTTACTTCGACTACCAGCCCTTGTCTCCTGAAGTTGAGAAGGAACTCCATGCCCGCCGTGTGGAGTCTCTTGAGGAGCTTGTCTCTCAGGCTGATGTCGTCACCGTCAACTGTCCCCTGCATGAGTCCACATATGGCCTGGTCAACAAGGATTTGCTGGCCAAGTTCAAGAAGGGTGCGTGGCTCGTCAACACTGCCCGTGGTGCCATATGCGTCAAGGAAGATGTCGCTGCTGCTCTCCAATCTGGTCACCTCCGTGGATACGGCGGCGACGTCTGGTTCCCTCAGCCTGCCCCTGCTAATCACCCCTGGAGAGACATGCGGAACCCGTACGGTGGTGGCAACGCCATGACTCCTCATATCTCCGGCACTTCGATTGACGCTCAAGTCCGCTATGCTCAAGGTACTAAGAACATCATCGAGACTTACCTTAAGGGCACCAAGGATTACCGTCCTCAAGACTTGATTGTCATTGACGGCCGCTATGCTACCCGTGCATATGGTGCTGACAAGACGACGAAGTAACTGCTGGCAGTTTATGTTTGATGAGGTGATCCAAACGGCGTCTAAATCCGTGGTCATTTTCTTTTAGTATTTGGTGACTTTTGTGTTATGACGAATGTCATGATCGCAGCTTCTCGCGTAATAGCGTTTATATGGATGTCAGCATTTTTTGGTGAGGATTGGATGGTTGTACTTGTTTATTAAACTAGCATGAATTGCGAACAATGCGCTTTATCTCGATCGAAATAACACATTCTGACATGTCTGGTATATTCAAAGGCGCATTATTGGGTATTGATCAGTGTAGCACAGAAACGCAAGAACCCGCTCGCTCAATTGTCGTCACATAGGAGAACATTAACCCTGCCATTGTGGTGGTAATAACTGAACATTTCCGTCGATTAATTAAAGCAGTTCATTGTGGACTTGAGATGATGTTATCGTTACGCATTTGTCTGGTCTCTGAGCTGATTAGATTCTCGAGCTATTGGCATGGAGCGCGGGGCTGGGAAAGTCCACATGCCGTGGACAGAATCGGAGCACCGGCACAAACTTGTCTTGGCTTCTGCAGTTCTGCCTAATCTTTCCAAATATCATAAATGCTCCCGAAATTCCAATTTCAGATTGCGCCATGCGATAATGATGGCCGCCAATTTGATCTTTCGATGTGCATGGCACTGCACCGCAGCCGACGACTTCGAGTCAGTCTCTCAATTTAAGATTGGTGGGGAACGTACTCTACCAAAGTTTGGACAGTGCATCGTCGCTTGGGAGCAGCAAGATATATCCGGGACCGATTTGTTTTGCTTGCACGCATTTACTGGGCCAATAATAATCCCCCAATATCAAGACAGAGAAGCAAGCTAGTGCTGTCTGACTGTACATTTGTTGTCGTTATCTAAAAGCTGGCTCGTGTGGAACCCACGACGCACGGGTGCTGAATGGAGCTAACGCCAGCGGATGAAATGGCAGCCAATGATGGCAGGAAACACGCACGGGTCAGCTCTTCTCCTGTGCACACCGCTTTTCAAATAATCTACGGTTGTTCTATCGAAAGTGAGCGCTCGGCACTATATCATGCACTTAGCGAAGCTGCGCATCTCGTTTTGAGCGCGAAGCGATATTGCTCACAAGAGTCATGAGTCGGAGGGCGGTTCGAAAGTACGCCTGCTTCAGGATGCCAAGCCGCTAGCAAGCAGCACTTATCTAGACGGTATCTCGCAAAGCACGAATACGAGCATTATCGACATTTTGCTACAACCCGAATGTGCCTCTAAACGAATAGAATACAACAACTCCCAAGGTGAGGATTTGATACTTCTATTCAAAGGCTTGTCATGCAGACACGCGGTGCTAATAATTCATGCATACGCTTCCTGTTTCTCAAGTCGAGGACTTTCTTATGGTCTTTATCCGTCCTTGGTATGAACATACAAAGATCTTGACCGCAATTGGCAGGGATAGACTTGGGAGGCTGAGCTGCTATTCAGAAAAATTAGTCTTACCTTCCAAGAATATGGGCTTATCTCTCTCCGTTGTGCGGCTTGTCAAGCTGGCTCGGATCACAACTAAAATCCGAGCCGCACAGAAACTTAAGTCAATCGATCAATCGATTGATGGTTTCCAGAGTGATACGATAACGATAATTTTATTACGATGGTCGGATGGGCAAATGGTAATTGCTAGTAAAATATAGTATTCTAGGATGTCTAATAAGCTGGAGTATCATATATCTGTAGCTAATTTATATGCATTACAAAGCAACTAGCATTAGGCTTTCGACGCCAAGGCTTCGCGAGTCTCGTGGACATGACTGACACAGCACATCTTTAGCCGTACAGCGGTTGGTTCTCTTATCTTACCTTACCAATATGCCCTGTATACAAGCTGATTAGCTACGACGAGGTGCGGTATCTTTCATCGTCTGATATGCAACAGAAGTGATATAGTTATCTCATACTCAGCTCTCTGTCAACGCTACTAACTATCGCGCGACAACGTTTAACCCCCGAGCATCCTGTCATGGCTCCACTGTGCCAAGCATTCAACATGCTCCCGCTTTCACGCCTTGGAAGTGGGCATCCGATTTCTTATCGTCCAAGTTCAAGATAGCTGTGTTCAGATTAGAGTGTCGCTATAGCGCACGTGGGGAGCTTAGCCGACTGTCAGTCCAGGGTCCGTACCTCTGTCAGCGTACAATTCGGCTAAAGACATATATGACAGGACCGACGCCCTCTACCGAAAGCTGGGTCGCGTCTTCTAAGCAGTTGATCTCTGTCGTCGGTGTTCTCAAGTTCCTGTCGACCGGTTTCAGAACGCTATATACTCAAGTAAGTCGAGGATTTGCTGTTCGTAAGTTCGATACTGACGCGATGCTATAGGATGGCGGATTTCGAGAAGAAGTCTGCGGCCGAAGTGAACACTATGTCGGTTGATTCTGGCTTCGACTATGAGAAGAAGGATAGTGCGAATGTCACAATCAGTGATAGCGAGAAGGCTCGCGTTATCGAGCATGTTCTAGCCAATGCTACAGCCGACATGATGGACGTCTTTCAAGGGCCCTCTGCTGATTTCATCATCGAGAAGTTAGGCACTATGTCTGTTGAAGAGTCGTTTCAGATTGTCCAGGACGCAGCTGCATATCACGATGATGACTACAATTTTCCGTCGGAGACACTTGACAGGATGAACCTCCTGCTTCAAGGCCTAGAAGCTACTGGCTTGGATAGAGAAACCTACGAGTTAGAATTACGCATCGAGGCCACGCTGATCAAGTACCATTCGCCATATCCCGAAGTCCGCGCAGTCTGCGATCCTACCGATGATCCTACTATTCCTGTGGAGACTATTCGTGCTTATTTCTTGGGTTGTGTGTGGGTTGCGATCGGCTCGTTCATCAACGAAGTGTTTGACGAGCGGCAGCCTAGTTTGTCATTAGAGTCGACGGTTCTACAATTGCTTCTGTACCCATGCGGCAAGTTCTTGCAGTATACACTTCCGGACTGGAGCTTTACTTTCCGTGGTAAACGTCACTCACTTAACCCGGGACCATGGAGTTATAAGGAGCAGATGTTTGCTACGGTTATGGTTAACGTCGGATCTGGATCATCCAACTTCATGGGTTATGTTCTTACGATGAAGCTTGACCGCTTCTTCGGCAGAGCGTGGGTTGACTTTGGTTTTGCTTTCCTTATGAATTTCTCGACCCAGTTCTTTGGATTCGGCCTGGCTGGTCTGCTTCGACGATGGTGCATCTATCCAGTAAGTGAAACTATGGTCTGAAAAGTACATGATGAACATGCTAATGAAATAGGTAAAATCGGTCTGGCCCACAGTTCTACCGACTCTTGCGCTTAATCGTGCGCTATTGATGCCAGAGAAGAAGAAGAGTATTAATGGCTGGAACATCACTCGATATCGCTTTTTCTTCCTTTGCTTTGTCATCTCATTTGTGTACTTTTGGATCCCGTCGGTCCTGTTTGGCGCGCTCAGTACATTCAACTGGATGACGTGGATTGCTCCGAAGCACAAAGTTCTCGCCATCGTGACCGGTTCGTTCCTTGGACTCGGGTTCAATCCGGTCACAACTTTCGATTGGGCTGTTGCATCTTACTCCAAGCCACTTGTTGTGCCGTTTTTCTCAACAGTCAATCGTTACATTGGCACGATCATTGGCGGTCTTATTGTTCTTGGCATGTATTGGCAAAACTATCGATGGACGGGATACCTTCCGATTAACACCAATTCCGTGTATGCTCACGACGGTAAACGGTACAACTTGTCGCGAATCATTCGAGAAGATGCAACGCTCGACCACGAAAAGTATGCTGCATACTCGCCGCCATATATCTCGATGGGTAACCTGTTGACTAACGGCGCTGGCTTTGCTCTGTACACGTTTGTCTTCGTGTACATCTTTGCCACCGAGTGGAAGGTCATAAAGGAATCGGTAATGGATTTTTTTGCCAGCTTGAGGAACCGCAAACTGTCTACATATGACCGGTTCCAGGATCCCATGACTCGCATGATGCGTGCGTATCCAGAGGTTCCGGATTGGTGGTTTTTGATCATACTGGCGTTGTCATTTGCATTTGGTATTATCGCATGCACCGTCTACCCCACTACTACGCCAGTTTGGGGACTAATTATCATTATCGTCATGAGTATTATCATGATGATTCCAGGTGCTTTGATTTATGCCGTTACTGGGTATCAACTTATGATGAGCAATCTGGCAGTTATTATCACGGGTTATATGGTTCCCGAGAACGGCATTGCGAACATGATGTGCCGTGTGTATGGCTACAACACCGATGAGCGTGCTGAGAGCTTTATCTCCGATCAGAAGATGGGTCACTACGCCAAGTTGCCCCCGCGCGCTCTATTCCGAGGACAGCTGCTTGCGACATTCATTCAAACTTTTACAACAGGTAATGTCAATCTAGCGAAGCTACAACTTTTCTCGCTAACTTTTAACGACAGTGGGTGCCGTAAATTTCCTGATGAACACTGTTCCGGATCTGTGCTCGCAGACCCAGGCGAACAAGTTTATTTGCGTTTTCCCGAACTCGCTTTATTCAGCCAGCTTGTTGTATGGTGTTATCGGACCTCAGCGTACGTTTAACCAGATTTATCCTCTTTTGAAGTATGCCTTCCTCATTGGCGCGGTCGGTCCGTTGCCATTCCTGGCACTTAGAAAATGGGGTCCCAAGAAACTGAAGTACGTCCACCCGGTGTTGCTTCTGAACGGTATATCAAGATGGGGATCGACCTACAACTTGTCATATTATACACCTGGATTCTACCTTTCGTTCGCGTTCATGTACTATATTCGCCGGTACTACTTGGCGTGGTGGACGAAGTACAACTACATACTTACGTCGGCTCTAACTGCAGGTGTTGCTTTCAGCGGTATCTTAATCTTCTGCGCTGTGACTATTACACAATCTGATATATCTTGGTGGGGCAACAATGTCCCCACAGCTGGCGTGGACGGAAAGAAGATAGCGACGTTGTACACGCTTGGCGAAGGCGAAACTTTTGGACTTGCGCCCGGAGAGTTTTATTAGATGTTGCATAGATGGTTTGATGATTAGGTGTAGTTACGTTTAATAGCAATAGACATGGATCTCGCTTAATTGAAATCTTCGCTAGGGATTGGCACGAATAATATCCAGGCCCATTTTTCCTTATTCATGTCCGTATCAGTATCCAGGTAAAATATCTATATCCGTATCGGTATCCATATCCAGATATATTGGCTTAATCCGTATCCATTAATCCATATCCGTAGTATCCATGGACATGACTAACGTGATCATAAAGCTTTTGCTCAGTCGGTTTTGGTTTGGAGCCCGGGATAGAGACGTTACGGGATGAAGGTTACATATACCGAGTAAAGCTGACCGTGGTCAACACTCTCGAGGCTCTGTTCCTTTGCAAGCCAGATGACATTCAAAAGGCACGTCTTTATGGGCAAGTGGTTGATTGAGAGTGTTTCGAATTGATCAGCGTTGATTTTGCTAGAACTTGTAATAATTTTGAGTGGCTCGTCAGAGTAGTGGCTATGCGGTATACCTCCGTTTCCTGTAGAACAAGATATATCCACGCTAGTCCCAAAGAGGCATGGTTGGTAGTTGCCCCATGAATCTTCATAATTAGGACGGTTCGTTCTAGATGGAGCCCAAGAGTATTTTGCAAATCAGAATTGGAATCCATTGTATTCAAACCTAGGAAACTATGAGAGATTGGACATCCTTCCCTATACAACTGACTATTTCGCAACTCACTTAAACTCTCCCATATATAATTTACGCATTTATAGTTGTTACTCGTATCCGTGGATATCTATGGATATGACTAATCGATATTACCTTATCCGTATCCGTATCCATATCCGCATATTCTCTATCCGTATCCGTATCCACGACGGACATCCATGGATATCCGTTATTCGTTTATCAATGCCGATCCCTAATCTTCGCTGTTCTTGGTATAACAAAATTGAGTTTTTAATAGTTGCGTTAGCGAGAACCGTAAAGAAGCAGAAAACCTCCCTCCAGGAGAGTGAGAACGTTCTTGATATGATTGTGTCGAGTGCCGACTGTACTTATAGTCGTGAGGGTTTGGTGTCGACTGAGTGTCCAGTGTCGCGGACGTCACCCGTTGCTCACACGCGTCACAAACGTGTCGGAACCAGCGCATCCAGCCATTTCGCATCATCGCATGCAACGCGGTCTCACAATTCAGCCTCATCTCGCCTGCGGTCGATGCTCAATCTTCCCGGGTGGTCTAGCATACTTGCAGCAACTATCCAATACTCACAGAACCCCGATCAGCTACCGTCGTCGCCTGCGAATACCAGTCAAGGGCAAAAGTTCAGAATAAGGGCGCTGCTTGCTATTGGACGAGGTGCGACAACCTCGCTGTTGTAGTTTCATGGTTCATATCAAATTTCGATGCCCCTGAACCAGTCATTCCTTTCATGTCCGTGAACTGTGGCATCAACTACTGTACACAGTCTCTGCCGTCCCGTGGCGTTTCCAGTCGGAATTTCCTGGGCTGCATGCTCGCTTCGGCAAGCTCTTACATATGTCGCCCGTACAGAACTGGACAGGCGCGACGGCGAGTCGCACAATTTTCCTTTAATTTGACGGTGCAAGTCCTTATTCGAGCTTCATTCCTTGTTGCCTCTCGGCTACGGCTGCGTGCCTCATCCGAAACTGTCCTTGTCTGATCCTTCCCTGATATACCCCATGTCTGCACTCCTTCTTTGGTTTGTTCTTACCTTGTTTATTCTCTTCAAGCATATACTGCAATTTTCTATAATTCTTCCCTACTCTTTGTGATCGTGCTGCCGATAAGAATCTGTATTGATCATGCAAGGCTTCTTTCGCTTTTTGCGACCGCGGAATTCCGCGTCTGCTCTCAATCCCATGCCCGTTGAGTCATATCTCGACGATTCACGAGATAATGGTATCAGCGATCTCCAGCGGTACTCACCAGACGACGTATGGGCTCGTACGTCAGTCTCTCTCGATGTCGCCGACCGCTTTATCGGTCTTGCAATTACAGAAATTAAGTTGCGTGGTGTCTTGGAACCGCTGGTGTTGTTACCGTGCCGACCGAATTACGAGCTTGTCGAAGCTAAGCGGTTCGTTCACCTAATATTCTACGATGTTGACGGGTTGGATTCGGCAGAAATGCAACGCGAAGTTAAGCTTTCGGATGTGTTTGTCCTTATGAGCGCATTGAAGTGGGTCTGGGCGCGTATTCCGGGTGGCGTTGTTACTTGGGACGTATACGAGCAGTTCAAATCCGGTGAAGAAGGCACGAACACGAATTTTAGCTCCTTTTGCAAGTGGCGTCTTGTGCTAACGATAAATAGATGCCGGAAGGGCCCATAACGCGTTCAAGGTGATCATCCCCGTTGCGGCAGACTCGCAGGCGCGTTCGCGGATTATTTTCAATTTCTTCGACTTATTGTCGGCTATTGCGTCGCACTGGAAAACAACAGGAATGAGTGGGCGCAAAGTAGCGCGCTTGGCTGCGTGGTGGGCATTTCCTCTGAGCGAGCATATGGCTCGTCTTGCTGAAGAGCGCGATGACAGCAGTGATGAGAGGTCCGCGACGCGGCCAACATTTTCAGAGGCGTACAAACTTTGGTCAAAGTAAGTGATTTAATCCTATGCCTTATGCAGAAAGGTGATTAACGGTCATGATAGGGCAGCTGATGCTTCCACTCACCTATTCTTCGGATATCTGCGCGCAGAATCGGCCTCGCGGACAGCAACTCTACCGTCTATCTCACCACTGCCCATCACGCTGAACACATTACTTTCTTCAACTCCCTATCCGCCAAAAACGTCAGCCTTTTCCTCGTCCACGGACGCACTACTCTTGTCTGCATTTGTGAGAACGTACTCGTCCACACCAAGACACATCCTTCAACGGTTCTATGGTCTCGCTCGCCGCAATCCTAATGTCGGTGACGTGTCCGCCAACGATACAGCAGTCGAACGCTTCCTTTACGCGTCCCCCAGCTCGTCTACGGATGCTGTGGATGACTTTTTGACTGATGAATTCACCAGAATCCTTAACGATGTGTGCTCCTATAGCTCGCCTGTCAAGCCAATCAGCTCCAACTCCACTCACCTCTCGGGGTCTATATATCGGGCGTCGAAGAAGTCCAATATCTCATTGGCGCAATCGGCTTGCTTCGATGAATGGTCCCATTTCGAAGATTATGGATTTTGGAATGACACGATTCCGGAGTCTCTAATATCGGCTGCCGATGAGTCAGAACAAGAACCCCGCGGTCGAAACGCCAGCGGCTCATCCAAATGGTCCACTGAAAGCTGTAGCGGACCTGAGATGCCGTCTCTTCCTAAGACCAGGTCACAATTTTTATCTCGCAGGTTTCCTCCAGAAACGTCGCCAACGCTTACGAATCCTGAGAAGTCTTTGCCATCGGCCGAACTATTACTTCGCGGTACTCCACGGCGCAAGCGTGGGCATCAGAGGCCAGACTGCGTAGAATTCGAGACGTCTATTCAGCAATCTCTTGAAATCGCAAAATTGCCACTTGATGATGCTTTCTGGTGGACGTGGTTGTGTGCTCACGGTCCGGAGGAGTTAAGCAGCCGACAGGCCATCTTCTCCGCCCATGTTGTTGTGGAGTTTGACGCAGTAGCTTCAGAGACTTCAAACACTTTGTCAGACTTGAAGAACAAGGATCGTTTCGTCATCTTCGAAGAGAGGCTTAGTCGAAATTCTGTGCTGGAAGATCATGGTCATCGCTCTCGATCAAGGTCACGTTCTATGGCGACACAGGCAACAACTAGAGTTCTCCGCCTCGCATCGCGAAGCCTCAAGTTTCACAAGTTTCACAAGTTTCACAATCGAACAGAGTCGACCGTCGTCGCAGCTACTGCGGCTGCGGCCGTCGGCGCCAAGTTGCCCGATCGCCCGTCATTGTTGTCTCTGTATCGTGAGCGTCAGTTAGGCAACGCTACGGCTGGTGCGCTGACTGTGAATGTTGTGAGTCCTGGCGAAGACAGAGTTAAAAGTTTACGAGAACCAGTGTATGCAGCTGCAAGTAGTGCTCGGACAGATGACGGACTAATGGATCTGAGCTGGGCTACATCTCGTGAACCAACACAGTCTGTGCAGGACGAAATCCAGAGGCGTGAGGAAGCTCGACTGAAGCAACGCGCTTCGATGGTCATTGACGTGGAAGACGTGGTTTCAAAAGCTCTCCGGTGGGCTAATAGCGATCGCATGGAAGCGATTACTGAGTCAGACATGTCACCAAGGCAGCCCGAGAGATCGCTACCAACACCTCCTTCATTGACGCTGCCTCACCGAATACCGACCCCAATTAACGGTGCAGAAGCGTTAGAGGAGGTTTCCTTTCGATTCCCGGAGATTGCACCTGTCAAGAAGCGCGGACTTCTTGATGCTCACAGATTGAAGAAATTGAGATTAAAGGCCAGCAGGCTGTTAAGGCGTGAGACTATTCCCATTGATATCGATGTTCCTCCTTCCACGCCTGCGACGGATGTGGGTCCCTCGAGTGCCAGCGTGATGATGACTAGCGCTACAGATGCAGCGAATTCCAGTGATGGCGAGAAAAAATTAGGATCCAGTAAAGTGAAAGTATTGATGGCAAAACTCATGGCCAAGTCTGGGAATAAGGACAGTTTCACGCCTTCTACGGAGAGCGCGGTATGGCGACTGCCTTTACCGCTCAATATTGACAATTTTTCTTCCGGGCAAAGGTCGCCAGTATGGGAACCGCTCAGGTATCAGGAACTCATACATGCGGAAGATGAATCGCAGAAACGTGAGGTCGCTGAGGCTGAGCAGCCATTGGAAGTTTCGTCACGCGGCACTTCAATGAATTCAGAGTCCGAAGTTGAAGATTCCCCTCCCACGTCTGTCGAAGACATGCGTTCACTCATTCAAAACGGTCTTAGCTCTTTTGTGCCCCCAGGGCCCTCAATTTCCCAGAAAGGGCAATCGCCTCTGTCTAAATCAGAGCCCTTCCCACAGCCGGGTCCACGAGTGCAAGCGAACATGTTATTTGACCCACCTCCTTCTTTCCGCGACGGAGTTCCACTTGTGAGATCAAGTTCGTTGGCACCAAACCTTGCGACTGCGGCTCCTCGTTCTTGGATGACAAAGAGAGTGCAAGGGCCGCATTTGTCTCCAATGCCCAGTCATACGCAATTCTCTGATTGTCCAAACACGATCCAGCCTATCTTTCCTTCTACAATGCCCGTCCCTGCTCAACTGCCCCCACAGCATCCTGGGAGACGTTCTCCGGCGCTCGGAACTCCTCCACCCTTTCCACCTCCTCCAGTGCCACATATCGATGCTCGAAGGGTTCTGAGGGTGTCCCAGGTATTGAATCCATCAGCGGGTCATGAACCTGATATTGTTCGATTGCAAGGTGTACGATCTGGCTTGTCACCGGAGACTCAGTACCCTCGCCGGCCGTCTCCGACGGCTGTGACAGCTTCTTACGAGAAACAGTCCGAATACTTAGCACCAGCCGCTTCTCGATGGGCAAATATTAATGCAGACGCTCGAAACCGGACTCGCAAACCGCAGGATCAGCAACAGCAAAACCTGCCACACTTTATTGGACAGACCCCTTGGCCGCCACTGCGGAATAGGCCGTCCTTGTCATCTAATGTGTTATATGGCTCGGAAAGCGAGAGATCCGGCACCAGTGCGTCAGGGAGAAGCACTTTGTCGTCATCAACTCTACGCGAGAGACAATTGCCGTTCTAGGGCGACACTCTAATTATGCAAGATTAGCGTGTCGTGGTAGTGTCTTCGAAACGCGCTTGTTGGCCAAACGACGTTCTTCTCGTTACTTGATTTGTTTGGTCTTTCACGCTCGTTCTCAAATGGAAATGAAGTTATTGACGTAAATGGATTTGGGAGTCGGAAAGAATGCTATCCTGTTGTGTAAACTAAAACCAGAATAATTATTTGTAACGTAATGTATGGGGAACCGGGTCATATGGGAACCTGGTCACAAAATTCAAACTTTTAACTTCAACACTTCCTCTGTACTAAACACAAATTTGCCCTGTAATATGATCCTCTTGCCCTTGGTCCGTTCTTACAGCTCTGAAGCAACTCCCTACACTGTTGAAGCTCCTTGGTTCGTTCTTACGGCTCTGAAGCAACTCCCTACACTGTTGAAGCTCCTTCCGTAGAATTTTAGTTCAGCATTCTGCAGACTTTCGACCAGCTCGCTTCGCATTTCGCCGAGTTGGTGAAGAACGGGATTCATTGCTTGTCAGAGCTGTATTAAAGACCGAATTTGCGTGCTTTAGTTCTGTTCCATCTGGAGGAGAGCTCTGAAGAATGGAGAGGTCTAAGCCCATAATATTAGTTGAGGTTTGAGGAGTACATGGCGGCTCAGGAACTGGAAGTGGAAGGCTATTTAACACTCGCCGAGGACTAAATGGAATCAGACCAGCTCCTTTCCACCCACTTTGAATGTTCTGAGGTGTAAGAGCTTTCTCTCGAATGCGCTGAAAAAGTTCGACCCAATTAGCCCGTTTTATTCGCAGCCCGAGCGTACCGGTCCACCTCTTGGGCATAATATCTCTTTAATGGCCCATACACCCAACATCAAGGGGCTGAAGTAAATGCAAACAATGAGGAGGTAGAATAAGAAGGTCAATACCACTCTCCATACATAACGCAATCATATCGCCCGTGATGTGGCTAGAATGGCCATCCATAATCAGTAACCTTTTTTTAGACTCCTTGCGTGACTCTGGCTCAAGTACTTTCCGTAACCACTCATAACCATGGCTATTAGATGTCCAGCCGCTAGTACTTGTTGAGAATCGCCATTCGGAAGGTGTATTCTGCGGAATCTATGCTGAATTGGTATTCTGGGTCTTAAAAATAACCATTGGTGGTAGGGCGCCGGCGACTCCGTCGACACATTATATCGGAATAGTATACTACTTGTATACTAACATTTACGGGAATCAGGGCCAGATAGTAACAGTATAACTCTTTATTTTGACAGCAATCGATACATATTGTCATATGCTAGCACTAACGGTAGGAGAGTCAAGCGTGCGACCGCTAAACGAATAGTCGAGATTGCAAGAACTTTGTTTGTTTCAATGCACTCGATGAAAGCTCGTCGGACTGAGGGCGCGTCAATAGCAGCATCCGGTCATTCTTAAACGTTGGTGTCGATTCGGTGGCTCTATATGAGCCGATTCAGACTGAAAGGTAGCAGGTTAGTAATAGAATAAGCGAGGATTAAGGCTTCATATTAAGAGCGTTACAGTAGTCGCATTGAGTTGTGGAGTAGAGCATTGATTGTCATCGTGACGCTTGCAAAGTTCGTCTAGCTCCATGGTGTCGATTGTGGACCTCGTTTCGACCTGGTCTTCGTCCGTTGTTGTCGTTTCTTGATCGATCTCATTATCAGTATCATCTAGAAACTTGTAGGCTTCTAAAAATTGCTCAACACGTGCGCCAATCAACTCGCAAATGCATTTGTCGTCAGAAGACTGCTCTCCTCGATCGCTGCTTTCTCCATCTTTGTCGTCGACCGAGCCATGAGTGTCGTTGTCCTCGCGGTCTTGCCCAACAATATCCTGAGAATCAGACATCCACTCTATCTCATCATCGCTGTCTGGCACACATTCGACCAACAACAAAGATGGGCTCTCGATCCACAATTTGCGTCGTTTGTACTCAAACGGCGGCACGAGATTTGGCATTTCGGTCGTTTGGTACAGTTCAATTTATTAAAGAAATGTGCCAGGTTCGGTTACGCGACGCGCGAGGGTCGGTTTCCGTGCAAAGAGAAAAATTAGCCTTACCCTAACTGCAGCGTGTGGGGGACACCTCGCTCATAAATGCGGCGTGGAAAATAGATTTAAACCATGACTACGCAAAATCACGCACAGCAACGCGTCTTTCACGCGTCGCGTTATTAATTTAGCTTAGCGTAACCCGCTCGACATGCTTATGGTCGCCCCCCTACGCCTTGAGACTTTCTCACTCTAGGTTCACTTTCTCTATTGCATATCGACAGTCAAACCCGCGCACTTCTACTTATATTTCCTTCAGAATAGTCAAATTCTACCGTTCAGTTCGTTAGCATTCTCTGCTGGGATAGTATTATTCACATTTTGATTAAGGTGAGTCGTTTTCCGAGATAGCTCAACGCACCGGTTTAGGCGCTTCACGCGCTCTACGAGTACTTGTCAGATTCACGCCTTATGACGAGACCACTTGGAATGGTATCCGTGAATGAGAATGATCATATACCAAATGTTTGTTAGATAGTATCTGAAGGCGATTTTGAAGATTCTATGCATGTACCGTGCACTCTCCGGTGAATCGACCTGGACTAGCTGACATCATTGTCAAATTTATAGGATTACATATATTTTCACAATGCTGGAAGGTAAACTTGAGCAGGCTTCTCTTTTTAAGAAGGTTCGTTCTGATCCCTGATGTACTTGCGTCACACAGTACTGACCCAGATTCATGCAGGTTGTCGAGGCTGTCCGGGAACTCGTCCAGGACTGCAACTTTGACTGCACTGAGAATGGCTTGGCCCTCCAGGCCATGGATACGTCGCACGTCTCTCTTGTATCACTCTTGCTTACCGCAGATGGCTTCTCCGAGTACCGATGCGACAGAAATCTCGCTCTTGGCATCAACCTGGTTTCGTTGACTAAGATCCTAAGATGCGGCAACAACGAGGATATCCTCACCCTTGAGGCTGGCGATGCGGCGGATTCTCTTGTTCTCCGATTCGAGAATACTCAGCAAGATCGGATGTCGGAGTACGCTCTCAAGCTCATGGATATCGACCAAGAGCACCTTGGTATTCCCGAGACCGAATATGCCGCTAGTATCACCATGCCATCAACTGAATTCCAGCGGATCTGCAGGGATATGCAGTCAATCTCAGAGAGCATCACTATTGATTGCACCAAAGGTGGTGTTAAGTTCACATGCGAGGGCGATATTGGCTCTGGCAGTGTCACGTTGAAGCCAAATTCGTCGGCTGACAAGCCCGAGTTGTGTACTAAGATTGATCTATCCGAGCCGGTTAGCTTGACGCTCTCTACTAAGTACTTGCTTAATTTCTGCAAGGCTACCGGTTTGTCTCAACAGGTTACTCTTAAGCTTGCCGATGAGAATCCTATCTTGGTTGAGTACCCGTTGTCGGCTGGTCATTTGCGATTCTATTTGGCTCCCAAATTGGACGAGTAGCCGCCTCAGTGATTTTCGGCAAAAAAAAAGCACGTCACAGAAATTTGGGCCGGGTTGACGATATGAATAAATTCATCAACCTGAGTGAGGGTATTATGTATTTTGTAACAAGGATATTGTATTTGCACTGGTGTTCTATTAGTATCGTTCTTGCCTAGGGTTTTTGTACCATGCTCAACAGTCCTGACTTAGTATTGTCTGTATTTTGTGTTGCTTTTATATCGTAGTCATTCCTTTAATATTTACAAAATGTGAATGGCCGGATAATACAACCAACTCCACTTATGCCCTCCCAAACTATTGTACAAGGTCGTGATCATTGACACAAAAGTCGTCCCTTCATTTATATGTACATGTCTCCGGCCTCCGCCGTTGCACCCTTCCGACCACCTCCGCTATCAACGGTCCCAGTATCAAGCTCATTGGCAAGAACACAATATCGAATCGTGCTCTCGACTGTCACTGGCAATATCAGCCGGAAAGCGTCACTCGCGTTCATGTAATATCGATGCATTCGTTTGCTTCTTATGAATCCCATACTCTCATACAAACGTATAGCTGATTCATTGTCGACCTCTGTCTCCAGCACAATCTCATCCGCACCAGCTTCAATCATGCGCTCTATCGCAAGTCGCACAAGCTTGGTCGCAATGCCGCGACCTCTATACGCTGTTGCGACAGCTAACATGGCAATGTATCCTCGTAGCTTCACGCCTCTGTGCGGGGCCAGCTTGCAAACGACCGCGCCGATGAGATTGTCCTCGTGCGTCTGCGTGCCAGCGTGCGTTGTGGTCTGTTCCGCCGACGACGACGATGCAGACGCTCGCATGTCAGTGTCCAGGGCCACAAAACATAGATCTGGCCACTGATATATGAAATACCGATAGACATATATTCCGTACGGCTCCGACAAGTCTTGCGAGATTAGCCGTCTGATAGCGGTTAGATCCCGCTCGGCCGTATCCCGCGGAGGTTCCGGTGAAGCCGGAGCATCCTCGTCACCAGTTGCTGCCGTAGTAGGAACTGACGTCTGTGGGGGTGCATATTTCCGGTATATTATTGGCATTGTTCGCGTTAGTGGTCAAAGATAGAGTTCAACCTGTTCGCAATTGTGGTCAATTCATCAATGCAGGAATATTCCCAATGTGGAGATCGACCCTCCCTGCGAACCTCAACCTAAAACATCACCGACACCCGTCGCCCTCAGATATCGACCTGTCGAACAGGTAAACTGTGTCACCGAATTGTGGGCTTTATCTCATTGATTAGGTCCGTGATTATTTGCGATGTTGCCGTCCCGCCTGCTAAGGTCCGCAGACAGATCGCCCGTTCCACAACGTTCCGAGACATCGTCATCGCCGGAATCGTCTATGTCCTCAATTGGGCGACCTAACACCGCAGCACAACCAAGTCAGTCTACTGCACCTCCAGAGATTACTACTGCTGAGCTGATCTCGGACTTGTCTACATTACTGGCAACCGCGCAAACCAGTTCGCAGCCGTCTCTAGCCCTCAACGTCGTCCGCTTGCCATCGTCATCGTCATCGCCATCAGCCAACCGGGAAACCAATGTCCGCGAGGATCCGACTCTGCACAAAGTCAGAGAGGTACTCAAGTTTCAGTCGGTGATATCAGAAAAGCAAGCTCGATTTCAGCCGTCGGGACGGGGCATGAACGGCACTCTTAGTCCACCGCCAGCAATAGTAAACGGAATTGCAAGAAATGGCGTTAGACAGCCGCAAGATGCGCTTGAAGTGGCTGTTGCAGAGGTGGAGAGAGATGTTTTGATGATGTTGGATCGTATGAAGCAGTCTGGATTGGATGTAAATGATGGCACTATGTGAAGATTTAAGAACACACGCGGCATGAGCTGGGATATTTTGTGGTATTTTGTTAGGCATTCTACGGAGTTTACGGAATTGACTTCGGCGTACTGTATATATATATATTCATCCCAATGAATGTGCAACTGTAGAGTAACGGATCTATTCACAATTAGTTACAATAGTAGAGCAACTTTATGACCACAACAAAATGAATTCATGTACAAAGCCGGTCCCCCAAAACGCAATATATAATTCCTCAAGCATGACCAATAGATATTCGTTCTGACCCCTCTTGTAAGAGATACCTTATAGGTGGCAGATATTTTGCCACTCAAATTGCTATCTACAGATTTTTCAGCTCCCAAAGCTTTTTGGAGTCAAGATTATTGAATGTACCGTTCTAAAACCTCCCCGGTCACATTCTCACGGTCTCCAAGATATAGCCCTATTTATTCTGATCCTTTGGCAGTTTTGGCACGACAGGTTCATCATCAACAGACACATCGTCCTTAATGACTTTACCGGTCTTCGAGATCTCTTCGTTCTCATCCTTGATAAGTTCCTCCTGTTCCTTCACGACCTCTAGCCTTTGCTTGTTGGTAGCAGTCCCCTCGGCGTGATGGACCTGCAGCTCAGCCTCGTGATATAGCTCGTCAGGGATAGAGCTCAGCACGGATAAAAGTGCGTCATAATGAGAGTCAATCGACTCAGCTTCGCCGTAGGTATATGCCGCAGAAAGAAGTAGTAGCGTGCTAGGGACATTCTGTCGAAGACGGAGGTCCAGCCAGTTTTGTAGATCATCACGGAGTCGGGCCGGGGAAACACCGTGCGACTTAACTCCGCGAGATTGGCACGCGGACTGCAGCTCAGGTACCGACAATGAGTCGACGCCTTCGTAGTCGATCGCTCGATCGTCCCGCTTGGTTTGGCGCATTCGATGTCGGATCTGGTATCTCAAGACCATATCAGTGCCGAAGGTCGGAAGATTCATATATCGTGCCATGGCGACCAGCTGAGGCCGCGAAAGATTGTCAAGGACGATATCATCCTTAAACATGCGGCAGACGCTCAACAGCTCTTCGCGGGTAGGGGACTCGCCGGAAGTTCGGACTTTTCGGAAGAACTCCGCAAATTGTTCTCGCTGGGCGTTGTTCGCTGTCTGTGGAAGCACCAATCCGCTTTCTTTGACAGTGCTACGTAGGAACTCGGACACTTCTTTCCGAGTCTTTCGCAGATTCTTGATTCTCTTCTCCTTCGCCACCGCACCCTCAAATGTCGACGGTAGCATGTTAGGGAACAACTTCAACGCAACTGGCAGTAATAGCTCAGCGAATGGCACAATAATGAAAACTGAGAATGGAACAAGTCGAATGAGATCTTCAGTCGTACGCTTCAATTGCCGACTTTCTCGTCGGGTGAGTTCGTATCCCGCTAACATTTTCATTGCAAGCTTTAGGGAGATCTTGACTTCGACACCTAGCAGCCTCGTACCATCCCAAGCATGCTGAACGGCACCCTTTATCTTCGCCCATAAGCTAGTCTTTGGCTTCTTTTCCGAAACCGCAGGCTTAGCAGTCGTACTGGCGGTCGCAACAGTAGAAGTTGTGTCAGCCTCTGCCGGTAACGTTGCCGACTCCACTTTCTTGCCAAGAATAATCTCGCTCGCCCTATCAGCACTTTGTTCGGCCTTCTCCTTGGCATCCGAAATCTCCTTTAAACCCTCTTTATCTTCGTTTGTTGCGGATGCCGAAGTAGCCTTCTGTTCCGGTGGCGGAGCGTGCATTATGGGAGTAGGAGGTTTCTGTCCTGGCTTCAAGGGCGGAATCGGCGGCTGAGGTCCAGGAGACACATTGGTAGTCTCCGTGCTGTAAGTCTTCCGCAAGCGCAAAATGAACCGAGACAAATCTGCCGTAGCAGAACGCGGAATCGGGGAGCTGGTCCAGCCAGTCCTAGTCCGACCATAACCTGCATATGTCAGCATTTCCCTCTTTCAATAGCATGGACAACAGAACAGCAATGCCGGTTAGCGCAATTTCTCTGACATATAGATCAGATAGCCATTCCAAGTTGGCACAGTGATTGGCAGCGACGAAATTGAAAGACCCATGCAGCCTCACTCTTTGGCTCCGAGCTTTGGCGCCGTTCAAATCAGATCAGACGTGGAAAAGAAGGAAGTACTTACGCTGCCAATGTTGGGGTGACGCAGATGATCTCGACAAACGAGCAGTTCTCAAGCCAGACGCGACCGCTGAAGATTCTCGGACCAACATGGCAAACTACTTTTGGCGTGAAATGGCGCTGGCCGGGGGGGATGACTGCGATGAAATGGAAATAGGCTGTCAGACAAGCCTCGCCTCGACGATGAAAAGATGCTAGCGAATAGATATCTGCACTTGCTTCCCGCCACGCCGATGTGCGACCGTGTCAGCGTCATTTATGGCCGCAACGTGCAGAAATTTGCGTGCCTTTGCCCTAAGTTGAGTGGCGTAGCATTCGCCGCACAACCGCGAGTTTTGCCTCGCGCACGCCGAGTCAGCTCAGCAGCCACCTCGACGAGCCGCACCATCCGTGATTTGTGATTCTAGCTCACGCTCCGAATTACGATCAAATCGAAACCTAGTTTGCACAATCGTATCTTGATATATATACAACGCCGGGCATAATGGCTCCGCAGTCACTGGAATCCACTCACAGAGACGCTCTAATCCGACTAATACACCTATCAATGCTCCGAAATGACGTGCCTCTAGCCCGTCGTTGTGTAGCTCTTTTGCTACGGACACGCCCGCCTCCCCCGCGCTCGCCTTCGCCTTCGACAGTCTCGCTCCTCCCATTTTGGCCGCAAATGTTGTCTTTGGCACCCACTAATCGAGCGCGTGCGACCTTGTTGGACTGGCTTCTGGTATCGTTAGCGTCATATGTTCGACTAACCCCGCGTAATATCGCGTCTTCGAACAGACGGGCGAGGGCAAAAGATCAGGTCGATAACCTCTACACGGCACTGGCGTGTCTGAAAATCGAGAGCGGAGACGTAGACGATCTTGTTGACCGACTGGAGGAAATCCTACTGGAATGGCCGTTTAGCGAGGATGCGAGGTTACGTGGATATTATGGTATGGCACTATTAAGTGTCGAGCGCACAGCGGAAGCCACAAGTGAACTTGCAAAGTGCGAACCTGCAGGTTGGACGGTGCCCGACATTATCTTTCGGAAAGATGCCGCTGACGACGAGGATATCGAAATGGAATACGATTGATCCGAATTCAATCTATTATTATCAAATGCTACAATTGTACTTTTGACAATATCTATACAGAGGATGATGCTAAAAAAAAATCTCGACAGCGGTCACCACATAAACCGCTGCTTGACCCCTGGCTCTGACGGCCACTCGAACGAGTATCCAAGGAAGAGCGCGATGGTCGCAGCATTGATGATGGCGTACCATACTATCTCGACATATTCCGCTATCTTATTTTCCCGTCGTTCATCGTCGTCCTCAGCCTTTAGCGTTGCGACTCGTATCCGCCATAGGAGATACGGCACGATGAAGTACCTGCATTCGATAAGCGGCGACGGTACTAGCACTGCTGCGCATGCGCCGAAGTATACTAGCGCAGTCAATATCTTGTCTTTTCGAACGGCCCGCGCGAAGACTATGTACATCGCAATGGCATAGCCCGGTGCAAAAATATACCGACTCCATGGAGTTGCATTTAGTACCCTGCGCCACAGATAGAATATATAATGCCGATTATCTGCCAGGACAAAGGGATGTGCGATTGTTGTAGTGCGAATGGCGAGAATAATCATTCCGGACACGACGGCGAAGGTGAATGGACGGAAAAATAAGATGTTGAGGGTTTGTGATAGAATGGAGAGTATGGAGGGAATCGCCAAGGCGCATGTGAATGTTGCGAAGTAGAATATTTGCGGTATATGTATACCTGCGACGTGATTGTTTTTGTCGCCTAGACCCAGTCAGGATATATTTCGGGAGAGAAAACCGGAAGAACTCACCCAACGTTATCCCACCATTTATGACTACAAATGCTGCAAATCCTCCGAGAATCGGCGCATATGAACATACTATTTTCAGGGCTTTGGGTCCTTTCGTCGGTCCCCTCAAGCCGCGCCATACCCTGACAACCGCACCCGCAATGGCATTAACAAAGTCAGCCGGAGAGCGCACGTCTTCTAATCGCGCATTGGCCGCCATGAACCATGTATCGTCTGCCCGATCCTTGCCCTTTTCATCCGGATATACGAACACAGTAAGTACCTCCATAGCAAGTGCATATGTAACCCATATGATATTTGTTTGCCGAATGGCAACAGCCAGGGTACCGACTGCTATCTTCAGCGGTACGGAGAACCATGATGCCTGTGTAGCCCTGATAGAAAGTCCGATACTCGAAAGAGCGAAAATCGTGGACCAGACGTCGGTGTAGTATAAAAATGAGAAAAAGTAAAGCGTTGGGAACAATTGGAGCAGAGTAACTGTTCGGGAGGGGAGATGATGGTGTCCGACGGGGAATAGGGATAGTACAATTGGAAGGACGCTCAATTGACCAACAAGGCTGAAACTGCGGAGGGCTTTTACGGTGCACGTCGGAGATGTGGTGAAGAGAGACAATATCCGAACGTATGCAAGTCCGAGATAATACCTTAATTAACGTCAAGGATCTGCAATATAAAATGATTACCGGAGTCCAACGTACAGTCCTGGCGGAGTAGTAATCTTGTCGTCCCAGACATCGTAATTGCCCGCGCAATACTGCTGCGTCTGTGGGATGTGGAAGACTTCATCCTGGGAGCGTTAGCGACAATTGCAACGAATGAACTCCGTGTCCTTACCAAGTACGAATCGGGTATGATTTGGCAGCTCACAGCAAAAGTAGCGGCAGATGCCAGAATCAGGACCGATTGTAAAGGGACCGTCATTGCATCGGTCGACAGAGTCAGATGTAGGCGTTGGCTACTAAAACTGCGAAGTTTTTGGCGGGGAATTTGATTTGTTGGTGTAACTACGTCACCTTTGTTGCGGCTCGAGTTCCCGTATACTTATCTTGCGCCAATCGCAACAACTTTACAAAACACTCTGGTCCGTTCACAAATAGTACAATGTCACTTCAGAATTCGATTACATCCGTGGCTTCATCGTCGGTGCCACAGCCGGACAAATTCACAGCCCTACAGTCGCTCCTGGCTCCGCTTAGCAGCCCAACAGATCTTCAGGCCTATGTTACAACTGTACTCGCTCATGCTCCGTCACTTGGTTTAGTTGTATCACGTCCAGTCATTGCATCGTACATTTCACATATAGTTGACATTCAGTGCTCTCAGGCCGACAAGGAAGAGCTTCTAAGTCATGCACTCACGGTATTACAGCCCACATTAGTGTCCTACGAAGAGCAGGACAGCCTGGTTCGCGAGCATCTCGCCAGTTTATACGAAGCACAGGCTAGACCGATAGAGGCGGCCACTATTCTCCGGGGCATCAAACTTGAAAGCGGACAGCGAGTGATCTCTGACGACTACCGAGTTGACATCTCTGTCCGCATATTAAGGAACTTGTTGGAAGATGTAGACACGGATGCGATTGAAAGCGACGAAGGCGATGCCATGCCGGCAGCAGAACGAATTCTCTTGGCAGAGGATCTGATTAACAAGACTGCCGCGCTAATCCTCAAGTCAAGTAATCCGACTGCGAAATTACACTTCAAACTCGCACAGGCTCGAGTTTTCGACGCGAGGAAGAGGTTCCTAGAGGCCTGTGCAAAGTATTATGAGCTGTCGCACCAGGGATCCGAGGGTGGAGCTGGAATTGATGCGGAAGATCGGCTTACATGCCTTTCTGCGGCAGTTTCGTGTGCTTTGCTTGCGCCAGCTGGGCCAGCGCGCGGACGGATGCTGGCGTCGTTGGCGAAGGACGAGAGAATTAAAGATTTAGAGGGAGGGCTGCCATTAGAGCATGCAATGCTTGACAAGTTATTTTTCGACAATCTGCTGCCGGCGGAGGATGTGAAGGCGTATATTGTGGGCTCACGACGAAAGGTCCCTAGAGCTCATTTGATTAGTCGCGGTGCCCTGCTGGGCAAAGGAGACTACGAACAGGATTCAGTTTTGGACAGGGCTGTCACGGAGCACAATTTGCTAGCGGCGTCGAAGTTGTACATGAATATTTCATTTTCAGATCTAGCGGAGCTGCTAGGACTGGGTTCTGCGGATGCGGCAGAAGGATATGCGGCGAAGATGATTCAGGAGCGACGCTTACGAGCAGTGATTGATCGTGTCGACGGTATTATTTATTTCCAAGGCGGTGGAAGGGGAGGATTAGATGAAGCAGAAAGAGAGAAGCTTAAGTCATGGGACGCGGAGATTTTGGGCGTTTGCTTACAGGTGGAAGATGTCGTGAGCTTGATTCAAAAGCAATATCCGGAGTTTGTAGTCGGCGTCTAGGTTGTTGGGAGATGGCCATTAATTACCAGTTATCAACACAGCTGTTAGTATAGAGTGCGCAAGTGCTTGATTAAGCTTGCCCGGTAAATGTTACTATAATATAAGATACAGTTAGGGATCGGCACGGATACACGGATGACGGATATATCCGTGGATATCCGTCGCGGATACGGATACGGATAGAGAATATGCGGATATGGATACGGATACGGATAAGGTAATATTGATTAGTCATATCCGCGGATATATCCATGGATATCCACGGATATCCACGGATACGAGTAACAAATGCAAATGTGTAAACTAATAATACTGGGAGAGTTTAAGTGAGTTGCGATTTGCGAAATATTCAGTTGTATAGGGAACGGAAGTCCAATGAATCCAGAATTTGGTGCGCGCTTGGCTAGGAGCTGAGGGAGGCTTGAATCAGAACACGGATCTGATTAGTCGCAACTGTTTATATACTGGGTTAGGGGTTTTGTCCGTTATTGAATGCTAGATATATAGCCGTTTGAAGCCCAATTGAGTGGTCAATATAGTCAGTCGTATCGTAGGATCATCCTCTTTCCATAGTCCTGGGCTCCAAACCAAAAACGGCTGAGCAAAAGCCCCTTCAAGGTCACGTGAGTCGTATCCATGGATATTACGGATATCCGTGGATACTGCGGATACGGATACGGATAAACCAAATATAGGTGGATATGGATACGGATACGGATATAGATATTTTACGCGGATACGGATACGGATACGGATAAGGAAAAATTAGCCTGGATATTATCCGTGCCGATCCCTAGATACAGTTCGATTGCCTAAAGTCTCTGCGATATTACTGTTTGGGATTATTACCCTACGCAGAACCAAAGTGACAATCCTTGATCGTTAAGTTACTGAATGGTGCATTAAGACTAGTATTTCCTAGCACCTTAACCCTCCCTCTTCCCGGCGTAATGTGTGTACCGCTAGCGTAGGTATGAGAATGAACCGTATCACGACAATTTGTCTTAATAATGCCCACAATGACTGCAGAGGCGAGATCCGCGTCTGACTTAGGAATAAATAAAGGTAAATAGGAAATGAACTTAGCGTATTATGTTACATTCGCAGTGGTATTTGGGATACATTTCGAACAAGGGTCCCGATGCACGGACTGTGTCAGAAACCCACAATAAAACAAGTTGCAGTAAATAACAAAATCACTAGTTATCGACTTATCGTTAACTTATGCACGATTATTCCAAGTCGAGATACTGTGGAAGCCTTCGGTGCGACTTGTACTTCTTAGCGGCGAAGATAGCAGTTTTCCCATCTAAATTGTGTGCATAGGCGTCTATATGCCGCCATGCATGTCTTGCAAACTTCCGCACGCGTCCGATCGGCATCATTTAAAGAACTATAATTTCCGAATACAGTATAGTTATCTAATAGTGTGAACCTTATTTATTTGAGTACCTCGCGGCCATAAGTTGTCCTTTCTCATAGTTAAGAACTCAGGTACCCCACCAAGTAGTACCAGCGACTACCCTTGTGATTTTTGATTTACAGCAATATCACAGCGACAGATTATAGAAAATATGATTACTAACAGTTTGATATATATTTGCAGCGATACAAGTTCAATGTGATGACGCATATGATTTATTGTGGGCTGGCGATTTGTCGGGACTAGTCTTAATGCACTTAGTGTGTGTGGGGGGAACTCCGCTGCTGTGCGGCAATAGCGCCGTAACGCCGACTAATTATAGTTAGGGCTGCGCCCGAAGGCCGAGGGTTACCGGAGAATCGGCGAATCGTGTAGCCGAATCCGGATTGGCGCTCCCACCGTTTACGCATTATAATGCGCCGGGCCCCGACAACGCCAACCCCGGCGATATATCGCGGCTCTAAACCTCCGAGCCCAGGTTCGTATGATTCTCAGCTCATTTTTAGGTTGATCGGTTCTGCCGATACCAAGCTTCAATGACAGAGCCGCACGATCAACGAGCCCCAGTCTCGTCTGCAGTCGTCAACAATGCCAACCACTCATCTGCCAACGAATCCTTTACAAGAGCGTTAGATGATCCGCAGCCGGCCGCAGCTCCTACTGATGCGGTTCGCGCGTCCTGGACCACGACAACGGACACAGGGCCTGCGCAGATTTCGCCGCGTGCAAACGTGTCGAACACTTTGCAAACAGAGTCATTGACTGAATCTGACAGACCTCCACCACCTAGGTTGACAACGCCCGCGGAAAATGCTCCTCCGTCCGATGCAGGTCCCGTGTTCGCACCTGACCAACCGATACACTCACAGCGGGCCTGTACGCATTGCCAAAAGCACAAAATCAAGTGCGT
This sequence comes from Lipomyces tetrasporus, assembly GCF_029532465.1. Lineage (NCBI taxonomy): Eukaryota > Fungi > Ascomycota > Lipomycetes > Lipomycetales > Lipomycetaceae > Lipomyces > Lipomyces tetrasporus. The sequence continues at coordinate 644,594 of NW_026611602.1, forward strand.
CTCAGATGGCACAGGCCCTTGTATTCGGTGTCGCAAGAAAGGCTTCCTTTGTCACATTGCTCCTAGGAAGAAACGAGTGTCCAAAAGGAATAGGGGTTCTGCCGGCTCCACTCACAGTCCTGCTGGCAGCTCGCACGATGGCCGAGGCATGGCGAATGGTGCTGAATCCCCAGAGGACGAAATCATGGACGACATCGAGTCACACAATCCTGAAGATCGACAGTCAGCCCGTAGGGCGGGCGTTGCGATCGGAGGAAGTGGCAATGCATGCCTCAATGTATCTGGGAACGGAAATGTAGACGTCAATACTGCATACGCCGCAAATGCAAGTTATGCAGAGCCAGATGTAAAGGTATCATCGACTGCGTCAAGCAGTGTCGACGGAAACAACAGGGAAATATGGCTGCCGCCAGAAGCCATAGGGTCAACACCGTCCCGACCATCGCCGCCGGCCAAGGTATCTTGTCTGCCAGAATCAATGAAGCAAAGCACAATATCGTCCTGCGACAACTATACGATTTATCTCTCGCTAACGTTCGTTTGCCCTGAAATATTCCGACGAACAGTTGATGTGGATTGGCACTCGAACGTGACGACATTGGCGCAGGATGTCAATGGCTCTCTTCCACTGGTTCGTTCTATTGTCGATTCTCCTACTTCTTCCATCTACGCTCTCTCCTTCCAAAATGAACCCGCCCAGGTTGCTCGATACAACTTGCCTACTTCTCCGGAAGCAATGAAAACAGTTGCCGAGTGGAGAAAGCAGTATGGCGAAGTATTTATCGATGTTTACTTCAACCTCATCAACCCGTCGCAACCGATCATACATCGTGGTCATTTCATGGCCGCCTATATCGCAAACAAGGAGTCTGTCATATTGCTACTCGCAATATTCGCCGTGTCTGTGCCATATTGCACACTGGGCACTTCAGATGACAGACGCACATTGCAGACCAAGTTCATTCAGCATCTCTTTGGACACTATTCATATAAGCTGTCAATGCCAACAATGGAAGCCGTTCAAGCGCTGTCTCTTATCGCAGACTCAACTGCCGACCGAGGGGTGCTAATGACCCACGCTGCAGTCGTAGCTGCTGCAGTAGAGTTGCGGCTACATGTGGATTGCTCAGAATGGAACATACCAGATTGGGAGCGAGCGCTGCGCAAAGCATTGTGGTGGTCTATCTGTATTCGGGACGCTTGGACCATCATGCGATTTGTCGGTACCCCGAAAGTGATGTCAGAATACTACGACACGAAGTTGCCGACCACCGCTGAGCTTAGTCTGTTGACGTCGATGGACGAAAGCGACAACTTGCGCCATGCTTCCTGCACGATTAGGGTCAACCGATCGCGAATCAACGTATCCATGGAGTCTTGCCTCCGATCGTTCATTTCCGTTGCGAAACTTTCCGAAATTCTGTTGGAAGTGAACAGGAGTTTATACCAATTGAAAGGACTTCGCTTTATCAGTCAACAGCCAGCAGCAGCAGCATCTCACATAGCAGAATTGATGGAGTCACGGCTCCAAGAGCTAACTGCATCTTGGATTCGTGAAGAGTCCGAACAAGGCTACGAGCTTATGGAACCCGACCTGTATCGGGCGATGATGCTTCACTTTGTACGATTATGTATATATTCCCAGTTCTTGCCGCATAAACATGTGAATATTCGCCCCGACAGATTTCTTATGGATTTCTACACGAGATTTTTGGACGCGACGCAAGGCTGCATTGATACTCTCCAAAAATTCAAGAATGTCAAGTTCTCAAATTATTGGCCGTCGTGGTTGAATCATTTAGTTATTATGCACTTGTTCGTGTTATACGACGTCTTGATCGCCATCATTTCCCGTTATTTCAAGACCTACCGTGTTGCGAAAAATAAGGCAGATGCCGACGAAGCCGCACCACACAACAAGCACCTTCCGATGCTGCAATCCCAGCGACGGGCAATGTTACTTGAAATTTTGGACCAGGATAGGTTTTCGTCCAGAGTGCTACAGTATTCAACGGATCTAATGTCCACCATTGGGAATCTAGCGGCTACTTGGGACCAGCCCAACGAGATTTATAAGATGATGCTGAAAGCATCAAGGGCGTTTGGGTTGGCTGACGTTATTGACGCGCCAGGAATGGCACAGTATATGCAGCAGTATGTTGCTGATACAGCGAAGAGTACAGGTGAAAGCAGCCTGCAGAAGCCGTCCCAACAACAACAGCGTAGGACGGAGTCTTCTAGTCAGACTGCACCGCAGCAGCAAAGCGCGTCGGCGCAGTATCCCGCACCCCAGTTGAGCCTATCGCAAGCAGTGCCCTTGAATGGTGTGCAACAGCAGCAGGAGCCAACCCAGACACATATACAACCACAACCACTTCATTCGCAACCGACACGGACCGCGACGTCGTCGTCGTCGTCGTCGTCGCAGACATTGCTTCCTCCCGTATACCAACTACCAACGGTGGGTCCGCTGCAGAATATGATTAACCCCTCTCTTCAGTCGCTTATGGTTTCTCCGTCGCAACCTCCTCAGCACCCACCTCATCCAACTCAGCTTGGCCTCCAACAAACGCAGCCCTCATGCTACGGCATCGCTCAGATCCTTAACCAAGAGCAGCCCCAAGTGCAGGCGACAGAGCAATCCGTAGGCTACGGCAACAACAATTCGACCGAGCAACAACCGTCAGCAGCGTCAACGCTTCATCCACAGCATTCGAGTTTCGTGGGTCCGTTCAGCGGCAGAATGCAGCAGAATCTCTACGCAGATGCGACCGGAACGACAAATACTTCAGCTGATTCCGGCGTTCAGAATGGTCCACAGGCTGGTGGTAACGTGGCAGGAGGCGGTGGTGTACAGGCAATTGGCTCGTTTGATGATTTTTTCACAAATCTGTCCATCAATCTGTTTGAAGGGCTGGCGGATTTCCACCCGGACTTTATTCTGTGATCCGTATCGTCAGGTGTTTGGTAGGTCGGCATAATTTTATCTCGATTTCTCGACGCTAATGAGTGTAAGTACCCGGGAAATGATTTGAGACTTTTCAACATCCATATATAGACATGCTTGTGCGCATGTACTCTTTTTATACTAGCCTAAATCTTCTCCGAGGAATCGGTAACATCTAGTTTGTATATATGGCGTACAGGGAGTATCATAGTTGGATTATATTGTATCATAAGTGCACTAGTTGGAAGCTAGTGTAAAATGCTCCGGGATCTCCCTCCTCCTTTAATGATTATTCTCCAGTTTGCAGGTATGGGAAGATACGGGTCGACATGGTAACTAGTAATGGTAAACGTGCTGGCGCGTGTCTGCAAGTTCAGAACTGAATGCCAAACCCCAGCTACGCTTAAAGGCGCGCAAAGAAACCTTAAATCAAGTATTCGCGCGGTCCTCGCGAGGTCGAAGGCTGGCTTCATTTCGAATCATCAAAATATTCCTACATAGCGACTAATTCACGCTAGAATGTCCTCTCCAGCTTCGATCGAGGAGACAAAAGCGCTCCTGAAAGCGACTCTCCGTCAGTTTGAAGACTTCCCCACTAAGGGAATTCTCTTCGAAGACATCCTGCCCATCTTCAAGTCTCCAAAGACCTTCCAATGCCTCATCGACGCCATCAAGCACCAAATTGAAGCGAATTTTTCGACACCAGAGTCTAAGCCAGATGTTGTCGTTGGTCTTGATGCGCGTGGATTTCTATTCGGTCCCGCACTTGCGCTGCAATTAGGCGCTGCGTTTGTGCCTGTTCGCAAACAAGGAAAAGTCCCCGGTCCAACGGTCGAGGCCGAGTTTGAGAAGGAGTACGGCAAGGATGTGTTTGTCATGCAGGCTGACGCGATCGAAGCTGGACAAAAAGTAATTATCGTGGACGATATTATTGCGACGGGGGGTAGTGCTAAGGCCGCCGGCGAGTTGGTCAATAAGTTGGGAGGCAAGATTCTAGAGTATTTGTTTATTCTTGAGTTGGATTTCTTGCATGGGCGGGATAAGCTTGATGCTCCTGTTTACACTCTCTTGTCTGGACAGCCAGAGAAGCTGGGATCGTAGACTGGTGAAAACAGTAGTGGTCGAGCTTAGCGATTGTCTCAGCATTCTTCATATGCGTCTATTGTGTACGATAGTTCGAGCGAACTAAATTCGCTTCTAGAATCACATTAATACATCCGTGTCTGTTGACAATAATATCAACATAACGAGGCAAGCCATAGATTATGCACAAGAAAATGGTCTTTCTCGACACGCTTAACAAAGACCAAAATACGTTGGGTTACTCAATATGGAACAGATACTCATGCGACAGTCACCCACGCCCCGCTCTATAATTCATCGAGGACTAACATGATAATGACGTGCTCATCCAACCATCAAATTAACTACGTCTTCACCATGTAGCCGTACCCTCCCGTCACGAAGCACCTCCAATATATCCTGTTCATGCATCCCTCGAGACATCAAATTTCTCACCTTAACATTTCCCAAGACCTTTATCCCCCCGACTGTCAAAATCTTCATTCTACCCGCTGATCCACCTTCCGATCCATCGAGTTTAGAGAATCGTACCCGATGCCCATCGAACGACGGAGCTTCTAAGTCTTTTCCGTGCTGCCAAATCCGCGACCGACTCTCTGCTGGGAAAAACAGCTCCAAAACTGGGAATGACCGCAGCGGTATCGAAACTGCTTCAGGATGAGTCGGCGGCAGGTCAACTATCGGCCTTCGTGCCGGTATGGTTCCGTTCTCGAGTGGTCGGACATTCGAGCTGAATAAACTTGTTTGTGAAGGAAACCTTTTCGTCTCTTGTAGCGGCGGAAAGACCTCATCCGATATTGGTGTGAAATTGTATAGTCCATCCAAATGATAGAATTCGCTCCAGGACGTGACAAAGGAATAGAATGACCTGTACCCATTGACATTCTGACAAGCTGCTGTTGATACTAGATCAGGAATACTTTCAAGATCGTCGTCGTCGTACAAGTTATTGTCCAATGATGAGTCAAAATAGAGCTCGTCGCTTGTGAATGGCGAATACTCCAATGCTATATCTTTCTTTCCGACGTCCTCATCTTCGTCTTCACCTTGTCGCGGAATCATAGTCGATCCTGTACGCAACTTCATATCTTTCCGTCTTTCGGTTGGAATCAAATCCACATCTATCCGTAACGGATGCGCTTCTGTCGAAAACACGAAATTCGACTCGTCCTTGTTCAAAGGGTTGTCGACGTCGAATAAAAGATACAGATATTTCATCGTTTCGCTAAGGAAAAAGCTCTCCATACGGTCCTCTAATTCATTCGTCCGCACATCGTGCAATGCTGCGTATCCACATGACGTCCTACTCCGAGCTTGGATGTCACTGAGTATCTGGGCTCCTACATGGAGATAAAACGGGTCCTTGGTGGCTCTATACAGAAAATAGTTTGATTCCACGAACTCTGGACGAAGACCGTACCAACCCAGCTCAAGACTTCCATGATTTATAGCATAGTTCCATCGTTCTGGTAATCCGGCATAAGCCATCCAAATATGGTAGTAGACCAAGTGACTTCTGACTGCTGCATTAATGTCTCCAGCTAAGACCTGAAGGCCGGGGAAAAATGCCGCCAGAGCGTCGATCCAACTTGTGACTGGTGATCCTGTAATAATATGAACATTACGATATATCCAACCGTCCAAAATATTCTCCTTTACGGCTGCGTATGACTTCGCAAATACGTCGAGGAACGACTCATCATCGAGTAATATATATGACTTTAACGCATACTCAAAAAAAGAGTCCACACTGGCTCCTATTCCCGAGTAGGCTGATAACCACAGTCCGCTGACTGCATCGATGGCTGATCCCACTATGTTCAACGTGGTCCGCCGATCCCAAATGGCAAAAAACGCCTTCCTAGCTGCCTTTTCATATTTGTCGTCGCCAGTAAGCCGTGACAATGTAGCAAACTCAAGCACCAGACTCGCTGCACCAGCTGTGCAAGTTTCTGTAATATTTTCATTTTTGTTACCGTAGCGCAGATTAACTCTGGCGAGCGGTATGCCCGTCGGCGTATCAAATGCTGGCATCAGTCTGTTAGCCAAATCTGCTGCCAGTGTCAATAAAGAGCCGTCATATCCTTTTATCTTGTGGCCCAGTGAGTCTGAAGTCGCATATATGTGTCCGGACAATAGTCCACCCAACATTCGAATCGTAGTTTCAAACACTTGCACACGAGATGGTAGATCAAACTGCACAAACCGTTCGACCTTCTTAACTGCAGACTCAAAGCCGGCCTGGTCGTCCATTATCTAGTTCATTATTAGCCATCGTACATTCCCAACGCATTCGACAAACAAACATACGGCTAAAGTATCTAAACTGTCGACTAGTGTAAGTGAGTAGTCTCCTAACACATCATTGATCCCGATGTTATTTGGGTTCGCACGGTCGCTTCCTCTACCCATGCATGATAAAGGTGCAATTTCTAAACACATTAGACTTGGCTGGACGGGTTGCGATAGCAGAAAACATACCATCTTCAGGAAATCCATAACGCAGATAATGATTCCACCCATGATAAAATGCTTCTCGAGTCTCCTCCCTAACTCAGTAAACGACGTCAGATAGGCACCGCACAAGAGAAGATTCGCGCTAGAACGTACCGTAATTTATCTAAGTGCTGTTTCGGAAATGCTGCTGCCTGAGTAACTGTCCAACATAACAATACACATGCCAGCACTATGAATCCATTCCCAGCAGGCATTGTGACAATTGAGCTAGCAGTATGCCAGCCTCTGTGGTAATTCAGCTACCGACAACTTTGGTCACTCGACTACCTTGTTCATCGGCTCAATTTCGAATCGCGGTAGTCCGTGATAATATAATAGTTAGCAGGGCTCACATGGAAGTCCGTCCTCATCCGTATACAGCCTCTCCTCAGCTTCAATAAATACTGCCGGTAATATTGAAAGTCTTCGGTTACGGCTCAATTGTCGTGTGTCCCTAAATCTCATCTCTAAACCCTAGTTCGACAATGAAGTCTCCGAAACTTTAGAGTGCGACGAAACTGTATGCGAGGGTTACGTGCATGTCAGAGGTTCACGTACAAAATTAGTTTCGTCGAATTCATTTCGGCATCGACATCTAGGTACCACTATTGGTGAAACTGATAAACTAGCTGTTGTCTATAATTGAGATCTGGATTCTCGCAGGCCGTATACGCAATGGCTTCTTCGCATCCAGTCACGACGGCCCTGCCGACATCTACACCATCCACGTACCCCCTCCCGAATCGGCCATTGGGCAGTAGTGTCATGGTGACGCAACAACAGACGACTGACCATCAACAGGCAGGTTTTACGGGAAAGCTTGCACAGACGACGACTTTCCCGTTACAAGGACCCGGTGTCCCTTCGCTAACAGCTTCCCAGCAGGTCTCAACAATGGGGACTGGGATGTACACGGATCCGCATGCAATATATATGAACGTTTCATGTTTAGATTTTTTGTTAATAGAGTTGATTCCAATGTCCGAACGTGTGGTGGAGGTAATTGGGGAGGGGAAAACTTCTAGCGGCGATGCTATGCATTCAATATTAGGCGAGAAGGATGGTCGGATAGGAGAAGAGGAAAGACGAGGCGCGGTATTCAAGCATGTCGAAGGACTGGGATACAGAGTCGGACAAGGGCTGGTGGAAAGGTGAATTTTGGGAAGTTTTCGCATTTTGCCAACAAGCAGTGCTAATTGGATGTCAGGTTTTCACAAGACCGGCCGCGATTTACGGACGTACTGGACGTAATGAAGTTTATCTGCAAGGATCTCTGGTATCTACTCTTCCGCAAGCAAATTGACAATCTGAAGACAAACCACCGAGGGGTTTACGTTCTTACCGATAACAGTTTCCGCCTGCTAATGAGAATGAGCACCGAAGTCGGTGGCCTAGACACCGTTACACGGGCACAGCCATACTTGTGGTTCCCTTGCGGTGTTCTCAGAGGAGCTCTTGCAAACCTTGGCGTTCAAGCGACGGTTGTCGCAGAAACAACGGCTATTCCAGTTGCCGTATTTCATATTCAAACGTTACGTCAAGACTAGAATGATGATGAGAATCGTAATACTGTCATGCGGACGGAAGAATCAATTTGTGTATTGCATGGGAACGGGTCTGGCGAATCGGGCAATGATTTTGTTATATAAATGTACAATATTTATATGATTTCTTGCATCCTTCTATTTCTTGCATCAGTATTTCACTCAAACGAGTTCGTCGACTGGCAATCTCACGTATGCCACAAGCCCATCTAGGCCATAATCTGGTGCCTTATTTTCTGTAATAATTGATTATAAGAAAGTTCGATCACGCGTGATAGAAGCCGATCAAGTATAGACATGTGCGTGGGTAGTTTGCAGTTGTAATTGAGAGTCCGCGGAGTCCGCGGGTGATTCAGAAACCGAGCGGCTTATCTCCTGTCAATAATAATAGCCGACAATTTTGAAATCAACTAAGTCAGCCCAATTTATTTGTGACCGGGCCGTGTCCACCAAAACCCGAAACCACATAGAGGAACACTGAATGCTGCCTACTGATAGTGCTAGACTGGAACTGTTTCTGCTTTGCCAAAACTATCGATGTGCGTCGGCGAAGAAATGACTATTGCATCTTCCGACAATAAGCATGACGCGGTCGTTTCTACCAGTCCCTATATCAGGACACCTTTGGTTTACTCGCACTCGTTATCGAAGATAACTGGAAGGTAGTATGACTTATTTGCTACGTGAATTGGATTAACGCGGCAATAGCACGGTTCTGCTGAAGCTCGAAGTGCTCCAGCCTTCCGGTTCGTTTAAGTCTCGGTATTACACATGTTGGTTTCGTCCTCTTGCAGAAACAGAGCTCTGACGATATCATGACAGCGGAATCGGTTATCTTGTTTGGCAGGCGGTTCTCAACTCTCCGCCAGGCCAAAAACCGCACATCTTTTCATCATCCGGTGGAAATGCCGGATGTGCGGCCGCTCAAGCGGCACAAAAATACGGCTGTCCATGCACTGTGGTTGTCCCGAGTAATGTTGCTCCAAACATGGTTACTCGTTTGAGAGATAAATATGGGGCTACCGTTATTCTGCATGGATCTATGTGGAGGGAAGCTGATACTAAGGTCCGTCAGATGGTTGCCGAGCACAAGGACGGTCAAGCAAAATACTGCCCTCCGTTCGATGATCCGGTGATCTGGGAGGGCAACAGCTTCATGATTGACGAAGTCGTCGAACAGCTAGAGGAAGCAGACTACGATAAGTCTAGACTGAAGGCCATTTCGTGCTCGGTAGGCGGTGGAGGTTTATTCGCCGGTGTCGTTAATGGGCTGAAGCGACACTATCCTTTGTCTGGTGAGCAACCAATCGTTGTCTCAGTGGAAACATACGGTGCAGAGAGCTTGAACGCGTCTATCAAGCGGGGAGAACTGGTGACTCTACCAAAGATCACCTCTATCGCTAGCAGCTTGGGAGCAGATAGAGTTGCCGTTGCGGCTTTCGATGCAGCCATGACATATCCTACTCGGTCAGTAGTAGTTACTGATGCACAGACAGTAGGATCTTGTCTCAGGATTCTAGATGAAAATCGCTTATTTGTAGAACCTGCGTGCGGTGCTGCGCTAGCACCATGGTATTATTCTGATATCTACGACCTCAGGAGCAAGCTGATGTTGGATGCGGACAGTATTTCGGTCATTATTGTCTGCGGAGGTAAGCACTAATTGATGCCGATGTGCAGTCAGATCTAACCGGGAATGACAGGGTCAACGGTAACGCTGGAATCTATGCTGCGCTACAAAGACACGTTTCAAGATATGCTTTAGAGGCTTAGTCGGTATAGAGATGTATAATTAGGAGCTCACGGACTTGAGCGGTTGCGAATTATTCGTCCATCGTCGTTATTAAAGATAATTATACTCACTAAGATCTTGGATTTCAAGATTGCTTTGGATTCCATTGCTCGTCTCCAATATGGGTTCACTTTCATAAACCGCAAAGTTCATACCCATCTCATGACGTAGGTCCTTGGACTCCTTGTTATGCCGGTAGCATTCTAATTTATGAACAATTAATGCCGCGGAAAATTCGGCTGATGACGAATGCGTGTATTATGGATAGTCTGGCAGACGGTTGACGTAGGGTAACGATTCTGCTCGCGCTCCCAGTCACGCTAAAAAACAGAGTGCGGCGAACGCGTACCAACTATCCTCGCGGCGCGTGGGTACTACAAGGGTCAACACTATCACCACGAGTATACGTCCCGTATCTAGATCAATATGGGCGCTGATTACGATTCAGACGAGGAGATTGGGGATATCTCCACTTCGAGTCAGCAGCAACAGATTGACGACACCCCGCTCTACCTCCGCGATGAGGAACAGCAAATAATCAAGCAGCTGCCAAGATTAGCACCCAGTAGTCTCTCGAGACCAAAAGACATTAAGAAATACCTGGAAGATACAGCAGCAAGCTGTGCGGAATTTGGAATGGCTTCGGACGTGCTGGAGCTCAATTTGAAACGGGTAATCGACATCGGCGTTTTGGTGGACCTGGAGCCCAACGCGATTGACAGAGCGCTGTTGCGGAATAATCAGGTTCAGGACCCAGCTTCGGTATTCCTGGAAGCTATGAACGAGTATATGGAACGGAATTCAGCAAAGAGTGACAAGCAAAAATATTCCGAGAACGCATTTTATACAAACTTTAAGCGTCGTGTGTGGGAAAACACTTACGGAGATGAGGATATCCCGCCGGTAGAGAACTGGTTCGACGCGCATGGCGCTTCGAAGACAATTGCAGAGATTCATGATCGCGAAGCGGATGATGGAGATGATGACCTCATTGTTGCACAGGAGAAGAGGTCGCTCAAGTGTCCAGTGTCACTGGCACTATTTGTGAATCCAGTTACGTCGGACGTGTGCCCCCACACATTCTCTAAGGACGCGATTTTTGCACTTTTTGTCGAGAATTCGCGCGGCCATGAAAGGGCTTTGGGAAGCATAGAGTGTCCTGTAGCAGGTTGTAGCAAGATATTGATGAAGTCAAACCTGAAGGAGAATCCAGCAATCGCCAGACAGGTTGAACGATACATCGAGAGGCAGCGCCAGCAAGAGGAGGCGGAGTTTGATGAACTTGAGGATGAGTAGAGTGTGTTAAGGCAGCAATGGTAGTTATTTGCATGTACGCTAACTTATATTTGTTAATTGCGAATGGGTTGTGGACAAAGTGGATGATCTTGGTCATTATGCAATATCATTCCTCATGCGTAACTGGCATCAAATGAGCATGCTGCAATGTCAGGCATCCCAATTTCAACATCTCCTTTAGTTCTGGTAAAACTCCGATAGTAGATTAATGAGATATTTTGACATCAGATCTATATATTAGCTAGTGCCTAATCGGCCATGGGAGATGGCGTCACAGGTGCGCAGAGCTCGACGACATGGGGTTGCCAGGGCCAGAGTAGAATTCACCCACAAGATGCTAAGCGCAACGAGCGGAGCAGCCTGCCGGTGCGCCATGTAGAACATTATGACAGATCCCTTACTGAGGTCGTAGAAGCCAAAAGGTCGACGGGGAAGGCAGTCAGATTCGGTGTGACATAATCCGCCGTCACGGCCAGGACGCAAAGATTAAAGGCCGTTTTTCCTGCGGTGGGAAATAGTGCATGAAAGCAGCAAAGACTTACCCAGGCGAAGAGACCGTCAGAGAGACAGAGTTCGGACGGTGCTTACTATTTGCTAATCTAAAATCGTTAGTATGTGGTTTGTGTACGCAAATATTCATGGTTGTCCAGTATTATTATCGATAATTTGGCGTCCTCATCGTATTAGCTCCTTAAATGGGTTGCAAGTGTACGTATAAGTCCTCAGATGGAACATAGTTTGGACGGTTATGCTCAGCTGACTATGGGGCTTGGGATTTCTGTTATGGCAGCTTTAAGACTCCGTGGCCAAGCTGGTTAAGGCGTACGGCTGTTAACCGTAAGATCGAGAGTTCGATCCTCTCCGGGGTCGGCGGTGTTTTTGCTTTTGCTCTTGCTCTTGCTCTATACTTTGCCTTCTATTTTCTTTTTGCGTAATTTCTTCTTTGAGCGAAGGAAAGCGGAATTTGTAATTGTGGGGATGTGTCATAACGACTTGAGATCTCGTCAGCGGCGCGCCATTCCCACCATTGCTGATGACCTTAGGTTGGAACTTGACTCGGGTAACTCGTATCCGCCATGGCAGCAAGCGAATACGCGAGATCCGATCAGTTTCTGTAATGTACTTTGGCTGCAGTCGACCAGAAACTTACAGTCTGGGAGCAATCGACTACGTAATAGACTAACAGATCCTAATAAATCACGCATTCTTTTAAGTGTCGCTTATTCAGACACTATTTTGGAGAATGAAATATCGTTCGAACAACAGCCGTGATTCAAAATTAGTGAGGAGAGCCGAATTGCAGTTTTGGGACGTCTGGTAACATTGAAGCTTGGCCTAAACGGGACCATCGACAGGCGCCCCGGTGCGCCGGGTTACACGATATAACGACGCTCAAAATTATAAAGGCCCGCACATTATTTGTCACGTCCCCGTGGTCCTGGCGACTCACTCACTCTCCAGTTTTTCGTGTTGCTTGAAAGAAAGTCGTCGCTCTCTCGAGTCATTCATTAGTCGCAATTGTCTCCCGTGTATGTTGCTTTTGGTAACCAACGAGCGCTGATGGTGACCCCTCCCTTTCTCGTTTCCGCGCCTGGCAAGGTCATCTTGTTCGGAGAGCATGCAGCTGTATATGGCAAGGTGAGCTTACCCGACACCCAGTGGCTGCAAGCGACAGGGAAATATTCTAACTCTTCATTTTAGCCTGCCATTGCCGCTGCCATATCTTTACGGTCCTACCTATTAACGACCAAACACGAGCCCGAGTTTTCAGAGCTTGTGACATTGGAGTTCCCAGATATCAAGTTCCAGTATTCGTGGAAGATACATTCCCTGCCGTGGGATGTTGTGCCTAAGGGGTCGATTGACACAGTTCGACCTCCGTCGGAGTTGAACACTACACTCGTGGAGGCGCTTGAACACGCTCTTGTCGATGTCCACATTCCACTTCAGAGGTCTGCTGCCCTGGCATTCTTGTACCTTTACATCTGCCTCTGCAGTCCGGATATGCCTGGTATGACGTTCTCTGTCCGGTCGACTCTGCCAATTGGTGCTGGCCTCGGCTCCTCGGCTTCAGTCTCAGTGTGTCTTGCGGCAGCCTTGTGTCTCGTCTCGGGCGAAGTCTCACCCCCTGAGAAAAAGGGCGACGACGATAGCGACTTCAATGCCGCCAACTACGCCGGCATAGAGCTGATTGATGCCTGGGCTTTCTTGGGCGAACGATGCATTCACGGTAACCCATCCGGAATTGATAACGCGGTCGCTAGCCATGGTGGCGCTGTGATGTTCCAGCGAATGACGAAAGGCAACCCCAATGTACGGGAAAGCATGCGCAGCTTCCCGCCCTTGAAGTTGCTTCTTATTGACTCGCGACAGCCACGGCGGACTGCTGTGCAGGTCGCGAATGTCGCTACGCTACTGCAGAACTATCCGCTTGTGACTGAGCCGATACTGAATGGTATTCACGCGTTGACAGATGAGGCATATAAACTCCTTCAGACGCCAAAGGAAAATTGTGATGATGCGTGGGAAGAGCGATTGCGTGAGCTTGTGCGTGTTAATCATGGATTGTTGGTTGCGTTGGGTGTAAGTCATCCGAAGCTTGAAGCGATTAGAATGGCAGCCGACGAGCTCGAGATTGGCGAGACCAAGCTCACTGGTGCAGGTGGCGGTGGTTGTGCCATTACGTTGGTGAAAAGAGGTAACACGTCTATTGTAATCACTCAGCAGGTCAATGAACTGTGCTAACAGAGGTGTAGATATTGATGAGTCCAGAATATGCGGATTAATAGAGCGACTCGAAGGTCACGGGTTCGAGGTTTTCGAAACAAGCCTTGGAGGTGTTGGAGCTGGCTGTCTTTTGCCAACAAAGTCCGAGGCGGCCGAGTGGGAAGAATGGGAAGAGAAACTGTTTTCTTTGCATCATTTGTTAGGATTGGGTGATCGGGAAGATATTCAGAAAACTGTTGGGGTCGGTTCCATTGATGGCTGGGCGTTTTGGTAGATCTTTGTTCATTGTACGTTGTGGTATTGCATTACTTTGTAATTTCTAATCATATCTACTCACTCAGCATGATCGCGTATTGTGAGATTAGCTTGTATTTATAGCTTGTATAATTTGTCGACAGTATTGCTAGATACCTTTAGGTATGTCTTGTTTCCAGGACGAATTATTCTATATGACCGCCTACTAGTACAAGAATACGCACATATGCATATCTATATTCTTACATGCCTCTATTGAAATGCACCTTCGTAACGGGTTTGCCATGCGTATTCTTTAAATCCCAAAACCTCTTTTCCAGTCTCGTAACATCAACCGTCCGGCGCTGAGGGAATACGCCAAGCGCAAATGGCAGCACCACAAACGACGTCGCGAGAATCAAGCCCACGTTAGTAGCTGTCTCAATTGGCTTTGTCATCTTGAACTTGCGCTGCAATCGGACGAGGATAAGTGGCGGGAAGACCATGATTGGCGTCGCGTTCAAGACACGAGAAATGGCGGTCTCACCGACAGCAAATGTTGCAGCCTTTTTCGAGGTGCCGACGGCTTCGCCCGAGTCTGCATCAAAGACGGAGATGCCTTTCCGGATTTCTTCGCCGCGCATTAGGAAAACGTTGACCACGCCAGCCGACACGACTGCGGCGAAAGGGACAAGACGACCTAGGATTAATCGTGAATTTGTTGATAGCATATTCAGGCGAGGCACAAGCGAATTGAGTCCGAGTGCCACGGAACATGACGCTGTTACTGCCATCGCGTACGAAGTAGCGAGCTGTTGTGTAGTCAATGGATGTGACTTGTTGCTGTTCGCTGTGTTGATAGCCACATTTAGCGACTGATTCGTGATTTGCCAGAATAGTGTGCCAAAAGTCTATTTCATGGTTAAATCGATCTACATTTCAATATGTGCTGCTTACGCCCAAGTTCGGAGTTAGCATGCCGACTGTGACGACGAGATTAGAGAGCACGTATGAGGACATTCGAAACGGAAGAAAAACAGGCTCTCCGCTATCTATGGCACATCAGTATCTCATTCGACATGAAAGTTAGAAATAGCGCATACCAGGGTGTATAGTTGAGTCAAGGACCTTCTTTGCAGTCCACAACTGGGGAGTCATTTCCTTGATGTTGCCATTCTTGTAATCCGAAACCAAAGACTTTGCGTCCTCTAGTTTTTTCTTCGTAGTCAACAGCATTCTTAGCGACACATTATTACTGTGTCCCCACTTTTCATCCAGTACCAGCAATACTCACCGAGGATCCGACAACTCAGCACTGTGCTTGACCCGGCCCCAGTATGTCGACAGATCATATCGCGACTCGGGAAGGTCACGTGGTCCAGGAATCGCCGAGGCCATGACGTTTGTATCCTTCTCTCGTCTAGATGTTCAGGATTAATTCCAAAAATGGGATGTCTGCCTTAGTGTTAGCCAAGTCTCGTGCTCACGGGACTTGAGGTCTTCAGTAAACAAGTGATCGGCCTGCAAAGCCGCAATTAGTACCAATCACGGCCAATGCGAGTGCCTAACCTTGCCTGAACGTACTGTTTACGGAGATAATATGTTAGACACGACTGTCGTGCGAAGAGGTCCGTTTATTGTGTCGAATTCATTCGATTCGCACAGAGCCGGATATTTACAACCAATCTTCGGGCACAGCCTGCTCGATGCCATGTCACACTACACGTTAAAAATGTGGCGGTGACAGCTAAACCTTAATATGGCTCGCGTGGGGTGTGGCTGGTGGGGGGGCCTTGTCTCCAAGACCAATTCTAAGCAATCCGTGAATCTTCGACTTGTGGGATATAGTTGGGCTACACTCCCATTTCTTGCTTGACACATGCTTCTTCTCGATTCCGTCATTACATCTACTGTCAATCTAGCTACCGTTTGCAGTTTTTAGTGGGAACTCATGCCATTGGCATACTTAGACTACTCATGGGACGACATTGTGCCCATCCCACAAGACGACGGCGGGGACAACCCCCTTGCTCCAATTGCGTACCACGATGATTACAAAACAGCAATGGGGTACTTACGTGCTGTTATGAGTATCGAAGAATGTTCCGACCGCGCGCTGCAGCTAACAGCGGACTTGATCTTCATGAATCCGGCGCATTATACAGTCTGGTGAGTTGAGTGGGCAAATGGGTGGACAAGGTTAAATCTAACCACGGCCAGGGCATATCGGGCGCGGTTATTATTGGCTCTAAGGAAGGATCTGGAATCAGAATTGATTTGGATTGAAGAAGTCGGCCAGCAGTTCCCCAAGAACTACCAAATTTGGTAGGCGAATCCGTCTTCCGATTGTCTTTTGTTATGACACCAAGCTAAGCCAGCCGCTGTAGGAATCACCGGGAGATAATCGTCGACAAATACGATAATCCTATTCGTGAACTTCCGTTTATCGAGGTGATGCTGGAACTGGATTCCAAGAATTACCACGTGTGGTCGTACCGACAATGGGTGGTGCGGAGGTTTGATCTGTGGATCACGGAGTTGGACTATACAGATCGAATGATTGAAATCGATGTCCGGAATAATTCGGCCTGGAATCATCGGTATTTCGCGGTGTTTGGGAAAGGGGAGGATACTGCGAAGACCGTCATCGACGACGAGATAGAGTACGTCTTCTAATTTGTTGAATCGTAAGAGGTGTGCTAATTGGACCGTTAGTTACGCCAAGACGGCAATTCTAAAAGCGCCGCAAAACGCGAGCGCGTGGAACTATCTTCTCGGGTACGTCCGATATATCGCAATGATATGAGCATTATCCTAACACATTGAGTGTAGTGTCCTCAAGCGCAGTAATCGGTCCCTATCAGAAATTGAAGATTTCTGCAACGACCTAGTAGCACCCCCAACAACAGAGCCATCAACCGACGTCGATTTGGATCAAATAACATCCGCGCGGGCACTTGAGGTCTTGGCTGATATATACGCTAGCCGACACGAAGTCGAAAAGGCAGCTCAGGCCTGGACACTACTAGCCGAGAAATACGATCCTATCCGCGAAAACTACTGGAAATTCAAAAAAGAGCAGACAATCCAGCGTTTCGCTGCTACTGCCTAGCTAGTATACCTCTGAAGCCAAAGTATATTAAGCATTGGCACTATCGTGCTGTCAGTTATGAGTACCTACAATACAAAAATACTTTTAACACACAGAGTTAAAATTCATTTTTTATCCTGTCATCAAATTCGGACGCATATCATCTCACACCGAGCAAATGATAAGCAACACATCACGCTGTCTTTCGCTCCTGTAATATATCGCGCAACTTCTCCGCATCAGCCTTGGTCTTGACTTTTAACAAGTATGTGACACCTTTTCCACCCTCAACGAAATCTAATATCCGCACACTCGTATCAGTAGCCGAATAGTCGACATTCTTCCGCAACCCGACATTCAAAACCACACGACCCGATCCATCCGCTCGAACCAGAATGCGCGTCTTGTTCGTCTTCTGGTGTGTCAAAACTCTATATGGACCCAAGCCAATTGTGACGAACCCGTCCTTAATATCCGTTGACTTGTCCTTCTTGTCACTTGTCGCCTCCGCAGTTCGCTCGGCCGCGGTTTTGAACTGAAACACTTTTGTCCGTCCTTCGAGAACAACGTCTTCTTCCTCTTCGCCGGGGCCCTTGTCATTGGAAAGGTTAATCTGCTCCTCAGGAGGCGCAGCATCACCGTCCTCGACGCCGGTGGCTTCCCCGCCTGACGAGTCGGCAGGCGTGCCCTCCTTACTAGCCTCAGCCAATGACGCAGCAAGACCAGACTTGGAAGCTGAATTCGACGGAGCCGAAGTCGCCGACCCGAACGAAAATCCTACCGCAGGCTTCACTGTACTGGCGCCACCAAACGAAAATCCAGTATTTCCAGAAGCCCCTCCGTTCGAGGTCGCAAGCGTGCTTGAAGTGAACGGCGAGGTCGCAGATGTTGATCCCAGTGGATTATTAAAACTTAATGCCGGGGCGGAAGAAGCGGGCTTAGCAACCAAGTTTTCCTCCGAAGAATTTTCCTTGTCGTCTTGTCCAAACTTGATGCCTTTATCTGGAGTCCATGTGTTCGTAAACGGCGATGACGATGATGAAGTTGCACCGAAACTGAACACTGGCGTGCTTCCCTCAGTATTGGCGGGTTTACCCGTCTGGAAGAACGACAGTGTCGGCTTTGGTGTTTCAGACTCGGCCAAAGCCGTCGGATCAGTGGCAGGCTTTGCCGGAGTCGCGAATGGGGTATTGGCACTTGAAGGCGCCGGGACGTTGAACTTAAACGGACTTGATTGTGACTCTGTCGCAGGTTTGATTGTGAAGGGATTCAAGCCGGTTGACGTGCTGTTTGACCCTAGACTAGAGATCTTCAGAGGGCTGCCGAAATTTGTATTGCCATCTAATGGAGGCGGTGTGGTTGCCTTTGATTTTGAGCCTTCAGACTCTGTAGCTGTTCCGAATGTCGAGCCTGCACTAAAGGAGAACGGAGACTGCGTGGACGATCCACCAAAGCTGAATGCAGGTTTCTTGGCTTCATCTTCTGGCTCTCTAGTAGGCGATGCAGCAGATGCTGGAGTGACCGAAGGAGATGATCCCGAACTTGCTAGTCCAAATGAGAACGCGGGCATGCTGCTTGTCGGTTTACATTCCGCGGACGTCTCTGGCTTTGCTGCAAATTTGAACGGACTGTTCGTCTTGACAGCAGCAGAGTCCGGGAACGAGAACGAAGGCCCATTTAGGTTGGATTTTGCAGATTCACTTGACGGCTTGAACTCAAACGGAGAGTCCGCTGATTTCAATAGCTCTTGTTTGGTGACAAATGACGGGCCTTGGATCGGTACTGAATTGTCCTGATCCGAATCAGAATCCGACCCGGGCTCTTCTTTCTCTTGCTCAGGCTTTGCTGGCTTTTGCATTGGAGTTTCGATTTTCTTTTCGGGAGCAGCAGCAACCCCAGCCGTCGGAGGTTGGCTGAACGAGAAAGTCGGTGCAGTTGCTGAAAACTGAAACGATGGAGTCGCAGGCTTACTTTCGCTCGCACTCTCCTTGGACGGCAATGCTGGCGTCGAAGAGGTCGGTTGCGCAAATGAGAATGACGGCGCGATTGGAGTTGCTAGCTTTCCAAAAGAGAACCCAGTATTACTTGCGCTCATTGAGTTAGACGCTGGCGTCTTTGTGGGTTCGTCGTCCTTTAGTTCAGCAAAATCGGCCTGAGCTTTCGCAGATTCTTTGGTTTCTTTGTCAATTCGTTCGAAAAAAGTTATGTACGCCTTGCACAGGGCTGTGAGATCTCCTAGCTCATCCTTTGCCAGTCCCGCAGTAATGCTACTGCTGAACTTTTCATTGAGAGCACGAATTTTCAAAAATTTGACATATTCGGTAGATGAAAATGGTTTCTCCAATGCAGCAGATGGTGCAACTGTTGACGCAGTGGCTGCTGGTAGAGGCGCTGCTGCCGATTGCTGCAACGCGCCGAAGTTGAAGGACGGTTTCGACTCAAACGAGGCTGTAGACACGCTTCTTGGAGTATTAAAATTAATCGAATTCGGTTGTGATCCAAAGATGGCTCCTGTGCTTGCCGCCGGAGGAGCGGGTGAATTCGACGTCGCGGTCGTAGGAGTCGCAGGCTTGGGTGTTTGCGCCAGAAAACCGAATGGATTCGAAGATCCCCCTATTGACGCTGGTGTGGACGCGGACCCGAGGTTCTGGAGTGGATTCGAATTGGCACCGATTGGCGATGCAGAGGAGAGTGAACTAAAGGGGCTTCCGATGGCCGGCGAGCCTGGGCTTGTACCCAAGCCGTTTATTCTTCGTGATCGTGGTTGCAAAATTCTGTAACATAAGTCAGGGTCAGCTAGCTTCTTTGCGCAATAATCCATATCGCAGCATTCACTATAAAGAATAGGAATCAAAATATAAACATACTTCCGTCCGGCCAAAACTTGCGGACTAGCCTCAGTTGTTACATCAGGTGGTCCATGACGGTCGTCTCCGGAATCACCATCGCCATCGTCAAGGTAGGTCTCCCTAGTAATCTGATTCGTCGGTCGTCGTTTAGACATCTTGTAAGAACAGCCAAATCAACAATAGATCACAGACGGAGCTGTATTAGGCTTGCGATCGGGAAAGGTTGACGTTGTGCTTGTGGATGGCAACTCGCTTCGCTTTTTTGCATCTCCAGATCGCGGACGTGCTCGAGCTCACTAAGTCGCAACAAACAGCTCCATATAACCCTTACCCTACCACCACCATTTTGATAGTCGCGCTGGTGTCCGTCATGATTTCCATTGCCAGTTTACGAAATGAGAAATCTTGATCCATCAATTCCAATTTCAATACAATAGATTCAGCGTCAGCCTTCAGGTTATTCTACGTCGACAGTGATGCCGATTGCAGTGCAGGCACATGGCATTGAATCAACTATGCTTGTTAAGAGATTCATTCAACGTCAACGTCGAAGTTATATTCGTCACATATCTGAACATATACCATCATCTAAAGCCTTCCAATAACTGACAAGGGTCTATGATTATACAAAGATATAGTACGACTCTACCATCACATCCGACGACGGAAGACATGCTGACTTAGGGAGCGCAGTAGCCGCCGTCGACAATTATGTCGGTACCGGTGGTGTAAGTGCTAGCATTGCTAGCAAGGTAGAGGTATGCGCCGACAAGTTCTTTAGATTGACCCTCACGGCCCATCGGGATCAACTGCCACCACTTCTCCTTGGTCTCAGTGGGGATGAAATTTGAAATCTCAGTGAGCATGTATCCAGGCGAGACAGTGTTGACACGGGCAAATCCAGCCCACTCGACAGCGAGTGATCGCGAGAAATGTAGGACACCGGCCTTGGCAGCATTGTAGCAGGCCTGCATCTGAGGGATGTTGACGATGTGGCCGCTCATACTGGCCGTGAAGATCATAGAGCCATGGCCCTGCTTCTTGAAAATCTGACCGGTGTACTTTGCAGTATAGTACGCGCCGTTGAGATCAATGTTGATAACTTTGTCCCAGTCTTCGTCGCCTTCGACGTCGACCATAGGACCACTCGTCCACGGGATACCGGCATTGGCGACCTGAATATCGAGACCACCGAAGTCCTCGTATATCTGGTTGATGGTGGCTTCAACCTAGTATCGTCAGTAACTTTCGAATATAACATAATCGACGACAGCGGCCGAACGCACCTCTTTGCTGTCAGTGACAGCGCACTTGTAAGCCTTGCACTTAACACCGCACTCCTTTGCAATCTTCTCGGCCCTTTCGATAGCTTTGGGATTGCCATTGTACCAGATGGCGACGTCCGCACCGGCTTGGGCAAATGCATGGGCAACTTCATAACCGATTCCAGAGGACGAGCCGGTGACAGAAGCGACCTTGCCTTTGAGGGAGAAGAGATCGAGGACGTGCTCGGCGAGCTTTGGCTGGGCCGCTGGGAGAGGCCCAAGTCCGGTAGCGTGAGTGAAGACCATTCTGACAGTGTCGAAGAGTTGAGAAGACGAGGTATGTCCAGGCTGGGGAGGGAGAAGAGCCCCATATATACCTTGGAGATGATCGGTGAGTTTAGACTTCAATAACTGGCGGCTCGACCCGGCATGCCCCTGGTTTGCTGTTTGGTTTCGGCCACGGGTTTCGGCCACGGGTTTCGGCCACGGCCGGATGCGCACACAGGAACTGACCCGATAAAGTCAGGACGG
Organism: Lipomyces tetrasporus; assembly: GCF_029532465.1. Taxonomy (NCBI): domain Eukaryota; kingdom Fungi; phylum Ascomycota; class Lipomycetes; order Lipomycetales; family Lipomycetaceae; genus Lipomyces; species Lipomyces tetrasporus. The sequence goes on from NW_026611602.1 coordinate 666,449, forward strand.
ATGTCCCAATCCGGCAATAGGTCCGCAACAATGATCCCCGCGACCACACAACGCACTCGATTCCGCAGTAACCATCACCTGTCTACCAATCTGTGAGGCACAAGTATTAGGGACCACTACCGCTGAATAACGAGCTCGAATTGACCAAATCTAGTCCAGAGTTGCGTCGTAATGAAGACATCGCATGCATGTATTCCATATGAAAGTGACGTAACCCAAACCCAGTTGTCTCGGCTTCTTAGTTTCCCATGCCCGAGGACCCGAGACCCGACTTGATCGGCATCCACCATCAATTGGACGTCACAAGAAGCCTCGTCCTGCTCGGTCGTCAGTGGTCCAGCAGAAAAGCGGGCCAGCCCGGTTACAAGCGGCACCTTACCGATTCGTTCCTGGAACGTATCTGCCCTAATTAACCCGTTCCAACTAATCTAGCCCCTAAAAGAGCCTATCTGGAATATTTAGATGAGTAGTCTGACAACACGTTCGCGGATGCAATGCAGCCCAGACTGGTCGTCATCTTCCGACAACTGCCGGCTAATTGACAGTTAATAATGGCTTGTTATGGTTATTTCCCAGGGTTAGGGTCACAGATTCACTAGATATCAGCACCGGTTTGGTGTTCAGAGACCCTAACCCTGAAGAAAGTCATTATCAGCCAAATGATTTTTTTGCTTGAAGCAGACATTTTGCCAGAAAGTTTCTTGCAACTTCCGGATCCCTACAACGTATACCCTAGCCCATAAGGATGTTCTTCTTGTTACGACTTTTACTTCCTCTAAATGACTAAGTTTGACCAACTTTCCAGCTCCTGATAATGGTTTCCCATTTTCCGGAGCCAGTCCGAAGGCCTCACTACTCTCAAGATCGGCCCGACTATATCTTAATCATACCTTTTATAGTACACCCATCTCCATTTAGTCTGTGAACAGCATCCATATCTTTAAAAAAGACTTAGGACTTGGCTGCGGATTGCCAATTGTTACATACATCACGTTTTTACCATACCCAGGGCTATTAGCTCGGCCACCATAGTCTTTCGACTTATGGCTTGGTAGTGAAGCCTTTAGGGTGTTCCCGCAATTTGAAGATGTCGCCAATAGTTTGTTATGCCAGCTGGACATAACTATTTACTAGCTTACCCGTTTCCAGGCGCTTTCAGCCCCCATGGCGCAAGACCAGACGGACTTGGCAAAGCAACACCTGCCCCTTTCGAAATTTACCGGGGCTCGTGCACCTTTTCGACCCCTGCATTTTTTGAATAACTATACTGTATATACTGTAGACGATTACACTCTTATACTTAATGTCAAGGTTTAATTGTCCAGTTGGTTCTACGCCAATCATACAATTAAGGTTGTACCCCCTTTAATACACGGCCACGAGTTGGCCAACTGATTGCTGGTCTTTGACGAAGTCGCTAAAATTCAGTGGGAGCTCGCGATCAATGACGAGATCCCCAACGAGAAACATGGCCCTAACTGTTTCCGGCTTAGCGGGATTTACCTTTTTCGGCCTTCGCCTGCAGTTATCTTGAAATTAGTTATCTGTATAAATTTAGCGCCAAAGAAGCAAGGTATTGCTGTATTTCTTAGTCCGCTTTAGTCGACCCTCTTACGAATACTAAGAACCATACATAGCCACTTGGTCCATTCAATTTCAATAGTCCACTCAGTGACAGTCAAACATACAGCAATGGATGTTGAAACAACTGATATTCCGGAACGGCCAGCAAATAACTTTGTTCTTGATGCCGTGGTGTCTACAGTAGCAGTAAGTCTTCTTCGGTACGTTGCGATTGTTATTCTTGCAGTCACTGCCATCGAAGATAATGGCTACAGTCGCTTAAGTTCCAAGTCAAGCGAACGGTTTGTATCTGAGGATGACGGCAGTGCGGACGGCACTCAACCTGTGTTCGCGGAAGAAATCCGATGTATGATGCCCAGGGCACTATAGCCACATCCAGCATTGAACGAACAGCGGCTTATTTGCGGCATGAGGCTATCCCGGAGGAGGGCGGCAGAGTGGATGACGCGCAACTCGAGGCCAGGCTGTTGGAAAGAAATCTGACATATGCTGGCAGGCATCCCGTCACGTCCAGCCTTAGACGAACAGCGGCTTATCTGCGGCATGAGGCTGGCCCTTGGAGTCTTTTCCGTGGAATGTCTGCATACATTGCGAAAGTAGCAGCGACAGTGCAGTGCAAGGACTTGGGCTTGCTCATATTGCCTAATATCTTGCAGCCGTTGCTTCCATTGCTTGTTGATTTCTGTGTCGCTCCGTTGTCCCTAGTTTTAACTCAGTGAGTCGCTTCGCTTTAAATTATAAAGTGAATTTTGTTGACATTGTGAAGCATTATTATCACGGTTCCGACAAAGAGAACCTGGTTTGTTCGCCTTCGGCATACTCCTCTTCGCCTCAGCTTGCTCACGCTACCTGTTCTGGCTACTGAGTTTATTGTACACAAATTCATGGATTTACTTCCTAACATAGTCATATTCAAGGTCGCCTGGCCTTCTATGGTACAACATGGCTTGCTGTTTGGTGGTCTTATGCTTTTGTTAGGCATTGCGGCCTATCTCGCAGTTTTTGTCTTTTTGAGTGTTCCTGCTACTATTGTTCGCATTCGCGTGCAAGCGTCCTTACTTCCTGATGAAGAACAGCCGATTGTTCCTTTTGACCGCAAGAGTTTTGGAACAATATCCTCCTTGCGTGATGCAATGTATGGCGTGGTGAGCACCTGGAAGACGGTCGGCTCTTCTGACAGGAAGAGATATGCCATGTCGGTTGTGAAGCTTTATGTAATTGGAGCGGCTGTTGTCGTTGTCATTACAATGTTATGGATCCCCTCAAAGATCCTCCGGCAAAAGAAAATCCTGTACATATCATAACAAGCGTTGCATGGCCATGCCACCGGGAGGGTGCGAGGGGTGCTTTACGTATGGTGCATTTCGTTTGGTCGCTGAATATTTGAGCACTCGTACCGACCACTTCACTAATAAGACATCAACTACAGCAAATCATGATAAATCACCAAATAAAATACATCACGGTCTTTAAAATGTCAGAATTAATGGAACTTAGTTTGATAGCACTTAAAATCTTTAGAAATGTCAGAGGTATGCTTGGTACTCTATGGGCGGGTACAAGGGTGGTTTACTATGGCGAGCTCCCTACGATGAAACGTCAGTTATATGTCTATTAGAGACATTTAGGAATAGCGTTGCTACCTAAAATGGAATCTGGACCACCTTAACGATTACTTAATGCAAAGGCATCTTAGAAGGGCCTTACCGACATCGCCTGCCTGACTGGGAAGCAGGTGCGGAGGCATTCCCGGTTAGGGTAATGTGTCCTACGGAACTTTCAAGGAACTTTGTGGCAAAATGTCTCTAATTAACCCGACTTATTTTTCAGGGGACGCCAGAGATAAGTTCTGTAATGTTGCACGTGATCTGCAGCTGGCATCCAACCCCGCATTATGATACATCATCCGCTTTCATTAAAATTTGAACTTCTGGCTAGAATATTATCTTGACTACAACCTAATTGGAATGCCAATTGGCATTATGTCTCAGTTCAGCTAAGGACGATGAAAATCAAAGGCCGCACGTTTATCCTAACTGGCGGGTAAGACCAATGAGCCGTTTATTGCAGGGTCACTATTTCGTGCAATCTAATCAAATATTTGCAGTGCATCAGGCCTTGGTTTGGGGACAGCACAAGAGCTCGCGTCGCAAGGTGGATACGTCGCGATCCTCGACCGTGATGAAGAGGCAGGAAAACGCGTCATGTCAGGGACGTTCTCATACTCTAAGTCGGTTCGGTTCTTCACGGCTGACGTCAGTGACGCCGAAAATCTCGAAAAAGCTGTCGACGCAGCAGTGACGTGGACGAAGGAAACAGGAAAGCCATTGGGTGGTGCCGTAAGCGCGGCAGGCGTTGCGTGGACCGCTAAGGTGACAAGCATTTTGCACATGGTGTCTAGACCTACAGTACTAAATCTTGCGAGACTCTTGATCGATCTGGTAATCCATCGTCTATATCGGCATTCAAAACAGTCATGGACGTAAATGTAATCGGGACATACTCTCTTTGCTCGCTCGTGGCATCTCGCTTGGCAGCCCAGCCATTAGACAAACTGAACGAAGACGGCGAGCGCGGCGTAATTATACTCGTGTCTTCCGTTTCAGCGCTCGAAGGACGAACTGGTCAAGTCGCGTACGGTGGCTCAAAAGGAGCTGTTGCGAGTATGACACTGCCAATGGCGCGCGACTTAGCTCCTTGGGGGATTAGAGTCGTGGCCCTCGCGCCCGCAGTTTTCGACACCGCGATGACGGCGGCAATATCTAAAAAGACAAAAAATAAGTTAGCCGCCATGTTGGAGTTTCCAAGGCGGTTTGGTCAGGCGAGCGAGTTTGCGAAGATGGTGAGTAGTGTCATTCAAAATGTAATTGTGAATGGCGCCATTATTCGTCTGGACGGTGCGTCGAGAATGGGAAAATTGTGATCGGTATGTACTTATGTTCACTGTCAATATCTCTATGTATTGGATTTGCAAGTATTGGCATCTTGGGACAGGAAAGTAAAGCGAAAGTAGATATTTGGCGATTCGACAAAAGTCCGCACCTTCACTGACCTAGGTTATACGAGCGAGTGCTCGATAAGTTTGCTAAAATTACCGATTACCTGAATTCTGAATTCCGGCGGCATCTCGACAAAACCCCGTAGTTGAAACGCGTTTCGTCTCGAAGCCGCAGTCGACTTCCCCGATTCCCTCATGTCACGCAGTGAATAAGGCTGGATTCAGAGCGATCGGCACGGATAAACGGATAACGGATATATCCGTGGATATCCGTCGTGGATACGGTACGGATACGGTACGGATATATGCGGATATGGGTACGGATACGGCTAAGGTAATATTGATTATTAATCCACGGATATGAGGAACAAATACAAATGGGTAAACTAATAATATTGGGAGAGTTTAAGTGAGTTGCGATTTGTGAAATATTCAGTTGTATAGGGAACGGATGTCCAATGAATCCTGAGTTTGGTGCGCGCTTGGTTGTGAGCGGACGGAAGGACATGAATCTGATTATAGCAACTGCCATGATACTGCTGGGTTAGGGATTATGTCCCTTAATGAATGCTGGATAGATAGCTGTTTGAAGCCCAATTGAGTAGTCAATATAGTCAGTAGTATCGTAGGATCTCACGTGGGTCATATCCGGATACTACGGATACGGATACGGAAAGCCAATATATCTGCATATGGATCCGGATTCGGGATATAGAAATTTACCCGGATACGGATACCGATATGGATAAGGAAATTGGCGTGGATATTATCCCGCCGATCCCTACACGGTGACGCAAACGGACTGAACGTTTATTATTTCAATCAATTGCGGTATTTTCTATTGACAAATGGGCTGCACGCGAGCCCCAAACCTTGGATCACCGATTATATGTATTCGTGACTGTCCCGCAGACCGCTTGGCCGACATATGTGCGAGAGCGAAATAAAAATCCGAATCCATAACTGTTTGTCTCCGACCATCCAAGTTTAATGCAATCAACATAAGTTAAGCGTCCACCTCTAATTAAATTCCAGTCTTTTTTGGAGACGGCTGCTGCAGCCCTGGCTTTTATGTCGTTACCTCGCTCTGTTTCAGGGGTTAGGGTACAGCCCGTATAGTGTAATTGCAACAGCCTGAGGCTTCATTTTCATTATTGTTAGACTTGAGAGTTACTCATCGAGACACCCACTCGTCGCCACACAAGGTGAAGTTCAAGCCAGTAAGCCAGGTCGTCCGTAATCCAGCAGGACGTTCCATGGGCCCTGTGTGCATAACTAGAACGCATCGTGTGGGTATATGCGGATACGATTGAATCGCAGCGAGAGAGATTTGACAGTTGCCGCATCTAACGATTGTGGGGGCAGGGAGCAATTGATTGACGCGAAGCAGCATTTCCCTGCGACGGTGACGCGCACTGTAGAGGACTAGCAGCCCTGCTCAGACGATGCCGATAATCATTGCCCATCGGGCGACTTGGAAGCGAGCACTGCGACCACGGCTGGTCTTGCTTTTGCTCGCCAATGTGCTGACATTGCTCGCGTTTTTGGCGTGGCGGGAGCGATACGTGACTAAGGAGTCACTTTTGCAGATGATGGATGAGCGATTTAAGGCGGTGTTTAGTCCTGATCGGGAAGTGTCGAAGGAGCAGATGGCCAGTAATTTCACAGGGAAGGCTGCATTTGTGACGACGATCTGCATGGAAAGCGATGTAAGTGGTTTGTTTAGGGTAATCTTGACATGCAAAGTTGCTGACACTGTGAGTCAGTTCATTCCAGTGCGTACTCTTGTGCACTCGCTTCAGCAGACGGGGACAGACGCGGATATTGTTATTGTGGTTATGATGGCTCTAAACGACGAGAAGCGTGATCAGCTTGTGAAATTAGGCGCCAAGATGGTCGACACAGAGCTAATCAAAGTCGAAATAGATGAGTCCCAAACCTCGGACGCGGAGAAGCAGCTTCAGAAGGAAGCTGCCTATAAAGACGCATTAGAAGCATCAAAGAAACGGCGAATATGCAGGAATAATAGCATCCAAGCCTGGAGATTAACGCAATGGGATAGAGTACTCTATATTCATCCAGAAATGCTCGCATTAGAGAACATTGATGACGTGTTCCAAGAGCCGCCTTTCACAGCTACATTAGAACTTGGTGGCATCGTCGACGATTCCATTATGCTCCTAGAGCCAAATATGGATATTTACTCTGAATTGAAAAGAGCGATGATCAATAGTTCGCATTTGCCACACGATATTGGCTTTTTGAATTATTTCTTCAAAGACATACACCCATTGAATCCAGTATACAATGTCAAAGCGAAGTATCAAACTCTTGATTACAGCAAGTATGTGTTTGGTAATGCTCGCGTCTACAATTATGAAGGTACCATGAAGCCATGGGATTTCTGGTACCAGGGTCCAAAGAACTGGCGTCAATCGTTCCAAGAAGACATGATCTACCGGTGGCGACAAGCCGAGTACTCGGCTAGAGAAAAGCTAGGACTAGACAAAGACCTTCTTGAATGGCGGTCAAAACGCGGGTCAAAAGATGTGTGTGATGAGTATCTTGCCAACAAGTTGGATATTCCTGAAAAGATGATGGACAAATACAGTGTTTTACTCGCGACACATTCTCTTCGACGCCAGGCCACCCTGCCATTTGTCATCAAGCAGTTCCTCATGTCGCCAAAGGTCGACAAGATCTTTGTGATCTGGCATGACAAGGATCAGCCTGTTTCGAAGAACATCCGGGATCTTGTCAGCGAGGCCCAAGGTGCGGTGGTTATTCTGACTCAGACCGTTGACTCGTTAAATAATCGATTCAATCCCGTAAAGGAACTGCGCACTGCTGCTGTCCTCATTTGTGACGATGACGTGTGGACACCGATTGATGATATTGACATGGCGTTCGAGTCGTGGCAGCGACAACCAGACTCTCTCGTTGGTTTTGCTCCTCGTGTCGATTGCTATGATGCTACCTCCGAAACAATCAAATACTGCTGGCCGTTCCGAATGAATCCGCCACGATATTCGATCATGCTGACAAAACTCATGTTCATGGACGCGAACTTTTTGTTCCTGTGGCGCTGCGGATTGCCGGACAATATTCTAAAATACGTGGACGACCTCATCAACTGCGAAGATATCGCTATGAACTTCTTGATCTCCGGCGTCACTAACCGGGCGCCATTCCACATTATGTCCGAAGAAGTCTACGATTTCGGTCTCGACGGCGGCATCTCGTCAAACCCTGCTCACTTTAAAGTCCGCGGACAGTGTGTGCAGCAGATGACGAACCTGTTCGGTCGGAATACGCTGGTGAGCGTACAAGGCAGTGTGCATCGTTACGCGGAGACCGATTTCAAGTCGACCGCTTGGGAACAGTTTTTGGATGTTCTGAAGGAGAAGGAGGCTAACGCCGAGCAATTAGAAGTTGTGGAATTTGTGACGCAGGAGGATATTGTGCAGAATGATATGTAATTTTGCATTCGTTTGTCGAATTGGTCGGGAGTGAATATAACAAAAGCTCACGGACAAGGTTATATTTTGGTTTACGTGCATTATTAGAATCGGCTTCGTGAAGCGAGCGTCTTATTTGTGGAGCAATTTTGGTTTCATTGTATGTGCGCATTACGAGTATGCGTTGCCTTATGGTTGTTTGTATTTTCAATGAAACATTTGATCCGTCTCTCTTCTTGTCTATGATTTCGGTTGGTGCTAGTACCTCGAATATGTGATATATGCACTTAATGATATTCTGCACATTGTAAAAATGGATTGTGAAGCGATGTGTTGAGAAAATCTAATCTTTTCGCATCCATTTGGTGTAGACTTTTTGATTATACGACGCGCAAAGGAGTTCCTGCAAATATGTGTGTAAATATGTGCCTCCTTAGGTCGTTCATGTCGAGAAGTTAGGGTCAATTTTGCGGCCGCATTTGAACACCGCCCGCTTTGGCACCGCGTCCATCACGCAACTCCATATTCACAGTGTCAACATTCAGTCCACAGCTCAATCTCCGATTGTTACCAAAATTACGCATTCGAAGCATTTGCCGGGTTGTTCCAGATCATCAAATCGGCTCTGCCAACATCCCCACAAGGTTCCCTTCTCCCTCGGACCGTGCGCGCCAAAGTTGTCATATCAATCAGCCCACATTCCCACATACGTCACACCGAGTCGGTACGTCGCCGGCGCTGCCAAATTCCTCCCTCGAAATTTCGAAAGATTTATTAAATGTTTATGTCGCATACTAACAGGGCGATTTAGCGAGCTCTATAAACACTGCAGTCAGAATCACAATCTCTCCCAGTCGAGATCTGCCGCACGCCTATAACCTTGCTTTTATTGATATTGGCCAGTTGTGTTGTCAAAAAGTGTTAGGTGTATTACAGAATGGTTTTCACCAAGACCAGAAAGGCGGTCAGGAGATCGTTGCCGTTAATCAGGGTTCGTGGAGTGGAGTATCCTTTAAAGGTTTGATGTGAGCTGATCTTGAAGCAGAGATTACGAAGAGACCACAAAGCGGAGACGGCCTCGCAAAGTCGCCAAAGCGTTAATATGACCGAAGGACAGATTGCTGACGGCCCATCGGCAGAGACCGAAGTACCTCCTACTGATGAACCTAGCCAAGCCGGGCGGTCCACGGGCTGTACAGATGATGAAACACCAGATCGTAGTACCGCAGTCATACAGGACGACGTGATTGAGTGTATCCTAGAGGAACTGGAGATTCAAGCGGCAGGGACAGAGGCTGATGAAAGTCGTATCGTAAGTTTAGGCGGCATGCTACAGCTAGCTACATGCCAATTTTAAGTAATGATTCTCACGCGTTATCAGGATGAAACAGTGCTACCGGCGGAAAATTCGCAAACAGCCAACACGACAAACCAGCCTCAAATCTCGACTGACGTCTCACTGGATTCACCGGGCGACATCGACGTGTTCTTCAACCCACGCCTGATCTTCCCTGTCCTCGCCGTGGGCGCCCTCACTGTCCTTGCCGTCGTGATTTCTAGCGTATATCTCTTCTCTTCGCTCGAAACCCGAATGCATGGACCCGTAATCCGATTGTACAATGATCATATCCATCTAGGCATCCATGGGCTTGTTGGCGGGAGCGCAAAGATCGGTTATATATCCACTGGATTTTTCTGTTTGCTGTTTTATGGCGCGCTACTGTGGTTTGCAGTTATCATCCATCGGGAGGTAGTCGGTAGGCATGCGGGAGAAAGACTGCTATAGAAAGCATGACATTCGGAAGTTGCTGAATTTGACTGGCTTATGTTTCGTCTGCCGTCATTCGTACCCCAACAGTTTCATAGGGCGAAGGAAGGTATTATTGTGATTGCATGTTTAGAGTAAGGCGTTACTGGCGCGACGGAAAATGCCTCGGTAATTGTAGTGATAGCATATTTTAATATATTCACGTATGACCATATTGGTTTCGTATGCCAAAATTATTCGTCCCAAGGATTGTGGTTGTTGCGATTGTCTGGAAAATGGGCATCAACAAAGTACGTTTACCTGTCAAAGTACCCCTGACAGGGCACCCCTGAAACTTTAATTTCCATCTGGCAAGGTGGGCTACAGTTGATAGAAGGCAGGCATATGAGGGTGCCGAGACAGTTCCTTTTCAGAGAACAAGCATGTGCCAAAACACTTTATTCCATCCTGATGGTGTCGAGTGTAGGACCTAAACGATCGCGAGGTTGCAGCTCGACATTAGTTAGAAGAGTAGATAATAACCCTCGAAGCTAAGTTACCTTACGTTAACATCATAAAATAAACCGTGGAAAATCGCATTAGTAAATAAAATAGGGCTATGAGCTATATTGTGTACTCGAAGATATTGGAATTGAACACCTCTGGGGTTTGTATGTTGCTGACATGTCTCATGTTGGGACTGGATTATTGGCAGAACAAAGAATCATACCTTGATCTAGTCTGCTGTATCTTAGGACTATACGGTCCAAGAAATATTCTATTGATATTTGATTTGTTTCTTTCAGTGCCTGCGGTTCATTCTGTTCATGATGTCCCCTGTACGCATATGGGCAGTCAGGTAGAAAGCAGCTCGAGATAAACTGATACCATGAGTACTTTGAACCAGCAAAACTATGCCGCGTTTAGAGTCTGAGACCTAGAACCAATGTAGACACGCCAACTTACTCCATCCGAGTCAACCTCAGCTAGAGTTGTAGCGGCAGTATCTGCTGCAGTATCCTTTAGAGACTGAAGCTCCATTAGAAGTTGTTTGCATTAACAAGTTCGGAACAACCTGATGTCTCCTCCGTTCCTTTTGTGACTCTGCTGTGGTCCGGGTTTAACTGCCCGCAGCCACCTACGTCACAACGAGCGAATATTTACGTGCTCTGCAAGTTAGGCGCCAGTGACGGTTGTGCACGTGTGGTTGCAACCGGTTTGACTTTCTCATCGCCACGCCCACCCTCAAAAATAAACCGATCACACTCCCGTTCGGTTCGTCGGCCAGCCCAGCAGATCTATCTGGGTCCCAATGAATAACTCCAACTAAACCGCCAACTTTTTTTCCCCCGACTATATATTTTAGACGTTAAATCGCTGTTCCAAGTGATGAAAGACGCGGGCATGGATTACACGAGTACGGCGTCATGGGCGATGTTTTTCGCCGTGTTCATCGCGATGGCTTTGTACGCCACACGCAAGAGATGGGGTAAGTTTGTCGCTTTCATTTTGCTCTGACTTAAGCATGGGAGCTCTTTTGGAGGAAATTGTCTTGTTAGATAGTGGAAAAAGGCACAGATCGTGGTGTCAGATCAGTAGTAGATGAAATCGAATGGTGGACTAACGGATGTTTGTGAAATTTCCAGAACCATTCGCGCGCGAACACATACCTCTCTACAACCGTCTCCTGCCGATGACGACGCACCTACGCGGCCGTGCAGGCGCAGGGTATTTGCCCGGAAGCGTGACGACGGGTGCGCTCCCGCTCGGCACGCTCCTGCCCATCAGCAACCAGCCGCCGACTTCAGTCTCTCATGCGCCCGGCACGTTCCAGCAAGACGTCGCGTCCGGGTTGACGTCCGACACGTTTGACCTCCATTCGAATGTGGCGAATGGGGACGACCGGGGCGGGTTGTCGGACGATTCAAAGGCGGAGATCCAGGGGATTATGAGGGAGATGCATGTCGGGTTCGACGAGGCAAGATCGCTGTATACGAGCCGGGTCATGGACCGGAATGGGATTGGCCCTGATGGACGGCCGAGGGATTCCCGGGCAGTTTTCTTTAGCTAGGTTGACTGAGCGAGATGGCGGAGCGGGAGATTATGTTTTAAAAAGTTATGGCGCAGAGAAAAAAAAACCCGATAAGTTGCATAGATAGAAGTCATGATTTCGGTTAGTGCTGTTATTGTTTTTGCCAAGGGGGTTAATGTTGGGATCGGAGTTATCGATTTTGTTACTTGGGAGAAGGTTTTGGATTACGAGGTACCGTGTATTCAACGAGTATGAATATGAGGGACGGTATGTCCGCACACTTTATAATGAACCATACCGACAAAACGAACAATGACGTAAATGCAGATAGATTCCCAATCCAAATCATACAAACAAACCCGAATGCAAGAGATGCAAAAAGCACAAACCCAATGTACTCCACCCATAACCGCAGGCAAACCATACTTTTTGTTTTATGCACAACATTCATGATAACATTAAATATTACTTCACGACCCTTCCGCCGGCACTGATTTTCCGACCGGGCCGGCCTGTACCACGGAGCCGCTCCCACGCCTTGCGAGTTTTCTCCTGGTCCTCAGTTTCCTCTTCGGCGACGGTAGCCGACGAAGCGTCGCTTCCGCGCTTCAGCCACTTATCCAGCCGTTCGTAGACGCGCTGCCACTCCATTTCGAGAACCTTCACTGTCTCGCCAGCTTTCTTCCGCGCCTCGACCTTAGACGTCAGCTCGGGGAACTTGTCCCGGCCGTCCTTGTCTGACGACGAACTGCTTCGTTTCTGCTGCTTCAATACCGCAATCTCGACGTCCAAGTTCCCGCACAAGTCGCGTAAGTTCCGCAATTGCTTCGTCTGGTCTATTACCGGCCGGGAGATGAACCGGACGACGGTATTGCCGGACTCGACGATAGAGTTTACGATAGCAGTGAACCCTTGTAGATTGACATCGTTGTCGTCGAGGTGGATTCGGCGGATCGCGCGGTTGCGGGTGAGTGTCTGCGCGAGCAACATGGCGCCGTCAACCGAGAGCTCGTTGCCTTCGATGTAGAGCTCGCGGAGGGTGCTGTTTTCGGACAAGCGCTCTAGTGCGCGACCGATGCCGTGGCCGATTCGAGCGACTTGGAGCTTCGATGTTTCGCCAGTGAGGTTGAATGACATCAGACTCGTGTTGCGGGCAAACGCGTTTCCGAGTAAATCGCACGCATGCGCGGACGCGTCAGCGTCGGGGATTAGAAGGAGGGACAAATCCAGATGCGTGATCTTGCACTTTGGGCTCGCCAGCACGGTAAAGAAGTCGCACAAAAATTGTTCTTTGTGGAACTCGATTCGCGGCATGGACAGTCGGCGGACGTTCGTGCCGAGCTTAGTGATGGACGAGAGAAACACGTCGAAGCCTGCAGTGCAGATCGGGTTGTCGCCAACGTAGACGGTCAGGTCTGGATGCTGTTTGGCGGGAGACTGGCCCATAGCCGATAACAGGTCGCCGACGTGATTGCCGGTGAGGCCACATGACTGGATCGAGAACTGGACTAGACTGGCGGAGCGGGAGGTTGACAGATAGTCGCAGAGGTGCTTAACCGAGATTGGCCGTAGCCGAGTACCGTCAAGGACAAGTCGCTGGAGTCGCATGTTGGACAACGTGTCGACTGACAATAACGGAAGATCTTCGGACGTCGTGAGAAGCTTGCGCATGTACAGGTGGCGCATGTATTGGAAGCGGTACAGGCTCTCGTTCAGTGAATACACCGATATCCGACCAGGGTTCTCTGAAATGTCGAGCCCTTCAAGTGTGTTCTCGTGGACTTCCAGCGCTTGCAATAACAACGTCAGCTCTCGCTCGTACAGCCCACAGTGGGCGATCTCAATATTTCGTAAATGAGCCGCTCGCGAACTGGCTACGTCGACCAGGAAGTCAAAGTCGTACAAGTCGATCTGGATATTTGTAAACACAAACGAATCGACGTTCGAAGTAGCACGCTTGGCAACATGCATGAGCGCGTCAATCACGCCGGACGCGCGCTCGCTTATTTCCTGGCCGTACTTTGGTGGACGAACACAGCCGCTGAGATCTAACATGCGCAAGGCGGTGCTGCACAGCATGAGGAGTTGCAACTCGAGTTTGAGGACCGGCAGCACTTTCATGAATTTCGAAATCCGCCGGCTGTTCGCAGTCCGAGTCTGGTCCAGTTCGATGGCCGCGTAGTGATCGGTCACGTCCTGGAGGCTCGCAAGCGAGATCCCGGCGAGCGAGATGCCGCCAAAAGCTTCGTTCCATCGTAACGCGCGCATGACACAAAGCAATTCTAGGACACTGTACGACGTCGGCGTCAGTCCAGTGACCTTTTTGGGCGGCAGTAGTCGGAATACTAGACCGTTATCTTCATCCCAAAATACCTCGTGTGCGATATTGTCAACCGCATTAGGTATTCCAAACGCGACGCAGTATGCGGCGAGTGTCATGTTGAATCCATTCATGCCGTAGGAGTGGTTGTTGTCGTTTAGGTCCGGCGTAGGATCTGGTATAGACACGAGCGGCTCGTCCTGTACGTATTCTGGGACGTCCATTGTGAGCGGATATTCAGTCCAGCACGGTCGTAAATGCTCCAAAGATGATCTGAGCGATTGAATGATGTCTTTTGCTGCGCAAGACGCGAGCTCGAGTGAGCGGACGGGACTTAGTGCAGCACGAAACGAGAGATAAAGCGTCGAAGCACGAGGCGACATTGCGAGATGCACGAGCGCGACGATGCCGTGGGACGATAGAGGTGTGAATTGCGACTGCGCCTCACCATGAGCGGACGCAATCATTGACGGCGGCTTACAGTCGACGGCGAGTAAGTGAACCGCGTAGTGGCCGATGACAAGAATCGCGTGAGTGGTGGCATTCGCGATTTTTGTCAGGTCATCGGACGACGTCGCGCCCTTGTGAGACGGTTTGGTCTGTGCATGCTGCTGCTGGATCACTATGCGAAATGCCTTTAATGCCGGTTCGTAGTAGTCTTTGCGCACGCGGAGATAGGCACGGATGCTGTCGAGTGTGCTGGCGGAAAGCGTGTGGGCGATAGTCCGTTTAGGCACGGATGTGTAGAGCTTTTGAAGCCAGAGCTCTGTCTCGGCGCGGGTCGCGAATTGCAGGATTGTGGATCGCGGGACGGAGTAGTCGTCAATAAACGAAACTTCGATGTGCACGGGGCCGACTTCGAATAATGCTGTGACCTAGATCGATTAGCACGCAGGCCATGTGGGCGGGAAAATAGTCAATGACATACTCTATCCAGAGCACAGATCGTGCTCTCGAGAGGCAATGATGGGACAGCAGATTCGGCGATCGTGTTAGTCGACGATAGGGACGACGCGTTCGATGGATGGCGCTGAATTGGATTGAGAGTGGGGAACATGTCGGCAGCCTTTGACCTGGTCTTGAAACGCAGAAGCTCGTTCCGGGTCAAGACGACAAAGTCCTTTTTCTTTCCGCGTAGGAGCCCCGTGCTGGCGATGACCTCACCGGCGTGGACCAAATTCAAGGACGACGACGACGATCGGGAATGCGAGTGGAGACTCGTGCTCGAGCTGACGCATTTGAGGGAGCCTAAGTCACCAGCCGTGGCTGTAGTTGCAGTCGCGGTTGCGGTGGTCGTCAACATTGGTGACATGGTAGACGCGCGATGGTGATTGAGGGAACGTGATTCGAGCCCTGCGCTGCCGACAGAGGACGAGGTGGAAGTGGGATCGCACGAGGCTAAGGACGAGTTGGACGACGAGCGGGCGTGGCCACCTTTCTTTCCTATGTAGACTGCGGCGGGCGGAGTCGTGGTTGCTGATGATGCCGAGACGGAAGATGTCTGGGACGAGTTCCGAGTGTGGTGGCGGCGCATAAATGGTGGCATGTTTAATTATTGGCGCGCGTGGCGATTCGAGCAGTCGCGCGCCAAGGCAGAGCACAACAGCGAGCACTAACTAGACGAGTCTTTCACACTGCAGACAGAGTAATAGAGGCTGGGAACGAAGATACTGCTAAGGGGTGGGTGGACAGGAACTAGTTGACGCGAGCGACGTGTGGGCGTAAGGGGATGGATGCAGCCCACGCACGCCTATTCTTGGATGCCACACTCACAATTCAAAGCCACCCAATACGCCGCAGCAAATATGGGGTCCACGAACTACAAAATTGACTGTCAATATGTAATGGCAGCTACTGCCGGCAGACTGTAAATTTGACCGCCCGCTTGTACGCTTGCTTGCCAACTATCCAACAGGGGAGGACAGATTGCAGATGCAATCCCAGGTTTGCCCCAGTGACACAATAATGAAACAAACAGCGTTTATCTGGGCCGTTTAGAGCCTGCGGGCGCAAAAATTCCCCGGCGCCGGCGCGGCCCTAGCATTGATTAGTGTTGCGTGGCCCCCTGGCTCAGGTCCAGCCGCGGTCTCCGAGCGCGGCAGACACGCGGCAAGGGCGCACCAGCGGTGGCCGAACAGGCCAGGCACAGGCTGGAATGCACGGTCCAACCGTAGTGGGTCTGAACAACCCTAATGCAGAATGACCTCGTTCGACAGCGGTGATCGGCCAAAGTGTGATGCGGTCGCTGTGACAACGCAATGTAAACAGAAGAATATATGCCGCATTATTGCCATCAGAACATACAGTATTAGCCTAAAGCCAGTCTCACTCGTTAGCGGCCGCAGTTTTCAGGATGACTGTACCTAAAATTCATCAGGCGCGTGCCAGGAACAGCACGGAGAGATGGTAGGAATAGTTTATCTACAGTATTATTAGAGCTAAATATCCTAATATGACTTGCAGGCAATGCGGAATGAGACGGGATCACGGGAATTGCCGGCCACTGACTCACCGCTAGCACAAAACTGGTGCGTGACTGCTATAATGCGCGGCTGCTCAAAGAAGCCCTACGCTCAGTGCCCTAGCTATGTGGCCGGAAGCAACACACAACGCCGTCGCGGGGCCAGGCATCGCGAGTTTCAACGCTGGAGATCGATTTGCCATATCGAGTCACAACCCGGCATATACATACGTCACAATGTCTTCTATCTCAAAGTACGTATCATGTTCTCGTCGGTATTATGTTGCAGTAAGAGGAGGAATCGAATAATATGCGAGCAGTTGTATTGAATGATGTACGTTTGATTTGAGGAATCGTTGGTTACTAATAATCGCGCAGCGACCTCATCTGGGAACTCACCCGCGCCAACTCCTCCTACCTCGTCAAGCGCAAGTCCGGTGCCGGTGTCCAATTTTCCCGCGAGCCTCTCAACTTGACTAACAAGCACACCTACGTCCAATCTGGTGTCGCCAACACCAAGGCTGTCGGGGTGAGCTTGTCCGACTCCGGCTCGATTGTCTTGTCGACCAAGAAGGCTGGCACCTTCGCTACTCCTGGCAAGAGCATCATCGCTACCACCTTCAAGCCATACAAGACCAACAGAAAGGTCTACGCTGCCGTCGCCGGTGCTACCAAGGGTTACAGAGATGACTTGAGACCGGTACGTACACAGGACTTGTCAGAAATGATTGTTGTAGTTGGGATTGCTAATTCGCCTAGGCCGCCGTCAGCCGGGCGTCCGCTCTCCTGGCGTCCAAGAAGCCAAAGAAGACTCAGGTCAAGAAGTTACGAGGCAAGAAGGCCACTGCCTAAATCAGTGAGGGTAGATGGAGTGATTGTACATGTAATTAACAATGGATGGAATAAAAGTTTCATTAAGATCAATGACCGCTCGCGATATGTAATGCGCGCCCGGTCTGGCGCTACTTGCAAGATATTGTGTTGCACGGCTGACAACATATCAACGGCCCTGAATGCATTCGGTCAAGCAGGTCATCGCTGCTGTATTGAGGTAGAGGTGCATCAAAGTCAACTTCCCTTAGCAGCCGATGTATGAGACTCACAATCAAGCCTCCTATATCATGTACTCGTAAAATGGCAAATCGACTGGGTGCGATGGCACGATACCAGCATTGACTCGGCCACTTGTATTTCTACGGCACCTGTGCACACTTCCGACGGCCAATTTCTGCTCCAGTTAACACGTGAAATACAAGCACGACATTAGGTATGGCTGACGCTGCGATCTGGAAGAGTTTCGCTCCTAGCTTCGGATGCACACTGTTCCAGAGTGGAGTATTCGAGATTCGAACCGTGCGCGTGCTTCACCGACGTTTACACTCGTAGTTACGTAGCTATACTCAGCTCTTTTTCGCCCCCGCAGCAGCAGCGAGCCGAGGCGACAAGTATAGGATAGGTCAGCTGCGCGCGGAAGGAGTGCGAAGAAGCATCCATTGTTCAGACGAAAACAGAACGGAAGCTACAACACGGAGTCGGAACGGTGTCCTGGTTGAATCCGCCGACGCCTAATGTGCACTGTATCGGCAAGAGGCTCGGCCCATGAGTACGAAACCATAGCCTCACGATTACACTGCGAAAGCGTTCACGATCTCAGTCGGCACATGCTACAGAAGCACCACGTAGACTGTTGCCTGAACAATTTGGAGACAGACACGATGCCCGTATAAATAGACAAAGTGCCCTGAATCCGGTGGGGGGGCAGCTGTGCGGCGGCTGAGGGTAAGGGCACGACGACTCGCGGCTCAACAAATTTGCGTGCGAGGTGGATTGGCATCCGCGCAACTGCCCTGAGCGTGCTGTCCGCTGCGCGCTTTGCTCCCCGCCGGCGCGATTGTCCTAACGCTCCCATATGCCCCGTTTCTTATATCTGGCCGGCCTCCCCATCAGCTCCGATACGCCGTATTCACGCCGTCATATACTCCTTTCTCTCTCCCACACACACCCACGCAAAATACTTCTCACCCACAATGGTTAAAGCCGTCGTCGCTGGTGCCAGTGGTGGTAAGTCTGATCTGTCTGGATCGCTCGTCAGGTCGGCATGCGGGGAACTAGCTCGCTCAGTACTAACCAACCACTAGGTATTGGCCAGCCACTCTCCCTCCTCCTCAAACTCGTATGTATCCTGCTCTATTCGATCAATTGCATTTGAACCCGCTGACCTTTAGTCCCCATACGTCGATGAGCTGGCTCTCTACGATGTCGTCGCCAGCCCTGGCGTGGCTGCTGACTTGTCCCACATCTCGACCAAGGCCAAGGTTACCGGCTACCTCCCGGCGGACGACGGTCTCAAGGCCGCTCTCACCGGCGCGGATGTCGTCGTTATCCCAGCCGGTATTCCCCGCAAGCCCGGCATGACCCGTGATGGTGCGTATTGTGTTTTTCTATGTGCTGGTTTACCAAATAGCCGCTCGTCCATGTGCGGGGTAGCCGATCTCCCGGCCGCCATACCAGATCCGTCTGCTTGACATGGTGTCGATCGTAGCTATTACTCGCCGTTGTTGCCAATTTTATACTCTGATCTGTCTCTAATCGGCCGGTAGATCTCTTCAACATCAACGCGGGAATCGTGCGTGATCTCATCACCGGCATTGCGCTCTATTCCCCCTCCGCCTTCATCCTCATTATCTCCAACCCTGTCAACTCCACTGTCCCCATAGCCGCCGAGGTCCTTAAGAAGCACGGCGTCTTTGACCCCAAAAAGCTGTTCGGTGTCACCACCCTCGACGTTGTTCGTGCCGAGACATTCACTGCCTCTGTCGCAGGCAAGCCTGATCCGTCGGTCTTCAAGATCCCCGTGGTCGGCGGCCACTCCGGCGACACTATCGTTCCTCTTTTGTCCCTTTCCGAGCCTAAGGTTGAGATCGCGGACCCCGACCGCGCTTCGCTGGTTAACCGGATTCAATTTGGCGGTGATGAAGTCGTGCAGGCAAAGGAAGGAAAAGGTTCCGCGACTCTTTCTATGGCGCACGCCGGTTTCCGCTTCGTCGAGAGCATCTTGAAGGCTGTCGCAGGCGAGACAGGTATTGTCGAGAACACGTTCGTGTACCTATCTGGTGTCTCCGGCGGCGACGATGTCAAGAGCATTACCGGCCTCGACTTCTTCTCCGTCCCCGTCGAGCTCGGCGTATGTATCCCTCAATTCAGTTTTCTGACTGGCACGAAGCTAACGTGGTATGCAGCCATCTGGTGCCGTCAAAGTCACAAACATCCTGCCGCAGGTCAGTGAGTACGAGAAGGGCCTCCTCGAGGTTGCCTATACAGGACTGGCTGCGAATATCAAAAAGGGTGTGGACTTCATCGTGGGTGCTCCTGAGGCGAAGTAAGTTTCTTATAATTCCGTTTATTTCATATTATGCTGGCTATAGTATGGGATAGAATAGAATTGTAGTTTGGAATTGAGTGATTAGAGTGTTGTATAAACTATATATATACACAATTGCATTCAACATGTTATATATAATGGAAAATGACTCTATCTCCTCTCGTCTTTCATCGGCTCGTGCTGACATGTTGTGCAATTTATAGGATGTAAATATTCGACAGGATGATTACAGTCTACCGTGGATTTCTGCAAGTTGATAATCGGGTTATCAACGCTGAGTACGTTTGTTTCGGTAAATATTTACGACAAATGGTGCTATATGAAATCATCAAGCGTTTTATACAATGCAAACAATCTATAGTATATACAAGAAAAGCTAGAAGTCAAACCCGCGCCTGAAGAACCTAAACCTTCTCATGAGCACGTACGCGGCCACGCCGGCCGCAAACCCGCCCAGATGCCCCGCATTATCAATGAATGACCCACCGACAGGGACAGACCCGTGGGACGACAGGGCCTGGTTCCGCATGACGCCGACTACATCGAACCTTGGATATGTTGTCAGTCGCTAACCGGGGCAGAGGTTTCTTTCATATGACTTACGTGACGATGCCGGCCAGGAACATCCAGTTCGACATTGGAATAATGCCATACAACGCGATTCTTCCAAACGGGTTAATAAACGTCTGGACAGCAGCTACAACAGATCGTTAGTTTTCGGCTGTTTCCACCCACGCGGCCCCCTCCCAAAAAATATAAAACTAAACTCACTCAAAGCATAGATAGCGGCACTGGCGCCCATAACAGCGCGATGGCGTTCAAACCCAAATCGGGCAAAGTGGCCCTTTTGCAGCGCGTTTTGCTCGTTGTACCGGGCCAGCATGGTCGACACCAGCAGGCCCGACAAGCCGCCGGCGACGAAAATCGCGACCGTCGCCGTGCTCGTGATGCCGTACGGGAAAATCGTCGACAAGCAGAACAGGAACAGCGAGTTCGAAAACAAATGGCCAATGTTGGCGTGGTCGAACATGCAGGTTACCGGCGTGTACCAGGGCGACCCGCTTCCGTAGTAGAATAGTCTGGGGAAGCCCGGAACGAGCGATTTGAGTGCGTATTCAGCAACGAAGGCGCCGATTAGACCGTAGCATACTTGTGCGAACGAGAGGTTCTTGAACATGAAGAGAAGGCGTTGGAACCGGGTTTGACGGTTATACCAGTGTTGGTAAAACCGCTGTTGGAGGAATGGAGTGCTGGCGACGTTACGGTTTAGGCGGGACTTGAGCGTGTGAGCGGATGTGTTGGCCGAGAAGAACGGGAAAGCTGTTGGACGGCGCCATATCCATAATCGAGAGTCGGTGAGTAGTGATTTGATATGTCTTGATGGTCCGCTATGTACTGCGCGTGGCAGCTGGGCCAACTGCTGCAATGATGCTGACGAGGTCAACGATCCCGGCACCATCGGACTTGCTGGCCTTGCGGAGACTCTGGCGACCAGCGAGGGCGCGCACAAGTGCGGGCGCAACGCGCTTCTAAATGGCGTCCATAGCCGCATTTTGTTGAAAATGCTGCACGTATTTTATATCCGAGATGGAACTATAGCCGGTGTCGAGCCGCGCTTTTTCAAATGCCCAGGCAAAGTATATCTGAGTAAATAGAGTTTAAGTCCTTTGCGCTGTGTAATTGCAACCCCACTGTTTGCCGGCTTCCGCAAATGCCATAACTGCCCGCAACTGTGCGGCGCATAACGTATACCAATCGCTTACAGGGCGTCTCGCGAAGACTCACTGCCCTGGCCTTCTGCGCCTAGGAAGGTTCATGTATCGAATTGCTGCTGTGCTGTCCTCGACACGCTGTCAACCTTCCTGCGGATCCTCGTGTGCCTTTTGGAGATACTTTCTCAGTCCGTATTTACGAGTGCAGGCCATTGCTCGGACGCAATTACTTGATTCTGTTGCGATATTACCGGCGATTCTCTCCTCGACGCGCTTCAGGTTAATTACTAACAATAATCTCAAGCACGCATTACCAAAGCTTACCATCGAAATTGCTTGACAGGTTCGTTTGGCCCGTTGTTGTCAAGCTGTATTTAGGCAGCAGGCTTCTGTTGAGGAACCGTCAGCTAAGCCAGAATACCAGCTTCAGATCCCACGCAGCACCTTGACGAGACAGATCTAGACGCTACGTCCGTTCTAGATCCTCCTTGTGTTTTGCTCGTTAAGTCTCATCTTTGGGCGTTTTCGGACTTACTGAAGGTATGCATTTCACATCACAAGAAGACGTCGTTCGAGGCGAAGCAAGGATTAATACTAGTTACAGGCGGCCGGTACTGCCGTTTATCTCTCCAAAGAGAAATAAGCTGGCACCAATAACCCTCTCCAATCCGTTTTGCTTCACTAAAGCAGTTGGACAAAAAGTCCACCATTTCCCGACAGAGGACGAATAGCGAATTCATCTGAATTCGTTTGTATCCTCAAGCCAGCATCGAGAGCTCTGGTTCGTCAGCAGCAGCTCTCGGTGAGCGACTGGGGATTCGGTACATGGCCCATAATCTGTTCAAGTTCTACTACCAGGATGATATCCTTGCGTTCGAGGCAGCCGTCGAAAATATATTAGCCGCGACCGATAGCAAGCGGGGCGCAAACGGGAAGGACGTGAACCGGACTGACGAATACGGGCGGACGATTTTGCACCTCGCGTGTTCGCAGAACAAGATCGAGTTTGTCAGTGCGCTGTGCAAGTGCCCGGGCCTCGATATCCTTGCTACCGATCTCGAGTCCGGGTGGACGGCGCTACATAGGGCTTTGTACGCTGGGAATGTCGCAATCGCACAGTTATTGATTGCTGCGAACCGCGACAGTATTCGTGTCAAAGACCGGGAGGGAAATTCCCCGTTTGACGTCCTCAACTCGACGATCGAGGGAACGAACCCATTGCCGCTAGATCTGGAGGTCGGGGGGTCGGAGTTATTCACGTTTGGCTCGAATGCAAATCACACGCTCGGCTTCCACGACAGCGATGATCGCGCGAACCCTGAACGGGTCTACCTCGAGCGGCCACGGTCAGAGGACCGAAACGAGCCGGCTGTCGTACGGTTCCGTGAGCTTCGGATTAGGGACGTGCAAATGTCAAAGCTGCACACCGCGGTCCTGACAACGGATCCGACGGATAACTTGTACATCTGCGGATTTGGAAACGGTGGCCGATTAGGATTTGCTACTGGTGGCACGCAATTCACGTTCAAGAATCTTCCGAAATTCGGGAACGCGCAGGTCGCGCAGGTCGCGCTCAGCCAGGATCATACGCTTGTCGTCACTGCGGATGGCGATTGCTACTCGTGGGGATCAAACAAGTTTGGACAGTTGGGGTATCAAGTCGAGACCAAGAAGCCGCAAGAAGAGCCCGTGCAGCATTCCCCCCGCAAAGTCGTGGCAGGTTTAAAACGTGAACACGTTATCGGTGTTGCGGCTTCTCGCGTGCATTCCGTCGCGTTTACAGACCAGGATTTGTTCATGTGGGGCAAGAACGTCGGCCAGCTTGGCTTTCCGACTGCAGAAGGATCCGCAGTGGAAATGTACCCTCGCAAAGTCCCGTCGCTTCCCGGACCCGTCAAGATGGCCACTGCGATTGATAATGCCACGATTTGCTTGCTCGCGAACAATGACGTGATTGTGTATCTCAATGGCGGGTACTTCAAAGTCAATTTTCCACTTGAGAGGTTCGCAGACCAGTTTTCGGTTTTCCGACCGAGGGCTATGTTCGCCAGGAACGCTATCAGCAAAGTCGTCTCGGGAGGGCACACGGTTTGCGCGCTTAGTTCGCTAGGTGATGTGTACAGTTTCCATCTTGACGGTAAGGCAATCGAAAACACTAAATCCAACTTACTTTCAAAATCCATCAGGCCGCAGAACGTGTGGTCTCTCCGACGAAAGCACCTTGCTGTTCGCGATTTGGATGTCGGGCAAGATGGGTCCGTGATTATATGTACTGAGTCCGGGAGCGTGTGGCGTAAGACAAAGCGCGTAGCCACTAAAGACTCGCATGGAAAAGTCTCGGAATATAAGTTTACCCGAATCTCGCATTTGACCAAGGTCGTGACCGTGCGGAGTAACATGTTTGGCGCCTTCGCTGCCATCAGGAGCGATTCGATTGCGCCGCCGATCAGTATTGATGAACATGATTTGGCGGATGATATTGAGCGGTTGATTGCGTTTGTCGACGAGTACGACCCCGATGTCGAGGACTCGCAGTCGGTGATCTCGGACCGGTCGGCGGAGTCCGATTATGAACGGAGACCACCCCGGACGTATTTGAGCACTCTCA
Organism: Lipomyces tetrasporus; assembly: GCF_029532465.1. Taxonomy (NCBI): domain Eukaryota; kingdom Fungi; phylum Ascomycota; class Lipomycetes; order Lipomycetales; family Lipomycetaceae; genus Lipomyces; species Lipomyces tetrasporus. The sequence goes on from NW_026611602.1 coordinate 690,751, forward strand.
AATTACTACAGGACGAAGATTTGCCTAGCATAATACTCGAACGGTTCGAAGAGCTTGAGATGGAAGGTACCGGCGGATACGACTTGTATTTTGTGTCCCCCGAGGCCAACGACATCCTGATTCCCGTGAACCAGGTTATCATCGCCGCAAGAAGCAAGATCCTCATGGGCCTCATAACCCGGGGTCAGCAGGTTGAAGGGATCGAGTACTCCGTGATGGGCGGCAAACCAGTCCTTAAGTTTGCCAATGCAGGTTTATTGGCGCTTTTAATTTTCGTGTACTTTTCCTACACGGATTGCCTGCTCCCGATATGGGAAGGATTCGCCAGCAAAGCGCAAATTGCGAAACGGTTTATCGCGGCAAAGGAGGACCTGATTAAGCTCTCGAGCGTGTTGAAGCTGAAGAGCTTATCCTCGGCAGCCTATTTCCTGCAGAAACCACCGCGGCTACTCTCCAGCGACTTGTACGCCCTGATGGAAAACCCTGCCGCTGAAGAGTGGACTGATATGGTCGTACATTTGGAAGACCGCGATGTGCGGTGTCATTCGGTTATATTATCCTCTCGGTCAGAGTTCTTTGAGACGCTGATGGCTATGCGATGGTCGGCTCCTGTTTCCATGTTCGCTTCGTCTGATTACGAATTATCTAGCTCGCCGTCGCCGGACAAGAAGGATAAATCGGTCGATATGAAGCACGTGCGGTATGCAGTGTTCAAAATTATTCTCGATTTCATGTATGGCAAGGATCCGCACACGTTGTTTGATGGCATACGCGCCGAAAGCTTGACCGAATTTCTCGAGTTCGTGTTGGAAGTTTTGGCGGCGGCGAACGAAATGTTGATTGACAAGCTGACCCAAGTGTGTCAAGCCGTTTTGCTTAATTACGGTATGTCCCAACATATTGCGGCAAAGTAGAAGGATTAACGGACGTGATAGTGAATGTCCGCAATGCAGCGGATTTACTGGCCGAGGCTGATTTGTATTCGGCTGAGGGCCTGAAGACGTCGGTGTTGAAGTACATCTCGATGAACCTGGAGTGTATGCTTGAGAATGGGTAAGTTCCTTGGCCGTATTCATTCTATGACAGCTAATCTCTGTAGTCACCTTGGATCCCTTGATGAGGCGTTAATGGCCGATTTGGAGAAAGTCGTCCGGGAGAAGCAGATTGAGAAGTTGCCGATCAGCAAATCAGGCTTACTTCTCGAGCTTTTGGAGGAACGCAATCCGTCGCTCACAGAAGCAAGGCGAAAGGAGAGGGATCGCCTGGTGTCTGTGTTCGGGACGTCGTTGCCTTCCAGTTATGGTTCCTTACGGCAATCATCACTACCTAGTTCATTGACCGGGAATCCATTCGACCGCCGGCCTCATGAAAGCGGTAGTGCGAGTGGTGGACACGTCCACATCCGCCGTCGGCGGCGGAGCTCAAAAGAAGCGTCAACAGCGTCGCAAACGGTCAGCCCCGTGTTACGGCCGTCGAACCCGCCGAGCGATTTTATCTTTGATATGGAAGATGAACCTGAGCCAGATTGGACAGTCGTGAAGGGCAAGTCAAAGTCGACTGCTGCTCTGCCTGCTTCTGCATTGGCGTCATCGCCGGCAGCTGGTGCGTTTTATGACTCTCCGATGGGTCAGACTGTCCCTTCGTCATCGTTCAAGGACCACAACTTGTCCTCTACTCCAACTCGGCAGGACTATTTTGCTGGAAGCCTCACGCCGCACGGTTCGCTCTCGTCAACACCCGTCGGCAGCCTTGGCGCAAAACATTCATTGCCCACGCATCCTAGTACATCAATCGGTCTGCCGTGGGCCCCGGTCGCTCCCAAAGTGGCGTCCATAGATTTCAAATCTGCAATCTCGCAGGCGGACTTGCAAGCCAGGAAGCAGAGTCCAATGTCGGCCATATCGCTCGGACTGCAGCAGAGCAAATGGAAAGAGATGCCCTCTCCACAGGCCTCCCAGCCGTCGTCATCTTCGCCGGCTGTCGCTTCATCATTGTCGTCGACGATGGCGCCTACGGCAAAGCTTGAAGTCAAGCCCGTCGAGGAGCACTCCAAAATTTCGCAGAAAGAACGCAAGAAGTTGCAACGTCAACACACGGACAATGGGGTCACGCCAACAAGCACCAAAGTTGTAGCATCGTCGTCGTCGTCGTCGCCGTGGCAAACACCCATAAAAGCTGATGTACGTGCCAAGTCGATCTTGAAGGCAAGTGGTGATGATACAACGGTTGTGTCGTCGCCGCAGTTGTTCCCTATGGGACCTCAGACTTCATTCGCGACCACGGCGGCGCAGAATGTTAGTTCCGCGCCGGGAGTGGTAAAGAAGAAACCGTCCGTTGGAGGCGCCAGTGGTATGCCATCAGCATTATCGAGCGGATTGAACTCGGGCGCGTCGACAGCGAACAGCTCGAGAAAGGGATCGCCGAGTCCACAGACACCTACCAGAAGCGCAAGTGGATCGGGACCGATGCCACGGGGCGCTATCGCTTCAAATCCTTCGCCATCTTCTGTTGCGAAGCAGCCGGTGGTAGAGTGCCAGTTCTCGTTGGCTGAGATTATCGAGCAGCAGAGAATCGAGCAAGAGATCATAACTGCCAAAGCTACGCAAAAGAAGAGTTTCCAGGAACTTCGTGAGGAAGAGGAGTTTGCGACCTGGTGGGCAGCTGAGAGCGAACGTGTCCAATTGGAAATGCAAAGGCAGGAAGCCGCGGCAAAAGCTGGTGAAAGCAAGCGCGGTGGTCGTGGTGGCCGCGGCGGTGCTGGGAGAGGCAGAGGCGTGCCCGGTCGCGGCGGACGGGGTGGATTTTGGAAGGCTGGCGGTGAGCAACAGCAGCATCATCATAGTCACTCTCAACAGGAACAGCAACAGCAAAAACAGCAAGATGCACAACATAACCAAAGTAAGAAGTGAATATTTTGGGTAGATGACGCGTACGATATTAGATGAGATACAGTGGAGGTTACATTGTTTATAAGTTTTTTGCGAGGTTTCATAAATATGTACATAGTGTTAAAATTCTTTGTACGTATATTTTAGTCAATTGTATCCATGAGAACTGCCATGACGTCCAGGAAGTAATCATTTTGTGCAATATTACTTAAGACACACCAACTTTCAATATATCTAGCTAGAATTCCCTGTATGTATATTTTAACCTCAGATGTAGCTATCAGAAACTGTCATCACATCAAGCGAGCAATCACTTCTACATCTATATTACGCAAAGACGCTTGTCAATACTCCACGCTCCGTTTTACTCCAATGACCAGTAGCCGGGCAACAAAAAGTGCATCTTCTCCAACATAGGCCTCGAGATCTGAGAGGGCGCAGTCGACACAGAGTACTTCATCGAACCCTCCAAGCTGCGACCGACAGTGCCAGCCGTGATCTCCTCTTCAAGATGCTCGAGGATCGCCTCGGTGAAATTGTGCGCGTTTTGGGAGTTGGCCTTCAAGTGGCCAACAACCGTCTCGACAGTGACGGCTTCCTCGCCTTCTCTCCACGCATCGTAGTCGGTTGACATACAGATCATTTGGTAGCAGATCTCGGCTTCCTTCGCTAACTTGGCTTCGGGAATACATGACCTCATCAATACCGTCAGCAAGGAAAACAACAAAACATGCCAAAACGGACCAGCTTACATGTTGATAACAGAGGCCCCAAAGTTTCGGTACATGTGGCTTTCTGCACGGGTACTGAATGCAGGGCCCTCCATGCAGACAAGCGTGAGATCGCTACCCTCGGTCGCCTTTGTATGCAACTTGACACCGTTGCTCTCCAGAACCGGCGCAGCCTTCGCAATGACTGCGGCCAGTGTCTCGTCAAACGGATCACCGAACCCGACGTGTCCTACCATGCCGGACTCGAAGAAAGTGGATGGCCGAATGCCCTTGGTGCGATCAATGATCTGCGTCGGGAGGACAAAGTCTCTGGGTCGGATGTGTTCACGCAGACTGCCGACTGCGGAGAAAGCGATGATAGCTCTGACACCGATGGACTTGAGGGCGGCGATGTTGGCTCTCGCGGGGACTTCCGTCGGGTTGAACTGGTGGTGCACGCCATGGCGGGCCAGGAATGCGATTGGGAAACCAGTCTTGGTGCGGGAGATCGTGATCGGGGATGACGGGTGACCCCATGGTGTGCTGATGGTCAGACGGGCCACCGGAGTAAGCGACTCTAGATGATATAGGCCAGTGCCACCGATGACACCCAGAAGAACGGGCTCTAGAACCTGTTAGCTAGACGTTTGCTACGACTGTAGCAATTCGAGGTGCTACCCACCATCAAAAGTTGTAGGGAGAGTGACAGTCATTTTCTTAATTACAGATAGTGAAGAGTCTTTCTGCGAACAGAACTGGTTTGCAAGTGTGGAGCAAGCAATGGAAAACAGGACGCCTGCTGACGCAAATGTTGCAAACAAATCACAACGTTGGAAAGCTTACACGACACGCACCTCAACGGATTTCTCAACTTCCATTCATTATCGTGGAGCCTCCTTGCTTATCAACCAAAGTATCAATTGAACAGAATATACATTTACAATTTCTAGTAGACAATCGTACAACTTCAAGTGCGGCAAATAAAATAATTTCCCCAAGCAGGAACTTTTTACCTGTGGAAGGCACCGAGTTAGGTTAGGCAGACGCTCCAGACGCGAATCCAGGGGCTGCTAACCCTTCTACAAGACCCTTACTTATAGTAAATCCTGCATAAATACCCTAACCCAGATCCTTTCGTCGCGTACAGCCAAACAGTGTCAACCAGCCGCGAAAAGAAGTTGTGGAAGAAATACTTCTGTTGGCACGAGGAAGAGCTGAACCCCTTTTGAGCGCATTGAGTCCCCTGACCGTAGTTTATTTCATCATTAACGCACATATTCGCGTGTCGAATAGATTGCTTTCGTGGACTGCATATTTGACGGTTATTTCGGATTGTTATATACGCCAACTCACTTAATCGGAGAGCCGCTACCGAAGCGAAATTATGTCAGTAAGTGTCCTGAAAACTGATGATCTTAACGCGCTCGTTATGGCGACTGAACACATCGCGTCGCAATCTGTTTGGGATCTTTGGACTGATATTGATCTTAATGTAGACTACGAATGGAGCTACACCCCAGGTGCTTAGTGTTGGCGATAAGGCCAGAATTCTCTGTGTTGCTGATGTTCGAGGTGGGTCAATATGCGTGATCTTGAGCTCGTGCAAGTCTGCGAAGAACGGATCAATGAGCACTTCGCTGCACAATATCTGCAGAGGAGTTTTCTTAGTGAGAATGCGATCTAACGATAGTCCCATCTAGGCCAGCTCTCGATTTTAAACCAGCTTGCCAAGGAACATAACGCTTCGTTCATCATCCACACTGGAGATTTCGGTTTCTACGACCGCGACAGCGTGCCCAAAGTAACTGACAAGTATGAGCAAATCCTCATTTGTGCCATCTTATTGTGCCATGTGACAAATGAGTCAGGATACTAACTAGTACCAGGACACTCCGTCATGTTGCGCAGTACTCGCCACTGCTCGACGCACGGTCGCTACCTCAAGAATCTCAGTCTCTGCGACACTATCTGACTTCGCGCCCAATTTCACAGCTTTATCAGTTTCTTTCTGGAGAACTGAAGTTCGATGTGCCAGTTTATACTGTCCACGGCGCTTGCGAAGATGTCTCGGTTTTGGAAAAATTCCGATCGGGCGAATACAAGGTCAATAACCTGTTTGTTGTCGATGAACACTGCAGCCGTAGCATCGACACTGGTAATGGCGTTAAGTTTAGACTGTTGGGATTGGGGGGCGCACTGGTCATGCACAAGCTTTTTGACAACGGATCGGGTCGCACGACCATTGCCGGTGGCGGCGGTACAACATGGACCACTCTACTGCAAATTGGCGAGTTGATCGATACAGCGGCACGAGTGTTTGATGAGACGGAGACTCGGATATTAGTCACCCATGCTTCACCGGCTCGTGAAGGAATATTAGCCCAGCTTGCGTTGGCGATAAAGGCAGATTTCTCCATATCTGGTGGTCTCCATTTCAGATACGGATGCAGTTACAACGAGTTTGCGGTTAATCCTACGTATGATTACTTCCGTGGCAAGCTCGCAGGAGCGCGTGCACAATTCATGGATGTCTGGGATATCGTCAAGGGTGAAGTGCAACCAGTCATCGCCAATAACCAAACTCAGAAGCAACTTATCGAAAATGCTTTGACTATGATAGAAAAAATGCCAACAAGTGCTCAGGCTAGCTCAGAGCGCGAGATGGAAAGAGAAGAGTCGGCGAACGTAGGATTCCGAAACATGTGGCACTTCAATCTCACCGATGTTTCCTACGGAAGTCTTGTGCTTGATGTTAAGGACGGCAAGATCAGCACTGAGACGAAGTCTGAAGGTTTCAATTTCAAATACCGAAGACCTGGTACGAATTCTACGAACGTGGCAGTGCCTACTGCTACTGCTGCTGCTGCTGTGAAATCGACCTCTAAGCCTTCGCAGCCACGAAAAGGGCCGTCGCCAGCGAGTAACGGCATCGGACCAACGCCAACGACCCCCGCCCCGGCTGTTCCGGCAGCTGCGCCACAGAAGCCAGTTGAGCGACCAAAATCCGCTACTCCTGCGCCAGCTGAAGCCGCTGTGCCATTGTCAGAGGAAGCTCCGGTTGCTCCAGCTACCGAGGAGGGGAAGACTGAGCAGAAGCCATCAGATCGACCTGCCGAGGCTCCGAGCGAGATAGCTACCGAAGGCAAGATCACGGGAATAGCACCGCCGCCAGCTGACCTTGTTGCAAAAGCTGCGGATGAGAAGGACACGACCCGCGAGCCGCGACGTCCTGGACTGTGGGTAGCTCGAGCGGACGATTCGGAAGAAACACTGAAGACCTACTTCGCGGCAGAAGATCAGTCTCACATCACATCTGTACTTATCCGCATCGCGCAGACCGGCAAGAAGTTTGCGTATGTGTATTTTGATACTCAGGAAAACGCTATGGCCGCGCTGCCACGGGTAGACCAAGAGAAGCTCGGAAAAGTCACTCCAATTAGCGACAGTGCTTCACGGGGTGGCCGAGGATTCGGTGCTAGTGGTCGAGGCGGATCATGGCGGTCAGGTAGCGAGACGGAAAGTGTCCCTAGGCGAGACCCTCACCGCGGCCGCGTCAGCGGTGGTAGTCGTACTCTCGCCCGTGGTCGAGGAGGTCGTGGACGAGGCGGGCCAGGAATAGGTGGTGGTGATGGCGATAGCTCGGCTGGTACTCCCTCGCCTGCTACTGCGACGTCCAGTTAATTGCATCGCCGCCATGAACAGTCATTCGCTATGCCTTTGGAGAAGGGGAGTATAGAGCTACGATGAGAAGAAACAGCATTTGTTATGTGTACTATGATTGTTACGTGCATGGGATCCGTGTGTTGCTTTGTCTTTTGTTGCCACTGGTTTCTTCTTTTCATATTTCAGACGGTACAGGCATTACTTTAGCCAAGACGTAGTGTATGACAGACTAAGTTGCTTTGCTTGTAATTGTAATGACCCAGTACATGTATGAACTGTATCAATAAAAGTAGCACATTTTCGTTATATTTATGTTGATGCCGAGCGCACAGACTTGTCAATTCGTGGTCATAAGAAAGACGGTTATTTTAATCTTTCGCATGTTAACTTGAGTATTTATTTTACTAGCCAGCAGTTATGTCAGAAGTCAAATTCTGCCTTCGATCACCCTTGGCATTGGGGTGACAAAATATACGCTACGTCCCGAGATCCCGTATACGTCAGCACTACTATTTTGACTTCCGTCGTCGTCGGGTAACACACGCGGTATCCAGAGCCTGCGACAACCGATTGGCAAACCCAGTCCTGTCGAGTTCGCCGAGGAATAGGAGTGGTTTATATGCTATAGCATCTAGTTCAGCATGGCGAAAAGTAAGTCTGCGCGATGCCCTGGACTTTTTGTGCGCTAGTTTCTCGAGTTGGATTCATAGCGCAGGTCAAGAGAACAGTCGAATTGTGGCTAACGGTTTCGGTCTGAGTATAGAACAGAAAGGACGTTTGACGCTTGTGAAGCTAATTTCGACGGCCGCTACGGGATATATGAAGGTTATGTATCGTCCACGACAAGCACCTCCGATGGTGCAGGTTCGATATGATCCGATTGGTTAGTTGCCATTTTATGTGTTGGAGAATAAGACATTTCTGTTTCCTAGATGCGTTGGAATGGAATTCTTGCCATAGTAATCGAGTGAAATGAGCTAATTCGTGGAAAACATAGCCAAACGACATGTTCTGTTCGAAGAGGCCAAGAAACGACGGTTAGGAGACCAGAAAGTCTGGGGTTTTGGCAAGCCATTGGATAAGAAGTAAGAGCTGTCAAAGCTCTAGATTCAAGTAATAGACTAGCTGTTGGACACAAAGGAGCGACGGTTTGCAAATAGATGCAGGGCGTTTGGCATGTGATGGGTTATGACCAGTTATCCTATGTGGGCTGACTGCCTTGACTTGTACATTCGTGAATATGAGTTAAATAATATTGTTACTAGCTGCGAGAGAGATGGAATAAAGGCTATTGTTCACTAGCTTCATATCACATCGGTATCTGCAGGCAGCATGATACAGATGGACTTGGAAAATTTGTTTTTTTGCGGAGTCAAGTTTATATAGCTTGCGTTTTACGTTTGGTAACGCAAATATGAGAATTAGAATTTGCCTGATATGACCAAGAATCGATAATACGCAATCTATGAATTGACGAGGAATATATGACAATAAACACAATACTTTTCTCATCTTTTTGATCGCCGACAACAAGTGCAACAAAAAATGCGCTCATAATGGTACATGCATCAAAATTCTTCATTGATTTTTAGTCTGAGCCCCTGAACCCCCAATTCCTTAACAAGATAGATACAAAACACGCATACGCAAATGCTTCAATTTTAGACACACTCCCGAATAAAACATAACGTAATTGATTAAAAAGAGCCGCCAGTAAACAAAAATAACAACACCGCAACAGACTCTATGAATACTTTTGAAGAAATTCCTTGTGAAATGCAATAATTCGGCGAACGTAGTCTTCACCAGGTGCCAAGAAGGTCGTGCGGAAATGGTATGTGCCATCTTTCTGACCGAAACCAGAGCCAGGAACAACACATACACCGGTTTGTTCAAGCAGTTCAAGACAGTAAAACTGATCTGGCTCCTCATTCCGCCTTTGAGCTTCCTTAATGGCTTTTGGTGGTATGCTAATAGTGGGAAATAGATACATGGCGCCCTAAGTTATATTAGTGAAAATTCGACCGAAATCCAATTCAAGACAAACCTTAGGCTCCTGGCATGAAACACCCTCCATTTCTTTGAAAGCATTGAAGAGTGAGAAAGCACGCTCCTTCAACGCCTTATAAATTGCGTCATACTCCGCCTTGTACACCGGATAGCTTTCGTCACCCGGCTTTGGTGGATTCACCATCAGTTCAGTCAACACTTGGCCAGACACAGCAGGGCACAGCGAGATACTAACAAGCTTGTACAACTGCTCGAGGACTTGCTCGTCGATGCCGATAAGCTCTATGTAACCACCGCGCTGACCGCACTCGCCAACCATACCTTTACTGGTGCTGTGTAACGATGCAAGCTCCACGTCATCAAACTTGCCAGCGAAGTCTCTCTGAAGCTCGCGTAGCACTTTTTTGAATGAGTGAAACTCGCCTTCGTAGATATTAGTCTGATAGACCTCGTCGGCGATAATCATGAAAGTGTACTCGGCGGCAAGAGTGATAATGTCCTTAATCTCATCACGTGAAAGACACGACCCAGTAGGATTGCATGGATTTATGACAACCATGGCCTTGAGATCAACGCCCTTAGCAATGCTATTCTTCACCACTGAAGCAATGTACTTTGTGTCAGTTCCCCAGCCAGTAGTCTCGTCGAGTAGATAAGGAATCGGAGAAGCGTTGGCGATGGTCAGTGTCGCAGAATACAACGGGTACTGAGGCACTGGAATCATGACGCCAGTCTCTGGGCCACCGCAAATAGTTGTGAGCAAAGAGCTGACAGCAGAAGACGCACCACCGGCAAGATAAATGTTGTTCGGGTCAGCGGAGAAACCATCACGCGCTAGGTGACAAGTGAGTACATTAATTTAAACCCTTCTATCCAGTGCAACATACCCTCGATGAAGTTGGCGATCGACTTTCTAATGTAGGGAACACCCTGGCTCTGTGAATACGCGCCAATCGAGCCAATTTCGTTCAAGAGAATACGCGCACGCTCAAGTGAGTCCCTGGGGAAGATCTTGTCGGCGAATTCGTTATCCAGCAGCTGAGGATACTGCACTAGCGAGAGGACTTGTCTGAAGAAAGTAATTGGCTTTTGGTCCATGGCCTGCGGATTACCAATATTGGCGTTAATAATTTCGTCGAACGGTAACGATGTATCGCCATTACTGAGTTGCTCTCGCAGTTCTTCAGCACGAATGGCGAGCCGACCACGAACGGCATAGTCAGCACGCCGTAGGTACTGGTTCATCGTGTCTAGTGTGATCGCCTTCCGACGAGGCGGAGAGGCGACATGCGAGGATGTCCCGTTGGAAAGAGTTGGTGAAGGCATGCCGGCGGATGAGGAGACCGCCGCCGCAACGGAGGACACCGAGCGAACGGACGAGGATGATGAAGAGACAACAGGAGAGTAATCCCGCGAAGGAGAATAGAATGGTGAAGCTAGTGGTGAAGTGAGAACGCTGGTAGAGGAACTGGTCATTGAGAACGACCTCATTGTGCTTGGCGGAGGCATCCGGTGAGTCAACTTGACAAACAGACAACGAAATGATAACAAGGGCGTTGTAACAGAATAATTAGAAACGCAGAATATTTTGATAAAAACTCCTCGGCCGTGGCTGCATGGGCTAGCAGAGATATTCCACGGTATAGAAAAGACACGCGACTGGAGTGGGATTGTTAAGTGCGAAAGACTCATAGACGAGACCAAAAAAATAGTAAGCACGTAGCTTCCGGCGAAATGGATGCTGTGATTGACCTTGTGATCTGCAGATCACAGCTTACATATGTATTTTAAGGTGGAGCTGAACTATCACACAGCGTGGATATTTTGCCGTCATAGGCTCGTAGCGCTCTTTCAGATATTTCACTGGGAGCTTGATAATTTTCGTCGCACTCCTCCGACATGGCTATTTTGGGGACTACTTCTAACACCACAGTGTGCCTGACAATTCGCGGTCCGCTCTCGTTCAATCACCCACAAAAAACATTATACGGTGCCAATTACAGCAGTAGCTAAAGCGCTACAATAGAGCGCAATGCTTCCATCCATTCACTAATGAACCTGCAAGTGGCCACTTCTATGTTGCCGTTCGGGGTCTAGTGCCAGTGTCGACAACTCTATCGGGTCCCGGCTGTACACCAGTCCCTTAGCCAAAATCACCGCACGAGCCGGGCGATGGCCGATGGTTGCAACTTTCTTTGCTCTCTTTCGACCGCCTTTGTACCTAAACATCTTACATATCAGTTCCAAATGCATCTTAAAACTCACCCCATAGCACAATTCATTTTGGAGCTTATTTGTGAGTCAGCTATGGCTAGTTTTATATTCATGTTTTTCAATATAAGGTTGACAAGCAAAGTTCATGCCTCGGCAACTATACATTATGGCATAAATGTGGATATTATTGTGAGTTATGGCATGAGGCTTCCAGGGCACTGGTTTAAGGTTTTTAAAATAATCGGTGTTGTGGCGCAATGGTGAGCGCATCGGATTTCGGTGAAGATGGCTTGAATTTTCCGGAGGTTGCAGGTTCGAGTCCTGTCAACATCGGTACTTTTTCTTTTTCTAACCAACGTTTTGTTTCTGCATCGGGGCTGAACACGACACTGACAAAAGTGTAAAGGAAAATTAGAGCGTTTAAAGTGAACCCTCGCGCTCAACTCATCACTGCCGATGTGAATTACATCTATGCAAGTCACTCTCATTCGTCGTCCTACGCGCAGCTATGCCATAGGACGTAAATACGATTTTAGCTGCTTTCCGCTTTCAGGGCCATTTGCCCGTTGAACTTGGTCCTGTACCGCAGATACGCTGCCAGTAAATGATAATAAAGTGTCCGGCTACAATCAGTTCTCGGAAAGTCGTGACCGACTTGTCTTTCACCACACCGTCAACACCAGCATTGCCATTAAACAGTCAGTAGAGTAGCAAAATAATCTAGAATCTCAGACCAGTAATACACTAAAATGCACACTTCACGCTTCAGACATACTATTACGTCATGCATCGCCTCTCAGTCACCCATCATCGTCCCGACTTCCGGATCATCTTTGAGCGCCGCCTTAACATCAGCCTCGCTAACATTAAGCCTGATCTTTCTATTTCTCTCTCCACGACCGTTTTGCTGAAATAAAATACCACTTTCAACCAATTCTGTTACGCCTCTTAAAAATCCCCTCGGTCTAGTTATGGCACCGTCACTGGATCTAAACGTCGTCCCAAGAATCGGCTTGTCCGGATTAGGAGGCCTGAACTTGGACGATGTGTCTGTCGTATCAATAGCATCTGTTGGTCCATATAGAATCTGGTCGCTAGCTGCAAGTCGACCGAAATTGCGTAACTTCACATTCATGATCTCGAGTACTGAATCCAGCGTATTTTCCGCGACTCCACTAATCCGTGATCTTTGAATCAGTGCTGTTAGGATAAGCTTGCATACAAGTGGCAACGATGGCAAGAATCGGAAAACAGGTGAGCTAGTCGACTCATTGATCGCCTTACGAATATGCTGGATCGTAACTTTCTGCGTGAATGTCGCAGACGCTTTCTCGGCTCTTGTGGCCATATGCGTTGGTGTGGGTGGAGCACCATCCTGTTCCGCTATCTCAACCGCCCGGCGACAAATGTCCAATGCTCGTCGTGCATCTCCAGTCACACTAGCAACCTTACGACTCGCAAACTCAATTGCCTCTGGTAGCACGATATTTCCGGGAACATCTTTCAGTCGCGCCTCAATAATTGTTTGCAACTGCGTATGTGTATAGCCGGCGAACTGTATTCTTGTCAGGCCCAGCCGACTGGAAATCTTATTCGATAATGTGCGTTCTGGCAGATCCATGATATTGGCGACGGCGACCACAATCAACTTCGAATTTGGCAGACTAGGCCAATTGAAAAAGTTGTACATGACATCTTGAGACTTCGTTACTAGCTGATCAAGTTCGTCCATTAAAACAACGACAGGCATCGTAATGAACTTGTTATCTTGAAACTCATCGTCTAGGAATCGTAGGGCATGGGCTGTAGCCACGCGTTGCTCTGAAATCGCTTCCCAAAGCAAAGCGTACGCCTGCGTTGGTTGTGTGACTTTCATGCCATTGATCTCGACGAACTGGAATGTGAAATTACGTTTGAGATATCTGACAACAGAGCGCACGGTCGCCGTCTTTCCCGTGCCGGGTGTACCACTAACGTAAATACAACTTCCGGTTTCCTCCATAATGGCACTCTCTAGAGCTGTCTGGATCTCCTCAAATTCACGCTCGCGGCATGGCAGTGCTTCAGGGGCGGCGGCGACGTGCAGTCGCGATCTTGCAGAAACATGAGGAGTCAGAGGACTGCTAGCTGCTGGAGTCTTGAAGATCCGACTTGGAAGAGGACTGATTGTGAGAGGAGAAAACTGCAGAGTTCGGCTGTGATACATTAGTGTGTCATATACATAGGTGCGCCACTGCCTGTAACTCACATCTTACTGGGCGTATGAGGACTCGTTTTCGTCGGCGTCTCCAGCTTCACCTGCGTCTTGGAATTAGCGGTGCCGGAGCTTTTGCCATCGTCTTGTTGTTTAGGTCGCTTGCGAGGAGTGGTAGATAGAGTCGTTGCCGTCGACTTACTCGGCGACGACTTCAATGCATTTTTTGGCTTCCGAGGGGTTCCTGTACTCGTGCTAGGCGTTGCCTTCACCCTTGGCCGGGGACTTCCCGCTGGAGTGGCCTTATCTGCTACTTTGCTCTTCGGTGTCGCTGTTCGAGCTCGCGTTGACATTCGGATCCGTTTCTGCGGTGTTTCGACAAAGGGACTGCTAAGTTCGTCTTCATCTGAGGTCATACTTTTGGTCGACGGCGACGGTATCCTCAAATTATCCAATCCATACCCTTTCGGCTCTGATCGTCTCCTCGGCGTCCTAATGATGAAGCTTTCCTGAACCGCAGCGCTATCATCGTATGGTCTCTGCGGTGGTGGTAGGTTTTCTGCATTCTTTGGTGGTCGGCCCCGTTTGCGCTTTGGCGCAGACGACGTGTTGTTGGTTGCCTCCCCTTCCGCAATTGGCTTCCGTGGTCTTCCAACTTTTGGCTTCGGCGAATCGAGTATTAGTCCGGTATTTACTTCCGAAACTTGTGACGCTTTTCGTGGCCGGCCACGGCCACGGCCACGCTTGATTGGAGTCTCAGATGACAATGGAGAGGATGGGTTCGCCGGCGATTGTACAAGCGAACCTTTTGGCGGACGTCCGCGTGGAGACTGCTCCATTGCTTCTAGAGTCGTCCAATTATTATACCACGAGCGCGGATGGGACGCTGGTAATCAACTTTGTTATGAGTAGGAAGCCCAAATCGCAATTCCTGTGTAATTTGGCATCAATGGCACCTTATGAGATCGAAGAATACTACAACACGCGTCCCTGACTTTGGTACAAACCCCTTCAGCATCCAAGACGCGTCGAAGTTTCCCCGATTGCAGGCCACATCGAAACTTATCGTACAGCTACACAGGCTCCCTCGTCTGAATTCATTCTAGACTCTGAGATGTACTGAAAAAGGTTAATTTGGTGACATCACGCCCGCTATTGGTTACTCGACATGTCCAAGCAGCAAGACGATCTATCGTCACTGAAATTAACGCGTGCATCATTAGAAGCGGTACGATTACTAACTGGCTCTATCGTTGACGATCTCAAAATTGCAAAAGGCAATTACTCTGATTCTGCTAGTAAGCTGCGTTTGGGTCAGTTATGACAGATAAACTGTGACGCTAACTCTGAGATCGCGTGTAGGAGAATCAGCGCGCCTTGCGGCAGCTCTGACGCAAGTTAGAGACCAGTCAGCTGTTCACCATAGTAGTGGTCGGATTGGTCCTGGCGGGCGAGGGCAGTAGACTGTGGTGGTTAGTGATTCGTAAAGGCAAGGGACAACACGGTATGTAATTTCTATAAGAACGTATGTTGTACAGTATTAAACCTATATTGTACAGTATTTACAATTATGACAAATGGCTAGATTTATTCCCTAGTATCTCTGCCGACCAATTTTAGGTCTCCATTCAATGCCAGGATGTGTTTCTGGTGTCGCCTCCGCATCTTCTCTCCAGATCTTAATACTCTTGTCTGCCTCGCATGTAATCAAGCGTAAGCCTGTATGATCAAATGTACTGGCAAAAATGCCATTTTCCGCATCCAGGGATCCGGGTACTGCAGTTGTTTCGATGTCTTGGAACTTATGACCGGACTTCCAATCAAAAAAAGCCATACTCCCGTTATCGCCGCCACTAAACATCACACCGTCACTGTTTGTGCTTAGAGTGTTCACAATAGCATTGTGTGCAGGCTCGAAATTTTGCATGAATGCACCCTCTGGGAATTTCCATTGCTTGATATTGTCAGCACTCCCACTTGCGAATGTGAACTCCGTGGGATGCATCGTGAGCGCGCGAACCGACTTCTTATGATGAGTGAGTACTGTTTGTGTTTTACCGGCCGCCAGGTCCCATAATCGAACCTGTGTATCCATACTGCCCGTAACAACCTGTGGATCCGCCTCTTGGCATTTGACAGAGCTAATGGTGGCCTTATGTCCACTTAATACGTGCACTGCCATCCGTGTCCGCATATCCCAAACTCTGGCAACAGCGTCACGGCCCGCCGTAACAAGAACATCCAGATTCGGGTGTAAATCAAGCGAATAAACTCCACTTAGATGCCCGTGATAATGTCGGATGACCTTATTCTGCTCTAGATCCCAGCACTTGACCATCTTGTCTTCTCCGCAACTAAATAGATAGGGATGCCGAGGGGAAACCGCCAAACCTCGAACTGTCATAATATGGCCCGTGAGCGTGAGCTTCAAAGTTCCGCTCGCTAAATCCCAAATTTTAATTGTTCTGTCCCCAGCGCCTGTGGCAAACCACTGATTATCAGGCTCGACACAAACACTACGGACCCATCCAAGATGGCCGGAAATAACTCGCATGAGCTTCCATGGTGCGTGCCATTCGGGCCTAATCTGTGTCATATTTGCACGGCGCTCCGCCAGCGCCCTTGAACCTCCGGTACCTACATGCGGTTGCTGCTGGTGAGTTGTTAGTTGCATCTGATTTTGCGCGACTTGTGGCGCGTTGGAGGCTCCTGAAGTTGCATTTGGCCGAATTGCTACTGCAGTAGACGTAGATGTATTTGACAAGGTACCCGGTGGCGGTGGTGGTGGGATTAAATCATTTAGTATCGGATTTATTTCCTTTCGGGTCGAGTCGTCCCGTTTCGAGGTCCGTGACAATGGAGGTAGTTTTTCAGCAATATGTGGCGGGAGAGGTTCTCTTGCGACTAAATATTCATTTCGAAGCTTGGAAGAAAACTTGATTCGCTGACTAGATATTTGTGAATTAGTTATGATGGGTTACAGTGAAATAGTCATATTGCGTACCTTATTGGCTCATTATAATCTAGTGAAAATCCGTAGTCTTTGCCGAAGAGATCACGACTCCGCTTTGATAACCGCTTTGCACTATTAGCATGACACCATTTAGAAAACTAATAGCTGAATAATACCTCTACTTGTTCTGCTGGGTCCATCTTATCGACAGTCGATGTGGTTTGTCGATCGATAACACCGGTGATGATGTCGGTGATGATGTTTGGATCTCTACGAAATATTTGGAGTGCAGCCGTCACCCCCGACGTAGTGCTGCTCATCACAGAAGTGCCCACATCACTCTTAAGTTTTCGTTCACACCAAATCAGCCACTCTCATATTACTCAATAAATTTGATTCTCACAGAGCAACTTTAGTCGAGACACAGATATTCAATCGCAGTTGTCAATCAAGAATGTCAAATGAACAGCCAAAAACCGGTACGCTCAATCCGTCAAGCTATGGCAGCAGATTGAATATCGGGGAACGGGATCTGTTAGTCGATCAACGATGATCTCCACATGCTAATTTTGCACTTTTATAGTCGATCTAACAACATTATCTGCGCAGCAGCTAGCTGACGTCAAGTCGCAATTGGAGCAGGAGCTCGAGCATCTTTCACAATCTTTCCAGAAGCTACGGGCGGCACAAGCGAAGTTCAAGGAATGCATAGGGACAGTCGAGAAGACTTTCAAAGGAGAAAATAAAGGTAGCCGCCGCTGTTCCAGCAACAGTATTATTCGGGGATCGCGGAAACACTAACCTGTGAGATCAGGCAAATCTATACTAGTACCATTGACTACGTCATTGTACGTTCCCGGAGTAGTCGAAGACGTTGAGACGGTGATGGTTGATGTTGGAACGGGATATTACATCGAAAAGGTAAAATGAGCAGTGAATTCTACGATGCATATGATGTTAATGATGCTCTAGAAACCGACAGACGCGATCGCATTCTACGAGAACAAGGTTGCTACGCTGCAAAAGAATCTCGTCGATCTCGAGGATATAGTGAATGGCAAGATGGGTAACCTGCGGATGGTCGAAGAAGGTATGCTTGGTTTCGCATTTATTTCCCATTCTATATTGCCTGGGCTAACAGAGTGTTAAAATTAAAGTCTTAAGGCAAAAGGTGATGTCGTCAGCCCCAAATGTCGCATAACGAAGTCACGAGTTCCAAGAGATTAATGTATCATATCTGAAAGTAGATTCGGTAGCTACTATGTATATATGTGGGCCATAGAATATTGCATGAGTATTATGCTCCTTGCTTGTTATACCTTGCTGACTACGGTACTGCGTGAAAGCTGAGAACTTGCTCCATGGCTGATACCGTTAGCTGACGCAACAAAGCCACCAGGCCAAGCCGTTCAGCGGCTCGTTGCAGAGTATGCTACCTGACTCTCTGTGCCTTCGTGGCCACAATCGGTTGCTGCTTAGGAAAAACCCGTCCGTCGCCAAGGACACGAGACTAACCTAGGCACCTTGTTGCCCTTGAACAAGCCTCGACAGAGCCTCGACCGCAGCAATCGAGCCTTAAGAACCTGATCTGTTTCGTCTATGGATTGAAGAACAGTTGTACCCTTATTATGTTGATAATCGGGCGTCTATCATGCTTCATATTCAATGCGCGAGCCTCCCAGGCCCAACAAATACTGGACCAAAACAGACAGTAAACGAAACTAAATCACAAACGGAGAATATCCCGACGAATATCGCAAAATCCCTAGAAGTTATGAAGTCGTCACACGAGGAGTCGAGCAATTCCCAGCCACAAGCACAGCCTGGACAACCGCCACACCTCCGAATTTGGACGACGCGTGCATCTAAAATAAAGTGTGCACCAAGCGAGTCCTGATCCGTACTCCTTCTACGCGTACCGTCTCTTTGTTTATTAATCTTTATTATTGTGGAATACCGTTGGCTGCGATGCCATCTGAAATAGGCGAATCTTCTACTGCCGCGGCGAAGTTCCCTCTCGCGACGGCAAACGTCAAGTCCAGTGGAGCTGATGGCACTGAGTTACCATGGTGCGCGACCAGGATAATGTAAATAGAGGTCATTTCTAACATTTACCTCAGGGTCGAAAAATATCGACCCGTGTTTTTGGATGATATAGTCGGAAACACAGAGACAATTGAGAGACTGAAAATCATCGCGAGGGACGGAAACATGCCTCATGTTATCATATCGGTGATTTCCCTCGAGCACAGCCTTACAGGATTAGTACTTACGTCTAAATAGGGCATGCCTGGAATTGGCAAAACCACATCTATTCTATGTTTAGCGCGTACGCTACTGGGAGAAAATTATAAGGAAGGAGTTCTCGAGCTGAACGCGTCCGATGAGAGAGGTATTTGAATTGCCGTCGCGTATGGATCTGTGAGGGATTAACAAGATATAGGTGTTGACGTAGTCCGAAACCGAATAAAAGCATTTGCACAGAAGCATGTGAATCTTCCGCCAGGCCGCCAGAAAATTGTGATCTTGGATGAAGCAGACAGTATGACGGCGCAGGCTCAGCAGGCACTGCGTCGGACTATGGAAATTTACGCGTCAACCACTCGTTTTGCGTTCGCGTGCAATCAGTCGAATAAGATCATTGAGCCACTGCAATCTCGATGTGCGATTCTGCGGTATTCTAGACTTACCGATCAACAAGTTGTCCGCAGACTGAAGGAGATCATCGACGCAGAAGGAGTCAAGTACAGCGATGACGGACTGGCGGCTTTAGTATTTTCTGCTGAAGGTGATATGCGACAGGCCGTTAATAACTTGCAGAGTACGGTCGCTGGATTTGGATTTGTGAACGGTGAAAATGTGTTTAAAATAGTTGATACGCCGCATCCCACCGCTGTGCAGGCCGTGTTGAAGGCGTGTCATCAAGGCAAAATTGAGACTGCCCTGGAGATATTGCGCACTGATCTATGGGACAAGGGCTACAGTGCTGTTGACATTATCTCTACTATGTTCCGGGTCATTAAGAGTATGGACGAGATAAATGAGTATAGAAAAATGGAATATATCAAGGTACGTGATACCAGGGCGTTTAGACGAGCTTCACTAACTGCAAGGAGGAAATTGGGTTCACCCACATGAGAATCCTAGACGGCGTGGGAACTTTACTTCAGCTCTCTGGCTGCGTTGCCAGACTTGCTCGCCCAAATATGAAATAATTCTAGAAATTATTGTCACCTGTTCATGTTGTTCAAGGATCTTTGGATTATGTATCATATGCTGGGTATCTGTACTTTTAGACACTCTATATGACCGCATTCGGAGTCTTCGTCAACGGATACAATAGCGCACCAAACAGCACTGCTCCGCCCACCAACAAGACGTTGTATACATGAGTATGCCACGCGGGCCCGTCTAAATTTGCCCCAAACTTAGGCACGCCCATACTGTTGCAGAATGCGTGTGCGATGAAAGGCTGCCAGAAGCTTCCTGTTCGGAGAAATAGGAAGGTCGCGTACCAGCCAAAGACAGTTGTGAATGCGAATTGGAAAAGGGAGCTTAGTAAAGCCAATTTTAGCAAATCGGGTTGGACAAGGTAGACCTCATACGCATGATGTATATGTGCTATGAATTGTCAGGTCAGCTTATCGGCTTAAACTCACCAGGGTAACGCACCTGTACCGAAGTATAACGGCGACACAAAGATTGCTCTTAGAGGTGACATTCCTGACGCCAGCTCGATAGATACAATGCAGACTCTGAATACAAACTCCTCAGTGAATGGTCCCTAATCAAACATTAGCCCATCGTATTGCATCTAGGGAGTGTGCCTACAATGATATAATTCCTGCGTCCAATCCACCCGGTCAACGCAATTTCAGTATCCGCAATCAAATATTTCCACCCGTTAGAAAACACAATCTTCTCTACCAACGGCCCAATAAACAATACTCCTGTAATTAACAAACTGGATCTAAACAACTCCATGGCCGGAGGAATCGGCCATATTCGCAACGATGTCAGAATATACTCCAAAGACATAGAGCGGTCGTTTGACAAGATCCACGCAGTAGCAAGACCAGATAAAACAGAGCTGAGTGAGATTGCTGCAACCCTCGCCTTTATCACGTCGTCATCATCGCGAGACGCGGTAATTGATGGTCTAGTGCGGGGATGTACGTAGAGTACCCCAACGTAGAGGAGCGTGAGTCCAACACACGCAAGGAAACAGGTGAATGGGTCCATTGAGATTCTGGAACTATGGAGTGTGGCAGTAAACGCCCCAGTATTTAATTCCCACGACCTTTTATACTCATTGTACGAAACGAACTAGAGCCGTGGGGATCAATTGAGAGTACGGCAGGAGCTTTTTCCACGTTCGATTGTTTCCTCTCGTTATTGTGAATGGACATATGGTGCAAGTACAATACACTCATTTCCAGGTGACAAACCCTACCCCGATGACACTACCGAATCGTCCAACTTCGAACATGCGGCCCAAAACATATGTTATATTAATGTACAGTTGTAACAAAGAACAAACCTAAGAATTGATTGACAAACTTTTATTTCACGTCTCGATATATACCGGAAGCAAACCCTCAATCCCTCTGAACGAAAATTCAAACCATGCAACTATCAACAACTTTATAGAGTAGGGCAAAAATTTTTGTTTCGAGTTTCCAAAGTGCAACTTAGTATAGGACGTCAGAGTTCTTGACAATGCACCGAGGCTCTCCTGATGAAACTTCGACCAAATTTCCTATAACGTAAACTTTCTCGCCACTCTCGGTCAACAATTTCGTGACTTCCTCGACGTTGACGGGCTTGACAACAAGAACCATACCAATACCCATGTTCAATGTCTTCAATATATCAGATTTGGGCACATTGCCGGTCTTACCTAACCACTTGAAAACAGGGAGGACATCCCAGGTAGCGGCGTCAATGCTGGCGCCGAGATGCTTGGGAAGCATACGGGGAGTATTCTCAATGAGACCACCCCCAGTGATGTGAGCCATACCAAGAATCAGACGGCCACGAATAGCGCGTAATAGTGACTTGACATATATCCGAGTGGGGATAAGCAAGCCCTCCTGGACTGTTGTGGAACGATCCCACGGAGCGACCTGATCATATGCTAATCCAGTATGTTCAATGATCTTTCGGACAAGTGAAAAACCGTTGGAGTGGACACCATCTGACGCAAGACCTAGAAGAACATCGCCAGCAGTCATGCTACCGAAGTCCGGAAGAATCTGTCCGCGCTCCACGGCGCCGACCGCCGTTCCGCCGGCATCATAGTCATCTCCGTGGTAGATACCAGGCATCTCGGCGGTCTCACCACCGACCAGTGCACTACCAGCGCGCAGACATCCCTCTGCAACACCGCTGACGAAATCAGCAGCGATACCAACGTCCAACTTGCTGCATGCGAAATAATCCAAAAACATTAACGGCTCGGCGCCTTGAACGACCAGATCATTGACATTCATAGCAACTAGATCGATGCCGACCGTATTGTGGATTCCAGATAACTGAGCGATTTTGACCTTCGTGCCAATGCCGTCCGTAGCAGCAACAATCAGTGGATCCTTGAAGCCAGCAGCCTTCAGATCGAATAGACCACCAAATCCACCAAGCTCAGCATCCGCACCCGGACGAGCAGTTGCCTTAACGCAGGGCTTAATTCGCTCAACAAGACTGTTTCCATTCTCAATATTAACACCGGCCTTCGCGTAAGTGAAGCCGTCTTCTTCCCGTGGTTTGGCGTCGCGAAACGCGCGGTAGGCAATATCTTTTCGATAATGCATGTTCTTTAAATGGATCTTACTGATTCCAACGTACGCCTTCTTGACGGCCTCTTCGAGTGTGTCCGCGACGGCAGAAGCAGAAATTACTCGACCACCGGAGGAAAGCAGCTTTCCTTCAGAAGTACTTGTGGTTCCGGCATGGAAAATGAAAGTATCATCACTCTCGAGAGGGTCAATGGTAATCTCATCGTTCTTACTGTACTTCCCGGGGTATCCTGCTGCAGATCCAACAATGGTGACACCAAATTGGCCGGTAGTCTTGACAGTGATCGCGTCCAGTCTGTGCTCCACGCAAGCCAAGAAAATTTCCGCAAGATCGGTGTCTTTGCTGAGCAGAGGTAGCACAGACTGAGTCTCGGGGTCACCAAATCGGACATTGTATTCCAAAACTTTAGGACCGGAAGCAGTGAGCATAACGCCAGTGAATAGAAGACCGACGAAGGGGTAGCCGTCCTTGCGCATTCCGTCAATAGTGGGCTTGATGATCGTCCGTCGAATCTCGTCAATGATTGCAGGCGTAGCAACAGGAGCAGGAGCATAAGTCCCCATACCACCAGTGTTAGGGCCATTGTCACCATCGAAAATCCGTTTGTGGTCCTGCGCGGGAGGAAGATCGACTACTGTGTAGCCGTCACTAAAAGCCAGAATACTCAGCTCATCGCCTTCCAAGAATTCCTCGACAACGACCTCGTCACCAGCGTCTCCGAAGGCTTTGTCTTCCATGATCTCCTTGAGTGCAGCATATGCCTCCTCGTTCGAAGTGGGAATCAGGACACCCTTGCCCGCGGCAAGACCAGATGCCTTGATGACGACATTATGGTTGACCGACTCGACATATGCCTTAGCGTGTTCGAACGACGTAAAATTCTAGTATATGTTAGACATAAATCTATTATGGCAGCACAGTTATGAATACATACCTCATACTCCGCAGTCGGGATATTGTGCTTCTTCATAAAGTCCTTCGAAAACGTCTTCGATCCCTCCATTCTAGCAGCCGATTCAGAGGGACCAAAGCATGGAATACCGACTATGTAGCCGTCATTAACATATACAGTCCAAAAAAAAATTCCAGATCCAAGCTCTCGACGCAAAACTCACTCTTTCTGAACTGGGTCTCGATACCATCCACTAGTGGCTGCTCAGGACCCGGCACTACCAAATTGACACTCTTCTCTACTGCAAAGTTCACAAGGGACGAGAAGTCCGCACTGTCAATTGACACGTTCTCGACCTTACTGAGACCACGAGCAGTTCCACCATTGCCAGGCGCGACCCAAATGTGCTCAACTAACGGAGATTGAGCGAGCTTCCATGCAAGCGCGTGTTCGCGGCCGCCGCTGCCAACAAGTAGGATTCGCAGGTGTGCCTGCATTTCTCGCTCGCTCTTCGAGAGAGCAATTAGTCAGAAGTCGAAGAGGAAAGATAGAAAATATGTCTGGCAACTGCAGTAAACGAGTCGAGTGCCTTCTCAGAACTTTTTTTGGTCTGCCAGTTCGCGTTGACACTTTGCGCTGATGCCGGGTCAGCATATTTGGCCACACTCCCAACGGGTGAGCCCCTAACTCAGGGTAACCGACCACCATTAGGTCCAACGCTTGTTCGAGCCGGTAAAAAATTAGATACACTTCTTCAAAATAAGCATAGGGCCTACTCTACATCCGGTTGCTCATTTGTATGTCTCCTCCTGTGGTCCAATTGCGCTACATTCTATTCCTCGGTGAAGTCGACTAATAGAGTTCTACCAGCGTCTAGGTGCTCGATACAAAAGATGCCACGATCATTCACGATCAAAGTGCCCTGTTCGTCCGCCAACATCGGCCCCGGCTTCGATGTCGTCGGCTTAGCTCTCTCAATTTGGCTCGAATTGCGGGTAAAAACTGACGAGACCATTGTGGGGGTACCGCAGAACTGTGAGATCAGCTACGAAGGTGAAGGCGCGAGCGATCTTCCCCGCGAAGCCGACAGCAATCTGATTACGCGAACTGCACTTTACGTGCTCAAATGCCACGATATCCGCTCATTTCCTGCGACTACATTTGTGCATATTGTTAATCCTATCCCGCTAGGTCGTGGGCTTGGATCGTCAGGTGCTGCTGTTGTTGCCGGTGTTATGCTAGCCAACTCGATCGGACAGTTTGGCTTGTCAAAAGAACGGATGATGGACTACTGTCTAATGATTGAACGGCATCCAGATAATGTCACTGCGGCGATGATGGGTGGATTTGTTGGTTCGTATCTGAGGGAGCTAGATCCGGTTGATATGGACCGGAAAGAGATCCCTCTGAGCGAGGTACTACCCGAACCAGCGGGTGGTCTCGATACCGGCCTTAGACCACCAGAGCCGCCGTATGGTATCGGCCACCATATAAAGTTCGGATGGGCAAAGGAGGTCAAAGCGATTGCAATCATTCCAAATTTCGAGCTGTCGACCGCCAACTCTCGCAGCGTTCTTCCTAAAATGTACAGCGCCAAGGACATGGTATGTCTTTGAGTTCAAATTGAAATTGATTCAACTGCAAGAGACACTGACAAAGGAGTAGATTTTCAATTTGCAGCGACTAGCTGTTCTCACTACTGCGCTCACTCGGTCACCTCCAGACGCAGATCTGATATACCAGGCAATGCAGGACAAAGTTCACCAACCGTACCGGAAAACTTTGGTATTCCTCCTCTCATGCAATCATCAATAACTATTCACTAATCGCGATAATAGATACCTGGCCTAACTGAGATTCTTTTATCCGTGACGCCAAAATCACACCCCGGCCTCCTCGGCATCTGTCTCTCTGGGGCTGGTCCCACAATTCTAGCCCTCGCAACCCACAACTTCGATGCAATCGCTACCGAGATATTGGCCCGGTTTTCCAAAGAAGGCGTAGAATGTGCGTGGAAAGTGCTGGAGCCAGCGTATAATGGCGCGGAACACATAGAAGAGTAGAAATAGATTAGTTCTTCGATCTGTTGTAGTTTGGCAAAAGACATACATTGGCAATCTTTGTATAGCGGGAGCATATATCAGTGTAGATGGCCGTACTTGTTGGAGTTCAACGGTACGTTTGTAGATTGGGCTTTGACCGTTGGCGATAACATTGACAGAGGTGTGTACAAGCGCTCTTCAGATTTAGAGAAAACTGGTCACAGTGAATGTTGGAATCATTGTCTCTAACCAATCTAACGCTTCATAAGGAACAGCTGGGAATTTACCAACTATACAATTCAATCCTCTGCACGCGCAACCATACCATACCTAAATACATTACAACCAACACATAACAACAAATGCAAAATAATGAAACATTCGGCCAAATGCAAACTAAGGCGAAACAATTTTGTATATCACTAGATCAAGACCCAAAAAGCCCACCAACCTAACCTGATACCAATGAGAGTGCAGCAACCCAATCTAATGCTTCGTCCGAATACTACCATGCCGCGACTATGAACAATATCTGAAGAAATCGTTATCGGGCGTGCTCGTAGCCCAGCTTTCAATCGTATTCGTGGTTGTGTAAATCATACAACCCAGACCGAAGACACAAATGAAGATGTCCATGCCCTTGTTGAACATCGACGTCGCGCACGCACGATAATGCAGGAGAGGCGGATAGATGTAGGTCAGCGGGATACAGGCCAACGATCCGATCAAGGCAACGAATTTATCCAAGTCATCTGCGCCACCCCACGCAACAAAGGCAGTGACGAGAACAACGGCCGTGCGGAAAATGTTCTTCTGCCACTTGGCACGAAGATCGTGCTTGCCAGACTTAACAAACCACGCGTTCTCCATGATACGGATAGCTGGAAAGAGTTGTAGTGGAGTACTGAGAAGAATGGCCATCGCGTAAATAAACTGAACTGAATTCACAAGCCGGTTGTCCTGAGGCATATTGAGAATAACGACAGTCTCAACATTGGAACCATAGGCTGCGTATGACATGACACCCATGGCAATGTAAACGAGTGTGATAATGGCCATAACCAGTCCAATTGCAGAGTAGAACTGGTTTGGCCTCTTCATGGATTCGTGGATTGGAATAACGAGTCCAATACCCTCGAAAGTAAAAATGGCAGTACCGATGAAGAGGGTCCAGTCCCTGGGGTTGAATGCCGCAACGTCAGAGACGCCATGTTCGATCAGCACGCGACCATCCCAGAAGTACACATATGCCAAACCGAGCAAGATAAAAAAATCGGCTATCAATGCCGACACGGAGAGCTTCGAAATATTGCGCACCATAGAAAGTGGAACGAAAACAATCATCTGCAAGAAGATAAGATATCGGACCGGAACAAACACCTGACAGTCAGTAATCGCGAGAATGAATGCCTGCAAATTCTCAGATGTGAAGACAGTATATGCTGCGGCAAACCCAACTTGAGATAGGACAATCGATGTAAGGATAAGGAGACGCATCTTCTTGCCATACAAAATACCTCCCATATCTATTTTTGATTAGTTAGCTTCAAATGAATAAACAAAAGGTGATTAAAAGAAACACTGACCCCCGAAACTAGCTTGAACACGCATTCGCGAATCGATCAACAAAACGAAGCAATAATATGTGAGGACTGCAAGGAAAAATAGGATCGCTGAAGAAAAGAGCATGCCACCATTGTAGTAAGCTTTGGGCAAGAACAGGACACCGGTTCCAACGAAACCCTTAAGTAATAGCAGGACGGCTTTTGTCGCGCTAGTATCCTGTACAATCTGCCCATGGTGTCTACCACCGGCTCCAGCAACAGTCTTCTTGCCGGTCAACAATGCCGCCTCTTCGTCTATCGAGTGCAGAGACGCATTCTCATATTCATCATAGTTGTCCGAACCGCGGCTTGAGCGACTGAGGTGGCGCCGAAGTCTGTGTGTCAACCCTTCGTCACCTATACTTCGGACTGTCGACAAGCCATCGTAATCCTCCTCCATTTCTTCGTCATCTTCATAGTCATCGTCGTCCTCCAATTCCTCTCCAGCGAAATGACCATACACACTAAGGAACTCCAAGAAGTTACGAGTTAAAAATGGTCGCGGAGGCGCTGATACAACTTCAGCTGTGTTGTCGTATGCAGTGCTGCCTTCCCCAGCATTGCCATCGCTATCGCCATCGCCACTCGTGCCATAATGCATATACTGCTGCTGTTGCTTCGCCTTGGACAACAGGTAGTTTCGTCGAAATCCACCAGGAATATTGATATTGTGGATATTCAGAGTGTCATCTTCGGGCTCAGGTCGAGGCATTGCACTAAAAGATCGTGATCGGCCCCGACGAGCTGAATTGACGTCGGAATTCTGCTCGTGCTCTCTCTGCCAATTATAGAGCTGGCGCGTGATATCGCCGCCTTGAAGTGATAAGGAATAGAAATTGGGATCGACATCACCATCGACAGCATTTTCGCCCTGAATTTTGCCCGTCGGGCTGTGCACGCTGGCTGATCTGGAGTGGCTCTTGTCACTTTTTGCATCTTCCGCGTTGATCTTCGAGAATGGAGAAGGAGACGCCGGCTTCGGGGAAACGAGATGGCGACCAATAGTACGTACAAACTCAGAGTCATAGTCCGCGGACCCAGTTACCCCACTAGTAGCAGGAGATGTACCTGGCACAACGCTCGCGGACAGGTGTGATCTAGCTGGAGACGCATTTACAAGGCCAGGATACAAAATCGCTGTGGACGACGCAGGGACCGAGCCAAACTGATGGTGCAACTGTACTCCACCCTGTCGTGCGGTAGCCATAGAAGAACTGGGAACATCTGTGGAGGAAGCACCAGTCGGAAGCAGCTGGCTATTGGTACCAAGACGAGCAGCTGGGAAGGATGAAACGGGCCGTGCTGGAGCACCTCGCTGGACATCCAATGAGGAGGAAGCGGTCGCCATGGAGTTACTGGATGCAGCAGATGATGCAACGGAGCCACTCGTATTGCCGTTAAAGCTGGCATTGCTGTTGGAGTTGCTTGCCCGTCGTGGGATATCAATCGAGCGCGATGTCATGTTGCGAATTTACTCGATAAGAACCGCTTAGGCCGAAATTGACGTTGTGATATTGGTAGCTGTCAACCAAACTGCCAGAACAAGGTTGACAAAATTCAGACGACTAACGAAAACCAGGCGGTGGCAGGTAGCATATGTAAACGAAGGCAGACAGTGATAATTGGAGGTCGAGAGGAGTGAACGTTACATCGCAAAAATGAAGTAGACCGAGCAAAACTCAAAGACGTTTGACAAAGGCGAATACGACACAGGTGTGCGGTGACAGAACAGTTGAGGAGCTTCGGACGTAAGTTTCGCGCATGAGAAACTTAATGGTCTCACGTGCGCCGGAGCACGGACGAGTCACGCGTTTGCCGCAGGTGACTAAGACCTATCTTTGGCGGGAGCTGGCCACTTATTCGCCACATATTACAACTCTTGCCCTAGTTAACCGCCAAAATCGCGCATCTGTACTAACCGCCTTCGCCAGAAACGTACTAGTGCTAACGACCATTTATCTTTTTACTTCCGAGGTTTGGAGTCAGTTTTGCCTCATGCAGTAATGCCGAATGACGAATATGCTGCGACAAGAAGATAATGAAATATTCTTGCAAAAGAGAAAAGGTCGGCATCGAACCTTTTGTCTGCTGGACCGACGCAAAGCGGTGCTCGAAACGACGAAACAGAACATTACTGGCTAATGACTATAGACCAGGCACATAGATACTCCTACAGCACGCATACCGACCACAATGTTTCCCCACAGTGCAGCGCATGAGGAATTAGGGATCTGCTACCGTCAGGAGGGCAGCTGAGCCTTGCAACACAGATTATATTTTATATGTCGTGCACTCGCGAAAGTCGAAAAAGTGCAGGCCCGGAAACCCCGACCGTCGTACCCGTCAATTTGGGGGACTGTCGGATAAGCCGTTAGACCCGGGTCGCTGCATCGCGAACTCTGCCGTGATGCTGTCGGTCGCGATTTTCAAGTTGCAGCCTTCAGAAACTCACGGACCGCTGACGCAGTAATTTTTCGCAGAATATAATGTAATACTGTATATAAATCGCTTATTTCAAGCACGTGCCATGTATCCCCCGTTCCAGACCTCTAGCTAGCCCGTGCTCATATTTATTACAGTGAAGAGATACGGAGCCCGCGATCCTTCTTGTTGGTCCTGTGAGCGGACGACAATACAATTGGTGCAGTAACCAAGTTTTCAGTCTCTAATTAAGCAGCAATACGAATTGTTGAAGATAACACAACTCCCGGCGTTATTTAGAGAATTTTGCATGTACAAAAATGTCCCGCATAATGCTAGAATATCAGCTTGCCATCTTTAAACACCAACTTTCTTTGGATTTCTTAGGTAGCCTGCTTGGCGGTACATATGATTACCCGGCTGCAAACTCTATACGATCGATAAGCTAAAATCTATCTGTAGAGGCTATTTAGGCGTAGAACGTACGAAAGGTTAGGTGTCGGAAACACAACTAAACCACCATTGGGTTCTCCATAATAAGTTCTCCGACTCCAGTCGAGTTGCAAATGGTGAGAGTGGTCGCCGCGCCAGTTCGGCCCCTTTCTCTCCTCAGCTGTTAAGCCCGTCCTCGAGCTGCCACCTTAATCGGTCTCTCTCGACCTTAACTGCCTCCATATTCTCTTACCCAGTTATGGCCCGGCCAAGTTTGTGGCAGCGTCTGCAGGGGTGCTATTCCCGTCGGAGGGGTACATCTGATGGGTATCTCGACGGTGAAAAGAAGTCAGAGGAACGGGAAAAGATGGGGACTTTCTCTGGAGTATGTGCTTATTTTTTGCAGAATTGGGCGGAGGAAAGCATGGACAGATAATCATTTAATTTTTGCTCATTCAAACTTCGTGGCGTCTAGCTCAGTGAATCGCTGTACTGACAAGGAGCTCTAGGTGTTTGTTCCTACAACCCTGAATGTCCTATCAATCCTCATGTTCCTGCGATTTGGGTTTATCTTGGGTCAAGTTGGAGTTATTGGCATGATTGGTAATGCTTGGCTTCCAGACGAATAGTTTCTTCATTGGCTAATCTCGGTGCCACATTAGGCATTCTTGTAATATCATATGTGATCGACCTTCTAACCGTACTGTCTATTTCCGCAATTTCAACGAATGGCACAGTTCGCGGCGGTGGTGCTTACTATATGATCTCACGATCACTTGGGCCAGAGTTCGGCGGGAGCATTGGTATTGTCTTCTACATCGGTCAGGTTTTAAATGCTGGACTGAACGTTGTCGGCTTCGTGGAGCCAATCCTTTCGAATTTTGGAAATGAATATGGTATTACCTCCCAAATTCTTCCGGAAGGCAGGGCATGTTACCTTATTTTACTGCAGAGTGTTCCGTGATACTGACTGTTTGATAGTGGTTCGAATTTCTGTACGCCACGTGCTTATTGCTCCTTTGTACGGGGGCGTGCATGCTAGGGTCGTCAGCATTTACCAAGGCAGGATACGTCTTATTTGTCATTCTAGTACTCTCGACACTTTCAGTTCCGTTATCTGCATTTTTCGTTAAAGAGCACTACGTGCCAGAGTTTGATACTGTCTATTCTGGTCTTTCATTGGCAACCCTTCGCAATAACACCCTGCCTATGTTTACTACAGGCGCAGCAGGTAGTACAATGTCAGGCCGTGAGAATTTCCGTGATATCTTCGGTATTTTCTTCCCTGCGACAGCAGGTATTTTCGCCGGTGCAAGTATGTCAGGGGACTTGAAGTCGCCCGGAAAGAGCATTCCCAAGGGTACATTGTACGGTCTTTTGATGACATTCTTGTTTTATGCGGTGGTTATCATTGCTATGGCTGCATCGATTCCTCGCCAGTTGCTCTACACTGATGTCCAAGTGTTGCAGACCGTTAACTTGTCCAAGTACGTTATATTACTTGGTGAGATGTCAACTGCGTTGTTTTCCTCTATTGTCGGTATCCTTGGTGCCGCTAAAGTCTTGCAGGCAATCGCTAGGGATGACATTCTACCGCAGCTGCGAATCTTCAAACAGGGAACTAAACGTGGAGACGAACCTATTTATGCTGTTATTGTCACATACGTGTTGTGTCAGGCCACGATATTGTTGCCAATCAATCAAATTGCAAGTTTTGTCACCATGGCGTTCTTAATGACCTTCATCGTTACCAATGTCGCTTGCTTTTTGCTCAAGATTGGTAGCGCGCCAAATTTCCGACCGTCATTCCACTTCTTCAACTCCATCACCGCGCTCGCGGGCGGTGTTTTCTGCATTGCCACAATGTTTGTGGTGGACGGTATTTATGCGAGTGTTATTATCGGTGTTCTCATTGGTCTTTTCATCATCATTCATTACGTCACTCCACCCAAGGCCTGGGGTGATGTTTCGCAGTCATTGATTTATCACCAAGTTCGGAAGTATCTGCTACGGTTGCGCCAAGATCACGTCAAGTTCTGGCGACCTCAGGTTCTCCTCTTTGTCCACGACCCCCGATCTTCATGGAACCTGATTCACTTTTGCAATTCATTGAAAAAAGGAGCGCTGTATATTCTTGGACATGTAGTCGTCATGGATGATTTTCAAGACGGTCTCGCCGAAATGAAGCGGCTTCAGAGTGCATGGATTAAGCTCCGCGATATAAGCAAGGTCAAGGCTTTTGTTCAAATGGCGGCTGACCCTGACTTTGTCTGGGGAGCGCGTAATATCGTCATGCAGGCTGGTCTCGGGGGAATGAAACCGAATATTGCAGTATTGGGATTCTTTGATGTCGAATCATACCGAGCTCGTATGGCTGCTGGTGGGTTGACGCCTCAGGCAACGAAGACCGAGAAGCGTCCAGAATTGCTTCAGCACTCGTTCAAGCACAAAGCGAATATTGATAGCTTACCCACGGACAATGTCAAACCAGGTGCATCTATGTCAGTTACGCAGTATGTCAATATAATTGAGGATCTTTTGGCGATGCAGATCAACGTTGCGATAGCTCGCGGATTTAGCGAGCTCGAGCTGCCGTATTCGTGGATCCCAAAGGAATCTCGTCAGAAGAAGTATATTGATCTATGGCCGATTCAAATGTCTGCCCATCTCCTTGAGCCGAACGGAGAGGGCAGCGTTCTCAGCACGAATTTCGATACGTACACTCTTATTCTCCAGCTTGGGGCCATTTTGCGAACAGTGCCCGCATGGAAAAAAATGTACAACGCTCGTGTCCTCGTATTTGTCGAGTATCAGGAGGATGTTGAGGAAGAGTGCGGTCGCGTCAAGACTCTGCTGGACAATCTTCGAATTGAGGCCGAAGTTTGCGTGTTCTGCTTGTCCGATGGTTCGGTTCCGGCGTACGAGACACTTA
The DNA here is from genome assembly GCF_029532465.1 of Lipomyces tetrasporus. Lineage (NCBI taxonomy): Eukaryota > Fungi > Ascomycota > Lipomycetes > Lipomycetales > Lipomycetaceae > Lipomyces > Lipomyces tetrasporus. The sequence continues at coordinate 723,502 of NW_026611602.1, forward strand.
TACATGGTTTGCCCGACGCGACAGGTAAAGTGACTAGTACTCTTGGTGACGAGACTTGGTTCATTGAGCTCGTGGAGGCGCGACACGTTCTCGAGAGTGCGGATCTGGTCGAGCCGGGAAAGCCAATTCCGATAAGCTACTTGAATGGAGAAATCGCGATTTCGCCGTCCGCCGTAATTGACATTCACCCTGGGAACATCGTCGGTCCATCAGTGGGATCTGCTGCCGCTGGCATTCCTAGCGCCATCGCTTCAGGAAACGACGTGCCGGAACTTAAAAAGTATCTCCGCAAGCGTCGTCAGACTATGACGGAAGTCCAAAGGATTGGGATGTCTTTTAGCATGCAGACTAGCAGACTGGCGGACGAGGAGGTTGCGTATTCTGGAACGATTGATGATGACGATGATGTTGATGAGGATGAGCTCGTTGGTGACGGTGAGCTTGACGCCGGATATTCAACTGAAGATACTGGCGTGGGAAGCAGTTCGAGCCGTGGCAAGGGCAATGAACTGTCACCTAGCTCAACGTCACATTCCAAGAAATCTCTGGGATCAAGTTCGTCGTCGTCGATAGCAACATTGTACAAGCAGTCGTCGCACGAATCGTCACAGTCCGCTAAGCAGCGATTACAAGAAGAGCAACAACGCAACTTGATCGACGTTGAACGAAGCGCTGCAGATGAATCTTCTTCGTCGTCCTCCGCACAATCAGTTGGGCCGTCAACGCTGACTTCTTCTACTCTGGTCTCGGATTCTCAGGTCCCTCTCGCGAGACCAAGACTAACCCATCAATCGTCACTGGCGACTTCTATCTCTGGAACTGCTCGAACACGGCGATCTATACCAAATTTCAGCGGACGGACCATGCCACATTCCGAGGTTCTCGATGAGGAGGAGGGTCAGAAGACCATTCGCTTCGCCTCACACTCCCGTATTGCAACTACAATGGGAGCGTCTGGCTCACCCGATCATCACCCCCTTGCGCCTTCCACTACTGGAAGCAGCTCGAAGTTGTCCCGAACGCTGTCGACCTTCATACCACCGTACCATGACGAACGGTATCTGTCCTTCAACGACCTCCCTGCTCGCGCTCAGCACCTCATTCTGAACGATCTAATGGGAGCTCAATCTCGGGAGGCTGCAGTGTTGTTGGCCACGTTGCCTGCTCCTATGACAAATACCTATCAATCAGAAGAAGATTCCGTTTCGTATCTTGAGGAGTTGGATTTGTGGTGTAAGGATCTACCGCCAACATTGTTAGTCCACAGTCAGAGCGTCACTGTCACGATGGCGTTATAATCGCAGTATGTTTGAGCTGTGTTTAAGGGGGCTCATATTGGTTCTGGGCTTGTCTTTCTTTAAAAGTCATCCAGTTGGAATTGGTTAATTTGTTTAATTTGCTTTCATTGTCTGGATTATTTTGGATGTAGGGAGCACTGATGGTAATATTTCATGATCGTTTTATGTATTCTGGTATGATGGTTGCATATTATTTGGCTTGGTCGCGATGAGCACATTTCGTCTTGTTGAGTGGGGTGGTGTGGGTAGGATTCGGTGTTTATTTTGCTTCTTGTTGATGTGGAAGATTGCACGTGCATGGTGTTTTCGATTGTGTATTGCATAGATCGTCCTTGATATTACTCTGGATGCATGGGTGGACTGTTAGAGTTGTGCGAAATTTTTGGGTAGAACGTTTAATTGCAGAAGCATTACATGGTAGATTAGACCCAAACTTGGTTTGATAATCTCCTTCAGTAGCTACACCGCTTGTGTGTAATTATTGCAGTAGCCAGTTATACGTGATCAAGAGTCGTGTTCACGGCTCGACAGTGATGTCTGGGCGGTAACTTTCGCGATCATGTTTCCAGATCATTATTCGGTAAAAGTAAGGGCCTTGTGCCACGCCCAGACGTTTCCCTTGCGGTCGTGTCCCAAACCGAATTAATATCCTCCACGAAAACAACAGGAAGTGATATAATCCAGCTACTATTTCGTGCTGCATTTACTCAGGTTTATTGTACAAGAGACCCTTGACGTTTGTCCTGCCAACCGCATAGGCACGGCACCATGGTACGGTATTCCCGTCATTGCGCCTCGGTGATGAGTATTGGACTAATAATCAATACTGCTAGTCGGCCTTATTCAACTTCCAGTCACTGCTGTTGGTCATTCTGCTCTTGATATGCACAGCTACTTACGCACACCAAGTTGTCCCCGCAATAATGAATCGAAATAGACATGGGTACGTCCAAGTCAGAATCGGAGAGTTCTACTCACGGCCGGCTTGCAATTTGGAGCTGGGAGGAAAGTGAATTCTTTGCTAACTTCGAATTTAGCATCTTGGGTGTATTCTGGAAAGCTGCGCGGATAGGTGAACGGCTTAGCCCCTACGTATCGATATGTTGCATCATCATGGCGGTAAGTTTAAGACTTGACATGTGATATAACTAAGTACCAATTCTGTATCTAGTTTTCACTTTTCACTCAGTGAAATTTATAATTCACTTGAAATAGAGGGTCAGCCTACCAGATTAGGATGGAAAGGCATAATGTTACGAGAATGGGAATATAGTGATGATACTGCAACAGGTGTCGTAGTGCGTACGGGTAGCCTTACTCGGTCTCATCGGAGTTATTTGTTGTACATGTATGATAGGATCGTAATTGTATATTTTGAATGTAATGCTAGTTATAGCATTTGGACTTCAGAGCCAATCGTCAGCGATAAGCCATGGTCATGTTTAGTCAACATCAATCACCAAATCGAATGCAGAACTTGTTCTAGATTATAGTGCAATACTCTACCAATAACTCACGAGAATTCAAAAACTTCACCAGATCCAGCACACATCTTAGCTACTCTTGAAGTCCCTACGATCCTCTCCAATTTCAACGCGTCCCACTTGGAAAACATGGATTTTACTGAGATAGCGCCCTTGTCGGCTCGTCCATCACTGACACTTCGCAGCAGAAATCTGACTATTTCGACGTAAAATGTAGGATTGTCCGGTAAGCCGTACATAAATATAGTCTCTGCTCCCTTTATCTCGTACCGCCGGAAATGATGTAATCTCTCTGTGTACAAAAGGACTTTGCTTTGACCATCCTTAAACAGGGCTCTTGCCCGGGTGACATCCGAAACGGAAGAATATTCATTAATCGCGGCGAAGCTGAACCCGCTTGCGCCAAGCTTCTTGTTGATCTGATGCTCTTGCTCTAGGTAATTTCGAATTCGAACGTAGTCTACGTAGGACGGGATAAAAATCAGAGTACCAGAAGAGGACGCTGACGTCGTGCGCATGAGGGATGGAAGAGCCTTGGTTGTAAAGTACTTGAAGCGTTTTTCGGGGTCCTCTTGTGGTGACGACGAGAAGAATTTCATGAAGACCTATAAACAGCTTTAGATACCGTCAGACATGAAAAATACTCTGCACATACATGATCCAATTTTGCTCCAATGTCGGTCAAGACTCCACTATATACTGGATGAAATTTAACTTTTCCACCGATATTATGCATTTGATGAGAAAACAAGGCATTAATCTCTGGGGTGATAAATTCCGCAAACACAAGCGTTTGCCGCAAATATTTAGATTCGCCGTCCAAATACCAGTTTCGTATCCGACTAAAGTCGCACCCGTGGGAGTCCTTTGGGATAAGATTGAGGTGAGTAAAAATTTGAAGCATGTGGTCCCAGTTCTGCATTGTGATTGCGGACGTTTGGTCGACAATGACAACTTCAATCGAACTAAGAAAGTCAACGTCACGTTTTTTATCCCTGCATACTGTCAGCCTTCTCACAACACCAATAGAATTGCATAGAGATAGTACGTTTTATCACCTATGGCAAGACGAAGGCCTAACGGACTGGCGACAATGAGATCGGAATTGTAAAACTCGGTGAATAATTTCAGTGTCTTTCTCGTGAACTTTAATCCAATTCTGAAGTTATCATCATTATTTCCCGCGAATAACTGTCTGAAATCCTCAGGTTTCGTTTTCGGCAGAGCCGTATTGGAGTAATAAGTGGTTTTGAACCGCTTTAAGTTTTCTTGCTGTGAGGTCCCAGACAAGCGGATCAAAGTTTCAACAAAGTGATGACAGGCGTTGCGAGTAGGCAGAACTACTAGAACCTTTGGCCGTGTAAAGCCCTGGTCGCGCAATTCGAAGAAGTTTTTGTCGGATCGCTGTAGTTTAGATAGTCGCGCGTTGTCTTTAAAAACCGTATCTCGCGTCCTGCCATATTAGCACCGCGTGCAAACAATATTAGATACGGCTACCTACTGGAAGATGTGATTTAGTGCGTGCAGTGAATAAATGATCTGGATCTCTTGGGCATTTGATATAGATCTAGGAGCAAATAGAAGATCTTCGTTCGAAAATATCGGAGGAATCAGAGATTTCTGTAGATTAGAAAATATTCCACCTGCGAATGTTAGGAAGAGTCCAGGATTCATGACAATCATATCTATACCGTCTGAACCGTGTTTCTTATTAACATCTAGGAACGGTGAGACTAGCCTTTTTTTAATCTATTGATATTCTGTTAGCTCGCAACATAAATATGCAAGTTAGAGCAGAAACGCCTGACTTTCAAATCATTTAAATTGGCAGCTGAGCTTTTGATCTCCTCATGAAATTTCAACGATCCTGGACGCTGCACGCTCATGCTATACTTTGACGTCTTTCCATTGGCATTGGCAGTGGGTCTAAGTTTCTCTGTCGTCCACTCTTTGGACTGAGCATGATTCACCATCCTCTTCAGCAGCGCCTCATTGGTATTTGCAAAGTGATACTGAAACGGGTTACTGGAATCACTTTCTTCGTCGTCTTCTTCAACTTCATGCTCAAATTCGCTAGTGTCTTCTTCCCTTTCTGATTTAATATCAAGATGACCAGCGTCACCCACTGATCTCGATAATTCTGGGGTCTCCTTCTTCACGCTTTGGGAGACACTGTTGCCTTTCTTTGCTGCAAATTCTTTCTTCGTCATTGCGGTCCTGCTGAGTATCATCAGGGGACGGTGGATCCAAAATTCTTAGGCTAGGATAATTGAAGTCTATGTGCGGCGCCGGGTTAGGTCTCTTACGCTCAATTCTGTGGATTGTGGCTGATGCGTCTGGACAAAGTTCGACTGTGGCTATAGGTTACTTTCAAGCCACAGGTTCAAAAATTTTCTAGTAGACGAAGAATCGAGTTACTATCAAGCAAAGATCGATTTACAAGTCGGGTTTGCCGTACCAAATTACAAGGGAATTTGTTGGACGATTGGCTAGATAACCTCAGTTAAGCATTACTGTGAGATATAATCAGCAGCATGTCGAATTACAGGTCATTTCTACATCTGAGCAAGCCCGCTAGCATGATGACTGCGCAGGCGAGCAGTACTCCGACTCCTCTGAATATTATAATACACCCACAGGTTGGATCCACTTCTAGCTGCGGTATGGGGCCTGGTACTGATTTTTTCTAGTCGTTGTTTTCAATCCTTGACCATACGTTGCGCAGAAATGAGGGCCAGGAGAGAGTTATTGGTACCCTGCTAGGAACACGATCGGACGACGGCACGGAGATTGAAATAAGAAGCGCGTTCGCCGTTCCTCACATCGAGTCTGCTGCACAGGTATTAACTTGCTGAATTGGTATTGTCGTGACGATCAGAATGGTAACATGATTTCCAGGTTGAGATTGATATGGAGTATCACAAGACGATGTACAACTTGTATCACAAAGCGAATCCAAAGGAAATCTTAGTTGGATGGTGAGTAACCTAGGCGGAATTTAATAGATGACATTCTAATTGGGGCCCAGGTACGCGACATCGCTGGAGCTTAACGCTTTCAGCGCGCTGATCCAGAACTTCTACTCCTCGGTCTCGGATGGCACATATCCTTATCCCGCTGTGCACCTTACAATGCAGGCTAACCCTTCATCCGATATATCTATTAGGACATACATCTCTACCAATGTCGGCGTTCTGCCAGAAAAGGTCTCAGAAAGCTGCTTGTTTGTCCCAGTCCCAAACGAGCTGCGGTACTCTGAATCAGAGCGCAGTGGACGTACGTATTCCACTGGTGTGAGTGATTTGAGTCCTAATGCTAACTGTCCTATAGTTGAATTGATTGCGAGTGCGAAGAACAACGAGAGCCGAGACACATCGATCATCAGTGATGTCGCCAGCCTCGAGAGATCGATCGAGGAGGTTCTGACAATGTTGGATCGTGTGAGCGCCTATGTGTCCTCTGTACAGGACGGCACCACCCCGGCCAATGTTGCAATTGGCAAGTTCTTGCTCGCGAATCTCAGTTTGGCGCCTAAGGTCGACGCCGACGAGTTAGAGAAGCTGTTCAACTCGCACTTGCAAGATATTTTGCTCGTTGTCTATCTAAGTAATACCATAAAGACGCAGATGGAGTTGTTCAACGGTCTGAAGCGGACGGCGGTGATTTCATAATGTGTATACAAGTGCAGTGTTGTTTTTAGATTTACTTTCATTATCATGGGATAATTATGGATGGTTGAGCAAAACGTAGCCTAAGTTCCGTGTATGGAAGAATCGCCAAGTGGATTCTTACAATGATCAGAACGTAAGATAGCCAGTAAGGATTATTTGTATGCTCTCCGCTGAGTTATTCATGAAAATTGAGGCTGTACTTGGAGAGTTCTGCATGGTTCGAACTACAATGCCCGTGCGTGATCATTGAGTTGTTTCCTTGGTACATGGTTAGGCGGTTAGGGCAGCCTGCAACTGTAAAGTTTGAACGTTCTTACTTCGTAGTGAAGGTCTTCGATCGAAATCGGACTCTGGAAGATCATACATTATCTATTCGGCAGAAACGTGAGGGTGTTACTTTATGTTAAACCAACCCGGACGGTATATAGTCAGTATCTCTGATCTCAAAACGCGCCCCAGGACAGCGTTAGACCGCAATCGAAGTTCCTCGTGCGGGGTCTCCGAATATATTTCTTGATTCTTGCGGGATAGTAACGGCAGGTTACGAACGAACAAAGTACGACCCGGTCGATTACCACCCTCAGATTGTCTTCCAGATCGGAACACGTGGGTGTGATTCCTTCGGTTGGGAATTTCTGCTGCCAGTCGAAGACAGTACAGCGTCCACAAAAGAAATTAGAAGACTTTGGCAAGTTCGATTACTTGCCAAAGCTCATTGATTGGCATGTATTCCTTTTGGACGGGCTTCAATATCTTCACCAATGCCATCTACCTCTCGCTCATAATCCTCACTATACCGTTAGCGTTTGATGTAGGCGGTGAAGAATGTGGGCTGGTAAGTTGTTCTACACCTGGACCATGCGATGCAGGCAGATCGAATAGCTGAACTGTAAAACATGCAGGCATTTACATTGACGCTTGCCGTCTTTTATTTCTCGATGGCAACTATTCGGCTAATAGGTCGTAATACGAAATTCAGTGTTATAACACATATTGTATACTACTCTCAACATGTGATCATTCCTTCGCTGTTCATCATGTTCCTCAACATTTACTCTGACGCCAGACACACGTTTCCAGTATGGAACCAGATTCTCGTGCCATGGAGGTTTTTCTTACAGAATTCTACGGCGGGATTTACAATACTAGAGGGATTTTGCACGTTGCTTGTTATCCAGGCAGCCGGTCAGATCAGTCGGTGGCTTGTCAAAAGGAATTCTGATTTATGGACGGTAGGTATCGGATTGGTCCACTTCGTGTCGCTGCAAACGCTGATATTTGCAGATTGTCTTTTTAGTCGCGTCCGGTAGTATAATATCAGGCGCGTTCTATTTCCTTTACCGAATATATACATTCCCAATCACAATCGGAATGGGCAACGCGACCTTGATCGGCGTGGTACTGACATGTACTACGTTCCTGGGAGGATATGGGATCGTATCTGGCAAGGGCAATCTAATCGAGTCGAGCTTGCTGTTTGCGTATATGGTTTATTGGTGAGCGAATTTCTTGATCATGTGTGTATGCGAACTAACGAATTGGGTCGTAGCCTGTACGAGACATTTACTGATTTCCAGCCGACGCACGCAGACGTCCAGGCAATTGCAAAGCCAGCGTTTCCTCCTTTCCCACCAATAATTATGGAAAGCTACGCAACGATTGTCTCGTCTCTGGCAGCAACTGTACCAGGCAGCTTCTCTACCACTTTCGACTTCATTATGGCTGCCATGTCGACCATCACGCCCTCCATCGTCGTCTCCCTTGCGTACCGGCTATTAGTTCTGTTCGCGACAACGCTTATTATCCCGGCGCTACGAGAACCGGCTGGCAAGGAGAGCACACCCTCGCGTCGCCGCAGTGGCCATGCCAACCATAGCTCTGCGAATCACGAGGACACGGCCGTCGTGGACGATCACGACGAATTCGACGACACTCGGGGCGGCTTCACGCCGTTCGTGACCGCGTACATGCCTGTTGTGCTAATCGCAGTGTATTCTCATTTATTGATGCAGCATTTCGGGTACTTGTCCAAGACTATGGACGTTCTTGGCCTGGAGGTCGAGAGCTGGCAGCTGTGGTCGTGGGTTAACTGCGCCGTCACGTTGAGTTTATATACGTCTGAGATTATATACGGTAAAGAGTCGCGGGGAGAATCGTTGACTAGGCACTGGAAGATTGAGTAAGTCAGCTACAAATCACATTATTTTGGCGGGCGATAAGGATAGAGCATCGCTACGGTTTGCGACATGGCATGATAGCGAGGACAATACTGACAGATGGTCGCGCGCGGAATGACATTACAACCTCAACGCAGTTATTAGCTCATCTACATATTACATATTACATTTTCTAATTGTATTACGAACGGGTTTGTCATGGGTTTCTAGTATATTTCTTATGGCAAATTCGTCCAGTATTTGTTATACAGCCGGAGTTAATTGAACGTTTGATTATTGCGTCTCCTGCATTCTTAATATCGTTTAGGTTTTGTGGATTTGTTCGCTTTCAAATCGTTGATGAATAAAGCTATTTTAGATTTGAAGCGACAATGGTTACGACGTCGGATTATGAAACCTTTTGTATAGTATTCAATCTTATTCGAATTCTTAATATATCTATCCACTGTAAACGAATGAAAGAAAGCGCGAGAGGAGAAAGAATCAGAGTGAATTATGCAAATCTCGTCTTCGAGATTTAGAATCTCTTGGAGCTTGACTCTATGTTTGCGATAATGTCTCATCATGTTGGAAAGAAGTCAAAGAAAATGCAAAGGTGACCACTAAATAATCAGGAGCAATCACAAGAAGCGGAAAAGACGTTCTCTCGGAATGCGAGTCCGGTATATTCGACTATACCAACTTCCAATCCGCGTCCGTGTATCTGACAACACGCGAGATTCAAGTCACTCGGAACTCTTAAAAAAAAGAGAAGTCTCCTCACTTCAAGAATAAGCTCCATTGGGTACTAATCGAAAAAAAATGCCTCCCAAGAAAGGAAGACAAAAATCGATTTGAATTGCATAACTATGATTGCCAAACCGAGCATGACACCACCCAGCCATTGCCACAAACATGGCAAATAAACCGAGAACTACCAGCTCGTAGTCGCACGAAACGAACCTCAGCAGCGTCGAACAAAAGACAGACCGAAAGACTGCCCTTGGCGGGACAACGAATCCAGACAGTTTGCCAACAGCTTCGAATACCGAGCATCTGTGCTTTGGACGAACCAAAGTATCGTCAGACGCCGCGGCGGCTGGGAAAACGTTAGATTCGAATTACGACCGGTGGCTTAGGTCGGTGCGTTTCCGCATTTTATCTCTTTGAGATAACCCGATTGACCGGAGACTACTTTGTGTTAGCTGGTTGAATCAAACGAGTATCGCCATACAGTAGACGACCGGTAGCTACCTTTCCCCAAAGCATATAAAAGCATGCAAAAGAAGAAACGAATGAAATCCATTCCAATCTTGCATGCTTTCGGTAGTAAGCTTCGAATGCAATTTTTTGAGCGAGAAGACCCTTCGGAGGAGAGAAAAGTGAAATGAAAACGGTGCGCCAGAAAAAAAGATAGGATTTGCTCCTACGAAGCCCTAGCCAGTCCGCAGAGAAGCTAGGGTTTGATATGGCCGTGCGGCTACGTATTTGAACCAAGCTGGCATGCGGTTGCGTTGAGGATTTGACGTCTGGTTCGGGTTCGGACAGGTTAATATGATGTTGAACGAGAAGTTGAAACCCGGACCTACTGCACTCTAATCTTAGTCGTGTGACTGAGTGAATGTTGTCCAGCCTAGCAAATACTTTTACGAAACGTAAAGTGCCTATATGAGAAAGGTCCCGAGAATAGACGCAACATTACAGCAACGATTCGTCTTACTAGATTAAGCAGGGGCCCGGTTACGGGCTGGCGAGCGCGAAGTCATAGCAATGCTCGCACCACCCGAACTGTTCGGCATTGTCGAAGAAAATATCTGTCAGTCCTCCTTTATCGAATTTCTGTACCGTGACATCCTGAGACGACTATATGCTAATCGGACAATAGACCGATGCACCGAAATTGACCCGCTAAATTTCCCGTTTTTGCAAACATTGTCACTCAACACGATTCTATCAATTAGTCGCGAAGAGCCATCGCCGGCAGTTGGACTTTTCGCGCGGGAGAATAACATCAAAATCGTATGCATTTCCCTGATCGTCGAACCAAATGCTCGAATGCTGACAGATAATCAATAGGCACACATGCAGCTTCCACCATGGAAAATCTCGGATGAAGAATGGAAATTGTTACCTGACGCCGTCGTGCAAACGAGCCTGTCATACGTACTAAACACGAAATACTACCCCCTCCTAATTATAGATTTGTGTGCCTCCTCTGTTTTCCTATGTTTTCCCGTGTAGACAGTGGCTAACTTCGGTCATGTTAGATCTTGTACATTTATCGGCGTCTTACGAAAGCTGCAGCATTGGAATTTATCCTCGATCATCAACGAGTACCGCGAAATGTCATTTGACCGCTCACAGTATTTATACGAGTTATATATCGAACTAGTCGATTTGAGTAAATTTTCGATTCCGCGACTCCGGCTGCTGGATTCCAATGAGAATGAGGGCAAGCCTAATGGCGTGGTGATGAGAAGCGACGTACCTTGCGCTCGGGGTGCCATTGGCGAGGACGAGCAGGATGACACTGGCGGCGGCCAACCTGGTTTGTCACAGTTTCGCGTTGAGTCGCTTCCAGAGTGGTACATTGAGCAGGAACGAATGTGGCTGGAAGATAAAAGGCGCTATAACGAAACCAAGCGACATCGCCGGCGGTACGAAAACGTTGATCGCATGTAAATATTTGTCTTCGGCTTGGAGTTTTATCGGCGTTGTTATGAAGGTCACAATTGTGCGGGCATGCGTTATTCTGTGCGCGAAGCATTCGCCTCAAATGTCAATATGTCATAGCTTTGGTCATAAGAGATACATATATTATACGATTACATAAGACCTGTTGCAATCAAAAAGTGAGAACGCCATCTGCAAGGTGAATTAGTCAATCGTAAACGAGAGACATACATATGTAAGTCATATCACATCGCTACAAAAGAATATCTATACACAAAATAAAGCATCTCACATAAGGCAAACAAAAACGAGCTGCAGTCATAATCATTCATAGCGCGCGAAAACGTATATATATGTAACGTTCTATATCAAACCAAAAAGTGACTCATACATGAAATATTTATAGAACTAAATCCTCGGCCAAATCCATACCGCATGATATAGGTTACTTTTCGCCTTTCTTCGTTGTTGATTGGCCCATAACATATGGAATCTGAATAAACCGCCATTGCCAAAAAAAAATACTGTAACCAGGAAAATCATTATTATATGCCGATATATACGATGATGTGCCAATAAAAAAAAAAGTTGCCCCGACCCAAATCCAACCAACTACCGATACCAAAATGTGCAGTGACTAAGGAGAGCTATGTGACATGACAAGAAAACGAATGACTCTATATAGCAACCACGGAACGTCTATGAGGAAATATAGTTGCGTAGAGATTATCGAGAGAGAAGTTCTTCTGATAAGAAATGTTCCTTCTGGATAGGATTTAGGCCATCTAACACCCATGGATGACGCTTTATCTCTGCAATCGACATTCGCTTTTCCGGATCCTTTTCTAAAAGATTTCGCAAGAGGTTTTTCGCCGATTCTGGTACATTTGGATTCTCTGGAAATACGAGCGGATCTGTGGCGATCACATTAAAGAGCTCGAATTCGTTGTCTGCAGTAAAAGGACATCGGCCAAATAACAAGCAGAATAGGGTGACTCCTAACGCCCAGATGTCAATCTTGTTTGTAATTTGTGGCCGTGGCAGGTCGGGGTTGTTGTAACATAGCTCAGGCGCGAAGAATGCAGGTGTGCCGGCGGTCTTGGCCAGTTCAAACTCGTCGTCTTCGCCGCTCAAGCCTGAGATAAAACTCACACCAAAGTCACTAATCTTAACAACGCCCTCCTTAGTCATTAGTAAGTTTGCTGGCTTGATGTCACGGTGGATAATTCCCTTGTAATGCAGGTACTCCAGGCCGAGAACAACGTCGCGGAATATGCTGCGAGAGTAGTCCATTGGCATTGCTGGACTGCCGTCATCATTCTGCCAGGTGATTTCGCCGAGTTCGACATACTCAAAAACCAAGAAGATTTTTTTGCTCGAAGCATCGTCGAGAACCTCTCGCAGCCGGACAATGTGTGGGTGGTTGCATTTCTTGAGAATGGCGACCTCTCGTCGGATCTTCTCTTCCTGTGTCGAGCCTTGGCGTAGCGGCCGCCCTAATCGCGGCCGGCCAGTCCTATTCATTATCTTCATTGCCTATAAATAATGGTCAGCCAGTTGTGTGAACGCTCGAGTAACGGTTGAGTATTTGCTGCGTACCACCAATTCGCCGGTCGTAAGGTCACGGCCCAGCTTGACTTTCCCGTGCTGGCCTCTGCCAATCTCATGGATGATCTCATACGTGTTGAGCATTTTTCGGCCACTTATTGGATCATAGTCAAGGTTGATGTAGTGTGTTTCTTTGACAAGGGATGTCAGCACGGGTGCGGACGCCGTTGGGGTCTGGACGAGAGAAGCAGAATTAGTCGAAGTCGTGGAGGCTGGGGTCGAAACGATAGTGAGCTCCTGGACGGCATTGATGAGAGAGGATGTGGAGGACGATGATGATGAGGAGCAGTATAAGGCCGGTTGGGAGATTGCGTCAGCTGTGTAGGGCGTGTTGATGGTCGATGACGAGGACGCGGGATCGTTGTCGGCCGCGACTTGGTCGCGGTCTGGGTGCATTGAATCCCGAAGCGACGCCGCTGCTGCACTCAGAACATGTGAGCTGGCCGGAGTGGACGGTGACGGGGCCGAAGACGTACTCGACGTCGAAGTCGTCGACGACGACGACGCGGACGACGAGGAAGATGGCGAGATCGTGGTATGCGACACGACGGGTGCGACCTTGGGCGACTCGGCCGAATGCGCCGAGTACGAGGACCGATCCCTGAACGAGCGGAGTAGAGGCAGAAAGTGCATCTAAAAGCCGAGAAGCGCGGAGCTGGCCGCCAGGAGGGAACAGGGCGGGCAAATCAGGGCAAATGGGGGGTAGGCGAGAAAGCAAGAGGAGCAAAGAGAAGCAAGAGGGGAGGAGACGAGGTCGCGAGAGCGAGCTGAGTGCGAGCGGAGTGCGACGGCCGACACACGCAACGACATGCGACATGCATTACTGTACTCGCAAAGAAACGCTTGCAACCGGGAGAATATGCAAATGCGGCAGTCGGGCTGCATGTCGAGTCGAATGGGGGTTAGGGCCATGTTGTGCGACACGATTCTGCGATCAGGTTCAAGAGCCCCCGGTCGCCGGTTCACGTTTCAAGAAGCTGGCTCAGGCTTGTGCGGAAACGCACGATGCGGTGCCGCAGCACGCCAGACCAAATAAGGCAGTCTCTGTGCCGTGTTCGGTCTAGCGCCAGTGTCCATGATCTCATCGTTTCATTTAATGAAGCTTGCGACGCCCCCTTCATAAGACTAAATGGCAGCCATGTTCCATCCAAGGCTGTGTGATAAATAATAATACTGGTCACCTTTTTGACGAGGACCCATAGAGCGTGCTAGAGTGCCAGGAAATACAGGTGGGAATGTTATTGGGAACAGTATATCGACAGCAAAACGTTAGCGACGGTACGACGGCAGTGCGTGCGCTCACTCGATTTCTTGATGCGAGCTCGACTTTGCGATCGCAAGCTGGCAAACACCAGCTATTTTTCTGTTACATGTTTGCCAGAAGCCCCTGTTGATTCTGCCAGCATGCTATCGTCGCATGCTGTCTGTCCGTCTCTGACGATGCCAGGACGCCCGCGACAAGTGCGCATGTGCCAGAACCCGAGCGACCGGGTCCATGACGTTGAAATGCAAAAAGCAAGCACAGCCCTGCAAAACCGGTTCAGGCATCATTTCGGTTCCAGTGCATTAATCCTGCCAGGCCCTAACCCCGTGAATCGTGAATTCTATGCATTTCGAGAATGCTCCCTGAGCCGCCATCTGCGATAACGAGCACCGGCCCAAACCCGAAGTTTGTTTGGCATTGGCGATGTTTACTTGCTTCCGTAATCGGCTTAGTTCTTACGCGGGGCGTCTGGAGTCTAGCAAATAATAATTCGTTGCTGCATCGTTGCGTGCAACATAACTCATTCGCATCGCAGAAATTAATCTCTACCCATTGTATCCGTCGGCCTCTACGCTGCACTGGCGACGCACCTTACAGCAGAGTGGCTCGGAAAGCCGACTCAGCCGACTCAGCCGCGGAAAACCTCGCATGACCATGGTCTCTGCAGTAGTTTTAGGGCTGTTATCCCTGTCCGGGTTATCTGGCGCTTGGACAAGCTCGTTCCGTTTGTCCAGCAGTTACTACATCCAGGCGGCCGATAGCTCCTTCTACAAAGCCATTGTCTCCGACGACGTCTCGCCAACAAACTCGACCTTGATCAACAATATCAACGACGGCAGCATCGTCCGGCTCTCAACGCCACCTTCAAACGCGTCCATAATACTCGGTCACGACAACATCATTTACGCATTCTACGGCGCCTGTGGGTCTGCCATTCAAGTTGCGGCATTCGACGACGAGTCAGATAAATGGACTGATCTTTCGGTTGCCGACGGGCCCAGCTACCATGCTGCCGCCGTCTTATTCAGGGATGCAACCTCACCTTCTCTCATTTTCATTTTTGGCGGTTATTGCAGGGATCGGTCAACAAATTCAGTTGTTTACTATAATACCCTTTCCGCATTCGATCTCGACACGTACACGTTTACGGAGCCAGCCAACCCGAACCCGCCAGTCGCCCTTCGCGACGCGTCGGCTATCACGGCCGGACAAGACACTATTTTATTCGGTGGAAAAGCGGCACATGGATGGATAGGCATGAACCAGCTGGCAATGTGGGAGGCGTCCTCGTGGTCCTACAAAACGGTGCAAAACAGCGCCTTAGTCGACAGTCGGACCGACCCTGTTCTCTGCTTGAACGAAGCTGGCACAAAAGTCATTGTCAGCGGTGGGTCTGTTGATGGGAGAGATGCGGATCCGAGGTTGTTGGTCCTTGAGTTATCCGATAGTGATGATGGCTGGTCTTGGTACATGCCAAAGGTCAATTATTACCCCCAATTGCAAGGTGCAACCATGCTTCCTGGTGATATCATGCTTGGAATAACGAACGACGTTGAGCCAAAAGCTGTGCTGCTAAACACCTCCAGTTGGACATATCTTTCAAGCTATACACAGTCTGTATTGCCGGCAGCAAATGGCACGTCCAAGTCGTCTCCACCGTCACACAGTCAACTCTCAAGTGGCTCAATAGCCGCTATCTCCACAAGCTCGGCCATCGCTTCGATCGTGCTGCTTGTCACTATATTCGCGTTGGTATACAAACGGCGCAGGCAATCACGGCCCCTCGGACCACTCACGCCGCACTCCGACCATGGTCTCTTTCTCACGCCGAGCAGATACAGCGAGAAGCTGCTGAACAGCGACAGTGCAAGTGGGGTGGGGTCTGTCAATACGTGGAAAGAGCGGCGCAGGTCCTGGATTAAGAAGTATTCGGATATATTTGGTCCGATCAACAATGACGACGCAAATTCTTCTGTATCGGCAGACCCCGCCGCTGATTCCGCATTACAGAGCGCCGTGTCAGCTCCTGCAGGTGGTTTGCCGTTCGCCGACGATTTCGACCTCGACAAGAACTCCGAGTCAACATTATTTGGAATAAGTCGGCGCAGCCTACGCAGCCTTAAGTCACTTCGTCGGTCATCGAAATGGACAAACCAATCGACGTTGACGGGTGATAGTAGAACTGCCGCCGACCGTCGCAGTTTCGGCTCGCAAGGGTTCCGACGACGCAGTAGTGGTGCTCACTCGCGTGGACACGGTCCCCCGAGTGCGGACGCCGCTGAATCGCCCGCTAAGACTGACCTGGAGAGCGATGAGGACATTTACGAGTATTTTAAGGATCGGGAAGTGCAGGTGTTAGTAAGCACGACGCGTCGCGGCCAGTTGAGGATCACGAATCCAGACGACGACGCGGATGAACGTGACACCGAGGACAAAAGGAACGAAGAGTCTGATAAATCGTTGTCGAGACTAAATTCAACTTCATCGAAAACCCGGTGGCTGGTAGGAAAAGAGCAGAATGAGGAAAAGTAAATACCACTTCACAATATTGAATTACGATATCTAGATATTTTGATTAATTTGTGAGTGTATGTCATCATTAAACCAATGTCACACTTGTATGTCATCATTACACCAATCGCACAGGTTTAAATACTGTATAGTAGCAAACACATCTCACGCGCTTCCATTCAACTTCGGCAACCTCTCTCGGCTCGCACTTCTAGCCAGCTGTATCATCAACGCATCCATCAAAACCAAACTAGCCATGGCTTCCACAATCGGGACTGCTCTCGGAACGACGTTAGGATCATGACGGCCCTTTGCAGCAAGCACGCCGTCTGAGCCGTCGTACGCCGCAGTCTCCTGTGGCTGTGAAATTGTCGCTGGCGGCTTGAATGCCACGCTAAAGTAGATGTTCTCGCCGTTCGTGATGCCGCCCTGGATACCTCCTGAATTATTCGTCCTCGTTTTGAACTTACCCGTTTCCGGGTCCTTGTAGAACGGATCGTTGTGCTTCGAACCCGGGATCTTTATACCCGAGAAACCGGAACCAATTTCAAAACCTTTAGTGGCAGGAATTGATAGCATCGCGTGCGCGAGCTCGGCCTCGAACTTGTCAAACACGGGTTCACCTAGTCCGGTCGGCGCGTTTCTGATGACACAGGTGACAACTCCACCAATGGAATCCTGCTCGGCCTTGTATTTCTCCACCAGAGCGATCATGTCCTCGGCAATAGATTCCACTGGACACCGCACGGGCACGGCCGCGTCGACCTGCTCCCGCGTAATCGTGTTCAAGAGTTTCTGGAATTCTGGATTCGATGGGTCCCTGTCAATCGAAACGTCGCCGACGGCAGACACGAACGCGACAATCTCGACACCGTACGCCTCCTTGAGATACTTCTCCGCGATCGCGCCGCCCGCCACACGGCCAATCGTCTCGCGCGCACTGCTGCGTCCACCGCCGCTTGACGCCTTCACGCCGTATTTTTCGAGATACGTGAAGTCTGCGTGCGATGGGCGAGGGTAATTGTCCATGTCGGAGTAATCGTGCGGGCGCTGGTCCTCATTCATGACGAGCATACCGATAGGCGTTCCCAGCGTCACGCCAAACTCCGTGCCGGACTGGATCTTGACTAGATCCTTCTCGTTTCTCTATCAGGCCAAGTTAGCAATGCATGCTGTGAGTGCCCGGCAGCGTTGAAATGGACGTACCGGTGTTGTTAACTTGCTTTGACCCGGTCGTCGTCTGCTTAGTTGCAGTTGGATATCTGACTCCAGGAGTTTCATACCAGGCGGGCATCCGTCGACAATACAACCGACCGATTTGCAATGAGACTCGCCATAAGTGGTGACACCTATTATTTGTCGTAAGTTTTTCCCAGTTCATCACCTGATTGGAATAGTTAACTTACGAAAGACTTTTCCAAAGGTAGACATAATTTGACCCTTCACACAAAATAAATAACCCCAACAGTAGTTTCTCAAATATATATCTTTGACGAAAAATTAGACAACCAGGAACGGATTGACTAATACTTTTCGGTGGTGGCCTCGAAGTAAAATTGTGTCTGCGCGGCGCAGTTCTCTTCGAGGCGAGCCGAGAAAAATCACGCGGTGACAAGTGTGACATGGCTGCTGTCTCCGCGAACATTCAAACTTTATGATACAATCTCTACCGCTGTGTGTGACTAGGCTGACCTCCCAGCTCCCACGCGAAACGTCCTCGGTATCAACAGCTGCAGTCCAGCCGACATAATCCGAATATTGGGTCCGGCAATTCATTCTCTGCGGGCTCATTACCAATTGAATTTACGGCTTCCGTCAGACCCTACATACGGGTCAAATCGACTTACGCATCGGGAGTAGATGTCTGCCGTCCCATTCAAGAATGTATACCATCTCCGGCGCGTCGCAGAGACGTCCCAAAGGCCTTGTATCATATGTTACAAACCGACACCGGTCGTGTTAGTGTCCGAGGACGGCAAGGTACATTGAACGAGCTTGTTTGCACTCGTCCGGGCCGCGCGCGTTGGATCCTGGCATGTGAAGATCGGGCAGCGCTGACTTTCAGTAGAATGATTTCTTCTATGCGTGTCAAACTCATTTGCAAGATCGCGGGTTCGCGACGCCCGTCAGCAACGCTGCTGCAGATGCAGCGAGGAAGATGAAGGACGAGCTAGAGAAGGAGATAGAGAAGGTCAAAAAGGACTGGGAAGAACATCTCAAAGATAAAAAGAAGGCGCGTGAGAAGCGGGAAAAACAACGCAAAGAAGAGAAAGATTCGGATAAGACCAAAGATGAGAATGATGCCAAAAGTACAGATCGACGGGAGAAGCAGGATCATAAGGAGCAAATGGCCAAGCTAGAGGAGAAAAAGGAAGATGCTACAAAGAGGGCTGAGGCGGAGCAGCGGATTTTTGTCTTGAACAAGGACATTTATTCGATGCGTTTAAATACGTATCGAAACATTCAGCGGTCAAAGAGAGCGGCCGAATTGCTAAGCAAACCAGGTGCTCTTCCATCTGTGCCAACGCATGACCCCAGTTCCGGTAAGAATGATAAGGCAGCGGAGTAAGAGTTTAGGGTAGACTAGATAGACTTTGTATATAATGGAAATTATCGAATTTATGATACAATGATCTCTATGATACAGTGATCCCGTCTAACGGAAATCGCCGGTCATGCATGTCTGCTCTATCTACGCCTTCGCAGTGAACAATCGGATTTCATCAACTCGTCCTCGCTGAATCGATATTCCCGGAGTGACCCAAGCTCCACATGTGCACTTCATCCCCTGCCATCGATAACTACCGATTTTCGTTTTGCACTTTGGACAATCAAATTTGCCATCCAGGTCGCCGTTTTCCAGTTCGGGCTGCATCCACCTCACTGGATCTAGGAAGTAATGCATGCACGATGGTGCTAGCACTGATACCATAGACGGACCAATCTTGGACTTGTAACCGGCGTCGTATCTGGACGATGCTGACGGTGGTAAATGCGGTATTATAGCCGAGGATTGTGCTAGAGGACATCTAAAGTCTATATCAGTCAGAACACATTTGCAATCTTAATTGGTATGCACATACCTGCATTTCTTGCACCTTAGCTCTACGGTCGAGTTTCCTGCCGCTTTCTCCTCAGAATATATCGTTGGCAATGGAGCGGTGCCAGATGCTTATTATGAATCAGTCAGTGACTAGGGACCATTTAACCAGACAAACTGTCGCATACCAGCAGCTAGTTCGGCCGCCTTCTTTAGTTTCCATCTTCTATAACCTGGACTCGACGCGGACACATCAAACTCGTCTTGCTCGTATATCGCCAGCTGCTCTTTGAACGAATCGTTGGGATTAACGATCGGTCTGCCTTCTTGTACTAAAGACCACGCCTCTTCAAATGATATCCGCCGATCTTGCATAATATATGCAATAACAAGTGTAGCGCTCCGTGATATACCTGCGATGCTGGATATCGTCAGCATGCTCCGCAGCTCGAGATCACTCGCCCAACTCACCAGTGCACCAAAATCGTTCCTCCACTAGATAGCGCCTCATCTATAAATGCATTACTCTGATCAAAGTACTGTAACATATCCTCATCATCGTCGTCATCAACCTGAATATGCATATGCTTGAAAGAGGACACAAGTTTCGAGTCGATATTGCCCCTCAAAGCCGACAAGATATGCGTGACACCAGCATCCGCAAGCGCTTTCTGGCCATGCAACGCAAATGAAGTTCCGATGTATATGTTATAATCCGGAATTTTGTGCATTGCCATATTAAATTCGATTATCGAACTATTTCAAGTTGCAATGCACTGGTTCCTAAATTACTAGACCTCGGGTACACTCAATCGGAAACTACTACAGGGCGGGCAGCGCGTGACAGCCGGGTAAGCGGATGGTGGCGAGCCGCACTGGGGTTACGGCGCTTTGCCTTCTCAGAACGCCAGCATCGCCCCATGTTTGGACGCTCTTGATATTAATTATTTTAGCTCGCGATTTTTGGACGACGTCACTTTGCCTTACAGTACTTTTCTCACTTATCCCTCACAAGTCCATCCTCTTACGAGTTATAGCCGTGACATAACTGAGTTTTCTGACTAGCGTCACCTATTGTACAATTCTCGCGAGAAAGGCGGCTTGCATTCCATAGAAAGTATAACGCAACACATTCATGCAGCGCCAGCTACAAGGTACGCGGGAAACAATGGGACCCTCAATTGTTATTGGAGAAACAGGAACGTATCATGAACGGGATAACGGGACTCTTGATCCCACCAGGTCAAATGCGCCTGAGGGCGTCGTTGTCGTTGCAACGCTGCGGCTGCGTGGTGGACCGGTTTCTGACAGACGTGTGACATGGGGTGAAGATGTGATTGACAATGAGGCGATGGGGAAGAAGAAATCGAAGAGTATGTTCGTTCCCGTTACTTGTTGTCGGTGGATGTGGTTACTGACTGGTTGCAGTCTGCTGTATCTTTCACAAGCAACGCGCGTTCGACGAAAGTTCATCTGACGAGAGCTCGTCTTCAGACGACGAGAGCGGTAGTGGTTCTGACAGTGACGATAATGGAGATTCGAAAGGTGAGCACCATGAGCATGCCGAACGGTGCGAGCACGACCACGCGCATCGGCACCGACGGAGAGCAAGACAACATAAGCCAAACGCGTATGAGCGCCAGCCGAAGTATGGCAAGACACCGCGTTCGCAGCAGCAGTAGAGTGAATAATAATTTTGCTTTGATGATGGTGCTCGGCTTAATATGTACGAAGCCTTCTAGATCTTGCTGTTACATACAAAATTCACATGTGATACACTGTTTTTTTTTGGCATTTTGGGAGGGTCATGTATAGGTTATAATTGCATCGATTGGGCGGTTTAAATCTAGGTAAATGTTGGATGGTAGGGATATGCTCTATGTGCTTCATCGCTGGAAACTACAAATAATATTTATTTTCAAAGAAATATGGTACATATTTTGCACTTCTGCAAATTTTTCGTTGCGCAATGCAACAAGCCATGTTTTGTCCTATAAAAGGACAATGAAAACCCCAGGATGTAGCACACAGGAGAATAGTATAACATTCCCAGCCGGACTTAAAATTGTCTTTCTTATCTAATTTCGCCACCCTGGCTATCACCAAAAACTTGCGGCCAGTTCATCGCTTTTTGAGCGGCCGAGGTTTAACCTCCTCGTCCCTTGTGGGATGGAGTTTGACCACGTTAGGATAGTCTGGCTTATTGAATTGATAGCCCTGGTTTAAATCAGTCAACAAATATTTAATCGCATACTTCACAGGCGAACTTACTTTGCTCCAATCGTAGCTCAGTGCATATGCAAATATCGTTCCGTTCCTGTTGAATGCAGTGCATGGTATTGTTGCGCCAAGGGCACTGTAGCCCTTAAGCCTGTGCTTAGAATCCTTATCCCAGAAATGAAACGACCCGTCCGCACCAGCGGTTGAGAATGTGCCGTACTGTGGATGGAACGAAATAGCGTTGACAGCATAAACATTTGCTTCGGCTCGCGGACCTGGCGGAGCGTTGTCTCTGTGGCATTTGAACGAAAACCCCAGCTTTCTAATGAAATATTAGTCGCTCATCCCATACAATGATATGTAGCGCACGACATACTGTTGCTCTCTATCTTCGACATATTGAATTGCACATCGTCCCTCGATACTGCCAACAGCAAATCCATTACCAGCAGGGTAGCAGCTAATAACTCTCGTCTGCATCTTCAGTTGACTCTGAATAGTCTTAAAGATGTTCCCTGGATTTGACAAGTCGAATATACAAATATGCCTCTCCGCGGTTCCGACGACTAATAGCTTCTGCTGCACATCCATCGTGTACACTCGTTCCGGCAACTGCACAGTGGATACGGGATTTGGAGTTCGTAAATCCCAGTATTTTAGCGTCTTATCCCATGATCCCGTGGCTACAATCTGCTGACCTGTGTTACCTGCGTCCACAAAGCGCACAGAGCGAATGGCTGCGTCATGAGCGGCAATCTGAGTTGACTGGCCCGACTGAAGGTCAAACAATCTTCCCGCCTTATCTGTCCCTCCCGAAACAACTTTTGTGCCATCCTAGCCACGAGTTAGCAAGCCATCCATTTGTCCACTGATACATCCAACATTTAGAGCAGTGTCCCAGTACCTTTGACCAATGCACACTTAAAACAGGACCCTGGTGTTCGTATAATGCCTTCCCTTGCGAATCGCCATTCGCCGCTAGCTCATAGATCCGGACTTTTTTATCCCACGAACTGACCGCGAGAAACTCTGCCTGTGGTGAAAAAGACAGATCAGAGATGGAGTCTTCGGGCGGCGATGTGAGCACTCGGTCACCAGACAATTCCGCGGCCGAGCCAGTTGACGATGAAGCGGTACCAATCGTGCTTGTAGTTGTCGACCCGAAAAGGGACATTATGGATCCTATGTACTACTTAAGAAATAATAATAGTAACTTAATGGAGTCTGTTGTATTGAAGTCGGAGGCCGCGAACGATTGGTCCGTCGCGTATTTGTTGATGCCGGTGATGCTGGGAAGGAGTCTACGGGCTTGCTTCTGCTCAAAAATTTAAGACTGGGCGGTGACGCGAATAATTGCACGTCAACAGACTGACAGGACCTTGAACGCGACTATTTTCCCGTTTGGACCGTATTCGCTTAGAAACTCATGATCTATCCGTAAATTGTTTTAATGTTTTTGCTTACGTTACGCAAGCCGGAGATTCGGGGTTACTACCCTGCAGCATTGTCCAAGAAAATGAGCCAGAGACGCGCACAAATTTGGTAGCATGGCTTTATAGCAGTTACTGCACGCACACCAACCAGAGTTACAGATGATCATAGATTCAGCTCAGAAGACAGGCATCATGGCAGAAAAAGGGATAGATAGTCCTTACAGGGACTTTCACCACCCTTACACGCCATATAAGATCCAGCTTGATTTCATGAACGCGTTGTACGACACGATCGAAGAGGGCAAGATAGGAATCTTCGAGAGCCCTACTGGTGAGCATTTATAAAACGGTCAAGTCGTCTATAGTACTAATTGTTGATATGCTAGGAACGGTAACAGAACCTTCGAGGATACAGAAGCTCCGTCGCGTGAGGCGTTACTAATTATTTTCATGCAGGGAAAGTCACTGTCGCTTATCTGCGGTGCAATGAAATGGTTACGTGATCATCAATCCATTTCGCAATTAAATCAACCTCAAAGTGCTGTTCAAGACGATACCGAACCTGCATGGGTACGGGAGTACCACGACAACATGCTGAAAGAGAAACGCCTGCGGAAGTATAAAGAACTTGAAGCGCGTATACGTCGTGTCAGAGAAATAGAGCAACAGGAGAAAGCAAATGCACAGACGAAGAATTGGCTTGGGCTGCCAGATGAAAATCGTAGAAAAAGGGCGGTAAGTATGATGAGCTTTCAGTTATAATGTCAATGCTGACGTTCAGCTGTTTTGTAGAACGCCGCAGATAAGAACCACGATGATGTCTCAAGGTTTATTGTAGACGATTGGGACAGTGATTCAGAAGATGTTAAATCAAAGAAAGGTTCAAGCACTAAGGAATACAATAATATATCTAGCGAAGTACAGGAGCTGCTCAAAAAGTATAAACGATACCGTACTGGCCAGAAAATGTTCTAATACTTGTTTGCAGACTGAGCGGTCAAACTGAAGGCAACAGTGAGGATGAAGAACTTGAGGATTTCGACGAGGAAGTCAAAGTAAGGAATTTCTGATAGCAGTCAATGGAAAATGCTCACAAGCAGATTTTTTACGCGTCTCGCACCCACTCGCAGTTGACTCAATTTGTTCAACAGCTTCGATTGCCGACATATCCTCCGTCTGAACTCTACCAGTCTGAGACGAATTTACGACACGTACCGTTATCGTCAAGAAAGCAGCTTTGTATTCACCCAACCGTGTCCCGACTTAGAGACCTCAACACTATCAACGATAAATGTACCGAGCTTCAACAAAATCCGATCGACAAGAGATGCCCGTATCTGATGAATGAGCGGGAGGTCGACGATCGCGTCAAAACTCGACATTTCAGAGATCGTGTGTTGGTAAGTAAATATGCTGTAGAGAGAAGATGCACTCGCTGACACGGGACGTTTAGTCTGACATCCGAGATATCGAAGATATGAGTGAAATTGGGAGTTCCATGGGGGTCTGTCCATACTACGCTGGCCGTGGAGCAATAGAACTATCCGAAGTTGTCACTCTACCGTATCCACTTTTGCTACAAAGCAGCTACCGAAAGGCACTGTCAATTTCTCTGAAGAACCAAATTGTCATTATCGACGAAGCACACAATCTTCTGGATGCAATTACTTCTCTCTTTTCTATGGCTATATCATATTCAGATATTGTAAAATCCAAGAGCTGCGTTGAAGCGTACCTTGCAAAGTTCTCGAAACGATTGAACGGCGGAAACAAGGTTTACATTTCTCAGATTATTAAGCTCCTGAAAGTTCTTGAACTCTTTCTTGTCGGATTCAAAGGTTCGAACGGGACAGAAGTATCGCAGAACGACGTGCTGCTCAAAGACGGGGTAGACACGATAAATATTTTTAAAATTGAAAATTATGTCGAGAAATCCAAATTAGCACGAAAGGTCGAAAGTTATGCGACTCATTTGATCGAGTCAGCAGCCGTCGATGACAAGGGAAACAAGAGTAGGGCGACGAAATCAACTGCCAGTGTTCCTGTCCTGTCAAAAGTTATGTCATTCTTAATGGCACTGACGAATCCGTCAAATGAAGGGAAAGTATTTTTTGAGCAGACGAATACCGATCGGTTTCTGAAGTATTTGCTCTTGGATCCAAGTTTTCATTTCAGATCGATCGTTGAGGAAGCCAGATGCGTCATTCTTGCTGGTGGCACCATGGAACCGGTATAATCTGCGCGCATTATAGTAGTTAATGTCAGCTCTGATTTGTTGTCATAGGTTGGTGATTATATGAGGTACCTACTTCCATATGTGCCCGCCGAGCGAATTCGAACCCTTTCTTGCGACCATGTCATTCCGAGGGAAAATTTAGGTGTGTGGACTATCGCTACAGGTCCCACCGGGGCCGATTTGACGTTTACCTTTGACCGCCAGCGGGTAGACACGATAGTACGTTTGTCTGGCTCTATTTGCGTTCATCTCATGTACTGATAAACTAATGTTCAGGGCCAAGAACTTGGCCGCACGATCGCGAATCTGACCTTCGTCATTCCTGATGGCATGGTAGTTTTCTTTCCAAGCTACAAGTATATGGAAGAAGTTTCCCTTTGCTGGAAAGAGGTCCGCAACGGATCAATGTCCATCTGGGATCAAATTAACCAGCGCAAGACAATTTTTCAGGAACCTAGAGATAGTGCACAGGTCGACTCGATTTTGTCATCATATTCCCAAGCTTTGAGTGATATCTTAGCTCAACAACAGTACCACCGGAAGGCAGTAGGAGCGATACTGCTTGCCGTTGTTGGTGGTAAGATGTCAGAGGGCATCAACTTCTCAGATCATTTGGCTAGAGGTATTGTCATGGTCGGACTTCCTTTCCCGAATGCAAGGTCGGCGGATATGGTGGCGAAAAGAAGATACGTTGAAAACACAGCATACGACGAGACCAAGCGTAGGGAGTTGGCCTTGCTACAGGAGCAGTATGCGGATGAAACCGCGATTCCGCCATCTAGGATGATTGGAATCGAAGATAGTTGCAAGAAAGCGGGAGAGAAAGCCTCCCGAGAGTACTACGAGAACGTCTGCATGCGGTCAGTAAATCAGAGTATTGGCCGAGGCATTCGGCACGCCAAAGATTATGCGGTCATTCTATTTGTAGACAGTCGCTTTGAACAGGAAAGAATACAAATCAAATTGCCTAAATGGATCAGAGACCGGATAACAAATGGGAATTCGGAGGATACCAAGATCGGGTCTGTCTTGAGGAGTGTGAGGGAGTTCTTCAAGGAGAAGAATTGATATTTTGAGTATTACAGGAATTGGGTTGCACTGCACTAATGACAGCATGGAATGCCCGATATTGTCACTGTTATCCGACGCATAACAATTGAAGAATTGTAGCCACCAAGGTCTCCTATTTTTACATAATTAACAGTATGCTAATGAACTGAGACGTGTTTGAGCTAAGCTATTTTTGATGCCAAGAAATCATGGGGTAAGGGTCTTCATGATCTGGGCGGCGAGATCCATGGCTCGGCGGCTCTATTAACTTGCCGCTGGCGACTAGTAGTAGATCGCAGACATAAGACACTCTATCATTCCAGTCAAGGCCAGCTGTGGTTTTGTCAGGTAGAGCATAATTTACCGACGCTGGTCGGCTATGAACTTGTGTTCCATTAAATGTGTAAATAAGTGGAGAGTAGAAACTGCGCCTAGCCATAACTGGGTCTCGCTAAGTGCACGTGGCGCTTATCTGGCTGCATACACTGCCGACGCGGCTCCAAAATTTCTGAGGTTTCTGTCTTTTGGAATAACATCAATTTTCCCGATTCGACTACTTGTCTAGTTTTTCAGTAAGGCAACAAGCCAACAACGGTCAGTAGTTAATGAGGTACCATTTGCTGTAGAATATGGGGACGTGTTTCAGCGGACGTTGCCTCATTGCTAATCATTTTGCTGTGCTCCGATAACAGTTGCCAGCATTGCCTGATTGGATTATTGTTAAGGTAACATATCGTAGCCTACGTCTCTAGCGCACTTACAAGAACTGCGCTGTATCACGGCAGAATTGATTGGAGACGTGAGATCGGACACTCTGTAGATTGATAATGCAGGTTTGCTACCTCAATATAGATAACGTACCCTTTTCTGTAGATGTTGAGGTCCGGCATAAGAACCTTCCGACAATCAGAATCTATTACAGCCAAATACTAGTATACTACCGCTTGCTCTACGACCTGCAAGATCTTCGGAACTACATGTACGGTACACACACCCCTGCCGGTCCGCTTTTTGTTCCGCCAACTTAGTCGTCTCCCCGATTTCTTTCGCTGGTGCGGCTTGCAGGCGAAGTGGAACTTACTGTGCGGTCTTAACACAGAAACCAGCCTTCCGATATCGGACCCAGATCAGCTAACACGTGCGGTGCGCCACTACATGACAAGTTGTCTTATACCCGCGTTGTTCCTCTAAAGTTCTCTGTTGGAGCCATATACACTAATGTATATTAGCTTTCTTTCCAGAGAGTTCCACCGACCGCGAAGAGCAATTAACGAGTTGACGAAAACCACAGTGATACTATAGTTGTCGTACTTTGGATTTGTCGACTATCTCAATATGACATCTTCCATAGCTAGTGACGGAATTCGTCCAGACACAGATCTGGATCCCAGCATAGTACGCAACATGGGCATGCAAAATGTTGACAGGAAGGATTATGTATTCAGGACACATGAGGAGCTTTCGAAATTACCAGATCTGTTGGTTGAGTCTTCGGTGGAGACTCCGGACGTACCAGTCGAACCGTCTTCCCCTGTTCTAACCTTTCCAGATGGGGGCCGCCAAGCATGGCTCTGCGTCGTCGGGGCATTTTGCGCACAGTTTTGTTCGTTTGGATGGCTCAACACTTGCGGGGTGTTTCAAGAATACTACCTACAAAACCAGCTAAAAGGATATTCTGTGACGACGGTATCATGGATTTCGTCGCTGCAAACGTTGATCTTATTTATGGGCTGCCTAATTGTCGGACGGCTATTTGATTCCTATGGGCCGCGGTATCTTGTGCTTGTTGGAACACTGCTACAGGTTGGTGGCATTATGCTTACATCTATTTGTAACACCTACGGTCCTATCTTAGTGTATACTCACCCAGTTACTTCGTTGTTGTACCAGTGGTGAGCTGCTAACGTGATAGACAGATGTCAAGGACTTGTTGCTTCTATGGGAGCTGCGTGCGTGTTCAATGCATCCGTCGGCAGCGTGTCATCATGGTTCAAGAAGAAACGCGCCAGAGCCCTGGGAATCATGTCCAGCGGTTCCAGTCTCGGCGGCATCATTTTTCCTATTCTCATTCGTCGCTTAACAGTTCAAACAACGTTCGGCTGGACGATGCGAGCATGCGGATTCCTAGTCCTCGGTTTGTTAATTATTGCCAATCTCACCGTCACGTCTAACGTGACTCCACGTGGAAAGTGGATCCCGTTGTATCCGCGCGATCTATGGGTGCATTTCAATGACCTGAATTACGCTCTCCTGGCGACGGCGTTTTCTCTAGCCTTTGTTGGATTTATGTTACCTTTCACATACATAGTCTCCAACGCGACATTTCACGGAATAGACGAGAACTTGGCGAATTACCTCGTCTCGTGCGTCAACGGAGCTAGTATTTTTGGCCGCATAATACCCGCCATCTTGGCCGATCAGGTTGGCCAGTACAATATGAATATAATAGGCATCACATTAGCCGGCGTGGTGACCATCGCATTATGGATTCCAGCCACGAACACTGGCTCTCAAGTAGCATATGCTGTTCTATACGGGTTTTTCTCCGGCACATTCGTAGCCTTGATTCCAGCATGTACTGCAAAGATCAGTAATATTCGGGATATTGGCACACGTGTCGGCTTGATGTTTTTCTGCCTCAGTCTGACGTCGCTGGCAGGCGTACCGATTGGCGGCGCGATTATTGGGGACGCTACGAGTCAGAAGCGGTGGAATGGCATGATGGCGTTTGCAGGAGCGTTTTTGATCATCGGTGGAATTATGAATTGGATCGCGAGGGTTAAGCTAGTTGGACCGTCACTAAAGGCGGTGTGCTAGTCGTGCAATATTGTAGTCAGGCCACCGTCACTTTGTTCTCGATAGAAGACAGCGCTTACGATTCTCAGCAAGTCAAAAAGGTACCAACTAGAGTTAAAAGGTATGTATTTACCGAAAAAAATTTGGGTCGAACGTGTTATGAGAATGCATATTTCGGCTGGGTCATATTAGATACTTTGATTGAATCTGAACAATCATCATTATAGAACATGAATTATTAATTACATCGCCATCACCCCACACCGAAATGGACCCCTAAAGTCAGCTTTAATGTCCCTGGTCAAGGCGAACGGATTGCCATAGCCAAGCTGGGATTTAGCTGGCAACAAATGCAAGTAAATTCGTATCCTTTCCTAACCTCCGTGGGTTTTCAGTCAAGACCAGAAATACATGACATTCGCGACTTCCCGGCCAATTCACCAGTGCCAATTGCGCTCTGTTTGAAACTACGTGATCACCGGTTCGATAATAATCAAGACAGCTAGGGTAGTCGTCAGGGGCGGGCTGCCAGTCAAAGCGGAAAACCTAATCTAAAATGATGACCAATGCTGCAATCGATGGACTGTAAGTCTTGTCCAGGGACCTAGAGCTTAGAACACCGGAAATACATTTTGATGTGTTACTTTGTCAATTTGTAACTATAGTTTACCTGTGATCATATAACCGCGGTAGGATATTCTGCAATAGCCACAAGATACTCTGGCCACGAACACGTATATGAAAACATTGGCATGTCAAGATAACGGCTCCAAATGGCAACAACTCGGGTAACACGAAGCGCTCATAGCGCAGCAAAAGCATTAATTCTTTCGAATTCAGTTACATCGGCACAGATCTCGACAACTAGAGCGACTCAGGTTGACCAGATTACCGAGGCATTCAAGGTCACAAAACGGACAGTGTCGAGTTTGCCGGCTGAGAAGAAAAGGGCAGCAAAGAATACCGGTACTGAGCTCCAAAAAGTGCAGAAGACTGCACGGCGGAGTAGGAAGTCGGGCAAAGCAGAGCAGAAACTGGATGGCGCTATTGGCGGGGAGGAGGTCGTGGTAACTACCGATCAGTTGCTGTTACAAGCGACTACCCGATTGTCCGACGAGTCTACAATTTCGAGTATAACCGCGACAGCGGCCGTTGCGTCAACTGCTCCGATGTTCATTATTCCAAAGGCGTATAATAAAGATTTCGCTTTAGAAACTGCGATCGCCCATCTAGTGTCCATTGATCCCCGATTTACGCAATTGACAACAATGCATCCGTGTGAAATGTTTAGCGAGCATAATCTTGAGTCGCCTGTTGATCCATTTGAATCGCTTGGATCCAGTATTATATCGCAGCAAATCAGTGGTGCCGCTGCTAGGAGCATAAAACGCAAGTTTTTGGCTCTGTTTAATGGAGAGTCTGAAGGAGAGTCGGACCACACGGAACTGGAAGATCTTAAGAAGCGATTTCCGACTCCTGGTGAGGTATTGCGGAAGGACGTAGCTACATTGAGGACGGTTGGATTCTCTCAACGAAAGGCCGAGTAAGCGATGCAGTCCATACTTTTTGTCTGAATAACAATTGACAAGGTGGACAGGTACATGCTTGATCTGGCTTCGAAATTCCATAGTGGCGAGATCAACCCACACGGTCTTTTGACCCTCCCCGACGATGAGATCGTCGAGCTGCTCACGAAAGTGCGTGGCCTCGGGGTCTGGAGTGCCGAGATGTTTCTTATTTTTGGGCTTAAGCGGCCCGATGTCTTCTCGACTGGCGATCTCGGAGTTCAACGCGGTATGGCACAGTGGTACGGCAAGAATATTGCTCTCGCAAAGGGAAAGAAAGGCAAGTTTAAATATATGAGCGAAGCGGAGATGATCGAGAGATCGGATGCATTCAGACCCTACCGGACTTTATTTACTTGGTACATGTGGAGAGCAGGAGACGTCATTTTGGCTTTTGATGGAGATGCTTAGGTGGTGTGTTATTCGTAATAAAGAGATATAGGGTCATACATTATTGCGCAATACATAACGAAGAGAAGAATTTAAACCAACACAGCGTCAGCAAGCTAACTTGCTTACGGCAAGTAACTAACGCATAGAGTCCTACCGTACGTCGTCGATGACTATCCTGTTGTCGGCTTATTCGGACAAAACGAGACTACGTCGGGGGTATACGTTTGGCGAGAAAGAGGATCCTCTGCTAATATATTTGGCGGCGGTTTAGATCACAAATTCACAATATGGATCGTGCGTTCAGTACACAGATAAGTTAAATCTCTCTATGAGTTATCAAGGTCTAGCACGACATGCGAGTTCCAGCGTCGAACGCTCTATATGTCGCCGTTCTAAATTGAAGGCAGAATATCACTGCAAAGTGTCCGTTTGCTCCTTAAGACAAAATTCATGGCAGACCGAGCCAATGCAGTAATACACGCCACCGTTAGAAACAGTGGAGTCATAGTCGCACCAGTGACTGAAAGCGATTGATGTGATTGACATACCTTTCTCGCGTTTGGCGTCTGTGACCTTCTGTACCGTAACATGATAGTCTGTGCAACTCGCTTGATCTTGAAGGATATAGTACACTGTGACTTGTATTGACCCAAAACTAAATATACATATGCTTACAAAACCATTAAACCGCGGACAAACCGATATCGACTAAAACGGTATAATAACATGACTATTAGAGTATTATGTGGCACGCAAACGAAATAACAAAGAAGTTCGCCCAACCCCTGCATGAACGATCCTCCCAAAATTACTGCACTGCAAAGTCTACATTACCTTTGTAACCTGAAAGGAAAGGAAAAAAAACTGTAAGTTACCAGAGAGGTCTAGTCTGTATCAAAAATTCGACAAAAGTTCCCGAATACTTTACAAAATGTAATTTCGCTACATCCGCTATGGATTCGAATCCAAATCGTATCCCAATCCAAGGTTTAGACGCTATCAATATATAGTTTGCACAGATCGCATTCTTTCAGCATAGCTCTACCGGGGTCACGCCATCTAACTACATCAATAGATATGCTTAATCGACCTTCTTAGAGACGGCAGCAGCCTTCTCAGTCTTAGCCTTCTGGCGGGCAATCCGTTCAGCTTTCGCTTTAGGACCGGCTTCAGTGTCCAACAAGAAATCCCACCATCTGAAGGAAGAGGCATAGTTGCCGATGAAGTACTTGTGGTGGTCATCGTGGTGGTCAGCGCCAGCCCAGAAGGGAAGGAAGTGGTGCAGAGACCAGGGGAACTCATAGCCAGAGTGGGCGTCAACGGCCTGAAAAAGGCGGAGAACAATCCAGATGTAGACTGTGACGATGTGGAGGTTCTTGGTGAGTGCAACCCACAAAATTGGCGTGCCGATGGTGCCGAGACCGAGAATCATGACTTCGATTGGCGACGCGTACTCGGCGGCAAGACCGAAGGGCGCAGAGTACAGGTGGTGCTGCTTGTGGATGTACTTGTAGAAAGGTCCGTAGTGAAGTAGACGGTGGTTCCAGTAGTGCCAGGTGTCCTCCACGCAAAAGAAGAACGAGATTTGGTAGAACATGGTGAGGAAGCTGGGAAACGGAACGTCATGGGACATGCCGAAGTAAGCGCAGATAGGGTGGAAGACCCAAATCTGAGGAAGCTCAACTGTGAAGTGGGAAAGGAGTACGGCGCTAGTACATTGCCACTGCTCCTTAAAGGTATTGGGTTTGCCTTGCTGAATTTTGTATTTGCGGAAATAAGGAATGCAGTCAATAATCAACCACGGTATGCAACGACCAAAATAGAAGAACTCGTGAATAACAAAAATCATGACACCTAAACCGAAAAACAAAAAGTCAGTCTGCTAAATCCGTCGAGAATTCTAACGGGATGACCAGGACAGCGTCGACACTCGGTAACGCTGTCACTTCGTCCACTGCTGGGAAATAAAACATACCAGTGGCAATCACGTCGTTCTGCATGTACGCGTACCATGCAGCCCATAGCCGCTCTAGCATGTTCAGATGAACATACTGCTCGCTAATATTTCTGTAAGTCTCGCTGTATGTAGGCGCCGCGAGGGACACATTGTATGTTGACGACCTAAATAAGAGCGCGAGTTAGAATGTGTGATTCAGACATCAATGGCACTCCCGGGCGAGTTCCAGGACGCGGTCCCAACGTGAAAGTATACCAACATTTTCGGTGCGAACTACTTTGTCCTTGTTGTTGAAACAAAATTCAGTGACGAAATTTCCAGGCAGGACGAGACGCAATTGGGTTCAAATATTTCGCAGAAACGACCCTTGGTTGAACAAAGGAAAAATATTCTTGACTCGGCACAACTCCTACACACGCGATAGTCGAGTGAACTGGACCCGGACACAGGCAGTTAAAATGTGCAGACAGCAAATGCAGGTGGTACGATCTGTGCGTTACCCGGCTGCTAGTCGTTAGTTATCAGTGGCGTTATTCTCACTTAGCGTTCGGTTCGCTCGGGTTGCTCGAGTTTAAATGTGCGCCATCTTCGTATTTCTCGGGACATCGGGCAGTGCAAACTCGGACTCCGCTGCGATCGACCTTACCCTGCAAACCAGACCATCACTAATCGAGCAGAACAATGTCAATTACCAACGATCCCGCCGATTCCGAACATCTTTGCGACTTCACACGCTCGTAGTATTGGCAAATGAGGAGACTTCGATTTTGGACGATCACACTATAGATGAGCTGACTTCTGCACCGGTGACGTGGGCAAATGACTTGCATAAGCCTTCTGTCGCGTCAAGATACGAATGCCTCGCCAGTTTCGAGCCGCAGCATCGACGACTCTCCAGAGGTCTCTGGGGGCGAGATTGCACATGCTCCGTAGTTGTGTTTTATTTAAACAGCTTCAACTTGGTGCGATTAGAGATGGAACAATCTAGATCGACTCAGAAGGGCTGCGCAGTTTGCGCATTGTAATCAAATGCGAGCGTGACTGTCTACGAGCTGTAAACGTAGAGAATATGTTAGTCTCCAGAGCAAATATTAATAATATTATGGAGGTTCATCTAGTCGAGAGCAAACCAACCAATGAGAGGCCATGGGCGTGTAAGATGAGTTCGGTCCATATTTGAGTGAGGGTATAGGGTTGAGTCTTATCTGATGCGGGTACCTGTCAAACGCAAGACAAAGATTTCAGAAAACGGTTAGTTCGGGCCAGGTTAAGCAAGGGTCTCACCAATGATCAGACCGCCGGGTAAGTTTCGCGTCCCGAGAGTTGGCTCGTGTTCGCCATTACATAGGCAAGCTCGCCATCGTCTCGGATTCCTTTATTGGATCGACACCATACCCTCATGTAATTCGTCAGACAGGCTTTTGGCGATCCAAACATGGCAATCCTCTGTTATTGTTTTTCTATTTACGCGACTGGGCACCCGTCGCGCGTAACGAGACTCGATTGGTTGCTACTGCTAAGCTACTTGTCCCAAGTACTGGTTTCTATCATAGACAACTCCGGCGCCTTCGCATAGACACCGAGATTCACGGGGTGACATTCGAAAAGCAACAAACATTGCCCCTAGTCATCGTAGCAATGGAGAATCCACATGAGCAGGTTCAGAACGCACTCCTGGCGCGTATCATTACTAATGTTGTGAGTCTTATTTGATTTATCTGGTTATGCGTTTGAATGGCAAGACGAAGTGGAATTACATTGCCAATACCGGTGCGCATACTTTTACTAATTCAACTGCGCAGGAAAAATTAAACGAAGCCATCATCGTACTCAATCGAGTCTTACAGGTTGGTATCCGTTTGCTACTGCGCCGTTGTTGTCCCTACTGCTGGAAGGCTGCTTTGACATGGCTTTTGCCGGAGCTAATGATCGCGTATTTAGGACGTCAACAGAGAAAATATGAACGTCGAGCTATTATCACAGATGTGGGAGAACTATCAACGGAACGTGTTGTTCAATCTAGAAAGCACAGACTCATTAGAAAAACCTATATGAGACGGATAGATGTGGAAGCAGATGGTTTAAGGTACTTGCGGCGGGTACAAATTGAATCCTCTTACGCGATCTGTCAATGCCGCCAGTCGGGTTGACGGCCGGCCAATAGTCGCAAGACTGTCATTTTGACGCGCTAGGGAATTCGATCTCAACGGTATGAACAGTATATAACTACTTTCCTAGGTGGTATTTATTGCAATCAAGGGATGGAAATATAATACTACCTCATTATCAAACAAGGGTTGTCAATCATAAGTAGCTTCTTTATCATATGCACGTACACCGTTTCGACTCCAGCCGCAGATGACGAGTCCGATTTAGAAGGAACGACGAAATCTTGTAATTGGTCGTGAATTGTTCACGCTTCTTCAATGTGACCAGACGATTTCTTGTAGCATAGCGAAACTTATCGTTTCCGTCTCCAAAATATCACCTCCCGGTAAATTGTTTCGGCATATGACATAACTGACAGTAATCCTCAGGAGGTCCGTAAAGCTGTAACCTCAACAATACGCTAGGTCCAAATGACAGTCTCAATGTTCACAACAATTTCTGGTTTTGACTTCAATTGAGCCGTATGCTCAGCCCTCAGTTGCTCTATGTAGGCACGGCATATCGCAAAATTAGCCGGTGATCGCTAGCTCAAGCAGAGCACAATAACAGACGGATACAGAAGCCTATTGGGCGCCGTGACGAGAGTCCTGGATGACGAGAGTTCAAGACGGGGGTTGCTTTATATTTATCAGAGTTGGAATCGACGAGTATCGTCCTTACGTCACATGCCATAAGGCCAGGGCAAGGCACGGGATGGGGATCGGCGAATCCGAGGCCCGAAGACGGGGAAGTGTCGCACGCGTGGCAACGACCAGCAACAGCGTCCACACTCGAGCGCGCGCAGCCAGAGCGGCAGCAGCCAACAACACAGCAACAACGAACGGCCGCACCGCGTTTTGACCATCCGACAGAACTCGGACCGAATACGATCAGCAGCACGCCGGTGGTGTTGGGCCTGGAGAAGCACTCAGTGCCTGACTATTACCTATTATCATACCGAGAGATGGGGAAGTTAACTAAGTTACCTACTTTATTAGTTATTAACGGGCCGAGTCAGTCAGCGAACGGGCCAGGGGCATTTGGCTTTTCCAGGGTTTCCCACCTCAATCTGATCTCCCATCGGAACCCAATAATCAAAGGTGCGGCCTGCGCCCAACCGCGACGCGGCCCATCGCCAAAAACCAAGTCAACAGTAGACTGTCCCATGTAAATCGTCTCCCACTCCATATTTGCGTCTCGCTTTTACCACCACTTCCCATCAAGAACAACGTGCAATTGCCGTCGCCAATTTCCTCTTACACGTCTACTTACGCTAGGTCCTCCAGTTCGTCATGGTCAGATACGTCCCGTTCACGGAGCCATTACCCTCGTGTAAGCCGTCCAAGCGGCCACCATTGACCTCGGAAGAGCAAGAAAAATACGACATGTTGCTCGAGCACATGAATAATATTAAGGACCTCCCAATTTCGTCGAACCAGAATGAGAAAACCATGCGGCCGCTCGACGACGAGGAGCAGGCCTGGGTGACGAAGGAGTGTTTGCTTCGCTACCTGCGTGCGACAAAGTGGAAGCTGGCCGATGCGCAGAAACGAGTCGAGGGCTCGCTGATCTGGCGGAGGGAGTATGGCGTTAGAGAATTAAGCCCGGACTATATCTCTCCTGAGGTACGTTCATTTGTTCATATGCGCCAGTTGGCCGTGGTAGGAACGCACATGATACTGTTGCCCGAACGCGGTCAACTTGTTGTCGAACTTAAGATGAACAACCACTGCGTTGTGATGGTATCCATACGCGCTAGCTATCTGCAAATTGCTTACCCACTGCTTCGTCTTGCACTAATGCTAACGGTCGACAGAACGCAACAGGTAAGCAAGTTATTCTAGGCTACGACTTTGCGTCGCGCCCATGCCTGTACCTTCATCCATCCCGACAGAACACCGACAAATCCAATCGGCAGATCCAGCACCTCGTGTTCAGTCTCGAGCGCGTTATCGACTTCATGCCCAGTGGCCAAGAGACTCTCGCGTTACTGATCGACTTCAAGTCTTCCACGTCGTCTAAGAACCCGTCTGTCAACCAGGGTCGTCAGGTTCTGCACATCCTGCAAACGCATTACCCCGAGCGTCTCGGCAAGGCCCTAGTAATTAATATCCCGTGGTTCGTCTGGACATTTCTCAAGATTATATACCCCTTCATCGACCCCCTCACCCGCGAGAAGCTCGTGTTCTCCGAGCCGATTGATAAATACGTGCCAGCAGACCACCTGGACACAATTTTCGGTGGCAAGTCCGAGTTCGAGTATCACCATGACAAGTACTGGAACGCCATGTGTGAGATGGCGGCGGACAAGCGCAAGCGGTATATGGAGCGATGGCGCAAGCTCGGCGGCGGCATCGGTCTGTCGGAGGCCGCGTTGCGTGCCGAGACCGAGGAGGAGATGCTGGCTGAGCTTGCGAGAACCGAGACTCTTGAGAAGGAGGCTGAGGCCACGTACGGTGCCAACGACGCGCCCGCTGCCCCTGCCGAGTCGTCCAAGTTGCCTGATGAACTATTGAGCAACACTAAGACTGCCGAGGAGGCGGCCGCCGCCATCGATGCGGCCGAGTTGGCAGAGAAGACCACTGGCGTTAGCGTCGAGGAGCAGCTCTCGCAGGTCTCACTCCAGGACAAGAGCTCGTAGGCGTCCAACTAGTCCGGAGGCGTTAAATTTATCTGTTATGCATGCATATGATAATCTTATCACTGAGTGGTGTGCTGCAGTAAGATGGGGCATGGATGGGGAAACATGAAAATAGAAGTTTTGTGGGGTTATTTGATCCGTTGTCATGATCTTCTTGTTGTATGTATTTGATGGTTTCTTTTCCTTTTGTTTGATTATCGACATAGACAATGTGTTTTAATGAAATGCGAGGCATGGCAAAAGTTGTTGACGCGCTGATTTACTAGTAATCGACGTCAGGTTAGATTTGCAAATATAATTTGTCCATACACCTATGAATAATCCAACCCGAATCTACATTAAGCCCTTGTCTTTTCCTACGACGTCGGCCTCGCGCACTTTCGTTGCTCGATCGTGCCCGACACGGGACACCGCATCGACCTCCAATCGAGCGGGTACATTGGCGCGCCCGACGCCTCGCTGATGGCGAACACGACGCCGAGATCGTTGCGCGCGGTCGAGAGGTAGTAGTTTGTGCCGTCGCCTAGCGAGATGACTTGTGCGCGGATAATGTCGCCTGGTCTGAAGCAGTCCTGCATCTTGACCTTGTCTTTTTCTGTTTCCCTCACATCTTGGGCTCTGTTCCGGCGTTAGCAAGATAGCATGATTAAACGAATTTTTTTTTACTCAGATAGCTAGCGCACCGTATTATGCCACCATATTCGTCAGTGGCAGAGTTGTTTTCGCCAACTACTAATATGGCAACATTCGCCATGCGAGGATTAATTCTCAACACCCGCACAAGCACGACATCATCCACATCCGGCACTGCGCCCATCGTACCCCCACCATTAGCTGTCGGTCTCACAACCGACACCCGCGGCCGCGGATCCGCTGCCGCCGCCTTCTTCTCGTCATCTTTCCGCAGCGAACTTTTCGCCGTCGACGGTGTTGGCTTGGAGACGACGACCGCGCCGAGCACAGACGCCACGATCGCGCCGCCGCCGCCGACGACCGCGTGTTCGTCAAAGTAGGTTCCTGGACCAGGCGCGTATTCCCGAGCCGAACACAGCGGTTGGCCAGGAATCGCGTGCGTGGGGAGGTCAGATGCCGACGACGGGTTGTCTTTACTCCGGGCCGGAGTGCCTGGTCTGCTTGTTACCGGCGTCGAGCCTGCTGAAGATGACATTGTCGGTGGTTTTTTTTCGTAATTTGTTAGCTTGCGTCCGGCCCTTTTCTTGAATTGGGACGCTATGTTAGTCGATGTATTTTTCGCCCGGTGTCATGATCTGCTTATTTGATGTTCTCACCACAAAATTTCGCGGCCCTAACCCACTGAGCTGCGGCGCCAGATTTCGGTTTGCTCACATTGGAAACCGGCACCGACACACATTGGTGAACATTGATTGGCGCAGAACTACTGCAGATGTAAGGAATGCGGCCCGTAGTTTATGACGGCCGATGTCAATCAACGAAATGAACGCGTCCTTACGCGAGCTGCCCGACAACGTATGGCCGAATGCCGAGGAGGGTCAGGCACAGATATTTTAAATACGAAAACAGTATGCGACGGTTTATGCTAGTACTAACTTTTCAAACCGATCTATCATCTATACTCATAAAGCAGTTCATAACATCACATTTCAGACTCCGCATAGCGCCGCCCCATGATCCGCCTTAAATCAAAGCTAGGCAAACAAAGCAACCGTCGCGATCGCCACGGTTATATAATCCTGTTTGCGAAAATATTAAAGTTGCCGTCGTCAGCAAAATACTCGTCCCCGCAATGCTCGTCATGATCATCCTCGTTATCGTAATCGTACTCGTTCTCATACTCGAAATTCATCGACCCGGGACTGCGACACCACCGGCTTCTGCCGCAGTCGGCAGACGTCGTGGCCGCAGCCGCAGCCGCCGGCGAAGACAACGGTGTTCCTCGAGCAGACGACGTGCTAGTGAAAATCCCGTCCCCACCGTCCTGTCGTCGATATGGAACCCTCAATTCGACCGAATTTAACCAAATCAACTCCAACCCGCGGACCTGCTCTTTCAGCGTCGCCGCCTGT
Source organism: Lipomyces tetrasporus (assembly GCF_029532465.1). NCBI lineage: Eukaryota > Fungi > Ascomycota > Lipomycetes > Lipomycetales > Lipomycetaceae > Lipomyces > Lipomyces tetrasporus. Next base: position 763,691 of record NW_026611602.1, read on the forward strand.
CGCCGACACACGTCATACACGCCGGATCCATAATATACCGATGGCGCGTAATTGACGTACAGCTTCCTCAGCGATTTGAACCCCTTCAAGGTCGTGACCAGATCCGGAAACGGAGTTGCTCCGCGGGACAGATCTATAGCGAGTGACTTGATCCCGGCGCCGGGTCTTGACGTCGCAAGGGCATGAAGGTCGGCAAGAGCCCACGGCGCTAAAAGCACATGGTGACCAGAGGACACGGACCAGAGGTGTATCGACAGTTTCTTGAGCGGGCATGTTCTCCTGTCCACGTCATGGTTCTCAGATCTGGGAGTGTTGCCGAGGGTCAGCAGCCACGGCGCGACGTGGGTTGACAGGACAATGTCCTGCCGCGTCGGCTCGCATACCAGCTTCAGATTCAGATTCTCGACTTGTCGCAATTCGCGAAGAAACGTGCTCATGAGCGGCGGTCTCATGTCCGGTTGCAGCTCGTCCTGGCCCGGTTCAACAGGCAGCATGATCGACTGCAACGGCGCCAGCGGGAATACGGCCTTGCTAAACGTGAGATCGAGCGTTTTCATGCGTGGTGGCAACACCGTCTCTTGCGACAACGTGTTCAAAACAAATGGATCCATCGTATCAATCCTGAGCACGCGCAAGTTCGCAAAATTGACCCGCTGAGCGAGGAACGACAAGTCGACCCGCGGGAAGTTAAACAGCGCGAGAGAGTCAAGGTACAATTTTTCGCCGTCGTGCTCAATCACGTCGTTAAACGCCACATTGAGGAACTTTGACTTCAAGTTCGTGGTGGCAAGATCCTCGTCGTGCATGGGATGTTGGAGTGGCATGGTTGGCGGCAAACCGAAGTGGAAGTTCGCTCCCCATGCGAACTGTCGTGCGTCGACATCGTCGACCACAGTGTCGCTCAATTCTTCGCGTTCGGCAACACGAATGCTCAAGTATCCAAGAGTGTCCTTACAGTGTCGGACAATCCCATTTAAAACCCTCGCTTCATCAAGCGACCTTAGTCGGAGTATTCTCAGAGACCGGAGCCAGCTTCCCCGTGGCCACGAAACATCCGGCATTTGCGACGGCAACGAACAGGTCTGGAAGTACATTAACCTTGGCAGACACAGAACGGCAGCCAGGATCTCGGACGGCAGCACGACGGGGCAGTCGTTCCACTCGAACGAAAACACATTCGTTAGACGAGATATCGAACTCGCGATGGCCCCCTCCTCGAAGGCAGACATTCTCAGACGCCGACCACCCGGATCTAAACGCTGGACTGTGAAGCTCAGCGGCGAATCGTCGTAATCGTTTTCGGGAGGAGTAGAGACTGTGATCCTGCGGATGTGAGGCGCGTGCGTTGGCAAGGAAACGGCAATACGCGCGAGCGAGGACCCGTCCGTAGGAGTGATATTCACGGTCCGGTAGAGTTCCGGCAGTGTTGCCGAGTAGATTGACTTGCTCGTCAACGACAAGTTATTCAGGGCGCCTTTAGTTTGAAACTACACATGTCAGTCCTAATGTTTCACGTGCCACACCACCACCGGTTGCAAGCGCGAACAGGCAGGTAAAAACAAAAGAAACGTACTTGCGAACATATCTGCCAGTAAAGTTCCACGGGCAAATTATCCAACGTCGTCCTCTTAGTCCACATGCCCTCGACCTCGACGTCGGGAGCACTAAACATAATACTGTCGTCCGCCATCTCTATGGGGTCGGGATCCACAGGCACCGCGTCCGCGTGTGCCTGGTTATAATATGACGCCAATGACGTCGACGACGACGACGACGAAGAAGAAGACACGACACAATTTACCATTCGCAATTCCGGAAACCGCGCCATGGTGGTGGTGGTGTGGTGGATAGTGCGTGCGTGCGTGCAATACGTCGGGAGATGTCCTCGAGACCGATAAGGTTGTTTGCTTTTGCGTTGGGAGAATTGGAACGCGCGCGTTGGGAGATTATTAAACTTATCGTGTGGCGCAAGCAGACACCGTCGCAACTGGGGGAAGAAAACTAGAGCAGAGCAGGGAGAGAAGGCCAAGTGAGGAACGTAAATAGTTTTCTACGAGAGTTGTCGAGGGAGGCGGTCTGTCCGCTTAATGGCACTGGCGGCGGCGTTGACCGCGCTGAGAGTGCCATATCAGAGTGCGCGCGACTCACAATTAAGATGCGTCACAGTCCAAGTGGCAACGGGATACCAACGTTCCGCCGTTAATGGGCTGTCGCTCGAACCCGGGCACTGGGCCAGTTCTATCCTGTCAATTCCTGTCCACTGATACGCACTCTGCTTATTCATGCTACTGTCGCCTTGTCCCTGCGCTCTGGCACGCCGGGAGAAATTCCTCGAGATAACAGGCGGCGGCTACAGCTCCGTACTGGCTGCCAGCCGCGCGCCGCACCGGGAGTGTTGCGCGTGTGTTTTGTAAGAAATGGCCGCGGCTGTCACTCCCGCTGTTCGCCTTGACGAGCTCCCTCCGCCGACGTCGCTGCGGCGGTGTGCTCGGCCCGGATGAGTAAACAGTATTTTCATCAACGTCGTCATTCTCACCCAACCTGAAGACTAAGATCGTCCTTGTTGACTCGACGACTTAAATGAAACAGAATTACCCCCTCCAGTTATGCATCTTCCCTGTCAATCGTTGCACGTGACTTCCTGGCCGACCAAAAGGACCAGATACCCACCTACATAATACATTTAGATAGCTGGTTCCATCGCCAAACAAGCAATGACATAACTCCACCCCGTCTCAAGGTACGTCCCGGCTAAAGAAGTGGCCAGTCACAAAAACAAAAGTCTCGACTCAATGGGTAACCTGCTGCTCGAAGTGAATATTCCCATAGAGGTTAGGGCCCGTTAAGAGTAGAGCATAGGGTATGGGCTGCTTGGCGATAACTCCGAGCTTTAGTGACAAACTCTTATATGCAACATCACCAGCACTAGGGGAAAACACGTGGAATATAGGAAAATTAGTGAATTAATTAAAGCAAATTTCACGGCTGTGCATAAACAAAAACAAAAATCATCCTACTCACAAGTGCAAGGAAACAGAATTATGTAACAATCAAACCATGCCAACACGAATATATGCACATGTAAATTATATGCCATCAATCTAGAAAATAGCGATAACAGTATCAAAAACTTTGAAAAGAATAAGAACACAACTTGTAACACGAAAAACATTAATCACGCGTCCATTTCCGAAATATGCTGAAAGTTAAATATATACTGCAAATAATAAACTGAAAACTCATGTCGCAAAATTTTGTATAACTAGCTGTCACCGTTTCCCTTTTGTTGATTCCATTTCACGATTTCAAAAATGATTCGCGAAAAGTAAAGCCATTTAGAACACCCGAATCCGATGCAAATTAAAATATTACGAAACGTGTCAATAGAAACACGTATTAGCTCTTGACAGTTCATGAATTTCCATCTCCATTTTTTTATACGTATTAATTTCTTCCTTGATCTGCGCGATCATCCACAGAGGATACGTACTGAAAGGCACGGCATCTGGGATCTTGCGGTCATACTCGCCAGAGGTCCAAGTCGTGTAGATTTTGATCTCGGGCGAGAACGAGACCGATGAGTGATGCGATAACATTGGACGATGCGAAGCTCCCTGTTGCTGTGCCGCCCCATTCAACGACGATGACGATGAGGAGGAATAGGATAGCAGGGAAGATTCTCGCGTGAGACCAGGCAAAATCTCTTCGGTCGTGATTTCGATCGGGCAGGCACCAGCATCTGGAAATAATTAGCACAATCAAGGCCATCACTCCCACATCGGGCTGACTTACTCTTCAGAATGCTTTTTGGAACAAAATCAACTTTTTTCAACGGCGCAAACTTCTTAACGCTCTCGATATCCTGATCCTCCTCATTACTCCCGCGAATGCTCTCCACATCATCAATTACAATCGAACTCGTTTCGCTCTTGGCACTAGCCCCTTTCGACCCTCCGAACCTCGAGATACGCTTCAGAGCTTTCGACACAGACGACGCGGTAGACCGAATCGACAGATTGTCATCCGCTTTGTGCTGACGGTTTTCGTAGATCGAATTGTTTCCAAAGTTATACTCAATTACTTCGTCCCCTATCTCCTTAGGTGCTGCCGGCCCCGAATACGTCGACCCGGGCGCAATGAACGACAACGCCTTCTTGAATCGAGAGGCCTTCTTCTCGGGCTGCGGCACAACTGGCGTAGATTCGAGAGCTGTGGGAGCAGAATCGGGTTTCGAGGCATTCGAGACCAACAATGCCTCAGCACCGCTTCGATCCATCGGCACGACACTCCCAGGACGAAGTCGCGACCGTCGTTCTACTTGCTCCAGTTGAGGTGCCCCGCGACTGCCACTTGAAGACGTCGATACGACGCTGTCGACCGATGGGTGCCGGGCATGCCGGCTGTCGCCGCTTGCAACGCTGGCAACGCTGGCCTTTCTTGAGTGCATCTGCGCGTTGGAACGGGACGAAGGCTCCACTGAAATCGACGACACAGACGAGGACGAAGACGAGCGCGACGAATGGTGAATCTCTAGCCGCGGCTGGGATTGACGGACAGGTGACTGCGTGCGGCCGTATACAGCTGCAGGGGACTGGCGCTGCATGTGGTAGTACTGCTCAGGTGAGTACATTATTCCATGCTGCGGGTGCGATTGGTGCTGCTGATGTTGCAGCGCCGGACGTTGCGGAAACGATTGATGGTAACTTAGCGGCTTGACAAGGGGTGGATTTACTTTGTAAGATGGCTCAGTTGAAGTAGCGGGAAGAGACTGCGAGGACCAAGACCGGGTTAGAGACTGAGGGACAGCGGTTGGTGCGCTCACACTGCGCGGAGTCGACGAAATCGATACTTCGGACCGGCGATGACCTCGCCGATACCGGTGAGAAAGATCAGGCGAGGCAACAGCAGGCGAAGGAGCAGGAGGTGGAAAGACAGGACGCGATGCAACAGTAGGAGATTGTTGCTTCGGGGGAGACGGCGCAGGCGCCGGCGACCCCGCGCGAGGAGTCTGCAGGAACGCATACGATGGCACTGTCACGGGCAACTGACGAAATGACGGCGAATGTGGTACATGACGAACTGCTTGTGAAGACGACGAACGCAGAGGAGAAGGAGGAAGCGAGGCGTAGGTGGCGTCAGCCGCCGGTGGAATTGCTACCATTTGGTTAGGTACACCCGGGGCGGAAGACCAATGCCGCGGCTGGACGGCGGTCATCTATGTCAGTTAGCAACGATAGCTACTCACTGCAATATTGAGTAGGACAATATTTAAACGCTCAATAGCATACCCCACTGACGGAAATCTAGTGACAATGACCCGCAAATTTGCGGGGTTACACAAGAATCGCACAATAAGCAAGACAGGGGCCGAGCACAATTATTCGCGAAAGAACAAACTCTACAACAGCGGAAGTCTAGTTTGCAAGTTTATATGCCAAATCTAAACAAATTCACGGTCATAAACACCAGGGGGCGGAGCGGATCGCAAAATTATTCGGAAGTCACGGAGGCTAAGCACAACTTTGTCAGCACTAGACCCTACCGGTCAAGCTGCAAAAAACACGCCATAGAATTTTCAGTATAGCAAAAACCTGACATACCCAGTATTCCTTCAGCAAATGCAAATGGAGTGTCTGGGCGAATAGCTATTTAGAACGCACACATAGTAACAGGCTGATCGGATCAATGTATAGTTAGGGCGATAATCGATGAGGAAAAAGCTTAGAAACGGTAAGTAGCAGGTCGGTCTCACGAGACACTGCCAATGCAAATATGACCGTAAATTCGAAAATGCAAAGACAGACTAAACGATATGTGAAATAACAGATCTAATCGTGTGCTGTTATCGAACGATTGGACGAGCAGAGATGCCTACTACTAAACGACTGATACGAGAGACGCGCCCAGGAGGATGCGTAGAAATGTGGATAGGCAAGTAGCAGCCAACGACTACTTAACTGAGCCTTCGATATCCGGGAGAGAGGAGCGGATCCGTGTAGGAGGCCCGGTGACGAAGAAGGCCAGGAGAAGTGGTGGTGGTGGTGGGATGGACGAGTGTTTTGTTGGACGAAACACGAGAGGCTGGCCTGGTCGATTGGTTCAGCGCTTGAGGGGTTTACTGCGACTCCGGGATGCCAAGCCAGTCATGTCAGGGTACTGTAGGGGTACGGCGGATCCATAGCGAAAACAGTCACTCGTCGATGGTATCGCCAGTGTACCCTATATCGTTAACACAGCGAGAGTTTCACAAGTTCGCTCGCGGTTCGGTTCCTCGGGGCCTAAAGCCATAATTAGCACGCGGTGAATAGGCGCCAGACTGGAACTGTCTGGACGGCATGCCTTATTTTCGTTCGGATTTCGTTTTACGTCCGGCATAACATTAATTATGACAGTGTAATAGGCTTACATATCGACCATCATGCTTTCGCATTGCAAATGACGTGGCTGGGCCGGGTGGTTACCGCAAATCGATGGTGCACAAAGTGTGGAGACAAACATGTGAGTCCTGCCCTAATCGCTTCTTCTACGCGCCAATCCTGGCATCTTTTCCACTCTGCACATATTGGTCATTTCGGCAGATCGCCTGTATTTTAATACTAAGCAGTGCTCGCATGAGCAGCAGCGTGGGTGGGCTGAGTTGACAGGGGCGAGAGTGTGTAGCGTTTGCAAGCGTTCACCAGCCGCGCAAGGACGATCGTGACCCATCGCGCCGCGGGCTGCAGTATGGGCCTCTGGCGGCGCGGTTACAATATCGGCCGGGAGCCGTCTTCTATGGTCGTCGCGCGTGATTGCTGACTGACAAACAGCTGACGGGCTTTCCAACTGAGGCGGCATACAGGCGTTCGAACGACGTCGGCGACAAGTTAGCGCGTAAGATAATTGGGAAAGCTATATATGATAGTTAATCATTGACGGAGAACTGGTGCTTCTCAATGCAGCTGGAATTCAACCGCACGACGTCACGACTGCTATTTCGGGTAGTAGTTGCGATCAATGCGGCCACCTTAGTTAGGTTGACTGACCCCCTAGTTTGTGCGCACCAATCGTCGCAGTCACACGCGCTGTTTGCGCTCCATCCTCAACCGATTATACCGTCTCGTCACTCTCGTGCTGCCCCGCCCTCGGCCGTAGACGATCGTCTCTCTCCAACAGATAGACAACGGTCGCCTAATGCACAATTGCAAAATTCCCCATCCCCTCTCATACCGGGCACCCTAATCCGAATCTGGCGGACGACTGTCGTCCTTGCCCTTCGTTGCAGATCATCCAACTCAACGCAGCGCTATTGCTGAAATTACAAGGCTGTCGTCTTCTGGATCCGCTATCGGCATGGTAACCCGTCAGTCAGTTGTCACACTCGAATCAGGTTCGGCTCCCCGGAACTCGCCGGTGACGTAAACTGGCGGTCGTGCAGTAAGGTTCAGGCCAATCCTGAACTTAATCTACATGGTTTCTTGGCATGCAGCGTTGTGGCAGATGAAATCGGCAATAAGGTTTAGTCTTTTTTGCTGCACATGAAACTTTAACTAGTGTTCCGTCGTTCTCCGGACGCCGTGTGGCCAACCACCCATCGTACGTACTATCGACAAAGCAAGACTAAGAAAGGGAATAGTAGCAGTGAAACTCTCTCGGAAACAGGTTTGTCAACTTGCCGAGATGCATGCTTTCATTCTTTCTTCATGTCGTACGTTAATATCTCCGAAACACGTGCATCTCGGCGCATGTTTAGGTGGAAAATCTTCGAACGCTTCAAGGACGCTTCTTTTCAATAAAACCTTCTAAAATAGTAGTCCAAATGCAAACCTCGAGACCCGAGAGAAGTTTTTTAACCGCAGGTCGAATGCAAAGGCGGCATGTCATGCCACAGCTTTTTCTAATCGCCAAACTCTAACCCAGGCAAGTCGAATTTTTACGAGGCACCCGATTTTCGACACAACGCGCCTTATAAACGAATCAAAATAGGCACCTAAGACAAGCTACGATTGCGGATCGGACACTGATGCTTGTGATAGTATATGCGACTGTCGAAAAATGGTGTCGAATTAGCATGCCGCCAACTCCAGCTATTCACGAAGCGACATGGCTGCTCGAAATTGCTGGGAAATTTGAGCTCCGGCCAGCATTCGACGATATGCCTGACCGGATCGACAGGTATTTTGGGCTACATACTACGATCCCCTAGATTCATTAGGCGACGTATAATACCTGACCTCCTACAACGGGGACAGCTGCGCCTCGTTTCGGACGGCGATTTGATCGAGATGTTGCCGTTTAGATTCTCGGCAAAAGCAGCTGTTCGGTGCGAAAAATCTTCGGCTTTAAGTAAGACAAAGCTCGAGCAAAACCTAGTAAATATAAAAGCAGTTCGTGAGCGGGTTTTCATGGTTCGGGTTTCAATTTTATAACCCCTCTGGTTCTGCCATGCGGCGGTTGCAGGCACGTGCGATTTTGGGCGGTTGCCCACCGTTCCATAGAGCTAATCTTGCCACCTTGACCAACGGCACCCCTTGCTTCCCAGGAACGAACAAACAGCAAGTGCAAGCGAACACGTACACGCGCTAACCGCCGACGCAACCACATCGTGAGATCCGGTCCGCCCCGTTCCCTGTTCGAGCCGGCCTTGGTGCACACGGACAGCCGAGACTTGCAGCGGGCTAATTCTAAACATATTATGGTTATGCCTATAGAACTAACAATAGATTGATAGGTCAGTATATATCCTTTTAGACCTCTGGAACCGCCCGTTCCTTCAACAGCCCTCGCATGCCACTAGAACTAAGATTTGTAATCAAATACTGCGCTAAGTGGGTGGGCAGACGTCGTGATTACCCGACCGATACTACTGCGTTCAGCGGTTGGGCCACGACTGAGCAGCAGCAGAAACCGGCGCATTTCCGCCGGCTGAGACTTGTCTGATAAGGCACTCGCGCGAATGAAAACGGACTGCCATAATGACCTCGGTTCATCGCAAACTGGCTCGATTTAATTAATTTTTTGTCTGGGGACTTAGCATAATATTAATAGCAGGGCGTATGTGTCAGTCACAGTCTCAACTATTCGCAAACAGCAGCCAGCCAGCTCACATCTAGTACCCGCGCTTCCAACCTGGCCTCCGTCTGCGCACCGCAGACTCCAGTGGAAAGGAACGCCTGCGCCATCTTCAAGATGTGTTCCAATACATAGCAGCCCTCAGCAGCTACCTTTGCACGTCATCATTTGCACGTGTACAGACTAAGGCCGAACCAAGGCTAAAGCATATTTTCCGGCTGCTGTTTATTTTCGCGGGAGGTCAACACGTGACACAGACGGAGCGGTTTAGATAGAAGCCTCACATCACAATTAAGCGAAAAGTTATCTTCCGCTATTAAACTGTATTGCCAATTGTCCCGTTCGCTTCGATAGTTCTGCAACCTTCCGCGCAGTGAAAGTGCGACGCGTGGATGTGTTCGGAGCAATCTAACGTGAAATGGGTCGAAGGATAAATTATTGTCTTGTGAGAAACGGCAGTGCGGTATCGGCTGGGCTTGTCTCTCTCAACGTGTTCTCGATCTCACCAGTATTTTCTTATGCGCCTGCGATCGTTTCCAGCAAAATTAGACGACGGTAGATCGTGCACCATGACCCACGTCTTGCCGATAAGATCCGCCACGTATATAATTAATAAGTACTTCGACCGCAACAACCGGCGACCAATCTTTTATCCATATGCCGCGAAACATTGGATTGCAGTATAGTTTCTACTATCTCGCCCAGGTCGAGGCTCGGCATGTCAAATCCTCGCCCCACAAACAATTCTCTGGCCAATACAATGAGCAAATCAATCTATAAACTAGCCATAATTTGCTGTATTGCTGGTAATAAACACTATCTATTATTAACAAAATAGACTTGCCAGCGCCATTAAGAAAATATGAATCTGCCAAGAAAGTACTATTCCTTACTAAAACATCCTGCCCTAATTACTAAACAAGTAATAATGAAGTAAAAGCAAAACAAAACCGAACGCAAAATACTCATGATATTATAAGCATACAAAATACATATATAGAAATGAGAAACGTCATAGCCATCACGTGTTGATTGCACGTATACCGAATGCATTGACTGGGGATGCCGCTGATGACATGGATGATGCCGATTATATAAATATGATATGGATGATTGCCGATTTAAATGCCAATGCAACGTGAACAAAAAATCCGGAACCCACATCTAATTTTTTTTTTGCCGTTCGTGCGATCAATGTCCTACAACACGTCCCGCTTAGCGTCTATAACGCCTTTTCGAATGACGTCCTCAACTTTCCAGCGCGGCTTCTCGCCGTGCTCCAAACTGGAACCCGAGCTGAATTTAAGCATCAGTATATCGCCCAACTCATCGCACGCTCTCAAAATCGTATCTAAATCGTCCTTATTCAAGGCCGCAGACACGCAGAATCTGACCCGTGAGGTCACGAGCGGCGTAGCAGGATATGCAACCACGACGACCGCGATTTTGCGTCGTAGCATTTCGTGAGAGAACGCAGGCATCTTGGCTGGCGAATACAACAGCAACGGGATAATCGGGCTGTCGTCGTGGCCATACGTGATGAAGCCAAGACGCTTGAGTCCAAGTCGGAGATAACGCGAGTTGAACGAAAGACGTTGGAGACGCTCTTCGCCTTCGCCGGGAACGATCTCGCCGATGATGGTGTGCAACGCGGCTTCGATTTGAGCTAGGACAGGGGGTGACATGGATTCCGCGTTCACGTAGGCCAGATTGGCGAGCTTAAGAGCGTCTATGATAGCCTTATCGGCAGCAATGTATCCACCGGTAGCACCAAATGATTTCGTCAAGGTGCCCATGAGAATGTCAACCTCTCCGGGATCTATGCCGAAGTAGTCGCAAACGCCGCGTCCGTTAGGTCCAATCGCACCAATAGAGTGTGCCTCATCGACGAAAAGATAAAATTTGTACTTTTTCTTCAAGGCAACCAGGACAGGGAGATTGCACATGGTACCTTCCATTGAGTACAAACCCTCGACGACAACAAGAATTTTCTTCCACGGACGGTGAGTGCGTGGCTGGCCCTGGCTAATCTCGTCACGTAATAAGTGCTCCAAATCAGCCATGTTATTGTGCTTATAAGTCTTGATCACAGCACCAGACAACCTGGCGCCGAATCGGATAGACGCGTGGTTGAGTTCGTCGGAAATGATAAGGCAGCCCTTGGACACCAGCGATGGAAACGCAGCTGCATTTGTGGCGTAGCCCATAGAAAACACCATTGCGGCCTCCTTACCCACAAATCGCGCAATAAGCTCCTCAGTCTCAATATGCAGGTCAGTGGTACCTGCCTCTGCGCGCGGGCTGCAGGTGGAAGTACCGTAACGGCGGATAATCTCTTCCGCCGCATCAGCGCACTGGCCCTCAGACTGAGCAAAGCCAAGGTAGTTGTATGATGACAGATTGAGGCAATCCGTAGTGGTACCGGTGAATGAAAATGTCTGGCAATGATCTTTGGAGACGCGGTCTAGCAGAGTCACGTATCGGCCGGGAACGCCAATAGTGGGACGCGCGAAGCAGTCCCCAAGCCGGGCCTGGAGACGGCGAATGTAAAAGGAATCAAAATCTGAGTTCAGCGGCGCGTATCCCTAAATACAATCACGTTAGAGACTTGACGGTCGTGAAAATGCCCACGCGGTCCCAAGACATATGAAATCGAAGATGACGGCACAAACAAAAACAACTGAACGGGAACAAATGGATTGCCCACATGTCATTCCATCGACGGCGGAACCTAGGTCAATAACTGCAAATATGTGAATCAGTGTATTTGCAGTCATATTACGACCTGTTTCGCCGCCAGCCCGAGACGTGGGGTTTGTGTACCAATGTGCGCATTGGCCGAAGTTGGCTCAACAATGGCACGGCCCATCACATGGAACTCAATGCAATAAACTGTGCAACATACATTCTGCTGGATAAGATGGGAATACTTCTCCTTCTTAAAGCGCTTGCCAAAAAAGTCGCGAACATGTCCAAAGATAATGAGAATAAGGTACGATATGTACGTCGTAAGCAGATAAAAAAGCGGAGCCTCCTCTTCAACCGGGTCGGCCAGCGGTTTACCCTTCGGATGGTGCGGGACGTAGCGATGTGACGGATGAGATAATGGCGCAAACTGCATACTTCTTTTCTTGACCTCTTCAGGACTGAGATTATTCGTGGACGTGCCGGACGTGTAGTTGATGATGCCTAGCGATGGCAAGGAGGGTTCGGCAGCGACCGGCGACGACGATGCAGATGTCGCAGGCGCAGAGCCAGAAGATGGCAGCTGAATCTGCGCCTGCGCCTGCGCGAACAGGGACGCAAGCTTGGTCTGGTTGGACGGCATAGCGTTGGATGGACAGGCAGGGGAGACGGCGAAGAGAAGCGAGGCGCCTGGAATGAAGAAGTTGACTAGAACAGATGTTGCGAAACAGCCATGGCAAGAACGAAATTAACGCGAGGCCGGTTGCATAACTACCCTATCCCTTTCCGCAATGGGTTAGTGCCTTGCCGACGACGCGCGTGAGTCTAGGGTGACGTGCTCGCTCGTTTGCCATGTGTCACCGAGTTTTGCACGTGATAGGCTCAAGAGCACGTGACACATATTTGTCATGCTACGCTACACATGCGCCATATTGCCCAGAACGTCGATTCCCCGCGCTGGCAGTCATTTTAGCCTCTCTCCGCGGGTGCGATATTGCAGGCGTTGACACCTGGCACCTGGGCCGTATCGCGGGCCCCACCTTGCTTCCCCTCACTATACGATCCGACTCTGCATTATTCCATTCCCTTGCCACCCATCCTCTTCCTCCTCCTCCCTCCCACCGTTTGCTGCACTTCTGCACTATGTCTGATTCCCCTGAGGTGTCCGTGGTTCCTGAGAAGGTAGAGAAAACCGAGACTTCGACCGTGACAGGCGAGCCTCCGAAGAAAGATAAGCTGATCGATATCTACGTTCGTCTCAACGGCGATATCGAGAAAGATTATTGTTTCTGTCTGCCTCGAGACACGCCAATTGCCGCATTACACAACATTTTCGATGCACTGCCGCTCGTACTCTCGCCTACCTTCTTTTACCACCACAAGCCAGGTGGTTTCCACTTGTCTACCGCTCCAGGGTTCGTGACCACCGAAGGCGCATTGCTTTTCAATCATAAGGGCAAGCTCACTCCCGTCGATGAAACGAAGCTCATTGGCGATGTTGCACGTGAGGGCCAGCTTTTTGTCCCCATATTTAAGCATAATCTCGGGCGCTGGTTCGCTGTCGTGTTTGTGCTTCTCTTCTGGCTCTACACCGATCTGCCAGATTGGGTCTCACCCACTCCTGGGATCTCAATCTTTGCTCTCACCTCAAAGCTATACGAGCATTTTATGCCACCTGATCCAGAGGCCGTTCCTCCCGAGCCGACCGATGGAGTGGTGGACTTCATATTCTTCCTCTTCCATCTAATCAAGACTGTTGTCATATTCCTCATTTTTTTCTTTGGTGGATACAATCCGTACTCCATGAACCCTTTCCATGAAGGTCCCGAAGTCACTGCTGACAACCTCCGCTCGATTGGCTGGACTGGAGCTCGCAGGATCTCGCCCGATGAATGGCGTGAGGAGAACCGAACCCGACGGATCGAGGAGGCCGGCGGTGCGGTCAAGGCATACGAGAAGGGTATCCTTATGGGTCTCTCCTCCGCTGGTATCTATCTCCAGCCTGGCGAAGGATGGGATACTGCCTGGGATTATGTTCCTCCGACTGCCCATTCTGTGGACGCGACTGCGGCTATGGAGGAGCCTGAGTCGATTTTGATCGAAAAGTCTGAGACCATTGTCGAGACCGAGACCGAGACTTTGATCACTTCAGAGACGACCCAAATCGTGGCCGAAGATAAGGACGAGAAAAGGCCATCTGCTGACGAGCTCGACAACGTCGACATCGAAACCTTGCTCTGGTATCTTGGACCTGACTACGAAGAGAAGCTCACGCAGTACCGACGAGCTGAGATTTCGCGCCGCATGAAGTTGGGAGACACAGTTGCTGTCGCGCTCAAGGACTGGCGAAGAATAGGTCCACTTGTTGCGCCACCAGAAGTCGAGAAGAAGTATAACCTTCGCAAGAAATTGGAAGCGCGTCCGGACTTGTTCTCGAAGAAGCTCAAGTAATGAAACCCCCCACGAGTGTCCATGAGGAATGAGAGAATCAAAAGTTGCGTGTTTGATTATCTAATATACGACGGATTTATGGAAAAAGTGTCCTGGTAGTGGATCCATACCTATATATTGGCTAGGACGAAATTGTTTGGAATTTTGTGGATTAATTGATATTTGTGCTTGCGATCTTTTGGCTAGTATATATGGTGCTATACATATACAGGATTTTGCATGTTCAGGTTTATCTTCTTGTCTCTTGTATTATTTATATATCGTGTTATTAATAGTGTGGGCTCTCCTTTGTGTTCATATATATCGTTCGGTTTGTACAAATTTGTATCTATCAATGATTCCGGTATGTAAATCTAACTGTTGTGTATTTCTGTGCATTACGTTTCTTTACGATGTGATAATTGATTGGTTTGGAATTGCTCCGTGCGAAAACGATTGACTTTCAATCTTATGATCTTCGGATCTATTAGATGTTACAAATCTAGGTATCCAACAAATCATACAAAACACCCATTTTAACCACCAGAACCGTACAAAACGCCAATATCCAACATACGTAACACCCCAACAGACTCGCGAAATATATCGTAACACTTTATACAAGAAAGCAAAACAATATAATCTTTTACAATTGAATGCCTGTAACAATGCGCCCACTAATCTTGTCACCGCCAATATCCATAATAGCATATTGTCCTTCACACACGAATTCTCTCCTTGATCCCAAAAACTTGACATGTACTGTCCTCCGCTCATTGTCCAGTTCGCCGTCGATCTTTACTACTTCACCCGCACGTTCAAACCCGTTGAACACTGTCACCATATCGCCCAGTCTGCATTCTTGAACCGCATTGCTCTGTGCTGAAATTTCGACCATGACACCATTCGCCACGAGCGTCGGCTGCGACGGCCACGGCATGACACTCATGCCTTTTTGAATCTTGAATGGACGCCGTCGCGACGTGCTGGCGCTACTGCACGAGCTATCAATAATTTCAATACCAATGCTGCCAATGTCGCCTTCCCGGAGTTCTAAACTTGGAAACCTGAGCTTTTGAATACTGCGAACGACAATCTTGACGAATTTGCGCTTTGGCAGAGACAAATCTGAGGACGCTATTGACTCGTCCGACGATGAGGCTGAGGACGATGACAATGAAGACGACGATGATGCAATACCAAGGTAGTACGTGCGACCCAGCAGCAAAGTACCGGATCGCACAACACCTGTCAAAATTCTACCAGAATCGAAAACTGACGTCACAAAGAAATTAAGTTTGGATGTCGTGGGCGTGAAATCTTCTTCGGCCGCAGTGGACACCGAGGCTGATGTGCAGTCGCAATTACTCGTATGGTGGATTAAATGGTCGTAGTCAATCGCACTTGCATCAATAGGAGCGGTATCTTCTTGTTCCTCTTCATCCTCGTCCTTAAGTGCAACCGCTGTAATACGTCGTGGCTCCAGCCCATTCAGGAATTCGTGTAGAAATGGAATCCCACATCCGGACACCGAAGACACGAGAAATACCGGCACACAATACTCGTTGGCTGCGCATTCAATCGCCATGGAAGGCGAGTTTACCATCTTGCCAAACAAATGCTGATACCTCTCGCCATCGTCCTCATCCATGGCATCAATGTTCGCGTCGCCCTCCCGTCGAAATGTGGCAATACGCAGTAAAATTGCGCGGAGTAGTGTTTTCAGCTGCTCTGTGCTGGTGAACGTGTCGGACTTCGTGAGTAAAACAGCCACTCGAGGCGTTGCTCGTAAAGCAATGTCAAGATACTCTGCCCATCGTCCGCCATTCCCAGAAATAGCCGCAACAGTGATATCTGGTTCATACAAGGCTAGATTCCGGCATAGCAGTCCCAGCTTATCGCTAGCGCCGGGAGTATCGAACGTCATGACCACACGATTTGATGAGGCGACAATATCCTCATATGTGTACTTATTCGTATAATTGGAGACAATAACACGTCCAGACTGATCCATCCTGTCGTCATATTCGAACGCGCTGTCGTCTGACTCGAAGCTCGCAACAAAAGCACTCGAGGTATTGTATCCAAACACTTCAATGCCAATGCTGGATGTGCGTCCAGATGCTAGTTCATGTCGGTGTTTGAGGACCTTCATGCGCGCCTTTCCACGTCCATTGTCCGGAATGTCATAACATATCTTCCCTAGTAACGACGACTTGCCAGTGTTTGTTGCCCCGACCAGAAACATCTTAATCACATCCTTCTCCACAGTTTTTTTGAACACGTGCACCTCGACAACGCGCCGACTTGCTGTCTGATCAAACTCGGCGACCTCTTGTCCAAGAATTGGAATTACCCGCACGACTTTAAACCAGGCGCCAACAATCCGCGACATCCTCTTGAGCGTTCGCAGCGAGCCATATATTTCGCTGTCTAGCAAACCAGTGAGAGTACCATCGCTGGCGACACCTATTTCGTATATAGCTTGTCCTTGACCTTGCGCTAGTCGCCATTGTAATTGTGTTGTCAACTGTGCTAACCGCGCGGGATGTGGTGAGAGCATATGTAACTTATATTCAATCGCGCCATGAGAATCAATTTCAGGCTCTATTGATTCAGCAAATTGTGAAGGAGATGGCGTTGAGAAGGGTGATAACACCGAATCCGGCATGTCCTTGTGATTGAAGACCAGCTCTGGCGAGATCATGTTGGGCCGTTAAGTTAGGAGTATATGCCAGATTTCGTGCCTGCTGTGACAAACGCGGAAAATACAGGTGAATGTATACTCCTATTTATAATATGCGTTATTATTCAGAATGAATTAGCGGAGTTGGAGGACGGGCGTGCGGAGAATCGAGTGAAGTGCGCGGCGCCATCGATAACTCACAGGTTTGTGTGCGTCAACTTTGTGTGGAGATGATCGGCATGGCCAATCGTGTCACCCTAAGCTGTGAGTCACCCAGCACCCGAGGTATAAACCTTATTTTTTCTTGCCTTGCACAAGCTGTTCGTATACAGTTACTTCTCAAACATCGTAAGCAGGTCGCGAATTGATTAGTTACGTTCTTTCATGTCAGACAACTTACAGGAGGAGATATTCTCTATTAATGCTATATTTTCGGAAGAATGCATGGTGCAGCAAGCGTCCACCATTTACGTTATCCACCCACCATCTTTACCCGACGCCTCCATACAAATGTCATTCCCCTCCTCGTATCCAGATGCGCCGCCGATAATATTGTCTGTTTCAATTCCCGAATTTCAACAAGAATATGTCCGCGGGGCGGTGAATGTGCAAGCTCTTACGGATATTTTGCTCGGATGCTATCATCCCGGCGAAGTGTGCGTCTTCGATTTCTTGGATGAGTTGCGTGACGTATTGAAAATTGACGAACAATATTATGAACAGAGAAAAATGATGGCATCTGATTCTTGGGTGGGAAGAAATAACAGTGATTCAAGTGATGACGAGTTTGGCCATGCGAATGCAGGCATACATTGGGCTACTTCTGACACTGTCATGGACCGTAAGTCAAAGTTCATAGCACGCGCAGTGGAAGTGCATTCGGTTGCCGAAGCAAAAGCGAACCTTGCAGCGCTCAAGACAAATAAAAAGATCGCAAAGGCTACACATAATATGACGGCTTGGAGAATAAGGACTGACAGAGAAGGTATTGTTATACAAGGTGCGATTGAAAACAGAGGGTCAGCCGAATATTTGGCGATGGGTTAACGTAGAGTAGATTGCGATGACGATGGTGAATCAGCCGCTGGTGGACGGTATGTCTAGTGTTAACCGTCTCTGATTCGAGCAGGGTCCGTGCTAACAAGATGTCTGCCGCTCAGGCTATTACATTTGATCTCTGTAAGTGGTTGTAACATTCGCTGATGTTTTGGTAGAGTCCGCAAGACTAATTCAAATCATAGTTAATGGTAGGTGTGAGGATGGCATTAAGGGATATTTTGGCCATCAACGGGATCGCGGGTTGACGCTCTTTAGGATTTATGGAATGTCATGGTGGTCGTCAGTCGATGGTATGGCGGTATCCATCTTGGTCCGGATCGGTATGTTTATTAATCTACACTCAGTAAGAGGGACACCGTACTAATAGTGTTCTCTTCGCTTAGGTTTAAGCACATTAATGTCACAGCTAGGGATGCATTGGTGAAGGGCGGTTTTGTGCAAGATAACCAGTCCGAGAAGGAAAAAAGGGGAAAGAGCTCAAAGAAATCGAAATGAAGGTTCAACATCTCGGCCGGTTTATCTCCATCTGCATTGTAATATACACACGGCATGTAATATAATCTACATTAGTAGTCATCTTTGCGAATCTTATCAATAGCATCTTGCATTTATATTCATTGAGATCGAAGCACTATGATTTCTTCTGTTTCTTATTCTTTTTCTGACCGCCTCCTCCTCCATTCTTATTGCTTGAAAGCCTCTTCTTTGGATCCTTCGGGAAAGTCATCTTCTTGTCGTTCTTACTTTGCTTGTACGCCCTTATTGGTGTGCCCGCGCCTGAGACGCTCTTAGACTTGCGCGCATGCAAAATCATACTTTCTTCTTCCTCGAGCTCTCGTTTCCGCCGTTTCTTCCTTTCCTCTGGATCCTCCTCTTCCTCCTCGTCGGAGCTGGACTCATCGCTCTCGGCCTTCTTTGACTCGTCGAATTTCTATGTTGTCAGCGTCAGTATCAAAGATCCTAAACCATTTGAATTGATGCTCTCAAACCTCGTTGAACCGTCCCCAGCTCCTCCGTCCTGCAAGTGCAGGTAAATCTTCACCGGACGAGTCAATGATATGAAATCCCACGCCCTGGATAATTTTCAAGTTTGAAGTCGGGGTAGCATTCGAGTCTTCCTGGGCGCTCGGTAGACTCCATTTTGTTGCATCATCAATCAGTCGCTGTTGCTCCTCGAGCTCTGCCAACTTCTCCTTCGTAGCTGCTTGTCTCATAAACTACACCGCAAATCAAGTTAGCTGGGTACTAACCGTTAGGAGTGAAATCGCATACTTTCATTGTCAACAGCTTCGACGAGAGGCCCTTGGCCGTCATTGGTGACGGCGTAGTGACTTTCTCCGTAATTGGCTCGTTGTTCTTCTTTGTATTATTGTTGTTGATCTGAGGCCTACCTTTCTGACTCATTGTGATCAGGTGAGAATCAATGTCGAATTTCCAGTGATTCCTTAGGAAAAAAACAAGGGTTCGGAAATGGTAATACTCTAGACAATTTTTGGATGGTGTTGCCGATAGCCGATGAGCTCGTCGATTGGGAGGTTTGGTCTCGATAATAAAAAATTCTTGGTCCCAACCACGCCCAAGCCATACTTCAACTACGCTGCAACTACGACCGCGGAAGTTGGTTGGTCTGATCCCTAGGATTTAAATGGCAATATGAAGACTGAATTTAAGGTAAGGCTACTTGAATTAGTTGGTTATTTTCTGTAGATCACGTGAAGTTGATCTCTTCTAACAAAATTGAAGTTTTCAAATTTACTCGGTACAGTGTATCGACAAGGCAATCTTGCCTTCACCCCAGATGGGACTAGCATTTTGAGCCCAGTTGGAAATAGAGTTAGCTGCTTTGATTTAGTGAAGTAGGTTTCTATTTGAATTGCCAAGGAAGTGGTCGTGGCGAATAATGCTGATATTGATCAAGTAATAAATCCTTCACGTTCTCCTACGAGCATAGAAAGAATATTGCGCGAATCGCGCTAAACCCACAAGGGACACTACTTCTCTCAGTAGACGAGGGTAAATCTTTTCAACATAGCAAGAGAGGGCATGTGGCTGACCAAGATGTTACAGATGGGAAGGCGATACTGGTCAATTTCATTCGTCGGACAGTTCTTTACCATTTCAACTTCAAAGATCACGTAAACGACATCAGCTTTTCTCCCGACGGCCAATACATATCCGTAACGACATATCGACAGGTTCAGTTGTGGCGCACGCCTAATTACAACGAGGATCGCCAATTCGCTCCGTTCATTCGACACCGGATATACACTGGCCATCATGCAGAGGTCACTGCTCTTACGTGGTCGAGGGACTCGAGGTTCTTTCTCACTGCATCGAAAGATCTTACTGCGCGAATTTATTCAGTAAATTCAGACGACAGTGTCGCTTCTACTGTGCTGGCAGGCCATCGTGGCGCTGTTATAGGAGCGTACTTCAGCAGCGATCAAGAGACTGTAAGTGGCTAACGTCCTGACTATGCTGCTCTGTCATATTCATTTTGTATAGATATACACTGTCAGCCGAGACGGGGCGCTATTTACGTGGCAGTACAAACCCCCGGGCTTTAAAGATGACGACGATGTAATGGATCTCGACGAAGACCGTATGCGATGGACAACAGTCCGACGCGATTACTTTAAGCAAGACGCGAAAGCTCGATGTGCAGCGTTCCACTGCGACACCAACATGCTTGTCGTGGGTTTCTCGTCCGGCGTTTTCGGCATTTACGAACTCCCAGATTTTAATATGATCCATACCCTTAGTATTTCACAGAATGATATTGACTTTGTTACGATAAATAAAACAGGCGAATGGTTGGCATTCGGCGCCTCGAAGCTGGGACAGCTTCTAGTTTGGGAATGGCAGTCAGAGTCGTACATTTTGAAGCAACAGGGCCATTATGATGCCATTAACTGCTTAACGTACTCACCAGATGGCAGTAAGATCATCACAGGAGCGGACGATGGCAAAATCAAGATTTGGGACGCCGTCTCGGGGTTTGCAATCGTTACGTTTACAGAACATATATCGGCAATCACTGCTATTGAGTTCTCCAAGCGAGGAAACGTACTCTTTTCAGCGTCACTGGATGGCTCAATTCGGGCATGGGATTTGATTCGATACCGAAACTTCAGAACATTTACTGCGCCCGCACCATTGCAATTCTCCTCTTTGGCTGTTGATCCCAGTGGCGAAGTCGTTTGCGCCGGATCGTTGGATGACTTTGATATTCATCTGTGGTCGGTTCAAACTGGTCAGCTGCTCGACAGGCTGTCGGGTCACGAAGGACCGGTCTCATGCTTATCTTTCGCTGACGATGGCGGTACTCTTGCGAGTGCCAGCTGGGATAAGACTGTTCGCATATGGGACATTTTCGGTCGACATGTCTCTGTTGAACCGTTCGAGCAACAGGCCGACGTTCTCGCGATTGCTCTTCGCCCAGACTCCAAACAAGTCGCAGTCGCAACGCTAGATGGCCAGATTTCGTTCTGGGATGTGAGTATGGGACGTCAAGTCGGTATCATCGATGGCCGAAGCGACATTTCTGGCGGCAGATATACCGAAGACAGATTTACGGCTAAAAATTCAGCGAGATCGAAAAGTTTCCGGACTTTGAGCTATAACTCTGACGGAACGTGCATACTAGCCGGTGGCAATAGCAAATATATTTGCCTGTATGATATCGATAACGAGGTTCTTCTCCGCAGGTACACGATTTCCAGGAACATGTCGCTGGAGGGGACTGTGGACTTTTTGAACAGTAAGAATATGACAGACGCGGGTCCTCTGCAACTAGTGGACGACGATGGCGAGGCATCTGATCTGGAAGACCGTATCGACAAGACACTACCAGGAGCGTCTCGTGGTGATTTGTCAGCTCGCAAGGTTAAGCCGGCTATTCGAACGGTGTCGATAAGATTCTCACCGACCGGTCTGGCGTTTGCCGCTGGCTCAACCGAAGGTCTTCTGATATATTCAGTCGACGAGGAATTCTACTTCGACCCGTTTGATCTCGATGTTGACGTAACTCCTGCGACGGCATTAGCAGCCTTACGCAGGGAGCATGACTACTTGAAGGCACTGGTCATGTCTTTGAGATTAAACGAGCGATATTTGATCCACCAAATCTACGAATCGATTCAAATCCGCGATATCCCAATCGTTGCCCGACGAGTGCCAGTAGTCTATTTGGCACAGCTATTGCGATTCATCGCTTCTGTTATGGAGGATTCGCCGCATCTTGAATTTCATCTGCGGTGGATTGACGCGTTACTCACATCCCATGGACAATTCCTCAAGAGACATAGAATAGAATATGCTTCTGATGTTCGCAGTATTCAAAAAGTTGTCGTGAAGGTTCAGAAAGAGTTGGTGCGATTGTCTGACGAGAATGCATATTTGCTGGCGTATTTATTGAACGAGAAGGAATCAGTTGATAGTTACATGTATATAGGCACGAACTAATTTTTCAATTCTGGGAACTGTGTACGACAAGGGTTATAGCTTAGTTGGTTATGTGATCGATATCACTGATAGGATCCATTAATTGATTGTCATTCAGCCATCGATGTCTCGAACGTCGACAGGACTAAACAAGTCATTATAGAAATAGTCTACAAGCATAAACAAAACGAGAGAAAGCTAACTTCATACAAAATTTAACCCAATGAAACGTATGATAGACCTAAATCCGTGTCCTGCCAGACAAAAGTAATATCGCCAAAATCAAAGACGCCTGACCAGAGCGACCAATAAATTGAAACCGGAAAGCGATACCGACTCGATTACAAGCCGCTAGAAGCCATTAAGCCCAAAAATCAAAAGCTAAACAAAATACCGTTTGACTCCAACCGGATTAGACAAAGATGACTTGCGACCGCCAGAAAGGCAAGTTGCCGCGCAGCATTAAACCTATTAAATAATGCAAATATGACGCATCTCAGATATATAAATCATCCAATGCTGGCAGTCCAAGCGGGAGGCATCCGTTCGATCTCTCAAAATGCATAATACCACCAACCAACTTATCACTATTGCCTATCCACAAGGAGTCATCCGCAGAGGCCGAATAAGGTGCAAATCCCACACCAGAGATTTCACCCCAGAAATCTATTATCTGACCCCTGGAGAAGTCTCGGGTGTTGATAACGTGCACGTAATCAACTGGCTCTGCCATAGCCATATACTTTCCTGAGTCATCAAATCTGATAGACCGGATTGCACCTAATTGGGCGCCAAGAATATGAACAGGGTCTCTGAATTTCCGAAAGTCATAAACCCTGCATTCAAATTAGCGCTACAATCGAAACATTAAATAATGCAAGCTGAGCCATACCTGCAAGTCATATCCTGATTTCCAGTCGCGATCGTGTATCCGTCATTGCTCCATGCACACGCAAAACTGTAATCCTTATGGCCCGAGATCATTGATATTATTTCGCCACTTGTAGTATCCACAAGCATCGTCTCAGGGGCATCACCAACTACAATGCGCAATTTCCCATTCGGTGAAGTAGCAGTGCAATTAATTGCCCATGGATACTGATGCTCTGCAGCCATCTTATTGAGGTCCAGATCAAGCGTTCGAACCATACCATCATTGCAAGAGAACACTGCCTGCGGGGTTCCCTTAGTGCGGCTCTGTATTATGTCTGCGTGATTCGTTATGCTATTCATATCTGAAGTCACGAGCCCCTCGGCCGTCGGCTTAGTGGAGTCTTCGTCCGAATCAAGCCTTTTATAGACGTATTGCCCCGAAAATCCACCAGCGACTGCAACTTCTGCCGAGGCAGCCATGGTCGATATCCTTATTGACAAACCTATTGCAGATTTGCTTTTCTACAAGATTCCCAGCCGTTAGATATAATCAGCAACAAGCAGCCGACATTAGCAACCTACCGATCGCTCCAATACGCCGTGTATATTTCCGCTTTCCGAATCCAAAGATTTTATTGAAGTTCCATCCGAATAGTACACATTGTTTTTGGATATTGGTACAACCAAATTTCGTAGTTGGAAATGCACTAGCTGTGGCCGCGCGGCGGTGTAAAGACAATGAAACCGAAATATATCCTCATCTGTGTACCGTCGGTTGACAGTCTGCCGGAGTTAGACCCATCAATAAAGCATTTCAGGGAACAATAGCTTACAGATAATAAATTATCCTGCGAGCCGGCGATATTAGAATATCCGGCGTACGTTTTCAGCCGCCGCATTCGTGCCCGATATGCTACGTCATTATCACTAGGCCATGGTATACCCTGCATATCGTAAGCATTCAATGCGACATCGTTAGCCATTATTTCATTAGGCCGTCGAACGCGACTGAGCTTATAGTATGTGTCAGGGTCTATGACGTGATTCTTCAACATATCAGTTAGAAAGTCTCGGAATTCGGCATCAAGTTCAAAGTAATCCACTACAGCCCGCCAGTGTTAGAAAGGACTCCGCTATTCACTTAATATATTGACATACCTTGAACCTGATCCAATAACGATAATCCGGCAGGTGTCAGGGCTTCCTCCAGCGTATTCAAAATTAGAGGGTCTTCCAATAACTGTTCATGGAATTGTGGTAAGAACATCTCCTCGTCAGAGATGATGCTGTCCTCATCGTCGTGGTCATCGTCTCGGGACAAGAAATCTAGTCCAATATAATTTGTCGGACGTCTAGTCGTGATAACGCCTTGCCGAGTATTGTTACCGTCAATATATTCGTTGCGGACGAGGTCAGCTACGTCAAGTCCGCTGTTGTTGCGATAGACCGAGTCACTCGAGTCGTCGCTTAACAAATTGTACTGATTCTCCGGAATTAGCGATGGATGCCTTTGGCTACCATGACCATGACCATGACTCCGACGGTTACGCGATATTCCATCTTCGGTCGCATCTGTCCGAGACCGTCTCGCGCTCAGTGTTGGTGCTGCTGATGCGAAACTAACACCCCCTCCCAAGTTATCCGACATCGTGACGCCACTGTACGTCTCGCGCTGAATCACATTGTAAGTATCCCGGGTCCCCCTTCAAAATCCACGTGCCACACACATACCTATCAGAGTGTCCTTATATCGGTCGTTGCGTTGTTCTCGTTAAGGTGGGGTGGCGTTCCTTGTTCAGGAATTTGTGTCGAAATGCGGGGCGTTGTGAGCACAGCAAACGTACAAACCGCCGTGCATCAATGCATCAAAACTTCCCAAGTGAGTTGGGACGACGTCGGAGTATTCAATGGTCCGTCAGTTCAGAGCACTTCTGTCAATTAATATATCATGAAAACCTCATTATTATTTTATTGCAATGTACATGGACAAGATACTTTAATAATCTCTCCCAAAACAATCAAAACGCTAAAACTATGATATGATCTATCTATAAATCTGCATTCACTATCGTAGTTTCGACGCGAAATAGATCAACCGGACAGCGAAACAACACATCTCACATACAAAGCACTACGTATATAATAAAATGTATGATGTTCTACACCGTAATCCTATAGTCTAAATAGTCCCAGCAATTTTACTTCTTACCACCGGTAGTAGGGAGACCCACAGCGGCCTTAAATGAGTCGTACAACAACCATTGGAGACCTATCGACTATATTAGCCCCGAAACCTACGCAACTTGTAGTTCATAACTTACCAGTCAAAGTACCGATCATAACAATACGGACAGGGAGACCGTTCCACAAGCCCGAGAAACCGATCTTGCCATAGATTCTGCCAACAGCTGCACCGACGGACTCACCAGGCTGCTTCTCAGCGTTGATCTTGGAAACCATAACGTCGGCGGGGTGGGAAACGACAGCGCAGAAGACACCGGCAATGTAACCACCCAAGAAGGAAACACCAGTCTGGGTAAGCATAGAGTACTCGTGCTTCTCCTTAGGGAGCATGTCGTAGATGGCCTCAACAGTACGCTCGAAGGAGGCGAACTTAACCATAGTGTATGGGACCTGACGAGCCCACAGAGGAGTAAGACCCTTGTACAAACTAGATCTCGTCGTTAATGACCTAGGCGACTATTAATCAAGCCGGCATCCGACTTACCCAGCGACACCCTCAGTAGCTGTGATCTTCCTGTAACCATCCAAAACGTTGGTAGCAAAAGGAGGAATCGTGGTCTGAGTGCGGACCTTAATGGCCTCCCACGGGCACAGGAGAACATCAGCAATAACCTCACCGGACGCAGAGGCAGCCAAGTACAGAGAGGTTCGGTAATTGTGGGCTGTCTCCTCACCGACGAGATCGGCGTATTGCTTCTTGAAGAGCTCATAGAAACCGTACTTGCCGGCACCTTGGAACTACAAGTTACAAACCAATTAATATCGCGATCGTGGACAATTATGTCAATATGTAACATACGGAGTATCCAACCAGGGTAGCGCCAAGACCGGTCCAGATACCACCGAATCCCTCAGTGGCAATAATGGATCTCCATGCCTGAAAGTTACCGGAGTACAGAGTAGGATTGACTTGTCGGCGGCACTATAAGATCAAAATCAGTAAACATTCCGCAGAACAAACACGGACATGAATTGGCTCGCGCCAAAAATGCATACTTTCACCAAGTCAAGCGGAGTGACAGCGGAATGAGTAGGACCGCAAGCTAAACGTCCATTGGTCAGTATATGCGTCGGGAAAAAAAAGGATCAAATAGACCAATTGGAGCCAGAATAGGTAGAAGACGAATAGAGCCTTACCGAGGATACCACCGAGGGTGCAAGCAAGGTAGTAATCAGTGGAGTAGAGTTTGATGCCGCCCTTGGACTCAGCAGGAGCACGAATCCAGAAATTCTCGGTCTTCTTGGAAGAAGGTGCCGTGAGGGCGGTGTTGATCGAAGAAGTGGATGGGAAGAGCGGCATTGTGACTGGGGTAAGGTCGTGAAGGCAAATGGGGGGGAAGGGAATGAAATGAAGAGTTGAAATCTGAGCGGTGGAGGAGCAAGAAAAGCGGAAGGATTGCGGTATGGCAGCGGCGGATAGTGACCGCAGCGTCGGATAGTGACCGCGCGCTATGGTTGGCTGCAAGTCACCCACAGTCAACAGTTTGGCAGTCCGAATTTGCCCGTGGCGCGTCGCCACACATCCCGAGGTGGCTGTAACTGCGGCAGAGGGTGGCGTCTCTGCCGTATATACGCACAAATTGCCACAGATACACAAATAAGGAAATCGTCGAGCAGGGGTATTTGTTCCCGAACGAGCCGCAAACCCTAAACGCCGGTTTAATCTTCGTTGGCACGGGGTTTCAGCCGGTTCGGATTCGACATCTATGGAGGAGATTGCACGTGAGAGCTGATTGATGGGCATATGAAGTGGACATTTGCCATAAACCATTACTTCTATCTATTTCATAATATACACTCTACTTGTACATATCACCTCATACACTAGCTCCAAAATTTATTTTCGCTAATTTTTTTTGGTCGGCTACCGCTGAACCAATACCCAAACAACAATCCGTTCCTTCTCACTACCTTCTGAGTTTACCGTTGTGTTTGTTCCACCCAGAAGACCATATCTCTGCGGAGCCACCACAACTCGACCGCCAGCCATACCCGGTGGAGGTGGTGGAGAAGCATGAACAAGGCACTCAATCATGTTGACGCCGGGATTAAGTTTAACCTCATAGAAGCTCTTTGGGGGTTCGTTCATCTTCCTTACACCACTTCCGGGAATAATTGTGGGACTTAAACGGCGACTATTCAGCGACATATACAGATTGTAATGACGCGTCAGAAGTGACTTTGAGAGCGTTGGCGAAATTGTGACAACACTATAAATAGCCGGAAGCGTCACGGTAAATGACTGGAACACTTCCCGTTCATGGGGAGGGAAGTTAATAAAATAAGGTGGGAACGAGGGATGTCGAGTTGTAGACGATATTGAGAAATGTGTGATCAAAGCGTCCGCGATGGCTAAAGCTACAGTTAACGTTTACCCTTCTAACAAAGCAGGCAACTTACTCTTTCCAGGAGACCTCGATCTTGACTCCTCAGCAATCTTCGATTGCGCTTGTGGCTGACCTCCTGATGGCCGCGATCCTGATGTTGATTTCACATCATTCGGCGAAGGAACAACGACTGGCAAAGCCGGAACCGAGGATGGCAAGATCGCAGGACCAGTAGATGTAGAGACAGACGACTCTGCTGCCTTCGGCGTTGAGGTACCTGCACGAGCAGCTTCCACGTCCGTATCTGCCGCGAGCTCTGTAGATGGTTGCTGAGTAGTATTTGCGATGGACCGCGTGGATCGTATTGCTCTGGTGGGTGAACCTACATCGACCGTCTCTTCCGTGATTGCTTTCTCATTATCAATAGAGGCGGCAGGCAACAGCTTATCGCTTGGGCTCGATTTATCAGCACTGGCGCGAGTGGCCTTTCTACTAAGCTTGACCTCATTGTCAGACCCATCACCCTCATCTTCGACCTTGGGGTGTCGCGGGGGTCGTCCCCGCCCTCGATGTGGTTTCTCCTCTCTTAAGCTCTTGCTCTTCCTCTCCGGTTCCTCTTCAGCAAGCGATTCCTCTGCTTCAGACTCAATAGTCGCGCGGCCTTTGCCAATGCTCAATTTGATCTTTGACGGACGATCTTCCGGCTCTTTAAGCGAAATTTTCAGTTTCACTGACCGCGATTCTCCGTCTTCTTCGGGAGGATGCTTTCTCTTCTTCGATTTAGACGGTGGCATGTTTCCCAGGAATTCCTCGTATGCCTTTTTCCGTCGTGCAAGTTTCGCCTCAAATGATCGCTAAAATAATGAATTATTAGCATCACAGTCCTCCACATACCCAGCACAGACAACATAAACCAAATCACCATACTTGCAAGTGGCTGGCGTCATTATAAACCTGACTCTCTTCCTCATTAAAAATCATTGCATTGTCGAATATCAACCGCATGTCTTTCTCGAAGTCGTCAAAACTAGAATACGCCCCATCATTCACATTTTGCTGTTTGTAACAATCAATTGATTAGTTGTATGTCGCTAGATACATTCATAGCGGATTTCATACCTTCACGGTGTCTAACGACATTGGATTCTTGATTATTTCGTAGTATTCAGGATACTCGGTTCCGTCAGGCTCCACCATAAACAGTTCTGCATAATAACGTCCACGTTTTCTATATTGAGCAATCCGTTAATAAATTCCCGTTTCCGACCACTACGTAATATTTGAGACAGCGGGCACGTACCCAGTTCGCAGATTCGCCAGCTCCTCGATGATTTCGAGCATTAATTTGTGCAACGTCTCCATGGCGTTTTCGTCTGACATATCGTAAACTCCAGTCGGCTAAATATTGTTCTATTGGTATTGAGTAATTCGGATCTGGAATGAAAATTGCCAGTTAGACCAGATCTCTTCGGAAGACCGCGTTGGGTACGGCACTAATCTTTCACAATACGAAATTTAGAAAATCCATTGACTTACTAAACCAAAGCAATCGCGAAGGTAACACCCAATAAAATATCAAGCTTTTTGTCAAACGCAACTAATCGCGATCGTGCAATGCCAACTCCCAATAACGCGTCTCGCTCGCGTCCGGTGTGGATTCTTTGTTTTGTAGGATAATTATACGCAGTGGTTGTGCGCTCACGGTGGTTGTGTTCGACCTTGGGAGAGCAAAAGAGAGTGCCGTAGTGGGGGAGCTAGCTCACGCACGTCGTTGTGATACGTGATCCACGGTGACATCCAGAACATACGAAACGACGGAGGGTAACGACCACGACGGAAAACAACAAACGCGTCGGATTTTCCTGGGACTTCCTTCCCTTGACGCATTCACGGCGATACATTGGACCTCCTACGATTTCATTTGCTTAAGTACAGAAGAGCTGTGTAAGCTGTGACTGTATTAGTTCAAAATCGGTACTAGAGGAATAGGGAGGCTGACTTCGCGGACACCAGATTCCAAACCCAATTTTTGCAACCGCGTAATTGGAATCGTCTAGACATTGAAATTGCGGGCTCAAGCAACTATCTGATGGATTCTAAAAATCGCCGCAAGCAGCCGCGTCTGCTATCAGAACCCGAGCGGGCGCGTTTGGAGGAATTCCAGGACTCAATTCACTACTCGAGTCGGTACGTGGCTTTGCGCTTGCTACCCATTAACGCGCGATCAAGAAATTATCTTAAATTTGAAGCTATTCCAATGTTTACTGACACTATGGACTTTGCATTATAGATATTCTGACGATAATTTCGAATACCGGTAGGTTCTCATTTAAATTGTTCGCTTTGCTGTATCGAATTGGCATGTGTACGACTCGGATTCGCCCGATATCCGTAGTACTTTGCGTGAGATACCGGTATTGTGGCCTGTTGGCACTTTGAAGGATACACTAACAGGGTTATTCTGATTGACAACAGGCACGTCACATTGCCGAAAAACATGCTAAAAGTGATCCCGAAAGATTATTTCGACACCGAAACGGGCACACTCCGGATCCTGCTGGAAGACGAATGGCGAGGACTGGGGATAACCCAGAGTTTGGGATGGGAACATTACGAGACTCATAGTACGTTTATTTACTTCCACAGTCCTGGTTCACATCGGAAAGTTGCTTGGCATCTGGATAGATCAATTGCAAGACATCATCGAACAGTGCTAACAGGTTTGCTTTCTTGGTACAGCTCCGGAACCGCACATTTTGCTTTTCAAGTGAGTTATATTGCCTCCTTTACTGTGATACTGTCAGAAGTTGAATACTGACGTAGTCTGATCTAGGCGTTCGAAGGACTACAATTAATCATTCAGCCGAGTCACTAGAATAAAATAAATAAACACTAGAAAAGGAATAAAGCTAAACACGTGATCCATCATTGTTGACAACAGATAGAAGCGAGGAGGAAATTTGGGACCCCTATAGCCAGTTTGCGGCAGAGGTGTTCTAAAATGCGGACAGTCGAGGTTTTATCACAATGACGCACAACATATGACGTACGGTTTTGAGAATGGTGGTTCATATATATCGCTTGCGTCGATGCACATATTAATGCATAAGATCAAATCCTTTCATAGTTGGACGAATTGCAAAGCATTGTCGTCATCGTCCGTCAAAATTGGCTCCTCTGGCTAAATATTATCTCTATGCGTAGTTGTCTCTTCAGTTGAATATTATGTACGATGTAAGACCAGCCAGAGGATGATGGCCGTTAGAGGCCCTGGCCAGAATAGAAGCGGTTCATCGTAAATTTTTAGACACGAGCCGACTTCGTCGGCTAATTAAGCGATTACATCTTGGCTGCTCGGTCGGGGCATTGGGCTTGCAAGCTTCTGCAACTGTCCCGGGATCTGATAATTGGAAATCATTGTCAAGTCGTGGGCACGTAATCAAAAACAATCCCCTATTACTCGCTAAGTGGCTGATAGACAATGCGAACAACGCACATTAGACTAAGTCGTATTGGAAATGTCAAGTCGTGGCTCTCCTGAATTCGGCTGTGCGGCTGGCAAATATAGAAGTTGTTATAGTTTAGTCAATTCCCGCCTGCCCCTTTCAGACTGAGTTCGTGCAAATTTCGTCTGTGCCAAAATAACCTTTTGTCACATCACACAATCCAATCTGCAGACGGATTTCTCACGCGACTTCGTCATATTCGTACCTATTCGTTGAGCCTGCCGCTACGGGTAGGTCCAGTTAACACGTCCAAATTGATGTTCACATGTAGCGGCTGAACGAGAGTCAAACCCGAGAGACTGAATAGATTAGTAGCAAGCTGGGCCAGCAGAATGCCCCAAATAAATATGAGCACGCTTGTGCTTTATTTCGCAAACTCATCATACCAACCCCGGTTCTGAGTGTGTGCATTTTGCATTGAGACTAGTCTGCCCACACAGTAGTGCCCATGATTCTTGTCTCTCGGCGTACATTCCGCCATCAAGTATCTTGTTCATTACGTGCCCGATATATTATTGGTCTTCAACCCCTCTTGGACTATCTTCGCTTGTGCCGCGCCGTCTCAATGTCACAATTATGATCGAGCACCACTCTACACTACGCAGGTCCACATCCCGTGGCATCTGCGCGCCTCTTTCGAGTCTTCCTACTCCTTTCGCGTCACCTTCTAAGCCCACAAAGTTCAGTCGAAGGTATTCTCAAAGCCGCCACAACCACAGCTATTTCGACGGCTGTTCCATGCACATCGCCAGTCTGCTTCACAGACGCAGCCAGATCACAAGGAACCGGATCGAATATATGATCGATGCTGCCCAATTATCACTCGAAATTCTTGCGGCTTCGTGCTGTCTCTTGGAGAAATTGTCCCGTAAGTCCATTCGTCTTGGTTGTCTAAGCTGTAGTACTTGTGCTAATTGGTGTTACAGTGAGATTTTACTGCCGCTTGAAAACGGCGCTTTCGGATTCGTCCATTCTCGGTGAAGTTGCACTAACTTCGGCATTTGTACGCTCTCGAGCTTAACTATGTGCACGACTGCTTGTATTAATTGTTTGTAGATGATCTCGTCGAAATACTTAGAGGATGACTACTTTCGGCTAAGAACATGGGCTTCGGTTGGCGACTTGTCCATTCCCAGTGCCGACCTTCGATTCACGGAATTACAAATGCTTAGGGAGCTCGATTTTGATATTGCCAGGATCGTTACCATGGAGGCTATAGACGATACTATTTGTGAGTTCCGATCGCGACAATTCTGTATCGACTTCCTCCGGCCAGGACAAATGTACGCCTTGCAACGATCGCCAGCGAAGGAGACGCTTTGTGCGACCGTCTATTCATTTTACGAAGGCAGCAATGACGATGACGAGCTAACAGTTGCGCCTGACGGTGCATATCTGTCAGATGGGGACGACACAAGTACGGATAGCACATAGTCGCTGGCGCCGATTCAGTAGCAAGGTAGCTGGGAAGCGGCGGTTATCGGCAATTCTCACACGCACCAAAATCTCGTGACAACTTCGCATCGTGCGTTGAATGAAATGTACAAAGCAGTCTGATATCTATATGTAGAATGGGTACCACCATGGATGCTAAGATTAGTAAGAGAGTTGGAGTTTGCCAGGCTTTGGAAATGCTTCTATGATTAGAGTTAATCCTGTTATCTTGCAAGTTATGGGTTGGTTGTGGAGTTTGGCATTATCGTTTGGGTATATGGATGTAAAATTCTGTATGATGGATTGTTTCTGTACAATTATTTTGAGTAATATCCGATGCTTCGCATGCTTAGCGAGGTCGATAACTCCACGTCACGTTGGCTGTTTTGACGTGCCCAGGCACTCATGGCGTTCGCGCTGACGCTGTAATTGCGCGTTTATGCCAAATTTGAAAACGCCGCCGCGGTGAGTATTGTTGTTCGCGAATAATAGTCGCTTGCTGCATTATTCGAGTAAATTCACGACTGCATCATTCGAGTTCGTGAATTACTCCTCGCGTTCGAGGCATTGGACTCGCTCATTGCAGATATCCAGACCCTTTAACATAAGAAGTTTCGCTTTAGAGTCGTCCTGGGCCCCCAAGAATATCTGTAGGGCATATAAATGTGCAATTGTTCAGGCCTTCTGACTATTCCGTGATCAAGACCAGTCTATCGGTCAAGTCACGATAACGGCCCCCTCTGGAAGGCCCTGATAATGCTAATACGATGAAGAACTAGTGATAAATCTTAACGCCGATGCAACGCAATGGTGTCAAGAAAGTTTTCCAGGGCCCACAATATGACGTCATCACTCCACACGGGATATTCATCTCTGGCTTGCCCGCAATTGTGAAGCATCGGTAGTTTACTGAGCAATAAATTATAAGTACGGTAGCGTTGGATAAACGTGACCATTGTGAGCCTGTCTTCGCCAATTCTTAACTTTCTGAGCGGAACAATTTGGCAAAAATGTCCTCCCAACTTAGTGGTTTGTGAGCTTATGGCCCTTGTGGTCCTTGCCTGCCGAGCCGAAACATACAATTTTCGATTAATTATCAGTCAATTACCGTGCCCGTCGGCGTCTGGACCCAAAATCCGCAGTTTGCGACGCATATGGTCAAGATACGATCATACGAAACTGTCATATGAAAAGTATTATTCAGCGGCTCGTCTGCAGAAAATTCCGAACGTTGGCTTCGTCATTTTGGAGTGCAGGCTTCGGAATTGCGGTGAGCGTGCGGGCCGCTTGCCGCTTGTCGTTTTGCGGGTGAAGGGTCTGTCCCGCCTCCTGCAGCTGGGGCAGCCTCACTAAAGAAACGTCGCGACTCGCATGGAGCGATGAGCTCCGAGTCTCTGACAGCTCTCATCGCGGAGCTCTCGGCCTATTGACGTCCGTGTTTGCAACTGCGTAGCCAACAATTGGCCGCTGCACGCTGTATCTGCGCATACTGGAAACATATCGTCTTCCAACATTGTTGCAACAGAAAGCGCAGCTTTGGGTGAAGCGAAGAGTCGAGATGACAAGCGGGTCAGGTGGTCTCGGACGGGTCCGGATTATTTGGGTGGCATATACTGATGCGGGACCGGGAAATGGATTGGGCGCGAGCTGACCCGGCCGTGCGTCGACCTTTGTCATATGAAAATAGCTGCGACAACGACGTCGTCGACCAAATAGTATGTATCGTGGTCGTCGACCAGATCGGACGCCCCGTCTCAACCATAAGCCTCGACAACCATTTTGGTTTCTTGTCCACCCGTCCTCCAATCGAGAACAGCTATCACAGTAATTGGTCTGTCTCCTGCTTATTCCGTCTGATTGCAACTTGTCAGGAGTTCACCGCAGCAAAGTCACTAACGCCTGGCGGTGCTCTCGCCCTTTCATTCACTCCTTCATTGTGCTGCGATATCCTCTAATCTGGCGCACCCCTTGTCACAATCCGTAATCTATTCCCATCCAGTACACAGCAATGTCGTTCCGTCGGGCATTGTTCTCATCTACACGGGGTCGTCGGCTACTCCTCCGGTCAGTGGCTGCTGGCGGCATCCTAAGCACCACCGCCTTCTTTCTCTCGACGACAGACTCGTTCGGCTGGATACACCACCAGGCTGAGCAGGACGCGCCATTGAACTATCCTGTCCCTGCTCCCGTTGCCTTGCCTCCGTCTCGAGAAGAACAAATCAAGAAATTGGGGACCGAAAAGTTCGACTTGCTGATTATCGGCGGTGGTGCTACGGGTGCTGGCTGTGCGCTGGATGCCGCCAGCAGAGGGTTGAAGGTCGCACTTGTTGAACGAGACGACTTTGCATGCGGTACAAGTAGTAGGAGTACTAAACTTGTGCACGGTGGTGTGAGATACTTGGAGAAAGCGTTCTGGGTAGGTTTATGCGTCTGTCATGGCAAGATATTGTACGGCTAACTGGAGATTTCAGAACCTCGACTATGAGCAGTACAAATTGGTCAAAGAGGCACTTGCTGAGCGTGCTACTTTCTTGAAAATCGCGCCTCACTTAAGTTTTCCGCTTCCCATCATGGTACCAGTCTACAAGTATGGCTACTAAGCCTGTTCATGTGATTTATAAGCTTAACCGGCTAACAATGCATGGCGTAGATGGTGGCAAGTCCCGTATTACTGGGCTGGAACCAAGATGTATGACTTAATTGCCGGAAAGGAGAACATGGAATCAAGCTACTTTATGAGCCGAGGCAAAACCCTCGAGAACTTCCCTATGCTAAAGCCCGAGAACCTGAAGGGTGCCATTGTCTACTACGACGGCAGCCACAATGACTCGCGAATGAACACTGCTATCGCTCTTACTGCCGCTCAGAAGGGTGCAGTTATTCTTAACCACATGGAAGTTACTGAGTTGTCCAAGGACGCCTCTGGGCGTGTTAATGGAGTTGTTGTCCGCGACAATGACGGATATGCTGGTAAGATTCAAGTTGAAGCTAAGGTATGTTACTATTACGCGATATATATCCGCTTGCTCATATGTTGTCAGGGTGTTATCAATGCGACCGGGCCGTTCGCGGACAAGATCCGGCAGCTCGATACTCCAGTTGCGGCCGACATCGTCGCGCCTTCGTCCGGTGTGCATGTTGTTCTTCCCGACTACTACTGCTCCCCCAATATGGGATTGATCGACCCTGCTACTTCCGACGGACGAGTCGTTTTCTTCCTGCCGTGGCAAGGCCACACTCTGGCGGGTACGACCGACTCTCCTACCACAGTCGCCAAGGATCCTATTCCATCCGAGGACGAGATTAACTGGATTCTGAACGAAATTCAACATTACGTTGCCGATGATATTACCGTTCGCCGAGAAGATGTTCTTGCTGCCTGGAGCGGTATTCGTCCATTGGTCCGTGACCCGCGGGCAAAGAACACCGAGTCGCTAGTCCGCAACCATTTGATCACTCTCTCCGACAGCGGTCTCTTGACTGTCGCTGGCGGCAAGTGGACTACATATAGAGAAATGGCGGAAGACACAGTCAACACCTCTATCAAGGAATTCGGTCTTCAGCCTGCCGGCCCATGTGGAACCAAGAATATTAAGCTCGTCGGTGCTGAGGGATACAGAAAACTCATGTTCATACACTTGATCCAGACGTTTGGCATTGAGACCGACATTGCCAAGCACCTTACTGACAATTATGGTGATCGCGCATACGACGTTGTCAGACTTTCATCTGCTACGGGAGAGAGATGGCCAACCAGAGGGATCAAGCTATCGCCAGCGTACCCGTTCATTGATGGCGAGGTTCGTTACGCAGTTCAGCATGAGTACGCTCGAACGGCCGTCGACGTGTTGTCGCGACGCATCCGCCTAGCATTCTTGAACTCCAAGGCCGCGCTGGAGAGCTTGCCCAAGGTCATCGATATCATGGCGAAGGAGTTGAAGTGGGACAAGGCCCGTCAGGAGAAGGAGTGGGACGACACCATCAATTTTCTGTACAGTATGGGTCTCGAGAGGGGTAAGTACTTCTCGAGAGCGGACGTTGAGAGCGGTAAAACAAAAGTGTGGGTTTAAGTAGTAATTCGTGAATTTTATGGTTATGCCGGAATAAATTTTAGGGCTTTTGCCGTTGCCTATAACGAGCTGACTCCAAGATATGTCGATAGGCATTTTGTTACATAGTGTTAAATTGTTAAACGATTGTTTACCTATGATGCGTTCCGCGCTTCATTCCAACCTGTGGACGAGTGATCAATGGGCAATGAGATTGTTGCTCTCCGAATCCAAAAAGAAAATGCGTTCGTATTAGGAAAGCGATTAATCTTGCATTACATGCATCAGATGGCCCTTCCTGCTAGCTGAGGAATGCCATGGACTTCCAGTGTCGTTGCAGACTAACCGGCTTGCACTTGTCAGGCTTAGCAAGTACAAATACGTTTGCCATATGCCCGTCTGCTGGGACAAATTCCCCGGCGCCATTAATTCAGCACAGTAGCGACTACTTTTCGCATACTTAGCCTTAGCCCAGCATATCAAATAATTCTCGTCGTTTATTCGCCGTGATACTGTCATTAATCTTTTTAATTCTCCTCCGGCAGAAATGCCGGCTATAGCTATTTGCAATAGCTTTAAGCGCCAAAGGCGAAGCCGCATTGGGACTGTCCCCGACTGGATGCCAGCTTCAGCAAGTCGGCAATTGTCGGTACCGACATGACTAAGCCATTATCACGCTTTGATCACCACGTCTAATTCAAAGCTCTGGTCCTATCCCCCCCAAAACCTAGTACGCTTCAAACAGGATCCAGATCGTTAATCAACAAATGTCATCGACTATGAAAGCTATTGAGATCAAGGATGGGAAGGGAGCGGCTGAAGCTTTGTACCTGTCCGAGAGCGTCCCCGCACCAGAAGCGCCGGGGACCAACGAGGCGATTGTAAAGGTTTCCGCGTTTGCGCTCAATCGAATGGATATCATTCAGCGTAAAGGGAACTATCCAGTATGTGTTTATGTACACGCTCTTTCAATTAGTTCTACCATTCAAAAGAGCAATAGGCGAGGTAGATGGTTCTGACCACATTGATCTGTTAGGTCCCGCCTGGTGCTACATCGACGCTCGGCGTCGAGTTCTCAGGCACAGTCGAGAGAATTGGTCCCGATTCGACAACGGATCTTAAGGTAGGCGACAGAGTCTTTGGTCTCGCGGCCGGCGGCGCATATGCAGAGTACATCCGCTGCTCGACGAAACTGTTGTTGCCTTACACCGAACCGACAACCCAGGAGTCAACTCTCACCTTCATTGCCGCGGCAGGAATCCCGGAAGTTTGGTTTACGGCTACCCAAGCGCTGCTCAAGATCGCCGAAATCCACACTATCAAAGAGCGTGTCAAGAACGTTCTCATTCACGCCGGCGCATCGGGTGTCGGTATCGCGGCACTCCAACTCGCGCGCTCGATCCTTGGTCCCGACGTGAAGTTATTCGCGACAGTAGGCACAGACGCGAAGGTGAAGTTTGTAGAAAGCTTTGCCGGAGCGGATTACGGCATCAATTACAAGAAGTACGATTTCGTCAAGTTTATATCGGATAAGACTGAGGGACTCGGCGTCGATGTCATTGTAGACTTCATCGGTCAGGACTATTTTATGAAAAATATTACCGTTGCAGCCAGAGATGCGAGAATAGTCCTGCTTGCTACTATGAGCGGCAGTGTGGTTGAGCACGCTAATATTGGCATGATTCTGTACAAGCGTGAGTTGTTCGCGTGAAATGAAAGCTCCTCTGTGCTGATGTAACGCCAGGTTTGAGGATTGAGGGGTCGACATTGCGGTCGCGCACCATAGGCTATCAGTCGGAGATCAAAGACCTCTTCCAGCAGTACGGGCTTCCGAAGCTAATCTCCGGAGAGTTTGTCAATCCTGTGGACAAAGTATTCTCGTGGAATGACATCGTTCAGGCTCATAAGTATATGGAGTCTAACGTAAGCATGGGCAAGATTGTTTGCGTGATCGATTAAAGCAATGAGACACGCTCTGCACTTTTATTGTTTGGGTAAATGGATAACTGACGGTTGATGGCTCGGCTACGTGGACCAGGAAATCATACTGCGAGACTTCATTATGCCATCTCTAATACCGAACATTACAATGCCTGATCTAACATTTTTATATGACACAACTCAACTCCAGTTCCTCAATCTAATTATCTCTACATATATCACCACGAGTGCATCTAAGTCTAATCAAACACAATCTTCTTAGCCTTTTGGTTAGGATCAACGTCTTTGTAAAATGCTCCGTACACAGAGTGTTCCTTCTTCTTCGTATGTCCGCCGAATTTCAGAAGCTCCTCCGGAACAGGCTGGTCTGCTCCTCGCAAGACATTGACCAATGCTCCAGATAAGTGCTTCTCATGCTCCGTGAAGAAAGTGATGGCTTTTCCAGACTGACCAGCGCGACCTGTTCGACCAATTCGGTGCACGTAGTCTTCTGCTGTTAGGGGGAACTGAACAAACGTCGAAGTCAGCACTGCACATATAGTCCCAGATAGTAAGATTGACACTTACAGTAAGATTGATAACCAACTTCACAGCCGGAATATCCAACCCTCGTGCTGCAACATCGGTAGCCAAAAGCAACTTGCAAGCACCTGTCTTGAAACTCTCTAAAGCATTAGTCCGCTGC
This sequence comes from Lipomyces tetrasporus, assembly GCF_029532465.1. Taxonomy (NCBI): domain Eukaryota; kingdom Fungi; phylum Ascomycota; class Lipomycetes; order Lipomycetales; family Lipomycetaceae; genus Lipomyces; species Lipomyces tetrasporus. The sequence continues at coordinate 803,101 of NW_026611602.1, forward strand.
GTCTGCGACAAGTCACCATGAATAGCGGCAATCTTATATCCCATGGACTGGAGGGACCGCTCAACCCTAGCAGCTTCTTTCTTGTACAAGGCGAAAATGAGAATCTTGTCATCCTGATTCGGTCCTGATCGATACTGCCTGAGAAGTTGTAGCAGGCGCTGCTCCTTCTGTCGCGGATCCATTACCTCGACAACTTGCTCGATCCTGGCGTTAGCTTTCAATTCCGATTCGCGGTCGCCAATCATGACCTTCACCGGATTATTCAAAAACTCCGACGCAAGGTCGCGGACAGAAGGTGGCCACGTAGCCGTGAACATCACGGTCTTTCGGTTCGACGCGTCAGTGGACTGCATAATGCGTTTGATGTCCTCCTCGAACCCTTTCTCGAGCATGCGATCCGCTTCATCCAAAACCAGATACGAAATTTCCTTTAAGTCTATCGCGCCATCGTTCACCAAGTCAATCAACCGACCGGGAGTGGCGACGACGACGTTCGCGCCCTTCAAGGCCCGTTTCTGATCATCCTTTGAGACACCGCCATATACACAAACAGATTTGATATTGACAGCTTTGCCCAAGTCGCTCAAGTTCTCGTGGATCTGAAGTGCCAGCTCCCGTGTAGGAGACACGATTAAGACCGACGTACCGCTTGCATTCTTTGCTTTTTTCTTCCTCTCAACAGCAAGGGACAATAGGTAGACAATAGCAGGAACTGCGAATGCCATGGTCTTGCCGGATCCAGTCTCGGCGACCCCAATCAAATCTCTGCCCGCTAACAAAAACGGCCACGAGGCAGACTGAATCGGCGTAGGCTTGGGATACTTCTTCAGAAAGTCAAGAACACGCTTGTCTACACTTAACTCTTCAAACGACAAAATTGGCTTCAGACCGCTATCTAGTGGATCGGATACGGTGATTCCACTATCGCTGAGGAACTTATTGATATCGGCGTCGGCAGCTGTGCTACTAATGGTAGCCTGAATCGGCTTTGGCTTCTTGGACTCCACAGTCGCTGGCTCTTCCATTGCATGCGCCGGACGCTTCTTCGACTGGCCATCTCCCCCTTTCTTCGATTTCTTCGAAGATTTCTCCTTTTTTCCAAAGACGCCGTTAACTTCATTAGACGAAGATTCAGTCGAATCGGGGACGCTTTGTAAAGTTTCCTCCTCAGCGTCCTCCTCGTTCCCTTCTGCGTTCTCCTTTTTGTCCATTTGGTCTTCCTTCTCCTTCTTCTCTTTCTTCTCCTTCTTCTCTTTTTTCTCCTTCTTCTCTTTTTTCTCCTCCTTCGACTTCTTCGACCTCACCACTGCATCAGCTCCGGATTCCGTGCTAGCAGCTTCCTTCTCAGCCTGATTCTGCTTTTTCATCAATTTCTTCAACCGCCTTCTCTCTTCCTTGTCGACAGCATTCTCAACATTCTCTCTCGCTGTCTTCGCTTCTATATCCACTTCAGGAGCCGTCATTTATAGTCCGCTGGTGATTGATCGAAAGACGCTTTACTGGGCTGATGCCAAAATTTTAAATTAAAAATTTCTGATGTCCCAGTTTACCCGGCCTAAATTCAGGAGTAGTCTCCTGTGCGGCTCGAAAACGAAGCTTGGAAACGGCTGCAAAGATGGCGCATCTAAAGTTACATCGAACAATTTCAACATTTTATTGCGAACAATACAATTTACAACGGAATATAGTCTTCCGTCTCTATTTTCTTTACCTCAGTCGTAAGGACTTGCTCAACCGTAATTTCAGCCATTTTTGCTTTCGTTTTTACTTTCTCTGCTTTCTTTTTAGCCTTCTTCTCCTTCGGATCATCACCATCGTTCTTCTTCTTGTCCTCACGTTTCCTTTTCTTCGAATGCTCCTTTCCATCGGCTGCCACTGGAGGGGGAGCAGACGAGACGGCAGTTGTTTCAACCGGAGGAACATCGGAAGCTGAATCTGGAGCGCCATTCGCGGACTCACTGATCTTCGACATATCAGCTTCCATCTTCTTCAATTTCATTTGGCGTCTCCGCTCAGCATTCCTGTCCTTGTTCTTATCATATTTCGCTTTATTCTTGGTGTTCTTGCCAAGTGTGGATGCAGTTTTTTCCTTCGCGGCGCGACGAGGTGTCTTCGCCAGAAGTTTTGTCGGTTTATCATCGACCTTGATCGCCACATCCCCGCCATCGTTGGAAGCCACGCAAGAGCGGTCGTCGTCATCATTATCATTGTCATCATGCTCCTCCTCATTCTTGTCCTCCCCTTTAGCCTTAGCGGCGGCTCTCTCGGCCTTGCGAACAGCTCGCGCCGCAAGCTTGGCCTTTTTCCTAGCATCTCTCTCAATTTTCTGCTGTGCGCGCTTCGCTGTTCTTTCCGCTTTTCTCTCCTTTGGAGTTAAACGGGGAGATTGAACCTTAGTTGGCTTCTCAGCTGGTTTGTCGTCAACTATAATCTTGACAACTCCGTCCGCGGGAGTTTCAGCAGGCTTCGCAACAGGCTCAGCGCTAATCTCATTGCCATTCTCTTTTACTAAAGCGTTCAAAGTCCCTTTGAGCACTTCGTCAACCGCTTTGGGGGCTTCGGGGACATTCTTCTCCGTCGACTTCTTGGACTGTGCTTTCTTCCGGTGCTTCTCCTTAAGCAACTCTTTCCGCAATCGCTTTTTATCAGTCTTCAATGCCTTCCTCTCCCGCTTAATTCTCAATCTCTCCTCCTTCGGCAGCTGCGCCATCTCGCGCTTCGAAAGTCGTAGTTTTCGTGCGGCCTTCTGCAAATCTTGGAGATTGTCGAACAACGGCTCAGGCCTTTGCCTGCGACCACCACTGGGCTTTGCCTTGGCGGAGAACCGTGACGGAAGAGGCGTGCCGTTCGTTCCGGTCGGCGCCGGGCGTGGTTCTGCTGACATTGTATATGTCTCCGCGGTGACCAAATAATCCTAGGAACTGTTGGATCGTTGCTGACTTTTCGTCGACTGTGAGGATTTCGAAGGAGAAAAAAAAAACTGACGTCGGTTGGGAGAAAGCAGTTAGTACTTCAAGCGTTGCCGCATTTGAGGCAGTAATGTCAAACTAGAGGTTGAACCATCAGGTTAGGGCTGCAGCATTCATGAACCTATCTGTCGCGTTGCTTTCTACAAAATTAGGGCTTTCAAGCCAAAAATCAGTTTTGCTGATTATTGATTTTTTCCCAGGGTTAGGGTCATCCCAGAATTATTCTGCTTGAAGCCCCGAAATTATGGAGCGACCTGATTCTGATTTTCCTCCGGACCTGCTACACGCGACGCGTCGTTGCGCCGCATATCTTATTGTCATTCTTTGTATCCGTCATCTCCAAGTGTGCATGGATGTGGCAATAGTCCGTCTAGAATTATTTGCAAGCTAATAGAACGAAGTCTAGAGCATCAATGTCTGACATTGACGAGACCAGCGTCAGCGTTATCGATTTAATCGCTGAAACAGAGAACTCGTCATCGCCCATCATTCACTCAACTGCAACACCGGTTACAGCACCGATAACTAAGGCCAAGGCCCTTAATTGGCAGAAAAACAATTTCGCTCTTACTTGGGCGTTTATCAACTACCTGCAAGAGCATGATCGAGCCCGTCGTGCAGTGCTACGGCAGCCTGGTGATGCCACAGTTGGCCAGTCAAAGCAGGCAATTTATAAGGAGATAGCGCTAGCAGTCTTGGGTGAATTTCCTGATTATAGTGAAAACCTTGACAACAACGCTGTTGTAATTTCTTACCGGAATGCATTCAAGAATAGACTTGCAAGTCTGTTGAAAGAAAATCGAACCTAACAAAAGAAATATTCGGAAGTGGGGCCGGTGTGTCGAAGCCAGAGGATTTAGAGCCTTCGCATTCCAATATATGGGGTTAGTGATCCGTTTCTTTTTGTCGTCTTATACCATTGTCTGACTACCAACAATTTGCAGTCGAAAAAAAAGATTGTGCCCCTATTATTTTGAGCTCGTTCAACTTATTAACAACCGTGTTTTGGAATCTGTGGCAACACCTGGTATGTCCATTGACTACTCAGAGTTTGAGTCATCTTCAGAATCACCCTCGTCAACAACTACAGACTCGGAGACAATAGTACAGAGAAAGAGAAAGGCCACGTTTCCAACATCTACCAGACAAGTATGTTCGAGAGTTTTGTTTACTGGACCAAGAAAAAAGTTGACAGCAGTTAGAAAATGGCGCAGAAAGAGCAATTGTTCACGGACAGTATCATATCATCCTTGAAGGATATCATGCGCCCAGCATTCACTGCCCAGGGCGCTGCAATAGCATTGTGGATGTCAAGAAGGTAGAGGCTGAAATTAAGAAGATAGAGGCCGAAGGTGCCTTGAAAGACAAAGAGCTCCAGCTGGCAAAGACCGAAATGCACCTAGCAGAGAAGAGGGCAGAAGTTCTCCGACTTGAGCTGGCACTTTTGGCAGCGCAGAGGAAGGAAGATAATTAACTCCAGTTTGCTCGGTCTTTCTTCTGCTACAGTTTTATATTTCGCTCTACACTTAATGTAATTTGACTAACGATCTTTCTGTCCAACTGTTATACCATGCACCCGTAGGATAGCTTCCTTTAGTCTATTCCGCATTTCCTTTCCTTCCTTGAGCTCCTGTGTACGTCCTTGATGGCTTATGATAGCCAGATCTAATTCACAGGCATGGGTTACACTCTCCCATATGGCTGGCTTAGACGTCTTGGGGAGCAGCATTGCCCAATTTTGTTGGCATTCGACGCGAACCTTGCATCGTAGACATCCCTCGAGGACCAGAGCAGCTATCAAAGATTGTAAGATGATCGACCGGCAGCAGAATAGGCAATCAACCAATTATATTACACAAGAATTCGTCTATATAAACTCATAAACAGTTAATAAACAATTAACAAGCTACCGTCACAAGATGTACATTAGAGAATTAACTCGCTTCCGAACCCGTACATCTATATAACTTTTAGATGACCTCCGCCTTACCCCAACCCAAACCATATTTTAACAGTCTTCCTTTAGGCTCCAACCCACCGTCTCGCCGATCTAAATAATCTAATCCACGGTCCAAACTCACCCCAATCTTTCCCTTCTTCGACCGGATACCACGAGTTGTTTTCTTTGAAGAGGACTCGCTCGGGGTGAGGCATTAGCGCGAGCACACGACCGTCAGGCGACCGTACACCAGTAATACCTCCAGGACTACCGTTAGGATTGAACGGATATTTCTCTGTGATCTTGCCGTAGTTATCGACGTATCTCACGGCCACAAGTCCATCTTGCATTAATCGCTTCGCTTGCTCGACATTCTCGAACACCGCACGACCCTCGCCGTGTGCGACAGCGATGGGGAACTTCGATCCACGCATGCCATGCAAGAATACCGACGGTTCCTTTGCATCTTCAACAATCTCGACCTCACAGACACGTCCTTCGAATTGCTCGGATGAGTTGCGCTGGAATGTGGGCCAGTTTTCCCCTCCCGGGATGAGCTCTTTAAGCTGCGTGATGAACTGGCAACCGTTACAGACACCGAGCGTAAATGTATCCTTACGATCATTAAAGAATCTGCGAAACTCCTCACGCGCATGTTGATGCCACAGCACGGACTTAGCCCACCCAGCACCTGCACCCAGGACGTCACCATATGAAAATCCACCACATGCAGCGAACCCGACGAAGCTGTCTAGTGATATCCGGCCGGAGATGATGTCGGTCATGTGCAAGTCAACAGGAGTGAAACCAGAAGCATAGAACGCGTAGGCCATTTCAGCGTAGCCATTAACACCTTGCTCTCTCAGGATGGCAACTTTTGGCTTGGATATTGGCAAAGTCACTACGCGTGTAACCATCGTCGCTTCGGCTGCATCCGAGTCTGTTACTGGCTCTAGAGTGTCTTTCACGTCGAACGTCAGTCTGTACAATAATCCGGGGTCGAAATTGTCGAGCATATTAGCGTACTCCTGGTCCGCCGATTTTGGATTATCGCGCAATCGCTGCATCTTGTACGATGTAAGCGACCACGCCTGCTGAAGTGCCCCTCGTGTCGATTCGAAGACAAGATTATCCGCGAAGTTTATTGTAACAGCCTGGTCTTTTGATGGTCGAACGTCGGCAACAGGCACGATATACTGTCCGTCTATATCATTCGCTTCAAAAATTGCAATAAATCGCTCGACGTCTTCTTCTCTGACCTGGAAAACGGCACCCAGTTCCTCATTGAAGAGGACTGACACGACATCTGCTCCATTGTCTGGCAGGTCTATGTGAAGTCCAACCCTTCCAGCGAATGCCATCTCCAGTACTGTAGCTAATAGGCCACCATCTGATCTGTCGTGGTACGCAAGAACGAGGTCTGGGATCTGATGAAGAATCGATACAGTTGTGATGAAGTTCTTGAGCGTCGGAATAGATTCGACTTCAGGTGCAACGTTTCCTACTTTGCCGAACACTTGCGCAACAGCAGATCCACCTAGCCTGGCCTTTCCGCACCCAAGGTCGACCAGCAGCAACTTGGTACTACCAATACCAGGCTCCTCAACTCGTCTTAGCTGTGGTGTCCAGGTGCTGTGAACATTTGTAACAGCGCAGAAGGCAGTTATGATTAAGGACACTGGCGCCGTGACTTCTTTGGACTCCTTGGTTTTTCCGCCCTTGTCTTCTTCCCATTTCATCTTCATTGACATCGAGTCTTTGCCGACTGGAATGCTGATACCCAATTCTGGGCACATCTCGAGACCAACTGCTTGCACAGCTTCGTATAATGCTGCGCCTTCGCCGTCATGCGCTGGGGAAGCCATCCAATTTGCTGACAAGCGCACATGCTCCAAATCTTTAATGTCCGCCGCAATGAGATTTAGAAGTGACTCTGCAACTGCCATTTGTGCAGACGCGCGCGGCGAAATCAATGCAAGTGTTGGCCGCTCTCCCATTGACAGAGCCTCACCCGTCAAAACGCCTTCACCAAGTGATGACATCGTAATGCCAACATCTGCCACTGGAACCTGCCATGGTCCAACCATCTGGTCACGAGCGATCAGGCCAGTGACTGTCCTGTCACCAATTGTAATGAGGAAGGACTTCGACCCAACCGACGGCAAGTGCAGTACTCGTTCGACTGCGACTCTGAGAGGCGACGCTGGAGACGCTACCAGCTGAAGAGGTTTTTCTGCCTCTGAACTTCCGCCATTGCTGAGAGAGTGGGAGTGTGATCCGGCAATAGTATGTGCAGCAGCCAATACATTGCCCTTCGCGTCGACATAGGTTGCCAATGTGCTGTCGAAAGGAGGTAGCTTGAGATGTCGGGTGGTAGCTGTTCGCGACATCTTTGGTGGCTTGCCGAACAGGACAGACATGTCCAGATCAATCGGTGTGGTTCCCAACAACTTATCAGTGAGAACCAGTCGACGCTCTGTAGTGGCATGACCAACAACGGCAAATGGACATCTCTCTCGATGTGCAATAGCTGAGAAGGTCTCAAGATCTGACTTCGCGACAGCAAGTACGTACCGCTCTTGAGCCTCACAGCACCAGATTTCCATTGGAGACATGCCTGCTTCGGACGACGGGATATCTCTAAGTTCGAACTTAGCACCAAGTCCATGATCGTGAACCAATTCTGGAAGTGCATTTGACAAGCCACCGGCTCCAACATCATGAATTGATTGAATAGGGTTCTGAGTGCCCATGGCGGCGCAAGCATCAATTACCATTTGCACGCGCCTCTGCATTTCTGGATTTCCGCGCTGCACGGAGGCATAATCGAGTTCGACTGACGTATCTCCCGAGGCAACACTTGATGCAGCACCACCACCGAGGCCAATAAGCATTGCAGGACCGCCCATGACAATCACGCATGAACCCGGTGTGATTTGCTTTTCCTTCAAGGCATTCATTGGTCGCACGGATCCAACGCCGCCAGCAATCATTATCGGTTTGTGATATCCTCGAATCTCGTGCTTTCCATTTGACAGCGGCAATGTCGTTGTAAGTGTTCTGAAATATCCACTTATACATGGTCTACCAAACTCATTGTTGAACGATGCACCGCCGATAGGAGCCTCAATCATGATGTCCAACGAGGAGGCAATATGTGCTGGCTTGCCAACATCAAGCTCCCAAGGTTGCCGGCACTCTGGAATCAGCAAGTCCGAAACTGAATACCCCGCAAGTCCAGCCTTGGGTTTTGATCCTCTGCCGACCGCCCCTTCATCACGTATCTCACCACCAGAGCCAGTGGCAGCTCCCGGAAATGGCGACACGGCTGTAGGATGGTTATGGGTTTCTACTTTGCCCAAGTAATGGACTAGCTCAGAGCTCAGAGACCACTCTTTTGTCGTGAGATTAGGAGCGAAGTGCGCGGCCATGGCACCTTCCATCACAGCTGCATTGTCAGAGTATGCCGAGATAGTATACGCACCGCTGACCTTTTCGTGCGTATTTCGAATCATCTTGAAAAGCGACAACGCTTTAGCCTCGCCGTCGATTTTCCAGTCGGCATTAAAAATTTTGTGTCGGCAATGCTCAGAGTTGACCTGCGCGAACATGAACAATTCAACATCTGTTGGATTTCGACCAGGACCTAATTGGTGGAATGCTTCGACCAAGTATGCAATTTCATCTGGAGCAAGCGCAAGACCGAACTTCTTATTGGCTTCTTCAAGACGATCTTTTGGAGACTTCCCGAGCTGAATTTCGATCAATGGCTTTGGTTCATGCTTCTCAAACATGTCATTGTAAGTGGGCGCGCGATCGACAACAGCCTATCCCAAACCATTTAATTATCAAACTGCGGCAAATTGCATATTAATGTACACACCTGCGTCATTCTGTCATAGAAACAGTCCAAGGAAACACCTGCCTTAAGATGCTGCATAAGAGGGAATCCTTTTCTGACAGATACCATAACCGCCACACCACGTTCAATTCGCTCCACATCATTTACGAGTCCGCAGACATGAGCTATGTTGGTAGCTTTTGACGACCACGGCGAAATAGTTCCGACACGAGGGACCACACGAATGAGATAATTATCAGCTTCGGCGGGACGGGATGCATGAGTAACGACAGCGTTGACGAGTGAAGCGTAACCTGGATCAGCGAGGTCTGCGGGTGTATCGTAATGCAGGAGCGACTCAAGAAGTGCTCGTTTGGGCGACTCAGATATGGGTTTCAGAACTTCACTAGACCGTAAGGAGACGTAATGGACATAGATAGCACGAATGGCCGTCACAGCGGAAGAATTGACGGCGGTGTTGATGTAGGACACTAACGCAGAAATACGGAATGTCGAGTATGCTATCGGCCCGGCAAGAGTGAGCAGGCGAATGTCCTCAGCGTTTGCCTCTGTGAGGGAAGGCACGACAGACTCAGGCATGGTGCAATTGAAGGAAAACTGGAGTCGATAGAGTGCTGGGTGAGGACGGTCACCCTGAGTGCGGACGAGGTCAACGTGAGCGTGGAGCAGACCAGACGACGAACGGCGGCACGTGGAAGCGGGATGCCGTGTTCTGTTCTTCGAGCACGATGGCACTAGACACAGACTAGACGAAGAGAGTCTCCACCAGGTGCGAGGAGCGGAGCGTTTTTGGCTGAATGAGCAGGAGGACAAAGGTACACAGAGAACAATTTTATGTGTGTCGTTCGAAGCTAGGGTTCGCGATGCCAGCAAAGCAGCAGAGGCATCAACTTTTTGAGGGTCCTGTGCACTTACCCGGCGCATTTGTTTAAACTCCCAACAGGCAAAAGACAATGAATGCCATGTGTCAAGCGTGTACGGCAATTTGAAATGTGGCAAATAATTCTAGCATTATTCATCGGACAATGAAGAATCATACGGGCTTTTTTTCATTCGTATAATCGTCTACATGGCTATATTGCACCAAACATCCATCGTCTATCTATGCAAAGCATTGGTCATGGAAGGACAATATACTTCTCTAGATGTTGCGGAATTGAGCTCAATAGGTTCTTGCTCTCGAGCCATTTCTTGCTGAAAAGTCTGTCGGCATATCGGTACGCTGCAGAATAGTTAGTCCCATATTGAGCCTGACTATCATCTCTAATGACATTCGTACCTCCATCGCAAAGAAGAGTGACAATATTAGAGCCGGGTCCGAGAGCCTGAGCCATTTCAAAAGCGGCCACGACATTTAGTGCAGTCGACGCGCCGAGATACAAACCTTTGAACGTTAGCATTGCAATTCCAGCCAAACTTGTAATTCCAACGTACCCTCCTCATCTAGAAGGCGGTAGAGCATCTTGATGGTTTTCTCGTCAGAAATGGACAGAGCGCCATCAACGAGCGAAATGTCCTGGGCCAAGTTGTCGGTCACGCGGCCCTGGCCGATACCTTCCGTAATACTAGAGCCAGATCGCTCAGTGAGCGTACCACCGCTCTTGACGTAGCTGTAAAGAACAGATCCAGGAGGATCCGCGAGGAAACACTGGACGCGACCACCACTGACGTCCTTCAGGTAGCGAGTAACACCTGCAAAAGAGCCACCGGTCCCTGAGAATCATTAGTCTTGTACGGCATTTCAAGGTCCATAAATCGGGTTACCGGTGGAGCATGTGAATCCATCAACTTTTCCTTCAGTCTGTTGCCAGATCTCCGGGCCAGTGGTCTCAATGTGGGCCTGGCGATTGGCGAGGTTGTCGAACTGGTCAGTCCAAATAGCATTATCTAGACTCTCTACTGTCCCGTTAGTTCACTCATGCCGACAATATGTATTAGAGATCCGACCCGCATGTCTCTTCGCCTGGTGATTGTAATTCATTGGATTATCGAACGCGACTGCCGGCACAGGATACACTTCAGCTCCAAGAAGACGAAGAAGGTCAACCTTTCCTTGACTCTGGGTGTTGGGCATATATATCACGCACTTGTAGCCTTTAGCACGACAGATCTATGCTTGTAATTTAGTTGTACTCCTTCTGTGATGAACGATGTCGACATACATGGGCTAGGCCAATACCAGTATTGCCAGCAGTACCCTCAACAACAGTACCGCCAGGTCGAAGTTGGCCTACCCAACCAATTAGGACACAATACTAACATAAAAAGCGTTTAAATATTAACAACCCTTCGCTTCGGCGTTCTTAATCAAAAAGAGAGCGGCACGGTCTATCAACTAGTTATAATCTTTTCCAATGGTTCAATTGTCGCGAGAGTGAGGCGTACCTTTCACGGATCCACCAGGGTTCATGAACTCCGCTTTGGCATAGATATTAGCACCGGTCTCCTTACTGATTCCCTTCAAGTAAATCAGTGGCGTATTTCCAACGGCGCCGTCAAACCCATTGACTGTCAACGGCACCCAGCCATCGGGAACTCCGGTAGATATTGAGCGCGAGAACAAGAGTCGGCTCGCTCGGAGAGTCTGCCTCAATGCACTGCCGAACATGTTCCTAAATCGCCAATTCAGCGGGAGAAATAAACTTGCCGCTCACTGCTTATTAAAGGTCTTTAAACCAATGTTTGCAGGGTTCTGTCCTTGTCTCCGAGTTAACTTGGGAGGAACAAGCGAAAGTTTTTAGTCACCGACTATTGGTGAGGTTTTTTACAACAGCGCCCCCACAGGCAATGGCCAATTGTACAACAACATTAACAATTGCATACTCAACTATATTTCTTACAATATTTTGCGGCAAACCGTGTTTCCCGAGATGATCGGTTAGCAGACATCGCCCCTGACTAAAGTTCGGACAAATTGGTCCAAATTGCCAAACGAGCTTTACACCATATCTGTAATCCTCACACCACCGATACGTAAAGCCGCACGGAAAGCTTTCTCGGACTGAAATTCGTCCCGCCCGCCAAAAACGATCGACTATTCTTTACCGATAGACAGGTGATAGGTGTCACTCTTCGGCTCTACGCAGCAGAATACAAAATGAGTTTGTCATTTCTACAGCGGCTGCCTGCTCGAGGATTTTCGGCGGCCGAGACCTGCTTGACGGCGTTGCGGAACCAAATGACAACCACCCTCTCGGATTCGCGGCATGTTCAGAATGCAGGATATCAATTGAGCAGCAAGCGTATGGCAGTTTTTATGATTGCAACTCTATATGGAATATTGAATGCTGACTGTGTGATATAGCCAAGAAGGCGCCCATAAAGATACGCCAGCCTGCACCATCTCTGCTCCCGAAAGGCAGCGAGCCCAAACAACTTCTCGAACAAAAACTCACATCAGAGCTGGACCCGACTGGATGGCGACGACAGTTATTTCAGCGAAGCAGTCCCCTCGCGCTTCGACCGGGTGATGTTGTCAGAGTTCATTTCCATTCGGAGACCAGTCATACATTCGTTGGTACTATTATGGTAATTCGTCGACGAGGATTAGATACCAGCGTGCGATTACGGTCCGAAGTTGCGCAGTTAGGCGTCGAGATGAGCGTTAAAGTGTATAGCACATCAGTTAAAAACTTTGAGTTCATTAGCAGAGCGGTCAAGAAGGCAAGACGGGCCAAGTTGTACTACTTACGTCCGGATGAGAAGAAGGGCAAGTAGACGACTATTTGGAAAGAACATTTGTGTACATAGACGGCGTATATTACGCTAGACGGGCAATATCGACAAACCGTCTTTTGTATAATAAATGCGTTATCATTATGTCGTAACTTGTAGTTACAGTAGTATACATATTAAAGGTCCCAAGCGAAACAATCATTTATATTTAAATCATTTGAAGATTATCTCTGTCCTCTTAAGGACGGCGATCCTATAATTTCATCAGTATGGATTATGCACGACGGGGGGATCTCGTAGTCGCACTTACGGCCGGGAGAATCAGCCAGATTGTACAGATACCTTCCGCTAGGAGTAAACCCCATGGCAGATGCTTGTGACGATGGCGAACCGCGTAGACCTGCCTGCTGCGATGCAGGACTGTGCTGTTGCTGACCCTGCTTCTGGCCCTTTGGTGTCTGTGGAGACTGCTCTTGCCTACTCTTCACCACGGCGTCCTGCATAGATTTCTTGAGTAAAGGAGATACTCGTGGAGATTCTCGCGATTGAGGGTACGTCTTTACGTACTTCGGCGGCGTCAATGGTTTTCCGGGAGAACTTGTCGTCACTATTTATAATGGCAGGTCAGATCTCGCCAGTTGCGGCTCGCTGTCCATTGTGCTTACCGTTGACGTCTAATCCCATTAACTTCCGTTGGTTTGGAGTTAGAGGGATATCTTCCAATTTATCTCTTGGTCGCAGGAGCCGAATTAATCCGTCTACTATATTCCATAGAAATAACATTTGTAGTATGGTTCCTATTGTTCACGATTAGCCCAAGCCAGCATCGATTCAAGTGTCAGCACTCTCACCTATATAGGTCATGTTCCTTGCAAACTTCTCATCCATGGCCCACAATTCTTGCATCCAATTCCTGAATGGCATTGTCAGTCAAGGTTCCCGGGACTACGCCTTCCGCGTTCGCGTACAATGTTAACACACCATTTCTTGAGCCAACTAAGAACGACCGAATACACAAGCCATGCAAGCGCGTTCAGAAACATTTTCCGACTTGTAGCCTGTGTAAACTCTGTCTTGCCCACCCGATCATGCAACTGGTCAAACGCTGGATGTCGCCATTCGCCCTTGGGTATCTCTTTCGGTGTGGCAGGTAACGATCCCGTTGGTAATTCTGGCTGATTCTCAGTAGGAGTGTGCATATCTGAGCGTCGCGATGTTGGTGTGATCGGCGACGAAAGGTTGACCGGTGGTGATGGTGTGTACAGTGCTTTGAACGGTGATTGTGAGTATGGAGCTGGCGTGGAAGGGGTTCCTGGTGATTGATGATGGCCGCCCGGCGATGCAGACACTGGCGAAGACGCCATTGTGATTTACTAGAATACGGCGAATGAAATTGGCTACTGGCGTTGAAATAATTCACAAGGAAAGTTAGGAACCTGTAATTTGGCTTGGCTGGCTTTGGTCTATCTGATGATGTGAGGCTCCCTGGCTTGTTGACGTTTTGACTTTTACAAGCTTCAACTTGACGTGGGTACCACCGAAAATTCCGCCGCTTCGAAATTTTGCATCTCGGAGGCGTTTGGCTCGGTTCAACTTTTCTGTTGCGATTTGCAACACGTCAAGATCCGACTGTAAACAGCAGAGGTTATAGCCTGCTCAGATTACAACAATAAGCGACCAGCGGCAACGGACGATAGTATAGCTTTGTGCGTGGTTTAGATTTGTGGCTTGAAATTGTCAGCGATCCTGGACGGTGTTCTTTTTGTCAATGCGCGTTCGCGATACCGAACGAGACCTGGGCTATTGCGGAAAGCTACTTATCTGAAGAAAATAGAAAATCCTGTCAGCAAGATTAGGAGAGTAAGAATCTAGACAAACCAAGATGAAGGTCCTAGTAGCAGCAGAAGACTCGGGAAGTCTTAAAGGTATTGTTCTCCATCTGCCAACCACGCGCACACTTATGCTGACGACACTACTTTGATCGATAGATATTTCCTTCCCATTCGGCACCAACACATCTATACAGCAGTCTGCACAGCCCACGATAACGACCTTTGCTTCAGCTGGCAGATCATCTTACGTTCAACGAATGATCATTGCCAAATTGAAGTCTGGCAAGGAATATGTACGCCCGTTATTTTTAATACGCTATCCACTTGTCTCACGTAGCAATATTAATTAATGCAATGCAGATTTGCATAGCGCGCAAAGGGGGAATAATACAACTTTACGACATCAACCCGCCGCATGCGCTATTCGTGGAATGGAAGGACATGATGCACCCGCCTGATGATGCATTTGTTGGACTCGAGTACGTCGAGGGCAAGCTGAGCAGCTGCACGGCGACCGGCAAGTTGGTCATGCGAGATTTGCATTCAATTTCTGATAGCACGAATCATTATTATACTGTTCGTGTACTTTGACTACCGTTTCGACGACAAATGCTAACGATCATTCTGGCAGCTGCTTGGAGAACCAATCAACGCGTTTCGGGTACATCCTAACCAACCCAATGTCGTTGCATACGGCGGCAAAGAACGCGAGCTTGAAGTCAGCGTGATCGACAACCTCTACCGCCGCGAGCCAGACTCGAACGCTGATTCGGAATCCGACCAATCATCCTCGTGGTGCATTGCGGCTACCCCGACTGGCCGCGCTCTCTCTCGACGGAAGCTATGGAAAGCCAAAAACGTCAAAAACGATGAACTTGACCTGCGTGTACCGGTCTGGATTAGTGATATTAGGTTTTTGGACGTGAACAGAGATAGCACAAGCGATTTCAAGCTGGTCGTCAGTACAAGATTTGGACATGTATGATTTCCATCTCACTGCAATTAACTGGACAAATTGTTGCTAACGTTGTAGGTTCGCGTTTATGAGACCAAATATTCACGCAAGCCGATTGTGAATGTTGAGGTCGGAGACCATCCCCTCATAGCGCTGTCTCCATATACTAGCGACACTGAGATCATCTACTGCGATACAAACTCCACTACTGCACGGTTCAATGTAATTAACGGGCGCAAGGGAGGTCACTATTCTGGGGCCGCGGGATCGATACTCTGTCTCGACTCGTTTTTCCCTGACCAAGAAAGCGTGTCGTCGACAATCAGCACCTCAGACGACTCAAATTCTAGGGAGTCGTCACGGCAGTCTTCAATGGCTAGAACAGCATCTGGCGACGTGCCGTTGCTCGCGACTGGAGGACTTGATCGGTTCCTGCGTGTGTACAATTTACAAACGCGCGAGCTTGTCGCGAAGGTGTTTGTCGGTACAAAGTTGTCAGCGGTGTGCATCGTTGATGGAAGCAGTACAGTTCCGTCTGAGCCCTTGTCCGAGCGCGAAAGTGACGAGGAAGACGACCGTGTCACAACCGACGGTGGTCGAAAACGGCGCAAGGCGTTGAAGACGGAGGATGAAGACGATGAAGAGGACAGCGTAGCCGATGAAGACGCGAGCAAAAAGGGACGCAAGAAACGTGTCCGATTGCACGATGAAGAGGCAAGCGACGACGATGATGAGGATGATATCGACGATGTGTGGAATCTATTGGACGTGGAGGGCGACGAGCCACGGATTAAGAAGGAAGAGGATGAGGATAAGGTCGCGTCGTCGTCAAGTGCTCATGAATCTGTTGCTCAAAGTTCGCGGCGACGACGAAAACGCGGTCCTCGAGCAGAGTCGTCGCGGTAGCTTTGTTCTATCAAGATCGATGGTGGGCGGAAAAGGAGTGTCGTTAGTAAATAGTCATGCGTCATGTTGGGCTTACCAAAGGTGTTTTTTTTTGCTTTGTTATTGGGATTACTAATAAGGGATGTCAAGTATATATTCTAAACCAATATTATATGACAATTGTCACTACAAGCATATATTGTCATCGGGCTTTAGTTGCGAAAAATCACACTGACAGTACTGTCTTGTCCAACCATACAACTGTACGTGCAGTCGTCCAGCGCTAGTGGGAACAAGGATTTTTGTTGTCTTAGTCAAGTGGCGACATGCATTGTGACTGATGGTAGTGAAGGAAGAACCTACAGACTTGCAGCGGATAATTTGAAGCTTGCATACTGTCGAGGTCTGTATGCTCACAGCCTGAACACGCGACCCTTGTGGCAGTGCAATCACTAGCCCTGGGTGATACAAGGGTTCGAGTCAGTCTGACCCGCCAATTGTCGGCCCCTTGCCCTGATCGTCTTGGAAGACGCGCGGGTACGTATCTGCATTGCCAGAGTCCAAAATAGTAACTGATCGTCACCAGATTGCGGGTGACACACCGGGCATTTGCCGGATTCATTATCCCCGTATTGGCCGCCGGCGTTTGTCAAAGCGTGAGGCTGGCTTCCGCGGCTGCCAAATGTCGGCGTTAGAAGCGACCCTCGCGAATTTTTTCCGATTCCTGGCGTCCATGTTGACACTACATCGTACTGTCCCGTCTGCAGCACCAGCAGTCTATTTTAAGACCGGGTTGATTGCCTGTGCTTGCTTTTATCTCAAAGGCGTCGCCCGCTCGCTCCTGCGTCAGAGTCGCCAGCGCTAGTTCAGGGCCCAAAGCTACGGGCCCTTGCAAGTCAGGGTCTGATTCTGTGGGCCCCATGCACAGTAACACTAGTGGGCGCACTCTGGGACCAAAGCTGAACGTTAGTTATGACCATGACTGCGGAGGTGTGTATAGTGAGGTATAGTGAGCCACCGCGGTGTACTATGCACCTGGCGTGATCGCGCACGTGGGTAACCAGCCGCCAGAGCGATCGAGAGGGCCAAGACGACAATGCTGCCATCGGGTGGCAATGAAGACCATGAGGCCAAAGTCTATTGAGTCATTTGAGAAAAAAAGGGCTCAAGAAATGAAATTCTATTCGCCAGCTTCGATTAGGTCCCATTTCTCGCGCAGAAAGATTTTCCTGCCTCGTTCCCGGAGCCTCACAATCGAATCGTGCCGTGCGCCGCGCCGAAGCCGACGCAGAAGCCGAAAGGACCCTTGGCTAGAGTTCAGCGGCGGGGGCCCTGAGAAGGCTGCATGAAACTGAAAAAAAGGCAGAAACTTAGACTCTGACTGCAGACATCGAGATCAGCTGTTTTATAGAACCCTCATCAAATAAACTTTGTGAATGAAAATACGTGACACGTATATGAGCCGATTTCCCATACGTGCTTATTGGAATGTGCGCTGGTCCCGAGTTGTCGACTGCGGCCAAAACGATCGAGCATATTGGATATAGTCAAACTGTCTAACAAACTGTGCATATAATCAAGCACCTGTCGTTATAATCTCGTCTATCTATAGAACCACGCCATCTGTTTCGCTGCACCAAGAGCTTTATCAGCAGGCAGCTTGTTGAGGTTAACCCCCTGACGAATCCGCTTTAGGGTATATTTCGGCCGAGTTGTTTCACAATTCTTTAGCGACAACTGGAACGAGGCCTAGATCGCGATATGGAATATAATACATGCGTGTTGAAGAAAATTTTTGATGATTTACATTGTGGTCGATCGAGACACTCACAGCAAAATATGTAGCAATGGTAAGTATCCATTATTGCGTTCTGTCGAATTTGCATACGGTTCCGTACCATATGCAAATCACAGTCAATGTAATCATCCGCATATAACACAATAAGTTGGCGCAAAAACGATCAGAAACTGAATTTGCTTGATATAAATGACCGGCGAGAACTGGAATTCACCCTTCAATCAACCACCAAAGAAGTCCCATTAACACCCCGCAACTACTGGCCAAGTTATATTTTCGCTTATCTCGGCGCAACCACTGCTGCCAACGCAAAACACGCAGCAGAAAGGCGGCCGACAAGTGGGAACTCGTGTTCGGGCGGAGGCTCGGGGCAAAGTTTTCGAGCTGCCTCCTGAGCCTCACGATATGGGGCCCCCGTTCAAGTTAAGGTGGTCAAGTTAACCTTTTTGCTCTCATCTCGATATCAATTCGGGAGTCCCCACTCCCGCTGGCGCAACGCTTCTGCCGCCTCCGTTCCGACTCACGGATCCCCGTTCGACTTATCTTGTGCAGCGGCTAGTGCCTAGTTATACACTCGCTGGGGCTCTGGTGGGGCGTACTGGGGGGAGCAAAGATGCCGAGTTATTTACGAAGTCATGAATATGCGGCGAAAGCGAGGCCGTTAACTATCACCCCTTGACATCTCATGCCATTTAGACTGCTCTTGAGATAAAATGTAAATCGTGTACAAAAACGAAAAGATGATAGATGACATTCAACCGCGCCGTCGACCGGCCACTGGTAAATTACTTGTTACCTGAGGGTGTGGAGACGTAAGTCACGTAACACGACCGCACAACACGCAAGTGCAATACGCGTAGGCTTGAATGACGCGCGGTTAATGACCTTGCCTGTAAAACAAACCGCTAAACGCCTCTAGCAGTGTGCGAGTTGTGGCGGCGAGAGGCCAGTTGCGATATCAGTCTCACCTTCTGTCCACAAAAATAACGGCAACCACAAGAGCAATAAATGCAGTAATAGCGAATACACGACAGTGGAACTTTTGGCCATCAATGCTCGATGCTTTAATGGTCTAACCCGCCGGTAATTCACTCTATCACGCAGCCGGGCTCCGAGTTTTACAACTGATGTGGACAGTACTGGAGAGCGCGGATGCGGTAACTGCATGCCGGATACCCGTATTGAGCGTATTCGCAGTGGCAGCGGGTCCTCCGCTCGTGGCGGACGGCCCACACCGTTCCCCCCGCGGGCAATTGTTATTAGTATAATTAGTAGTAAAGTACGTGGTCTGTGAGTCTTCGACACGAAAACGGTCGCCGAACTGACTGCTGGACACACGCTATTGCTTCGATTGGCCGGTTCGCTAGGTTTCACCACCATTAAACAGCCAGAGACCTCAACAGATACGCAACGCGTTAACATGCCGATAAAATAGTAGCCGCTGCATTTCCGCAGTAAGGACCAACCGGGTTTCATGCGAAGGTTTCGTTGATCGAGAGAGTATGCCCAATTCAATGGAAACGACACCGAACAGCCCATGCTGAACCGATCAAGCAATTCGCCATTGACAAGCCTCGACGACTGGTGGGCTGGGTTCCAGCAAGCCAAACCAGACGTACACGCCGGCTGGGCTCACACTGAAACAACGTCGCAGACGCAAGCCGAGCCGGCACATGGCTCTGGTACAGTTTTAACAGCATAAGTTCGCGAGCCTGATCAAGTTTGCCTCGAATGCTGCCGCTCTGATTAGCGTCGTCGGCTGCAAACCCGGGACCAAGGGTGCGAAATCCGCGGGCCGACCGAGACGTACGCCAAAATACCGACGCCCATGAAATGACTGGCTAGCTAATACCACAGAAAAAGCTCTTTTTTATTATTTTCGACTGACGACAGAAGCAAAACAAAATCAAAAGTTATGGGAAGAGTGTAATGTCCTACGTGCCGGACATTTGTGAAACAAAGGTACGCTCCAGGGAACCACAGCATGCTCAAATATTCACGCTACGCGCGGATTGCATTGTTCCCGCAGACGAGCAACCCATTTAAAGTTTTGTTCTAAAAGCTTGGGTGGTTCCGAGCCAAACCCTAGGCCGGGCGGCGGTTGTAGCTTTAACCACGACCGGGGCCGAAGACGGAGACCGTGTGTGCTATATTGAATTTGGCATCTTTGATTTAAACTGCGAGCCTGGTCTTGTTCTGCAAACGATAGTGTGGAGTCCATGCGGACGACAAGCAGGGCTGCTAAAATATTGGGTGCAGGTGACACATCTGAAGAATGAAATCTAAATCGGGATTTACTACTCGCCACCCACGGTCAGCACGAATGTTGAGTGATTGTGGAGGCCGTCGCTTAGAATGTTCCTGCATGCTACAACGTGTCATATAGAGGTGTCGATATTGTACCGACGACGCAAGGTATGATACGATCTATTGTTAGGTATTATTTTGTGGCAAGGATCGGGTGGGCCCGAGTCCAGCAAGCAGCGATCAGGGTTATATAAGCACGCGAAGGACCGGTTGGAGCCGGAAGTTAGCTGCAGCCCTACGGTGGGTGGGGGGCCCCAGGCCACATGATACGGCGATAGTGCTGAATAACGGGTACGCAAGGGTCCACCCACACCGCCTCACCGACGCCACGGTGGAACCGTTTGGGGCGACCACCCGGGTTCATTACGCCAGAACGAGCAGAAGATTTCTGCCGCGGCATGCCGTCTGTATTGGTCGTAACAAAGATCGCCATAAGCAGACACGCGTTGCCTGCACTCCGCCGCGCTAGATAGGTCTTGTCAGCTAGCACTGTTTTCAGACTAGCGTCGGCAGCCCTCATAACCGTCTGCACCCAACTGCACACGGCCCACAAACATATGACTGCGGATTCACACAAGCCGGACCAGGACCAGGACTAAAAGACGGCATGAATCGCGGTTTGCTACAACAAATAGTCCGAGACTCGTCAAATCGATGCGAGGATGTGAGCGGATTGTGAGCCACGCCAAGTTGCGCCATTAAGCGGTGTCAGTGCCAACTTAGACTTAACTCGCAACTGGCACAAGGGTTCGTGTCGTTGGGTCTGGTGCCGTCTAATACAAGGGTGTCTCTTGGGTCGTGCACACGAACCCTTGTGCCAGTTGCGAGTTAAGTTAGCAGACACAGTCAAGAAGGGTCTGGGTTGTCGCGCCTGGCGCTGCCCTTACCCCCGATTAGCCCCTGGTCCAAACCAACACGGTCTATGGACTGGTATCCAGAAAGAAAAAAGTAGCCAGTACGGACAATTATTTGCTGGCGATCGACGAGGCGAGTGGCACCCGGACTGGAGATTAATATCTAGCATGCTATTTTCCAAATGGTCCCGCAAGATGGTCAGATATCCGTCGGCTTCGGTTTTGCTCGGTATTATTTGGGAGATTAAATCCAGCTGCAGGCGAGGATCGACATGGCAGACAGACAAAGCTGATCTACACTAACTTAATAAACTACGATGTGATGCTATGTATTTCATGTTGGTGGTGACCCTGCGCCGTCGTGTTGCGGCACCCACAACGTCTCTCGCGTCCTTTGACTTGGCGCGTGCACAGGCAGCACGACAGTGGAAGTAAATGTTTGTGTGGGTGGTGCCACCACTCATTTTATCATGATCGTCGCCCAAGTCAGCCGTACGCGAGCGCGTTTTCATTTCGCGCAGCCGCCCGCTGCCCACGACTAACATTCCGCCGGTTTGATTGGTGGGAACCGGCCAGGCACGTGTGTGGGTGATGACGGCGGGATGCCACGCACACAATAACGAGCGTCTGGCCTCCGGCAAGTAAATTACTTGCATCGTCGCTGAATGCGCTTTATGATTGCAAATTCGAAGCCGGTCCAGGGCTTGGTTAGGTAATGAATTTCCGAATGTTGCGTCCGCTGGCCTACAATGTGACACGATCCGAACAAGAGTTGGGTCCCTGCTGGGCCCGCGGGGTCTGGCTGGGCTCCTGCCAGGCTCATAAGCGAGACAATCTCTGCTAATTAATACACGTCACTTTTTTAGGCCATGTTGGGTAGCACATGATCAGCAGTTATAGTCGCTCCCACCGCGCTGGGAACACCAAACAAAAAAAGAAAGGGTTCTACCCCGCCCGCCACGACTGAGGAGGCCCCGCACGACGGTCACTTAGTAAGCATATAATAGTGTCAAGTGAAATCCTGCGTCGGCCAATCGCTGACGTCAATCGATCCACCGAAAACGATCTGTCGGCTGGGCATGATGAGAACCGCGGCGACAGGGCCGGTAGTGTCGGCTTTGATTTGGCGGAGTTGCGAACGAATGGTTTATCGGCTATGGGCGAGACTCGAGCTAATGCAGTAGTGCTGGCGTGTCAGAACCCGAGTCAGGGCCGCGCTCTAAAGTAACCGATATTAAGGATCTCACTGCCAGTGTTGGTTGTTGTTGCTGTTGTTGGCGTAGCGAGAAAACAAAAATGCGCCGCTTCGCATCGCATTAGTGCGGTTTGGCTGTGGTCACGATGTCGTCGTTTGTTTGCAACAATTGCTGGACCGCGGCATGTTCCGCCCGCCTGCTAATGTGGGCCGCAGTCGACGAAAACGGACAACTGATCCCTTAATTGGGATCGTCGGGTCCAGACGGGGTCCAGTCGGGTCTCGGATCGCTCGCTCGCTCGCTCGCTTGCGTGAGACTCGGATTTTGGGTTCGGACCCGGTTCGGCCTGCATGGGCCAAGCGATGGTGCAGGTAGCATGTGTCGACCACGAGAATAGCATATGACATTACAAACCGCGTGGTGTGCTCGGCACTCACCCTCTCCTTTCACGTTCGTTGGCCACCGGGGTTGGGGCTGCAAAGACGCCGACCACCTACTTGTTCGTGGGTAATGTCGCCGCGCGCGGTGTGATCTGGTCCGGAATGTACTGCAAGGCAAGGTGTACAGTACCGTATTGCGAAGGGCAAGCGAGGGTTTTGTGTGAGCCATGCGCGCGGCTGAGGCGGAGGAAGCGGGCCCTGCATGTTTGCGAGATGGATGCGCCTGTGTGCATGGTACCTTGCACGGGTACGAACACAAGGCAGGGTGCGGGTCCGAACCTCCGCGAAGGCTTTTTTGTGACTTGCCTTGACACACGGGCCCACAGACGGTCGTTTTTGGCACAATGCTACTCGAATCAACAAGGTACCGTACCCGCTGGCCTGGGTACGGCACTCGTCTTCATGCTGCCGCTGGGTTCCAGTTCGCAGTCCGCCGTTTGGCCCTTTAGCCCTTTATTGCCCTCTGGACGGCTCTCTCGCGCCCTCTTCCTCCCACACGGACATTTCAAATACCATTCCGCCTGCTCATACCCCGCGCCGTCGCGCGGCCTCGTCGTCTTCTTTTCTGTTTCTTCTGCCTTTAGTCCCTCGCTGCCTGTCTCCTCCTCGTCCTGCCAACGTCGCACCCAATCCAGTCTGTGATCCCCTCGACTTCCGGCAGTCATGATCCCGCACGTCATTACGGCGTCTGGCCATGCCGTCTCGTTACTATGCGACGACCCGCACCAGCTGCCGCACATCCCCGCGCCAACTCCGCCTCTATCGCCCTCGAGTAGGACGACGTCCCAGTGTTCAGTACCGCTCTCTGTTGATCCCGGCTACCAACCACCGCCGTCTTATCAACACAACCTTCCCGCGATTCCCCCCTACTCCGATCATCCCCACTCTGTGGTCCACGATGCCGCCTATCCGCCTCCCCAGGAGCCGTACTCATCAAGCTATAGCTACGCGAGGGGACAACAGTACAACGGCAACTACACGTACGCGTCTCCTCCACCGCCGGCTCCAGCCCCAGCCCCGGCCCAGCAGTGGTATGTGCCGTCACAGACACCGCAGCCGCCGCGGCAAGACCAGTCGGGCTACAACATGATGCCGTCGCCGCCCTTGGCCGAGCATTACCAGACATCATCCACAGCGCCTCCATACCAGCACGCCCGTTCTGCTTCTCCGCTGGCGCCGTCCGCCAACATGTCGTCTATAGCGCCGGCGACCGCGTCTGCAGACACGTCCCCGCGCCGGCCGTCCCGAGTAACAAAGTATTCGCCGCCGCCGCCAACGGCAGCCGCAGCAGCGACCAGCGGCGCCGAGCCCGTCCGCAAGACCAGGCGGTATACGTGTCACTGCGGCAAGTCGTTCACGACGTCCGGCCATCTCGCCCGCCACATGCGCATCCACACTGGCGAGAAGAACTACGTGTGTCCGGAAAAAGGGTGCGGGGCGCGGTTCTCGCGCCAGGACAACTGCATGCAGCACTACCGGACCCACCAGGCCCAGGGCGCAAAGCGGAATAGCCTTGGGTTGGCGGCGGCCAACGGAAGTCTGCGCGCGGTCACGACAGGCGTTGCCAGTCCGGCTGCGATCCAGGCGGCCCGCAGGAGAAGGTCGTCGCATTCGGGCGTCGTTGCTGCCGGCCGCCAGCCTGGACCTGTCGCAGCCGCCGCGGCCGCAAAGCGCGAGACGAACCAGGAGTTCAGGACGCATCATCACCAGCGACATAGTGTCGATTACACGCCGACCGGCGGCTATCCGCCGTCGTACTACGATCCGCGATTTAAGGCCGAGCGGGCGACTCCAGAGCTGCCGCCGCTGCAATCGCCTCAGCAGACTCCATATAAGCCTCAGTACTCCCCGCGCTCACCATTCTCGCCTCTTCCTCCGCCTGCTTTGCCGCAGCAGTCGTTCCCGTCGCAGTACCACACTCTGGCGCCTCGCCAGCCACAACCGTCGCACCTGCAATACCAATCGGCACAGCAGCCGCAGTACTCACCGGCGCCATCATCGCTGCCTCTGCCAGTCATGCAAGCAAGTCCGTCGGCAAGCGCAGACGCTGCCGCCAGCCGGCTTGACGAGCTTGCCAGCATAGCGACCCAGGTGGCCGTGTGACCTACAGGTTGTGTTTTGTGTATAACGTGTATTTATATTCAGCGGACTCTCTATTTTAGAATGTGTGGATGGGACATTTTTAATTCGGTTTTCTACTATACAGGTCGTCAAAAACTGCGGGGTTCTACATTTCCTTTTTGACATTATTGGGACGGTTTTGGTTACTGTGTGACTTGATTAATGGATAGGACGCACTGGCTTTGTTTGGATCGATTTTAGTATGGATGCGTTTGATTATTGTTTGTCTCGAGTTATATAATCGTTGGGTACGCTGACCGGGGCAAGATTTGTAATCGTCTTTCTTCTTTTGTATATAATAATTTATCTATTTTATGTCAAGAAATCCGCGAGCTAAGAGTTGCCTTGGACCAACACGCGTACGACCCCCAAAACATACCGACACACAACCGCAGTCGGTCAGACTGGCAGCCGAATGTGGTTATATTTCATTGCCACAATGGCATTTACAGTGCTTCTTCGTTAGGCAAAGCGCAACTATTGGGAAGTGTATGTAGCGCAAGCTAAGGCGGCCAGTCTGTAGCAAGACTATGCATGAGTCATTATCGAGCATTTGTGCCGCTAAGCCGGGGCAGGTTTATACGCTAACACTTGTCAGCACAAAAAAATACCGCGCGGCCGCTTCTCGCGGGAATCTGATTATTATTGTGCCCGTGCCGGGCGCCGTTCTGGAGGTGACGGCTCAATTATTGCTGCCTAGTATTTTGCCGCGAGCTAGTTCCTGCTAGGTCTTGCTTGGTGCAGCCAGACCGGCCGCGGTCAACTTTGTGCCCCCCCCCCCCCCCCCCCCCCCCCCGGCCAATCCGGCAACGTCAACGACCCCAGCTGGCTTGCCGGTTCGCGCAAAAACCCGCGTCAGATGTTTAGCCAGCGTCCCTGGGCTCCTAACCCGTCGTCGGTTCGGCCCCGTATACGGGCCACATACGACTTTATACAACCCGTCAAAGGAAACACTTACGTGTGCGCGGATCCGCAATTAGACACTGCGCTAAGCCTGCGCCTAGCAAACCTTAGCTCTGGCAAATCCCCTCCCCCCCTCTCTCGGGTCCTATCAATCATAGTCGTGAAAGGTCCTTAGCATTTAAAACTAGGAAGTTCTCCTTTTGTTTTATTTGTTTGTCCTCATCGTGCACGAAGTGGGTTTAGCGGCGCTAGGCGGCGATTTGTTTGGTTGTTAGAACGTATACCCCGAGTTTTCTTCTGCATGGCGTATCTCGGCAAACCGCGGTTTTGCCAATCAAGCCACCGACGGACCGACGAGCGTATCCACGGCGCCAAACCGACGATCGTGCCCTTCGTACGCGGCTTCCGTGCTAGAGAAAAGCCGGAATAAAAGTCCGCAGCAGGAACTACCTGATTTATCCTTTTTGTCTAAACTCCAAGTGTGTGTGGGGGGCGGCCGGTCCTCTTATTCGGGAGATGTGGGGGGAGGAGGGGGGTAAACCGGGGGGCGGAGAGGGGGATTAGGCTTTTTTGGATTCGGATTTTGGATTTGTGTTCAGGGGAGGTCCACTTCTGTGACCAAACTTAAAATCTTGGGATTCGGGGAGCACAAAAAAACTCTCGGGACAGAACCAACCGGCGACTCTGTCTTGTGGGGTGGTTCTTTTGGGTGTGGCCATTTGACGCATTTCGCAAAATTGGCCGGCCGAATTGGGCTTTTGTTCGCCTGGCATTTAACCATTGAGCATAGACTGGATGTACTTAATTTGTAAACCTGAAAGTATCACAAACTTGTAAAATAAACCTGCTGCAGGAATATCCCGTACTTATCGACCTCGTACGATTCCGCCGATCCTCGCCCAAAACCGACCGACCAGTTAAAGATCCCCACATGACAGAAATTTAAACCATCCTCGCCAGACGCCAATCAAGCAAAAACCGAGCCCTTGGACTAAGCGGGACGACTTGGGTAGGACAGATGCTGAAGTCGGCAAGCCAATTCGGGTTTGCGGTGAGGGGCATTAATATATTTTGCTTGGCACTGTTCAGGCGGAATCCCACCGTTCCAAGCTGGTCCAAATGAGGCGAGTCGTCCGATGGCCGGCCGCGTGCAGGACCTGGTGCTCGCAACAACAGAACGAGATAGACAGGCTCGTAACACGGTCTCGTGCTAGTCGATACATAAGTATCATTTTGATTCATAGAGGAATCTAGTAGTGTCAGAAGTTAGATGCGCGACCTAGAGCCGCGCTGGTGGATCTTGCAACTAACCGCCAGTTCCCGTGTGGCCAGCATAATATTGATCACACCATATAAATTAGGTGGTCAGTGGCCATCGCCTGTTATCAATAGCTTGCAATGGAACTCGCGGTGACGAGCATAGCATGCGCAAGAAAAACAAAACCATGGCTGCGGTGAAACGTGCGAAATATCTGGGCCCTCATGTTGGCAACGAGAAGTGGCAACGCGATCGCATGCAACAGAACAAAAACATAATAATCTGATATCAATCCAGCTCGTCGCTGGCAATCCCATGACGAGAATCACTGTACAAGCCTGTAACAGACCAGCTCGTACTGGCCGTCTTGGAGACATAGTAGCTCGATCGCGGCAGGTCGAGACTCTTTGCACCGCGACGTTGCGACCAGCATCAGACAAGATCATAAGAGACAAGATCATAAGATCGTCAGCGACCAATGAAATCGATTGTAGAAGACATCTTGGCCCAGATCTTGCGTGACGAGCATAACGTGCGGAGAACGATAGCTGTGTTGCAACGTGTGCGAAAATGCTCTAAACACGAACGGCCGAGCACGCTGTCAACGCGATTGCATGAAATAGAATAAATGATATTACCCTGATAGCAATTCAGCCCTCGGCGGTTCGTCCCATGACAACAGTCATGTAATGAGTGGTGGTGGCTGGGAGAGTGGGACTAGCAATGTGTGGTCGGTCGAGCTTTGTGTGCTGTTACCACCAGCAGTTGTGGCGACCAGGAATACAGCAAGCGCCAGTTATCCACAGGTAATTCATAAATACCGAGACTTGATAAGGTCCCGTCGGCTACATGAAAGCGTCCAGGACAACGAAAGAGGACTTCAGCAACTGCGCTCACTCACTGGACATTGCGGCCCGAATAGTCTTGCTCCCGATCAGTATATTACAGCCGCATCGCGTAACAAATGATCACAACAATCCCAAGTCCATCGCGAACGTTCGTAACATGATCTACCCCGTTCGGTAGCCGGTAGTCAAACAGCGCATGGTTTTGGCGAAACCGAGAACTCGGGAGATACACAACTCCATTCTTCGGCATACATGCCGCCAACTCGATAGCGTGCGTAAAAGAAACAACGCTCGAGAAAGGTCAAACGTAACGAGGTGACGGCGAGTACATGTATCAGGCGACAGAAGAAGACAGACGCAGACAGGCGATAAGAGTGGCGGCGGTTGACCACACTCGGAATAGAGTCTGCAGGGCTGCACGAGGGAGCCGGGATACTAATACTGATTAGCATTGATTGTTTAATAGCAAGAATACCATCTAAATTCTCCAACTCGGGCTTCGCAGTATCATGTGTAGACAAAGCCACACCAACTGCAGCGGCAACCAATGGACGCGAACCCACAGTCTTCAGCATACACTCCAGAGCCTGCGAAATCCCAGTGGAGCAACACTATGAGTAGTAAAGCAGGCCATATAGTCATGAATAGTCATGGGGGAGCGATGGCCTGTTTCAATATATCTGTCAAACAAGAACACGGCTGATCGTTATTTCGCTTCCGGAATCTTGACCACTGTTCGAACATCACGATCTCCTCTCCTAGATTATGAATTGTCCTGACTGCATTTAGACGCAAAGGGATCATTTGCTGCAGAATAGACCGAGGAGTAAAGAACATCGAGGGCTGAGCCATTCGGTACTTCGTACGCGTTCCTGTCGCTCTTCACCCTCAAGGCAACCCCCCTCCTAAATGATCATCCATATTGTTTAATAGCACATCTGACCAGTCTATCACAACAGGACTAGAATCCACGCTAAAAGTGCCAGCTGACATGTACCAAAAAAAATCTGGAAGATCTTGCCCTCTTGCATACGCGTATAACGTCGATTTGTTGACCCCGTGACCGTTGCTAGCCCCTCTTCGTCTCCGGAGTTCCCCTACGACCGGTTACTTGCCGGAACCTGTTTTGTCCTTAATAGTTCTGTATCGCTTAGTTTTCTTTTCCATAAAAGCTTTGACCTACGAATTAGCCTATTAGGCGACGACATGTTAAAGCCAAATTATCTAGAGTTTTGACAATAAAGGAAAGTTTTCTCTAGTCCGTCTGAGCAACCGTAACGCAACTTCCCAGGGATTTAGCGAACACGAATAAACCTTCCGTTTTATGAACAATATAGACGAATCCTCGCCGTGAGGCAAATACGAACTGACAATAAGAATCTAACACAAATACTTGCAACTGACATTTTTCTCTTGAAACGCGAAAGTCATATCCCTGAAAATAGGGTTTCTGCTGCAGCACGGAAGAGCCGATCGTAATTTCGCGTGTTATACTTACTAACCGATCGTTATACTTTAGAGCTTCCTGTTCATTGCAACGCTCCGCCGCGGCTTCATTTTGTTAGAGACTAATCTGCTTGTGCTTGTACCGACGGGACGTGGCTGCCGGTTTGTCAGCTTTGGTTGCGTTAAGTCACGCATTGCTCATTGGTTCCAGAAATGATGCCGCGCTTAACTACGACAAAATTGCCGTTGCGATTGGATCCCGGCATTATCAGTTTATCATTGTGAACAAAATCGAGAGCGACTTTTTTTCGGCGCACCTCCTTGGCGGATCTCCTTGGCACGAAAGTCTGTAAGCCTCGCGCTGGCGAGCCGTCGCGACTGCATCGATCGGACCAGGCCACTGGAGTGTGCAACGCGATTGTTAATCGCAGAATATGTACGTAGGACACAGAATAAGCTCTTGATTCTACAAGATCGAAAAATTTTGAGCCTGAAATATCCCATGTGTGTGGACATAATTGGTTCTACATACTCATCTCCGCAATTGCCTTCCATATTGAACAGAGGAAATCGAACCACATATATGCAAATCCTATTACTCCCAATCGGCACCCCAGCTTCGCAATCTTTCTTCTGGTATCATTGACCCACCAGGCTGCAATTCTTTACGATCTTCTTCCACAATCTCTGAAGTTGCGTTTCGTGATTCCAGATTCTGCCGGTTCTCATATGCCGAAGCCATACACGATGCCAAAAATTCGCTTTGTACGCCTCTGGCAACTAAGATCCGGAGTGCATTGGCACATAAAAGAGGATCAGCATGGCGTGCCGCAGTCATGACAATGTTGATGCAGGTGCCGTCGTCAGGGATCACGTAGTCGAGTTCGACAATATCTTCCCATATCTGTGCGACCATGTCATACTATATCCAGTTAGTGGTCTTCTTTGCTGCATGGCATTTGTCGATTGCACTTACACGAAACTCCCGCGCTGCTAGACTCAGCAGAGCGCCCCAATGCTCTTCGTTTGGTAACCCGCGGGTCTCCATTCGGTCCATCATGTACTTATATGCAAGCTCAAATTCTCCCATATCAAGCAAATGCTCAATCATCATCTTATACGCAGAATGCGGTATAGGCAGATTCTCTTCCGTCATCTTATCCATTGTCCGGAGAGCCATCTCAAATTCGTTGCTTAGTAAGTAGCTTTGAATCATTCGCATCCAATCCTGCTCCTGCAAATCGAAATTCTGCGACTCGGCCAGACTCACTACGCCATGACGAACCGTTGGATCCGGTGATTTCCCAACAAGCTACCCCCATGTATCAGCAAAAAACCACATTTCGTAACCCCTACATAAACCACATACCTTAAACAACTGATGAAACATATGTCGGTTGATCGCTTTCCCCCGCAGCAGAAGCTCGTCAACAAGCATCATAATCGTGGGCGCCAGGAATCCACCTTTCCCACCAACCTTGACCATTGCGAACACGACCTCCGAATATATCCACATTGGCGGAACCATGTCAGCCTTGACAATAGCGTTTGCAAGCCGAAACACACTGTCATATTTACGTTCGACAATGTATGTGTGCATACGGAGTCGGATCGTCTCCCATGTCTCGTCAAGCTCGAAAAGTGTGCCGTCCTGCTTCTTTGCAGTGTGTTCTGGGTTCAGTTTGGGAACAAACAGAGGGTCGACAGAGGGCCGCCGGGCTTTATTCCGTAATCCTTTCTTTTGAAAGTGTCGCCTCATGAAATCCAGCGACGATAGACTATTCACTCAGAGTTAGTTCGTGACAAACGCCATAATTAATGCGACATCTTAAAATACGTACTTATCATCGTCATTCCTTCGCAGTTTTTTATTCCTCAGGTACATACTTGCGGTCTCATCAATGCTACCCAAAGAACCGTTAGTCCTGCGAAAATTTGGCATGCGCTGCCATTTTAAAGAACAGACACTTACTCATACTCAGTCCCATCTTTCCAAAGCAAGTCACGACTGACAGAAGGCGTATATTTATCCTTCACATCCCTGTTTCTTTCACCCCGAAACTCGTTGTGCGGAGTAATCTGAGAATACAGCTTTCTGCCACCCGCTGCGACCAACGCAGTCGCGTGCCTACACCGCGAATAGCGTGTAGATATGCGGAAAGTTACTGATGCCGCTTTGATCGTTCTCATAGCTGTGTTTATTCTTATCGTCACTTCTGTACTGATGCCAAAGAACAAGATATATTGCACTGTTGTGTCTGTTCTCGCGTACGCTGTAAAGTATAATTCTCAATCGGTCTTCTGGCTTATACGCAATTCACTTAGTTTACGTGATACGTAAATTATTACAAAGTATACCTCGATCCCTGCTTAATCCGTAGCACGGAGTTGGATGTCATTGGAAAATTCATTCGGCTATAGATTCAAGCCGCACCGAATCATTTGGGAAAATAATGAGGGTTAGGTTTCATATTTACATATCGGCAATTCGCAGGAACCAAGATTTTTTTCTGTAATTACCATGATGATTCGATCAGATCACAGCTCATCTGTGTCATATATTATAACAACGGCGCATTCCGGAATGACTTTTACATACCATCAACGTACAACAAATATAAAATTTTCATACATCATATACAAAAAAGCAAGACCCAAAGCACATTTTGTATATCTATACGGACCCATTTTCACACTCCCTATTATACTTCCCGCCCAAGCACACATGGCGACCGCAAATCAAACAGTAACTAAAAAATACCATCATTGAAATGATAAGCAATTTAAGCAGTAGCAACGTACTTGGCGCGGAACTCCTTAGCAGCGTCAACCATGTTCTGCAGCGACGCGCGAGTCTCGGTCCAGCCACGGGTCTTGAGACCACAGTCAGGGTTGACCCACAAGTTCTCTTGCGGGTAAACCTTGAGAATGTCCGCAATTCTGGAGACGAACTCGTCCTTGGCTGGGACACGCGGGGAGTGGATATCGAACAAACCGAGACCGATGTGGTTGGGGTATTCGGAGAACTCCTGGATGTAATTGGGATCGTCCTTCTTGGAAAACTCGATCGAAACAACGTCAGCGTCAAGGGCCTTGATGTGGTTCGGGTCAAGGTCAGAGTAGCAGAAATGGCTGTGGATCTGAGTGCTGTCGTCGACACCAGAAGTCGCGAGACGGAAAGACTCAACGGCCCAGTTGACGTAATCATCACGCTCGGCACCAGCACGGAGAGGGAGACCCTCACGGATGGCAGGCTCGTCGACCTGGATGACGTAGACACCAGCGGCCTCGAGATCTTGAACCTCGTCCCGGAGGGCGAGAGCAAGCTGCTGGGCCTGGAGCTTAGACGATATGTCATCTCTAGGGAACGACCATCTGAGACAGGTGACTGGACCAGTAAGCATGCCCTTCATAGGCTTCTTAGTGATCGACTGAGCGAACTTGGACTCCTTGACGGTCATTGGGCCAGGGCGGGAAACGTCGCCGACGATGATAGGAGGACGAACGTAACGAGAACCGTACGACTGGACCCAGCCGTTGGTGGTGAAGACGAAACCGTTCAACTTCTCACCGAAGTACTGAACCATATCGTTCCGCTCAGGCTCGCCGTGGACGAGGACATCGAGGCCAACTTCCTCCTGGAATTTGACAACAGTCTCAATCTCCTTCTCGATGAACTTCTCATACTCCTCTGCGGTGATCTCACCCTTGGTGAACTTGTTGCGGAAGATTCGGATGTCCTTGGTCTGAGGGAAAGAACCGATGGTGGTTGTAGGGAAGAGAGGAATACCAAGGGCCTTCTTCTGCGCAGCAAGACGGACACCAAAAGGAGATTTTCTTCGGGCTTGATCCTCAGTGATCTTGCCAACACGCTCACGGACGGCTGTGTCATTAGTTATGGACGAAGTCTCGCGAGCAGAGATGCTCTTGGCGTTAGCAGCGAACTCGCCAGCGACGGACTCAGGGCCATCAGTGACAGCCTTGGCGATGGTGACAACTTCAGCGAGCTTCTCAGTGGCGAACGAGAACCAGTCCTTGATCTCGGCAGGGATTTTCTTCTCGGAAGCGAGAGTGACAGGAGTGTGGAGAAGCGACGACGAGGTGGCAACAATCACACGCTCAGCACCGACCTTAGCGATGGCCGAGCTAACAAACTCAATAGCCTTTGCGAAGTTGGCCTTCCAGATGTTTCGGCCGTTAACGATACCGACGGAGAGGATCTGCGAAGGAGACAGCGCGGCAACGATCTCATCCAACTGCTCGGGAACACGAACAAAGTCAGCGTGGACACCAGCAACAGGGAGACCCTTGATCGACTGGATGTTTGGTCTGACGTCACCGAAGTAGGTGGTCAAGAAAAGCTTAGGAGCAGCTTCAGAGACGAGATACTCATAAGCAACCTTATACGCGGACTGGACCTCGACGGGAAGATCGAGGACGAGGATAGGCTCGTCGATCTGGACAGTCTCAGCACCAGCCTCCTTCAACTTAGCTAGGAGCTCAGCGTAGACGGGGAGAAGCTTCTCGAGGAGAGTGATGGGCTCCAGCTCGAGGTTGTCCTTGTCAGCCTTACCGAGATAGAGGTAAGAGACAGGACCGACGAGAACAGGGCGAGTGTTGATACCGAGAGCCTTGGCCTCGAGAAACTCATCGACGGGCTTGGTAGAGTTCAACTTGAACTCGACGTTCTTGGAGAAAGTTGGTCGGACGTAATGGTAGTTAGAGTCGAACCACTTAACCATCTCCTATAATTACGATTCAGTAAGAAACCAGATAAGCTAAGTAAGCATCCTCCAGAACTCTCGGTTTACTTACAAGAGCAGTGACGTCGACAGCAGGAGAAGACTCAGTGGCAGGCCTCTGGAGACCACGACCCATGGCGAAGAGAGTATCAATAGCCGGAAGATTGTACTTGCTATAACGCTCGGGGATAACGTTGAAGAGAAGAGAGTGATCAAGGACCTGATCGTAGAAAGAGAAGTCGTTGGACGGGATGATATCAACACCAGCATCCTTCTGGAGTTTCCAGTTTTTCTCTCTGAGCTCCTTGCCAACCTTAAACAGCTCCTCAACAGTGGCCTTGCCAGACCAGTAGGCCTCAGTGACCTTCTTCAGCTCACGCTGAGCACCTGCAGATCAATGTTGTCAGCATACCTGACCAAAAGCATTGAGTAATAGTTGCTACTGCCGCAAGCCAAATCCGATTGTGACAAGACTCAAGCTGCAATTTAATCGCGCCGTAAGAATATTCACGTACCGATACGAGGGAAACCAAGAACAGCAGACTGAACCATTTTGACGATGAAACAATTCCAAACGAATGAATAGACAATCGATTGGCTTTTAAGAGAAGAAGAAAAGCCAAGGGGGTGCGAGAAGATACAGAAAAGAAGCTTGAGTCCGCGGCGCGCACCTGAAAATTTTTGGCAGGCGAATTATTGAGTGGGCCAGCCAAACTGTAAGTCGCGCCGAATACGGGGACTCGTCGGGTTCGCTGGCGAAGTCAGGTCCGGTCCTCGGATCGCACGTGCTCAAACCATTCTAGCCGTATATAGCAAACCTTCTGGTTTGGGAATGTCCCCTAGCAGAAAGAAATTGTTTAAAGTTTAGCGCATTATTGTGTCGACCCTATTTAAATGCATCTCAATGGAAGAGATAACGGCATATCAAACAGGAAAATTTGCCAACTTTGCACTAAACGCACAGCTTGGCGACCTAGAGTCGCCATAGTGCGCAACGATGACGAGTTACGGATGAGACCCTTTCAATGTAACTAGCAACTCCAAGATCTCAAAATTTCTCTTTGTGCTTCCATGTGTAATGGCTGTCAAGTCCCAGCGCGCGGTCCATTGGAATTCATGTTTATGCGTGGCAGTAACTTCGCCAGTTTTGCATTTTAAACGATCGCCAAAAATAGTCTCGGCAACGTGGCCACTCCAGAGTCCAGAGTCCAGAGTCGTTCGATTCGTCCAAAAATCGAGTTACTGTGAATAATAGGTCACAGACGCAATTAATAAATTATAACATGACCAAACAGGTCACGCGAATAAGAATCAAAGTAGCCGCGCACGTGCGTATTGCACAGCGCAAGCGCCAGCACAAACAAACTCCTCGACGTCTATGACCTTCACAATCAAAGATTAGTACCTAAATAATATACATCAACCTTGCTATGCCTTTTCAAGAGCGGCTTCACTGAACCGCCATAGCTGCTTCCGAGCTTCGTCATCCAGTCCCAGCTTGTTGATAGTGCGGATATAAATATTGGAAAAATACACAAATCCGTCTGTCGGTCCAGGGTACATTAAAATTCCCTTTATATTTTTGTCTACAACACGTCTGTCGGCAGCAAGGAATAATGCTGTTTTAACTCCATCGTTAACATTGATGCCAAGCAACTTGGCCTCAAGTTGGCCAACAAGTTGCATGTACCAAGGCAATGGCGATGTGGAGAGGTCAAAAATATGCGTATAAACAAGACCCGGATGGCACGCGTTAACATAAATATTCTTCCTGTCCTTGACAAGATCCGCAAGCTCTCGCATGAAATACAGGTTGGCGAGCTTTGATCGTGAGTATCTTTGAAGCATCTCTCGAAGCGTGAGAAAAGCAAACCACGAGTGGTACGTTGTCCTGACATTATCGAAATCAATAGGATGTGAATTCTCATATGACTTCGATGACATAATCACGATTCGCACGTCCGAGTCCACATTCCCATCTGCGGTCTGCTGGATGAGAGGTAGCAGCGTCGATACGAACGCAAAGTGTCCTAAATGCTTTACACTAGCGTCAGAGGGGCTAAATACCATCCTACTCAATCGGTAGCTCATACATTTACCTATTTTGTCGTTAGCATGTCATTTGTAGAGAAGGATGCTGAATCTATCAGCTTACCCCAAAGTTTCTCTCGTAGCCCTCTGGCGTGAGCTCGGATTTCTTATCGCAGTGTTAGAGTGTCAATCATTAACTCCCTGAATATACGCTAAAAATGTAACCTACAATGCCTCCAAGACCTGCATTTGCAACCAAAATATCCAATCTTGTTTCGAGTTTCATAAAAAATTTGGCAGCCATAACTGCACCTTTCATCGTCTCAAGGTCTAGTTCCAAGAATGCAAGATTCTCATCCGTGCCAATATCTTCTCTAATTCTGGCAATCGCTGCCTCAGCACGACTGTGTGATCGTGAGGCAATGTAAACTTTGCATCCCTTTCGAGCTAGCTCACGGGCGATAACCTCCCCTAGGCCAGAGTTTCCACTGATAAGCAGTTAGTTAATCGCAGAGAAACTTGTAATGGAAGGCCCAAGAGCTCAATTAAACAACATTAGTCGGAAACGAAACTTGGTATTTACCCAGTGACTATCGCCACTTTCCGTTCGAGATTCGGAATATCGTCGAATGTGAAATTAAACGTCGCAGACATTGTAAGCAATTTCTACTCAGTCGATCGTGACAACGGAAGACTCAAGCGGTTTCACGTTTAACTAGGCAATAGATATACCTCAATCGGAGAAATCACCGATATGAAGAGCAGAGTTGCGATCACGAACTGGCTCGGTTCAATTCACATTGCGTCAAAATATCATTCCGAAAACGAAGCAGGGGCTCTAGGTACAATACCCTTGGTGCCTACCCCCATACCCCACAATAATTTGAGTTTCATTTGAAGATGGCACGGTGGGAAGCCAGTCTTGCTTTATGAAGTTCAGCTTATTGACATTATAGAAGATTATCGACAGTTGGCTATTTTTATGCTCAGAATTGCCTCGTTTGGTCAGACCTCACGATCTTCACGATATAGACGGTCGGGAACAACGTGCAGAGTCGGCGCCGACTGCCGACGATGGTCTACCAGTCGGTCACGATGGTCTGACGTCATACCAATCAACGTGATGTGACTGAGTTCTGTTCGTTCTTCTTCGTCATCGCTGTGGCGAGCTTACAACGACTAAGAATAGGCAAATTTGAGAGCGATTCCTGTTTCGGGGACCAGCTAACAACTTACAAACCTTGCCCACGCATCAATTGTTATGCATTCGTTCACATATACTGTGCTAACCTTGGATATTCAACATCTGGCATTACTGCCTGTATAGTCGAACAACATGCCATCGACAAAAGCTATATGGGCACGGTCTCCTTACTTGGCCGTGCCCCATCATGAGAACATGTCCTCGACATCCGTGAATTCAGTCGCATCGGCTAATTCTGAGTACTTTGACAATACTACTCCGGCCAGCGATGAGTACAGCAAGCGCATCTCCGAGACTTCTACTCCTGCCGAAGACGGAATTATCGAAACAGATTTCGCATCCATCCCATCCTCCACTTTGAAGGACCAGTTGCAACTGCCATTGCCAAAGTTCAAACACGAACCATGGATCCACTCGCTAACTGTATGTGTCAGAATGGATTCGTAATAATACTATCAACTAACATCTGCACAGCCTATGTTCATGGGCATTGACATCCAGCTCCCTGAGAAGGATGCGCATACAAGCTCAATCACATTCGGGTTCTCCATCCACGACGGCTACTATTCTACCGATTTTGCTATCAAGACAAGAAATATTTCCAAGGACACCGACCCATCTGAATACCCGCTTCTAATTACCGAGCGGATATTACTTGAAATCAAGACTTACTCTTCCGAGCATCTCTTCAAGTTTGTTGCCGTCGCATTCCCTCAACGCGTTCAGAAGTTTTGCCCCAGGCTTTGTGCGAGACTATGGTTAGAGCTTGACGTTCTTCCGTTCGTCTTTAAAGATGCTGCTCTCAGCGGAGGACATGATGGTGACGAGAGTGAAGACTCTGTCGGTGCGGCTCCATCGTGTGACGAGCTGGCCGATTCACTAGCACGCAAGATTGTTATGTTCTTCGGCCCGAAGGGCCTTCCGCGTATCTCAATTGGCTACCGAAACAAAGTCGAGGTGGATAACGGCGGCCTAATTCATATGGTCGATTTACGAGAATACCAAGCATCTTGCTCTCCAGAGACATGGGAATGCATGATGCGTCTTGTCCATGAATTGAAGATTACAAGGATATGTGGGCGCAATGGTGTTCGAATCGGATTCTTCAGCGCGACTCCGCAGGGCGGTGGTGTTGCGCTAATGAGACACGCCTTGATCAGATTGTTCAAACTGCTTGACATTCAAGCAACATGGTATGTTCCAAAGCCGAATCCCAGCGTGTTCAGAATCACGAAAAACAACCACAATATCATCCAAGGTGTCGCAGATCCCTCCCTTCGCCTTACCGATCCCCAGAAAGAACATTTTTCGAAGTGGATTGAATCGAATTTTGAGCGCTATTGGGCAACTGGTCCGTTAGATTCTGAAAAACCGCCTGGTATCGATATCGCGGTGATGGACGATCCACAGGTTGTCGCTTTGATCCCCAAAGCGAAAGCGGCAGGAATTAAGGTCATATATCGTTCGCATATTGAAGTCAGATCTGATTTGATTAAGCAGAAGGGATCTCCGCAAGAAGGCGTTTGGGATTATTTGTGGGACGTAGGCATCAAGGACGCTGAAGTCTTTATATCGCATCCAGTCAGAGGATTTGTCCCTGATGTTGTAGACAGGGAGAAAGTGGGATTGATGGGTGCCGCAACTGACTGGCTAGATGGTCTAAATAAAGACTTGTCGCGCTGGGACACATTCTATTATATGGGTGAGTTCAAGAAACAGTGCGAGGAAGTCAAGGCCAATAAGCTTGTCTACCCAATGCGTCCATATATCTGCCAAATTGCTCGATTCGATCCCAGCAAAGGTATTCCGGATGTCCTTGAATCATACAAGAAACTCCGTGAGATGATGGATTACGAGCTTCCACTAAGAAAGATTCCTCAATTGGTCATAGCTGGTCACGGAGCCATTGATGATCCAGATGGAATGATCGTGTATGATGAAACTATCAAGATGATCGCCACTGAGGATTATGACACCATTTCGAGCGATATCATAATCATGCGCTTGGGCCCAAGCGATCAATGTGAGTATCCAGAGGGTTCATCTGTAGC
Organism: Lipomyces tetrasporus; assembly: GCF_029532465.1. Taxonomy (NCBI): domain Eukaryota; kingdom Fungi; phylum Ascomycota; class Lipomycetes; order Lipomycetales; family Lipomycetaceae; genus Lipomyces; species Lipomyces tetrasporus. The sequence continues at coordinate 842,417 of NW_026611602.1, forward strand.
GCTTCGCTCCTGCTAACTTGAGCTTGTAGTACTGAACTGCATTCTCTCGAATGCGACGGTAGTTCTTCAGCTCTCTCATCGTGAAGGCTTTGAAGTTAAGGTTTCGGAAGCTATTCACAAAGGCAAGCCAATGATCGCATATCGCGCTGGCGGAATCCAATTGCAAGTCGAAGATACTCGAAATGGTTACCTCTGTGAAGTGGGCGACACCCAAACTGTTGCTGATCGTATGTACGAGCTTATGATGGACGGGGACAAATACAAAGAGCTTTCTGATTATGCCAAGACATCTGTCAGTGACGAGGTCCATACCGTTGGCAACGCTTTGGCTTGGTTGTATATGTTCAACGAACTCTCCCATAACAGAGAGGTAAAGCCGAATGGAAGATTTGTGTATGACATGATGAGAGAAAGCATCGGAGTGCGTTGGAAGGATACTGAGAATCGTTTTCCGAGAAACTTTTGATTGACCGATGACTATGTTGGATTAAATTTGGTTGTACGACTGAGGGTTGTGTCGTTTGTATCTCCCTTCGATTCTGTTATCACGTATATAGATGTGCAGAACAGCAGATCGTGTTTTTGGATATAGTTAATCATATACGTTGATTTGAATAACATAATTGCATAGCAACTGGATGGAATTGGAAACAAAGGAAGAAAAGACACAATTTACTTTGACCAGCTGGTCGGGATATGGGTTAGGGCTTTCTTCGAGTACTTCAAGTTTGACCCTTCTGAATTTCTGATATTGCGCCTGTTTCGTACGGTGAGAATGTTAGTATGGTATGAGATGCAATGAGCCACGGAATTAACAATGATGATGATGTTGGGCCTTATACGGGCTTACGCACCGCTTCAGTGAGCGCGCAGTTCAAACTCGCCTCGATTCGACGGCAACGAGAATTGCTCCCCATTTTTCGGCATCGTGGGTTTGATATTCATGTCACGTTGCTAGTAAATATGTCTGTATGCTAATATATTTCATGTTAGGTCAAACGCTTCTGTATATTATCGAAACATCTCCAGTGCTTATCCTCATTGGCCACACAGGTTCAGGGAAAAGCACACGTACGTTTGGTCCAGTGGTTATTGATGCCTCTGTATTTGGCATTGTTGACTTACAATTGATTTAGAATTGACGCAATACCTATACGAGGAAGGATGGACCTCCGAATCGAAAGCAATTGCTTGCACACAAGTTCGTTATCTATGGTCTACGGTCTTGGTTAGTGATTAATTACCTAACGAGGTTTCTTTAGCCTCGACGAGTAGCAGCAACATCGGTAGCAACCCGAGTTGCCGAAGAAATTGGCTGTCAAGTCGGTGAAATGGTCGGTTACTCCATACGGTTCGAGGACATGACATCTGAGAAAACGCGGATCAAGTACATGACAGATGGAATGCTGTTGCGAGAACTATTGGTTGACCCCCTACTATCGCGGTATAGCGTCGTTATGATTGATGAAGCACACGAGAGGAGTATATACACAGATATTCTGCTTTGCATAATGAAGAAGTATGTTGGAATCTGGTCCTATTTTAATCACACTTCCAAGCAAGCCTAATCAGAACTTTGCAGAGTGATCCGAAAACGAAAGGACTTACGGTTGATAATATCAAGTGCGACGTTGCAAGCAGAGGAGTTTGCGAACTATTTTGGGTCGGATACCAAGATTGTTAGTATCGAGGGAAAGATGTACCCTGTAGATATTCTTTATCTGTCTGAGCCGACCGAGGATTACGTTGAGAAGACCATACAAACGATTATTGATATACATAACGAGGTACGATTTCGTCCCTTCTTGCTTTGTGCAATTTTAATCCTGAATTACTCTAGGAACCTGAAGGCGACATCCTTGCATTTTTAACCGGACGCAAAGAGATTAACACGGTTGTAGAAGCCATTCTTGATAGGTCGGTCCCGGATAATCAAGCACGACTGCTTCCGCTTCCTCTACACGCCTTTTTACCTCAAGATCAACAAAATCGAATTTTCGACCCAGCCCCAGAGGGCACTCGAAAGGTTGTTATTTCAACGAACATCGCTGAGGCCAGTGTCACGATTGACGGTATCGTCTACGTTATCGACTGCGGCTATGTCAAACTCAGGGCGTACGATCCTGCCTCTAAAATCGAATCACTCATTGTCAGCCCGGTATCGAAGGCAGCGGCTATCCAGCGAGCTGGAAGGGCAGGTCGAACAAAACCCGGTAAATGCTTTCGGTTATACGACGGTCAGGCTGCCGAAACGATACTCCCGGACGTTTCCGTACCGGAAATACAGCGAACTAATTTGGCCGGTCCCATTTTGCAGTTGAAATCACTCGGAATTGAAAATATCGCCAAATTAGACATGATTATGCCTCCTCCCGTGGAATTAGTTGCTAACGGTCTTGAACTGCTATATTCTCTTGGCGCATTGGACGAGTATGGAAAATTGACTGCGGGTCTTGGTGAAAGGATGGCAGAGTTGCCACTGGATCCTATGCTTTCAAAAGTTCTATTGACGTCTTCAAGTCTTGGGTGTATGGGTGAAGTACTTACGGTTGCTGCAATGATGTCAGTCGAAAATGTGTTTTATTTACCAGAGGATGACCACACTGCTGCGGAAATGGAGCATCTAAAGTTCACTGTAGATGAAGGTGATCATTTGACTATGTACAACGGTAAGCCTTATGCGAACATGTTAGTGAGAAGTCTTCGACTAACCGCAGTGATCAGTGTATCAGGCTTTCTCGATTCGCGGCAAAAGATCCTCGAAGTGGGCCCACGACAAGTATCTTAACTATAAAGCTCTTTTACGAGCCGCGAGCGTGCGGAACCAATTGGCCAGGTACCTTGACAAACTCGGAGTCAAGGTTCCTTCTTCCACATCGCTATCAACAGTTGACGCGGAGACGATCAGAAAATGCCTTGTAAGCGGCTATTTTGCCAATGCAGCAAAAATGCAGCCCGATGGATCCTTTAAGCTTGTGGGTTCTGAAAAGGTCGTCTGGGCACACCCTTCATCGGTAATGTTTAGTCGAAGCGCTGAATGGGTTATTTACTCAGAACGTAGGTTCATCGTTCAGAATCCGCAGTTTTATAGCCAAGTTTGCTAACATGTCCGTAGTGATGGAATTGGGTGAGAAAACGTATATGATCGGTATTACCAAGATCGAGAGAGATTGGTTGTTGGAATCAGCACCAGATTATTACCAAGTAAGGAGAGGAAGGGCATAGATAAGTACTATGATAAGAATTTTTCCGAAAAGAGTGGTTCGTGTCAACGTCGCGGGTTCCAGTCACTCAAGACTGTCACTCAAGACTGCCAGCTGGATCAGAGTTGCCAAAAAAATACTCTAACAGGCGTCTGCCTCAGGCGTCTCTCTAGTGATTATTACAGGTAACATTAAGTTGCAAAGAGGATGTTAGACAGAAGGCATATCACTCAAGAGAGCCAAGTGAACGGTTGATCTAATATATGCCACAACCTTGGAGATGTAGTGTAGTCTTTGATGTAAAAGTCAGATTCATTGCTAACACCATTCCTTTGCCTGTAGTACTAATGCATACTAATTAAACACATATATTACATGGAACCGTCCACACCAATATCGCAAATCCCTCGAACAGTAGTGAGCAAAGATAGAGCCCCAGGCAGTCTAGCAAATTATTGCAAATTCAGTTGGTGCCATTTCAAACGAAAAGCATCAAATGGCACTTATTAAGTTAAACATTACTCAAACATAAAATATCATACAAGAGCATAAGCTGACCCATAACTAGAAGCTGTTACTCGTTACCATCGCCTTCTCGAGAATTGCCGTTGCAGAAACTCAAGCATCCTTGGAACGTTGACAACAACGTACTCGAGGTCCAGGACCTCGACGCCGTTGCCAATCATTTCCAATAAATCATCAAGTTTCAGGTTCAATTCTAACAAACCCCGGATTCTACCCTTGTAGTTGAGTGACACTACAAAAGTACCAGGAGTGGGTGAAGAAATGTAGAAAAACAAGTTGTTGACACGATTTTGCGGGACGTTGCATACGACGATAACACCTTCCTTCTGAAGAGCCTGCTGAGAGAACTTGTAGGGCCCTAGGAACGGGGTCTTGGGCTCCTGGCGTCCTTTGCCGTGGATAGCTACTAATCCGACACGATCGTTTATCGACGACTTCTTGGGTCCAGATTGCATTCGAACGTTGCGAAGATACGACTTATAGGTCTCAAGCTGACTGTGAAGATATTCATTGTGATCCTTGATTGTCTCAAACACGGCCTCCAGAGACTTGAGCTCCACCAATACCTTCTCTCTTATGGATCCCAATTGCGCCAGTTCCTCTTCAACTTCTTCAGTGAGCATGATAATGTCTGCGGTCTCGTCTTGCAGCGAATAATGATCCTTCAACTCATTTAACAATTCTAATGCTCTTGCGCCTTTCTTGCCCAAGACAGGGTCTTTTGGCGTGGCAGCTGCGAAGGACGCGACACGATGAAGATCCAGTGGACGTGCACGAACAGGACTAGTACTGGGGAGCGATCGAATTATCTGTATCAATAGAGACTTGGCTTCCATAAACAGAACATCGGCTTGTGTGATGTCCAATGCAGCTCCAAGCGATTCAATCTGAGCTTCAAACCGGCTAAACAACGGTAATCGGATTGTAAAGTTCTCTGAACGTGGAAGCACAGGCGGCGTGGTACCCATATCTCGCAGGATTACAGATAAACGCGACGACTTGTCAGGGGCAAGAGTGCTCAAGTGCTGCTCTAAAAGAGCGTGCATGCTGTATATTTCGTTGATTGTGATCGAAAGCCAAATGTCCTTCTTCGAGAGCGCCACATACTGGTCGAGTTCAAGGTTCTCGTAGAAATCAGGGACGTCGCAGAGATCATTGAGAAATTTATTCATTCGAGGTTTGTTCTCATCCACAAACGCAGACACTGATGCCATATATGGCTCCTTAGCGTACACTGTTTTGTTTGCAAGACCCTGCAGCATTTTTGCAATCAGTGTAAGTGCCCGACGAGGATTTTCCGCTGGAAGCGAGTCGACGAGCATATAAGAATGTGGCGTGACAATAGCAGGATTGATAAATCGCAGGAAAAAGAAGGCGCCTATTAGCGTACACACCGCCGAATCCTCGGTACTAGGATATTTCCGCCGCGTAAGACTCCGGATCTGCTTGCAAATCCACCGAATCCCATATGGTACAGACTCAAGGGAACCGATGATCTTACTGAGGAATGAATTTGCGATATGGAGCAGTGTTGATACTCGAGGACGAATGGCCTCCAAAACCTCCATATTGGCGGCAGCATCTTCCGCGGAAACAGGTCTTTCTATGCTAAATCGTTCGGCATTGCCATTTGCACGATTATACGAGTCTCTATACAGTCCCTCATAGACTTTAAGAGGATTAATTTCAAGATCGAGGTCAAGCTGACTACTCAATTGGTTGATCTGCTCCGACAGTACTGACTTGAGATAGCTCTGGCCCGGGCCACGTCGCGTGTACGTCGTCATCATTCGCGATACGGGAGTGTTGGCTCGTAACAGTGATGAAAATTCTGTCGCAGTGTCGAACTGAGAAGCCAAGACTGATTGAAACATTGTTAGTAGAAGATGCTCTTCTCGCTGTTCATATTGGTTTCCGTAAATCGTGAACATCACAGTCTGAAGAAATGAATCGATTTCCGCCATTGATAATAGTCGACATATCGTAGCGATATAACGTGGCTCCGTTTGCAACAAGAAAAACAGATTTCCATATCCCTAACTTTCGTTAGCATGAAGGCATAGCCAGAATGATTGAATTTTTCACGTACATCCAATTTGCGATGATCTGGAAATGATCCGTCTTGTATTTCGCTCTCTTCCAGCCGGGTCGCAACCTCAGTTTGCTACACAGCGTCAAGTTAGCATCACCAACATGGCTACCCTCGGGCAAGACATACCTCCTCCAGCGCGATCTTATTTTGGATCAGCAGTGCGATCCGTGAATCCAAATACCGCACGTCTCGTTCCAACAGAAAGTTCTTCTTCGACTGCGCCGAAATCTTAGCTTTCAAATCTCGCAGCCTCTTCTGTGCTCGCGCTAAAGCATCGTCGACCTCCACGTCGCTTTCAGCAGCCGACATAGACACGTAAAGCGCCGTGAGAGAATACCGCTTCGACTGGCGATTGTTACGTGTGCCACTGGATATTCGCCTAGCCGCGAGTTCTGCCATCGTTGGTCGTGCCTGCGACGCAGAAACGGTGGTAACCGCCGCCATTACCGCGATTTAGACTAGATGAGTAACAACTAAACGTGGAGTATCTCAAATCAGGATAAACTGACAAGAAAATGTCAGGCGATGGCAATGAGGATATGGAGGTGAGAGACGGGGATGAATAGGGGTAAAAAGGGGCCTCAACAGCACGTAGCAGTAGCACAACAGATGGAATCCAACCGTTCGTCGGGCTCAGATGCTGACGTGGCCAGCTGCAAAGGCAGGGCAGCAGTACGGACAATATTAGCTGGGAGTGCGACCAAAGGAGAATGGAGGGTGCCGACTGATTTGCAGTTGACTCGCAAAAGTAAGGACGCTAAGGAGTTCACCGTAGACTTTCACGCCATTGTTTTGCCACAGCGTTGGCTCGCCCCCGCAGCGCAACCTTTGTATTGCGCCGCGCCTCCCCGCCGGAAAAATTGATATTCCGGCCCAGTGTTGAGGCCAAACTAATAGAGCGCGAACGGCTCGATGCCGGAATAGCGCCAATGGCCAAACTCTAAGCCACTCTGCCATCACATCTATTGCCACAGTTCATGGAACGACGCCATCGGTCTTCATTGGTGTCCCGCAGTCGCAGAAGTCAAACCAAGCACTTAGAATTCACATTCACATACAAGCCGATTAAAGGGCGAGCGTAGGGGTGGACACGAATGACGAATATGTTCGCATTCGTAAGAATATTCGCAATTCGCATGCGAATAATTGGATGTTGCATGCTTACGAATGCGAATGCGAATAGAAAACAATTATTCGCAATTATTCGCAATATTCGCACATATTACTGGCACACCGGCACACACCCGCCACAAAAGGCCCAGCGCATAACGCTACAAATAGACCAAACCCGCACTTTCTTCATTCGTTGCCGGAGTACATTTCCCTTAACAAAACAAGCTTCCTCATAGTGTCCCACTTAGTCAGTATCTACGAAGGCCCAGCATATCCCTGCCGCTATTGAACGGTCTCTCGACTGCCACTTCCGACGCGGGAATCGCCACTTCCGACGCGGGAATCGCGATATAGTCTCTAGCTCTCACTTCGCTATACAGGTGGTGAGGTTTTGATTAAAATACATGGTTTGATGCTATAGAACCAGGGGCCGTGTTCGTCAGGGTTTGGGTTTTTGAAGTTCTGCGAATATGCGAATGCGAATAAAGAAACTTGTATTCGTGTCCACCCCTAGGCGAGCGGCTGAGTTTAGAAACCAATGCCCCTTATCTTGTTGGACGCCGTCTTCCGTCTCCACTCCTTGAGCTGAACTACTTCATAATTCACATCGGCCGAGCTTGTCGCTCCGTATACCTGGGATGATGATCTGCATGTATATAACCAACACGCACAGCCTTTGAGCGAAAGATCTCAGTGCCCAGTCGGGTGGGTGCGTGTGAATCCTTAGACCGGTGGCTCCTGTGGCATATATCTGACGGCGGCTTGGCTCTGATTGACCCTTATTGTTTGGCCATAGCGACACGGAACGGTCGTACAGTAATGCCCGGTGCCTGGCTTAAGATGCCTGTATCCGGCGATTATGTGACTGGAATTACGAATTCATTTTATGACGAACGACATCAAGGGATCTCAAGGTATCTCAGTACAGCACCGACCGAACTAATAATGACCAATCACCCTTTTCTGAAGTACACATTACGGCTTGCGACCGTGCTCATCAGTTTACATATGACTGCTGCGATTCAATAATTACTGTCAATTATTGGTTCTCCTTAATATTATTTAAATTGCGATGGCCGGGATCTAATTGCTGGCGTGAGAACCTGCCGAATTGACGAAGGACAATCAGGGGTAGCGGAAAATATGGTAGGTCGGTGCAACGTCTAATGCTTCCACGGCATTTGTGGGGAATTCAAGGTAGACAAGATATCTTGTCGTTGTAGAATGCTCTCCTACCCGGTAATCGCCCTCTAACGTCACGACGAACACGAATCTCTATAACACGCACGTGCACCGCACATTTACCCTAATCCAGTTGGCCGAGTCGCAGTTATTCGCTCATACACACTACCAACGCAAAGTCCACTGCTTTGGTTAAGTGTAATTTTGTTCAGATCAGATCTGCACTCACATAAAGTGCACCTGACAGTCGATCTAAAAGGCCGCGCCGACTACCGGTTTGTTTGCTGGGGCTTCGTGTAAAACAAACTATGCCGAAACATGCTAGCGCCTACGCCTAGGACGATCAGAGAGTCTCTTTCATTATTTAGCGCTGTGAGCTAGCTAGCTTGGACATTTCCCCCACTCACTGAGTGCCATGACAAGTATCTGGCTATAGGAAAATACCACAATGCATTTTTAAATAGCATGTAGTACAGAAAACGGGGCATACAGATTTGGTTGATTAGCGTAAATTGCCTGACGGCGCATGAAAACTATTGTCGGCGAATGCTGCGGGCAACCTGCTGACCCAATAACTCACGATCGGGTTACAGGGCCAAAGTCTTTTCGCTGGGGCTCTGCGAAAGAGTCTTGTTCGGCAGTTTAGTCTTCTAATCTCCCTCAACCCCGCAACTTCTCCAGGCGGCGATGTCCGTCTAGAAGAGGACATTTTTGCATATCTAGCTAGTACAAGTGATTCTTCAGAGGTCTGTACGATTTTGGTGCCGTTTCGACCCTGGCTTGAGCGTGTATGAGACGTGTTGCTTACAATACCACCGCAGATCTTGGTTTGAATGCATTGCTCTTTCTGGCACCAATTCAGAAGATTTTCTAGTAAGTTCTCGAGGAGAGTCATTAGCGATGTTTTTATTTATGTGGATATTACCTTTTGTCTATTTTGCTGTCAGGAGGTCGTGGAGTAACACCATCTTCACAGGCATTACCCAGGTTTTCGCCTTCTTGCAACCTCGTAGACTCGCTGTTACCAAGCTATGGACGGAGTAATGCTTGATCAACATTCACAAAATGCCAAAGATCTCTTAGAGAATCGAGATCGCATGATTCGGGAAAGTAAGTAGTACCAAAGCTTGCTGGCTGCACTCTCCGAGCGATTGCAAATTATTTCTGTGCACAGAGCAACGAAGTGCTAACTGCGTGTCAAGTGGCTGCTGCTATATCCACCAACAGAAATGGTGGTGAGGACGACATGAGCGGTAATGCGTCTCATGAGAACTCGGTGTCGTCGCAGATAGTAAAATTGAATGAGTGGAATGTTCGTTTATTGTGTTTTTTTGTCTCCGTGACATTCTTGATGAAGCTAATGACTACTCTTTGCTGCAGACGTGGTGCAAGGAAATTCGAAAATTTTCCGATGGTAGCACTGTGACAGAGGATAAGATCTGCTTGTTCTTGCCGGAATGTATCATTCCCCGGTTTCAGAAATCGCATTCCGCTCAGCAACAATCTCAAACTCAGGCACAGCAGCAGTCCGGTCAGCAACAGAATTCGAATGGCAACAATGGGTCTGCGAACGCCAGCGGTTCAGAAGATTCGAGCCAAGTCTCAGAAACATCTTCCCCAATAGAGATTTATTCGGTCCTACGGTCATACGTTGCCGTTCTCGTTGGCCAGTACCTGCATCAACGTCGTTCAGGAATCAACTCGCATCCGCATCCTCACGGTGTGTTGCTCAAGGCTTACCTACAGAAATTTCGCAGTGCTGCCTCTGCATGCCACAAGTTGGGTCTTGGTCACAATAATAACAAGGGAAGTTCCAGCTCTAATGGTAGCAGTACCGCCCGCCACGGAAGTTATCATCACCATAGCAGCTCTCGCAGCCATCATCACCGTAATACCCAGCAGCGCCTGATCGACTCGGAGTATGGCGAAAGACATGCCGTCCCAGGGTTAAGTCCCGATGTCTCTGACTCGGATTTTGACTCGTTCTCGGATGATGGTCTTTCCCATAGTCCCGATTTACTGAACGGCGTGGTCTCCGGATCTGGTACAGGTAGTGGCCTCGGTGGTACATTGGGTCATAATTCCCGATCATTGAATGGCAATAGTAGCGGTGGCTTGTCTGGCAGTGCTCGTATCGAGGCGTTGATTCAGTCCAATGTCCAGTTGCTGCGAGATAGCCTTCAATACGTGATTAGCATGCAGACGGACAAGCTATCCCAGCAGCTCACTCGTGAAAACAATGAACTGCGGTCGGCGCTCGACAAGCAGGCACGCTGTGTCACTGCTCTCTCAGCTATGGTTGACAAGATCGCCACCTGGGCTAGTACCCAAGCTCCTGATCTCGCTGCCGAGATTGCGCCGTCATACCGAAATATCGTGTCTCTCAGTGGATCACAGCCAGGCGGCGGAGCTCCCAGTTCAACTCAATCTATATCTTCTATCCAGCAGTCAACCTCACATCCGCCGCAATCTGTTCGCCGAGATACTAGCACCCCTACCTACATGACAACTTCCAGCTTCGGCACCGCGAACAACGTCAACGATACCATATTTGGTGGTAACGCCATGACGGCCACGACATCGCATGATGACGCAAACAGTGTCAACATATTCAAGATGGCTGCTGCAACGGCCGCAGCGGCTCGTCGCAATCAAATTGATCAGCATACAATTCCTCCGCATCACCCGCATTCTCATAATGCACTTCAGCAGCACGAACTTCCGAGTTCACGCAGACAGAATAAAGCGCCCACGCACGCGCAGCAACGACATGTTCAGCACCAACATGCCGCTGATCCCTATATGATGACCGTACCTACCAATGCCAACGCAAACGTCATGACGAACATGGAACATCTTGATATGGTGATACCACAGTACCGCATGAGCCGAGACGTTTCCACAGTGCCAGACCTATGGGAGGAGTGGGATCGCGGCTTGAATGGCGGTCCGATTGTACGCGAGTTGGAGGAAAAATACGGCACTCGGTGGCGTCAGAACAGCGCTGAGCGGAAATTCTTCTGCCTGAGAAAGGTTATCATTGATTACGTTATGAGAATATGCGGGCGCGAGGGTATATCTATTGAAGAAGCTGTGAACAGGGTCGAGGAGATAAGGAAGGTCAACCAGTTTACTTCACTACAACGATTGGCGGAGCATCTCAAAAAAATCAGAAAAACTGTGTAGGTTGGGTTACGGATGATGTTGGCTGGAGTGCATGGCAACAGGATTTTAGGGATGGTAAATCTGGGTTCACAAATTTTGTATTTTGTTTGTGCCTGGTTGTTGGCTTGCTTGTGTGATCCTAAGCGTTATGTCTTTTATTATGTGCAATGTCTTCTATGAACTGAATTTGCTTGGGATTTATGTACTTCATTGTATCGGCTTTTCTATGCACTGCATTACATGGGCTTTCTTGGTAGAAGTGAAAAAGCGGAATCGGTATACAAATGAATCTATTGAACGAAGGCGAAATAATCTCTTTTCGCTTTAGCCTTGTTCTCCAAAATCGTGTATCATTGGACGAAATGAGTGAATAACGGTAATTGCCGCCATGGGCGCAAGTGGTAAACTGCTTAACATTATGTCATCGGGTAAGGGTACAGACTCAATGACAAATCTAAATTTTGCAGGGTGCTGGGCTTGCTGTAGTTTTGAGAAAACTCGGTTAGAACCAAGGTTTGGGTTTTGAAATTTCACAGTGTTACTGCTGCAGGGCAAGTAACATATCGAGACTAAGCCGAACTCAGAACACCTGCAGCCAAATGTATGCTTCTTAGCGCTTTCTGCTATACCTATATGTTAACCTACTAATTGATGCTGCTTGAGTAGTCACTTATCTACGGGATCATTTCTTGTATTCCGAGAATGCCGATGCCATTGACAACCCCCGCAGACAATGGGCGCGCCGGTTGAAATCCATCCTATCCGTTTCAAGCAATTAGAGATTGCTGTTGACGCACTTCTCTTTTCTGTAGATAATTGCATTTCACAAACTAATCGATTGATACTAAGGAAACTCGAGCATCTTCAGTATGAGCCCACAAGATGCACCAACAATTGAGTAAAGGATGTTCTCTTCCTTTTTCCACCGCTTTCTCAAGTACCAAACTTGGCATGAAATACATCGTTGTAACCAAACAAATGTCATACACAATATAGATACATTAAACATGCAGATCACCAAATCCAACCATTCAACGGCGCCAAGTTTTGTTACTCAATTCTTAGTTTACTTCTCCGCGGCTTCGCTATTCTCCGCGGCTTCGGTCGCAGTCTCCTCTGCTCCAGGGTTCGGCGAAGACTTTTTTGGTCCATTATTTCGCTCTTTTTTTGAAGTTGTGAGCTCAATAATGCGAGCCTTGGCCTTCTCCACTCCCTCAGGTGGTCCCTGGATCTTGACGTCCCTCGTCGTTTTCTGGGGTGGAACAGTAAGTGTAACGCCAAACTCTTGCTCAATTGAGCGCTTAGTGCTGCCACCAGGTCCAATAATGAATCGGTGCTTCTCCAGGGCAATATCAACCTCGGACTCAATCTGGTTCTCAAGTTGAGCAACTCGTCGCTGAATTTCCTGAATGACCTTCGTGACAACATCCTCGTTACCTTGGACTGCGATCTTGGTGTCGGAGGAGCTAGCTGGCGGTATGCGGATAATACGGCGCTGCTGGGAAACATCGTCCGGGCCGCCAGACTTCAACACAATATCGCGAAGAGTAGCACCTCTGTTCCCGATAAGGCTCCTGTGGTACTTCTTGTCAACATTGATAATTTGGCTAGCGAACTGCTCGAACTCCTCAACCACTTCAAGAATTTTGGCCTTGGCTTTCTGAATGCCTTCCTCAGTTCCAGAAATTGCAATAGCACTAGTGTCATCGTCCGTTTCTTTTCGGACAATATCAATCTTAGCTCCTGTGGAGTCCATGACATCATTGATAAATTCACCGTTTCGGCCAATTATGCGGGAGATCGCCTTCTTTGGAACTGTAATGGTAGTGCTGTGTCCACGCTCAGCCTCATATTTGTACAGCTCCAAAAGCTCGTCGCGAGCCTTAGTGGCGCCCTTCGATGGCCCACGGATCACGATCTCGTCTTTATTCTTCGGTAAGAAGTCAGAAGCATCACCGTTCTCAAGCTCCTCTGATCGTGGGAAATTGACTCGGACATCATAACGCTCCTCAAGTCGCTTAACGAATTTACCCTTCTGGCCAATGAGCGCGCTGTGATGCTCAATAGGAACATTAAGCCTGAGCACGATTTCATCTGCCTGTCGAAAGCGTTAGTAACTAACACCATGTTTGGAATTTGACGAAACAAACATACCAAACGCGATGCAAGAGCTTCTATTCGAGCCTGAGTCTCCAAAACATTGCTTTTGATTCCCTTAATAGTAACAGTACCCTCATCGCCAAGATCTATTTTGACCCCTAATTCCTCTCTATACTTTGATATGTTCGAGCCGCCCTTCCCAATTAGTTGGCTAGAGAACTTCGTGGGAAAGTCAAAGCTGACGGAGAAACTGTTCAGAATTTCCTGGTTACTAGCCTCCTCAACAATCTCCTCGATCTTCTCTGCAACACTGTTAACCTCATCAGCAGGGCCACGAATAACGACACTGTCCACAGTGATGTCATGAGACTGTGACGGGCGATCCTTATTTAAACCAAGCTGGATGTAAACAGACGATTCTGGACCACTGAGTGCATTGATTGTTGATCGCTTAGGCCCAATTATGAATTTGTGGTTCTTAGCGGGAATGGTAAGAACTCTGGTAACAAGATCCGCTTGCTTGGTCTTGATATCCTCGAAGAACATTATAGCAGAATCAAGGCCAGATCGGATCTCGCCGTCATCGGGGCCAAATTCGTCAGTGTTCTTGCCTTCATATATAAGCACGATATCATTAGATTCGTTAGCCTCATCAGGGATAAGTGTCTCAACGCCAAACTGCTCCTTCACTTTTTGTAGGTTTCGACCCTTAAATCCAATGATGTGTCGGTGAAGTAGGGGATCAATCCCGGCGAGATGGGCAACCCTAACGGATGGGATTGAGTTAACCAAATCAACGACGTCCTTGCGAGCCTTCTTGACGGATTCATTCGTCTTTCCCGCGATATCATAGGCAACCTCTGGAATGCTCTCGTTGAATAGCTCTTTGAATGATGGTAGTGAAATCTGAACGTCGTTGTTCTTTTCGATGTCCTGCAGACGTTTTGTTGACTTGAAATAGCGAGTGAGATCACAGGCATGACCGCGGTTCTTGCCATGCGCCTTGGAAATGTCAATGCGCTCCAAGACAATAGAATTGGCCTTGGTCATTGAAAGGTTAATCGCTTCTCCTATTCTTGCGCGCGGTCCAACGAACGTCACAATGTCAGATGGATCCTCGGCAGGGGGAACTTTGACAACGCATCCGGTAATATCAAAAATCTCCTGTAGAGTCTTTCCCTTTTCGCCGACAATAAATCTGTGCTGGCGCTTTGGAATAGAAGTATTGGCTGTGCCATAAGATCGCTGTAACTCCTGCAGAGACTCCTCAAGTTTCGCTTTTGTTTCCAGAACAGCACTGCGCTCCCCGGAAATAATAATGACTGGAGCAGCATCACTGGGCTCTCTGTATAGAGTCGGTACTCGGACTTTGACATCCTTATCTTCTTCCAGTGCACCAACTTGTGCAGCAAAGTAGGGGAAATAATCAGGGTTGATTTGTGACAGTCGAATGGTGAGGTTCTTTGTTCGCTCGGCAACAACTTCAAAAATTTCCGCCTTAGCCAACGCAACTCCATCGATGTCACCTTCAATGGTTACGTCTGTGGTCTCTTCTTCGCCATCGTCGTATTTAAGGTTGGACGAGCTATCAGCATCGCCTTCTGCGACGTCTTCTTTCTTCTGGACTTGAATCTTGGTCGACGTTTTTTGCTGAATAGCTTTCAAGTTTCTGCCGCCAGTACCAATGATAAATGGCCTCACGCTGGAAGGAACAGAAATCTTCTCCGTCACCTAACAACATAATTAGTACCTGTGCACAGAGAACAGTGACTCTTAACTACCTTGGCCGTGAGTCCTCTAACAAGCGCTCTTCGCGCAATCGCAACACTCTCTGGCTTGCCTTTAACAATGAAAGTCGTGGACAGAGATTTGCTGGTTGAGCTCTCAATGGATGTGACGCCAGAGACATCCTTGGCTTTGGTGACAACTTCAGCAAACACTGCTCGGTCGCGAGACTGTGGACTAACGACAAAGTCAAAAATATCCGTGATATCAGACGATCGAACAGGAAGAGGAGTTCTTCCCTTTCCATTCGTTTTCGTGACTGACGACGAAACCGGCTTACTACCCCAGATAGAGGTCGCGGCGCCAGTTTTGCTGGTTCCTCCGCCAAGGGTAGGGAACGCTTCAAGCGAAGTGATATCCAGCTTCTCCTTTGCTGGCTTTTTCTTCGAGGCATTAGCAGCGGACGATGCTGTCGCGCTTGTAGAAGTCAAGGTATCGGCTGATGGCGGACTTGACGTAGGGAGCGAGGACACGGTTGTGTCGGCCGTAGTGACGGAAGAAGTGAGATCCACCGAAGCATCATCTTCGACAACGACAGTCACATCGGTGACATTCGTAGCGGTGGACGCCTCGTACTTCTCGCGCAAGAGATCTGCCGGTGAGCGCTCGACGGCTGCAGCAGGCAAATCAGACATGATTAGTACAACTGACCAATAATTCTTCAGAACGTATAATTGAATGCACAAGAAATCCGTCCGCGACAGTTAACTCGATATAATCGCCTGTTCAAGCAGGGTAAAGCCAGATAATGCTGTTGCCTAGAATCTCGCAATCTGGAAAGGAACAACGAGCAAAACAACGAGCAAACGAATGATCAATGCCGACAGTATTAAGACAAATAATTCAAGAGATTGAAGGACCGGATTTCTCTTGATAAGCGATAGATTCACAAACGAATCAAGTCGACATCTAAAGGCTGAGATATCTAAGACTGCGAAGAATGCCAGAGATGTCAGTCAGGCTCGCGCAACAAAGAATGACCACGTCATTAGTTACAAAAGTAGCAATTGGCACCGGAAAATTATCCCAGCAATCTTCGAAAGAAATATAAGACTCACCAGATGCAATTAGATGAGTAAATGAGAGAAGTAGCCCTTTTTAGGTCGATGCGGTATAGCAATGCGCAATGCCAGATGATGGTGGGGGCGAGGAAGTGTAGCAGGTTCGACTCGGAGCGCGGGATATCTTGGAGCTAACGTTCAGAGATTGGGTCACTTAGACGTTACCCGGTTTGGCAACGCTTTCGTTGTCGACATTTCCACTGCAGCTGGAAGATTGTCAGCGCGGTGGTAACGGTTGCAGCTGCAACTAACCCTCAGGTTATGGCCGTGACTTCTGTGACTTGACAATACCTTCTATTCTGAACGCATCTCTGCGTTGTCTCATTAATGTGACTCCTTATTCTATCTTGTCTCAATGGAGAGTAGAACCACAATGTCTCTGTAGAGAGGGTTACCTCCAGTACTACACGTGTCTCCTTGACAGACTATCAATCGACTCTTGGGAACTGTATATACGATACATGTATCATTGGGGTCAAACATCGTCATCGGCTATCACCTCACTTTATCCACCTCCTAGCAAACTCCTCGAGTTAACCACAAGTATGCCCCTGCTAAATTTCCAATCTAGCCTGCTTCTTAGCTGCTTGGCCATCTTATAATTTCCTGTTACCGTCATAACCTCTCTTCCGCCAAATTCTGCCGCACAGCCCAACATCTTGTCGGCAACCAGCACTTCATCAATAGCGCCAACATCACCTGTCGACGACGACGCGTCAAACACTATTATGTTCGGAATGCCTGTGAGAGTCTCCTCGCGATCATTACGCAAAGTTACATCTGAGTTAAATAACAATTGCGTACGCCTTTTTTCTTCGGAGCTTCCCATCTTCGACACCAAATCCAACAATTTCTCTTTGACGCTTGCACTGCACGTAAATATCCTTCGATCGCTGTCTTGGGATGCGCAAACAAGAGAAAGTATGGTATCCATCACACTTCGACACTTCTCCGCTTCAATCTGCCTCTTCAGAAAAACAAAGGCGTTCCCTGATTTCCTATATCTCCCAGTGGCCAAGTGTCTTTGCGACTCTAGCCGTTCGTGCGATCGATCGGGGTCTAAGTTGGTAATATCTGAAACTATGCATAACAATCCCGTTACATCAAAATTAAGTACTGGCGGTATTTGGGCCTTAAAATAGCGAGTATCACCTGCTATGACTTTCATAACCAGCTCGCTGGTAGAAAGGATTTCTACTCGAGTCAGATCAAATAGTTGAACCTTTACGTTCAAGTGGAGCTCTAGCTCCGCCTTGACCGCTTCTATCAGCTCAAGGTCCTCCTCGGACTCGGTAGTATTGCAAAATGCAATCGTTACTTGACGCTTAAATTTGCGAACTGGATGTCTCAAGATTCTCGGAAACCCTTGGTCACTTGCCGAAAGTAAATCCTCGATAATCGGCTCGGCGACGTCTGAAGCCTGCGCTACTTTTTGCGCCATCTTGCACACGTCTAAGTACGGAATCCAATCCCTGACTCTGAAATTATTACCCTCATTATCCGCCATTTCGGTCATCAAAGTGCCGAGTTCTCTCTTTAGCTGGTGCGCAGTAACCTTCGAAATCTTGACAATGTGCTCACCATAGTCCACCAGTAGATCTCCGCAATAACCACCATGTCCACCGGGTTTCACGGATGACCCTAATGAAATGACTCCCGAATATTGACCCGACCCAAAAATTGCCCAGATTGCTTCCAAGTTAGGGAGATTTGTAGAACGGAGACGGTGTGGCACTCCATTGTGCGGCGACGAAGGGCTTAGCTACGAAGATTAGCAATTACATGCATACAACTTCCAAATGATAGCACCATATATCTGACCTTTTCCAGCGCCTCTAACTCTGTTCTGACCTGATTCTGAAACTTTCGGACGAACGCCGGGCCGACTGTCCAGATGGGAGTGATCGAACCTTGTCGCTTAATCCCAATCCCACGACCATTCTGTTCGCGACCGGATGATATTACCTCTGCTAATCCATTAGCCAGAGCGTATACTTGGGCGTTGAGGTTGCGCGCTCTTGTTAGAGTACTCTCAAAGAGTATGCACGTGCTGTTATCCAGGAGAGACTTAGTCTGCTGCCCGTATCGGGAATGCGTGGAAGTAAGCCTCGTCATGTCGTACAGCACGCCCGATTCAAGCCATATTTAATCGGCTCCTCATACCCTTTGTCTTTCATACAATCATTCTTGTAACAAACAATTTCATCTAGCACGATAGGGCTGGTGATCGCTGACCTAAACTGGATGTCCCAAGCAGGGGTAATTCAACAAAGGACGATAAAATAAAGTTACGTTATATTAATAATTGTGATAACT
This sequence comes from Lipomyces tetrasporus, assembly GCF_029532465.1. Classification (NCBI taxonomy): domain Eukaryota; kingdom Fungi; phylum Ascomycota; class Lipomycetes; order Lipomycetales; family Lipomycetaceae; genus Lipomyces; species Lipomyces tetrasporus. Next base: position 860,959 of record NW_026611602.1, read on the forward strand.
TAACTTAAGTTAGTGCTGGTAATTATCACTCTAAAAATTTGAGCCTTTTTTTTTAAACGTGGCGCGGTAATGACGTATAGTGTAGAGTTAATAATCGAAGTCCCGTGAGATTATTTGTGGACTACAGCTGGTATTCTCAGAAATCATGAAAACATTGTTTCATTGCGTTTTGAAACCATCACGCGTACAGTTCAATTACTTGCCTCAGAAGGCACAAAAATTGTGGCCTCTTTGCAGCGTCACGAATCAACTGGTAAATGGAAGTATGCCCTCGGTCATCCGAATTTGGACACCTTGTTGAATCTCATAACGATATGCATACATTTTTATTCCAATAATGGGATGCATCGAACCTCGTAGGCTCCAAACTCTTCAGTCTTCTCTGGCTAATATGATATGATCAATGCAACATGTGATAATTTTTGGTAACTTCCCGCAGAGCTTTTTCCGGGTCCAGATGCACCAATGGAGAGAATCTCTCCTATGGAAGTGGTGATACAGTGCTTTAGGGGCTACGGGAATTACAAGTCGCAAAACTTAACCCCTGAGTTAAGTCGCAGAAGGGCTACGCTTAATTGAAAGCCCCCTGGCGTACGTTAACAGTTGCATGGGCAGAAATATCTGATGAATGGAGCCGCACCAAACACCTTTAGTACTTGCTTCTCATGAAAGAAATAACGAAGAGGCAATATATACATTTCCCCGGACATCGCAGTGCCGCTACTCTGTCCTCTTCTCCAGAATCAATTTGCCAACCGGCTTTTCGACTACACCATCCTCAGCCGTATAAATGCAGTTTCCCCGTAAATAGGTCTTCTCTACCAATCCCTTCAGTGTTAGCCCCTTGTACGGCGATATCTTGTTCTTGAAATGGATTTTATCTTCCGTGACAACAAACTCCATCTCGGGGTCAAACACGACGAAATCGGCGTCATATCCAACTGCAATTTCGCCTTTTCGACCCTGCAGACCAACCTGTCGCGCTGTGTTGCGCGTAGTCCATTCCGAGACTTTCTCAAGACCTATGCCGCGCTTGCTGGCTTCGGTCCATAGAATGGAGAGCCCAAGACCTAACCCGGACACACCGCCCCAAGACTTAAAAAAATCGCCAACCTCGAGGTCCTTCAATGCTGGCGTGCAAGGTGAGTGGTCTGATACCACGGTCCGAAGAACGCCGGCTTGCAATGCCGCCCATAGCGCGTCTTGGTTGGCTTTGGTACGAATTGGTGGGCAGCATTTGTAATGGGTGCCTTTGTTGGGAATAGTCTCGGATGTGAAGGTAAGATAGTGAAAGCAAGTCTCTGCCGTGAGGTTGATTCCGAGCTCATTTTGGGCGCGTTCCAGAATGGGAAGCGTCTCGGCAGAGGAAATGTGCACAATGTGGAGATTGAGGGTGTCCTTCCTGTCGCACTTTGCAGCAAGGTCTACAATTGTCTCGATCGCTGTCCTCTCGTACGAATCTGGCCGAGAGTCGAGAAACGAATCGTATGCAGTTGGGGAAGCTGAATCTGCGACTTTGGCCTCGCCTTCTGGCGGGAGCATCTCCGCGTGGAACATGAGCACAGACGGCTGATTTTTTAGAACATCCATAGCCTTCGCTATGTCCTCGGGCTCGACAGCAGGGAACTCGTCAACACCGGACTCAATCATAAAGCATTTGAATCCTCGCACGCCAGAATCAACCAACGGGACGAGGTCGTTGTCATTGCCAGGGATCACGCCGCCCCAAAATCCGACATCAACCCAGGCTTGAGAGACAGCAGCATTGAGCTTCGTGTGCAAATTTTCAACGGTGGTCGTAGGAGGGATTGCATTTAATGGCATATCAATAACCGTGGTAACACCGCCAGCGGCAGCTGACTTGGTGCCGGTTTCGAAGCCTTCCCATTCCGTTCGGCCGGGCTAGAATTTGTCAGCGGAGCTGGTCGACACGAACCCGTAGGCACGAATTGTCAATTACCTCGTTCAGGTGAACATGGCTGTCAACGAGGCCCGGAAGGAGAGTCTTGTCCGAATAATCGTAGTAGGTATGGCCCGTGGAAGGCTCGAGAATGCCCGGCTGGATGTCCGTGATCTTGCCGTCCTCCGAGACGAAGATTGAAGCAGGTACGAACTTCCCGTCGAGCAAAACACGGGAGGACACGAATATGCTCGCCATTGCAGTAGCTGCAAGGTAAACAACGAGCGATCAGGGTCGACGGGTTAACCTGGGATTTAATATAGGACTGGCGGTTCAGTAAGGTCCATAATCACTATAGTTGCTCAATGTCTCTTCACATTAAAGCTATCGCGAGGTCGACGCGCACATGGCCGAGCCGCGCACTCAGGCACGCGCGTATATCTCAACACGCCCGCAGTCTGCCGAGGTGTCTGCCCGCCTCTCGCTTGGCGCACCTTTACGTATAGGGTACGGTGTAGAAACCAATTACGAAACTGATGCTGCTAACGTGAATAGTGCTTAGGACAGAATACGCGGGCATTGCTAAATGCGAAGATTGGACCACTGCCCAGTGTGGACATCCAGCTGGGTGCCCTACGAGACGCAGACGTAACAGCTATTTGAAGCCTGAATGACTGGATCGCAGACAATATAAGACTGACATTGTCGCGAGCTGATGGTGTACTATTGTCATGGAACTTAGAGTCGTCCTGTAGAAGTGAATGTTTGACACACAGTGAGTGATATACATTGATTAAAGTGAATCGTCTTTGATGTTGTTCGACGTTCGGAGCTGAACTGTTAGTAAATGATAAAGTGAACCGAGTAGTTATTAATAAATACTATTAACTATAAAGCAACAATTTCCGTGGATTTCGTAAGATCTATATTAAAAGATAGGAATAAAGACTGATAATAGCTGTAATCCTTATAAAAGACCCGCTTGGGGTAGTAGCTATCGCTCTGATATATGGTTATTCACTGTAATGCTTGCCGTACGATTTAAGCAAAAAGATTAATCTATTTGGCCAGCTACTGTAGTATGCCTCTGGCTTCCAGTCTCTACAGAAGTCGATCCTTAAATATGCTATTATATTCGCCTTTAACATCAAAGCTGATAAAGCTAACCACCTTACGGTTTCTCCACGCCTTGTAGATATGCTCCTGTAGAAGTAGCAGTACCTACTCTATCGACCGCCGTTTTCTTACTCTAAAGTAGTTTGTGGGTAGGAGCCCAAACGTCTCGACCGCATACGTGATCCTATCCGCCACGACCGCCTCGACGATCTTGCCCAACGTCGACAGCAGTGAGATTTGTCTCCATGCCTAGGCGATTGTGTAGTCGCCCTTGTCTGGTTTTTCGAGCGGGATGGTCTTGGCAAATCCTCCACTGGTCCGGCAGTTCTCCATCCATCAACGATCTTAGAGGGACGGGTACCTATTGATCGCCGAAAAAAGATCTCTCGTCGTGCACGGGCTAGAATTGTTATATTTGATCAAATTACGTTCAGCCCTTGTCACAATAGGATATGTGTTTGAATGTATACCTCATTACATTGGACTCTCATGCGTCATTGATGTTATAGTAGGAATTGATGTTATAGTAGGCTCGATGTTTGCAAAACAAATTATCAATTCTGTTACCACATAACCTCTATGCGCTAAGAGATATTCCTCTGTAGAATGCCCTAACAATTACACCTCACTTTGTTGAGGCGTCTTTACAATAGTCTCAACAATACTCGAAATACGCCCGTCCTCTGCAACCTCAACGAATTGAAAAGTTTCAGCGAGCATCAATGAGCCATCGCCTCGCCTTGAAGTTGACGTGTGCCGCTCTGCAAGCTGAGTCCCATCCCGAAGGAATACGGTCACCGTCAATTTCACGCTGCCTGTTGGCAAGATAGTTCGAAGCCACTGGATATGTTTGACAAAAGCAGGGAAGTCGCGTGTGGTCTCATCGTCCCGCTGGGTAAAGTCAGGCGTAAACATCTTGTCCAAGTCTGTCTGCGTGTCTTCGGGCACGCCAGAGAAGAGACTCATTAGGGCGGCTTCATAAGTGTCTTTGTGATTTGTGAAGTGCGTCTTGCGCAATGGAGCTGGATCGGCCATGGCTTTAATGTTGACTGAATCTAGCGGAGGGAAGAAGGCAAGAAAATTGTTGAGGATGATCAGGGTATAGAGTAGCGATGTATCTATACTTTATACATGGCCGACCCAGTGCATATCCATCCGCCTTGGGGATTTCGTCATGGTCCCGTTGCACTAGGCTGCAGGAATCATAAACGAGAGGCACGTCTGTTGCCTAGATTTCTCTCGCTTGTCGTAATGTCGTTGCCTACTGCTGCTATTTATACTACCACAGCCATGCAATTAGTTTCGGAAATACGAGACCGATTTATTTAGTGGAGGCACTAGAGAGGTCGAGGAATGTCTCATCCGGTAGAGGTTCAAGCCGTGGGAGGGGGAAGCTTTATGGTGTTTGATGTCAATTTGTAATTTATAGTTCAATTAAGATGATGTTTTATGAAGCTGCAAAGATAAAATATGGTATCACCATATCAGAGACGAGAAGTTGCATTATTTGAGCATCACGTGATTACACTTTGCCTAAAGAGGAAGGGGTGTAGCTTTAGTATGATAACAGGGGGGTGTAGCTTTATCTTGGGCCAGTACTTTAAGCCACTTGGACGCTACCAGTTCGGGCGATGCGTATTCGACTATGGGCACGGGAAGAGCCGTCAGGCTCGCAAGGAACAAGGAACAAGGAACAGTGTTAGGTTTTTACCTCTGGGAATATTTGTTTTCCCACTTGGGTTTTTGTTTTGCCCGGGGGAATTTTCCCTACACCTCTGTCCAAATGGATGTTCCTTTAGATAGATTCTCGTATGTATCCGAGTACAGCCACTCGACCTGCGGGCAAGCTAAGTCGTCCTTCTATCAGAAGGGAGTGGCTGTGCGTTGAGACTTTGTCTCCTTGCAACTGGGGAGGGAGCGAATTATGGCGCCATGGTCACATGACTGGCATGCAAGGTGGCCTCGGATCGCGGCGTTGTCAAAAAGTTGGGTCTGGTGCCGTCTAAATACAAAGGAGGTGTCTGCATCTAGCAAGTGCTATCTGCAGTCAGCAAAATTACACAGATCCAAACCGACTGTTTCCAGTGTCTACTAAACTCTAATACTACGCTATACAAAGTATTCTGTAGCAGATCTGCCGGAGACTGGCGTAGACTCGCTTGTAGACGCTAGCCTGTATTGTAGAGGCTGTTCCCTGCCTGATGCACTGAGATGCACTGCTAAGGCACGCGAAGGTGGGGAGTGCCGCCGTCAGCCCGCGAGAGTTCAAGAGGCGCTACACCATCACGATTCGTCGTCACTTCTCCCAAAAAGACATCATCCCCAAACACTCCCCCTCGTTTTGCGTTCTCGTCGCCTTCAGCTCACCTGGTTCGCCGATCCGCCTTCCTCGCTCGTGAATGTTGTGATTGTCCGTCTTGGCGCCAACTACACACTTCGACAGCACTTGTATCCGCGTCATTCATAGCTCTTTGCACGAACTCGATCACGTCACCCCGCAGAAGTTCCCGTGCTTCTGCGGCACCCCGTTTGCTGTCTGCTTGTCCTCCTACTCCACTCGGCGTCGACCTAGTGCTGCGACCGTCTTGGTGAATTTTTTGGCATGCCCGACGAGCAAGTTCTGCCGGCCACCGGCTCCGGTACCGCGCATTACGAGCCGCAGACGCAGGCGTCTCAATCACAGCCCATCTACGGCGAGCAGTATCAGCAATCCCAGCAGCTGCCACCGCAGGAACAGCAACAGACTTATCCTTCCGTACAAGCGCGAGGACATCCGGAGATCCCGCTGGAGCAAGCCATACGCCAGCAGCAGACCCCATCTCCATCCACAGCTTCCCTTTTGCCGCAGCGCTCTACCGTCACACGCGGCAAATACTCAATTACGGATTTCGAAATCAAGCGTACCTTGGGGACGGGATCCTTTGGACGTGTGCATCTCGTGCGATCAAAGTATAACCGCCTTTACTATGCGATCAAGGTTCTCAAGAAAGCGCAAGTTGTACACATGAAGCAGATCGAGCACACCAATGATGAGCGCCGGATGCTGAAATTGGTAGATCATCCGTTCCTCATCCGCATATGGGGTACTTTCCAGGACTCTCACAGTCTATTCATGGTCATGGACTACATAGAAGGCGGCGAACTATTTTCATTGCTGCGGCGATCGCAACGGTTCCCGAACCCGGTTGCTAAGTTTTATGCCGCACAGGTCACCCTGGCGCTGGAATACTTGCATTCTCACAATATCATCTATCGAGATCTGAAGCCAGAGAATATCCTTCTTGACAGGAAAGGTCACATCCGAATCACTGACTTTGGCTTCGCCAAAGAAGTGCCAGATGTCACATACACTATGTGTGGCACGCCAGATTATATTGCACCGGAAGTTATTGCCCGAAAAGCTTACAATAAGTCGGTGGATTGGTAGGTTGTTCGAACTAGACGACGAGTTGATCGGCATCTAATATTGCAATAGGTGGTCTCTGGGGATCCTGGTATTTGAAATGCTTACGGGCTACACTCCATTTTACGACCAAACACCTATGAGAACGTACGAAAAAGTCCTACAATGTGAGGTTCGCTACCCCAACTACATTCTTCCGGAGGCTCGAGATCTCCTTTCGAATCTCGTAACCCGCGATCTCACCCGACGGTTGGGTAACTTAGCAAATGGCTCTGCCGACGTGAAGAACCATCCGTGGTTTGGCGAAGTTGACTGGGATCGAGTGCTATCGAAACGGATTGATACACCATATGAGCCGCCGATCAGGCACGCCGGTGATGCAAGTCTGTTCGAGCATTATCCTGAAGAAGAACTGAACTATGGTATCCAAGGACATGACGACTTTGGATATTTGTTTCCAGACTTCTAACATGAATTGTACTACATATGCCACGCTATGGACGCCGCAGAACATCACTATCATCACCTCTTTTATTGCTATTGATCCTCCGGCCCTGTCGATAGGCATAGCACTCAATTCACACCATTTGAACATTCCAGTGAAATTTCTTAACATGACACAGGCGGACAACGTATGCGATAAAGATCTCTAAGAGATAAAGAGCAAACTTAAAACAACGACATTGGTTTATATGGCTACTGTTTGGGAATTTGTAATGTTGTTGTTCTTGTTGATTTGATGGATATTTATGCGCGTTTTCTAGTCTGGTTGTTATTCTGCGTATAATCTTTGTGCGTTCCCTAGTAACTGGTATTTGTTCCATCAAACTGCATATGTACTATACTTTACATGTGTTGTATTTTCTTTTCCCATAGTTGTAAGTCGTAACTATTCATCCTGCAGTACCACGCTTCGTTGCCGATCCCACTAATATACAAAAAATCTGTGATACCTGGTTATGATACCATATTTTTCAGACGTATTTGCCATTCTCAAAATCCATTTCATCGACGAAACATGTTACGATGGGGTGGCCGCCAAATAGCCGTCCATCTAACCCATTCACCGCCTGCAATATTGGTAAGTGACCCATTCACTGTGGCTGTCAATGACGGTTTACGTACCCGTAATGCAGATAGTTCAGCCGTGAATTTGACATATGCGTTCACTGTGTCTTCTTTCTCGTCGATGTATACCCGTTCAACATTGCCGTACTGCACTGTCGTCAGTCATGCTCGCGAACAAAGTTCAAAAATTTGTTACCTTCAATCCGCATTCCGTGCCTATTTCGCCAGCCAAGTCTTCATCAAGTTGATCTGGTTGAACAATTCCAAAGAGCACAATGACTTTCGACATGGCACCAAACTTTCCGTCCTCTGTCTTTCTCATGTTCTTATCCACAATCTTGCCATGGCCTTTCATGGACTTATCCGCACTAAAATGAAGAGCTTTGGTAATACCGCCTGACGTTGCTCCTAGCCCTGTACCTGGAGTCCATCCATATTTTGTCAGTAAACGTTTCGCAAACGTTTCTTTTGCCGTCTTCTCGCGCGGTTTGTTCGACGGTGGAGAGGGAGGCAGAGGAGGAATGTAGTCTGATTCATCATCTTCATTATGGGCTTCTTTAACTCCCGTGAAAATTACTGGTGCTTTGGCTATGGATGTGGAACTTTGCTCGTCTTGATATGATGCCATGAATGATCCAGGAGCAACGAACGACGGCTGTGTAGATGGCCTTTGTTCCTCTAGTCGGCCTAGGCTGGGTGTTTCGTCATCTTCGCCCTCGCTTGTTGGTATACGTGATGCATCCTTGACATCCGCATTCTCCTCGACATCCGCATTCCCCTCGACATCCGCATTCTCCTCTTTAATTTCAACTTCCATTTCCTCGTTATCTTGTGATACGCTGCCCTCTGCTCGCCTCTTCTTCAGATTCAAAAGGAATTCTCGCCAATCTTCGTCCTCCATGAATTTCTCTTCACTCTGCAAATATTCATCGTAATTGTTCGGTCGCAATGGATCGTACGCAGACTCCCAGTCAATAGCTTGTATATCTTCGTCGTCCTTTCTCTTCTTACGTTTCCGACTCCGACCTTGTTGTTTAACTCGCGCATACTCAGTGGTGCCTGCTTCATCGGTTGCAAAGTTGCCTAGAGTAACGGCCGAGACTGGCCGCGGGACCACTGTCGGCGGCTTGCTGATGACTGTTACTACTTTGTTGGGCGCAACAGTGGACTGGGTACTTCGAGATCGTATAACTGGCTGAAATTGCAATGCTGTTCAAGACAAAGAGTCAACCACGTCATTCTATAAATGCTTTCTACTACAACATACGTGCTGCATGAGACAACATACCTGCAGAAAGCATTTGCTTCTTCTCACTCTCCTCAGGAACGAGCTTACTGGCCTCACTTTTAGAAAGATCGTATGTGACTGGTGCCTTAGATGCAACAGTTGCCCCCGTCATCTCGGCATCTAGACCGTCATACAACGATCTTTTTGGAGCGGTTGCCGCCGACGATTTGGCTACGGCATCCACTGTAGAATCCGGTGGTAGGATTGAGCTGTACAGTGACATGGCTATAGTTACCGTAATATAGAGCACTGCAGCGATCAGTTGTTGGAAGTTCTGACTTTTGCGCGTGTATCTCCGATCACGACTCTCATTCGTACCTATGCATTCAGATCTTTATAGCGTTGATTCGGTATCCCATAGTCGGGTCTGCGTCATCTCGAGGATAATATTTGCGAGAGTCGTCTCAACTGCAGGATGAGAATGCGACTGGAAGTTGGGACGTCAAATTTCAGTATTTCCCAAAATATATAAGGTTAGGGTACGAAATTTATATGCCTAAGCTTGGATTCCATACTGAATATCGAATAGAAGAAGCAACTGTAGTGGTATGAACTGGGGTATGAATACAGCCCTGGCAGGGAGATAGCCAGATTATGAACTCTGAGCGTTGGACCAAATTTGATCAAAGGTGGGCTACCATGAACGGCAATAATTCGTGTAGGACAATATTATTAATATCTGTCACAATAGATGCAGTCGCATATGATTGCAAACACAACTCAATCCGTGCAACTGTTATTGCCTCAAAGAATTATTACAGTCTCGGAATTATTGCATACGTGCCTCAGATATCGAGCAACAGCGGATGAAGTTAGTATAACGTTAATCTTTAGCCCAGGCGTTCGCTTATACAACGACAGTTCTCGACGATTTTCAAGCAACTGACGACCAATTCGCCTATTGACAGCCAATCGGTCTATGGTCACCTAATCACGCCACCTAACACTGTTGGTACCGATCCACTGCACATTCAATACATCGTTACTGCGATTTCATATTCTCCGCCAATAGTATATCTGCCACCGATTCTCACGGCCCTACAAACAGCGTCATTAGATTTGCGTGTTGATGTTTTGGAGGCACTGACCCCTGTACTGACGAAATCATGGGCCCCCAGTTCCCCACAGGACCTTGCGCAGCTGGTCTCAGTTTTAACGAGCTATCTGGACGAGATCACGGCTACAGCATCCTCGGGCCTTTTCATGGATATGGTTGGGGCAGTACCGGTTGTGGATGAGGTATTGAGGGACGTTCTGGCTGGATTCATTGCGGCATTAGCCGAGAATACCACTGTGGAGAAGATGATTACCTGTGGTGTCGGAAAAGGTCTTGTCTATCGCAGAGCAAATAATTCACGCAAGGGAATAATGCTAATTATCTGGTATAGAGCAATGGGCGATGTTTGAATCTTCCCTCGGCCTATTTGTTGAGTACCTTCAAGTTACAAATAAGCCATTGAGTGAGAACCTTGCAGAAAAGGCTAAGAAATTGATGTCGTCCGCCGGTCATCAGAAGACTAGTCTGCCCGATCCGGCGATCGCGTCTGAGCTAAAGGCTCAACCCGGAAAGATTACGTGGATGGAGAGTATGGTACGTATGCCTGAATGAAGCGTTTGACAACACATATTAATGTATAGATGTAGCTTCAACGAAGACCAATGTTTGGATCTCAAGACTTCGCTACTAAGATAGATGAAGTTTTCAAGGTAATATTATTGTGTTTTGTATTCAGAATTAGTGCTGATATAGAATCAAGTCGCAGAGTGCCGATTTCGCTGTTGGCAACCTTGTTGCCGCCGCTTTCGATTGTCTGTCATCCTGCGCTATGAAGCAAAATCAGACTCGGATAAACCTATGGAAGACATTCATAGTAAACAGGGTATGCTCTGATCTTGCAGCTGTTTAATGTTACTGCGGTTCCTAACGTTTCAAAGCTACCACTCATTATCCAGGAACACCTGTCCGACATACCGAGTTCGACCTTCGAATATTCGCTGCGCCGGCCCCTCCTTTCGGTGGATGAAAATGCTCTGGCGATTGTGAATGCGAAGGTTGCAAACGACATCGACGTAATATTCTCGGAGCCGACGACTCCTTATGACGTCCGTCACGAGTTTTTGAAATCCATGGCTCAATTGGGATTGATCGATCTTGCAGCCGCCGATCGAATTTTAGGCGGAAATAATAGCAGTTTGCAAGATGAATTTGATGGTGAGGAGCCATTACACGGGGAAGAAGTGATAGCTAGCTTGTTGGAGATGGATTCCTATGAGTTTGAGACGGTTATTCGTCAGTTCGTTACGGACGTGGCGACTGCTGGATGCGTCAGGCAAGGTGCTGCTGTAGATGTGATGGTTGAGGTATGCCCTTTCAGCCTTCCGCTGTGTCAGAGTTCCGTCACTGATTATGGCTGGTCGTTTAGCTGCTATCAATTTGGTCGGCGCAAAGGGAGACTTACAAATTGAGACTGCTGTCCCAAGAGATAGCGGTGAGCACGGAGGTTATGAACATCATGCTTTTGTATAGAGATCCGTACGAAATCTTGCGGCCCCTAATTACGTGCTTAGATGTGTGGAGTTATGAAGATGAGTCTAGTATGTGCCTAGTGTCATTTAAATCGGTTCGAATTAACACCAGTGATAGACTTCCAGGACAATTATACCGACTTTGGATTGATCCTTCTCCTGATTTGTTCATTTTATTATCACTTTCATTTAGATTTAGGAGAGATTGCGTCATTAAATGGGAATTCCTTTTGTATGAAGTACTTGACGTCTTCGGGAGTCGCGCATCCTATAGAGTCTCTCGGGCAAGAGAGCTCCGATTTGCTAGGAGGGTGGATCATGGGATTATTTGATACCAACGGTATCTCGGACGATATGATGAGGTAAGATTCCATGTGTTTCTGAGATGGCTATTGTGTCCTAAGTATACATACAGGTCTTGTTCGCCAATGGATTATTCACTGTTGGTTCCTACTGTTGTCCAACAATCGGTAGCGGCATGTAACAAAAACTTCATGGACATTGATACCCTCAAAGGAGGTCTTGAATGTAAGATGATAAATTGCAGCTATTGCCATCGGCGATATTAACCCTTCCAGACTTCTTGCAGCCATTCCTTCTGTCCTCTGTCCTAGGTGCTCTGCATTGGCTTACTCACGAGCTCTGGACTCTGCGTGAGATTGATGTGCCGTTGCAAATATTGCAAGCCCTTATTATCCCACAGTTCTTATCCGACGAAGCTCGTCCTATACATAAGATTGTTCTCCGAATCGGTGCTTTATCTGTCTACAATGTAACGCAAGAGATACTGCGAAAGGCGACACAGTTACCGGACACAATCAACTTTAACGGTATAATGGATACGTTAACTCCGCATTTACAGTTTAGAAAGGAACTTTGATCGGTAAAGCAATAGCGATAGATGTACAGTAACTGTATTCTAAGATATGACAATGATTATGCATGTTGGTCATTATGGACTCGTGTAAATTTGCTATATGTACAGAACTAAATGTCTATATACACCTACTTACAGTTCGTCTATGAAAACTCAGGTTAGATGGACCTAAGCAGTCGTTGCTTCCAGAGTTTGCAGCCAATTCGCGATGCAACCTCTGCTCCTCTGTATGGAATTCCGACAATGGTGTCCTTATTTTCTGCGAATTCTGGTAGGTCAGATTCTAAGTCAGTAATGATGCCACCTTCGACTGTGAATGAGACGGCAGGTGTAGAATCTGCCATAGAAAACCGATGGACAAATTTCGGTGTGGATCCAAATGTCCATTCCCAGCTCTATATGAATACAATCGACCTTAGGATTTTCTTGCGAAAATTAACACTCAAGACGAAGGACATACCTGCAGTTCTTCTATTCTTTTGTTTATTTCCGGCGCTTCTTCTTTAGTGATGCTACCCTCATCCACGTATCTAATCTTGAGAGTATTGTTACTAACAGACGTATATGCTTCCTCGAATGCATGAATTACGACGTCTGTGAATTTTGCGTTCGAAATACCGATATTCGACACCGGTGATCGGACGCTTTGCACACCTGGTCCGTCTACCTCTTCGAGACCACCATCTGGGCTATGATGAAGCAATTTGGACAGCACCTCAAGCTCGCTGTTCAGTAACATCGTGCCATGATGATACGCCTTGCCCCTCTGCAGTTTATATGCAGATCCACTGACTTTCCGAGCATCCTGGTCGACTATGTCGTGCCGCTCGTTGACACTGAGCACCGTTTGCTCTCTTCTTTGGCTCAATACCGGGTTTAGTGCCCTACATAACAACAATGCGTGCTCATCCCTATCAAATGCATTACTAGGCATCATAACAGAGTAATTGGCATTGCCCTCATCGTGAAATACAGTCCCTCCTCCGGATTTTCGCCGGATAATAGGTATGTTGTTAGCCCGCAAGGACTGAACATTTGTTTCCCGCCAAGGATTCTGGTTCCGGCCGATGATTACTGAGCGATGATTCGTGTACAACAGCAGGACCTTTTTGGCTAATTCTGTACTTGAAGTGCTCTCGCTCCGATAAACCGGGAACTGTTTGAATAAGTAATCTTCAAAAGAAAGATTGAAATATGGAGAGGGTGATTGCGATACGTAGATCTCAAGGTCGTAGAGTTTCTTCCGTTTCGAAAGCGTCGAACTAATTAATTGGCGACGGACACTGAATGTCGAAGGTGAAGTTGTACCAATGGTGCTACCATGCCGGAATAAATGAAGAACGCTGGCGCGGTAGCTCGCAAGTGCATGTCGAGCTCCGAGCGACTTCATGCCGATCCAAACAAAAGACGGGCATATAATATCGGGTTCATACTATTTGTAGTGGCAGTCAAACTAAATTGTAACATATGTTCGTGTCACCAGTTTCAGGTTTGTAATTGTTATCGGGGTAAGAGATTTCCGTTTAGCTCAGGGTCATCCCAAAGTTTAATGCCTTCAGTCGCAACAAAATTTCAATCACCGAGTGCATTCAGCTCAGAACGCCCATTCCTGGTAACTTATGTACCACACGACCACCTCCAAATTCGACAATGTCTGCAATTACGCCAAAATCTTACGAGTCACGAATCGAGACCCACCCCTCGCCATTGGCGAGACGACTCTTGAAAATCATGACTGACAAGAAGACGAACCTGTGCGTGTCGCTCGACGTCCACACCAAACACGAGTTGCTCCGCCTTGCAGATGCTCTTGGCCCTTATGTCTGTGTCTTCAAGACACATGTTGATATTATTGACGATTTCACATACGAGTCGGTCATTGTCCCACTCGTCGAACTTTCGAGACTTCACAACTTCCTCATCTTCGAGGACAGGAAATTTGCGGATATTGGATCTACAGTTAAGGCGCAGTATACGTCCGGCATCTTCAAGATCGTGCAATGGGCCCACATAACCAACGCCCATGCTCTCCCTGGCCCTGGAATCATTGATGGGTTATTCGCTGGTACGTCGAACATAAGCGAAGAAAGGGGCCTCCTGCTCCTCGCTGAAATGTCTTCCTCTGGTTCGCTGGCGACCGGCGACTACACCGACAAAACCGTCGACCTCGCTCGAAGAAATAAAGTCTTCACGTCCGGCTTCATTGCGCAGAACCGGTTAGGCACTGGCGACGAAGACTTCATTATCATGACTCCTGGAGTTGGATTGGACGACAAGGGCGATGGCCTTGGACAGCAGTACAGAACGGTCGACGACGCGGTTTCTGGCGGCAGTGATATTATTATTGTCGGACGAGGAATTTTCGCAAAGGGACGTGATCCTGTTGCAGAGTCTAAGCGCTACAGAGAGGCCGGGTGGAAAGCTTATACTGCCCGCGTGAAATGAATTGGTCGTAGACGATTGTCGAGCTGTAGCTGTAGATTGGGGAGAAACGGGTTCACTGCGAATGTCAGTAGAGGGGAGACATTTCCGTCATGTGGGACAAAATTATGCGTGGGGCAATAAGAGAAGCAACTAAATATACACTAACTTTTTTTCCATCTAATGTAAAGTGGGACGTAACAACAATGCCAAATGTATGATAATGCCGTAATGCGAAACGTTTATGTATAATAGTATATAAAAAATAAAAAGATTAATTAATTTCTTTTACGGTGATGCTGTTTTATGTTTGCTGTGCCGCCTGTGTTTGCCGCCGTAAGTTGCCAATGTAGTTAATGGCACTGCCGGCCTTGAAGAACGCAACTTGGTCCTTGCTCATAGTGTGCTTCGTCTTAATGACGTGTTCGTCTCCATCTCGGTTGGTAACCTTCAATGTTATAAATCCGGTATCCGCGCCGCCGTTGTTCAACATTTGCAAAAGGTCGAGTGTCTCAACCGTAGCACAACCCTTGACCAAGTCGTAGTCATTCTCATCAGCAAAAGTGAGCGGCAATACCCCCTGCTTCTTCAAGTTTGTCTCATGGATACGAGCAAAGCTCTTGCAGAGAATCATGCGACCGCCCAAATACCGCGGACTCAAGGCAGCGTGCTCACGAGCACTACCTTCGCCGTAGTTGTGTTCGGCCAAAACAGCCCATGGCCTTCCCTCAGCCTTCCACTTGATCATAAGCTCCGGGATGCCGTATCCAGTTCCGTCCAAATCATAGGCTCTGTTGACCTCCCCAGTCTCCTCGTTCATGGCACCAATCAATGTGTTGTTTGAAATGTTCTCCAAATGACCTTTATATTTTAACCATGCACCAGCAGCTGAAATGTGATCGGTTGTGCATTTACCCTTAACTTTCATCAAGACGTTTAACTTCAGCTCCCTGCCCTCGAATGGTTCGAATGGTTCCAAAAGCGCCAACCGGTCCGAAGTGGACGAAACAACAATCTCGGCGGATGGAGCGGGTTTGGGGTCAATCGGTGGGAGATAGGCTAGATTTCCTTGCTGAAACCCTGATGGCGGCAATTCGTCCCCTTGAGGCGGTTCGAGTAGGAACTCGTTGCCGTCAGCACCAACAAGCTTGTTCTTGAGTGGATTAAATGCCATATCGCCGGAGTATATCATAGCTGTAACAATCTATATACCATTTAGCATACTCGATGAATCGTAAAATAACTTTCTCATGTACCTCGGGGCTAGTTAAGAAGTTCATAGTAGCAGGATTGCCATCGTTTCTGGCTCGGAAGTTTCGGTTGAAGCTGGTTAGAATAGCGTTCGGCTCGCCCTTGGGTACATCATCACGAGCCCACTGTCCAATACAGGGCCCGCACGCGTTGGCCAAGACCTTCGCGCCAGCGCCGAGGAAGACATCCGTAAATCCGTCGTTTTCGATAGTGGCTCTGATCTGCTCGCTGCCAGGAGTAATGAAAAAGGGAACTTTAGGTTTAACGCCCTTCGCCTTAGCCTGCCGTACAATGGACGCTACACGCGACATGTCTTGATAGGAGCTGTTGGTGCAGCTACCAATCAATCCAGCCGAGAGCTTCGACGGCCAGCTGTTCTTCTGGACGGCTTCGGCAAACTGGCTAAGCGGGGTAGACAAATCAGGGGTGAATGGCCCGTTAATGTGAGGTTCGAGTTCAGACAGATTTATTTCAACAGTCTCGTCGTACTCAGCTCCATTATCCGCTCTCAAATAACCATGGAGGTTGTTGACAGCTGAAGCAGCGTCCGCAATTGGTCCGCGTCTGGTAGCAAGGAGATATCGCTTCATCGAGTCGGTGTACGGGAAGGTGGACGTAGTTGCGCCAACTTCCGCACCCATGTTACAGATAGTAGCCATACCGGTACAGGAGAGAGTCTCAACTCCTTCTCCAAAGTATTCAATTATATAACCAGTGCCGCCCTGTGAAAATATTAGACAAAATATTTAAAAACTGAGATGCAAGGGCTACATACTCGGACGGTCAAAACGCCGGCGAGGTGTGTGATGACATCCTTAGGCGCTGACCAGCCGTTAAGCTGACCAGTTAGCTTAACACCTAGAATCTTCGGAGCCTTTAATTCCCAAGGAGTACCAGTGAGGGCGTCGACAGCGTCGGCACCACCGACGCCGATTGCGATAGCACCAAGACCACCAGCGTTAGGAGTGTGAGAGTCGGTACCCAACATCATCAAACCAGGCACTGAGAAATTCTCCAAAACAATCTGATGAATAATACCCGATCCTGGACCCCAGAACTGAATCCCGTATTTGAGGGCACAACTGCGCAAAAAGTCGAAAACTTCGCTGTTCACCGCAATAGATGCCTTCAAATCTTGTTCGGCACCGTCGTGCCCCACAATCAAGTGATCGCAGTGAATCGAGGCAGGAACAGCGGTGCTGTCCATTCCACAAGTCATGAACTGCAGCAGGGCCATCTGCGCACTGGCATCCTGCATTGCTACACGGTCGGGGTTGAGCTTGAGATATGTCTCTCCACGAATCTGGCCGTTTTTGCCCGCAAACGCTTCCTCGGGATCGACGACATGGGAATAGAGAATCTTCTCCGCCAACGTAAGTGGGCGATTCAAGATTTCGCGGACTTTGTCGAGTCTGGTCAACAGTGCAGCATATGGTGGAGTTCGGGTCTTAAATTCCGGGGGAACAGAAAATGTGATCGGTTCTGACGAATGCGATGCAAAACCCCGCTTGCCAATGGGCCGCAGGCGTAGTGACGAGCGCAGCAGATTGAGGTTTCGTGAACTTATAGTCATTGTGAGTTTTGGACCATGTATGAACAGAAAGCACGTCTGGATGTTGCGCGAAATAACGATTCTTATTACGTCCAACTCCAAAATTTTGCGGGTCTTGGTTAGGCGTGCGTGCGCAGGAACGTCTGTCAGGGGTCGGGTCAGAAAGCGAGTGACAAGCAGCTCATCGTGCTCCCGACCGCATTACATAGTTTAAATAGTTTCTTCTTATTACCTTTGTCAGGCTAGGTAAATTACCAGTATAACGACCTCTATATTAAAAGTGACCGGGGGAGGGGCTAGGAGATTACCAGTATCGGGCGTTAGACCTTTTTCAGGTCACTACAAGACAGGATTATTCAAATCGTCAGCCAAGATGCCCGAGAACTACGAATCTGCTGTTAATGGTCAAACAATGGCACCTGAAATTAATGGGATGTTGCAGAAGAAGCGTCATTATATTGACATAGGTATGCTGCGAATCACTATCGCCGAACTCCTCTTCTAAGACTGTCATAGGTGCCAACTTAACTGATCCAATGTTTAGGGGATCCTATCATGGCAAACAAAGTCACGATGGTACGATTACTTGACGGCGGATCTAAGCGGCAAAGCGATCTAACAAGTGCCATGTAGACGACTTTGACCAAGTTTTGAAGCGCGCGACTGAGCAGGGTGTTCGCAAGATGCTAGTGACAGGGTCGAATCTAATTGAATCCCGATCGGCAATTCAATTAGCTAGAAATCATCGTGAGTACTATACTAGATGCTCAAAATTAAGTCAGTGACTAATCTGTTGATTTACAGAAAAACTGCTTTATGCTACAGTTGGAGTTCATCCCTGCCACTCATTCGATATAGAAAATAGCCCAAATGCAGAGAAATATTTGCAGGATCTCGAGGCCCTTGCGGTAGCAGGCAAGGAGGAAGGGGCAGTCCGGGCATTTGGTGAAATTGGGTATGTTTGCTTCAGTCCAGTTATATTATAGATCTAATGTGCGATAGTCTTGACTACGCCCGATTTCACTACGCACCGGCAGATATCCAACGCAAATATTTCATAAAGCAACTTGACATTGCGGAGCGCTTACATCTGCCTCTATTCCTTCACTCGCGCGACTGCGCAGAGGATTTTGAAGCAATCCTTATTCCGAGACTGCCCAACTTGCCAAAGCGTGGTGTTGTTCATTCCTTCACTGGAACTCTCGAAGAAATGCAATCACTAGTTGCTCTCGGTTTTAGTATCGGAATTAACGGCTGTTCGCTCAAGACGGAGGAAAGTTTGGAAGTGGTAAAGGCGATTCCATTGGATAAAATCATGTTGGAGACAGACGCGCCCTGGTGTGAGATACGACCATCACACGCGTCCAGCAAATTCCTCAAGAAAGGAGACCAGGACGTTGAACTCCCACCGATGGTTAAGAAAGAGAAGTTTGTTATGGGAAGTATGGTCCGCGGCCGGTGCGAACCCTGTGCAATTTCACAGGTAGCGTCGGTGGTTGCCGCAGTAAAGGAAATCACTCTAGACGAACTCTGCGAGATGGCATGGAAGAATTGTGTCAAAATGTTTGGTTTTGACGACGACCTGTAGCATATTATAGAAGAGAACCAAGGTATCCGCGAATATAAATGGCTATAGAGTTGCAAAAAAGTTCCGTAGAACGGTTGCTATTACACATGATAACAACACAGTAAATACATAGCCGAACCGATACCAAGCGCATGATTGCAAAACGTAGACAGGAATTAACGGTGAACGAATCATACATAAACAAAAGTGCAACAATAGATGGCGTAAATTCCCGCAAATAAACGAACATGACTAGTAACCAAATATCACTAGAGCCAGATAACTATACAGATGCTACCTTTGGTATTAGTTGACAATGATTAAAGGGTAAACTAGCTCAAAGGTGTAGTCATCGCAAGTATAAGCATACACATAAACATGACATTGTATAACCCATGGCATTTGTCTTAACGAGACTCTTCGGCCTCTTTCGTATCAGCCAAATCTTCTTCATCTTCATCCTCTAAGGGCTCCGTCTTCTCGTCTTCGTCTTCATGTAGATCCTCATCAGGAGATTCGTCTAACTGCACGACTCTGCCCTCGCCGTCATCGTCATCGATATCAGCCTCCTCGTGGAAGTCTTCGTCGTCCAAAGATTGGCCAGCTCGACGAATAATGGCTCTACCGTCACTGAGTACAACAAGCTCACTTTGCCCATCGGCAATTCCATTCAGTAGGTACTGGCCCGCGTCAAGATACATGCTGTGCTGTTGCCGGTTGAATGTCGGGGGCCCACGCAGAGTGGCTAATAGTGTTAACAACATCAATCAAATCCAACAAGCATTCCAACTCACCAAGTTCAGGATCTGCGACAGCTCCTTCTCCATTAGCCACTCGAGTAGCAATAGTATCGTACCACTCCTCCTCTGTCTGGCCATTGAGAAGACCAACGATAACTACGGTCATGTTATCACAACCGACGCCAGCAAGATCACTGCTTGGAGCAAGACAATTATCCATAAGATTTTCGCATATAACCTGTAGATGCTGTTTCTCTGCGATTCCGCGACGGACAAATTCGACGACTGCCTGAGAAGATAGACAGTCCCAGATACCGTCGCATGCAAGAACAACAAACTCGTCATCTGGACCGCTCTCGTGCTCTATAACATCAGGGAAAGCTGAGACAAATTAGCAGAGCTATTCTGAACATATAGACCGGATCGTCGTAACTCACCCGTGACGATCTGCTCCTCCGGTGGTAAATCTGGACTTTTCTTGAAATCGAAGTCACCTATGGCTCGTGACAGGGCCAAATTACCGTTCACGCGCCCACCGTCAATAAAACCGCCGGCAGCCTGTATCCTCGCCTTCTCTCCCTCATTTTGTGGTTTGTGATCGTATGATAATGGCTTCGCTTGTCCCTTGACTCCTAGTACTGTCCTCGAATCCCCAGCATTCGACTGCGTAAAACCTAAATTAGCCGAGCGCTTTACAAACGGTCCATGCAAAGAATACGCACACAATATATTTTGTTATCCGTAATTATCGCTGTCGTTGCAGTACATCCAGAAGGGTCACTGCCAAACGTCGGATCTGAATCACACATCATCAGAATCACTTTAAAACTGCCACAAACAAGATTAAATTACCTTGCAGTAGAGCTCTATCGGTGCTTAAGAACCCATCCTTTAAAGCCTGCTCATAATCTCCCTTTTCAAATGCAGCCTGTCGCGCGACGATATAGTGCAATCTCTGTCCTGCAAAAATAGCGGCCTTTGACCCGCCATGACCGTCGTAGACACCAAAGAAGCTCACTTTCTTATCCGCGTGCGACTTGCCGTCTTCTCGTTTTAGATCCAGCACAGCGGCATGAGCGTCTTCCATAGAGATTCGCCAACCCTGCATACTGGACATTCCGTAGATTAATCGATCATCACCGCCTTCCTCCGAGGACTATTGCTCGTTAACTAAATGCGTCCACGCTTCCTAACAGCCGAACAATGTCGGCACATTACCTTATCGACAATCGGCTCTGACAGTAATTGACCCATTATAGTATCTTATAATGATATGCCTTTTTCCGAGAAATCAATGACCGTCGTGGCGTGGTAATGGACCCGAAATCGACGGCTGCCGAAGAATATTGATACTAAAACGTCGCGTGTGCAAACCTTCCGTATCTATAAAAACGAAGGAAGAAAACCTATATTGGCGATAAATTAGATTTAATTCAATCGGATGCAAAAATTTTGCTGGAACGCTCTACTAATAAATCTTTGCCATAATCGCGAACAATTGCAAATCAGCAAATGACTCCATACCGGAGTGCGTCAGTCTCCAGACTTCAGCTCACACCTACTAAACTCGAACGACATACGTACCGCGAAAATATGCAATATAATACACGTTGAAGAATTGAACAAACTGATGCGACTTGTTACTTTATCCTAATTGGAGAAACCGAAAATTGGGTTCTCGTGTCGAAATGGCGCGATCTGCAGCAATGGGATAGCGGTGTGGGAGGAGAGCCACCTTCGCCGACAAAGCAAAAAAAAAACACCGATTAAGGGTCGCGAAGCTGGCCAAATAAAACGACACGGAAATTGCCGCAACGAAGTGTTCTGATTTTGCGAGGCAAAGGTAGAGGCTTCTAACACGAGAACGCTGGGGCACAGTTGAATTTGTTGATCCGCACGGAGCCTTTCGACGAGCTCAATCGAGTGCGACGCTGACCATATGGGGTACGAGATGACTATGTCGTGTGTGTATGCCTTGGTTGCGGGATCTTTGACTTTGCGTCGACTCGCGTCTTTAGCACACTGTGAATCGTGCACGTGAGACTTCCGCCTCCGCGTTCGAAAAGCCAAAATAGCCTCATCTTCTTCAAAGTAGAGGAACCTCGCAGCAGTAATTCATCACTCCTAGACGCGTTCTCGTATGTAAGGTCAGGTGATATATATGGATCGGTCATTGATTTGCCATTAGACGATGTGATAATATCCAAAATTGTGATTATGCGCAAATAGCGTGCAACAGGGCAGGTTGGAGTCGATACCCTAGGGGCAAAACGCGTTCAGCCAAGCCCGTCAAACTGTTCAGTTCCAAAATTAAATTAACCTTCGTAAAGTGCCAGCTTATCGATTATCAGGATGCTATAGGTGATCTTTACAGCAAGTATGTTGGTGCAGCCGGAGCGAGACTTAAGAAATCAGTCCCGCGACGATGACGTCACGGCAAAATCATATATAACCTCGCGCAAGAGCGTCGACTTGAAAACCAGCAGCGCCAGAAAGTTGTATAATGATTCCTCATCAGGAGTACCATTCAACTTGTAGAATTACATCTAATAAGCAAAACTTCCAGTATCTAATAAGTGTATCTAATACAAACAAAGAATCTTAAATCCAAATACAACGTGTATGCATACAAATGAGCCTAATAATGAGCTGACAAAGTAAATAACCATCAACAGTAGGCAAAATACCACACAAGTCATCTAAGGCTTGCACCTTCCGGCGAAACGCGGATACAGTGAGCAGTCACGGACTGTGAATCTGTCACACAACCACGCCAGGATACGCTCGGTTCCCAGGCCATATCCGCCGTGCGGGCAAGTCCCATATATTCGCTGATCATTGAACCAATAATATGGAGTCGCATCCATGCCTTCACGCTTGTAGCCTTTCATGAGTTCGTCCAGGTCATATATACGCATGCTGCCTCCCACAATCTCGCCCACATTGGGCATTAAAACGTCAACAGACTCTGTAACACGTGGATCATCTGCGCATTTTTGCATGTAGAATGACTTGATCTCGACCGGGAATCGAGTAAGAAGAATTGGCTCGTTGAGTTCGTCCGTCATCTTACGCTCAGCAGCTTCTGCAATGTCGTCTCCAAACTTGAATTTCTCGCCATCTTCGTTGGGTACGCCGTGTTCGTTGAGCCACTCCAGAGCGACCTCGTACGTCATTCTCCTGAATGGCAGTTGGGGTGGAACGAAGCTAGGGTTGAGCTTCTTGACAATGGCAGCAATCTCCTCGTCTTCGAGAACATACTGGATCGTCTTTGTAATGAAAGTCTCAATGTGTGATAGCAGATCGTCGAATGTGAGGAACGCGAGCTCGGCTTCGACGTGAGTGTATTCGCTGAGATGTCGTCTCGTATGCGAGCGCTCAGCACGGAAGGATTCCTGAATACAGAAAACATCACCAAGCGCGGGCAAGCAAGTTTCCAAATAGAGCTGAGACGATTGGGTGAGGTACGCTTCCTCGCCGTAGTACTTTAATGAGAAGAGGGTACTTCCACCTTCGACCTGCGTCTGCACCATGCATGGGGGCGTAACTTCGAGAATGCCAAGGTCTTCGTATACTCGACGGAAACTTCTTAGCAAAGCCGCACGAACTTTGAAGATACCGGTCAACGTCTCTCCGCGAAGAACAAGGTGTCGGAGGTCAAGCAGCATGGATGGATCAGCATTCTCCTGCACTCTGTTGGAAATTGCGTCGTCACCTCCAGGAGCGAGACCAACGATCTCGTAATAGTCAACAACCAATTCATGGTTTCCAGGTGCGGATTTTCCTTCAGGAAGAGGGTGAATGACGCCATATATTGTAACAGTAGATTCGAGAGTAAGAGTGATAGTGGAGTAAGCATTGGCCTGCAAGCATGAGTTAGCAAAAGCGGAAAACTTCCAGAATCCGGCCAATTGAGCATACCAAATCACCTGAAAGCACGCACTGCAGGAACCCGGTTCCATCTCTTAGGACCAAGAAGGCTAGACCCTTTTGCAGTCGCAATCGATGAATCCAACCTTGAACAACGACCCTCGTTTCCCTGTTAGCAGCGCCATCTCTAATCTTGATCCGCTTGGCGTCGGGAAGGGATGGATCACGCTTGATAACAATTCTGGAGGCCTCTTCAAGTCGCTTGGCCTCATCAGCGTCCTTCTTCGCCTTAAGCTCTTCAGCCGCCTTGACCTTTTTGGCGAGACTTTCAGCGCCCTTTTTGGCCTTTTTGAGAGCAGATGCAGTTATGGGTTCGAATGGTGAATCTGTCTGACGGCGAACATAGTAAGCAGGAGCGTCGGGAAAAGTGTGCAAGGCAAACGCAGCGGATTTCACCGGGGATGTGCGGGACGTCCCAGCAGAAACGTCGTCGATGCCAATTAAGTCGTCGATGAATATAGTGCCAGCGGGAGACGGAGGGATATCCTCAAGGGACAATTTGTCGACAGCGGGAGTAGCCATGCTTGCAGATTACGCTAAAGGATTGCAAATGCAGGCTGCTACGGCGAAGCTATAATAAGACAAACGCAAGTATTATTAGATAGGATGCAATTAGAGTCACTGACATTATTTTATGAAGTTGGCGCTCTGCGCCGAAAGCTCATGTTACCCGGCCATAGGCTTTCTCCAAAAATTCACCCTTCTCTTGCCGTGCCACCGCGCTCTCTTCAGGAGATTCGGATGCGTAGATATCGTCCTACCGATAAAGACAGGCAACTGACTCTATTCTGGAGCGAGGGATACAGAACCCTGGCCAGCCTGTCTCAGGGACATTCCGTTATCCGATACCACTTATGACTTACCTGCAAGTCGTTTTCGTATATGCCAAATGCGCTGGCCGACCCGAGACTCACGTGAGCGATGTCTTGGGTATGAGTAGGCCGTTTCCATAGCAACCGACGGGCGTGCTCTGACTGTCATTTGCCTTACCGGGGATAATAATGAAAATCGGACGACCGCAGCCAATTGAGAGCTGGTGGCGGAATAATAATTACGAGAGCGAAAGGGTCTGGCTGCGCACAGCCACTCGGGACAGGTGATACGCAGGCGTGCTGGGTGGGCGTTGCTGTGGCTGATATGGTGCCTTGGTTCAGGGCAGCGGACCTGCTGCGGCCGGGCTAGTAATAAAGTGCAAACTGAAGGGTTGCTCTCGCGCTTTCATCCTGTTCGTTCGCTGACAGCGGTCCGTCTCACTACTCTCAATGCTCTTCGGGCGTGCCCCTGTGTGTGTGTGTTGCGCTCCCTGCCATTTGTTATTGTTCGCCCGCTATCTCGTCCTCGACTGGACTCTCCTTCCTACTCGCTCTATTTTTCTCTAGTATTTGTTTTCCTTATTTTTATTTTTCATCATTTTTTTCTTTTTTTTTGCTTCGTTCCGCAGTCGTGCCTGCAGATTCGCCTCTGATTCGTCGCTGTACCTCGTACCTCTTAGTCGCTCGTTCCACTTCCCATTCCACTTTCCACTTCCCTCGTCTCAGTTCGTCACCGGCCGGCAACCTCCTTCTGAAGCCGCGCCCTCTCTCACTGAACCTGCCTGGGACTTTACTGAGCGTCAGCTCTACAGTATTTCCCTGCTCTCTGCCTTTCAACAGGCCCCATTTATCTCCGACGCGGAACGCGACTAACGAACGTTGCAACGCTTCAGCCGCTTACCACTCACCTCCTTTGACCGTCCCTATCAACTCTTGTCCGTTGCAGACATCACAGTGGCTGCATCACATTCTTTTGGTATGCTTCTTTTATTTTCTCGTCAATTGGCTCTTCTCGTGTCGTGCTGCTCCCACAATGCCGGACATCTTACTTCAACTCCTGCCTGGTTCGGCGCTATCGGTGGCTCGTGCCCCGACAATATGTCGCGTATCTTCGCCACGTTATTCCCCATTTTCTTACTGGCTCTCTGCCGCCCATGCGCTCGATAATTGCGCGTGCCATTTGGCCAATTTGTTATGTCCTTCGCATTGTTCTCGGGGCAATCAATTGACGACGGTTGTAGATATATCTAACGACTGACACACTCTAGGCTTAAGTAGTACATTCGGTTCACCCAGCTCTAGCGCCTCGAGTCTCAAGGCCGGCAGCTTCCTGCGAAGGGCAATTCACTAGAAGCGACAGGGAAGCCGATTGCTAGGGACTTACGTCATTACATGAAACCCTCAATGGTCCCTGGTTCTACATCGTCGGCGGCATCATCTACTCCTTCTAGTTCCACAGCTGCTACTGGTCCTAGTAGCACATCCAGTAGCACTGGTCACGGTGCTACATCTTCCGAGCGCGGTACAATCTCTGGTCCTACTGTCCGGAGTGCTGCCAATCTTCCAAACTCCATGCTTTCGCCTGCCAGTCAATACGACGTTCAATATACTCCGCTTCTTCCAAGTCAATTGCTGCTAGGTTCACCTTTTCAGCCAGGAACTCCCTCAGCTGCTTTCGCGAGTCCTCAGGTCGCGTTCCCTACGTCGCCAAACATGAGCCCGGGCGCGTTCAGTCCGACGGACCAGTATGTTCCGTACCAGTCGTACATGGATTTTGCAAGTTTCAACGAATTGACTGCTGCCGCGGCAGCTGCCGCTTCGCCGCAAATGATCCAGGCCTCACGGACAGTCTACCTCGGAAACGTCGCATCTGAGACCACGGCAGAGGAGCTTCTCTCACATGTCCACTCCGGTCCAGTAGAGTCTGTGCGTATGCTTCCTGAGAAGAACTGTGCGTTCATCTCATTCCTTGATATAGCCTCCGCCTCTCATTTTCATTCTGACGCAATTCTGCGGAAGCTCTCAATTCGCGGACAGGATATCAAGGTGGGATGGGGCAAGCCATCCACAGTGCCCATGAACGTCCTAATGGCTGTCCACCAGTCCAACGCGTCACGAAACGTGTACCTCGGAAACTTACCTGAGGATATTACAGAGGAAGAGATCCGAGAGGACTTAGGTCGATTTGGATCTATAGACACAATAAAGCTTGTGCGAGAGAAGCCAATTGGATTTGTCCACTTCTTGAGCATCTCTAGCGCCATAAAGGCTGTTCAACAGTTACCTCAGGAACCAAAGTGGGGCAACCGAAAGGTTTTCTATGGCAAGGACAGATGGTATGTATTGTTGTCAAAGTTTGCCCATTTGCTGGACGCTTTCTAAAATTTTATCGTTCAGTGCCTACGTCTCCAAGACTCAGCAACAGAATGCTGCTCAGTTACTCGGAATTTCTCCTGGATATGAGCATCTCATCGCCGGTGCCGATAGAGACATGATCTCCAACGCGCTTGCTCAGCAATCAGCTGCCGCTGCAGCCGTCGCCACGACTGCCGGTGGCATGGCAAACTTGGGGAATCGGACAGTCTACTTGGGCAGCATCCATCCCGAGACTACGATTGAAGAAATTTGCAATGTGGTTCGAGGAGGCCTATTACATCAAATCCGATATATTCCGGACAAACATATATGTTTTGTAACGTTTGTTGATCCTACCGTTGCGGCGCAATTCTTTGCCATGTCGAACGTCCAGGGTCTGATGATTCACAATCGACGTCTGAAGATCGGATGGGGTAAACACTCTGGCCCTCTCCCAACTGCTATTGCTCTTGCCGTCACTGCTGGCGCCAGCAGAAATGTTTACATCGGTAACGTTGACGAATCGTGGACCGAGGAACGACTGCGACAAGATTTTTCGGAATACGGCGAGATTGAGCTTGTTAATACTCTAAGAGAAAAATCTTGTGCCTTTGTGAACTTCACCAACATCGCGAATGCGATTAAGGCCATCGAGGGTATCAAGCAGAAGGAGGAATACCGGAATTTTAAGATTAATTTCGGAAAAGATCGGTGTGGCAATGCGCCACGACCTATGAACTTGAATGCTGGTCATCACACTAATCATAACGGAGCGAGCAATGGAAATACCACTGCTACCAGTGAGTTGTACCGAAAGTAACTGTTGACGATATGTTCCTAACGTTTGCAAGATCCAGTAAACCCCGACAGTAATGCCGGGGCCACAACAGCCTCTCCAATAGTCGACGTGTCTGGTTCAGTCTAAAGTGCTCGCCGCTCGCGTTGCATAATACGAACTCGACCCTCTCAATTCTTAGCTTTATGACCTATGTAACGCGTCATTTCTATAGCGCGTTGTCGTGATTGGAAATCCCACAGTCTGGGCAAACGCAACCTTAATATCAAAACTTTGTACGTTATATCTTGGGCAACCATGACTTAAGCGAGCGGAAGTTAATCAAATTTTGGAATCTCTTGTCATATTTTCGGTGCGAAGCGAAGCAAGGGAATAGGCACTGTGCAATCGATCGCCTTATCGATTCTCATGGTTTTTGTCCACATCTAGTTATAGACTATTGTTGTTTTACGTGTTTTAGAAAAAGTTGTGGTTTGTTTTTGTCTTGTCGTTGCTCTTGAATCATGACTTGTTCGCGCTCCGTCTCTTCTAGTCATTGTCATATGTTCCTTGTAGTCCTTTGTAAGTTTTTGTGTGTTTTAGATCAAGTTTTGTGCGTTCCGATGATAATGTCTATCTAATGTTGTGAGAGGGGGGGAGAGGAAAGAATAGATATAGAATGTGCGCAGTTCGTCAACAATTAGTGATTGGATATCGGTAATTTAATCTAGCATTCGCCACTATTAACAGTACAAGCAAGATAATCCAACTGTTAGACGGCGGCGTCATACAGCAAAATCTTTCTGTTCATTGTGCGTATTATCCACACTACAGAAACGACGAGTCACTTCCTACCGGCACGCTCTCGACTTCCAAATCCCACCCATCAACTTCCTTGAATTTTTGCCGTAATCGCTCACTTTCCATCTCTCTCAACGCTTCCGAATCAGGAGATTGCTCAGCGTCATCTTCTTCGTCATCGTGCGATTCTATGTCGTCATTGCCTTCATCCGGCTCCGTAATGTTGCCGTTCCGTATCGCGCCATTCTTATCGGCCTGTAAGGGCTTCGTATGTTTTGTCTTAGGCTCCTTGCCACGTTTCTTGGAAATATCAATTGGCTGATAATTCTCCTTATTGCTCCGCCCTCTCTTTTTTCCTGTTGGCTTTGACCTCGCGCCATTCCGTCGCTTCCTAGTTCTCGCGTCGTCCGATGCGTCCGTATCGCCATCATCGTCTGCACTCTCGTCAAACTCCAAACTCCTCGTCCGTTGCCGCCGCCGGTGCGTAGTCCGCCGCGGAAGTAGCTCAGTTAGCTGTGCAGTAGTAATCTCACGCATTTTCTTCCTCTCTCGTATGCTTTTCTTCACGCGTGTTGTCGTATTCTCTGATACGCCATTCCGCCTCTCGACGAGAGGCGAGTCTGGATTTTCTCGGCTCTCGGGTTCCATCATCGAGACTTTGGCAGGTGATGGCGTCTTCCCTAATTCTGACAATGGCGAAGATGGAGGTGATGGAGATGATGGTAGCCCCGCGCTGTCAAGCTCATGACTTGTACTTTCTTCCACGTTGACTGCTTTAGAATCGACAGGTCGAGAGCGCGGTTTGCGTTCGGACACGGGAGCCGACGGTACGGACGACTTGGGATTTGGAGATGAAGAGACTGCTTTCGTGATTCTTATACCTCGGATCTTGTGGAAACCGAAGGGGTCGGACATTGATGACTGTGAAGAAGCCGTTGACCGATTGTCTGCATCAACGTCGTCCTCGCCTTCTTTCGTAATACCAGATGAGGCAACTTCAGGGAGTACCTCCTGCGGAAGAAAGCTCTGTTTATTCTGTGTAACTCTCCTTCGAGGCTGTATTCCAACTTCAGTGTCGAGCACTGCGGCCTTAGGTGTGGATGTGGTCTTCGGCAGAAAAGCGCTTAGCTCGTTATCACCATCGGCAGCTCCTCCGTCCTCTTCCTCATTCAAAACGACAAGTGCGTCGTCCTCATCCTCAGAGTCAGGAATCACTTGCTCATCTTTCGTTTGTTTCCCCCGACCTGGTGGCGACGACGGTAGCAGGGACGATAGTATCGGGACTGTAGATTGTGTCAACGTTTCGACGGTTGGAGAAACGACTTTCGAATCGGCCGCATATGGCAGTGAAGTCGTGTTGCTTATGGCTCGAGTGTCCGACTTGGTAAGGTTAATCTTCCGACGCCGTGGTGCGCGTGGCATGATGTGTCTGCAACGTGAATTCGTGAATTGGTGTCTAAACCCACGAATATAGGTATAGAAAAGTAACTGCTGGCAATATTAAAGTAGTAAGCAGTAGTTCTCTCATTAAATACGCAGATGTGGTTTGCAAATCAAGGTAAGTACTCAGTCTCGTCGATAGGATGCAGCCAACACCACCACAGTTTGCGTTTCCAGTGTGTTGTTTTGATCCCACAATAGTTCTCTGAGGGTTAGGTTTTAACAGGGACGCGTGGTCACGTGAACCATGTATGAAACGACTTTCGGAACGCCAACTCGTAGCAGTGTTAGATGTGAACCAACAAAAGCAAGTGAGTAACAATCATGTGTCATGCAAAGACTTTGAAATGCAAATATAGCAGCAACTTGTGGTTCCATACGCCAAAATTGATAAGAGTTATATAACTTGTCATCTCCAGCTGCGATTCCAAGCCACCATCTGTGGCGGGAGGTCGCACTCGTAAGTGTGGCTGGTTGGTGAGTCACGTGCATCTTTTTCTTCTGCAATTTCTCGCCTTCCTAAAAGTTAATACAAATTGCAGCTTGTGATCTCCCAAACATTCAATGACGTAATAGACAAGATACTTACTGGATTGATCTGTAATAGTATCTTTTGTGACTGCTCGAATTTTGGAGTAACCGGCGAAATTGGCGAATGTGCAAGTAAAAGAATGGCCGAGAAAGATCGGTATTATGTGTCGGGTCGGTATGCTCAGTTCAATTCCGACGTTCACAGCAAGATTGAATCAACTTACGGGTCAATTTGGTGATCATTGAGAAGATTAGCTAATATGACATAGATCTTCGTCTTACAGACCTGGGGGTGGTTACTCTGACCTGTATGACGGTGACAGGGACTACCCGCCACGGGGTCCTCCATCCCAATCATATCGCGCACCAGTGAGAGGTTCAGATTATGAGCACGATCACGACAGCGGGGTGTATCGCAGAAGAGAGTACGACGATTATAGACCTACCAGAAGGCGAGATTATGATCGGGATAGATCCCCACCACCGAGACGAGAACGGAGTCCATGGGATCGCGAGAGAGACAGAGACAGAGACAGCGATAGAGATAGAGACAGAGAAAGAGACAGAGACAGAGAAAGAGATAGAGACAGAGACAGAGACAGAGACAGAGACAGAGACAGAGATTGGGATCGAGAAAGAGATCGTGCGTATAGGCCACCTCCGTCTTCTTCTTCACGAGGATCACCGCCACCTAGTGGTCCACGAGAGTCGAGCGGTCGATGGGGACCATTTGGGCCACGCCGGGATCGAAGCCCGTATAGAGATGAGAGAGACCGGTATTATGATAGACCCAGCAGGTATTCGCCGCCACCGCGAAGTCCACCGCCAAGGCGCGCATACTCTCCACGACGGTCATCGAGAGGCTCGAGTCCAGGGTCACCACTACAGACTTCATCATCTCACTACCCTAGCACTGCAACTCGCAGACGATCTCGGTCCCCTCTTCGCCGTCCAAGGAGTCCTCCTCCTAGAAGCCCGCCACTCAGACGGCCACGGTCGCGTAGTCCTTTAGGTCCACCACGACTGGCGTCTACGAGCGATAGACGGCGGGATGCACATCCTGGATATTCCTCGAGATCGAGAACGCCGCCTAGTCCTAGAAGCAGCAGGCATAATTCTCCGCCGTTGTCGGGCCATTATAAAGATCGTCCCCCGGCGCCTTCTGGTGAGTTATCCTCTCCAGGATCAAGAAAATCACCGTCAGTGTCAGAGGCATCCGGTCCACAACGAGAGCCAGCATCCGGTGTCACGAATACTCCAGCACCGCCGACTGGACCGCGGGCATTAGCGAGTGCAAGGAGTACAAGCACTCCAGGTACGACCGCGGCATCAGACAAGCAGCCGTTGTCATCTCAGGGATCGACTCCTGAATCAGCAGACCACACTGGTCCTGGGCTGAAGGGCCCGAACCAATTCTACAGCGCCCGCGGCCCTCAGGCGCAGCAGCCTGTTACAACCGGACACCCAACCACACCATCATTGGCTGCACCGCCCCTCGGTCCGCGATCATACTCGGTGCCTCACCCACGTCCACATCACATACACATCCCACAGCACGTCGGCAGCGGCACAAACTCTCCCGCCACCAGTTCACCAATATCGACCCCGTCAGCTGGCGGTCCCGCAGGCGGGTCCGACGGAACGACCGCTCCCCCTGTTGCTCCAAAAGCTATGATGAACAGTACACCTGCAACACCTCTCCCGCGCACGCCCTCAGGAGCGTCAATTCCTCTATCGCGGCGCAGCTCGTTCGCGCCTCATGGGTTTCCGAGCCAGCATCGCGATGCAAAGTTAGCACCTTCTCTTACTCCAGACGCGGATAAAGAAATGGCAAGGTTGAAGAAGGAATATGCAAAGCTTGAGAGCGAGGATAAAACCTCACAGGAGAAGAAGCGCGCCGCATTGGCTATGTGGGATAAATTGGTCCGAGAAACTCAGAGGGAAACATTTCGAGTTGACATCGCGGAGCAGCAGTTGCAGGCGTTTGGGCATTAGTAGCGCCGTGGTATGAAAGCGGCAATTGTTTTGTATAAACGTGTTGCTATAGGTCACATGTATTTATATATGATATCACTGGGGTACTTCGAATCTTCAGCGTATTATTCTAAAACTGCTCGGTCCTGTGGTTTATCACATCTTGCTGCACTCGATTTCGCTTCTGCCAACATCTTGGCCCAAAGCACAATAAAAGTCCTAGTTCCCGTCAGCAATTCCGTATTCCGCACCCCATCACGCGACCAAGATTGTCCTAACCATTTTCTGCATCTGGACGAGCACATCTTTTGTTGGCGCGGCTAAATTCAAACATCTGCTCTATTAGCCAACACCTTCAAATAGTCTCTAATTCATTACTCACTTGCGCCCACCCTCTTCAAACCGGCACAGCTTCGTGTGATGATCATCTCTACCATGCCAAACATCCAAGGTTAGACACCTACCCATCGCACAAACAATAACCGCGTCTCGACTAAACTCACCCGTCAAATATGTATCGCTCGTTCGGTCTCTCGTCCACGAATTGTCGTATCTTCTGCGGGACGTCGTTGGTATCCACGGACGTAGCTGACTCTGGTGCCGGTTTCGTAATGCTCGGGAGCGGTGGGTCGGCGAGGCCCGGTGGCAATTGTGTGGTCGTCGGACTGTTGTCTAGGTGCGCTGTATCGTTTAGTGGGTTAATATCGCGGCTGTCACTGACCGGACTTCCGGCCGTTGGTGGTGGCGGTGGTGGTGATGTCGCTGCTGTGGAAGTTGCTGTCCTACTAGTATTATCCTTCTTTGAAGACGGCGATCCGCTGAGCATGCCTGTTACATTTCCAATGACCCAAGGAATCATGCTTCAATTACGTTCTATACCATGAGAATTTTGAGACGTTCGATCAGGATATTCGGAAGTATTTATGCAATTCGATTGCGTCGATCACAGAGGGCGACATTCGAAGGTTTCTGGATTGTAGTTGTTGATGACGTCATCAGCAAGGGACCTACGTTCCACCACGGGTTACGTTAACAAACCAGCTCCAGCAGTTAGGAGCAAAACATATATTTATGGACCAGCCACAAACATAAACACAAACATAAAGATTCCAGACATTTAACGATCGATACTAGCCGCGTGGAGTGGCCCTCACGTTCAACATAACATAGTCTAGATACATGGCAAATCACTCCGTACGACGTTTGAAGATGCAAATTCACAAGGAATGGGTCTATGCTTGCGCCAGATGAGACTCATGACAAAGTGGACGTAAAAATACATATAGATGGAAAACTTAATGGCCGGCTGGCTTTTCACCAGTCAATGTAGCGACAAAGTCCTTGGCAATGTCACCCAATCCAACCATGCACACCGTCTGCCAAACACCTAAGCCTATTCGTGGAGTCACGCCTCTAAAGAGGCCCTTGATACCATTCTGCGAGTAGATGTACTTTAGTGTCTTTGCGACGGTCAAGTTCTTTGGTCGGTTAGGGTCTTCAGTCTTGCTCTGCATCTCAATTCGAACGACCTCGATAGGCTGGTTCCAGGCACTCAAACCACCACCAAAGACAGACGCCAGAATCTTCTCGTATGCAGACAATGGGGCATCTTCAGCTTTCCCAGTAACCCTCCGGATAACAACTTCAGTTAATCTAGAAAGTCCGAATCTGCTAGCCCAGTTTGTGCACTGTCGAATTGCAACGGCGTTAACTCCCTTGTTGATACCACGGATACCCTCACGTCTATAAATATCCATAAAGACGGTCATGGTAGACGGAGGCTTCACGCCCGAAGCAGCTTGCTTGTGGCGAGTAATTTCGACAGTTTTCATACAGGTGCAGAAACCAACAGTGAGATAAGCCTGAGCAAGGCCGCCTATAGTGGCACAACTAAGGTTAGATAAACCGGGTCGACATCCAAGCTATACTACATACCAAAGAAACCCCCGGTGATGCCCGCCGTGAACGAATTAGCGCCGACACTTAGTGCGCGATACTCGACTTCGCTGGAGACGAAGAGCAGCACAGCACCCTTAGTTGAAGCCTCAATCCATGCCTAAAAGAGTGTCGTTAGTTCAAATTCTAATAAACCACCCCTATTTGCATCTCAGAATCCCTGGATGTGCGGTCTCTGGCTCCGAGCAACGAAACCAAACAAATTTCCCCAAAATATAGATTTAGCTTGGGAATCCCTGGCGGCGGACACTCGGGAGTCAGACCTTGCCGGATGTCGGAGCTAGGCCGGCGGAACATACCGGTACGCAGGGAATCTTCAAGCGTCGGATAAGACGCTGTCGGATGTCCAACAGCACGTGATCGCATCCGAGCGGCTCAGTATGCGGGGAAAAGTCTTCCGACGATTTTATCTCAAACACCAATCCCCGACCCTCACTCAGAGTCAAACTCGCGGGCCGGGTCGAGAAAGGCCCAGTCGAAAGAACCTGCCAACAGCTACACCAGGGCAGAGATGGATGGAGCGAGCATTCCACAGCCTGTCGGTAATGAAAAGAACGTTACTCACCCATGGAATCAAGCCTTGATAAAAGCCAAGCGGACCACCTCGGCCCCAAATTCGGCCAATTGCGCGAGGAAAAGTGTCGCCTCTGTTCGCCGCCATGGTAGTCTATATCGTAAAAATTTAGTATCCCCACGAGCTACAACTATAAAATATCACTCTAAATCGCGGCTGTTGAGATGACTTTTTTGTAACAGTTTTCCGCGGCTGACATACCTTTGTCACTTCGAGAGGTTGGCCCAATGTGGTGACTCTGTAAAGATGCCAGATCAGCATGGAAGCCCGGACATGATGAAAATGAAAAGGGGGCAACGTACTCAAACATATTCAGACCAGCGCCAAGCAGAATGTTCGACCAGCTGATGGATTTCTTCTGGACTTTTCCATCTGGGCCAATAGTAATGGCCGAACCGCCAGCGGGAGCCATTGTATATAGGGTGTGGGAAAGGATGAAGTACTGGGTATACTGAGCGACCGGAGTGCAACAAAAGTCAGAACGATAGAGAATGACGATCAGGCGCCGACAAGAGCGTAATCAGTGCTAGCGTCGGTCAGGATCTGGTGGATGGGTTGGATGCTAGAGCAATTGGGTGCGTAAACGAGGTAACGGAAGCGGAAGAGAACAGAGCAGGGCGAGGGAGTAGATGTATATGTAGTGCGGGCGACATCCGAGACGCATGAGACGCAGGCAGTGTGCGGCGACCCCGGACCCGAATTAGGGACAGGCCACTGCGCGGCTTCCCGCTTATGGAGTGCTGTGGTTTACGCCGCGTGCGTTCTCGTCACGGTCTCTACACTGTTCGCGTGGTTGTGCTGCATTCGCAGTGTGCCGGTGCTGCTGCGGTTCTAAGTGGACTGCTTGAGAACGGATATGTAGGCTCGTGCCGTTTGTTGGACACGCAGGCAAATGCTGCGCGCTACGCAGCTTGTGAAGCCGCCGGCGCACACTCAAGCACGTCCCCAACCCGCTGCTCACGAGCCGCTGCCTCACCGTTTGGTTACTAGTTACAATTTAACGACGAGTATAATAGCTTGCTCGAAATATGTGGCAACTCTGGCCTGTTTTGTGCCATGGCCTACCAAGGCTGCGGATCCGCCTTTGGCGGCTAAAATGTCAGTTTCTGCACCCACGCAGTCCAAAGCGCTGCATCGTCGCTGCAAACTCGGTTCTGATCTGCTGTGGGTTCCCAACAATCGCAAGCCCCAGGGTGTCACTTTTCTTTTAAAACGTACTGGTACTGTCGCCTGCTATACCCGCAGACAGCGAAAATGTAGTCCGCCGAATCAGGCGCGCGTGTATTCTTAGTGAAACGGTAAAATAATTCTGCAGTCTGACGTCAGTTCGTCTTAGGAAATGTAAACTTGCACAGTGTCTACCTCGGTCATTGGTCGACTACACAATTTGTGGCCTATGTACGATTTATTCAAGTTGGAATCCAATCAGTTGACAGCACGTTCCTCCATCCACCCAATCCAGGCATCAATCTTGCCGTTATCTACACTACCGTCAATAACAGTAACTTCAGTCTCTAAATCCTCAAGCTTAAATGAGCCCTTCTCCCCTCTTTTTCCTATCCATCCGCTACCACCAACAACATCCTCATTATCGTCATCCTCATCGTCTTTCTCACCGCCCGCCGCCACCTTGCTGACAGATTTGGCCCGCGATTCCCGGATCTTATACAGCTCCGTCTCCAACAGCGTACGTAATCGCTTCGCAGGCACGGCCGTAAATAATTCACTCTTATTCGCAGCAACAAGCACGTCTGTACCGCCCTGAACGCGCTCCGTGATGCGCAAAATGTCGTACATATACTCGGCCGCCTCGCGCAGGCGCTCCGGTCGCGACATGGCAGACGCGTCAACGACATAGAGCACGCCGAGAACAGTGCGCGCTGCTTGGGCGGTTTGCAAGGCGGAGAACATGCCGTGCCGCAGTTTTTGGTGGCCGGGTGTGTCGATCAGCACGAACGGTTTCGCAGTGTCTGGGAGATTCGGCAGGCGGAATTTGGCGGTGAGGTTTTGTTCCACTGACGGAAGAGTCGTCGACTTCTTGCCATATCGTAGCTGTTTGACATTAGCAACTGCCCTCGACTGACGCACATTATACCGAGTAAAAAAAGGTATGACAGACTTAACATACCAAGGTAAATAGTGAAGTCTTACCGGACCCTGACGGGCCGGCAATTATGAACCTGGGTCCGCCTGCCGCGACGCCTTTCGTTCTCCGGAAAATCAATTCATATGCAAAATACGCGGTAATTATAAGCAATCCTACAATGAGAATGTAAACTGGAAGGCCGTAGCCAGACGTAGACACCTTCTCCGGAGATGTCAAGTGGCCGGGCTCATCGGTTTCTGGCGGGGCCGACATTATAGCGTCGAACAGCTAGGTATTCTTGTCGTCTAATAAGCTGAGACCTCTGTCGTCTTCGTCCAATCGTACGTCGTTCTGCTCTGTAGTCAACGGCCGATATAGTGATTCTTGGTTGTCGTCGTGTTGACGTGGCCAGACTCAAAAAATCAGCCGTGACATACGTTCGAGCGGCTCGCGCGATGAGATGGAATTTCCACAGTTGCCTGAGTCCGTCTCAGTACGCATATTACACTACCAAAGTCCGCGCAGGAAAATTGGGTTATTTTAAGATATTTTGGTGCAGAGAGTCGATAGTTGAACCGAGCACCCGCTTTATGTGCAAATACTGAGGATTAATACATTCTCGAATATTTACATCAAGAGGTGTACTACTCAACATTCAAACTCATGAATACTTAAAAATCCTCGCCACTCTTCACAAGATATGCTAACAGATCAACCTTCGTCACAACATGAATTGGTTTCGCATGCCTTCCAGCCCCTGCCTCGGTAACCACGGCCGAAGAATTGAATTCAAAAAAGTCTGTCAATGTCGACAGGGGCGTGTCCACTGTAATCACGTCATAATGGTCATGCCTCCGTCTTACCAACTTTCCCTTGCCATGGCCATTCACACGATGATGACTATGTCCATCCGGTGATGTCTCCTCGAGATGAGCGAAATTCCACATGGCATCCTTGACCGGCGACGATGGCTTGACGCGCTTACTGGCGACTCGAGAAAGGATGTTTCCCAACGTCACTAAGCCGACAAGTAGCCCTTCGTGGTCGAGGACCGGCAATTGGTCGTATCCATGGATCTCCATAATTTCAATCGCTTTCTGCAATGCCTCCGACTCCAAAATCGTGTCCACAGGATTGAGGTTCAAGTCTGCGATAGTAGCATCCTTGAACTTCTTCCCACCATCGACAACCGTTGGATCACGCCGGAACCCATTTTCGCGCATCCAGTCGTCTGACACGAATTTGGTTAGGTAGGATCGGATGCTATCTGGCAATATGACAACAACGACATCCTTCTCGGATAAGTTCTTAGCGTACTGGAGCGCTCCGGCTAATGCCGAGCCGCTACTTCCACCGCTCAAAATTCCCTCCTCGCTGATGAGTTTGCGAGCTAGGTGGAATGCTTCAGCGTCGTCAGTCTTGATCCATTCATCGACTAAACCGCGATCAAGAACATCGGGTATGAAATCGTATCCAATCCCTTCAACTTTGTACGATTTAATTTTCGAATTCAACGAGTCGGGTTGGGCAAGAATGGATCCTACTGGATCAACTCCAACAACATGAACGTCAGGCTTTCTCTTCTTTAATGCCCGCGCAATGCCGGTAATCGTGCCACCAGTGCCCGCACCAGCAACAAGCGCAGTAATATTTCCTCCAGTCTGCTCCCATATCTCAGTGCCGGTACCGACCTCGTGGGCAAGTGGATTATTAATATTGCCGTACTGATCGAGAATCACCGCATTAGGAATCTCTTTCTCAAGTTTTTTCGCGACGCCGATGTGACTTTCAGGAGAATCCCACGCAGCTTCTGTGGGTGTCCGGACGATTTCCGCACCCAAAGCCTTCAGAACAAGGACTTTCTCTTGAGACATTTTTTCGGGCATTGTGATTATTGTTCTGTAGCCTTTCACTGCTGCCACGAGCGCGAGACCGATACCTCTGCAAAGTCTGTTAGTGAAATTGGACGTGAATTCCATTATCATGATATGGCGTACGTGTTTCCTGATGTCGGCTCGATTAAAGTATACCCTGGCCTGATTCTGCCCGATTTTTCGGCGTCTTCGACCATTCGCATGGCAATGCGATCCTTCACCGATCCCCCAGCATTGAAAAACTCAAGTTTAGCAACTGACCTGTTAGCATCGTTGTCCAAATAGATTACAACACGACGGGGATACGTACGAATCGTAGCCTTAATGCCATGCGCTTGAGGAATGCGATTTAACCTTATTAGAGGTGTATTCCCGATCTGATCTAAGATCGAGTCCCCAGCAGGAGGCGGAGTACGCGATGTTGTCATTTTCTTGACCGATAAGAAGGAGGATTCGTCAGTGGGAGGTTGGATGGGTGGAAGGGAGCGTGGAGTAGATTGGTCATGGCTCGTGGGGAAGCCCGTACAATACTGAACCGGATCCACCGTTGAGTGGTATGTATAGCCAGGAGCACTTATGATGTCTGCGCTATTCATGGTCTTGCACGTATGTAGGCAGTAGTTATCTTAACAGCTATTCTCGATATATGTCGATCAGGCAGTTGTAAAACGTGGCGAATATGATCATCTGGACGGGAGGGGATTTACTTATTAATGATGGCTGAACACGCGGCGTCCACTACATGATGTTATTCTCATACGAAGTTTTCTAGCGTTAGCGACGGGCTGCTGTTCGCAAACGTCATCGATGTCCGCCTTTGTATTTGGGACTCGTGTGATGCGAAGCGTGACAATTGTGAGGGATGCCCCCCCCGCCTATAACCGGTCACGCCCAAGTCAGTTCCTTACGTAGACCGCCGCAATGACGACATGATGCGGAGAGACATCAATACAGTCTGTTCTGGGAACGAACGCACGAGTCGGACCTGTTTCGATGCCAGTGACTACTTTTTGGCTCTATATTCCTTATTAATCACACGAGAGGTTTTTGTCGGTTTCGAAACTTGAGATTACACATTTCAGCGAAGGATCGAGCAATCACACGAATATATAGTCTGTGATGAATGCACAAAGACACCAAACCATCATGACTTCACTGAAGAAAACTAATTTGTTAAACGTACACCAATTTAGCATCAAGCGTGTACAACCCCCGCCCCTATTAGACAGCTGACAGATCACACCCTGTTGGGCGTAAATGAAGTTAAGGCATGAATTTATTATTCCTTGTAGTCAGCAAGGTGGTGATGATACGACTAGGAATAATACTACTGTAGTCTGCTCTATCGTTGTGATTCTCTATATCTTTGGGCGTACGAGTAGTAAACCAGCCACAGGACACAAGCCAAGAAATAATTAACAGTGGTGGCGGTGCTGCCACGGCGTCTCCCGCGCAAGCGAAGCCGCCTACGCAACCGTCTTTCGCCTTGCCATTCTTTATTCTTATCACGACACCCACCGACATATAAATTATTCCGTGCGATTGGAAATAGTCGACTACTTGCGCAATTCACTATGATTATTGTACGACCGTATGCCATCCTTTCCCTGGTCTTGATCATTGCGATCGCGGTGCTATCCTATTCATACATGCGCAACAATGATGTGTCAATATTCTCTCACTCATCTAATATGTCTACCGCCGACAAGGCTGCCTCGGAAGGCGTTACCGTTGATGACAATGTGGCTGCGGCTGGTAATGCTCAGCCGGCTTTCGCGTCCTATATTATTCGATACAAGATGCTGGATACGCCTGATTCGTAAGTTGGTTTTCCGTACTCCATGAGCAGCGTCAAAAGTGGTTTGAGTCGATTCTAACGAAAGGCGTAGTGTCGTGAACATCGCCATGAAAGCGATCAAGGACTTGGGAGGCTCGATAACTCATGAGTATAACACAGTTATGAGGTATGACCTGGATACTAGAATGTTACAGAACAGAAGGCGCTGATCATCTCACAGAGGTTTTGCGATCACGGTTCCAAAGGGAGTCGCCTTAAAGGGAGTTTTGGCGGCGTTCAAGGAGAAAGCTTCGGTCGCGGACTTCCCGTTCGCGATTGAGGAGGATAAGCCTGTTAGCACGTAGACGTTGTATGGCGACTATAGGGTGCCTTGGGTTTGGTCAGATAGTCGTTATACAGACATTTAGAAGGAGATTGGGTTGGACGGTGAGACTTGGACGTCTATTCTATTAATTGATATACAATATCGTCGTTATTTTGCTAGTAAACTGCATTATTGATTCTATTGCAGCAGTACTTCAGATGGAGGAGACTATAGTGTCATCTGATCTTGAGAAGAGAATCTGCATTTCGCGCATGATTATCACGGAATCAATAGCGTTAACGTTGGACTTTGCCACGCATGAGTGCGAGCATTATTATGGAAATCTTGAACTGCGAAAGCGTTTGTGGCGTTTCATTGGTTTGGGTCACTTTATTTTGCGTCCTGTTTGCGTTGATTATATATGGTATGTTTTTAATGGTTTTCAATAACTTGCGGTGTGCTTACTACGGTTTATTTTCAACAGTTGTTTCAATAATCAATTGACCGCGTTCAGAGGCATGGCCGAACTTTGTATGGTTATGTGGATGGGCTCATTGTTGACTGTAATTGTTTCGCCATGCGAACTGCATTCCAAATTAGTTCCACTTGCCTGTTCCAATATGCCGCTGTAAGGCATAGTAACATCAAAACTGCATATCGAGACAAATGTGTTAGGTAATAGTGTAGGGTAAGGGTATTGCACTGGCGGGACTCGGTCCGAATTCACATGCATTAATTCGCACGAACTGTCTCCTACACTTGGACGTGTTATAACCCTTTAGTGGACAGGTATAAACTCCCGTTTATATATTCATATGCTCTATAATTAGCGATAACCAGCGTCCTGCACCCGATAGGGAGCAAAACGAATATAGATGCTCATTACCAGTTCAACACCTCTCTCGTCTAAACCACTGACAGCTGGAACCCTGCCATATCTGGAACTCCCATTACCTTGAATATATCGTCACAATGGTGTCACCAGGTTCTACAGAGCAAGCATTAGTTGTGTGGGTATGGTATATCTCGTGGTCCAAGCGCCAAGGATGTATTAACATTATTGGCAGATTAACACTCTGCCTCCGTCCCTCGGAATACCGCCGATATCGTCGTTAAGCGATGTAGCGGATGGAATATCTTTGTCAAGGATTCTTGTTGATATCGATAAAGAGTACTTTGACTCGAGCGCCATTGAACCCGCTTCGTCCGGCGCAGAAAAACCATCGTTCATAGCTGCTGTGCGCAATCGTACGTGTCTCGTCCTGGTCGCTATGTAATATAATATACTTTAATGTTAATCAATATTATAGTGAAACGGTTATATAAGGCATTGTCCACGTACTACATTGATACTCTCCATCTCGGCGATCTCGACGACTCATTGACCCCTAATGTGAGCTTGATAGCCAAAGACGCGTCAATCGAAGAAGCAGTTAAACTTGTTCGCCTGGTTCTCGTTGTATCCGTCAATGCCGAGGCGAAATGCTCGGAATATATGGACAATATTGAACGGATAACAGACGTCGAGGCGAGGAATACATTATTGGAACTCATCCGAGTGAGTAAGCACGGGTCTGAAGATAAGAAGGACGGCATAGCTGCCGAATACGACATAGAAGTACTGATACAGAGCGAAGTTAGTAAGATACTGGCTCGATATGATCCTCTTGAACGGGCATATGCAGAGCTGCAAGAGCACAATTCTGCGCTGCAGGAGAGCTACGACAAATTAAAGCAGGAAAACGTGTCATTACAGGAGCAAGTGGAACAAGCCGCTGGCATGTCGAAACTGCAAGTTGAAATTGCAGACAATAAGGCGAAGAGTCAAATTGAGTATTTGCAAAACAACATGCAGGAACTGGAGGAGCAGCTGATGGAAAAGGACAAGAAACTTGCCGATTCCGAGACGAAGACTAAGGAATTGGTAGTTCAGGTAAGTGGTATTCTACTAGGATAGGCGTCCCACGGCCAGGCTGACAGTGATCGGGTAGATCGAAATGGTCCAAGTAGAGTTAGAGAATGCAGTGGCACTCAAAGACCGACTCGACGAAGCGAAGCACGAAATTGACAGACTTCGAAAGGTAGCCAATCAAGTCGAGAAATATAAGAAACAGGCTGCAGAGACTGAAGATCTGCAGAGGCAACTGCACGTATGCTCACAACTGATAATACATGCTTGCGATAAGGTCTCACCAATCATAGATTACCCGGAATGAAAACACGTATTTAGTGGAGAAGTCGAAGCTGCTTGATGAAGACACTCAACA
This sequence comes from Lipomyces tetrasporus, assembly GCF_029532465.1. Taxonomy (NCBI): domain Eukaryota; kingdom Fungi; phylum Ascomycota; class Lipomycetes; order Lipomycetales; family Lipomycetaceae; genus Lipomyces; species Lipomyces tetrasporus. Next base: position 904,145 of record NW_026611602.1, read on the forward strand.
GGTTTTTGGACTGCGTCGGCAGGTGGACGTTCTACAATCTGAATGCGACTTTTACCGACGCAAAGCAAAAGGAGCAGAAAGTTCTGCCGATCAAGCTCGACAGGAATTGATATTCTTGAGAGAGAAGGCCATGGCGTTGGAAGACGACCGTTCACGCGATCAGGAAACCATATCCGGTCTAGAAGAAAGGTTACAGGACTTGGAGCTAAATGCGACTGAACACTTTGAGGCCACTTTGAAAGACGCGCAAGATCAGGATCTAGTACTGACCGTTAACGACCTGAAACTTGAGGTTGCTCGTCTTCAGCGTGAGCTAGCATCGTATCATGCGAATAGCATTACAGCAAACACATCTATCGATAGTTCTCATGCATCCGTAGAGTTGGAAACGACTTTGCGCGATACTCTTCATCTTAAAGAGAAGCTCCAAGATGACTATTTGCAAATTTATCAGGAGAAGCTCGTTCTTCAGTCCCAAGTCGATGCTTTTGAAGATGGGCCTGTGAACCAAGGGTACGATATCTTGTGTTCCCGATTGGGTAAGCTCTAACGCTTGTGTTCGCAGATCTGAGGCGATTGTCCAGCTCAGAAATTCGTTGCAAAATGCGAAGGACGAGCTCAACGAATCCAAGCGACAACTAGAAGAACTTCAAGAGCGGTTCAACGAACAAGAACAAAAGCTGTATTTAGTTCAAGCCGACTGTAAGTTTAGGACATTGCCAGTATTCACTGCAAATCTAATAGTATCCCTTAGTGGACTTAGTCGATAAGGACAAAAAGGACATTCTTGTCGACTTGCGCAAGTCGGTGTCTCACAGGCTTCAAGAATTACAGAAGGATTACGACGTGCTGAAACTGCAGAAGGAGGAGCAAGAAGCAGATCGCCTGAGGCAGGTTGATCTCCTTAACAAGGCGTTACTCGAGAAGGAGAGGATCTACCAAAAGTTAACGGCTAGCCACGAGGAGCTTTTAGAAGTCAGTAGAGCAAATACTTCACTGAGAATGTCGCTAGTGTCGTTAGATCCTAATGGTGGAGGATACGAATCGGAATTGAAGAGTTGGGTGATTGACCTGCAGAAGCGCGTGGAAACGCAGCGAGAGAAACTTAGGAAATCCCAAGAATATATCAAAAAGCTGAAAGCTGAAAATGAGAGTCACCATCGCAAGGCCTTAGATGAGTCCAAGAAGGTTCGACATTATATATGAAATATGTTGCGTGATCGAGCTAACTTTCTATAGCGAACGGTTTCAGTCGAGGAAGCAGCAACAATTAAACGCGAACTGGCTCTAATGACCAGCGCATGGTACGCATTAACGGCCAGAATTCAGCAGAACAAGGTCATCGTTGTCAAGAAAGTCGATGATTCGCCATCCAGCTGGCTTAACCGGCAACGAAAGATATTAGAAGTATGTCAAGTTATTTCCTTTGGAATACGCGTCTTGCTCTGCAGGTTTTTGGATATCGAACCGCTGGATTGTTTTGTTTTAAGATGTATCTATCCTCCGGAAACGTCCTATAAAATCTGCTGTCCTCTCTGTCATAAATCTGGTTCCTGAATAATAGATTTTGAAGTTTCTGAATCTGATATGTTTGATTTCCTCATATTGTAGCAGCCACTCTGAGTAAATAATTGTCTATGTTACAAACAATTTAATTCCTGGCTGACTTATTATGCATTACTATTCGCGATTTGACTGTACTAACATCTCGATTTTATAGGACAAGATATGACGGCATATAGTAGGACTGCGTTATTGAGCCAGCACCTTTCGGATTTTTTTCGCGTTTGGTTTGCGTGCATTTTTGAACGGAGTTACGGCCCGGAAGTTTTGAGAATATAGAGTTAGTTTTGGTCTATATAGAACTCATTCTCAGCACAAATGTACATCAAGTTTGGTTTGCATCAACCCAACGGATGATTTCATATGCATTATGCGTTTTGTCATCTATGGAAACAACTAGCTGTTAATAGATGTAGTAGATGTGGTATTAGTTGTTTTACAAAATTGTGTATAAATCCCAAACACCGACCCTCCTACCAACGGCCAATTCGCATATCTAAAGTCAATCCCAACAATGCACGTACTAGCAAAAGATAATCAAGCTAGGTTTCCTCACGTTTCCTTTTCCTCCTATTAGTTTCCTTAAAAAGCTTGCACTCTAATCGAACACCGATGCTTTCAATCCACCAGCACATGTCATCAGATAGACCGTGACATCCATTCGCAATTAACCTATTGAAGACTACAGGATAGGCTTTCGGATCCCCATCTAGCAATAGTGCTCTATTCTGCTCGATCATATCTCGTAACACTGAGTCCTCACGAAGATAGTCCTTCTCAACCGAATCTCCAAGGAACAGGCCTTTGAGCAGCACCAAGACGCCTAAGTTATGCACTCCCGTGCAAGAAATGTCAAGATATTCCAAATAGCGCAGCTTGCTAATCTCCAGAAGCACAAAGTCGCCTACCGAGCTGTTTTCACTGACGTTCAACTTCCGTAGAAACGGACAACTTTGAACAATTCTAGTCATGAGAACCGCGCCGAATATGGGCGTGGAAAAGAACAAGCCAGGACAATTAGCTAGATTCAAGCTTGTAAGTCGCGATCCGTCGCAGCGAGCCAACGTGGCAATAAGTTTGCTATCAATGAGCATCTCACAACTGGACAGATCCAAATCCTCGATACTCGAGTACTCGTCTAACAAGACAGTGCTGTCCTCTCCCAAGAAGCTACTATCATATCGCATTTCTGAACCACCATGGATCACCGTTCTAGGTGTACAACTTGTGTGACTCAAAGTGAGTTTCTTGCAAGATGATGAAAGCGTCGGCATTCTCTCAAGCCATGTTCCAATAATGACTAATTCCTCCAGTGCTGGATTATGCCTGAAATCCGTACGCTCAAAGTAATGTCCTTCAGGTCCTCTTGAGCTAGTGTGCACATCAATGCAGGAAAATTTCCTAAGATTGGGCAGCATGCGCAAAAAGTTATCAAGTTCTCTGTGATCGACGTAAACTGAGACTCCTTTGCCATTGACCCCTCCATGCTTCCCCGCTGGCTCCGCAGCGATTCCACCAAAATTAAAGATCTCCAACTGTGGCAAAGTCCTAAAATCAGGACTATCTGGTGTTGGAATGCTTATATTGTATATACTTCTGCATCGTCCACTTTCTTTGGGATCGTAATAACAATCTAGAATATTTAGCCTCCGAAGATATCCACGACAGAGAATTTCAACGATGTCAGGAAAGACCTTCGCATGTGCTCGGAGTACTGTAAGCTGTGACATTCGACTCCATGTATCGTCGCCCAAAGTAGTCCAGTTGTTGAAAACCAATCCAACCCTTTGATCGAGGTATAGATAGTTCAGTTGCCTTGGAGCATCGCTGTTAGTGTTCGTGAATGGTATATCCAGCGCCCATGAACTTGACTGAATGTCGACCGATATGCGATCCACAATGTCAAGAGGCAAATTATGGCCCAAGACGATGCCCAGACAAAGGGCGGAGCAAAGAGGAGTCAGGTTACTTAAATACACCCTCTTAATTGATCCCCTAGACTTGGATATGCATGATTGTAGGATCTCGGGGGTAACACTCTCCTTTTTGCATGTCCGAAAATCTAACGAGCTCCATAAACTAGGACTGCCTTCTATCAATACCTTCCAGCTAGTACATACACGCTGCAACTGGACGACTTGTCTGAACGGCATGTACCCAAATATGAGCTCAACTACTTCTGGAGGTAGTTTTTGAAGTGGATCACGTACGCCTCCATGGCCGGATTGTGCCCGAGACTTTTGAATTTCACTGACCATTCGCAATCCCGTTCCATATATATTTGCGGCTTCAGCGTCATTGTTCAAGAGTTGATATATCTTGCCTGCTAATAGATAGCCCTAATCAATCATTGTATGTTATAAAATGTAACCACGATTCTGTCATAAACGCTCGTACCACAGAGGATGTTTTGTCTAGCGTAATAATAGTCTTCGCGTCTGCCAATGCCGATTCCAAGTTTTGGTTCTCCAAATAACAATTGCACCGCATCTCCAGCCAATCTATGGCTACCAAAACTCCGTTTCGCCTTCGCAGATCGAATGCCTAATTCAGAAATGGCAATTACTGGTGTGCCGGCGTATTAGGCATGATACAACTCACCTTGGAGTACAACGCGATAGCTTCCTCGTACTTCTTTTCCTTCGCCATTTTCTGAGCCTGCCGCACAAGGATCCAGTCGCTAGCCATTATTTCCGAGAGCTTAGTTGTGAGGTTTCCAATGAGCTCATGATGGTTTCCAAGGATCCAGCGCTAGTATGTTACCCGTACAGGTTAATAAACTCTCGTAGCGAATCTGTCGCACGACAGCAGAATAATATGTCTGTCCCCGCGTGTTAATCTGCAGTGCTACTTGAGGGACAATTTGGCGCATTTATTAGCGTGCAGTCCGATCATTCAGGGGTGCAGTGAGAACCCAAAACATTATTATGCTTTCGCAAATGCGCCGCCGCTTAAACAGGGTCAGGAACACCATCCCCTTGACTTTCTCTGCATTAAGAGCTGCTTGTTTTCCGACTGGAGCGGGTAAGATGCTACAGGCAGTTAGTTGCACTAGCGACGATCCTGCTGTTTCTCAGTCTTAATCTATATCTCTATTTAACAGATCAACATTATCATTCCATTAAGTAATTCTCCAATTGAAGCTTGATGTCTCGCGCAATCTGTAAAATAATGTCCCATGACACATTCACTCTCCATTTTGTCCTAGATTCTAGTATATCCATGCTATTTGCTCCTGAACTATCACCCCCGACTCGAGTGATCAATTTCAGAGTTGCAAGAGTTGCGAACTATGTCGACGTGTTAGTTTCTTTTGGATAAGCTGAACACGAACACAACCAAATTACCTGAATCTGAATGTCTGTCGCGGAGTCTATCTTCTCTGGCACGATACATTGAAAGATCGCCAGCAATCTTTCGTATTCAAACGGTGAAGGCGCAAGGCTTCTGCCGTTGATCTCGGTCAATATTAGCATCTGCGCAATATGCTCGTGGATATATTATCACTAACCTTGTCTTTGAATTTATGGCTTGTTGATTTCCGAATTCGCCGCCTACTCTCTCGTATCCGTGAGAAGAGTCTAATATCGTGCCGTGGTTTGTTGTAAGAGGCCAAATAAGCGGCGCATAGAAGATACTTGGAATACATCGGCATGTCATGATGTCCAGTTGCTTCCGTCCCGCCAGCACTTTGAACATATGAGACAAATGAGTTTCGAACAAGCTCCTCAGATGTTAGGAGCGGCTGGTTAATTTTGTATAGCTTGACAAATCCGCTCTGAGAATCCCTGTTTGATGGGAGAATTCCGACAACTCCATGCAAGACAGGTTGTGCGTATGTGGGAAACGCTTCTCTAGCCGTAGCCTTGAGTTGTTGTATATCAGGTCCATATAGAGGAAAGTATGTATCAATGATTACTTGGCAATACGATGACCATAGCGATGTTAGTTGTACATCTGACAGCTCTCGGTCGGTGGGCCCTAGCATAGATTGAATTGAACCAGGAGTTTGACTCCTCAATATGGCAAGGGACTCGGCTTTGCTGTATGGCGGAAAGTAAATATGCGGGAAGGTGGTGGTGACGCTCGATCTTGGCTCACTGCCGGAGGATATCAGAATAAATGTAATTCCGTCGTATCGCAGCTAGCGCAGTAAGCTCAGTGCTCTTGCAATAAATATTCAAACTATTATACCATCTCGCCAATATTAATTACCAACTGGTAAAAGGATTCGTATGGTTCTCCAAGCTCATCAATGCGATCAAGGACCTGCATACAGCGTTATTTGAAGACCATCTATGCCCTTGACAAAGTACTAACAACGAAGTGGGCTTCTTCTAAAGCTAACGCCTTTAAAACGTCATTTAATTGGGTCACAAACAACGTAAAGTTGTGACACATTATACTGTAGTCTAGTTTATTGGGATCCTGCGTTCCAATGGCTCTAAGTGCAGCCAATATGCGCTGAAGCAAAACTCGTAACGTTACACTTTCATCGCAAGAAAGCCATGTGTGAGAAAACCGCACTTCTCGAAGAAATCGTCGCAAAACAGCCGTTTTTCCAGAAGATGGCTGGCCTGTTAGTGCTATAGCGGTGGGATTTGATGTTTTGTCCTACATAGAAAAGGACTATTTAGATCCCGCCTTGCTGTGTCGCCTTAATGTCACTTACCTTTGAAATTAAGCTGCTTAGGAGATCAAATTGATTATATCGAGCAGGAAATTCTAGTGCTAACTCTTTCAGCTGATCGCTTGTTAAGTCGGACATCTCGTTCCGTCGCCGGACACAGTTAGCATCTGACTGGGACTGTATTTCACGTCATACGCGCGTGTCGTTTGTTTGTCCGAGAGCGCTACCCCGTACAAGCCACAATGTATGGATGGGACTGTGGCGGAGAAAGGGCACGGAAGACCACGAAAATTGTTTCGCTCGACGGATATTACACATTTCTTAACACAAGTGTTTCATACAGAGGCCCGGCACACGAGCTGCAATTATATGGTGGATCACATAGTTTAGGGAGATATTAGCCACCATGTCGATGCTAGTTCCCCGTCCATCAACTCAACGGATGCGGCAGCTTCTCAAGACATCATGTGAAGTCTTCCAAACCGTGTTCAATCCGGATAGTATTCGAACCGGCAACAAGATTCTCAGAAAGAAAATGAAAGGTCCAGCAGTTATTTCATACTATCCGATTGAGTCACCGGTTAAATTTAGACATATCCGTGCTGCTTACCCGATGTTTGAGTTCCCGAATACGGCAGACGAGCACAGAGTTGCTATGAACGAACTGTACGTTGTGATGAGCTGTTAAGGGCACATGGAAGTTCTAATGGTTATGTCCATTTTTAGGCGCAAACGAAAAGGAAAAGGGCCTCCAAAGAAGAAACAAGGTAAGTGCAGAGATTGGCGTAACACTGAGTTTGATTGATCTAACTGTGTTCAGATACCGGCAAGAAGAGACGATAGACTACCAAGCACTCTAGGCAGAACTAGAAGCTCTATGTACATATTCAAATTAACAAATGGCTATGATAATAGCCCCAGGATACGTGCATTTGTACTATACATCTCAAGTGGTTAATTCGACCTAATCAAGTTTCATTAATGGTAGACGGCAATCAGATATTAAATAGCCAAGGAATAAGTTTACGCGTGTGCACAGAAACTTAATATTGGATCTCTTATATTGGATCTAACTGCCGAACAACCATTTTACAATAATAACTATATGTTGCCCAACTACCATGTCCATCCAATGACCAGCGTTAGCACCTTTCTGATCCCATCGTATGAACCACACTAACACTTGTCACAACTGTCGGATGAAACAAGGCACAACACAAAGATATCCGTTGATCGCAGCACTCACTTCCTTATACATCTAAGCACGTTACCACACAGACACATAATATCACACACAAACGCTTAACAAGAGAAAGACACCACGAAACATATCACAATTTATATATAAACCTTTGGTTAGCGTTTAAGTAACAAAAGAGATCCATACAAAAGAACAATCGAAGAAAAGCGGGACAAGCGCACGAGGCGTCCCATACTCCAAGCCCGAAGGTCGAATGCGGGAGAATTAACATCGCTTAGAGGAACACAGTGGTGGAGATCGGCGTGAGCGACGAACGCTTGTTCACAGTACACTGCACATTGTGTGCATCAAGATAAACGGCACCTGAGGGAACTATTGTAGTATATACAATCCATTATTAATAAGCTGTTCAATGTACGCCAATACAGACCAGGAAGAAACCACAAAAGCGACGCAACGTATGTTATGAAGAGAACTGATTACGATCAAACCGGCAATTGATACAAACCCAACACATTACAACAAGCAATTCCGCGATAAAACAAGACTAGCAAAATCAAAGAGAAATACCTCAAAGGCTGTCGCAGCATTGCGCTCCAAATGTGTTCTCGCCAGAATATCTATCACTCTGTTAGTATTCACTTGCCCTCCCCATTTTCATGCAGTATCCTTCGAAACGAAACGTACGTTATATATAAAAATCCATCCTCATCCTTATGCTCCTCATAGATAGAGCTCATGAGGGCGGCTGTAGGAGGCAACACCTCGTCGACATAGATAAAGATAGCCTTCTCCGGCGCAAGCCTAATACGCTTGCGAATAACATAGACAAACTGTCCAACCGTGAGATCGGCAGGAACGAGGTACTTCTTCTTGTCGATAGTAGCAATGTCGCTCTTATCCACCTTCTCGCAGATTACCTACAGGTCAAACAGACGACGTTAGTATTATGGCCGCACGGGAGCAGACACCACAGATCGGCAGGAAACATACCGGAATACGATCCGAATACTTCTGGCGAATACGCTCAGCCTCAGCCTTTCGCTTCTCTGATACTGGGTTAGCTACAATATGTTCCGCACAAGTGGTGATGAGAGCGCCGTGTTGTATAGAGCTCATGATGACATGTGCCACTTCGTCTCACGATCGCTGGGAGATTCCAACATACCGAAGGGGTGCTCGTCTTTGAACTTAGAACGCATTGGTAATAATGTAAATGTATTGATACGATCTGTTGCTTGGTTCTGGAGGACAAAGACTATCCGAGAGCGATAGGATTAAGATGCTGTTGGTGAAAGTGAAGAGGGTGGAGACGGCGTGTACGTGTGTAATCGACGGTGACGCGGACGACGGCGGCGATGGGAGGTCTGATAGCAGGAGCGTAAGCAGTATATAGAGACCGCATGTAGGGCGTTTAAGCCATGAAACGATACTGAGACGATTAGGGTATATATGCACTGGATGCTGTGCATGCGGCTCAATTGAGACCATCACGCAACCCGAAGCAGACCATATACGAGCATCCCGACCCTGATCAGAAAACCGAGCACTTGTACGAGCTCCATTCTCGGCCTTCATAATCCGTTGCTTGTTTACATTATTACCTTTATTACTGTAGTAGCTATATTATTGCAGGCGGTTCATGAAAGCAATGTTTCCGCGTTCATCATGCTATGTTGGCGCTCGGCGCATCTTGTCTACCGCCGCTCCTGTTCGAGGTGTGTTTCCTACTCTTGTACCGGTAATCTATATTAGAGACGATTAGCATAATACCGGAGATTATAAGTATATGGCGCAGTAGTTTCGCCTACTGACAGTCAATATTATCCTACAGGCGCGAATAGAACTTCGCTCTCACGTTTCGTTCACTCTACACGATCGCCTGGCTCTGTTGCGTCACTGCGAACTCTAACGCCAGGACTGGTTATCACAGCTGCGTCAATAGTAGCTGGAACTGGTTTGTATTATGTGAGCGTAAGTCCGAGAGTCAATTGATTAATTTCTGTATAACTCCGTGACCCGCACTAATTTGGTTCCAATCCAGGACTTCATGATGCATTCTCAGCCAATTCTCAATGATTCCTCCAGCACCGACGATGTTGAGGCGTTTCCAGATGGTCTGAAGGACGATTATCCCTTGCGCAAGTTTGACTCGGTTTACGAAGTTGTTCCTGGTCTCAGAAAGGACATGCCGATGAAAGAGAAGATGCAAATATTGCTCAAATTCTACCAGAAGGAGATAGTCGCCGCAATCGAGCACGCGGATTCGTCAGGTCAAAAATTCATTATTGATGAGTGGTCTCGAGGAGAGGGACTTGGTGGCGGTATAACACGTGTATTCCAAGACGGCCGTGTATTTGAAAAAGGCGGCGTCAATTTCTCTGCTATTTACGGCACGCTGCCGGCCGCTGCTGTGCAGCGCATGAAAGCAAACCACAAGGACATTCAGATTCCTGAAAGCGGCAAGCTACCTTTTTACGCATGCGGTTTGAGTCTGGTTATTCATCCGCGGCACTATCTGGCACCGTCCGTCCACATGAATTACCGGTACTTCGAGACCCGGAACGAGGATGGCACTCCACAGTCCTGGTGGTTCGGCGGTGGTCAGGACTTGAGTCCGATGTACTATAACGAGGCAGACGCTGTGCACTTCCACGCACTCTTGAAAGATGTGTGCGATCACCATGATCCAACATATTACCAACGGTTCAAGAAATGGGCCGACGAGTACTTTCTAATCAAATACAGAGGCGAAGCCCGTGGAATAGGCGGCATATTTTTTGACGATTTGAACGAGAAGGAAGCTGAGCAACACTTCTTGTTTGTTGCCGACGCGTTATCGAGATTCGTACCGTCGTATCTTCCCGCTGTTCGTCGGGCGTACGAGCCGTCCAACGATCCAAGACCGACTCCCGAGGAGGGCAAGCACTGGCAGGGTCTCAGACGCGGTCGGTATGTCGAGTTCAATCTCGCGGTCGATCGAGGTACTTCGTTCGGTCTTCAGACGCCTGGATCCCGAGTTGAGTCGATCCTGATGACGCTTCCAAAGAACGCTTCGTGGGAGTACAATTATCATCCCACTTCTGGCTCACTTGAAGCAAAAACTGTTGACGTCTTGAAGAATCCTAAGGATTATGTTTAATCTCTTCGCTTTTGAAGTGTTCTCTGTACAATGTAGTAGTTGGATTAATGTAGCAATTAGATTTGCGGAGTTAGTGTTATCTAATTGGCTGCTATGATCTGTGGGGTCTTGTTCTCTCGCCTACATGTTTGGAAGTAGTCGATGGCATGGTGTCGCATTAGCATTTTAATTGCATGGTATCGCCTTTATGATATGTTTTATGATTTCCGGCATGAAAATTAAACATCTCACGACTTGCATTACCATGCTCATTTCGACTTTAACAAAGACGTCCGTACGCCCACAACAACCATGCAACCGTTTGATCAAATGTACACCCAGCTCAATCCTTCAAAACCAGCAATGCATAATAAAACCGTACTCCTCAACTGTTGAGTGCCAACGTACTCTACCAGACAACACTACTCTGCGAATCCCAAGACCAATACTCCAACCGTCCGCCGTTCGTCACGAACAATCCCTGTGGCACAGAAATCGAGTCGACAATCGGCAAGCCAGTCTTCGTCACTCTCGCATCGCTCCATTTCAATGCACGCGGAACAAGATGGAATTTTTTATCCGAAAGAGGCGTCCGTAGCTGATTCCCTGTCCATAAAGAATACAACTTAACCCTACATGTTTGGTCCGCAACAGCAAGGATACGTTCGTCATTCGAGATATGAAATCCGTGATCAAACACGTGTTCGTTTACATATCCTTCATATTTCATAACTGGACGAGACCTGCCTTTATATTGCTTGACCCATTTATGCTGCTGATCAGGATGTTGATAACGTTGAGATGCCAGACCAGGTTGGTCCTGGACCTTTGCGAAACGAAGGTCGTACAGAGCCAACTATTACAAATATGTTAGCGCAACTCACCAAGATATATTAGGCATAACGTTCATACTGTGTCCTCTAGTCCCGCAACCATCAAATAGTCTCCCTTGACAAGTTTCATTTTCGTAATCGCGGACGCATGCCAAAGAGCAACAGGCTGCAGTCGTCCTTTCGCCGGTATTCTTGTATCAAAGATACGAACACCGCCATCTCGCAGTCCAGCCAAGAAAGTATTTGGTTGAAGAAATTCTATCGCGAAAACGTCGCTTGGCAGCCGATATGAGCTTATTAACCGGTGCTCTGCGGGACCAGATTGATAAGCCAATATACGATCCGATCCGCCTATGAAGGAATGTATCAGCATCTTTACCCTCCATGGATACCTAAACAGACGCACCAATCGCCATTTTGCAAGACTCGGCTGAGGCAGCGGAACACCGAGCTTCCATGTCAGCTCTGAAACGATGTATGCGATATATCGTAGATGCGGCTATATCTCAGTGAGTTTGAATAACCTTTTGACAGCAATGCAAGTATGCTCACCTGTCGTCACTGACGGCGTCCACAGCATAACATTGAAATCATCTTGAGCTAGCGTTTCTGCAGTTATCCTTGGCCGCCCAACATTAGCAGCATTTCTACCGAAGCAAATAAAACCGAACCTACACTCCAAATGAGTCTGTCTTAGTAATAGAAGTTATCTATTCCTCACCCGTTAGAACTGCCATTGAGCCACCAACGGCAACAGAACATACTGGTCCACTGAACTCCGCGAAAGGTGTAGTCATATCGACGGAATATGATGGCTCCTTCAAACACCGCGCAACACTGTACTCTTTATATATCCCATGCACATTTCCAACCCAAAGTCTATCCAGTCCCTGAGTGTCCTTCCGGATGTCCATACACGTCAGAATATTCATATCCGTTCTTGCATTCTTCCATAAGGTAATCGCGTGTCGTAAACCGCCAGCGAACGCACAGACTTCTAAATTCCGGCGCCCGCCGCGAGAGGTCACAGGACCACCCATTTCGGTAAGATGTTGAGCGCGTATAACGCTGCTGTAGTAAACCTGTCCCGCATTGCGCAGTGATCGACTGTGGCCGGCGGCATGCAGCGCTGTGGTCGCCGTGTACGTCGAGACTGGTGGGGTCATTTTGGTCGCACATGAGTTTCCGTCCCGAGATTGCTATACGCAATATTGCGTTAGCAGAAAGATCAATAGCGCCTCATGCGACGTTGGCCATGGAGAGGACTAACCTGCACATCATCGCCATTCTTGATCCGCTTGTTGACTCTGTCGGTCGTGTAAAAGGCAGCAGAGCCGCCACCGGCTGCGTTCGGTAGTATCTTGAAATATTTCCGCTTCTCCTCATCTATATAATCGGTCAATTAGCCCACTCCACCTCCGCATATCGTGCCGCAATTGTTTCAAGACCGGGTGGGCTCTTGGCCAAATGTAAACAAATGTCAAATTTTGCGGCGGGCAAAAAGAGCATACCGTAATAAAATCCTGGAATAACGGGCTGCATTTCTCGTACGCATTGCTCGGCACGCCGAAATCGTACTCAACGACTTTCAAGTTTTCCGCCACTGAGATCAGTAATGTTAAATGCTCGACTAAGGTCGTTGACCGCCAATGCGGCGTGCCTGTTGGCCGTTTGTTTTGGCGATGGCGATGAGGTTCGTGTCAGGAGTGTTGTGGCTGGCTAAGATAAAAGTCATAGTGTTATTACAACGGTCGCACACTAACTCGCGTTATTCAACCACCATAAACTAGCTGCTAGCAAATACGAGGGTCTGGTGTCTTTGAGCCATATTTGTTTCAACTATCTTCACGACTATGATACGCAATATATGAACCCAATTTGTTTGCCTCCGCTTCAATTACAACTCGATCGAAAGGCAGACTGACGAACGTCCTATAGCCAGTATACCTCCATTCCGCGACGAAATGAGACCGTATATCCCTCAAGTCCTTTCCGCGAGAGTTAGATTGTCTGCATGCTTGCTCCCTGGTTATCTTCACAGCAACTTAAGGTGATGGGCCCTATGATATAGCGCTCGGGATTTCGTGGCCATTCACAAGAACCTATGTCCCCGATCGCACGTCTGGTGCGGATGTTGCAGGGTTGCGGTCGGCGAAGTCGGCATCATGTCACGTTTTTAATTAAATAACTCACCATAATCCAGGCACCAGTCGGAATTGTCGGCGCCGTCGAGTTCAAAGAGTAGATAGCGACCAACATGAGCGCCGGTGGGCAGCCACATATTTACGGTGAATACGAAGTAAAAACGGGCCTCGCTTAACATCGCATCTCTCGCTTTGTCCTGGGGCAGGCAAATCCAAATCTGTAACGCCAACCATGACCCGTGTGTTTGTTTTATGGGCCCCAGCTCGCAAGTCCCGACACTAGATCCGGCAAAAGCCCAGCCTCGCCCATCCAATTCCGGTCCGTCATATAGTTCAATATGCATCGACTCGCTCTTCACTGAGGGTGTCCAGTGACCTTACAGTTGCCTAACGAATTCTGCCCCCCAACCTGATCATTATTACGGAATACAGAAGTAAACCCCAGCAGTTGCCAACACTCAGGACGCATCCGCAACATCCCACAAGTTACTCGCGCCGTAGTACAACCGAGCACGCTGTCGAATTGACTTCCTGCGCTCGTCGGACAAACCCCGAAACGATATAAAAGCCAAAAAGCTTCGGACCGAAGCTCCAAACTTTGATTCTACAGAAAAATACATAATACGCCGAAAGTTAGTAACATATCGAAGCCGGTCATTCCGGGTTGGTGCGTCATAATATATTGGCCGGTCGTGTCTGGTAGTTTCCTTAGTTTTCGACTTGTCGTTAACCGGAGCCAATGAATAAGCATGTTAGACTCAGCTCAATTAATTCAGGTTCCGATTGAAACGATTTTACCATTGCCAAGTCACACTGACCTTTTCACGTCACCGCATGTAGCAATCCACCACGCCGCGGGTCTCTCGGCAAGCGCAGTCCCTAACCTTAACCATATACCACAAGGAAAGCTGACCCGGAGTGCGAAACACACAATGATTGGCAATGCGGGTCAGTTCAGCCAGTGGCAGCCAATCACAGTCTACAGGTTCATCGGCGACGTCGCGCGGCTGTCGCAGCTCGAACTGTTCAAGCGGGGTTCCACCACAACAAAGCTATCAATCACAGATAACTCGCAAATATATACCAATTTAGCCGCACCGTTCACATTACAACTGAGACGACTACATCTCTGTAAAACACGATTGAAAAGCAAGTCTATTATATGTAGAAAACACAAAAAACGATCGAATAGTGTAACAAAATTGTAATATAAAGTACAACGACGACTCTTGCACGCGACATAACGCGATATCAATCCTGCAAATTAAACGAAGAAATAAAAAGAGAAATGCGCAAAAGACTGATCGGCGGATAGTAGAGGAAAAGAAACGAGTAATAATGCAAGGAACGACAATGGACTATAAAAATGTAGAATATCAAGATGACGATAAGAGTAAACGGAAACAAAGACAGGTACATATCATATAAACACAACGGTATATATTACTGATTAATTAACATATGTATCATACTCATATTGTACTCTTCCAATTCCGTCCGTCCGGTCTGGATATAAAAGCGAGAATCCAAATTAACCAACTCTTTTGCCAAATTACTCCCCTTTCGAAATCATCTCTATTTCGCACCACTTCTCGAACCGCCAAGTCTCGACACCCTCTATAGTCTTTTCAAAATATCTTCTCTGCTAGGATGAACCTATTATGCCACATACAAATGCCGTTCCCAAACAAGCGCGCGCTGCAAACAACAACCAAAAGCAAGAAGCGACATTTAGGTCGCCTTCTCGTGCTGTGTGGAGACACGCTGCATGGAGACAAGGAAGTCCTCGAGGTTGCGCTGCTTAGGCTTCTCCTTCAAGCCCTTGCCATGCATCAAACGGTCAAACGCAACGGAATCCTGCATGAGGTAGTAGGCACCACCGAGAATGCAGAAGATACCGAACGAGAAAATCCAGATACGAACGACAGCGACAATCGAGGTCTGGCCGCCAACGAACCAACCGAAGATACAGAAAAGAGTGGCAATGACATCGACAATGAAGACGGCACCAGACAACTGCCACGACGGAAGGGAAGACCAGAAAGGACCGTTGGCACGGGTGATGAAGATAAGCCAGTTCTCGGTAAGAGAGATCTGCAGGAAGAGAACTTCATCGATAACACCAAAGTTCTGGATGATACCGCGGCCATGCTGGCCATGGACGAACATAGAAGTAAGAGTGATCCAGGAACCGACTGCCAAGATAATTCCAAGAATAACCGACATACCCCAGAGTCTAGGAAGGTTCCACTTGACGGGCTTCATGGAGTAAGGAGCATTGTCATAGGCAATTGCAAGAGTAGCGATATCGGCGAAGATGGCTGAGGCAAGCATTAGTAGCATTCGATTCACCAACGACGTAGCAACATACCAATGAAGACAATGAGCTCAATGTTGAGCGAAGTGTTGAGGATAGCGATCCAGAGACCCAGGAAAAGTTCCAAGTGGAGCGAAAGAGCGATACGGTAAACGACGTAGGAGTACATACGGTGGAAAATTTGACGGGAGGTCTTGAGAGCATCAATGATAGCAGAGAGACCAGGCGCCAAGAAAACGATATCGGCAGCGGAACGGGCAGCATCGGAAGCACCTTCGACGGCAATACCGGTATCAGCTCGCTTAAGGGAAGGAGCATCGTTAACACCATCACCAGTCATAGCGACAAGATAGCCGCGTTGCTGGAGAATCTCGACGACATTGTACTTGTGCTGGGGGAAAACCTCGGCGAATCCATCAGCGGCCTCAACGAAATCGTACACCTCAGAGCCGGGCATGTCACCACCTCCACCAAGACCGAGACGCTCAGCGTTATAGATGTTGGTGCCGAGACCGAGCTGACGAGAAGTCTCACGAGCAATACCAACAGCATCACCAGTCAACATCTTAATGGAGAGACCAAGGCCCTTCGCTTCATGGACAGTCTTAGCGGTATCGTGACGAGGGGGGTCCATGCAAGGCATGATTCCAAGAATTTCCCAGTGGCCCTCACCACGTCTGCGAGCAACACCGAGCGAACGGAAACCACGAGTAGCGAACTCAGCGACCTTATTCTTGTAGTCGTTTAGGACATCTTCGGGCAATGGATGGTCCTCCTCGACGGTCTTCAAGACGAAAAGAGGAGCACCCTTAACACAGACAATGCGCTCGCCAGAGGGAGACTCGACGACAGCGGTGACCTTCTTGGAGACGGGATCGAAGGGATGGAACTCGACAACCTTGTACTTGGAGAGAGTGTTCTTGGCACGAGGATAGAACTTCAAGGACTTCAAGAAAGCCTTGTCGATTGCGTCCAGACCCTTTTGCTTACGGGAAGCAGCCAAGCAAGCGGTCAACATGAGGTCATCAGGCTCAACACCGGCGACAGTGTAGGGCTCAGAAAGCGAAAGCTTGTTCTTAGTGAGAGTACCGGTCTTGTCGGAGCAAAGAATCTCGACACCAGCAAGGGACTCAATGGCGGACAACTTCTGAACGATAGCCTGCTTCTCAGCAAGATAAGCAGCACCAACAGCCATGGTGGTGGTGACGACAGCGGGAAGACCGACAGGCACACCAATGACAGTGATACCAAGAGTGAATCGGAGAATGTCGACGATAGGATTGGTACGGTAGAAGCCAGCAATCCAGACAACCATGAGAGTTGCAATGACAAGGACCAAGAGAATAGTACCAATACCGTTCAAGACCTCAGTAAAGTGACCAGTACCACCGGAAGCCTTGTTCACAAGAGCAGCAGCACGGCCGACGAAGGTGTTGTCACCAGTGGCAGTGATGACCATGAAGGCCTCACCACGCTTAACCGAGGAGGAGGCGTAGCAGTTGTCACCCTTGTGCTTGTCGACAGCAAGAGATTCACCAGTAATGGCAGACTGATCGACCTGAAGGAAGCAGTCCTCAGTGACGAGACGACCATCGGCGGGGATAATGGTACCCTGACTATATCAGCCAAACTGTCTGAAATTATCAAAATTCCTGTGTTATACAAACCTCCTCGACCTGAAGGATATCACCAGGAACAACCTCCGGAGCCTCAATCTCAACAATAGAACCGTTACGAAGGACAGTAGCCTTAAGAGCAAGAGTTTTCTTCAACTCGTCGACGATGGAGCCTGCCTGGAACTCTTGAACGAAACCGACGGCAGCGTTAAGCATCAAAAGACCGCAAATGACACCGAAGTCGACCCAGTCCTGAAGACCAGCAGCCAAGACTGCAGCAGCCTACAAGTGACATTGTGAGCAATTGCGCCTGAGCAAAATCCAACAAGCTTACATACCTCCATAACGAACTGAATAGGTCCAACGAAGTACATCAAGAACTTGAGGACCAAGTTTTCCTTCTCCTCCTTCATCTGATTGAGACCGTACTTCTTTCGTCGAGCAACGACCTCGTCGCTAGTGAGACCATATCGGGGATCCGTCTGAAGGAGCTCCTCAGGGACGGGACGGGCGGACTGGCCGGCCTCGACTTCCTCGTCCTCGAGCGGATTTCCTTCTTCAGACTCAAGATCGGCGATCAGAGCGTCGATATCCTCATCCTCATCCTCAGCGTCCTCAGCGACTGGGAGTTTCTCATTGGTTGGAGCGGTGGCGTCAGCCATTGTTGTGGTTTAATGGATTAACTCTTTGTTGTGGTATTGGAACCAAACACGGCACCCTCCTGCGCACGAAGCTGCGGAAAAAACACAAACAAACGAAAACGAAAGGGAGACGATCGCGAAATAGCAAGCGCGAACGAATTTAACGAGACAGACGGACGGAAAGGAACAAGGAAAGAGAAACAGGAAGAAGAAAACAAGAGTGGGCCGGGCGAGTTGCGGGAATATATATGAGCGTGGGCGGCGAGGCCGAGCCGGGGACAGAGGTTACTTACACTACAGTGCGGGCGGGAGCGTGCGAGACGGCGCCGGCGGGCAGTTGGCTGCGATTGGGCGATGCCGGTCGACCCAACCCGGCCATGGGCGGCACATAAACAAACACAGCCGGGTACCGCGGCTTGCTTTGCTTATTAGTGCGGCCATGCGAGGAAAAAAAAACACAAATGCGGCCGATAGCACCAGCGCGTGCCCACATCTGCGCAGACCTTTGTCCCCCACAGAAGCGCTCGGCACGGTTCACACCGACACCGGTGGCGATTGCCGCTTTCGCCGACCGCCGCACCGGTCAATAATACTCTCTCGAGCGACTAGACAAGACCAGCAATTTTCGCGGCTACCCCGGCAGCTCGCGGAAGACATGGCAAGTTTGCTCGCCAATGCGCTACTCTCTCCGACTGAACCCCCGTATTGTGGCGCCCGTCTACTGTCGCAATTGCGATGCTAAACAAGATAGCGACAGACACCAATTCCAACTGCGTGCCGACTTCCGCTTGTCGCTACTTCAGTCACATCCGTATAGACTCGTATGTGGTCCTTGTCTTGATTTGCCTCGTTCGAGCCCTTACCCTCTTTGCGGGCTTGCAGGTGGCCTGCCGGCAAATCAGCGCCTCAAGCGCCTCAAAGGCCAGAAAATACCAGTCAGCTAAACAACAAGTTCCATGTACAGACAGCTGACCGCGTGCTACAACTGGCCCCGTTACCACCGGTTCCGAAGGGCCGCAATTATCGTTGTGTTTGTGCGCAATTTCACCTGGACCGACATACAGTCTTGGCTCTCTAATGTCTATCTTCTGCCTGGAAACCCTCGCTATCGACGACGATTATGCAAAAGGTCAGCGGCACAAATAGATATATTATTTCTGCTGTGGAATTACTTGGGATATCGTAGCCGACCAACTCGTAGTTGCCGCGAAGTTCTGAACAGACTCGTGCTCCGCTTAGGTCGGCACTCACGACAACATTAGTAGGTCCACTGAGAAGCGCCATGTTTCATTTCCCGGGGCAACTGTACACAACAGGCATGCTACCCTCTCTTATCTATGAGCCGCGCATACTTCGCGCTCTGTAGCCTGCACCTCAGTAAGGTTTGCAAACTTCTGGTGCCCTACCCAATAGGAAGTCCATCAAGGTCTTGTTTCTTCACCGGCCTCGTCGCTCGACAGTGTACCTGCAGCCCGCATCATTGGCAGCTCTTGGTATTTGGTCTCTGCTATCCGTCAGTAATTGGATAAATCGAGTATTCTTCGCGAGCGCGTGCCTGATTTTGTACGAAGTGAATTGCCTTTATCGGCCTGCTAAACTCGGGAGAGGGGAGTCTTTCTCCTACGACATATCACCGGGCGACGGAAATTAAAGCCAGGCCAACGTCTGAGGCAATTCGGTCGCCACGAAGCTGGTAGGGCCACCTCGAGTCATGTCTGTGCTTTAGCTTCGCACCGAGACCACTACCAGTACGACCACGGCTCGAACCAGCCATGAAATCGCTCTAAACCCGGCCCTCAGTAATTTTCATGACTTTGCGCGGAACTGTAGTCCTATTCGTCGATACCCACATTCTCGGTTCAAGTTTACGTTCTAGCAATGCTGCGACGGAAGGTTGTCGCGTGCGCTGTGTTTTCCCGACCTGCCTTCTGCTGCATGAAGACTGGTTCCCAGCTATTCCCACGCTAGCCTTTTGCGTCCAGTTCTCCAGGAGCCAAATTATGTAAACAACAGAATAAACCTGATGTCAACACTGCAGAACACGTAGCTGCATTTGCAAGACCGACGTATCAGAAACCAATTCTTACCACCAGTAGAAAATACATCGCCGAAATGTATGCTAATCCTTAATTAATGGCTAGCGAACAACTACGAATGGCCCCTGTCGGCTGACATCCATATATCGCCCCGTAGAACGGACGATCCAGATGATCATCTCAAGGTTAACACGGGGCGATGCTGCTGTCGGATGGTGAGGGCATGGCGGGGACACAAGCTTGGCCAGGTACCGTGGTCACGATTACCAAACGCACACAACCTGGTTGAACTGCCATGTAAATCAAAATCACGCTGACCTGAACACTCGTTGTAGTGCAAGGAGTTGTAATATGTTTTCAGAACACGGAAGGTGGGGTTTTAGGCGACAGCAGCCCCTCTTGCTTGGGATTTAATGACGTGTAGAGGGGCTTGCCTCGAAGATAGTCAGTTTTGTTGACAAAAATGCTGTTGCTGCGGTAACGGCCGGGGACCTGCTTTAAGTGGAAACTGAACTTCTAATGTTATAAAACTTCCGGCAACATCGTCCCGCCCAATTGTATGATACGTCGTTGGCTCACGCTTTAGTGCCCACCTGTCCGCAATAAATACAGTGTTAATCCCCTGTTAATCCCCGAGGAGAACAAGACCAGAGAACGCAATCGAGATTCAAATACGAGAACCTAATTCCTTTGGATCATCTTGGTGGACTCGGCAAGCGGACTTGGAATCAAAGGTCCCCCGCACACGTCGCCCCACTACCTCTGATGCCCCAACCCACTTGCACTGGCCCTTGGATTTTCACGCCATATATGCCGTAATGCAATAGGCGTTCATCCCCGCCTAATTGACCCGGGCTGCGTGTGAACTTTACAGTATTTTATTGTCACATATGGACAGCTCTCATCCGACCAAATTGAGAGGATCCGGCTTATGTTGGATGTCGATACGAGCATTACGTAAAATATGTCCCATCCCACAAATTCTTTCAATCTCCACCACATCATGGAGTGGTCAAGGCAAGACAAACCAGACGAAAGTTTCGAAATCGTCATTTGTGATAGACTGGTGCAGTTTCCAAATGCGTCCGTAGGTGGAATGTTCAAACTCTGGTGGGCCGTGACCCGGGTCTGCATAGAGCACTAGTAGAGAACAAGGAAGGAAAAGCCCCGCCCGGCCAACGCGGAGAGGACCTGGCGTTGCGGTCGCAGCTGCACCGTCTGCTCCTTACTCACATTGGGATCGGTTTTCGACTCGCCTAGGTAAATTAACGGAGAACTCCCAGCCAGTTGAAACGAACTTACGGTCCAACGAAAATATTAAATTCCTCACAAGCGAGTGCGCACTAGGGAAAAATTTAGTGTGATTCTGGGTCGGCGGCCGACCACCGACATTTAAACCTTTTGGACAGCGAGAACTAGAAAACCCAAAATCCTTTCTCGAAGTTTAGTTTGTGGGTTCGCGACCAATGTGTTACGCAAAATCTGCTTCCCAGTTGATTGTCATTCATCGCTGAGTTCTATTAAATAAGAATGAGTTCTATTCCATTCGTCACCTGTGACTGTCATTTTTTTTCGCCGCGGAAATACAATTGGGATGCTTTGAACCTGTCAATAATTTCCCGACAAAGGGCAAAGGCAATTGGATAATCCGGTTCGGTTTCAGTCAAGGAACCGGTTTCTGCAGCCGGTAATCATTGCACAGAGCGTCCATTTGTTTATATATTGAGCTCCAAAACCCGTGGAAATACTTCTACCCCCTCAATCACCTACTTGCCATTCTCGAAACCATGTCCAAGTCATCACATATCACCAGCGATTCTCAGCAGCCAGTCACAACTCGCAAGGCCTGTACATCAGACGCTACCAACATTGCCAAGCTCGGCGTCCATGTCTTCACCATTACCTTCGGCCATTCTGTTCCATCACAAGAGCTCCAAGCCTACCTGGACAAATCGTATAGCATTGGGACAATCGCCGAAGATCTCGAAGATCCCATGAAGGACATCATTGTTGCAACAGACCAGAGCGGGAAGATTCTCGGCTTCGCATATCTTACCCGCAACACCAGCGAGCCCTGTGTCGCGGACCTGGCGGACAAAGTCGAACTGCAGCGGATCTACGTTGACCCTGCGGCGCATGGGAAGGGGATTGGCAGCTTGCTGGTGAGATCAATAGAAGAAATTGCGAGGAAGCGAGGGTTCAGGAATATATGGCTAGGCGTTTGGGAGGAGAATTACAAGGCCCAGAAGGCGTACGAGAGGTGGGGTTACCAGCGAGTGGGTAAGCACGACTTTGTCCTTGGAACGGTTGTTCAAACGGATCACATAATGGCGAAGAGTCTTTAGGTGATACATTTCATACTTAGAGCCCCCAATCTATACCAATGCACGTTTAATTGACGGTACAATGATGCAGTAAAGGTTTTACTTTTTTCCGCCTACGCAAATCCTGGGCTGAGCGCAGCGAACAGCACATCGAAAATTTGCAAACGTTGCTATGACGTAGGCGCGTCCTTTGTTAGATTTGTGGACCAACAGCTTGTCCGAAAGGGAACACGAACTCCAAGGTGGAGGGGTGACGAATTCAGCCTCTGCGCAAACTGTGCCGCGCTGACCATTCGACCTCGAATATCGCCCACCTGTTCTCAAAGGATCTTGGATATCTTCAGCTGACCAGTACAGTACGCCATTTCATTTTCTTGGGGTTTCAGTGTCAGCTTATTCAATGCGATAAGTGAGTGCATTTTAAGGATGAGGTCGTCAATACAAATTTGTCATTTTAACATTTATGCGGCGTCCCCACGCTGCATGGCACTACGGCAACTGACCGTTTTTGGCCAGCAGCCTCGGGAGTGTTGACCCCTTTTCTTTGTAAAAGGGAAAGATTCCTCTCTCACTCCTGTTGCGTATTCAAGAGAAAGATTCTTTTCCTTCAACCAATGCTACGCAAAGTTTTGCCCTATACATATTACAGCAGGAGCAAGGGGTGGTACGAAGGTACACCTCATACAAAAAATTATACTTCTTGTTGAGTTACCCGGGGCCGTGCAGCACAGGTGCAGAGAAGTTGTGCCCGCCAAGCGCTGTCTTCGCCAGCTAATTCCGATGGCGCCACAGACTTGCATACCTGTAAGAGCGAATGCGAAGAAAAGATCCACTGAATACAGAATTCGGAGTTTAACATTTTACGCAACGTCAGACAGAGGCGATCTCATTGATGAATATTTATTTATTCTCATAGTAGTGACGACGACGCTCGCAGGCGACGCTTCTTACTAAGAGCGAAGACTGCGCGGTGATCTTCGATCGTGCATGATTCTGGAAGGCATGCAAATGCGATTCGCCGTGGATAGTTTGCTAAGGTTTGCGCGGCTGCTCACATGCACGGCCATCGATATTTAGTCAACCCTCGATCCGGTTGCCTTAGGTGCTGGACGATACTTAAAAAGTCAAATTTGGAAAGCTATAAACGAGTGCGGGATATCCCGAAGGGGTGCAATTTTGTCCCCTGCCGCTGCGATGTTGGATAATTGCCAGGTGACAACACGGCGTATTCAGCTATGTTTCCCTCACACATGCTGAGAGCTATCTAAATTGCTTGAGCGTCTACTAAGTAGCAAACGATCTGTATTTGGAGTTGAAGGCGTTTTCGATGTGAGTCCGTGTCCAGGGACGGTTTGGTTCGATCCTACGAAGATGGCATCGCCACCGCCATGCGCCTTCCTCACAATGCTTCTAGAACGCTGTCAGACGATGCTTGGTCTAACCTAGTTCATGCCTGGCTAAGGTCCGCGAGACAAATTTCTGTCTGTCGATTGGTTCTACCCCCTATTTCTACCGCAATTTGCCGACTTCGAGCGTAGCAGGGTTGTACTTTGTATTTGTCAGATTTTGCAAATAATGTCTAACCCGGCTCCGTGGAGATTCATCTCACCTGCCGATTGCCGTGAGGGTGTCGAAGCATGTTTCGCTTCACGGATCGAGGCGGCCGTCCATACGGTATCGGCCCATCTATATCATCTCATTGTCATGCGGACTGTGCCTGGCAATCTCAATATAAACGTGTTACTCGTATCATCATCTGCAAAGAGCGCAGCCAGGATACATTTAAACATTATGCTCCTCTCCTTCAATATTGTCTAATCACGACAGAGGATGCATCTTTCGGTGGGTCGTAACACGTGCGTAGTAGAACTCGTTTGTTAGCACCAAGAGCTCGATCTATATAAGGCTCTTCGAAACAAATCCATTGTGACAAATCAAGCGGCTGTAATCTGCAATCTACACTCGGTAGTCACACAATGCGTTCAAGGGACGACGATTGCTGAATCGCCGCAGCCGAGTGTTCCGAAACCCAACCCCCTTCATAGACATCCGACGTTCCCGTCTATCTTCTAAAGCGGGCCGAACGCCGCACGGTGTGCGTCTCGCTGTGCTCCGGTTCTCTGACCGAAACTGGTCCGCTGCCGGCGCCGGCGCCGCCACCGACGTTATCGCCGAGATTGTCGCTTTGATGAGCATTGGAACCAAGCTGCTGACCCGAGTTTCGATATGGAATCTAGAGTTGGTAGTGAGAAGACAAAATTGAGCTCGATGGGAGAAAGTTGCCTTGGTCACTTTGTGATACCGGCGACCTAGCTCAATCGCGCTGTAAATCAGCACTTGGCGAATT
Organism: Lipomyces tetrasporus; assembly: GCF_029532465.1. Taxonomy (NCBI): domain Eukaryota; kingdom Fungi; phylum Ascomycota; class Lipomycetes; order Lipomycetales; family Lipomycetaceae; genus Lipomyces; species Lipomyces tetrasporus. Next base: position 928,918 of record NW_026611602.1, read on the forward strand.
GTTCACCACCGAACCAGAGGAAGAGCATCGCTTAATTCGCTTTTGTCATGGGAAACAGGACGTGAATAACATCCTTGCAGTCGTCGCCGTCCCAGAAATGCCCAGGCGCGTAAGAGTCCCGTGCAAGACGGAGAATTTACGTTAGCCAAATTGCACGGGCTACGCCACACAGAGTATTATGGCATTCCAACGTACTAGCCATCATACGTCAGTCCCTTAATCAAAAATGCCAGAAATAAGCTTCCGCACCGCACTAAATCTCATTTCGCGTATTCCGACGGAGCTTTCTAAAGTATCGGCTGCAGCTTTAAGAATGCTGCCCGATAAAGTCGACAGCGGTCTATGTTCTGTTACGCGCAAATTCTTCGACACTGGCAAACGTTGGTCGCGCACGCAGCAGTGGATTAAGGCAAGCCACTAGTATATGTGGGAGTCGGTTGCATGGCATGATCCTTATGACATACATAAGGAACGACAAACCATTACTATTGGTCGTCAGTATTCTTATTCTGCTGAATTGCTGTAGCCAAACCGCGTCCTTCGGTTGTTAACGACACGTCGCGCCGAGGCAGATGCCTAGACCTGCTTACCTAACGACGTCTACGTCAGGATCCGTTCCTATTCAATCGGCCAATCAGGTCGGATCAGGTTTTGAAGCAGCTTGTGATACTTCGTCTTCACGAGCATCGAGCCACTACAGTGGGTGCGTCTAATAGTTATAGAAGCAACATGCCCTTGCGATGCTGGCTTCTAACTGATGAACGCGACCTCAATAATGCTTGTAACTGCCTAGTTGCCTTGTCTAGGTAAATCGTGACGTTAGATTATCATCTCGGTATCTACTACTAATCGGATGGTTGTCAAGCTACAAGAGGTACCAACAGATCAAAATGGGATCAAGCAAACATAGCAGCGACACCTTAATAACATTTCTTCCGTTATAACGAAACTCAGTAGTTACCTATAGATTCTGAACCTGTGAAACTCAATTCCAGTACAGTAGACATACAAACTCGATCGCATGAAGGACGTGTCTATATTCTTGTAAAGAATGTCAAAGAATGACGCGGAACCACAGAAATGAGAACTATCGGGACACATATGATAACGAAACGATCGGAAGCAACCAACGTCGTCGAATTACAAGTAAAATGAAGATAAATTGTCCAACTATCCATATATAACCACAATTATGTTATTAATCGGTCCCGAAAATGACAATACGACTACTCCCAATCCTCCTCGTCGCTATCATTGGCCTGAGCAGCACCCTTGGTCGCTGCCTTTGTAGCAGCAGAACCAATGTCTGCCTGGGAATTAACAGCAGACACGACGTCATAGCTACTCTCGCTCGACGGTCGCGAACTAGCACTCTTTGACTCAGCCTCAGTTTGAGCGATTTCGGCCTCCTCTGCCTTCAATGTGTCCGTCGAGTTCGACGTCTTCGTGGAAATCGATGGAGCCTGTCCCGCCTTCGCTTGGGCAGCTACTTCGTCATCCTCATCCTCCTCGTCCCAGTCAAAGTTGTCTTCCGCCTGGCCAGCCTCGTTCAATAGCTGCTTTCGTCGGAGTTCTTCCTGGTTGATCTGTTCGCGCAGGAAGTAGTATCGCTTCCAGAATTCCTCGTACGTGATCTTCTCCGGGACGACTTTCTCCATCAACTTTCTGAGCTCGGGATAGTGATCCAAGTCTCCGGCTATAGTGGTGGTCTGACTATCAACTGAAAATCCATTGGCAAACTCCTGGTATGCTGTGTCGTCTGAATCAGTTAAAAATGGCTCAGTCGAGGTGTGTAAAGCATGGAGTTGCGCGTCAAGTCGAGTCGTGTAAATCTGTCGCTTAATATCGTCCGGAACATCGAACAAAATGTCCTTAGTGATGGGTGTCTTCGTGCCTTCGGTATAATCGTCCTCGCCGGGATCAATAGTGACCGCGTCTTTCAAAAATTCGGCGACTTCTTTGCCGACCTGGTTGAGGTATTTACTGATCTCGACCTTGTCCAGTTCCTCGACTCGCGCTTGCGCTTTCTGCTTCAAAACGGCAAACATCTTGCTGGTGCTCTTCGGTGCAATCCTGACTCTGTCCGCGATTTGTGCAGAGCGCGAGCTTGACCCTTCGCCGCCGTCAAAACTAAGTCTCTCTGACGCTGAATTGACAAAAGCGGAGGCCTGAGTAGCAACTTGGTTGGCGATGGTCGATGTTCGCAGTTGCTCGCTCAGGCTCGCAAATTCCTTCGTCGCCATCTCGGAGGCTACTGATATGTCTTTCTTCGTGATATCCAAGGCCGCTTCGCCCTGTTAATCCGCCGAGTTAGCACTCACGTCCAATAACCCTTTCGCAACCGGTCTAACATATTTGACACCGCTCTTCCCTTTCTTGAATGTCATACCTGCTTCCTAACTGTCTCCCACAGTCCTCCGATCTTCGCTCCCCAAGCTGAATGCTGAAATGTCTGGACTGCATCATTGATCTCCTCCGACAGGGTAGGCGCCGCCTGCTCGCTGCTGCTGCCTTCCGCTGGTCGGTCGACAAAGTCCTTATCAGGAAGCGCTTCCTGTTGAATGGCATCGTACGCGGTATCCATTTCGCTAGTTCTCCCTGGAATTTATATGTCTAGATCAAGCGAGGTGGTTTGTAGGTTGTCGCCGCGGGAAGTCTTGTGGGGGCATGGTCTGAGTGTAACCCATGTACCGTGATGACGATCGTGGTGCCGCACGTTGACGTCGGCTGTTTGTGCCCCCGCCGTTGGGACAATCTCATAAACCAACCACGCAGGCCAAAATTATGCTTGGAAATGCGCTCTGCAATCAAGGCGCAAATGCAAAAGGTTCATTCGTGATTTGAGTTTGCCTCTGGGTGTTTCTATCTACAATATTTGGTAGCGAGCAATTGTGGAATAATGCTTGGCACATCGGATGTATAGGCGAGCAGTGAATCCTCGACGGAGACGAAACGAAGATACCACTAAAATTGTTACCAGTGGAAGGCGAAGGTGAAAATCTGCCGTATGTCCGAAAAGGTAGTTAGAGTCAACATCCAGGTCCAATTCAGAGTCTGAATTCGACGGGCGGCTTCAGAGCTATATTTTATCTTTGAGCGCTGTCCAACTAAGGGAGGTCAATAGCGGTTTCCATTACAGTATGAAGGATGGCTTAGGATTGATGGATCGGAGTATCGTAGACAGTTCTATTGACGTTTACGGATCGCAGTCCTCAAAGGCAAAGCTCGGTCTCCTTATAGGCTCTATAAGATGGCGAGCCGACGCGGAGGTCTGGTTTCTAAAGCTGCCTCTCCGCTCGAGAAAATTACGCCGTACTGATGGAGAAGTCGGCAATACACGCAGTACCCTTGCTGCCTTGTCTATCTGTACTCATCAAGGTAGTCTAATAATGGAGAATGCTAGGACAACTAATAATAGCTACCTTACGTGATATGCGACCATATCATATCCGATACCTGTGGGACTCATATTCATGCCGGCTAAGCAAGGTTGACGATTAGGATTTATTATTAGCACACGTCCGCTTACTCTATCCTCTCTCTCCTATGATTTCTCGTAGCCATCCTCAGAGAACGATACGTCACTGCAGAGTCACCTGGCAGCGGGCGATGTATGGGTTCGAGCACTTCGGCCGTCATTCTTTACTGACAATTTGTTGTGAGCTAGACGCAGTCCAAATTTGGTTCGGCTTTCTAGTAGAGATTATGCGATTGGCCAACATAACATTCGACGCAGATATTCTGGCAGCAGAGAATCCCGAATATTTCGTTGATTCGTTTTAAGAAAACTACCACATACGATCGGCCGGTCGATGAGGACCCTTGGAGTGACCCTAACCCGATGAGCCATTCGCATGCCGACAATTTGTTGCACCAAGCCCGACTTACCCAAGCAGCGCGGGCCGACGACGTTATTCGTCCAGTAGCGCGCAAAATTGTTTGCTGGGCCGACGTAAAAGTCCGGCTAAGTTCGTAGGTGAACCGCGATGGCGACGACTACAAGTGTGCCGCGCAGCCTGAGGCAAGTCAACGACTGATACTGCTAAGCAGTTACTTGAGCTCTTGAGAAGGTAATTGTTTGAATTGCTGTCCAACACATGCAAGTGGGCTGCCGACTAATATCCTTTAAAACGGCGACAAACTAGCCTATTCGGGTTAGAAGCTGCGCACGTGATTAAATGAGAAAATACTCGAATATTATTCATTCGCAGTACTCAGCATTTGCGAATAAAATCATCGAATATTATTTGCAATACTCGGCATTGCGAATAACGAATACGAATATGGTCGATTACTGCGAATATTCGTATTCCGAACAGCCCTGATGAAATAGAAAATACTGCTATACACAATGTCAAACTAAAGGGCGGAATTGTAGGTCGCATTCTGTTTCAACCTCACTCGACTCACCTCCGTAGTAGTAGAATTACGTGATTGAACCCTCCGTACCACTCACAATCAGCGGTCTGTTTTATGACTTTTCGAACCGCGCTAATGACAATACGATTTGGGCTTGAATTAATTATTATTAAATAATTAATAAGTGGGTCAGGGTCAGGGTCAGGGAATAAGTGGGAAATTAAATAACATTACGGTAATCCAAACGCACCCTTATCCAAAAATTTTTGCCGCACAATTGTCCCAACGCACTCACAGGGGCACAAGTGCGCAAATGATAGTGAGTCACCATAACTGGAACAAGTGCACACCGACTCGCGTGAGTCGTGACGCGATAAAAGAACTCTCGCAAGAGCTGCTTATTTTCGATTAATAGTTCCACGGCACTATGCCATCTATAGTTTAAAATTCTTTGCGAGGAACCACCACAGTCTCCGGGTTATTATTTGAGCGGCAGCACGACACCCGCGGTAGATGACCGTCTACGGCAGGCTTGTAAATAATAAGCCTGTCACGATACTGTATCGCAATAGTATGCGATAATAAACGATATGCGATACGATAAAGGCGATATTGCGCAGGGTAAACTTTAAATAGAACGCGCGACGGTGTCGACGCGTGTATTTCTCCTGCCGCATTTTTAAAACTCCGAGTTGTCCTTGTACTTAATTCGCTGACGTCTATTTCAATAATATATTCTAATACATGTTTCACTGACATCTCCTTCTGCAATATACTCTAATACTTTCGTTTCTTCTTGCTCCTATTTATATAATCGTACATCGTAGACACATCGTGGTCGACGTGTACGCCCAACCGTCTAATCCAGTTTGACGACTGCAAACTGACACCCGTGCAAGAATTCATGACCAAAGCCTTCAATGGCAGCACGAGACTGCTACCATCCGAACTTCGACACTTGTGAACACGTTCCTGGATTCTCGCGGTAAGAGTAGTATGAGGCATAATGATACGCTTTCCGTTCGCATCGACGTCCGATTCTGTCAATCCAGCCAGAAAGAGAAGGATACCTTCGAACGTGACGTCCGTGAACGAAATGTCGAGGTACTCTAATTCGCGCAGGGTGTGCAATGCAGCAAGGCCAGAGTCATTAAGCCAGGAGTTATGACCAATGAGTAAGACGCGAAGCGCGGGGCATATTCTGGCTATCGTTGGGACTGTATTGGCCGTGATTTTCGGACAGGCGTGCATGTCTAAACGCTGCAGTAGCCTGCCATCGCAACGTGATAGCGCGCCCAAAATATCTTCGTCCTTGATCACTGTATTCGATGAAATATCCAAATGACGAAGATTCCGATATTCGTCTGGGTTCGCGACGCACGATCCGTCATCACTGTATACCTCGACACCATTGTCCTGGCGGGTCGTTGTTCGGGGCGTCAAAGCCGAATCCGGAATCGCGAATTTCTGACACGTAGGCGGAACTGTCAGTGTCACGTAAAGGAGAGAATGTATTAGCGAAAACTCAACCAATTGCGGTGTTATGGTGGCAAAGTCTAGGTGTCGATTGGCAGTTTCACGGCCTGATATAACGAAGTTCGAGAGATATAGACTGATTAAATGAGGGAATAATTGAAGAAATGCTACAAGGTCTTCTGTGTGTGTCAACATGCCTGGCCCCGAGTTCTCAATGATTAGAGATTGTAAATTAGTCGGCCTAAGTTTAATATCCAATTCACTCAAGCAGAGGAATGACTTCGGACGGGTGACTGTAGAACCATAGAAATGGAGAACACGGAGTGATGGAAACCTCGCCTGGCAGATCACTTCGACCAGTTCTTCCTCTTCAAGAACCTCGCAGCCGCCTATCTTCAAGACCGTCAGGTTACTGAAGGATGCCCAGTCGGTGTCCGACAATGCGTGGCCGCGTCTGGACGGTAAGAAAACGTTAATGTTGAAATCGACATGTAAGACCTGGAGCCGGGATTTCTTTAAATACGGCGTGATAGCGTTGCCGATTAAGCTTGCGTCGCGCGGCCAAATGTTGTAAAGGTAAAGCTCGTTGACCGAACCTCCGGCTCGCAGTAAACAATTCCATAACGTCGAGCGCCTAATTGACTTCTTGTTGCACTGACGGAAGTCAAGAATACTCCATAGCCTAGGGCTATTCAGTATAAATGACTGCCATGATCTGCACACTTCCTGGAGCCGGACAATTTGGGGGAAAGGTATGTGCCTGAGAATCAACTCAACAATTTCGACAGGAAGTTGCATCATGTCGCATTTTCGTGGCTCCGACTTTTTTGGATTCGATAAAGCTTCTCCAGACATTGTCCGTTGCCGTTTGGATATTCGCGACGACACCGTCTCGTGCATCTGTTTCATGACCTGTCATGCAATTAGCGCAATGCTGCGAGTTAGACCATCACATAACGCACAGTTCGGAGCTTATCATTCTTGTCAATACTTTTCAGTCCAGCGTCATAAAACTGTAGCGCTTTCACATCATTGCCCATTAACTGGTGCACTTTTCCGCCGCGGAGGTATCCTTTCGCGTTGTTCTTGTAGTGCTTCACCATATCTTGCACGTCGCGAAGTGCGTCCTTGTAGGCCTTTAGCTTCTCATAGCATGTCGCCCGTTGGTCCAAATACGCGATCTCAATCGAGTCTCCTTGTTTATGAAGCAACTCAATGACCTGGTGATAGTTAGTAAACAATATTAGGCGCGTCGTAATCTCCGAAGCAACGGACCTTGGTATACAAAAGCGCGGCGTCGGCGTATTCGTCCTGTTTATATTTCGCGTGCGCATGCCTCAGGTAATCTTTCAGCCCGAGCACATCTAGGCTTGCTGGTTCTAACATAGTATGGGCTAATTACGACTTTCGTGCAAACTCGGTTTCGAAATGGTGGGCCTCGCGCTGGCTTTTGTGAAAAGGCGTCGTTGCCCTAGTTTTACAGTTTAACGCGAACGCGTTTACGACGCGACGCGCTGTATCCCCGTCACGACCAATTGGCGCGACCAACACCTTTTACAAGTAACAGGCAGTAATTTGACCAATCAAGAGAATCATTGGTGCGATTTCGCGAGATGATGCATGTTCTGCAATGAAAAACCAGTAATTTGGAAGTGTCAGGGTGTAAAAATTCCGTTATCGAGAATATGTAGTATATTAGCTCTAATCAATCTCCACATGACTACTTGAGGCGACATAGTGGAGCACCAAAACAATGCACTAGCGTGGAATGAAAGAATTCGTTGGCGCATTGGCTTCGAGCTTAGGCAGAGGTGTTGGCAGGACGGATCTAGCTTCTCGTGCGGGGTCAACAAAGGAGAAACCGGGGGTTAGATCAGTAACCCGAAGATGAATACAAATTTCAGGCAGTCTAATAATTTAACCGTAAACACGACTCGTGCATCGAGAATGACTGTTTCCCCGCAGATGCTGCTGGTTGTCTGGCCCCCCCTGCAGGGGAACCAACGCACTCGAAATATAATTGCGATCCTCGCGATGTAAACACAACAAGCAGCGAATGAGGGCTAGCACAAGGGTTTATTCGACAACTGCGCTTGTTTATTCATTGATTCAGCCTGCCCTGGCAATATGGCGGTGTGATGTGAATTAGTGCTGGAATCAAGCGACATACAAGCGAAGGTGCAGCGAACCAATTTAAGAAGCGATGACGTGAGAATATAGTGCTGAACCGGCTTCCTACATAATGTGTGCCCGAGAAAACCATTGCACGAGAAAATTGAACTGAACCTGAACCACCTTGAGGTCAGCCGCACACTAAAAATAGTGGTCTTGGCTCGCCGCGACCGATACGAACATCCTTGTCGACACAACGCCGACACAGCTTTCCGATTCTGTAGCGTAACGCGGCTGAATTGGCGGCTCCTCAAAACTGTGTCGAGGCGTAGGTCGACATTTGTCGTAGGCACATGCGCCGTCTGAACAGGTGCAACTCGATGCCGCAGCGTGGGTTAGGTCTTGCGGCGGCGGTGCTTCAGGGATCGGCTGTATTTTCACCACACTAGCCTATCGATGTAGTGTTCTTGAGCCGCGCGATGCTGAATCAGGCGCGAGACTGGTGGCAAGCCAACACCAGGGTGGCTGGGGCTTAAGTGGCTGGGGACGGCTGCAAAAATGCGCGCGACATGCTGCGGCCTCGCTGCTGCTGCAACATGCGTCGTCGTCGCCCGCTCTGCCACCTTCCTTCCTTCCATTTCCTCAGTTCTCTTTACCTCCTCACACCACTCTCAGTATTCTTCGTCTGCTTTTATCTTCAGTCTTGTGCGCACCCACATTCGTTTCTTGCTGCCCTTTTCGCGCTCATCCGCCTTTACTTGCCCTACCCTGCTTGTACTCTTGGTGCTCCCTGTGCTCCTTCTCCCGTCCGACTGTCGATATCGTACCATTCGGTTGAATCACCCTCAAAAATGACCTCTCGCCGCCCATCTTTCGTCGAGTCCACCACTCATGGCTTCCAGCAGCTGGCTCCGCCAATATCGGTTAAGCTTATCGTCCTTTCCCTTTCCTGGTATTGGTCGTCGGCGGTGTCAAATACGCTTACAAAGTCGATCCTCAACGCGTTTCCCTACCCCGTCACCCTCACCGTGCTGCAGTTTGCCTTCGTTGTCTTCTGGGCAGTCACCCTATCCTCCTTGACTCGGAGTAAAGTGCCTGGCGTCGCTCGACTGATTCCGTTCTCGCACTCCGGCATCACTCGTCCAACCAAACAGATCGTCCTAACTGTTGCCCCGATGGCCGTTTTTCAGCTCGCAGGCCATATTTTCTCACACATTGCCACGAGCAAGATCCCCGTCACCGTTGTTCACACCATCAAGGGCTTATCTCCGCTCTTCACTGTGATCGCGTACCGATTTCTGTTCGGCGTCCATTACTCCATCTACACCTATGTCTCCCTCATCCCTCTCACCCTGGGTGTCATGCTCGCCTGCTCGTTTGAGTTCCAAGGCCACCTTGTTGGAGTGCTCAGTGCGCTTTTTGCAGCTATTATCTTTGTTTCCCAAAACATATTTTCAAAGAAGCTTCTTACCAACTCTCCGACCTCAGACATGGAACCCAAGAAGAAGCTCGACAAGATCAACCTTTTGTGCTACTGTTCCGGATTGGCCTTGATCTTCACTTCTCCTCTCTGGTTCTATTATGAGGGCGCAGGCTTACTGAGAGAATATATCGCGACCGGAACTCTGCCTATTCTTGCCGAAGGCATTGAGAACGCTATGCCTATCCGCACTCTGATGATTCTGTTCTTTCTTAACGGCACTGTCCATTTTGGCCAGAACTTTCTCGCCTTCCAGATTCTGGGACTAGTTTCGCCAGTGACTTACTCCATCGCAAGCTTGTTCAAGCGCGTTTTTGTCATCATCGTTGCTATTATCTGGTTTGGCCACGAACTCACTAGTCTGCAAAATTGGGGAATTGCCTTGACGTACGTACACGTTTCGCGTTATGTTTGTATGCCGTGTGCTAATCTGTACAGGTTTGTTGGTTTGTACATGTACGACCGCGCAGGTGATGCGTCACGGACAGAGCGTGCAATGCTCAATAAGCAGCAGGCGTCGTCCCGGATACTACCGATGCATAACGTTGATATCAAGCAAGACATCGGTGCTATAAGCTACAGCAATTTCGTCAGCACGACCTCGAGCGCGAATCACAGCGCCCGCAACAGCAACGAGACGTTTCGTCATTCCGAAGTCAACATTCGGGACGACCTTGCAGAAAAGCATTTATTGCACGCGCATTCGATTCATCTGAATACCAACAGTAACTCGACTATTTTAGTGGCCTAGAGTAGTCGCATAGATTACGGCGGTGTGGGTTGTTTTGGTTATGATGCTGATGAGTTCTTGCTTTTTTGAGTACATAGATGTTTCTGTTTAACATGCGGGGTCTCGTACATGGTTTGCATAGGTGTTCGTTTTAAAATATCATATATACGTGGTTTGCATGCTTCTGGTTCCTTATTTTGTTTTTCAATGGTGAAAGTCGTGATTATCAATTACCCGAACCTATCACTGGCAGGTTGTGAAATTTGGGTTTTGGGCTTATGTTGACGTCATTTGTCGAATTAACATGTTTCGTTTAATTTTTGTGGCGGGTTGGATATCAATTCTTTAATTTCAGTCTGCGGATAAGAGTGTAATAATGGTGGTCGTGAGGAGACGCATTGTCATTTGTCGCAAAATTGGTATAGGGCGTTGATATGTTTTCATTGTATTTTTAGTCCTTCATTGTTAATATTATTAGCCGCTAATGTTAGAACGCGTGCTTGAGGTGTATCAGTTTATTGTCTCTACGGTATTAATAATAATATTATAATCTGGCGCCAATGTGCTTGTAGGGCAACTCGGAGTATGTATGTCCCTCCTGGGTTACAGGGATTTGCATGATCACGATACCGTTATATTTGTAAGGCTCTGGTGCGAGCTAATGTCAAGTGGAGAGGTCAGGCGTTCGTCCAAGTCACTCGAGCGTGAATAGTAATGCTGCCGGTTTAGCTCCGGATGGGAATACTGTCATCTGAGTTGCAGTTCGCATTTGCCGTGATAATAATGATGACGGGGTAACTATCAGAAGTGTGTGGAAACCCTACCTACCACGCCAACTCGCAGTGTCATGCGGCTCGAGCCGCAGAGAGTCAACATTACAAGTTGCATCGACGCGCGATAACCGCAACTAGAATTTATGATACTAACAAAAATTCATAGCCTGGGTTACGAATGTCAAATCTACCTGGCTCTTAGGCCAAAATCATAGAACCGCAACGGTACCAAGGAGGCTCCTTACCCCGACATCGGCACAATTCAAGGAGCACGCGTTAAGAATGAAGGATCGAGAGCTCGTGTCGTCCTCGCTGCCGAACTTGTCGGGACAACCGGCATTACCGACGACTCGAAAAGACGCATTGGCAGTCGAAGACGTTCCCAGTAGCCAGGACTCTGTCATCCATGTTCCCGGCACCGCGCGCGCCGACGTCGACTTTTACGCGGCGAGGCTGCACGAAAGCATTCTCCGCGAACGACGGACATTTGACCAGTGTATGAATTATCAACGATATAATATGTACTTACGTGAAACGTGTGAACTGATTTACGCCTTGAAGTCCAGGAAATATGGAAGGAGCAGAAAAAAAGTCTTGAGAATGAAGTACAATATTGGCGTAAACAAGCAGAGGACAAGACGAATGTGCGTGTTTATTTTCTGCCTTGTGCTATCTGAGAGTATGATCGAAAGGTACTAATGAATTATGATGTAGCTGCAGCGTCCAGTAACGTTGTCAGCTTTGTTGTCTGATCCTTGGACGCCAGACGAAGCCGAGCGAGATCGGCTGGTAATCACGTCACTTCGACAAGAACTCGCGCAATGCAAATCCGCTTTAGCGAAAGCAGTTGGAAAAGACCAGTCAAATTTCCCTAAGGACAACGGCGCCGACAACGAGGACGTCGACAACGTGGCGTCCGAAAAAATTGTTTTGCGTGTACAATTAGCGGCTATGGAGACGCAAATGAAGATGCTCCGGCAGCAAATGGACGCAGCGTCTGGCACAATTGCGGATCTTGAGAAACAGGTTACCGCGAAAGAAGCGGAGAAGGCGAAGGCTACGGATGCGTTTAATGCTGCCAAGGCGAAGCGACAGGCTGATTTGGAGGTTATCAAGAAGTGGAAAGGGGAGCTGCAGAGACGGGACTTGTATCAGACGCATCAGCAGCGGACGATAAATTCTCTCGAAGCGCAGATTAAGGAGTTGCTGAACGAACAGAGTGGAAATGGCGGTGTCGATACGACAGTCGAGAACAGCGGGAACCTGGAGGTGACTGTGAAGCAAGAGCCGCAAGTCCAAGACCCCCGTCCAGGGTCAAGGTCCGCGAATCGGTTCAGTATTTGGAGAGATCACGTCCGCTCCGCGTCTGAGCCTGACGGCGGAAGGTCCAATTCATGGAACCACGTTACGGCAGAACCTGCTGGTCCGGTAAAAATTAAAAAGGAGAAGACAGAAATTAGGAACTCAAAAACCGTGTTGCATGGCAACAAAGAAAACGGGGAGCCAAGCCATCCCCGGCCTGAAAGGATTGATCGCAACATATCCGCGCTTACAGAAGACGCAATGGACGACGATTATATCGAATCTGCAGCCGGACTGACAGAGAAGATGCCAACTCGCAAGACCTTACATTCATCGCAATTGTCTAACTCCTCACAACGGACACCGCTCACGGATGCGTCGCAGACTCTCAATCATCTATTAGCCGAACCAGCAGCATCTTTACCATCCCTCGACGCAAATGCCGTCACGCGCGGCAGAGCTGCGAAATCTCTCTCAACGTCTTCTACAAACTTGATGTCAACACCCACGTTATTACAAAAGACCACCGCAAAGCGCCCCCGCTCAGTCTCACCCGAGAAACACGCCAGCAAGTCAATCACAGACCAGAGTTCAAGCGCGGGCCACAAGTCCCGCCTGCGAATGCTGAGCTCAGAGACTGCGGTCGCTTCATCGCCGACTGCAGGACTCGGACAACGAACGCCGCTCATAAGCGACGACGTTGCTCGTGAGAATAAAGGACGAGACAGATATAGCTCGTCCATGCAAAAGCCGTGAGTTCCCATCGTTCCGCCTTTTTGTTGTTTTCTTCCGTACAGTAATAGAGAGACTGACCAGGATACAGTCCCGGAGAACGTGAGTGGACGCTCGAAGATTTCGTTATTAACCCGAATTACAACCACAATATCGACTACGCATACCACGACGTCATCCGTGGTCGCGAGCGTAGTTGCGTGCACGGCAAAGATTGTCGCGATTGCCAGGCATTTTACAAATTAGTCGGGCCAGTGACACCACTTCCTAGTGGTCCCAAATGGAACGACAATTCGCCAGCGACGCCAACAAGAGCGGAGAGTGGCACACCGAGCGGCGACGATGCGGTGCGCAAGATGATTGCGACTGCGTCCCGGCATAGAGCGCTTTGGGAGCGGCCGCCGTCACCGGTCGGGTTTTGGAGGTCAGAGTTTCCGAGTACACAGGAGGAGATGGAGGAGAAACAGGAGGCGCGAAGACGGTATCAGGGGAAAGTTCAGGAGCGATACGAGGAGGCGCTGAAGAACGGAAAGTATTTGTTCAAGGAAAAGGCATTTCGTCCGATGCAGGCTCCGCCCATGTAGATAAAAATGTAGAAATAGCGCATACCGGCGTTTATGTTTTGTGTATAATAAATGTTGCATGTCATATCCATACGGGACCGACTATATGTGCGATATCGCAAACGAAGGTCGTCTTAGCATTATCTTCGAAATGGCAATGAAGTCTAAACACGGGGCTAGCGCGGCCGCAATGAAATGCACAAGGAAGACAACAACCGAACTCGTATATTGTTCATGAGCGACATTACATTGAAAGACCCACCAGGACCTTGTGCGTCGTATATTAAATTAAATCGTAAAAGCAATCCCGCACAATAATGCCTTTGAATCTTTCAATTCATCTCCTTTTACTATGGAAAATAACCATTTCTTTTTTGGATAATGAGAAATATATGCCCTCCGGTTCTTGCCTGCAAATTACCAAGATTTTCTTTCAATATACACGACAAAAAATTCCAAACTCCTTTGAGGTTTAAATCATCTATTTGTTGCTGGCGATTACCTCCGACAATGGTGGGCGATGGTACTCCTCGTCTATCTCTCTCGGTAGATCCTGTTGGCTCTCAGCGTACTTGTCCCAAACCTTGCGAGATTCTTCGTATTCTCTGGACATGGTCAGAGGTGTGTTGCCTCCTAATCAACCGTGTTAGTCCTGACCGTGACTCGCAATAAAAATTGACGATAGCATACCATATACTCTAGCGACACCGAAGAGAGCGACGGCAGCAGCGACACCGAGGATGGTGTACCCAATGATCTTGTAATTGTCACCGTCCTCATGCATGGGCTTGCGAGGGCCCCATGGGCCGTAGGAAATGTAATATGCTGCATCAGATCGTTAGTTCATGCTCGTGAAATATATCATTATTCAATTGTCGATCTCGTAGACATGGATTAAACAAGTATGCCGGGCAACGCAATAATCAGGTGATGTCCGCCCAGCAAAATCTTCAACAACACCTGGAACGCGAATAATCCAAAAATTTTCAAGTGTTGCTCGAGCATCAAACCAGGGAATAAACAATGCAATAAATCTATCCACTTTCCTACATCCCAGCTCTTGATAAAATATGATGATAAAATTATCCAAGGACTTACATGCACGCTTCTCCAGCTCGCTAAGTTCAGTCCAGGGCTTCTTCTGTCGCTCCCAGATCATGGTGGTGAGCTTGACTTGCTGCGATACAGGGATGCCTTCCCAGCGCTCGGGCAGGTCGGAAATGAGTGGGGTCGCAATGGCGCGGTCGACAGATTCGGAGACCTCGGGGGTGGTCGCGGCGGCCGAGTTGTGACGGACGAAAAGGGCGGTGGGCCGGTAAACGGCCGGCATAGCCGATCCAGGGGCGCGGATAATGGACGCTCGCAGCATGGCGTGTGAGTGGAGCGGGACTATACACAGAGTAGGTGATTGAGTAGGGTGGGGGTGGTGATGGTAAAGACCGACGGAAAGGTTTGTGTAGGCAGCCGAGTGTTTGGACGAGAGCCAGCAAGGAACTGACGGCTCAGACGACAATCCACCCGCTCACTGAAAACTTTTGGTGCGGGCCGTGGTACGCGCCGATGCTCACTTTTTTGTGTGGTGTACCTCGTACCCATCCGGGCAACGCGCACCCGGGAAGTTGCCAGTGGCCTGAATGTGCGCATCTGTCGCAATTTCGGGGCATTTGTGCTGTCTTGATCTCGGCCTCAGCTGATTGGCCCTTCCCCCAAAAATCCAACGACGGTTAACTAAACGCGTTCCTCATCGCTGCTATTTACTCTTACAACCTGACAGACACGGGCAACGACGTACCGTAAAACTTCTAGTTGTAGAATAATGGCAGGAGATGTACTGTCCGTTGGAATTGCGTTGTTGTGCAAAACATTGGATCAGCTTACAGGACATGATGAACTAATTGACTAGCAAAGACCAGCAGAGTACTTTATGACCAGTATCCCAAATATCCCTACAACATCGTACAAACCATCCGCATATCTATTGACTAATCATCATAGACGTGCGACTTAATGCTATTTGCCAGTTACATGCAAATTACAATACATATCCAACCTTGCATAACTTAGCCGCAGCAATTCATGACCCTCAAACCAACGTTAACATGAATGGACCCGTTTAATGCTTCCGATTCATCTGATGCCGCATCTTACTCTTCGGACCAATATGTACGCCATTTTTCTTGCCTTTATTAACCGGACTCCTGTTCGAGTAGTCTTGCGGCTGGAACGGATTTGACAGCGGCGACGATTTTTTCTTTGCGAACCGCTTGGCGTGTGCCTGTGCAATTAGCTGCTTCTTCAGCATGATTTCCTTCATATGATCATGACGGTGATGGTTGTAATCTCGATGCTTGTGCGGGGCTCGCTGCTGTAGTGCGCTCCACTGTTCTTCCTTGAATTGTGTAATTTCTTCGTCGACCGTCGACGTGTCGGAACTCTGCTCCTGGTCAAGTCTCTTCCCTGATTCAGTACCAGCGGTACCACTGCCGTTCTGCAGTCCCAGTTCAAACTCTTTACGGGAAATGACTTCTCCGAGATTCTCGTCATCAAATAGTTTGACCATCGGCAGCGCTCTTCTGGGGGATTCGTCCATCTCAGCCTTCCGTTTGCGGGCAGGCACAGCCTTCACGCTAGCTTCCTCCGCATCAGTCTCAATGTCGTCATCTCCTTTCATGTTCTCGGATTCGCCCTTCCTAGAAATTTTATGTTCCTGCGTGGTGCCATTCGGTGCCTTACTAGTACCATTACCATTAGCAGCTGCACCGACGGCAACGCGCGCATATAGCAAAATATACGCTTCCTGCTTCATAGCAGTCTTCTCAGACACTCGGTCAACAATCTCGTCATTGTAATTCGCCCAAGACCCATCCGATTGCTTGCAAAACGCATAATAGTGCCCACTAGATGTCCGTCGTCCCTGGTGAATGATAACTCCAATCAACTCATACCCCAGCTTCTCCCCTCGCGTAGAATAAGCGGTGAGGTCGAGATACTTTGGGTACTTTATGAAATCATGGATTTTCGACGTTCCTCGTAACGTGAAATCGAACCGCTTAAGATGCAGCGTGACGTAATCCGGTGAATCGTAAATCATCGTGCGCTTAAGCGCGTCGACATGCGTCTTGCATCGCTCGCATTTATACGCATTCCCTTTTGCTTTACTTAGCATTTCAGCGGCAAAGAACTTCTTGAGCGCGTCGTCGACTGTGCCGCCGCCACGACGAATGTCGAGCTGTACGTCAAGAGTTGGCTGGAAGGTGTTTGATGGATAATTGCATTTTTTGCAGCGGATTTGTTGGCGGAAACGACCGCCAAAGATGCGGTGCACGACTGAGGTTTCTTTAACAGGTTCTTTGAGGTGCCTAGATTCGTTAGCACACACAGTCATACAGACAAGCAGGTACACGAACGTACTTGGGAGCAACGGAAAGTTGCAGTGCGTCGATGAATTGTCGCAAGAACTCGTGCGCATCTTCCTGTCGATGGTCACCGAACTTCGAATTCGGCTGGACGACTTTCAGTTTCTTGAGAATGAAGCGGGGGTATAACGGTTTGCGTCTGCCGCCGGCAACATAGCATTCATCTGCTAACTTAGCGAACGCGCACATCATGCAGGAATCACTTTCATTGCCTATTTCCTAGTTAGCACCATAGTTGTCGTCGGCAGAAAGAAGTCTTGGTAGGTGCCTACAGTCTTTACGATGCACATGTAGCAGGTAATCGACCATCGCGGGCACATGCAGCAGGACTTGCAGGACGGAGTTCATGTAGCACGTAACACCGTTGTTGACAAAACCAGGCGTATTAGGATACCGCTGCGTCCAATGAATAGGCAAGCTATGTCTCGGGAATAACACATCTTCAGGCTCAATGAACGAGCTCCCAGATTCGGATCCACTTTCGTCCTGGTTCTCCGCCAGGCGCCTGTTCGTCTTCATGCCATTAACTTGGATACCATCCTCCCTGTCAGCGGCGTCGGCCATGTCGGCATTTGCATCACCTCCAGGCTTAAGCACCACAAAATTCTGTGGCGGAACGGTGATCATATCGTCCTCAGGTTGACTCGCAAGTCGGAACTTGAGCGGCTGCGCAAGACAGTCCTTCACCGTTGTCGTACCTATGCGGTTCGTGATCGCGGTGATCGTGACCGGGGCCATTAGACTTCTGCTGCGACCAGACAGTCGCGCAATCGTGAAAATCGGCAAACACGAGATGCGCGGATGCGTCTGACTATTGACTGTTCGAGAGAGTCTCGAGCGTCGAGATCAGCACGCGTACGTGGACAGGCGGCGCGTCGCGTGAAGGATCGTTCGCTGATTATCTCTATCTTAGCAAGCCACCACACCCATTATATTCGCCCAAAAACTTCGCGGCAGTTGTATCTTTGGCCTGCTTTGATGGACAGTGTCCTGTTTATATTGAAGGCAGAATAAATGCAAAAGACAGCTATCGATCGGCCTTGTTAGATTTGACGACAAGTGCACCTTTTTTTTTTCATTGGGAAAATGCGCGCTCCGAACGCCGAACATTAACAGGCGCCGCGCCCTGGTCCCTTGTAAGTGTAAGCGTGAGGGTATGCTGCCGCAAGCTAAGATCACCTTACATTGGATTACGTTGTAACCAAATGCACGCCTACATAATATATCCTATTAATACACTACATTCAGATATCTTTTCGTCTAAATACTATGTACAACTTAAAAAGTACGATATCCCGATATATAATATACAAACCAAATGTCGGCGGAATTAGTCGTGGCTACTCCACTAAATGCGCGTACTCTGGAATATCCTTGAGCCGCTGATTCATAAACTTCTCCAATTTATTCGCATTCTAAAACCTGTTAGAAACCTAACGTGTGCTATGAAATAATGTAAAGCGGGACGTTCGCACCTTGTAGTAAGTTGTGGTCTCGTTGTTGTATTGTCGGCAATTATTATAAATAAGACGGGCATCGTAGATAAAGTCCTCCATGGACTGATACGCATCTGACTCAAGCCGCTGCTCCATTGTAGACAAATCTGATCCATTAGCTACAGCCTTCTCAACGACAAAGAGAGAAGAACATACCCATAGGTTCTTTAATAATCTGGTAATAGTCGTTAACTTCGTCCTTATTAACCGGTTGCGCGAATGGCCACGCAGAAGGATGATTCATCATCTCGTTTAACAAGTGCTGCATGACTGCAAAATGTGGTCCACGCTTCGGCCGCCGTGCAAGCTCGTCCATCTCCGGAGTCCACCCAGCGTCCTTGAGCCCGGGTATCGTCAGCGGATCGAACACCGTGCCTTCAACATGAAACAGCTCGATGCCTGGCCTGATGACGTGTGATTTTGAAATTTGTTTGATCTTGGACATGATGGCTGCTTTTTGGTGCAGAAGGATATTGCTGGCTTCCAAGTACCTGATGCGTGGGATCATACTGCATTGCATGAGTGTGCCGCCTTCGTAGTCCTTGATATAGCCCATCCAGATTGATTTGTCGAGTGAAATTTCTTTCGTGAAACCTTGCTTCTTGAAGTATCCGATGGCGTAGTTGTCGGCGTATGTAAGGAAGTACATGATCGGCGACGTGTTCTTGACGTAGTCTTTTAAATGGTTCATCAAATGCGCACCGTAGCCCTGTCGATCATTAGGAGCGGTCTAACGAAACCAACTTGGTAAGCATACTTTCACTTGCTCCGAAGACGCAATGGCACAAAAAACAATCTCAGCGAATTTCCGGGACGCAAACGGACGGTACGTGATACCGCCGACGACAGTCAGCGGTTTCTTTACGATAGCGATTGACAAGTGACTCCGATCATAAACCAGCCTCGCGATGTATTCTCGCGGCATTTTTGGCAATTGCTTCTGGAAAATATTCTTCAGTCCGGTCAATATCATAAGGTTCTCGCGCGAATTGTCGTTATTGACGACACGAAATTCGATGATACCGTCCCTCTCTTCGATCACGGCCGGCCGAACTTTGTCTTCATATAACACGCCGTCGTAGATGAACGAGGAGGATGTATACCGTACGGTCGCTTCGTCGTCGTCGCCGTCCTCCTTAAGATCCTTGGAATCGTCATCCCTCACACCATCCTCCTCCTTGTCGCTGTCATGATACGAGTCGTCTTTGGGATCTTCCTCGTCGTCCTCTTCATCGTCTTCATTGTCGTCATCAGGAATGGCGGAATCGTCGCCGGCCGTGTCGTCGTGGTCGATGAGTTTGTCCGAAGCGGACTTGATGCGTTTGGCAAGCGGCTCGTCGTCTGATTCCACGCTTGTACCTTTGCGTTTCGAATCTACCTCTTCTGTAAAGCGTTAGTAAACGGACACGTAGTCCTCGTGCATTGAGTTCCAGGGGGATGTGGAATACCTGAGCTCTCGCGATCCATCTTGTATCGCCACTCTCGGAACCCGCGTCTCCTATCCAGATACCCGATTATGTATAACTGTATCCTATAGTTACTGCAAGAGAGACCTAGGAATCGCACAATGTGCTACTTTCGAGATTCAGTGAATACTTTAGGGCAACAGAAAGTCCGTGTAGTTGAACAATCAAAGAGGAGAGCAGATTCGAGATGTGGCGCAGCGGCCGCGCCACACCGCCTTGGCGGCGACAGCCACTTCTCCGCCGGGTATTTTTACGTGGCATCGTGAAGTCGACAAGTCATCTCCCACAGAATACTCGTCATTGAACCGAATACATCATTGACTATCTATACCATGGCGTCACAAATTGCGGTGCGTATAAACCCAATTCTTCCTTCTTATTGTTTACTTTTTGCTGGCATGAAGCTCACGGATCGTTACAGAAGCATTGGAGCCAGGCCCCTGCATATGTGCCAGCAATTCCGATCCCGATGCAGTCGTCTGTTGCGACTGTTCTTCTTTTGGTTGGTAAGCATTTGTGCTTGATGCTGCGACGTAACTGGGCAACCTACATAAGTTGTGTTACGAAATTGACGACTGAGGCTGACGTTATAGGACTCCTCTTAACCGCACTGTTCAGTATTACCGGTTCGTCGGCCCTTATTCGTGACTCAGGTCGACGCAAACTAACAATTTGGACAGATAACAAAGGAGTCCTTGGTGCGGCCAAGCAAATGGCGATCGCGATTCCGGCATCGGTGTCGCTCGGGTATGCAGTAATATTCGCAGTTTCTAAGGAAGTGGTATTGGATACTGACGACGTCTGATAGGTTCGGGTTTGTGGTTTTGTTGTGCGCGGTTGGCGTTTATATCTAGACAAGTGCTGAATTGAAAAAATGGGATTATCGAATGGATCGCGTCACGACGCGTTAGAGCTTGGCATGTACGATATAGAGATTGGAATGGAAGAATAAAATGGGATCCGCAAGTGATCATTTCTCATTCTGTGCTGAGATAATGTAAACGGTTCTATACAGTATGACTGACGACAGGTCGACTGGTCGGTGGTCCTGCAACGGAGCCGTTTGAGCAGGAATAGAAGCCAGCAGGTATACGTAAATTTTAGCGTACTCTGGCTGAGACAAAGCATGCACTTCGCATCGGTTACGTTAGTTATGTGAATCAGATTGAAATGTGTTCGCAAGCGCGGCCTATAGAGAAAGTATGGAGTGTGCAAGCAGTGCAATGGTTAGTCTTAGCTGACAAGACCACCGAAGCCATGCCGCACTCCGGCAAATTATTGCTGTCCACTCCACGGACGGATGCAGAAGATGAATAATCACGCAAAATCACTACAAATCAAATAATCAATGAGCGGCAACTGCCAGACGAAGATGGTCAAATTTTATTATGAAGGATGGTCGGGACTGGGTTATCGTACGGAATGGATAGCAGACGATGTATTACACCCTCGTTCCAGGGATGACATTACATGATATGTAGTTTTTGCGGTGGTGTCGCACCGCTCAAATTTGCTCGACTGACTCGACTCGGTCAAAGATGCGAGCTAAGATAGGCAAAGAGCGCACTAGGCCACTTCAGTAGCAAATAGTGACTAGCACCCAGAGGTTATGGGCAATAAAGTTTAGTTGTAGGTCTCTTTGTGGACCCACGACTTTGGATATCACCGTTTCATGGCGTTCGGAGATTGATGGCCAGATCCGACCCAGATTTTCTTGCGCAACTGTCGTCAAGATAAGCGACTAAGTGCGCCCTGGACGAAAATCAGCCAAAATAATATGACATATCCCAGAGCCCGTACAAACTGCGGAAAATTCCGACGTCATCGCTCTTGGTCCGGCAGCCACGGGTCCCGTTTTTTTCGCCGACGAAGTAGAGACGCAGTGAAGTGAGCATTAACAACACCCTTCGAGCCAGCGGCATAACGGGTCGCTCTCGCAGTTTAGAATCGAAGCGACTCGTGCGACAGGCTCACAATGTTTGCGACTCAATGTTATTTTTATTCGCCGACGCGGGGTCGGGACTCGGGAGTTGAGCCTTGAGTCGCCTATGTCGCGGCGCATCGTGTCGCAGCTGCAGCAAGCTTGTTTGTGGGATTGCGCACACGCCGCTCTGCGGCCGCTTAAGTCTGCTCCAACCCATAAACACTCAAACGCTCACGGTGTGGTCTTATTTCTTCTCCTGTTGATCCTCTCTTCCTTTCTTGATCTCCTGTAGCGTAGTTCTTTCTTCTGCTTCGACATCCACTTCATCGGCCAGCCTGTGCCCGTGAAGGTCCGTGTGTGGCTTCGTTCTGCTTGCATCGCCAGACCCTTTTCGACTTCACCATTCCCAGCATGCGCCTGCATCTCACATCAGCTGTGAGGCGAGGCCTTGTTCTGACGCTACTCGTCCTCGCAATAGTCTCCTTCTCCATCAGTCGACGTGTGAGTTATTGTTTTCTGCGCACTGCTTCAATATCCGTCTCCGGAGGCCACGACCACATCAGTGCTATTCTATGGCATTAATACATGTCAGGCTGGTGTCAGGACTCCATTCATTTTTATCATACTCCCATTATCTTCGGGGCGCTCATTAGATTGATCGACGATTTTGGCTAACAGGTCTTAGCAACCCACAAAAACGGCCGCTTTGGTCATTGACACTCCTCCAACTTCTGCCAGCCTCGCATTCAACGGCCTCGGGGGCACGATCGCTAAAGAAGACGGCACAATTCTGTCGGCCCCGGTACCGACAGCGCCAGGCAAACGAACAGTACACTTCATCGTGCCTGCAACCGCCATGAATAGTCTCGTCTGCAAGACAATATTCTCCGCCATCCTGAATGGCTACCCGTCTCCCGTGCTTTTGAATTTCAACTCGGTCTTCAGAGACGCCGAAGAGGCGCGATTTATGAAGATCGCCGCTATTCACAGGTATCTCTCACTCAAAGTCCATGACGATGACCTCGTTCTCGTCATGGACGCGTACGACACGTGGTTCCAGCTCCCATTCGAAACGCTCGTTTCGCGATACTATAGACTGCAGGAACGTGATCGACTCGCACATTTGGCAAAGTACTCAATGAAGGTAAAGGAAGGCAAGATCAAGTCCTCCCATTCGACCGGAATCATTGTCTCGTCGTCCGACGCCGCTGGCGGCGACAAGATAGATCCTGATGTCACCGCCGCAGACGAGGCTGCTGCTGTTTCTGGCCATGACAAAACCGTCGTGGAAGGTGAATTCCCCGACGACGAGGGCATCGACATTCCTCCGTACGCCGAGCACGTTATCTTTGGCGCCGACAAGATCTGCTGGCCAAACGCGGCAAATTCGCCTGCGTGCAAGAACGTGCCCGGGTCCACGTTGCCAAAAGACATTTATGGAAAAGACACCGATAACGATGTCTACGACTTTAAGAATCGTCCACGGTGGCTGAATTCTGGAAACATTATGGGCCCGGCCAAGGTGTTGAAGGAGATTTACATGCGCGCGTTTGATATCCAGCAGCGGTCTAAAATACATTTTTCAGACCAGCTGATTTTGGCCGACATTTTTGGGAAGCAAGATTTGCCGATCCGAATCGATTACGAGTCTTATTTGTTCCAGACCATGACGCATTCGCATTCCGACATGCTGTTCTTGTACGAAGACCAAGTGGAAGAAGGGGACGATCCCAACGCCGTCATTGATCCTATCACTGGTGTTTCGTCCGCTACGGGTGCACGGGGGAATGCAAACACCGACGAGCGGATCGACGACTTTGAAGACAAACAACTTGTGGACGCGGCGTTTTACACAAACACAACCCGGCGGCAGTCTGACAAGTATCTCGCCTGGAACAGAGTTTCTGGGAACCTGCCCGCGGTCCTGCACTTCAACGGGCCCAAACTTCCGCTCGAGACATGGTGGGGCAAGATGTGGTGGGTGCATGACCAGTCACCTGTGCACCGCCTCCAGCGACTCAAGTATGTCCGTAAGACAGGTGGCGCGTTCGTGGACGACGATGGCACGGTGTTTAGGCCATATAAGGAGCTTTGCGGCAAGTTCGACATGTTCGAGTTCACCCGGTCGCCCTTCGACCGCGGTCGTGTCCCGACGGGCAGCTCCGTTAGTCTCGATCCGGAACCGTTTGTGCTCGGCATGAATCCGCGTAACACGCCATCCGATGTCTTGAAAGGCTTGGAAGAGCTCAAGAAGGGGATGGCAAAGCCAAATTCAGAGCAAAAGAAGAACCAGCTGTCCTAAACAACCCAATGATTGAGGCCAATCTCATTTGTTTGCTTCATCATGTTATCTAGTTAGTTGAATTTGGGATTTATGGGTATTGCATACTTCATTTCTTGTGTATAGATTTATTGTATTATATGCGTGCATTTTACTTGCTAATCGCGAATCGCAAGGCGCTACACGTCAAAAGATTTGCACGTATTGTTTGGTGTTCTTATTATTGCTTGATGGACAGCCATTCACGTCAGTATTTTGCACTTTCTTTCCTCTTTATTCTACTGTTTCTGCGTGTGCCTTGCTAGCGTTGTGGTATATCGGAGTTTGTATATATTTACTTTGTTTCTTTGTATAATGGGATCGGTTAGAGGGTAATTTTGTTATTCATGTCCTCCCTCACGCGTATCGTTATCGATCGTCACTACGATATTACGAGATAAGGTTATTTTTCTCACATTTTGCATACTTTCGATGCCTTGATTGTATCGTACATTGTGCGTGATCTAATGCCCTTCAGCATTACTATGCTTCAAGCCCTTTTTTCTTGAACGAAATCGACCCGGCAGACCGAGAACAAATGCATTCCGGGTAGAGCGGTGTTAACCCCACACGTTAGAGAAAACGTCGTCTTCGCTTCTCTTCGTAGCAGCAGCCGGCCTGGCGCTTGTTTCCGTCGCTGCGGCAGGGCCGGCGAACCCGTCAAGCAAATCAATTGGATTCCCAAACGACGGGTTTGCCGAACTGGACAACGACGCGAAAGCGTCAATGGATGGGCGCGATGTAGTGGTCGATGCGGTCGACGGTCCGAACGCGGCCGAACTGAACGAGCCAAACTCGTTGTCGAGGTCCGCGTCGAGCGTCACGATCGGCCGAGTCGTCGATGACGATGAAGGTGTCGGAAGGGTCATAGATGCAAGCGTCGCGGTCGATGGCGTCGACCACGCGTTCGGGCTGACCAAGCTCGCGAATGGGTCTGGCGCACCGACCGTAGATGGTGTCGCGGCCGGAGTTGTTGTTGCTGTCGTAGTCGACGACGGTATAGCAGAGATCGATATTTCGCCAAACGAATCACTAAGATCTTTTCCGCTCGCGCTTCCAAACGGGTCGAACGAATTACTCGTTGTCGGGAGCTGTTGCTGCGGTTCCACCAACTGGGCCGCCGCAGGACTACCAAAGCCGCCGCTGAACCCCTGCGGCAATATAGGCTGTGGCCGCGGCTGCGAATAAAGCGACAAAATCGAACTCTTCAAATCCGGCCGTAGATTCGCCGTCTGCGACGGGCCAGCCGGGATATTGTTCGACGCCGTGCTCGCGATCTGGCCACTGAACCCGAGATTCAGAAGGTCATCCGACGGCTTGGGAGCCGCCGGCTGCGGTTTCGACGCTGGTGGGTCCGATTTCAGTCTAATTGTCGCGCTGCCCTTGACAGTCGTCGTGTGCTGTGTGCTACTATCACCCGAATGTGGCCGAGCCGGCGGCGCTGACGCAGGCCGCGCGGTCACGGATCCAATCAGTTCTGGTGTCTTTTTGTACGATTCGGAAGAGATCGCCGATGGCGAGTTCGCGTAAACCGACTTCTTTGTTGCTGAGACTGTGCTAGTTCTCTTATGCGTTGCGGGTTCAGTCGCAGAATCGTCGCGTTCGGTATCCGAGATTGAATCAGGGTCAGGCACCGGCCCTGGCGCACACCATCTTTTCAATTCGTACTTCGTCCGGATGAAGTTCTCCATTTTGCTGCTGTCTGTTAGGTCCAATTGTTTGGATACAGTAGAGATGAGACTGAGACGTACGTATCTAACGGCTGATGGCCCTTCTCTAATGAGGCTTCCCAGTACCTTTTCATCCGTCAGTATTAAACCGAGGCATGTTAAGAATACAACGTACTTGTTCGCCTTCGTGTTGCCCCAGCGCACCATATTCTGCAATTGCTCGGTCGTCCAGGAATCAAGATCGACAGATTTCACTACTTGGTATTAACACTTCGCGCAAGTGATCTCAAACTGCTGACGTCCATACCTCGACTTATATGTGTTCCCATGCTTCGATGGATCCCTGAACATCTACACAAGCCCAATTAACACCCCTTCAATGTCTCACAAACCTCAACATGGCAAAACAAAAAGTACTAACCGGATGCATATAAATACGCCAATATTCCAGCTCGCCCACCGCGGATACGCATTCTTCTTGCAGTCGCTGCAAAACTTGTTCCCGGGCTCCTTGAGCAGCGATTTCAAAATCATTTGGTTCCGCTCAAACGCGGCTTTTTCCTGTCGTTTCGTCGCCATTAGATCCAGATTCCCCGTCCTTTCTTTTTCTGGGTTCAAAGCGAGGATTGCTGGCCCCAATGCTTTGGGGGTGGAATGCGTGCTTGAGGGTTTTGGTATGGGATGTATGCTTATGGCTGCAACCTGTACCGCACCGCAGCGTACGCCGCCTGATGAACCCGACGTAGGACCTAACCCTACAATCCATGGTCCCCCATTGTTAGCACTCCGCAACCATAATAATATAAGGGTTCCCGATAAGTGTGCAATTAGATTTATCACGCAATAACAGAGGTGATGTGCTGCAGTGCTGGGCTAGTGTTTACGTCCCTTATTGAGTGCTGATATAGGTTTGAAGCCCAAGGGAGTGGTCAATATATAGTATCGTAGGATCGTCCTCTTTCCATGGTCCCGGGCTCCAAACCAAAAGCGACTGAGCAAAAGCATACCTTTTAAATGAAACAACGACGGATATAATCATCATCTATGTCTATGGCACAGCCTGCGAGCCATTGACCAGTATATCACAGGTAAACTGAAAAGCAAAGGTTTTGATTCCATTGATAATACTACGAAAATCTACTCTGATTGACAGCTTTGCCTCAGTATCTGCATTTTTTGTCGCACGAGCCTGACTGGATCCTATCAAATGGCCAGTCAAAACAATGTACCCAGGAGCAAGCACGGACCTTGCGCGCCATGATTAAGCGGCATTTACTAAGACGTCCATTATTGCCAATGCCTGTTTTTGATAGAGAAGGCGCGCCGGCGCCGGAAGCACTGCAGTATAAGACCTATGAAGAAATTCATAACAGCTCCATCAAAGAAATGCTTGAATATTGCAATGCCATTGATCAGCTGAAACTTTTCAGGTATTTTTGGAGTAATTGGTACCATCCAAGCTTCAGAAATGTTGGCTCGCAATGGGAAATTGCTTCACCTTTGTGGTAGACCAGGCTCCGATGCAGCAATACCAATCTTGCGCACGACAATACGCTTGGAAAGTCATTGGAGAATCCTTAAAAGGATTATGGCTCACGATTCATTAAGCCCGGACTTGATGTTCTTGTTTATATCATCTGCTATTATACTTGATTAGTACGCTCTCGAATTCACCTGCATTTACAAGTAGAAGCGGGCCGTGAGAAACCCAGCACGTACAAAGACTTTGTGCATTTATGGAGAAAGTGTGCCGAAGCGATTCAATAGTCAAACGCGACGGGGTCTATCATACGGACAAGGGCCAATGGTTGTGCAGTTGTCCTTCATTCATTCTGAATTCGCGGTATCTGTGTAAGCACTTGGTATCATTTTATTCCTGTCCACAAGCTGATGGCAATGGGAGGTTTCTTGTGCGACCGCCACCATTTACTCCAGACTATTTCAGGAGCATTTACCGCTAATCCAGTTCAGCGAGCAGGACATTAGCGGGCCCATGACTATCAGTTCGGGCAAGGAGGACTTAAGTGACTGTGTCGATGATGATGATACTAGGTCATTCACCTATGCAGAGGAGTTAGCATCACTCGAGCTTGCATCGGCTGAAAATCCTGAGAATGCGGAAGAGAATGACGAAGAATCAATGGAGCTTCTTTGTAATGGACCCGATGAGCATCAGCCGCTTCGCGTGAGCCGCAGTGTCGTAACCGCTGCGCCTCACCAGGCGCGTTTGCTGCTATATTTGGTTTTGTTTGTTCTATGTTTAGTTTTGGTCTTGTTTCTATGTTTAGTTTTGGTCTTGCTCCTATGTTTAGTTTTGTTCTATATTTAGTTTGTCTATTTTTAGTTCTGGTCGAGTATATAAGGAGGGGTTTGTCCTCTAAGACCAAGTCAAGGAACAAGTCTTGTATTCTTGTATCAATAAGAATAGTTCCAGTCCAGTCTAGTCTAGTCAAGTCCAGTCCAGTCCAGTGTGTTACACTTTAGTCCAGCTCCAGTCCAGCCCAGCGTCGTTACATTCTTCGGATCTTGCACTGGGCTACCGGCGAACAGTGCGAGTCGAATCCGAGAATGCAACGTAATATCTGTCGCTTCATCTCGAATAAGGCAGGCTTCATTGCTCAATTCAAAAAGGCTATAGTGTCAGGGGAGTGGACTTAGCGTGGTGATATGGGTTACGGTTGATTGTGCCATCTTATCTTTAGTTTAGAGTTGGGGTTTATGGAGTGGATTATTAAATTCTTGTGGATGGCTTTTTCTTGTTTCCTTTTTTTTCCTTGTCGATTTTACACATTTTTTAATAGTGACCCTAGCTTGGCCTTTTATATTATTCTCGGACTCACCGTAGTCTTTACATATAGGAACCTCCCGATCAGTGGCTAGCCATACTCTGGAAAAAGGAATAGCGCGTTTCTCCGAGGAGAACGCGTACAAAGCCATTGCCCTAGACCTTAAAACGGGACGCATCCAGTGTCGCCGACACACGCTACGAGGACATGGATGCGCGACCTCTACGATTGAGACAATCGCTGGCGCAACACAGTGAAACAACAATAAACAATAGTTTCTTGCACCAAACTAGGTACATTCATGACATAACACTATAGTTATACCGTACTTCCTCAGACCAATTCAATACAAGCAAAACAGACATCGAATTATACAGCGACGAAGCAGCCATATCGTAGCACATATCTATACTACACAAAAAATACACGCTTATGTACACAATCTCACATTACCCACGGAATCCCAAAAAAATTACTAATACCGCGCAATTAATGAATGACAGATCGTATTTATATAGTGCAATTTCGTATTGGCGACGGCTTACAACAAGCCCTTGACCACCTCAGAAAGTAAATCCATCTTCTTCTCGCGCTGCTTGATTTCTTCCAGTGACGCGATTATCGCGTCCAGTTTTTGGTCCTGTTTGGCCATGGCGTCGGCAACGGCGCTGGACACAACGTCTTTCACTGCAGCTGCAAATTCAGAGCTGACTGCTTTGCTCACATTGCTGGCAATTGATCTTGAAAAATCTGACGGGAAATGGAGTGACTTTAGGTCAGGAATGGCTGTCGACCTGATAGCATTTTCGACCGCTGCCGTCGTAGATTTCGTAATCGTCTCGGCGAATCTCTTAATAGTCTCCTCCGAAACCGAGAGAGAAGTCAGTTCCATTGTTGAAGCCTTATCGTCCGCGGCAGCGACTTTGTGCTTCTCCTCCTTTCCTTTACCTCTAGCCTTTGCGGGAGACTGCTCGGACCTCTTATCTTTGTCCGGCGAGGCTGGGCGTTCTTTTGGCGTAGGTGCGGGCATAGACATTTCGACGGCCTCGGCTGCAGGCGGCGGTAATCCCAACGCGCTCGCACTCTCACGCGTAAGGATCTCTTTCTTTTTCTTCTTCGCAGCAGTAACAGGTCTGAAACTGAACCCAGAAGTAGGCACCGTAATACCTGCAGCAGGTGGCACAGGTGCCACTTGCGCTGTCGCCGTTTCTATAGCCGATTTCTCCTCCTCAACAGGCTTATTAATCCCCTCCGCAGACTTCTCGCGTTCTTGCTTCTTCTCGACTGGCTTGCTGATCAATTCGGCAGATATATCGTCGACGCTTCGCTTTTTCTTCTTGTCCTCGGGAGCGGGAGTCAAAGGCTCCCCGACACCTCCCCGGTTTGGTTCTTCTTCCATAGCTTTCTTCTCCTGTTTATGCTTTTCCTCATCCTTTGGTTTCTCCTCCTTTAGCTTGCTAGGAGTGGTCACTGCTCCCGGCCCAGCCAATACTGCAGTCGCCGTACGCAGCGGTGTCTTGCCTGTCGCACCCCCATGCTTCGCCTTCATTGATCCAAAGGGCACAATACTGTGCTTCTTGAGTGGCTGACCCCGACCGGGCGATTCAACCGAGTCAGATGTGTCCTTATTAATACTGACTTCAGGTGGTAGCGTACTCTCGGACAAATCCTCAAGTGCTCGTGTTGAGACGGACGTAAGTGGATTAGCTTTAGACCAAGACTCAAATGCGATTGTCTTGGCTGAAACAGGAAAGATCGTGGCGCCTTGATCGTGGCAGATGTAGAGATCCAACAACGCGTCCTCGCCCGTGATTTCAAGAAGTGAGAAACTGATAATCGACCGGCCAGGAAAAAACGAGTACCCGACGACGTAGTCAAAGCCGGGGGTCTCAGGCTCGGCAGGCGCCGATTGAGATAACAGAGATTTGACGAATTCAGCCTGATTTGCCGCAATAGTGTCGAGACCACCAGATGGATACCTGATATGTACGAACACAAACATGTTGCGTTCGACATCCGAAACAACAATCATTCCAGTGCCGTAACTGATGGAAATGCCGTTTAACGCCGACCCGTCTGGACCTTGCGGTAAGTGAAACTCCTGGATGAGCTTGCCCTGACGCAGATCCCAGATGTGGAAGGAATGGTTTTGGTTGAATCCGAGTAATATGAACCGCAACGGCTTCTTCGCCTTCACAACTTCCGGGGAATCGATGAAGTTGATGCTCATGTAGCGTGTACCCTTGCGTGGTGTAAATGCCTTCAAGGGATGAGTAATTGTGGCTTTTTCCGCACCTTCTCCAAGCGACGGTAACTTTGACACGTCAAAAATTGTCGCAGTACCCTCCTTGTTCACACTTGCAATCACAGTGCCGTCAACAGAAAAAATAAAGTCCTTCGAACCTGTCTCAGATTCAATCACGAAAGCATTCTCTCCAACCCGATCCGGCAGTGACGGGCGGCGAATATCCAAAAACGACTCTGGATTTAGAGGGAAAACATAGATCCTCTTTGACACCGCGACGGCGACACAATCTGCAATAGTCGGCCAGTGGACTCTCGATTTAGGCACGTGTTCGGAATTGGGTGGTAGTTTCTCAATCCGGATCAGCTTTCGGTAATGGTTCTGACGAGGCGTTTGTTTAAAGTTCTTGGTCAGCAGTTCCCAGACAATGACTTCGTTACTCGCGGTTGTAGAGACCAGCATTGATGTTCCTGACGAGGAGCGGTAGTTGCTGAACAACACGTTGATAATTCGGTTGTCCTCATGACCGACCAGAATCGAATATGTACCATCCTCTTGACTAAGAACGCGAATACCACTGCCCACCGGATAAGCAATGAAGTCCTCGTTGACGGCCAGAATATTCCTGTCAAAGGCGTTCTGATCGCGAGTGAAATTAGCAATGGCCTCACAATCGTCCGAAGAAATCGAGCCGGATGCAGGCAACGACTCGACCGACACAGTCGAAGACGCTTGTGTCGGTAACTTGAAACCTGCTGGCACTTCCTCCTCTTCGACCTGTAATTGTATGGTGGGCGCGGTTGACCGTGATTCCAACTTCTGTTCAACGGTTGACTCTATTGCGACAACATTGGCTGGCTTCGCGAGCTTGATAGCACTGCTGCTCATAATTGCTGGACCGACAGTTGGCGAGAGCGTAGCATCATTCTTCACTTTGGTGCTCTCATCCGCTGCGTGTTCTGTCGCCGACGGCACAACCTCCTTCCTTGAATTGGTGCTCGAGCTCGAAACTGATTTCAAGATCGGCGTCGGTGGCTGCAACTTGCGTAGTGGCGACTTTGCTTCCAGGTCATGAAAGGGATTAGCGTACGTAAATCTCGGCTTCGCACCCAGCTGCTTGGAAGATGAAGATGACGCCGAGGACATCGGTTCTGAATGCAGCGGACTAGCGTCCGGCTCCGATACTGCCTCAGGTGCAGCGGCAGGCTTCGCAGCAGGTGATGCAGTGCTAGCGCTATCACTACTTCCAGTCAAATTCGATAATGACTTCATTTCCTCCTTTGGAGTCTTCGGTTTTTCTTCGATCGTGCTCTGCTTTGTAACGTTCGACTTGACAAACAGGCTGGTGATCTTCACAGGGTTGGCGGCAGGAGCTGGTCGCGCCATGGAGATTGCCGGATCCTGGAAGGGCGGCGATGATGTCGAAGGATCTGGTTTGCTTTGAAGCAGATTTAACAGCGCCCTGGAAGACATTCTTCTACGTCTATTAATTCTCAGACTATGCCAGGAATCGAGTTGGGAGAATTATAATAAAAGCATGCAATAACCCCTACAAACATAACGTGAAACACATTAGTATAATAAACCCAATAACTAGGGAGCTGATCGTCATCGTGGAAGGATGATCTCCTTGAAGCCCAGAGCCGATGACAGTAATGGCTAACCCCAAAAGTAAACAACTTACCGAATGCAATCCGAACTTAAATCCAAAATCGTTAAATTGAATTTTGCAATAAATATACAGTGCAATTCCTTGCAATCAAACGAAATAGAAAAGGAATGTCGAATACCTGAAGAATTCAAGTCGTTACATGCGATGAACCTCGATTCCCTCCCTGACTTACGACGGCGGTGAACCGATTTAAGGTTGCCGACGGGGCTGAACCTTCTGTCGTGACTACATGTGAATCGACTACACAGATCGACCGCAAAAACGTTCAAACTGTAGTTATTGACGGATTTGGAGGCTCTACGTGTTTTATTCAGTTTTCTCCTAATTATGCCACCAGGACTCTTTGCCTTATTAGTTGACACCAACTTAGTAGACACAAAGTTGGCCTCCAGTTATAGTTGGAAGTTTGCGCATCCGCGAGAAAGCGCGACGCTTAAATCTCTGACCGTCACGGAATCTGTCAGATTATGCCATTCCAACAGAATATACAACTGCCATAAGTCTTGAACTGCGCAAAGGTTACTCCATAACTGCCTGTCAATTGATCGGGCACCCCGGGGAGCCCACTCAACCGCGACGGCTTTTTTGAATTGCGGTGTGGTTTTCTCGCATCCCTCCCCCCAATTCAAAGTTCTTACTTGCGCCTTGATCCCGCCTTGCAAGACAATATGTCGCAATATATTGGAAGCAGAATTTCTCTATTTTCGAACAGCGATATTCGGTAGGTCTCTTTGATGATATGATTGCTTAGTGGACTATCACCCGCAAATCGTGGTGAAAATGCACATCTTATATGGGTTCAGTCGATAAATTCGTACTCTATATTACAGTGACTGAGATTACGACGAAGCCAAACTGCTTGGATGCACAATTGTTAATTTTTGGTGACAGATATGTTGGGGTTCTTCACGAGATTGATGCAGATGCCTCCACCCTTACACTGAAAGATGTACGCTCGTTTGGTACTGAAGGACGAAGAGGCAATCCATCCGAAGAGATTCCTGCCACCGGTAAGTTCGTTCTAGCACAATTGCTCCGTAAAGTGGTCGATCCAGTCGTGCACCACTTTGGGACCCGTTCTCAGGGTACACACTTGCCGGACCACCGTTTTATCGACTCTGTATCCCGCTTTACATTTACATTACGAGGCCGTAGCCACTGACTTAGACTGCAGACAATGTTTACGAGTTTATTGTTTTCCGTGGATCGGAGGTGAAGGACCTTGTCATTGAAGAAGAGGAAGAAGCACCGCAACCGTCAAAGCAATCAATTCCGGATGATCCCGCCATTATTCAGGTTAGTAAACTGTTACTCTATGATTTAATTACTGGGATGCATGAATGGAAGACTGTACATGATGAAATACCACGGATGTTTTACTTTTCCGAGAGTGCAAATACAAAATTTGTGGAAATTGCCGTTGCCTTCCTTCTGATCTTTGCTGTTCATTTATCCTGGTGATTAAGTCTCCTGTGGATAATTTATGGTTGATATGCGTACTGACTTAATTCGCGCTTCAGAGTGCTGCTCCTCCAGCTGGCTTCAGACCACCCCCTCCTAGACAGTACCCTCCGCCGCAGCCTCAGCAGGGATTTGTTCCTCCATACTATCCTCAGCAGCCCTTCGTCCCATACCCACCACAAGCTCAATACGACCAATCGCAGGTTCCAGTTGCTGCACCTATACCTCCACCACCTACTGTCCAACAACAACGGGCACCCATTCGTCAGCCCGCAGGCCCGCCATCGCAGCCCGCGACAATTCCTCCAGTACCTGCACGAGAAACGAAACCCGATATTCCGCCTGTTCAGCCTGCGGGACGAATTAACGTCGTTCCAGCTGTTCCAGTGCCGAAGGCAAGACAAGTGGCGAGACAACATGCAGCGCCCACAGCTGCTCAAGTTAACTTGGAGCAGGCCCATAATGCCGCCCAAGATCTTCTAGAAAAGCTTATGCTGGAAACTCCGTCAGATGCGGCCCCGGCTGCGGCATCTTCAACCACGGTAACGCCCACCACAATCACCACAATCACCACGACTGATGTCCCTACTGGTCCTGCCCGAGGAAATATTTCCCAAAGAGGCTTCAGGCAGAATGGTGCTCAACGATATAACTACAATAACTTTGTGCGACATGGTGCCGGTCCTCGGACTTCTCGACTTGACGTTCCTGCGTCTGATTTCAATTTCGAGGAGAGTAATGCGAAGTTTCGCAAAGATACAATTGCGAAGGAAGTTTCTGTTAAAGAAGAAGACGATGCTGAGGACGTTAACGGCGAAGAGTCTGAGTCCATGGAGGTGTTCTACGATAAGTCGAGTTCGTTTTTCGATAACATTTCTAGCGGTACAAAGGAACGATTTGAAGGTAATTCCAATGAAAGGTTGGGTCGCCAGCAGGAGCGTCAATTAAACATGGAGACGTTCGGACAGGCGAGCGTTGATACTGGACGATACCGCGGGCGCGGAAGAGGTCGGGGAAGAGGCGGCTACTATGGGCGTGGTCGTGGTGGGCACGGTCCTCGTGGTGGCTTCAGATCGCAGGGTGCTCTTCACCAACCCGAGCAGCAACAAGCGTGATTATTCGGCGTCTGAAATCTGACTGTGGGATGTTGTAGATGGAAGTGGATGCTCGTGGATAAATAACTACAATGTATACTGCCCTATATGTATTTTGTTCGTATTTGTTGACTCTGTGCTACTTGATGTTACGGTGTTCTTTTGTGTGTATTCATGGCATTGATTGCTGTTTTGTTATAAAACTGTCATAGTAGAGCAAATGCTGGGGGATTGTACGAGTTACGGTATGATTGTGATATTTTGCACGTTCGATCTTTGATTTTGTTACTATGCGTAATGAATATAATAACTAGTCACACAAACCATATTTAAAATACGCTTAGTGAGTATAATACCTAGTCAAGTAATCTGAGAAGCTATTTAAACTACTACCGGATATGTTAGTCCTGGGTACGACAAATTTAAAGTTTATATTATTTTGGTCTAGAGCACGATTATGCCATATTGGGCAATCTCGCGAGCACCCCGTCCGAGAGCGAGGAACCCCTGTAGAAATTTAATTCGAGGTCGGCACACGCGGTTTATCAACATCTGCGCTGCAGCTATCAGAAAGCACGATATTTGGACAAATGACTTTGTTGGACTTCACATGTTCCGATCACCACTGTCGACATTTGGGAGGACCCAGCTGTTCTGCGGCGCACACCAGCCTGTTCGCTCGTGCCTGCTGAAGCGATGTCAGTCGTTCAAGAGGTTGCATATTCGGTCGCAACCGCAGAAGAGCACCAACGAGAGCAATTTCCAATGGCACTGGGTAATCGGAAACGGCTCGAAGCACAACGGAAGAGCAAAGCGATTTAAGGAGCGCGCCGTACTCAAATCCGCTACTGGGAAAGCCATCGCCACTTTGTCACTGGCGGGTGCCACTGGCGCCGGATCGTATTTTTACAATGAGTTGGAGGAAATGTTTAATCATGCGGTAATGGTCTCGGAACGGAGTACGAGAATTGCGGTGGCCGCTGCGAAATGCTTTGACGATTACAGACAAGTGCTAGGAACGAAGTTTGATACTGAAGACGGGCGGCAGAAAGCCCTCTCCGAATGTCATAAACGATGCGCGGAAAGGACATATAAAGTTCTTGAAGCCAATGCCGGAATTTACATTAAAATGGGACAGCATTTGAGTGCCATGACATATCTCCTCCCACCAGAGTGGACGACTACATTTATTCCACTGCAGGATCAATGCCCAGTCTCGTCGATCGAGAGCATTCGGGAGTTATTTTTGAAAGACATGGGAGTTGAGCTCGAAGAGATATTTTCCGAATTTGATACGGTTCCTCTAGGTACAGCCAGTTTGGCACAGGTGCACAAGGCTCGAATTCGCGAGACTGGTGACGAGGTTGCTGTAAAGATCCAGCATCCATCATTAGCGGAGTTCATTCCTCTCGACCTCAAGTTGACAGGTCTGGTATTTAGTGCGATAGACAGATTTTTCCCAGAGTACCCAATGATGTGGCTATATCATGAGTTAGACTCTTCAATCTTTGTCGAACTGGATTTTACAAAGGAGGCCCAGTATGCGATGGAGACAAAGGCATATTTCCAGGATAAGAAAGGTCTTACGGCGCTCAGGATTCCCACTGTGAAGTGGGCAAAGCCTAGAATATTGGTCATGGAATGTGTGTTACTACTTGGATTCGCGAATTCTGAAGCGTTTCTAACAATATTGCAGACATTACTGGCGCTCGACCGGATGACATCAAATTTCTCGACGCCCACAACATATCACGCAACGAAGTCAGCGTTTGCCTCTCCCATATTTTCAACACGATGATCTTTACCCCTGGTGTCCGTGTACATTGTGACCCGCATGCAGGAAACCTTGCCATCAGACCTCTTAGCAAGAATGAGCGTGGCCCTTGGTATAACCGCGGTCACAATTTCGAGATTATTTTGTACGATCACGGTTTATATCGAGATGTTCCTCTCGATCTGCGAAGGAGTTATTCAAAGTTTTGGTTGTCCGTCATTGACTCGGACGAGGCGGGTATGCGAAAGTATGCCAAGGAATTTGCTGGTATATCTGATGACCAGGTGCGTCTCGAAATATAAACCATAGACGACTGCATTTTGGTACTAACGTGCTTGTAGTTTCCCTTATTTGCCACTGCAATCACCGGCCGCGATTATCACACGGCAAAGAGCTCAATCATGACCCGCAGAAGCAAAGACGAGATGAAGAAAATAGTGGCAGCTCTGCAAGGCGGGCTCATGCCAAGCCTGATCCAACTCCTTTCTGGTGTACCCCCGGTAGTCCTACTTATTCTAAAGACCAATGATCTCACCCGCGCATTGGACGAATGTCTGAAATCCACGTTGGGACCGGAACGAACGTTTCTGATCATGGCTCAATATTGCGCACGGACAGTATACGCAGAGGATCGCGAGAAATTGCGGCAAATCTCAATTTTTAATCCCAAGAGGATGATCGGTGAACTTGAAGCGTTCTGGAAGTTCTTCAACCGTCAGAGCAAAGTGAAGTTTTTTGATGTGACGTTATGGTTTACCAACATATTGCATTTGTAACTGAGGTGTTCATCAGCGTTCGAGCCGTCTTGTAGGATAATTGTTAGAGTTGCATGAAGTTTGCACGATATAATTTAGAGAATTATACAATATCTTAATAGTATCTAAACTACACGTACAAAATGAAATTACCCTCGACACTCACAGTGCAGCCTAAATGCAAAAGACCTGGTCCACGAAAGGTCACCTCATGAACCGAAACTCAAACTTGATCATGGCAGTCCAACCATATGCCTGATCACATGCACAATCGGCGTAATAGCACTTAGAATAATTAATGTCGTGCCGAACAAAACGAAACTTAAACTGCTAAGGGCGCTAGCTCGCGGGTCGGTCGTAAGCAGATGTGCCGTCGCGACGGCTGACGAATTTATACCTAGCCAATGTTAGCGAGGGATAGAACAACAAACGTCATGACTGCTTTTCCATACCAAGAGTTATTCCTCTAGTAAGATAATCGTCCTCCCGGATCTTGAGTCCCGCAAGAATATAAGATCCAATAAGCACGCCAATGATACCACTCAGAATAGCAGTTACTGCCACCAGAGACTGCGATCCACCAAGTGACTGTACAACCGGCAGCGCCAGCGCAAGTGTCACGCTGCGACCGATAAATGATAGGCTCCGCTCGGCGGAAATACCTATTGCATAACAGAGAGGTGGATAAGCAAAAAAGGTAACAAGCCCGACAACGACGTTAGGAATAATAATGACAATGAAATGCTTCTTCAAATCACCCCGATACCTATACATCGGGAGCGCGAGAGCCACGATACTGACGTCAAGTACCGTCCTAAGCATATCACCAGCGCCTGGCAGAACATTCTTATATTCGTCAACTCCAAATAGAGTCAAATACGTGCGACCGGTGCTGTACGCATGCAGACCCCAGTCGAGATTTCTATGATAAGCAACAGACATGACGTATATTCCGAGAATAGTAAGGCCCGAGCACGTGAAAATTGGATGAATAAAGCGACGAATCTTAGGCGGCAAACGTAGCCCCAGAAATAGCATTAAAATCGTAAAAGTGCCATGCGCGATCAAGGCGTAACCTGTGGTGAAATAGACCGGCAGTCCCACCAAGAAGAACACAGTAGTGTACAGGAACGTGTCCAGATATTGCGTGATTTTGGCAGCAAATAATTCTGCCCTTTGTGAAGGCTTACCAATCAAAAGTAATCCTGCATGAGCAGGCTCTTCTGGTGGTGGAGCCGACTGCCCAATTACACTCTCAGATCTATCAGAATGTCCTGCTGTGCTCTCTGATAGCCCATGGAGTCCACTATCATCACTCTTTCTATCACCGTCCGTAGTACTAATTGCACCCAAACGACTGGTTCTAGCACCATGAACCATACTGTGGCCGGTGAGAACCCGTCGGATACTATTGATTGTATTAATCCGAGCGAGGTCGTTGCTCTGGCGATGTGATATGTGTGACGTTCGCGTCGGGATTGGATTAAGACTGTTGGTACTACTTCCATCGCCCATACTAGCTAAATCAGAGTCAACGGTTCTATTCGTCATAACTTCTTGCTGTGATATTGACGGTGGGATATCGATCTTCTGACCCTGCCGTCTGAAAGTCGACGCAACTGGTTCCGGATGCTCAAGGTTCAGAATTTCCTGCTGCGAATGATGAGCGGAGCCGTTAACACCCAAAATATTACTTGACTGACGGAGTTCATCCAATTCGATTGCATCCGTCAAATCCTGCGCAGAATCTGCTGCACTTGTGTGCCGGCGATCCCCGAAATCAGACGCCGGAGGAACCTCCTCCGCCCTCTCAACAAGATCGCGCTTAGAGGTGCCAAATATCTTCTGCAAAAATAGTAACATATATGCAGTAACAACCATCATGACTATAAATCCAAGAATAAATACTCCCGCAATCTTGCCGACTTCGGCGCCTCCGACGGCCGGCGATAGAGGAAGAAGCACGAATGAAGGGGTAAAGAAGGTGTTAATCCATCGCAACGAGAATCCAAGGGGGACGTCAATGATTTTTGAAACTGCTGCAGTTCTACGTGAACCGATAGTGGTATCGAGCAATATTAAAATCAGGAACAATAAAATCATGCAAATTACTGAAGCCGGGAAATTAACCGGAGTAAGTGATATAGCGCTGTGCACGCCATAAAGCGCGAGGAGCACGACAATAATGCCGGCAGGGACCAGAATAAATGATCGAAATAGACGGTCGAAATTATTTCGAGCAGCCTGTCATGGGTCTGTCAATACACATGAACGCTGCGCTGCCAGAAGTTGAAAGTGACTCACCAGACTGACTGAGTTTACGGCATCGATTGCCAACGCTTTGGCAGAGTGCTCCTCCATAATCATTGTGATTGGTAAAGCTCGTCCAGCTGCGAAGTGCCTACCTAGGTCAGGGAGTTCCGGTTCGGAATGTAAACGGGGGACTTGGACAAACACCGGCAGAACTCCGGCGAACAATCGGCCCTTGATCGGAGGGCAGGATAAAAGGAATCTGACGTAATACAGTTCATTTAAATGCACGTCTAGCCGCGGACAAGACGGAGACAAATCCTGACAGCCTGAAATCCTAGTTACGTGCTAGATAACTTCGATATTGTCAATCAATTTGACTGTGAATTACATCGGACAAGTGGCTTGAGCCGCTCGTCGGGGGTAATGTGCAAGCCCTAACCTAGGGACAATGACCTCGGCCCCGCAAATCAGGGGTTTGGCCTCGTGCGCTT
Source organism: Lipomyces tetrasporus (assembly GCF_029532465.1). Classification (NCBI taxonomy): domain Eukaryota; kingdom Fungi; phylum Ascomycota; class Lipomycetes; order Lipomycetales; family Lipomycetaceae; genus Lipomyces; species Lipomyces tetrasporus. The sequence continues at coordinate 969,268 of NW_026611602.1, forward strand.
GAGACCGGTCGCAACTCCTGGTTTACACCGGGCCTTGTTTAATTCTTAGATCCGCACTCTTATTGCCACTTCTATGCACAGGAGTGACGGCTTGGTGATTGGTTGATTTAATGAATATATAACAGCTACATGCAACGCGTAATCAAGCCAAATGACTCCATAGTGTGTGTTTGTGTATCCAAGTGTGAGCGCGGAGATGGCCGTAGCGAGCCGCACCAGTTGCAACTCAGCGTTACTTGCGTCATCGGGTTCCTGACGCGAAAGCAATTCAACAAGCTTGCAGCATACTTATTGATTCTGTATCCTTTTCGTGATCACCTTTTTTCGGCATCAGCCAGGACTTCACCTCTAATCGCAATTTTACGCACATTCATCGCCAAATCAAACATACCGTACTCAAAGATGGATCCAGTCTCTTCTTTGATCGTCGTCATAGCCTCCCTTTTCAGTAAGTCATCTCTCTAATCTGAACGTAATGATTCAAAGTTAACTGACATGGGCATAGTCCCTCCGTTGGGAGTGTTCTTCATCAGCGGCTGCTCTGTTGATTTCATCATTAATATTGGTCTCACCATGCTTGGCTACTTGCCCGGGCTTCTCCATGCGCTCTATCTGTTGGTCCCCTATCACTTTCCCAGTGATCTAGAATATTTGCCTTGTTTAAACGCTAACTATCGTTCTGTAGAGAGTACATATACTACAGTCGCAGAGACGACGTTGCAAATGGCGTTACTAACTATGATCCTGCGCCCGGCGTCTACTCCGACATCATCCAGCGAGGTGGATACTCCGTCCGTCGCTTCAGAACTCGGGAATCAGCTCGCGTTGCTTCCCCGCGTGCTGACCAGTACAGAGACAATGTCGCGGAGTCTGCCCCTTCGCAGCCGCAAAAGCAGAGTCCCAGTACAACGTATGAGGGGATCAGAGCAGATGCCCGACAGGAAGATACAGACGCTGCGTGATGATGGAGCAGATTTCAAATGAAAAAGGGGTGAATAATTAATGGATAAGTCGGAGTTCTTGGGTTTGTTCGCGTCGTTCTTATTCACTGGGTTGTCACGGAAAGTAGGGGTATAAAGTTGGCGCTATTTACTAATGGCTAACTGAGTATAATTATAACAAGAGACTGATCAATAGCTGCACAGTAACTATAAAAGGGAACAAACTGATTCTATATACAAAGGGCACACCAAATGCATTTTAGTTATGAAAAAAGAACACATAAGCTTGGATAATCTAAGCCGTAACTTTTTCCGCATCCAAATAGAAGGCTAATACCTGTATACCCACCAAAGTCACAAAGTACGAAACCGACAGCTCTAGAATATATCGCGCCGTCATACGCAAGACTTGCCAACGAGATCTCCGAGACTACTGCACTGCACAAAATGTCGTATTGTAAATAAATTTCAGCGCTGGTCTTCTATGTCCGAAGGATTCATAAATTTTCATTAGCTTTTGTTAATTTTTTCTGTTAAGGACTGTGGCAGTCATATCGATTAATGCGTCTTTGGCGGTAGATTCTGGGAATCCAGCAACTGCCTTTCGGGCATTATCGCTGTAATCCTTCGCTAACTGTCGAGTCTTTTCAACACCATCTGATTCTGAGACCAACTGTCGAGCCTATAAGGTACATTAGACCAGTGCTACTTATGAGATACAGCACTTCACACTATACCTTTTCAACGTCGCCAGGTTGAGAAAATTTCCGTCTTATCATGGGTCCCAGTTCGGGATAATGTTTCCACGCAAACAAGGCCGGTGCTGTGGCAAGGCCGAGCTGTAGATCAGCACCAGCAGGCTTACCCAGATCAGATTCGGTGACAGTGTAATCGAGTAGATCGTCAACTAATTGGAATGCCATGCCCAAGTTCCTTCCGTACTGGTACGCGTTCTCCACAATATCCTCCCGCGCACCGGCCAGCACAGCCGCGCTACGACACGACTTCGAGATCAAACTGGCAGTCTTGAGGTATGTCTTCTCCAGATAGTAGTCGAATGTGGCGGGAGTAGCCACTCCAGTGGCGGCATCTTCAGGAGCAGTGTTTTTAAGCTGCATGACCTCGCCCTCGACGAGATTAGCTATAACTGTAGAAATGAGTTCGGTGACTTCAGCGTTTCTTAACCGAGCCAACGCAACAGAAGCACGGCCCAGCAAGAAATCACCGGCGAGGATCGCCATCTTGTTACCAAACGCACTATTTCCTGATGGGTTTCCTCGTCGTAGCTCGGCGTCATCGATAACGTCGTCGTGAAGTAATGACGCGGCGTGGATCATTTCCGTGATCTCTGCAAGTCGCCGCTGAGATGGAAATATTCCTGTCTCCTCCTCAACGGTCTGTGCCTCTGTAGCGGCGGTCGGCGATCGAGAGACTGTAGTGGCAATAGATGATATTATGTTCGTAGGGTTGAAATCTCGAAGGATATCTAAGGGGCTTATACTTTCATCGACATTATACCTCCGTTCATAGTTGTCTGACTTCGGCGCTCGAAGTACTGCTCTGCTCATAAGTAATACCAGTAGCGGTCGAATATGCTTGCCCTGGCTCTGAACATAATACTTTGCCGCAGTATCGAGGTTGGGATGTGCTGATCCAAGAAGACTTCGGATATTGTTTGTCAGGTTCGTCATTTCGGCTGCGACAACAGACAGCGGATCCGAGAATGCCTTTGATCCCGGAATACTACTCCTCTCTGCGCTAGTGCTCCTTGCAAATGCTTCTGACGCGACGCTAGCAACCTTTGCCGGCGCGGAGAAAACCGTACCTAACAGCGACGCGACAGACGGTGACCTATTCTCTATTCGACTCGTGCCACTAGCGTTTGCCCCTTTGGTCACAGAATCTGTCCGACTTGAGGAAGATATGCCGCATTTTTGAACACCAAAGGAGTATCCTGTTACTGCAATAGTGGCAGGAACTCTCACCCGAGTTGTTCGTCGAGTATTGCGCACAGCATTGCGCGAGAAAACCGAGCCACTCATTCGCGTGTTCAGAACCCTGTGGATCATGAGGGGGTCCTGATGCTGAGCAATTTATTCTGCCGAGGAAAGTAGTAGCTTAGAGCAAGACAACGTTGAAACCAGACGACTAAAATGCAGAAAAAATCGGATATTGGAATGTAGTGTGCCTGCTGCGGGCGGGGTTTGATTGAGGGTATACTGGCGACTTGGCTGCTGTTCATCGCTTCCGAGGTTGTGTATCCCAAGGCCAGCCCACCCCAACGCGAACCGTATGATTGCGCTTGGGTAGCATACATGAGGCCTCAAGTGTCAAAGTTCGTTGCATTTATGCTGAATGTTGGAACATCCGAGGAACCAGCAGAAGCGAGAATAACTCGCCCAGAGGGAGTACAGATCTACAAGATATATTGGCTAGAACATTGGGTACCAGTTTCTCGAGATCATCTGGCTTGCAGAAAGTAGGGTCAACACTCAAATATGTGAATTCATGGTCAACAAACGATGTATCATTGGTTGCATCTATAGAGTACATTTTATCGTCTATGTGTCTCCCACAATGCGAAACTCCGTCTGAATATACAATGACCTAAGGCTTTCCCTTGCGAACGGCGCAGACGAACTAACACGCATCGTAAGTTAACCATGACTACATTCGCCCATCCTCAACTATTAGTTACTTACGTTAAAAATCTGAGCCTTTTCCCAGTCCCAGACGTCATTTACAGTGTAGGGGTCAATGCTAAGTATCTCCTTAACCTGCTCAACTGACTCAGCGATGATATTGACAACTGAGCCTTTGAATGACGGAGTGGTGCCTTCAATCACCGGACCGTCCATATAAACGCCTATGTCAATTAGGGTCTTGTCGTCTTGAATGATCGCCGAGTTAACAGATACCTCCAGAAACCATAGTACCGTCGGCGAACATTTTCTTGACGTTCTCCAGATGTTTCGCGCGTACAGCGACACGTCGCTCTAACTAATTGTATGTCAGCCCTTAGAAAACCCAGCAAATACTGCGGCGAGAAATTCGCAGACTTACGGCATCCGCTTTATCCGGGATAATAGCGACATATTCGTACTTCTCCGACATTGCTCTGGTAGCAACAGAAAACAACTGCCGACGGGTGAGGTTGTTAATGGGCGCACCTAATCGTCAGGAGTTGGTCAGCGAACCTTGATTGGCACAGATTATACTTAGCGTCAAGGTTCGGCGGTACCTGAGCGAATTGCGGTGCTAGCTGAAATCCTCCTGACCGAGGACTTGGACTGGGTTACTACGGATTTCAAGATAGAAACAGTTTTGCTGCTCAACATATTTTTCTGAATACATTGACGACAGTGGAACAACAGAGAGACGTTAAAGGCCTGTGAAAGGGTACCACGTGCGGAGAAGTACTTATGTTGTATATCTCCGCACAGAGGCTTTCGCTAACGAAGGGTCGCTGTAGGGCAGGAAGGTGGAGGGCTTGCCTTTGCTTCATTTACGAGCACAACCCAGGACAGATTAGAGTTTTTGTTCTGTACACGTCGTAAATGTCAGAAACCCTCAAAGTTGGATATCGCCATGTCAGGCAAGAAGTGGTACGCACCATAGGACACGCACTCGTATAAATTGTCTTATCGACGTTATCCCGGATATCGGCTTCTTGGTCAATTCATCGTTGGCATCGTCACGGCCGCTGTGAGTCATTGCTACGTTTTGTCATCTCCAGTGGCGATACAACTACAGTTATTAAGCTTTCGACCAGAATCGAATCTGTGTTTCGAGGGACAACGACCATCTACAGAGCTGCTATTGGGCAGATATTAACGCCATCTATCGAAATAAAGGGCACTACACGGCACCCGACATGTCTTCAGGGTCGACATCTTCCTCGAAGCCGAATTCTACGTCGTCCTCTAGCCGCGACCACAATCAGGGCCGACAGTCGAGAGACTACACGCCAGCACAAGCTGAAGCAGTGAATAGAGTACGGAAATGCAGACATTATGAATATTACTCCATTTTAGATATAGAGAAGACTGCTACAGATGGAGATATTAAGAGAGCGTACAGAAAACTAGCACTGCTGATGCATCCAGACAAAAACGGGGCGCCCGGTGCTGATGAAGCATTTAAAAGTATGACATCGTTGATTTTAGGACTTTCCCCAGCACATTGCTAACTGTTGTCTAATTGCAGTGGTTTCCAAGGCATTCCAAATTCTATCGGACAAAGATAAGAAGGCAACATATGACGCCACGGGTTCGGATCCAGATTCTCGGGGAGGGATGCCAAGCGGCTTTAGTCGACGAACCTCCTCACGGGGTGACTTCAATGGAATGTATGCCGATGAAATATCTCCTGACGAGCTATTCAATATGTTCTTTGGAGGTGGCGGAGGTGGTACTACATTCCAAACCAGCTTTGGTGGTTTCGGTGGTCCCGGTATCAGGATTCACTCCTTTGGTGGCTCACCATTTAGCCCGTTTGGTCGACCTATGAATCCGGGAGGAGGTCAACGTCGACCGCCACCGGGCGGCGGAGACGCAAATGGTGAGACGTTTAGCCCCCGAATGTTAATCCAGCTCCTTCCGCTCATTCTTCTCTTTGTCGTTCCACTGCTCTCCTCGTTATTCGATAACTCGTCGTCCTCTAGCGACACCATTTTCCAAGCGAAAACTCGGTTTGAATTCAATCCGTCTCCGCCGTATACAGTGGAGAGGATCACCCCGAAGTACCACGTGCCATATTACGTCAGCCCTAGAGACGCCGCGGAACTGAACGATAAACGACTTCGTCTACTCGACCAACGGGTGGAGAACTCGTACGTCGGAATATTACAGAATAAGTGCGCTGTCGAAAGCGATCTTCGGCAGAGGAAGCTAGAAGAGAGCCAAGGATGGTTCTTTGTCGATCAGGAGAAGTACGAGCAGGCCAAGGACATGAAGATGGAAAGTTGTGACCGACTCAAGAAGTTGGGCGCCCAATACAGTCGGCATTAAAATATCAAGAATTGCATAGACAAGGAGATATTGTCTTAAGATTTGACATAAATATCCCTGACAGGAGCAGCCGGAATGCATTATGAATTTTCCATTTACCATCCTTATTAATTCCTGTTCCAGTGATTTTCTGTCTTTCGATTTAGGGAAACTCTTATTTGTCCTGGGATGAATCTTTACATTACATTGCGGGGTGCGGCCATTTGGAGCCGTTATAGGATCAGCTTGGTCGGCAAATGTATGATCGCGTTCGTGTGAAGTTACATATTGCGTTTTGGCCTCTTATACATGTAGCAATGCATTGTAGTACATGTTTCTCAGATCTTGGATCAGGCTTAGATTACATGTTGATTAATAACGTTAACTTACTAGATAGAGAAATATTTGCGCAGCTTACGCAGTATATTCCGCTGCTATGGATCCTGAGTGTCGAAACCCTAAGCTACACTTTTCTTTTCAAATTTCAATTACGCAGGTCCAAAATATGTCTCATATATGAAAGTGGAATAGGCTAGAGTGCGGGTGCTTATGAAAGGGCACCTCTTAAACAGGGCAGCTAAACCGTCAAGCCAAGGTTAACGTAGCTTATTTAGGTGATCGACGCACCCAAGCGCATCACCACCAAACTCTTGGATGAGTTTTAATTGAAAATTACCTCGAAAAAAGGGGTAACCCCATGCCCGCGCGGCATTCTCAGTACAACTTCGTCCAGCACTGAATCACAGCAATTTAGCTGTGACGACTAGATCGGATGTGGACGTTCTCTTACATACTCTTAGCTCTAGTTATTTGGCAGGATAATGTTGCACTCTGCAGTTCAATAGTGACGCTGTCGCTGTATGCGAAAGAGTACCGTCGCCCAGTTGTGGCCTACAGCTGCGTCTCCTGCGAACCAGTCCGATCCTCGGTTAAAAATACTCTCGAGATAGATCAGAATGGCTCCGACGTGTCGTACTATGTGGACATTCAACTAGGCTCGGACGTGAATTCTGTTTACAGTGTTGTGGTGGATACTGGGTCGTACGATCTTTGGGTATATTCTCAAAGCTGCACAAATATCTCTTGCGTATCGCACAACCAGTTTGGCCCCCAGGACTCCGCGACCCTTGAAGTCTACGATGGAAAGGACTTCTCAATTGACTATGGGCAAGGAAAAGTTTCTGGTATTGTAGCTACAGACTATGTCGAACTGGCTGGCTATAACGTGAGCATGGGATTCGGACTGGCTGAGGATGTCGCCGATTCATTTAATGCGTTCCCAGTTGATGGTATTGACGTTTTTAATTATTGGTCATGAGAATGTGTCAATACTGACGGCTTGGCCCTAGGCATCTTAGGACTTTCTGCGAGCGACCTGCAGATTAATGGTAATCCGTCCGTTATCGCTGTACTTGCTCGGGATGGCTTAATCTCCCGAGAGGTCTTTGCGGTAAGGAATACGATTCTCAAATTGCTTACGATTGCTGTAATGCTAATATACGTTCACAGATTGATCTCGGAACAGAAGACGATCTGGATGGTGGGAGCATGTCTATTGGAGGTGTTGACACTTCACGATTCACTGGGGATATTTCTTTTGTGGACGTTGCCAACGATCAGGGTCTTTGGATAGTCGCTATCGATGATTGCTATGTTAATGGTGAAGCCGAAGGATTTTCGGATAAGTTAGCACTAATTGATACTGGCACCACCCTTATACTAATACCTTCCGACGATGCATTGCAAATTCACAAGGACCTCGTTGGAAGCAATGGTATTGTACGGACAGATGGTACAAACTATGTGATCGCTTGCAATACAACTACAGAGCTTGCATTTGGATTTGGTGGGGTCCGATGGGCTGTCAATTCCAGTGACTATATTGGAAATCCTCTTGACGGCGACGGAAATTGCCTCACAAATATTCAGGGTGTATCAGTGAATGGCACGTCAACCTGGCTAATGGGTGCCTCATTCTTAAAGGGAATCTACACCATTTATGACAAACAGAATATGCGAGTTGGATTCGCGTCCAGGGGAACGGGGGGCAATGACATTTACGACGATGGCCACCCCACAGGCTCACTCTCGGCGGAAATCACACCTACGTTTCATTCTTTATCGGCATCCACCAATTCTTTCGCAGCGATATCTATGAGCACGATCTCTGCAGGTGAATAGAATTTCGCCTATTCGTTGCTTTGTGCAAGCATACTAATTTACGCAGAATCGACGAAGACTAATATATCAGTCACATCGTCGTTTTCATCGTCTCTGTTGTCTGACGGTTTGCAAACGATATCGCCCACAGTTATAAGGTCCAAATCATTAGGCAATACATCAGCTTTAATATCAACCCCGACTTCTCGCTCAACTTTCACCATTGCATCCACATCTTCCGCGTTCAGCTTCACAAATTCCTCGCTGCAAACGGCGTTTCCTACATTCTCGACTACTAGCCACACAACTAGCATTGCGACGTCTGAGTCTGCATCTGCATCTGCATCTTCAACCACCACATCATCCACATCTACGCTATCAGCATCGTGTGCATATAGACTAGCGATACTGGTATCTTTTGGTACAGCTTTGGTTTTACGTTTGTTACATTTGTAAGATAATACTCCTTTGGATAGAACGACCCAGCGACTTACATTTAAGTTCTTGCGTGGATTTAGATATGTCTAGACGTGATGTACATAATGAACTTATCCTTCTTGCAATTATACCGCAAACACAAGAAACTTAACAGTTCTAAATTTAACGTCTCAAATTACTTGGTACATGCTGCAAATAAGGTTTATCATTGGTGCCAATTTAGTCTGTAACTAAAGCTTAATGAAATGCAGTGAGCATGAGCCGACTCGTTTAAGGCGGCTCTCGGAAAATGCCATATTCTGCCCCTACACTCATTATGAAACGAACTGGACATGGTAACAAATTCCCGCCGAACAGATCTCATCATGGCTTCCTACCATTAGACGCAAATCACAGCTAATCTGAAGATAGTTACACAATTCGCGACAAGTCACGAATCATTTTCCATTTAATTCACTGACTAACTGCGGACCGCGGGTTGGAAGTCCGTCCGGCGAATGTGAAGTAGTCGTGAACGCCTTGGTCATCTAGATCCGCCATGTCGTCTGAAGATTCGCCGTTCACTTCAGTCAGCAGTATACGCTCCAAGTGGGAACAGATGGCCATTGGTAATGACAGTGAGAGAGATAAGGAAAAGAGCGGAGCGAGGGATCCGCGTCGAGAGGTGCACAGGGACAATGTTCGACCTGATAGTAAGCAGCAAACTTCGAACGGCAGTGTCCCTACGGCACACTCGATCTCAGAGTTCTCAACAACAACAAAGCTGTCAGTGGGGGAATCAAAGACCTCAGTAGCCAATGTCGAGCGAGATCCATCGCCCAATGGAACGACGGTGTCCTCAACCGCACGGCAAGGTCCTCCGCCGGTACATCCAAAGCCGCAGGCTCTTACTTCAGTGAATTCAGCCTTAGCGCGGTTTCAACGACCGGCCATAGCTGTTACGAGTAATTGGTCTACAGATGGCCAAGCTAGTACCAGCGAAGAGGGAGCGGTATCTGACACTAGTGCTACAAATGGCGATGGATCTCATGAATCGCGTCCACCGGAAATCTATTTCAAAACAAAACCTGTTCTGAACCATCCTTCAGCAGCGGTAGGTAACTTTTTGGGTATGTAACTGTGGATAAGCTGGTAGTTAATATGCATAATAGCATGGCGGAATTGATCCGGTGACCTCTTATCTTTATGAATCTCCGACCTTAAACAAGTTTACAACATCGACACAGGAACAGTCGTCAGTTCACGTGGATGGTCACAACCAAATTCACCAGACTGAGAGCAATCCGTCTCCCGCAGCTCCACTTCTTTTTCGTCATACGGTGCAGGCGATTGAGTTACCCCGGGGACCGAGTGCAGACAGCGAACGCGCATCTGAGGCGAACTCTGACCGTAAGCTGCACAGTCGAGGTCGGTCACTCGCCCTGCCTTCTGTTAGCACAGCATCGGTTCAAAACGCGACTGCTGAAAAGCGTTGGTCTACGCCCCATCCAACGTCATCACCATATCATTATCAGCAACAGACCACACCGCAGCCTCAGCCGTACGTTGCACCCTCACAGACTGGTTCTGTGACACCTACTCAGCCGAAGCCATATGTTCCACCTTCACTACCTGCAGCTGCTCCACCACAGCCACAGACATACATTGCACCTCAGCCTGCTACGCCAGTCGCAACTTCGGATGCATCCTCATATTTTCCACCGTCGCAGGTTTCTACACTTGCAGCTGCGCAGCACAATGTGCCCTTGCAAACGCCCAAAGCGCAGCCTTACGTCCAGCAGCTATTTGTACCTATATCTCAGGCATCTAGTCAACCAAGTACACAATCTGAAGCTCCTATGACACATACCTCTAAAAATTTACAATACGGAACGCCATCGTCATCATCCTTCCGAAGCGCTCAGTTAGACCCTCAGGCCACACATCATGAGGAAGCCTTACACAAGCAAGCGTATCAACAACCGCCACAGCTGCAGAGCGCGCCGCAATTGCCTCCGCGTCCCGTGGCACCAGTAATTGTGGCTCCTGCACCGGTCGTTTCGTCGGGGCCTACGTCGATTGTCGACCTGGGACGACGGTCAAACGAGCTGCGGAGATCTGAGGTTCCGGCTCCGCCGCCGCCTCGAGCTCGCAGCAGGTCACCTGCGGTACTAGGAAGGCCAACGACAGCAACGACTCAGCCCTCGCAGCCGGAACCGCAGGGCCCTGCGTTACCTATACGTCCTACGGTGCATGTGCAAAGTTATTCACAACCATCACAGTCACAGCAACAACCTCAACATCTTGTTGGACCCATGCTGCAGCACGTACCGACTCAGCAACTTCAGCCGTACACCAGCCAGATGTACACATATCCCTCCGCCTCTACTCCCAGCTTACCAACTGAGCCCACTGTTGGAGACGAAGATAGCTATATGGATAGTTACTCTGGTCCAGAGATGATGGAAGATGACTCAGATGACAACTTTGTGACGTCCGCTGAGGAAACTGAGCGGTTGAGCGAATATCCAGATTCTTCACGTGCCAACAGGCGACCTCCAATCCTTCGTTCAACGCCACATGAGATTCACTGCAAGTACGATGTCCGTGTGATTAGCATCTCAGGAGAATACATTATTACTTCATCTACGGTCACGAAAGTGTGGAGTGTTAAGACGGGAAGTTGTATCGGCCATATTGGACATCCGGATCTAAGGGTCACAGCCATTGCATTCAAACCTTCCCTGCAAGTAGAGGACGAAGGGTCGATCATTTGGCTTGGTACTAGAGACGGTGGATTACTAGAAGCCGATATCAGGGTGTTGAGGATCGTGAATAAACGCACTGGGGTTCACGCCTCTACCATCAAAGGGATCTATAGGTGCGGCTTTGAGATGTGGACATTGGATGAAGACGGTCGCCTACAGATTTGGGGTCCAGATGAACGGACAGGACTGCCTCAGTTAAACCAAGCACCGAAGTCACAAAGGATCCAAGTCGCAACAGCTTGTGCGATTGTGGTCAGCAGCTATTTGTGGGTTGGTAGGGCGAAGCAAGTGACTGTATACCAGCCGAGCTTCTCTCAGAGTGAGCAGGTTCAGTTTACGGTCACCCGTCCACTCACAGCGATGAAGCCGGCCGGTGACATTACATGTGCAGCTGTGGTCGCGGCAGATCCGGAACATGTATACTTTGGTCATGACGATGGCAAGGTATCAGTGTATTCTCGTTCCAAGTTGACCTGCGTGGATGTCGTCGGTATTTCTTTGTATAAAATCACAGCAATGGCGGGCGTCGGCAACTTTCTATGGGTCTCTTTCAGAACTGGAATGATCTATGTCTATGATGTGAGTCAGCGGCCATGGATTGTTATGAAGGACTGGAAAGCACACGATGGCCCGATTCAGAGCATGGTCGTTGATCGAACATCAATTTTCAAGCTAGGTACACTTCCAGTGATCACCATGACAGCAACCGAGAATATTCTTACAATTTGGGATGGGATGCTCAAGCAAGATTGGCTAGGTACGTCATTTGACCGCTCTGACCTACTGCGTCAGTTACTAAAGTATAGCTAAAACAGAACTGAGCATGCAAGAGCATGAAGCAGAGTACTGCTCATTCCGCACGATTCAGGCTCTGATATGTACCTGGAACGTTGGTGCAGCTAAACCGACGGAACTACAGCAGACGTCAACTGACTCGAAGTTTTTGAGAAAGCTGCTCAAAACGGCTGACGACCCGGAGTTAATCGTTTTTGGGTTCCAGGAGTTGGTGGAGTTGGACAACAAGACTGTCACAGCAAGTAGGTTGCGTCATACTTCATCTGGTTTGTTGAATTAACAAACTCGCAGAAAGCATGTTCAAACACAAGAAGAAGAATAAAGATAAAGCCAACGTTCAGCAACACATGTCCTACCAATATAAAGCCTGGCAGGATCATCTCACCGAAGCGGTATCGCATTTGGATTCTCGATATGTTCTTTTGACATCAGATAAGCTAGTTGGACTGTACACTTGCATTTTCATCAAGGAACGCGAGAAGCACGAGATTGGCAATTTGCGCTCTTCCACGGTAAAAACCGGCCTCGGCGGACTTCATGGGAACAAAGGTGCCATTATTGTTCGGTTTACGTTAGACGATTCTTCAATCTGTTTTGTGAATTGCCATCTTGCAGCTGGTCAGTCGAACGTGATTCCCAGGAATAACGACATTGCCAATATCATGGAGGCAAAAATTGCTACCGCAGGAATAGGCAGTACAGCAAATACGGCAGACATTTATGTCGGTGGGGGCGACGGCTCCATGATCCTGGACCACGAGATCTGTTTCGTCAATGGCGACATGAACTATCGCATCACTCTTCACCGTGTGCCGGTTATGAAATTGCTTGAGAAAGGCGAACTTGATAAACTGCTGGAATCTGACCAGCTCCTCAGCCAGCTCAAGAAAAACCCTGGTTTTCGATTGCGTCCGTTCAGCGAGTTTCCAATCACCTTCCCACCAACGTACAAGTACGACATAGGCAGTGACACATACGATAGCAGCGAGAAGAAACGTACGCCTGCTTGGTGCGATAGGATTTACTACCGCGGCCCCGGGAAAATTTTTCCCATTGAGTATCGCACGTATGATGTGCGTGTTTCTGACCATAGACCCGTTAGTGGGTTGTATGATATAAAGATCAAGACTGTGGACTGGGAATTGCGGAAAGAAGCAATGCAAATGGCCATAAATAGATGGGAGGATTTCGTGCAAGTAAGTATACAGAAGGCGCGCTTGCATTTCCATGAAAATGAGCAGCGGATAAGGTAAAGCATTCGATATGTTTATATAGAGCTCAGAAGGACAGTGTGTATGATTTTGGTAGATCGAACGACTAGGTTATGTAAAATACGCTTTGTGCTTGGCTTGGTTTATAGTTAGAAATGGCGCAAATGGTGTGATCGGATCTGTTATATTTTTCCTCCTTATTCATCACAAAGGGGATCATTATGTGCCTATTACAGGTTCTACGAACTTGCGTTACATGTTTGGATAGAGATTTAAACTTGTTCAAGTCTACTGCTACATATTTACAAGCCTAAAAGCAAACCGGTACTCTAGAACGCACCCTACCTTTTTGTCTTTAGTCTATACAATCCATGGGGAATGATTATCCAAGACGGAAAACAATAGTACCCTTCTTGCCCTTTTTCCTTCCCGCTAGCTGCGACTCATCTGTATCTTCTGACGATTTGACAGTGGTAGACGCAGACCTTGCCCAGCCGTTTACCGGTGCTGCTGCGGCTTTGGATGATGACGCCACTACCGACGACGGCGATTTCTTGACTGTCGGCAGTGATGGGAAATCCTTCAGATTTTTTCTTGGTAGCGTGCTCGAGCTCGCGGACGGAAATGAAGACAAGGACGGCGAATCGCTTGTAGTCTTAGGTTTTCGAGTCGCAAAGGTCAATTTCTGTGGCGCAGGCGTTGGGGTGGATGCCGGCACCCATGTGTTTGCGTATGCTGCAGAAGCAGACGGCGGAGGTGCCATCGGCGTCGCTAATGTCGATTGAGACGTTTGCCGTGTCTGTGAGGACATCGGGATTGTAATATGAGATGATGAGAGCTGCTGGGTGAGTGACAAAAGAGACGGCATATCCCTTAGATTCGGCCGGCTCGATGAAGATGAAGGAGAGGATGCACTGGTCGTGGCGTGGCCACCCCATACAGAGCCAGTGTTTACCGGTTTGGATCCTACCGGACGATAATTGCTTTGCGCTTTCCAGTGGCTTACTTTACCATTCCCGCTAGACGGCAGTTCAGGGAAATCCGCATTCTATACTCGTCAGACCCCGACCGAAAAGAATGACGTATCCACATACCCTAGCTCGCCATTCACCCCATGCGCTAAGAAGCTCTGCCTTCTTTTGCTTGTCGTCGTTAAACAGCTCGACGAACTCGTGCACAATAATCGTCATTTCATTGATGTCAGTGTCGAAAAAATCAACGTATCCTTGGATCACTGCTTTTGCTGATATATTCGAGTTCCTGAAACCATCATTGATTTTCCGGAATGATTCGTATTTATATGAGCCTCGAGTGAGTAACTGCGCTGCTCGCTCATCCAACCGCTGTCGCCGGCTATATAACTACTTAGATTCACACGTCACTCGTACTATCACTGGTACAACTTACAATAGATCCAAATCTGAAGCGCTATGATCATCAATGTGGACTGCAGACCGACTTCTCGAGGAGCTAGGTGGAACACTATCATCAATCGGGACAGTAGTCCAACCAGAATCGACAGGTGGAGCCGTAGGCTGTCCGAAATCGGTCGATAACTGCGTTCCAAACGAGCGCGAGCCGGTTCCAGCTGCAATACTCCGCTGTAGCGCAAGTTGGTCACGGGGCACCTGACCATTGTTTCCTCGTCGCGACGAGCTACTTTGTGATGGTTGCTGCCACTCGTTTTGCGGCCCTCTTGAACTGGACGAGCCGATTGTAGGTCTACTGCGACTGCTTGTGACCGGCTCGACAAAATGGAAATTTGCCTCAATCGTTCTCGCCGATTTGCTCGTCCCGAAAATATTCGGATGCTCCGAGACCTGATGAGCTTTCAAATCAATCTCATTTTCAAAAACCACAAATTTCTTCTCCAGACACGCTGTCGCCGGACACAAGAAATGCTGATCCCGAAAATGCTTTTCGAGAGAGTCGTAGTTGAGGAAATATTGTGGCTCACTGTTACCGGTCAGGCGTTGGTCACAAATATGGCAGCGCTCGTGTTGCTCTCGATAATGCACACGAAGCTCATCCGACGAGTAGAATCTCGTCTTGCAGAATTGGCACTCTGGGTGTCCTGTGAACCCATCTTCGTCGCCGACGCGTTCGTGCCTGAGCAGCGCCTTGTGCGAATACAACTTATGTTCGTAAATGAACACCTTCTTGTTCCGAGTGCAGAGCTGGCACATGTATTTTTTGTGTACCTCCGTCACATGTCGTCGCAGATCGGCCCAACCCGTACACACCTGATCGCAATTGGGATCTGGGCAATTGAATCGTTGCAGTCGTCTGACATCATCCATGATCTCGCGCCTGTCGAAATCTATCCCGAGCTTGTTGTCCGAGCAGGCGATATCGCCTTCAGTGTAATCTTCATACTTCTTCGCATTGTCGATTGTGAAGATAATCTTTGGTTGAATGGTCTGTCTTGTCAGCTTTTGTACCGCATTTTGTCAATAAATTGGGAATGGCCTACCCTGCAATGCACGCATGCATTTGTTTTATAGAGTGCCCGCATACGCAGCGCACAGATATGGCATGACCGATGGTTACATGGTGAGACAGCTGAATACTTCACTGGTTCTGCGCAGATAAAGCAGATCTCCGCCTACAATCTGTCAGTCCCAAATCCCAAAACACATATGCACCGCAGCTTAACAGAATACTTACACTCTCGCCTGGCTCGGCGGGTGCAGCTGATTCCATCAACTCGCCATTTTCAGCCTCTCCGCTCGTTTTCTCTTCCGTCTGCTTATTCAGAGCATCAACAGGTTCCTTGTCACCCGCGAGAAATTTGGTCACTTTCTTTGACTTGTTATTTCGTCTCTTGGGCCCGGATCCTGAACTCGAACTTCCGGAGCTCTCATATGCGGTCTGCTTGCCTTTCTTGGTCCCGTTCTCTTGGGGGCGGTTGGGATTCGCAGTCGAAGACTGAGCATTCGCTGGCGCAGCGGCAGTTGTCGACAAGGAAGACGTGGCTGGCGGCATTCTCGGTATTCTTCCGCGTATATATAATTAGCGAATTGTCTATATCACGAGTTAGCCAATCGCCGGTGCCGTTGACGCGATGTTACACCAAACTCACCAAACGCGCTGGCCCACGCCTATCAAGGTTACTGTAAATCTCTCTCGAATATCCCTTTTTATACAATATTTCTAGATGAGCACAGTATCTCGCGCACAGCCAATCCCAAAAATCTTTAGTCCGTGACAACTAGGTCGCGTCCCCGCCTTGATGAAATCCCCACCCTGACGCAATTAATCCGCAATTTATTCCACAAGTTTGTCAAACCCAGCCGTCCAAATCCTCTCGGTCAATAACCAAGATCTCGCAAAAAACCCGGATTTTTGTATGCGACAAAAGTACTGTCTAGCTACAGTCCGTTTGACTCGGTTATGGAACGGAACCTCACCGATCAGTTTAGCCATCACTAAGCTGTCACCCGGAAGACTCAGGAGATGCGCCGCCGCTACAAACCCCTTGCAGCCTCAATCCAACATTCTGATTCCTAACCCTTTGCCCGACATCGCTCCCGCGTTGCGTGTGGGTACAATGATTTAGTGTGCATGACTGCTGTACCTTCTTTCGGGGGGAGAAAAATTGAAAATGAGCAACTCAAGTTGACTTCCAAAAGTTGCAGATGTAAATAGCACCAACTTGCGACATATTCTCCAATCTCGCTTTGCTGTGGTAATTTCTCGTTTTGGCCAGGAATTTTAAATAGACTTAAACTATGCCAGTGACAAAGAAAGCAGGTACGCAATTGTTTATTTTCGGGCTACATCTTGCACCTCCCTCCAGACGCGACCGATGCTAACTGAGCATTCTTTTTGGATAGGCGTTCTCGGCGCAACAGGCAGTGTTGGGCAAAAATTCATTCTGCTGCTCGCGGAACACCCAGACTTTGAACTGTACAAGCTCGGCGCGTCAGTACGGTCGGCGGGTAAGCCATATGCGGAGGCAGTCAAGTGGCGGCAAACTGCGACGATACCTGAGTCGGCTAGGCAACTTGTCGTTGTCGGGTGCAAGGCCTCCGAATTTGCGGATTGCGATGTTGTATTTTCTGGACTAGATTCTGATGTTGCTGGTGATATCGGTATGCTTTTTGTTTGTCGCTACTGAGGTGGTTTGACTACTGACTTTTTGGTGAAGAGAAGGAATTCAAGGAATTCGGCCTCGTCGTTATTTCTAACGCAAAGAACTACCGCCGCGAACCAGACGTGCCTCTCGTCGTCCCGCTCGTTAACTCATCACACCTCGACGTTGTCGCCCGCCGCGTCAAACAAGCAAGGGCGGCAGGCACAAAGCCGGGCTACATCATCTGCAACTCGAACTGCTCCACGGCCGGACTCGTGGTCCCGCTCGGCGCACTCATGGCGAGGTTCGGCGACATCTCCGACGTGACAGTCACAACCCTCCAGGCGATTTCTGGAGCCGGCTTTTCGCCCGGCGTGTTAGGTTTCGATATTCTGGACAACGTCATCCCGTACATCTCGGGCGAGGAGGAGAAGCTCGAGTGGGAGACCAAGAAGATTCTCGGATCCGTCGCCGAAGATGACTCGTTCGCGCTGCGGTCGAGCATGACCGTGTCTGCCCAGTGCAATCGCGTCGCAGTGTCAGACGGCCACCTCGAATGCGTGTCCATCAAGTTCGCAACCACGAACAAGCCCAGCGTGGAGGACGTCAAGCAGGCGCTCCGGGATTACATCTGCGAGTCACAGACGCTCGGATGCCCGTCTGCGCCGAAACAGTGCATTTATGTGCTCGACGAAGTCGACCGTCCGCAGCCACGGTTGGACCGCAATCGGGACAACGGCTACGCGATTTCCGTCGGCCGGGTGCGGGAGGATCCCGTGTTTGATTTCAAGTTCATTGTGTTGTCGCATAATACCGTCATCGGTGCCGCTGGCTCCGGAATCTTGATTGCAGAGACGTTATTCAAGAAGGGACTGTTGTAGACGCAGTGCATCTAGATATTAGAATGTTTGCGGAAAAGTTTGGTGTTTGCGGGTTTCGTTCCACTGTATTCAATAATGTGACCGTTCAATAGTCAAGTTACTACATTTACAGGCAGTTATCATAGTCCTTAATCAATCCATACAATTTTCAGTCTCCTTCTAAAATATACAAATGGTAAAATACAAACGTTGCACAGACGCCAATAGGGTTCTCTACAATTATAATCGTGCGCAATTCATATGATATCCCATAAAAGTACCAATCTCTATGCCATCCCAATTACTCCTATCCTCCCCACGGTGTGTTAGTTCTCAACCGGCCAAGTGCCTGGACTCTGGGCTTGTGGGAACCCGCCCTGCTGCACTTGTCGTTTTTCCCGTTCAAAGTCGCGCCACTTGCGCATTTTGATTTGCGAACTGTCGAATTCACCTTCAGCTTCGTCATGGCCCTTGTCGCCACCTTGGACTTGTCGGGTTTCGCCCCACGAGAAGTCATCGAATTTCCAGTCTGTAAATCGTCAGCGGATGCGTTGAGCTCGAGGAATATGAAAATAGATACGTACAGGCATTGAGAGGGAGAACGAAATTCCAGACAGGTAGTGCACCCAAATAGATCAACATCCACATCACGTAGCTCCATCGGTGCGCCGTGATAATGATCAAAACACCCGGCAATCCCAGAACAAGTGCAAGCAAGATGAGCGGAATAACCGGAACCGGCTTCCGCACGATGGCAATAACGATAACATACAACGTGAAAGCAAGCGCGACAGGTAGCACAAGTGTACCAACAAGTTCAACAACCACGACAAACTGCATGGACACGCAAAATACACCGCACAGCGAGTTCACGAGCGTGAGTTCCATGAGATTGTGCACCGTCGAGTTGATCCATCGGCGGCGTTGAGACAACAAGACGCGGAACGTATCGGGCACCTGAGTCTTGCAAACTGCCTGGGGCACGAAAATCTGCTTGCGCTTGGGGAAAGTCCGGAGCATAAGGGTTGAGAGATATCGATCTTCACCAAGCAGCATCAAATTTTTCTTGTGCAGCGTATCAATAACGTTATCGGAATATCTCTCGACAATGTCAGGATTCGCGAGAATAGGGACCCAGTATCCGTCCTCGCCTTTGGGCGCTTTAATGCGATACATGCAGAAACAGCCGGGAAGGCAGGTGACTCCGCCAAAGACAGACTCGAAAGCCTTGGTAAGATGGTGAGAGACATAATACTCGAAAACCTGGATCATAGTAACCCACGACTGGCGCTTGTTCGCAATCTTGGTCTCACCGCACAATCCCATAACATCGGGATCATACACCATGCACGAGATCATTTTCGTAAGCGAATCCGGGTACACCTTTGTGTCAGCATCGACCATCAGCACGATCTCGTACATGTCTGGCGAAATTCCTGTGATCCGCCAAATGCCGCTGAATATTTCATATTCGAGCTCGGTCATGCGCTCGTCAAACATGACTTTCTGAAAGAACGACATCAGGATGATCTGTGAGTCACGCTTGCCTCTGTTACCAGGCTTTGCCTGGCCGGCTTCGGATGGAGTGCCGCACTTGACAACACAGAGCATGGGCACCCGTTGCTGCTTGGCAGGGTCAACAGTCTCGCTGTCGTAAGCGTAAAATCCGGCGTAGACTTTTGCCATGTTGTGACGCTTAGAACCAGACGAGACAGCGACATACGAGAACGGCTGCACCTTCTCAATAGGAACACTGAAGTCGGTCATCATGCTCAGGACAATTTCCGGAGTCGTCATGTCGTTGCCGGCACCACGGATCAAACCGTCGCAAATAGCGATAATTAGCTTGTGCGAATTGGGATAATCAGTGGTGGCAATCGAATCCAGAGTCGTGCGGAGACCTTCAACGGACTCGGAATACGCTGTAACCAAGCACATAGTATGTACAAGGGGGAAATTAAACGGTTTGTAGTCGGCAGGGGGCTGCGGAACGACATTGTCGTGGTAGTAATTACCAATTGCATCGTCGTCCTCGGCCAAGACTGTCGACAAGCGCACGCTCTCGTTGTCTGCCGGCGCACCTTCACGGCCACGCGTATTAGGATACACGTTGAGCGAAGTTGTTGAGGTCGAGTAAGGCATTGTTCCGGTTGCGGGCGATGAATTGGCGGCCGGGAAACCATAAGCCGACGCTGCAGATGAATAGAAGTTGCTGGATGAGTCGTTCCGCGAATGAGCATACATGGATCCGGGCACAATCAAGTGAGAGGTCGACGACTGGGACTGAGAAGCCATTGTAGTCGGGAAACGCTGACGGGAGCGTGAACGTTCGTTGTTGGCGTACGGCGACGTGAATCTAGACGTCCTCGGGAAGAATCTACTACCACGATTGCCGGCACCGTTGTTGTGTGCATTCACAATATGCGGAGCGGGACGATAGATATCGTCGGCCCAGTCTTCGATTTCGGCGATCCGCTTCTTCTCGCTCTTGGAGTAATTGACACCGACACGCCACGACAAGAACCAAGCAAATATTACCGCAATGAAGAATTTGACCATGACAATAACGACAATAAACACAAGCGAGACATACAACACAACGTCTGACGCGATGCAACCAATCGTATCCGTATCAATCGATCCAACCCTGATGGTTTCAGTAAGACATTTCGCGATATGTCGGTCCGAAGACGAAGTCATGAGTCGGGTGATATCAGTGCCGCGAATCTCACTTGCGTCGGTTGCATCTCTGAGCTGATTGAATCGATTCGTTGATAATTTAATGTCGCTGGGATCGAGCCAACCGAGCAGATCCAGGTCGAGAACGTTGCCATTGTAGACGACAAGATTGCGCGATGAATTGCGCACGTCATCCCAAGTGAAATAGACCTCGCCCGTAATTTGCAGGCCATAGTAAGATTCCCGCGCCAGGCTCGAAGTGTGGCATGCATATCCGTTGTAGTACGGCCACGTGTAGTTTGGCTCGGACGATCCGTCCTGGTTAAAAGCCTTGCAGGGAAAGTACCAAGCCAAGTTTCCATCGTCGTCGTGTGGAATACTGGAGTTGTCGGTAGGCAGAAACAAACCCTTGCAGTTCCCGTTCACGTTCTGAAATAGAAATGACCCATCTTGGCCGCCGGCACCATCTTGGCCGCCGGCATCGGTGGGAGTATACAAGATGTTACTGCCAAAAGGAATTCCCGCGGCGGCGGGGTGTTTAGACCGTGTCAGGTCGTAGGCACGACCTTGGATGATCATGTAACCGTTGTTGACTGTGTTGATTCTCAAACGCAGGGCCGGCGCACTGCAGACTGTCTCCGTGAACCCGAAGGTCAAGAAACCGACAAATGTGGCAATAATCAAGATAAACGAGATCAGGCCCATTTTCTCACGCCAGGCGGATTGCCGCGCCTTGGCAGGCATGCCGCACCAGCTGAGCACCTTCGATGGTGCCCAGAACGTGACGAGAGAGCAGTAGACCTGCCACAACGACGGCGGTTTGTATTTATCCCCATTTGAATTGTGCGATCGTTTGGGTGGCGGCAGTCTCTTTCGGCTGTCGACCCTAGCAGCAGCTGTATCGTCCTTTGATACCGGCGGCGACGGCACGGGCGACACTGACGACGACTGGTCAGACCCGCCGGGAAGTGCGCCGGATTTGGAGACAGGCGAACCTTTGTCGGTCTCCTCCTCATCCTCGTCGTAATATTCGTCCTCGTCCTCGGGCGCGAACATGTTCTCTTCCGCGCCGGCACCTGATTCACCGGCCGAATTTCTGGCGCGTCCGGGTCGACTAGATCGACTCGAATGCCGCACTACAGGTACGCCTGCAGACGAGGAGCCTTCACCGGCATCGTCGTGATCGTAGATGGTCGGATTGTTGCCGGTAGTTGACGGTAGAACCGGCATCTGCTGCTGAGCGGCATGCTGGGTGTAGTAGTACGTCGGATGGTCGCGGTTGAGTCTGGAGCGCTCTGGACGGATGAGCGAGCGCTTTCGCTTAAAGTCTGCCGCTGATGCTGAGGTCGGCATGCCGCGTCGATTTATGGAGGCGGCTCGTTCGGGGTCGCTGTCGACTGCAGCGCGAGAGACGAGAGGAGCAGAGGCCGAGTTCGGAATCTGACTAGTGCGACCGTGCTGGCTGGCAGGCCGCGGCGAAGAGGAGACGTCGTCAATCTCCATCGTAAATAGAGGCGACTTTAAGTCGGTGTCATAAAAAAAACCAGTAACTTATATGGAGAGACCAGAATGAATAATTAGGAAGGGGTGCAGAAGAGACCAAAACACACCCAACCAAGGGCAGGCCGGGTAAAACTGATTATTCCTGTGGAGCGAGTTTACTTTCTGCTGTTTTTGGCAACATCTAAGAATAGACTCAGCCACGATGCAAATATGCATCCACGTGATGCTCGATTCAGGCACGGCTGGCCTCTTTTGGACAGCCGAAGTCAGCGTCCGCCAGCATTATTTGTGAGGTACTGCTGGCAACTTCGCACCCAGTATAATTGAGATTGGGATTGCTATTATTCCCCTGATAACCGATTTAACGAGTTCATTCCTTGCTAGATCCAGCGACAAGCCCCTGATAAGCGATCGTTCGCCGCCGTAGGATTTGTACGGATGGGATCCACGGGTTAACAATTCGACAATCAACTCATACTATAGAATAGTGCATTGGAATTCACGTAAGCATGTCAGTGTGATAACGTATTGACTTTAGTCAATCAGAAGCACGTGCCGCCTATCAAATCGCATCACGTGACACAATATTCGATATGACTTGCCATAGGACATATAAATAGATATAAACTGCAATATTTGGTCGATGTGCAGACGCAGGATTTATGATTTATCCTTCCCGCAGCCGCGCATTCCAGCGCGTTGTCGGCACGTTGTCGACACGTTGACACCGCGTGTGCCGCGTGCTGCTTTGTTTGGGTCCGGTGCACCAGCTATGCAATAAGCAACCAAAACCGACGCGAATAGCGGATATCCGAACATATTGTACAAGACATCTATAAACCGATAGATACATAATCCTTCGCCAGCAAGGGGCAGAGCCGTTTCAGGCTGTCAGCCTGTCAAGGCTCAGCTTAAGCCGGCCACACTAACTCGACGTGGTCTAGTTTGTGTGCCTGTCGCTTGTCCCCCGGGACTGGCTTAAGTCGGCCTCGACGACAGCAGACCCTAACCGTGCTATTAATATTCTTGTCTCTCCACCCCCAGCTTTAATTTCCTAATACTAAGCTAGCTGCACCCCCCTATTCTGGAGGCATTGACTCGTCCTGGCACAAGACAGGCGTCATCTCGACTCGTCGCAAATTACCGCTCAATCCACTTTTCTGCTCCCCATCGTGCACCCACCGCGCTCTCATTTTTTTTGTCACCTTGACCAGCTCTGTTCGATCCCGCTTCCTGCAGTACTAGTCGACAGAGCGTCGCTTATCCTCGTCGGCTATTTTTTTCTCAAATTTGTTCGCTTCTGCATGCCCCCCTTCGGTCTCTCGTTAATTAATTCGATTCATATTTCGTCTGCCGCTCGCTTTTAGCATTCTACAAGATACATGCTCGCATCCGCCTGTGTCACGTCTGCCTTCTGCTTTGTCTAGATATTCATCATATAAATCGACCATGTCCGCCCCGCCAATCTCGAGACGGCCGTTCCATCCTGGCCAGGACCCCGCTTCTGCGCCCTCGTCGCCCGCCCACCGCCCGCGTTCGACCGCGTCGTCGGTCTCGCTCTCGTCCGATCCGGCTGCACAGCTTTCGTCCTCTTCTAAAATACCGTCCCATGGCTCCCAGCACCCTCTCCCGCATCCATCACATTCGCACTCCCGCACACCGTCTATGCCCCCCGCCGCGCCGTTCGATCAGGGCCATCTGCTCGCGACTCTCGGGCCCGAGGGCCAGCACGCGCTCCTCGCCCACGAAAAGACGCTAGACCTCTACCGTGCGAATGTTAAAAAGTCGCAAGACCCCAGCATCCAGTTCGTTTTCGCACAGTACCTCATCTCGACGGCCGCGACCCTCCCGGCGACCGATCCGGCCGCGCCACCTCCGCAGCGAAACGGGCGCAAGAGCCTCGAAAATCTACGAAGTATGAAAAAGAGCGAGAGCACGGTGTCGTCGAACTCGAACAGCAGCACGTCAAGCCACAGTGTGCCGTCGCTGTTTGCCACGGACGACTCATACACTCCCGCCTCGTCGGCATCGACCAACGGACCCGCACGGCCGACATCGCCGACGCCGTCAACGTTCTCGTCCAATACACAAACTACCTCGTCCGGCGGATCTGTACCTACCAGCGCGCACAATCGCGATCTTCTCCTGCGTGAGGCTGCCACTGTTCTGCGCAGACTAGCTGACCGCGGCTACCCGGATGCGCAGTACCTCCTTGGCGACGCACTGTCATCCGGACTCCTCACCAACGGGCGTCCACACCTCCGCGAGTCCTTTGGGCTGTTTGTCTCTGCGACGAAGCACGGCCACCCAGAAGCCGCGTACCGAGCCGCGCTCTGCTACGAAGAAGGCTGGGGCACTGCCTCTGACGTGCGTAAGGCTGTTCAGTTCCTGCGTGCCGCGGCAGCAAAGAACCATCCCGGCGCGATGCTCAAGCTCGGTGTAGCATGCTACTACGGCCAGCTCGGCCTCGCGAACCGGCAAAAGGAAGGCGTCAAATGGCTCTCGCGCGCGGCCGAAGTCGCCAACGACGTCTTCCCGCAAGCGCCCTACGAGCTCGGCGCGATCTACGAAACCGGCTTCCTCGACATCGTGATTCCGGACCCGAGCTACGCCGCGCAGTTGTATGTCCGCTCTGCTGAGCTAGGGTTCGCGCCGGCGGCCGCGCGATTGGGCCACGCGTACGAGATCGGCGCGCTCGGATGTCCGCAGGACCCAGCCCTGTCGGTGCACTACTACACAGTTTCGGCACTAGCTGGTGACGCCAGCAGCATGCTGGCCTTGTGCGCCTGGTACGTGGTCGGCGCACCGCCAGTTCTCGAGATCGACAACGAAGAAGCGTTTGAATGGGCCCGCAAGGCGGCGGAGGCCGGACTCCCAAAGGCGATGTATGCGATCGGGCATTTCTACGAAAAGGGCGTCGGCACACACAAGGACCCGTTGGAGGCGAATTTATGGTACGTACGTGCTGCCGACAACGGCGACGAGCGCGCCCAGGCACGGCTGAAGACACTCAACGAACGGCCTGTCAACGCGGCCGACAGCACCGTGTCCGTCAACACTGCCGGTCGGAAAGCCAAACCGGAAAAACAAACGGAGAAGGCCTCGTCCGACTCACCGAATAAATTGAAACGAGGCGAGTCCATCGTTCGCGCAGATCTCGATAAAGATAAAGACTGCGTCGTCATGTAATTAATTTTGGGTTGGGTTCAATGCGTGAAAGTACCAATAGGTTAACGCTTTATGTTCATGATGGCGGTCATTAAATTATTACTATTTGCATATTGAGTAAGGATCAATGAGAATAAGTGTTTGCGTGGTTTTGTTGTGTTTAATTTTTTTTTTGTTTTCCTAATGGGCGTACCTCTCTTTTTAAACGTCAAGTTATAGTTTTGTTTTTTTTTCTTTGTGTACATGGTTTCTTCATAAATATGGGCTGTCTTTTTGTGCGTGGTTTGCGACTGTTCGTTATTAATTTTGTATGTTTTGTGCATAAGAACTAAAAAGTGGGGTCACTGTGGTCTGTAGATTTGCTAAATGAAATATTATCGTATCGGTTCATGGCAAGAAATCACTGCTTGGTTCAGCCAACAGTTTGAGTCGGCATAAATTCATGTAGATATCTGATGGTTTTCATTTAGGTTAATACTAACCTAACAAAACAAAAACAAAATGGTCCAAAAACAAACGCATCTAAAATTACAACATTATTAAGAATTACGCATCACGCATTTCCATCTTCATCAATACCCATGAATTCATATCGCCTTCCAAAAACACAATTATGCCTCGATGATCAAATCCCATAGTTTAGCTCAAATGACAGTTACAGAACCCCAGTAAAAACCTATGCCCATGATGACTAGATGACGCGTTGTAGTCGTTGGCACCCTTACTGTAACGGACCGTCTCTAAACCCAAATCATACACAACACTCGACCTGCCATCACCACCATCTATCCCGATCGCGAAATCCAAAGCAAAATATATAGATCCCAATTTCCTAGCAATGCCGTTGTATGCTTAATTCCGAGCTTAATGCGAATGCGACGACTGTCCATCATCCATACCATTCGCTGCCGCGCCATTCTTTACGCAACAAGCAGCCTCCGCGCAGCCGTCCACACACAAACAGCTTGGCTCGCCCGGACCAGCCTTGCCGTCCATCATGACCCCGTACATTCCCCCGTCCGCCAACGGATAGTCTCCATTTGCACTGAGGTCCCCATGCACGGATGGTGGGGCTGAAGACCGGTTCGAAAGAGGCGTGTCCTCGAATTCGGGCTGGATCGTGGCGGAATGGATCCCGTATCCGTGCAAACACGAGCGGATCCGTCTGCTTAGCTCCATGAACTCATCCGCCGAGACGGAGACCGCGACATGCAGACTCGCAATGAACAGATTCTCGCGCAAAATCCAGATATGGAAGTCGTGCACGCTCTTCACGCCTTGAAGTGACAGAATCTCGTCTTTCACGTCCACCATATCGATCCCTTTTGGCGCGCCCTGGAGCAGAATCTTGGACGCGGACTTAACCAGCGGTAGCGCAGATGAGAAAATAATGATTGTGATGACGAGCGAGATCAACGGGTCGAAGTAGAATCGCCAAGAGTAGTCTGTCAACCAGATGAACAGCGCCGTGGCGATGACGCCGACGTTGCCCAGCGCATCACCCATGACGTGCAGAAACACTCCCCGCATGTTGAGCGACTGAGTAGACCTGACTGGCTTCTTTTTCGACTTGGACGACGTGAACGACGGCGCGCCTGAGCCGCCGTGAGAGTGTGAGTGGCCGTTTCCGTGGCCGGAGAGCAAAGACGTGTGTTCATCTACTGCCCTGGCAGCTTCATATTCCGATGGCGTCGGAGAGTGGAGATTCGCGGCCCGCAGGCGCTGCTGTGCAAGCGATTCTTGCACGACCGCGCCTGGCAGCAGCGCGCCGATCTCCATCGCATCGGTACTGTCAACGCGCCCAGCCGAATGCCCTACCTCATCGCCATGTGAATGCGAATGACCATGCTCATGGAACAGTACCAGCCCGACGAGATTCGACACCAAACCCGCACAGCCAACTCCCAAAACCAGTTGCGGATTAGTGATAACTTGCGGTTCTACAAACCGCTGGAGTGCCTCGAGAAAGATTGTCAAGCAGAGAGCGAGCAGGAAAACGCCGTTGACGAGCGCCCCAAGAATTTCGGCTCTCTGCCAGCCGTACGAGTATTCTGACGACGCGGCACGAGAATTTGCTACCTTGACAGCCCAAAGAGCGACCACGAGCGAGAAGACATCGTTGAGCATGTGGAATGAGTCCGCGACTAGTGCGAGCGAGTGCACTGCATAGCCTGTTGTACTTCTGTTAGTGCATATCCAGCGACCGTGTTGGTGGGGACTGACCGATGATAACTTCGAGGAGGAAAAATGCAGAGTCGATCACGAGCAGAGAGATGATTCTGCCCTGCTTACTCAGTAGTGCCATCTCTAATATACTTAGTCAGTCGGTGCGGTTAGAAGATGCTGAGTTGTTTCCGACTTGAAAATATGCACGGCAGGAGGGTATACTGCGGTGGTGAGGTGGTGGCACTTCTTCTGGTCGACAGTAACTAACGACAAGATATGCAATGCGAACGAAGTAGCCGGCGTGCTGGCGTATTCGGTGGGAGTATACGGCCAACAAAGACTGACGAGGACCGAGTACGCCTTACGCTAGGTCTTAACTAGCTGTCGAATATAATAACCACGACAAGCTGGAGTGAGTAGAAAAGTGGACCACGGGTAATCTGGGGACGAAGACGTTTTCGGACGGTAAGACGTCAAAAATGTCTCCGGTGTCGCGGCCTGCTCCAGATCCCGAGGGTTAGGGCTGATCCGCACCACCGCCACTGGAAAGGGTTAGGGTTAATGCTAAATAGCAAAACTGCATCGTGCCAAATTAATATTTGCTATTAACTTATATCATTTATATGGAATAATTAACTATGTTGCTGGCATATATTGATTAGTGGAGTTAAGTTGCCTGCCACTGTAGATCGTCTTTGGCTTTGTTACGAACATTGATGGAACCAAATTGAAAAGGCTGCTAAAATCTCGAAGTCTTCCTCTTGTCTCGCTCTTGATACGGTAGCAACACCAAAATATTAATCGTGCACCCGATTGCTAACAAGTAATAGTGGCCGACGATCAGCAGTCGAGCGCTCGCATTCTCACTTACTCGTTGACGAACATCACTCCGGACACTTTTGGGGCCGTATCATTTGCAGTTTGAGTATTATTGGACCAACGCATCCCAATTTGGGCTCAATCAGCGACATTTGATTATCATCAACTCCCTGACCGTGCGCGCAATCTCAAGTAAACAAATCATACGTGTGGCTTCCGTAGCTGACTCATCTGAACATGCGCCATTTATTCAACGTTACACACGCATGCGAACCACCAACCCCTCAGTTTCTATGGCTTCCAAGATACCGTGGTCTTCTAAGATTAGTATTGTAGTTATGAACCGCTCAGCTTTCGAATGTGTCCTGTTTGCTAGGTTAATAATTGTCGGACGTGAGCTAACAGTCTGCACAAGCTCAAGTATGGGGTTAGGGCGTGCCCGGACGGGCAATCTCAAGTAAACAAATCGCTCGCGCTCGACGCGCGCTGGGATCGCGAACTCTCACACTCATTGATTCACGCGTCTTACGTCGGCCTGTTCCCCCAAACCAATAGTCGAATACGAATATAAGTTGCGCCAAAAAGTCGAATACGAATGAGCAAAATCTTTATTCGTGTGCAGCCCTATTTCCAGTTGAGAATAGAAAAGCAACTTTGTGGTGTCACCGCCTGACGGAGCATTCAGACCTATTGGAAATTGTTAGGCGGCCGCTTTCTCCCGATGCCAGGCTAGAAGTGCCTGCGAGTCGGGAAGAGTACGAACGAGTAAATCCAATCCTTGAAAGAGATGAAGCCAAGTATGTGTTTCACAGATTTGTGAGAAAGCGCTGCTGACAATGGTGCACAGGTATCCTCAAGTATGGTATGATAGCGTTAAGGGTGAAGCCATCGTCGTTGCTCCGCCAACTCCGCTCCATTCGCGAATGGCAGGTGTATTGTTGTCGAGTATCTCCGATGAAGTCAAAATGAATTCAGGAATCAGTTCAGAAATCTCCGCTCTGACTCAGACTCAAGGTCGAAGTGGGTATACTAGCCGTGGGCTCACAACGAGAGCTTGGGACGGTGCACTGCAATACTGCGAGGGGATCGTCTCACATTGATGATTGCGGTAGAAGTTGGGGTCTCACAGTCATATGACAGTTTGCGGGCAGCCATCTCTTGGTCGGTATGCGCCTTGCGCTGCAGTCTCGGCCTTGCGCTCGGCCTTGCGATGTCTATTTCTGAAGGGAATCGTGGAGATACGCCACCCGTGCGATATTATCCATCCATCGAAGAAGCAAATGCTGCGGTAGATGGAGCTGTCGTCTGTCATTTTGATGGGTCTGTATTCGTGCATAGATAGTAATTGACCCCCATTTCTAATACTACATATCTGTGGTCCCAATTTCTCCCGCCCTGACGACCTGACGAAGGATATTCTTCTAGATGAGTATGTACATCCTCCCAACCAAACTATTTACAAACACATTACCTACGCAACCACGCTTTCTCTCATATCTTACAGTGCCCTCCTTGCAAATATAAACACCCGCTCTTCTAACCGTACGACATCATGCCACCACCTCCTGTTCTCCTTCCAAAACCTCAGTCCATGCTGTCTCCAGGGAAGTGCTAACCCACCAAACGCCTTGACCGTGCCCATCTCAACCCACTCCTGAGCGCGTCCAAACACTTTCGGCGGGCGGTTTTCGAACGTGACAATCACACCCATATCGTCGACTGCACTCTTCAGCTCCTCCACGTCTTCGGTGCGATCATACACGATGTTATCCCTCGTGAATGTAAACAGTGTGGCGCCGGACATACACACGGGCACGTCGAAATGCACAGTAACATTCCCCAAGGCATCGCCAACAGCTGCCTTCGCGCCCGCTAACTCGTCCAAGGACTCATGTAGAGCTGCAACGGCATGGCCGCCAGGATAGTTCGTGCTGGACACAGCAAGCATGCCGGCTGAGACCATCAACGTACCTGCTGCAGACGCGAGAATCGCTAGAGCAGTAGCCAAAAAAATGGCTCTCTTGCGCATGCGATTTGAGATCCACGTTGCACCAGTAGCAGCAGTAAGTACGAACACCGGGACAACGTACACAATAAACCGCCACTCCTTGTGCGGTTGCATAGAGTACACCCCCACGAAAGCAACATACGGCGCAAGCTGCATTCCCAGCCTTCGCCATTCCACATACACCCCGACAAAAATCAAAGGTATTGTGACCGGATTGAGAAGAAGTTTAGGGAGATGCAAGCTGAAGTAGGTATACCAGGGCTCGGTACCCCAGTTGGCTGACTGGCCTTTGATCGCGTTGAAATAAAACCCGTAGAACTCGGGCACGAGAGGGAAGTCCCAAAAGTACGAGTCCACGAGGCCTGACGCCGCGATTCCAAGGATAACCCCGATTGACCCGGCAAATATTGTAGAGCCGAGGCTGATTTGCCTGCGAAGTAAACTCGAACCGGCAATTGTCGCTGTCAGGATGAGTAACTCCGCCCTGAACACGATAGTCGTAAACGCAAGCAGCCCAATCGCCCGCGCTGGTTTTGCGGCAATGTAGAAGCTCGTCGCGAGCATTGTCAGCGGGAAAGCAAACATATTGGGTAAAGTTCTGCTCGCGTAATACGGAATGTGGAACTGTGTGTACTGCAGCAACGCAAACCATAACGCTGTCGTTTTGCCAAATACTTTGAACACTGTCCGACGCAAGTAGACCAAACTTGCCCAATTTATCACGCCGAGAATGCCGCGTGAAATGTACTGCAGTGCCAACTTGGATGGCAGAGGCGCAAAGACTTGGAACGGCTTCGCCAGCAACGACACGACCAACGCGCCAATGAATGTCCGCGGAACGACTCCAGGAAATTCAAAGTGATCGTACTACCTCAATTAGTCACTGTCTGCGCATGTTATGCAAAATTTCAGCGTACAGCATGGAGATCTTGGCCGTGGATCAACAGGTCGTGGATCGCGTGTAAGTTGAACGATTCCTCCACCTTTGTGTACGGTGATACGACCAGATGTACAGTAATCAGTACCAAAAGCAGTACATCTAATAAGTCCATTGTGTGCGACATTGCTCGCGCGACGCAATTACTTCTATCGCGTTGGGCTTGTTGATTCTGCACTGGTCTCAAATGCCCACGCGTTCAGTTCTCCTGGGTACGAATCCCTCGCATTCTGAAACAAGTTAGCCTCATCCCTAAACTTCTACGTATATAATTCGGATAACTAAGTCATTTTGTATTAAGGAACGGACAAGCTTTCTAATAAACAAAACGTACATATACAATGCCAAACCTATACATATTACAAATATAAACTCCGTCAGGCCAAAAAGTCCCATCGAATATAGCCGTCCACAAACCCTATCCCTAAACCCGCCCAATACCCGCCATATTTAACTGCTCGCCCTCTCCTCGCTCCAGCTCACGCCCTCCGTCACTGCGGACACGCCAATCCCGGCACCGATGCCACCATAGGCCTGAGTCCCGCCGGCTTTAGGTTCGATCATACAGCTCCGTCGGTAGAGTACGTGCTGGTCCTCCAAATACATGTCATGCACGCGTTTAATCTCGACGTCCAACCAAGCCTGCAACTCGGGCACATCCTGGAATCTGTACGGCACCTGAAATCGCTGCAGGTCCGCGATTATTTTCGTCGTGCGCACATGCTTGTCAAAATTGATGATCGGTGACGAATCCTCCATGTCTGGATGAAAGGTGCGGAAGTCGGAGTTTCCTTCGTCGGCGAAAGTCAGGTCGGTGAGGTACACGCCCAAGTATGGAATACAAGGCGTGCTGGTATTCCGAAGGAGCGTGCGATAGGACGCGTAGTTCTTCTCGTAGACAATAATACCTTTCAGTTCTGCGAATAATGAATGATACCGCGGCGGCAATAATTCCCATGTTTTCTTTAACCGCAGTATCACGGAACTTTGTAGTGCACATGCAATCGCCATCAGACAGTTGTAGTTCTTCAGCTCAAGGCACTTTTCCGCAACCCGAATCCAATGACGGATTATATTCATGCGCACTTTAAGCGGCACATCGCCTGCGAGGATGCTCTCGCCGATCAAGTTGGCAAGGTCGGTCGACAGCGAGGACATTGCTTTCACGTTCACGGCTGTGCTTTTTCCAGCTTTCTTCGAAAATTCCTGCCCGAGCAGTTCTTCTGGTACAATCTTGCAAAACAACCGAGACTCTTTCACCGTGATCTGTCGGGCTAATTCAAGTGGGTCAAAATCCAGAATACTGGGCGGAAGTTCACCCTCACGCACGTACCGCGCGACTATCGCCAGATGCAACTTATTAACAATCGGCGTTGGTACAGACGACGAGTCGGGCAGTAGTATTCCCAACGACGTGTCAATTCCCAGCTTCGACATCGACCGCGGAACGAGCGGCTTGTCACAGCTGACAACTTTTTTAGACAAATCAAGTAACCGTGCACTTGCAAATGGAAGCGTGGATTTCAAGGACCCGTGCGCAAAGTCGACAATTATCGGGATCGCTTCGTTATCGGTTTCCATCCGCCAGTGCGACTCCATCCAGCCCTTTAGTGCGTTATAAACTCGTAATCGCACAGCAAGCACGTTCGGCTCGTCAGGTGATAACGATGTGAATCGGTGTACCAGAGCCTGAGCCAGTGCTGTTGATGTGGTAAATAGCCTAAATGTGAGAAAGAATGTAGACACGAATAGAGCGTCGGGGGCCACGTTGTTAGCAGTTAGCTGCTTCACCAGTGCTTCTAGCGAACCGCCTTGGACCTGGCCATCCGCATTAAAAATTATCCGATCTTGAAGTGGCGTGCGCGTTTTCTTGCCCTGCAGGAACATTAGTGTCATTACGACCAGATTTCGCAAACAATATACATACCTTAACTTCCGGCTCAATATCCGAGGGTAGAGACTCCGACACAAGTGCCAAATTCCACGGCTCGTCATCCAGTGACGTCGCAGCGGTCATCCCGTAGGACGACTCAGACTTTGACGACGATCGTCTCGACTCGCCCAGTTGGGACCGCAATTGGTAATCCAGATACCGTCTATCGATCTCCAATTCAAAATCGCCAACCCGATCGAGTACATACTTCGCCTTTGCAAGGCATAGTCCCGCAGTCCGGACGCACGCGACGATAGCGTCGATGAGATTCTGGGATTCAGTGAGTAAGGACTCCGGACCATTATTTTCGATACACTGAGCTGCGACGACATCCCGTGCCGCGGTAACTATTGCTGTGATCCGGTCGTACATT
The DNA here is from genome assembly GCF_029532465.1 of Lipomyces tetrasporus. Lineage (NCBI taxonomy): Eukaryota > Fungi > Ascomycota > Lipomycetes > Lipomycetales > Lipomycetaceae > Lipomyces > Lipomyces tetrasporus. The sequence continues at coordinate 1,003,069 of NW_026611602.1, forward strand.
GCCTCTTTCGCTTCCTCGAGACTGTACACTATCGGCGACGCCCGGGAGCTCACAGTCTCGACGACGGCCAGCAATTCCCTACAGGCATGCGCTGCCCGTCGAGTTGTTAGAAGCAGCTTGGCAGGGGTGCGAGTATCGACATAGCTGCTGTTCAAGAACGACCCAAGGCAGACCAGAGCAGAGTCGTACAAGAAATTCAACCTTGCCAGCGCTGAAACAGGCTGATACTCAAACGTTAAACTCGGACCGGCAAACCCACCGCCATCCACACTACTACCCGTTTCGGACGTATACTCAGCAGGCGGGGGCGACGGCAGGTAACTATACTCGTCCAAGTCGATTGTATCGAGGAACGCCGCGGCGCATACAAGCACGCGGTGGGCCCGATAAACCAGGTCTTCTGAAATCGAGTGGTCTGGAGACTGCCGCTTGACGCAAGACACGAGCGCGGAAACTTCAGCTAGCAACGCCCGCCGTGACTTGTTGATCGCTTCTGCTTCGCGGACAAGAGGCGAATCTCGAGCCAAGCAATCAGTTCCCTCCTGTACGAATTAATATGATTCATTTCCTGACTTCGCTGAACAGCAAACGTACAAGCAAATTCCGCACGCCGGATACGATGGTGGTGACAGCCACCTGGGAGCTTCGGCCATCCTCCGCCCGCGGATTGACGAGCGCGTTGAGGATGGCGACAAGCAGAGGCCGCACCTGTGGAATGTCATAGGGTTCGCAGTAGTTTGATGGAATCCATCCACGCTTGTTTGTGGAGAGACTGGTGCCGTCGGCCCAGCCGGTTGCGTGGAACGAATGGAGGACGATGAGGTCGCCGGCCTCGAAGTCAAGACAGCCGCCCGCCACTGGCGATTCGAGAGCGGCTGGGTCGAACCTGTGGGTTGCACGTAGGAACGGATGATAGGCGACATAGTTGTGCTCTTGCGGCGGGAATATGGAATGGATGCCGTCTGTCGCCATGTCGGTGGATTCGGGATTACAGATGATTGAATAATTTATAATCGGCGGCGATGTGTTATCCACGTAGCTGAAGGTGCGATTAAGGCAGACACCATGAAGAAGTCTGTCTTGTAACGGCGATTAGTAGTTCAAAATAAACCGGATTGTGTGGCCAAGGGACGGATAAAGATAAAATGCGTGAGTTGAGCAGGTAAAAATTGGTGATTGCGGGGCGGTCGGAGAATATGATATTGGAGATGATGGACCTAGGGTTGTTTGTGTCCTTGCGTAGCGAGAGTGCGGCCAAAGCTCGAGACCCGCACCCTTTGTGCGACTTGTGTTCGGGACATCAAAACTTCAGACGTTATCGAGATTTACAATAGTTAAGTCCACTGGATACGTATAATGTGCTCTAATGGTCAATGAGCTACCGTCTCGTGAGGGTGCAAGTCACTTGGTGTTTCGCTGCTGCTGCTGCTTGCTCAAGCTACGCGGAAGCCAGGGATGAGCTAGTTTAGCGGGGCGCAGACCTCACAATTATTGGTGCCTAATATCGGAAATCTAAGAGAAGATGGTGGCGATATGACAGATATTTGCCATCGAATCAAACAATATATTATCATTCCAACATCTAATGCAGTTTTATACTTTTCAAAGACAAAGTATATATCGCGCAACAATGCCCAAACTCAAACCAAATGTCAAAAGTGTGATCTAATCAAAAAAACACGTATAGGTTACCACAAAAATGAACAAATGATCTAACGACATTATCAAAATTGTCATCGTCCCACGCCAACAACGCATGCAATCAAAAAATTCGTATAATTCAGTCTGTCACTTTTAAATAGTACTTTTTAGAGCGCCATATTCAAAAAAAAACGAAACACCGGAAGAATGGATATCAACCAACTCCTAATGAGGAAAGTTTACCTCTTCTTTACTGTGTCACTACTAGCCGTACTGCTATCTCTTTTCCAAAACTTCTGTTTCTGCGAAATCGACGTGCTCTTCAAGCGCGACAACCCTCCGCTCCCGCCTTCCTTCTTGCTCTTGACCGTGCCGTAGTCCGCGCCATTGCTGTTCGTAGCTGCCGCCGCGGGGGTTGGCGATGATGTCACCAACGAAGGCGTCGGCGTGCCGTTGCGCGTTAATTTGCCGTTCATGAGCTTAGTGTGGGAGTCGGCGGCCGACGGTGGCACTTGCTGTGCGATCGAAGACGTCGAGGACGCTGCTGACGATACCGGCGGTGATGATGCAGACGTCGTTGTGGTTGACGACGGAGACGTAGCCAGCGTCGAACCCTGCGGCGCTGCAAGAAACGGAGACGACACGACGATCGGTGTCGCCTGCTTGACGGGTGTCAAGGAGGCTGACGACGCTGCAGCAGCGCCATACCTCCGCGCTCGCTCATATTCTTCGCCTGAAATCTCTTGGTAAAACAATATATACGCACACGCAAGTCCTGGCTTGTCACCGAAAAAGTTCGTCACATAGTCGTCGTCCACACGCTCGACCATCTCGTCATCGAACAACACCCATCCAGTGTGCTCGGTTTTCACAATCGAGACGTAGTGGCCGTGGTACGGACCACCGCCAATATGTACGACCACCGCATACAGCTCGTAAAGCCGGTCAGGATCCTGAACATCGTCCGTCGTGTTGAATAGTCGCAGATGGTACGGGAACATGACCTTGTGAAAGAGTTTGACGTTGCGCTGCATGTCCTCTGTAAACTTGAACCGTTTGAGATGTAGCGCGAGAATCCGCGGCAACCGGTTGATCTTCATACGCTTTTCAGCCTCTTGCAATCCGCCGCAGCAATCGCAGTGGAACTTGTTCGACTCGCACAGCATCTCCGACGCTGAAAACTGCCGTAGACAAGACGTGACAGACGTATGCTGCTCTAGATCGATTGACAGGTCTAGGAACATTTCGTCCCGCCTCGACACGTTCTCGCAGGTAAGGCACTTGGTCTCTGACGTCAATAACCCTTCGAACAGCTCGTGCACCCACCGTGTATTCGAGACCTGGTCGTCGTTGTTCTGGGCCCGCAGCTTACACTCATGCTGTTCGACATTGTCCACAATCTCATTCAGCAAGAAATTGAAAAACTCGTGCGCATCCTGGTGCATCGATGATCGGAATAGCTCATTCTGTCGTTTCAAGACCTCAATCAACTTGGCCGGGGAAACGATACCAGTCCGACTCCTGTGCTCGACCATGGCCTCAAATATGTCTTTAAGCGTGGTAAACAGGCTTTCTTCCATGTTGTAATACTGGTTCATGCTGTGGTCCATATTAATAATCGGCCCATTTGTCAGCGCAGCCTTTTTCTTCTGCTCGGGCGTGGTCGACTCATCCCCTCGCAAGGGAAGAGAATTCGAGATACTCGCAGACTCCGCCCCGCCGCCGGCGGTCCCATTCACATTCGATATGGTTCCATTGCTAAAAATGGTCCCCGGAGACGCTGGCGGCCCTCCGCTGCCGCTACCATTGCTTGAGAGTGCCGAAATGACACTGTTCGCACGCTTGGACTTCGTGCCGGTCTTCTTGTCCTTCGCCGTCTTGGCGTTCTCGGCCGCCTGTTTCTCGGCCTGCTGCTTCAGGGCGACCAGGAACGGGTGCGGATTTGCGCCCGGCACGGACGCGCGGCGTTGGCGAGGCTGGCGCGTGTTGGCGGGCGGATAGTTGATGATCGCGTCGCGAAACGGCTTGGAGTAGTATAGACATTGCAGAACGGAATTGCAGTAGCAAGTATAGCCGAACTGCGCGGACGATTAGCACACAACTGCCGCCTAGCAAAGAACTTAACCAATGGATGCACACGTTTTCCATGCCAAAAAACTTGTCGCTGCCATCGCCTTGCTGCGGAAGTGAATCGAGGCCATTAAGGGTTCCAGTGGATTCGACCTGCGCTGTGGAAGTGGCTGCGGTGGAAGGAGACGATTTGTTGGGGGAGTTGGCAGAGGCCGGCGAGTTCTAGAGATTCGTTAGCAATATACCGATTGTACTTAACGGAGAGATTTCGCGCGTCGTTGAAAGCTGCCCAAAAAATGACCGGCGGACACAGTCGTTGCGGACAGACCCGAGGAGCGCAAGATTGCCGACGAGCCTAGAAGATAGGAGACACTTACCAACGAGTTCCCGCCCCTCCGCTTGAAGAAGGACATTGGCTAGACGTCAGCGTTTGAATGGGCACGAGAATGTGAGAGGGGATGGAATTGGAGAAGACAAGGCGTAATGAGCTAGAGACAAGTAAAACTGGGGGTTGTGGTGGTTAGAGCGGATGGCAGAGTGGCCAGATTTGACGTGTATGGAGAAAGCGTGGGGACTACTCAGGCTGCCCGCGCTCCGATACCGCCGGGGCGCATTTCGTATGAGTAGATGAATAAGACCTCGACTAGGTGCAGAGCTAGTCCGTATAAGGCATCCAGCCTGCCGGAATAGACAAAGGGCGTTCCGGTCTAACTTTGTACGGCCTAGCGCCAAATGTGCGGGGATGCGGCGCTCTGGTGCCAATCTCGAACGTACGTCCACGTGCTTATTACGAGGTGGTTATCTCGTGATGGCCCATTTGGAGCGGGTGTGCAGTGAAAAGAGACGAAGCGAACAGGGCAAGAACAAGAAAGAGTCCTCTTGCCAAAAGCATAGATTGGCCAACTCGGCGCAAGGCCGGTGATAATAGCATTTGGGGGTAATTACCGGCGACCATGTCTAAAACAATTCGTCATTATTATGGTTTGATCACTGGGACGGTGTCGCGTGCGCCTTGTTTGTTGGGCTTATTAACTATTATTATTATTATTATTATTATTAATTATTATCCCACAGCCGGCGATCCCGCAGACCTCGCGGCGGCTGGTTGCGCTGCCTGGTAAGTAAGTTACGGCATCTATATAACACACTGTAAACTCAGGACCCGTGACGCAACAGCTGCACGTTAACCGCCGTCTGCGATCGTCGCCTGTCGTGTTTGTTCCTCGATGCCCCACCCAAAATCGTGAAGGAGTGCTCAGGGTTGGTCCGTGTAAACCGCTCACAGTTCGCTGGATTGTGCAGCTGACACATCAATTGATGGGGAACATTCGTAAAGTCACGCACTTCATATCTTTAGTATTTAATATTAGCTGTGGAAATAAATGTGTACCCTAATATATATTACAGTCCGCAACATCACGATTAATCATATTATAATACACATCCCCTTCACCGTGTCATGATGCCCTCATTGCGGTCTAATGCGTAGGATTTTTCAGCAAGTCTTCCCCTGCTGAAATTGCTGGGCCGATCATGTGCCAGACATTTATACCGTGCCTCTCCTGGCACGTCTCTTACCCTTCTGCTATCGCGGTCTGAAAGTCGCCTCAACCCAAGATCACTTCATACACAATCACTATCGTATTTATTCCAATCAGTGGTACTAAATACCAGTTAGTGCCAACAACCATTTCACCGGCTCCCAGCTTCTTGCACGAAATGGAGAGCATACTTCTCATCAATGTCCGCACGGCAGATATCAGATTGATCATTCTATTCTTGATGCTCATAGAATCCGCCACCCCGAAGCCGTTGTCAACCGTAACTGACGACCAGCCGACTATCCAACACCATTAGTCTCTCAAACTCACTCCCAGCACAAACATCACGGGCATTCATATTATGTGGATGCGTGTAAAAAGCAAAACTACATACTTCGCGCCAGGAACCGATCTTCGCTGAGGACGGCGATAGAATTAATCAGTAGTAGAACAACTAAATCCAGTCAATACCAGTCCACCGCAACGCAAACCCTGTCCTAACATAAACCTCACCGTAGAACAATCGCCCGAACCAGAACATTGCGCCAGCGAATTGATTGATGACTTGAAGAGCCTGCTCTGTGGCGATGGTAGAGTTATTTGGTGTTCCAAGAAATGGCAAAACCGCGATGCATCCAGGTCCCCGATGAGATTGAGCCGCGCGTTGAACCCGTGAGCATGACGACACGTTACAAGATCATCATCGCGCACTTTGGGCAATAAACACGGAGAGAATTATATACCATCAGCACATATGATTTTGACATCTACGATATCAACATAATCCTACAGCAAACAACAAATTTAAATGAAAGGACCATCGTCCCCGAATCCTTCTCCTTCTCTCGCCAAATCCCGGACGCCAATGGCAACACTCCTGTGGCGCACGTTCAAGCCTGACCCTCGCGCATCTCTCTCGCACCGAGTCGCAGTCTACTTGTGTCTGTTTTTCATTGTTTCAACGTTAGCTGTCCTCGGCGTGTACCTCAGTGTCAAGATCGTCGCCGCGATCGTTGGATCTCGTCTGCGGCGAAAGTCGGAAGGCGTTCGACACAGCATATTTGAGAATTTCAAGGCTGCTGAGGTTGAACCGGACACCTCTGAGACTGAAGGCAAGAAGAATGAGAGTCGGCCCGTTATTGTGGGATTCTTTCATCCATACTGGTATGTGAGAGATGCATGCTGATCTGCAATGATTTATTCTCACTGAATTGTAGCAACGCCGGAGGAGGTGGTGAACGCGTTCTATGGGGTGCAGTCCATGCGACGTTGAAAGAACACAAGAGGGTTGTTTGTGCGATTTATACCGGAGACACGGACGTGCATAAAGCAGAGATCATTGAGAAAGTCAAGGTGGGTCTATCCGGCCTTGCCCGATTTATGTACGACGACTCACATTACAATAGACGCGGTTCGAGATAGATCTTGATGAAGACAGAATATTCATTGTGTATTTGCTCAAACGACGGCTCGTTGCCGCGTCGACGTGGCCGCGGGTCACGTTGCTCGGCCAGGCGCTGGGTTCGATCCCACTTGGCTACGAAGCGATCAGCAAACTCGTCCCGGATGTGTTTGTCGGTAAGCAACTTCAGTCACGTAATGTAGGCTATACGCTGACGCAACAGACACAATGGGCTACGCATTCACATACCCGCTGGTATCCCTCCTCCTCAACATTCCAGTCGCGGCATACGTTCACTACCCCATGATCTCAACCGACATGTTTTCGACACTCTCTCTGACCACCCAACTCCCCAAGTACATTTACTGGCGCATTTTTGCGCTCATGTATGCATTTGCTGGCGCATTTGCCGACGTAGTGGTGACGAACGGCACTTGGACGTTCAACCACATCAAGTCTGTCTGGTGGCTCAACCACCTCGTTGGCCTCGCGTTGGATAGATCCAAGAAGCTGGAGTTCAAGATCCTCTATCCGCCCTGCGGGACAGCAGACTTACAGAAATTCGACATCACCAAGCCCCGACAACCCATCGTTCTTTCAATCGCGCAGTTTCGTCAGGAAAAACGACATGAAATCATTCTCGGGGAGTTCGCAAAATTTGTAAAGTCTGACGCCGCGCCTCCCCATACGCAGCTTGTACTCATCGGCTCAGTCCGGGACGATCGCGACAGGAAGCGCGTGTACGAGTTGCGACTGCTCGCCCGTGAGCTTGGCATTAACGACGACGTGCACTTTGTGCTGGAGGCGAAGTGGGACGATGTCAAGAATTATCTGCGGACGGCCAGTGTTGGCGTCAATGCAATGTGGAATGAACATTTTGGCATCGGGGTTGTGGAGTATACGGCTGCCGGCCTGATTTCGGTGGTGCATGAGAGTGGGGGCCCGATGATGGATATCGTCGTGCCGTTCGAGGGCAAACCGACAGGTATGTATCGGCCCAAGCAGTACGTCTGTCGTCCCAGGCTAATTCACCAGGCTTGTACTTCTCGACCAATCCGAGCAGAGAAACAACGCTGGCGGGAGCACTAGCCAAAGTCTTCTCAATGTCGCCTGACGAGCAAATCGAGTACCGTGCCAGAGCTCAACAGTCCGCTGCGCGGTTTTCTGTGGAAAATTTCGACAGAGCGTGGCTAGAACGACTTCGAGTACTGCTAATGTTAGAGGAATTCTGTCGCGTAGATCGCATCTCGCGAGGGTTGCCTTCGTGAATATGCGGCACGTGTATATTACTGTACAAAACATCATATGACATGTACTATATACAACATAACCAATGCACGTATATACAAAGAAGTTTATTTGGTAATTCCAATTGGCTCGGCTTGGACTCCTGGCGCATGCATTGTCTGCGCGATTAACCGCTTCATACTCCGTTCGTCCAAAGTCGCAGTAATCCGAACCGGATTAGCTGGCATTTTCATCGGCGTTGCCAAGCTGTTGTCAGGAATGAATTTGTGATACCGCCTCATGAACGCGTTCTGCACCATCGAGTAGAGCGCAGAGGTCAGCCAGTAGATCGTGTACGACTAAGTTGACGTTAGGGGATTTGCAGGCATTATGTCAGGATAATGTGAAGACATACCGATGGATAAAGGAAGGACAAACTGACAATAAATAGACCGCCTAATCGTGCGACTGCGCCGAAGACGCGCGAGAGTGCGCCCTGGCGTGCGCGTCTAAACTCACGCACTTTATCTCCCTCCCGTACGTATCCCTACTCGCGATCAGGCTAGTCCAATTTTGTTCAAAAGTAAAGCGCATACCTCGATATTGAAGAAAGTCAACGCAGTGAAGGCGACTGGCAATATCAAATACGGATCCACTGTATCCAAGTCCGTAAACCACAACATTCCCTGTGTATGGTAAAACGTCCCCTCTGTCAGGACCGATGTATCGTCCGTCCGCACGCGAGAATACCGCGCAACCCCACGGCTTCCGAAAAACAAAATAAACGACTGCACGAACGCGACCGCGAACGTCCGCCATATGCTCACATGGAACTGGTTCTGCGTGAGTTTGTAGTTCGACTTGGCAAACTGCTTAATTGTTTGCACGCACTCTTGGGGCGTCTCGACAAGGTTGAAAATTTGAGCAACTTCCTCCTTCGTGGAGGACGGCGTGGGCAGCGCGTTGTGGTCAAAGCCAGCAGGAAGGATTTTCAGTCTGCCCTTTGTCATGCCGTTGCGAATTTGTGTGCCAATAGCTTGGACTAATCCGCCGATATCATTCATCCTCTGTGCATTTTTTCTGCTCCAAAGCGCCACAGGTAACGTGAGCGTGACGCGTAAGAGAATGCAGGTGATCGGGATGACCCAGCCCCATGTCAATCCCGTGATGTCGTGCACGGCCGAGAATACTTGGAACGAGATTTCGCCGATGATGACCGTTTTGTCGAGAAACCAGACGTAGGCGTCCACACATGATTGTGCGAACTTGAGAAGCCAGTCCCAGTCGAAGACAAAGTCGACCCACGATGAAGTCCCGGAGGGAGATATTCCTCCCGTGGCAGGTCCAGATGCCGAGTTGAGCACGGCGGATGCCAAATCTGGATTGGTGTCTGCCGCCCGAGTAGGCGTGGTTGTTGAAAATGCCGAACATTGCGGCTTTAGTAACCCGAGTATCGGACTAGTTTGTCGAGGCGTGGCTGGTCTGTGGGAAATGATGGAGATGTGCGTTCGCGAAGGTATCCGCTGGCACCAAAGTGCTTGTGAGGATTCGCATCGTGGAATGGCTGCCGGTGAGAGTTTCCGAGCAAACCCAGTCTGCAACCGCAACGTCCGTATCGCCGATGCCATTGCGATTAATGTGCTCACGGCCCCGATCTATGGGCTGCCTTCGTTCGTCGCTAGCGAAATTCAATAGATTGGAATGATATGTAGCTTTAATCAGGAGTTATCAGCAGACAACTGGAATTCGTCCTGTGGTGCTAGCTGCCGTGTTCGACTCGTTCGATTGCGAAAACGTTGGTTAAGTACAAACGAACGCACCCACTAATTTTCGTGCGGCTGGGTGGTGGTGGCAGCTGCACCACTGCCATCAACGAGGTATTCAAACTTTATTCCATCGGACGGGATCCCCCTCAAGTCGGGAGACTCCGACCAAAGTTCATCTGGTCGATTCTTGAATTTCTCGCGGTTAGCCTGCGAACATTGCGTTTGAGCATGCAATAGCATTTACTTTTTAGCACTGAAGTAGTCTTCGATAGGCAAGGGATGAGCGGATGGCCGTGTACATTGCGCTCGCTTCAGGTTAATTTACTTGTCCGATTCTCATGACTTACCATGTCCGTGCAGCTCAAAGGCAATACTTCCCCGGCTTCCATGATTGAACTGGTACGGATTGTACGGCATATGCGAGATACAGTTCTTTCCATTCTATCTATTCGCGTCTAGAATGTCGAACGGGGACTGACAATCGGATTGAGCTGCCGAAGTGGCCTATTATGCTTCGAGCTTCTCCCTGTCTATGCATTCAAGAGCATGACTTGGTGCGATTGTACGCGAGTCTTCGGCATATGGACTGCTACAGTTATGCAAATGCTCCGTGCATAGCACTTTTTTGTTGCAAGTTTCTTGTGCTAAATACAGCAACCTTTAGGTAAAGTGGAAATGTAAGAGGTTGTCGCCCAAGCGACAGTACGGAACTCCGCATCATGACAAACGTTTGCATTGGCAACGGACTCGTCATATTACGCGATTACAGCTGTTCTAAGTAAGAGGAAACTATGAGAGGTTTCGTCGCAGAAAATTGAGCAAAACTCGAGTAAGTTAAGACATAGTCAGTTAAGGTTTCGTCGGCAGAGAATGAACAAACTCGAGAAGACGTATCCACTTGCCTTGTGTATGTTACAGTATTCTGCTTTGTCTACTTTGGCAAAATCAGTCGTACCGAAGCTATGATTGTATCCATATGTTCGAAGCATTGTCTATGAAATTGAGCGGCCTCACACATGCCACACCAAGATAGCTTTGATGTTACATCTAATGCAATTTCAAATCCACTTTAAGTCCGATTGCTGTGTGCTTAATGAGCTGGGCGGGCCATAATTATGAGTAGACCTAACGATAATTACAACCGCCATGAGCCATAAGCAGAGTGTTGCTAGCTGGAATTTACGCTCCTCATCAGAAGTCTAAATCCAGCGAGTCGAGACAGTCCAGCTCACCTCTGCTGAGTTCGAGCAAAGTAATAAGTCTGTCTGGTTGATCGATGGGCCAGGAATACAGTTCAAGCTAATCTAGATCTAGCGATTAGGCTCCATATCACGCTTGGTGTTATGTCAGGGTCCGCCGGCTGACGTCACCAAAACTTAAATGAGGTTCCAAACAGCTGCACCGAGCAATAACCAAGTCCAGCGTCGCAAAAAGGTAAAATATGTTATTGTAAACTTGAATAAAATGGACAGCTGCGAGAAAAGTAAGAGCTGGAGTGAAAAGAGTAGGAATGGCGTGGATAGGGACCCGTGAGCTATAATTTATCCACGGGACAGTGTGAGAGCTCGGCAGTTTTGTGATCTCGTGAGCTAGCGTGCCCCTGGGCGGGATTTCGCTAATTCAGGCCCCCAGCGACTTCTAGCACCGCGTATCGAATAAATCTAGCTCGACATATTCCTATAGACTAATTATTTGCAATATATCGGTGCGCCGCAGATTCAGCTTACTCTGCACGGTCCTTTTGGTATTCGATAAGCCACCGGCTGAGGGACATAAATGCCTACGTACGAGGCATCCTACCCGCCGAATCTTTACCACGCCTCGCGGCCACGGGCCAATCGTCGTGGGCCGCAGTTCCAGATTCCCTTGGTACGAATTGGGAATATTAATCTAGGGCATATATTCAAGAAGCTATTTACGCTCGTGAATATCGTGCGACTGCTGTGGGTTTATGTGTTGGTGTGGGGCGAGCGACAGGTCTTTGAACGCGCGATCCGGTCATGTCAGTGGGAGACCTGGGAACATTGGGTATGTTTTGTTCATTTGGATCTGAAATTGGGTCGGACATGCTAATTGGTGTATAGCCGGAAGGAGCGACGCCAGAACGAATGGTGCTTATTGCAGATCCACAGTTGGTTGACGATAATACGTATCCGGGCCGGAATTCTCTTTTCCTTGGACTGACGGAATTCTACGTGGATACGTACATGCACCGCGCATGGCAATACGTTGAGACAGTTCTCTCATCGGATGCGACAATTTTTCTCGGAGACCTATTTGACGGCGGCAGAAGATGGGGGCAAGAGGAGTGGGTCGCAGAGTACAAACGATTCCTGAGGGTATTCCCAATTCACAGCGGCAAACTGACGCTCTGCGAAGTCGCTGGCAACCACGACATTGGCCTCGGCGACGATATCGTGGTTGACGCGCTCCGACGGTTCACAGCATACTTTGGGGAGCCGAACCGCGAGATCGAAATCGGGAACCACAGTGTGGTGATCCTGGACACTGACAGCATGATGAATACCAACAACGAAGAAATATACGGCCCACCACGCGCATTCTTTGATGCGCTCGTGAAGCGCGGTGGCGAGAGTACGTTGCCGCGAATAGTGCTGTCGCACATCCCGTTTTACAGACCGCCAGATACGGCCTGCGGGCCTAAGCGCGAAGGCAAGCCGTCGCTTCCGATCTCTCGCGGGTACCAGTACCAAACTGCACTGAACCCAGACTTGTCGCTCGAGATTCTCGAGAAGCTGCACCCGGTCGCGATATTCTCGGGTGACGACCATGATGCGTGCCGGCACATTCATTCATACAGCGACGGCACGCGCGCAACGGTGGAGTTCACTGTCAAGACGTTCTCGATCGCGATGGGGGTTTCGTACCCAGCGTTTGAGATGGTGTCGCTATGGAATCCGGGCGAGAGTGAAAAGTCGGGGCAGGCTACTTTCCAGACGAAACTGTGCATGTTACCGTCGCAGTTTGATATTTTCAGGCAATATTTTAAAGTCCTCGTGCTGACAGTCGCGCTCATGCTAGTAGGGGCGGCACGGTCATGGCGGGTGAACAAGAAGTATGGTAAGCCGGGACTGGATTATCTTGGTAGCGACAAGGACAAGGCCGACAGGGTCTACCGTACATATCCAATGGCCTTTAAGGTCGCGCTGGCGTATGGACAGAGACTCAAGCGGAACAAGTGGGTGCTGTGGGCGATGGGCCGGCCCAGCACTCTGAAGCGGGAGTTCATGGAGCGCATGGTGCGGGTCGGAGCCGTAGTAGGCGGTGTTTACTTGTGGCTCCTATTCCGGCCCGTGGTGTGAGATATATTATTGTTGCTATTGTATATTATACAGGCATGTACGATAAAATTTGATAATAGAACCCGTACCCGTAATATAGAAGGTTAAACCGAATGCGGGCCAAGCAGAGAAATGAACAATAATGACATGATGTTTGAGCGAATTATTAGGCGACTGGAATGTGGCCTGTGCACAAACTGCGTCGGCCTAATTAGCCACCGCACTCATCTCGTCTAAATACTCGCTGCTGTCAGGCAGTGGAAAGTTCCTGATCGCACCGGTCAATCGTGGTTGTGGTGGTCGAATGATATAGCCTAGATATTCAATCTTTGACTTGAACAATTCACACTTGCAAAGGTAATTTTCTTGCAAACCACTTAACACGAGATCAATATGTCGCAAACGCTCTTCGTCATTCGTTGAACATTAATAGACCATGATGAGCCAATCCAAGAGGTCGTATAAGTCCAGTATTCATGACTTCTTTGTAATGTCGCAGGCGCATTGTTCAGACCAAAACGTATCACATTGTACTCAAATAATTAGGGTAGTGAAAGCAGGTTTGGACCCTGTCACTTGCTCGTACAGCGATTTGGTGATAGCTTTTGATCCATTCTCGGTGGTTGATACAGGGTCCGGTTTGTTGAGTGACGTCGACGGCGCATGAGACACTGCCCACTCCCATGGACACGTCTCCGCGGATTTGGCACCTGCCATTTGGATTGACAACTATACACAATCGACACTTTTGCTATTGGTTTTGTAGTAATGCAGAGAAGCCGCCTTGTTGCAGCAAGCGATAGTCCAGTCGTGCGACCAGACGCGTGAGGCACGCGTGAGGCACGCGTTGCGGTTCTGCCGCTAATGCGCGAGAGCGGTGGCCAGCCACGGACCCTGACAAAGCCACGAGACGCGTCGCCAATAGGACGACAGACAACACCACAACAACTAAGAACACTACGCCAGCTCGCCTCGCCCCTTCGTGACTTCCGCCCTTTTTTCTCTTCTCTTCTGTCAAGGCTCGACAAACCGATCCAACGGCCAACCCCGCCCACCCGGTCTCGACGCGCCGCGTCACAGCTTTCACGCGTGCACTCTTTCCGCGTAAGGCCCTGTCGCTCGTTTCTACGTCCTTGTCGTGCTTATTCGACGTCCGCTCCTTTCTCTAATCCGGCGCAATGCTGTTTGCCCGCTGCCTCGCTCTTGCCGCGGCTGCCCTTTCCGTCGTTGCAGCAAAGCCCCACATCCACCACCGGCACCGTCGCGCGCCAGTCGCTGTTCCTGAGGCACTGGCCGAACCCAGTGCGGGCAATTGCGAATGCTACACCTACGTCACGAGCTGGTTGGTCGATTATGGTCTGTTGCTGTCTTCTGCTCTATGGCGATCCTGACTGACAATCTTCCCAGTGCCCACGACATCGTCGATGACCACGTCGCCGACCGCGTCTGTCGAGTCCATTTCTTCTGTCAGTTACACTTCCACAGACGTCCAGTACGTCTACGTCACCGTCTACCCGTCATGGCCTGCAAATAGCTCGACATCGACATCATCGCCATCGTCGTCGTCCGATGAAGACGTCACATCGACAACGACCGTTACCGCTATCCAGACGTCGACAACAACATCGTTAGTCCAAACAACTTTGATCATTACTCCTCCGGCAACTACGGCGTCGACGACAACATCCACGACCTCGATCTCGACCCCGACCTCGACCACGATCTCTTCGCCGACCTCGACCTCGACCTCGACCTGGACCTCGACTCCGACTACGTCGTCCACAGAGGTCGACTCTACGTCAACGTTCTTCTCGACAGTCACGGTCTTCGTCACAGTCACGCCCGTCTACTCTACAGTCTACACGACAACGACCTGCACGCCTGGCACGCACACAATCGGCGAGCTGACTACCGCCGTAACTGTCGAAGAGACAATCGTCGTGCCTTGCTCTACGCAGACCATCATCACTGTTCCCTGGCCGACTTCCATCGACCCCGCTGTTGCCACTTCCTATGTTACCGTAAGCCCCACCGACGACATGCCGCTGATGATCGTAACAGCCACTGTCGACGAGACCGTGTATACTACCGTCTCGTGCACTCCAGGCACATACACTATTGACGGCATTGTCACGACCGTCACGGAGACAACCGCCATTGTCGCGACTACTGCGCCTTCTCCGACGGCTGTCTTGCGTAGACGTGACGAGTTGAAGTCGCCCGGCGTGTTCGGATTTGTGGATTTGTTTTAATCGTATATTTTGGCTATTTGTGTATTAATTTGTACCATTAGAGCAATTTTGCGCGCTATGGGGTTACTAAAACTTGTATTGTAGGGATTCTTTTTTTGCCTTTGCATTTTGTCTTTTGCTATATTAAGTTCGGATTCTTGACAATCCGAACCTTGTAATGATGTCGGAGATGTATCGAATCATGTCTCACTCAGATTTGAGCCAATGATGTTTTGATGTCGTGATTTGGATATTGCACGAGTTTTGATTAGAATGACTTTTTCCTATTCTTGATCACTTGAGACACAGTGTACTATTAGTCTGCCATTCCTTCACTTTCCGTAGTGAATGCATTTCTATTTTATTCATTCAAGTTTTTTTGTTGTTCTTTAATACAAATGGCCAAAATTGCAACTTTATTATCCCATCAGACTCATAATTCCACAGTCCGAGAGTGGGTCTAGGTCCAATTAAATGTACTTGTAAGGATTCATGATTCCGTTCTAATACAATCACGTTAGCGTATTGTGGCCTTTGAAAATGATCAGCCCATGTATCTCCAGTTGCGGCTCGGTTATGCGAATGCCCCTTCATTTCCGCCATTCGCGCACTTTGTTCGTCGTCCGCCTGCAGGGGTCACAAGACATAAACGAGTACCCGGCGAAATTCATCTCTTCCTCAGCTCGTAGAAAATAATCGTGGAAAATAATTGCCGGTCCCCTTAATCTCCGATCCACAGGCGACAACGGACATCCGCAACCAGAAAAACAAGTGGGATCTAGCTAAAACTTGGAACTCACCGGATCGTAAACTTTCTTGACTTGTCGCATTAATTGGATCACACTTTGGTCCTTGGAATACTGGAGATACGGCTTCTTCGCGAAACCGAGACCGTGTTCGGCAGAGACCGAGCCCTGGCGTTTTTCTGTCTACTGTTAACATTGATTAGTGGTAGCGGAGTTTGCATTGACTTACCGATCCATTCGTATACCCATGGCTCCAGAATATGTTCGATCTTCTTGTCATACTGTTTGACTGCGACATTAAGATGCAGGTTTCCGTCGCCCAAGTGTCCGTATCCAACAACATTAACGACATTGGAGTCGTCAGTGCCGATGTCGAGTCCGAATTCCTGAATGCGAACACGCGTGTCTTCTACCAATTTGTACAGCTCGTCAAGCGGAATGCTCACGTCGTATTTATACACGCCGCCAGACTTGCCCAAAGTCTCGGGAATGCCCTCCCGCCATGTCCACAGATTTTTAGCCTGGGTCTCGTCCTGCGCGAGCACGCCGTCGGAAATAACGTCAGACTCCATCAACCCCTCGAGGTATGTCTGCAACTTCTCCTCGTCGTGTGCGAGATTCGAGCCTGAAGTCTCGACGAGGACGTAGAAATTGTGCGGTTCGTCTAGTGGCCTGCGAAGCTCGGTGAAACGAGCAACGTGATCCTGGGACGCGCGGTCCATGAATTCGAACGCAGACAGAATTTCAGAAAGTTCGCCTTTGGCCTTAACAAACGCCTGCTGGACTTTGTCGTACGATTCCAGGCCGAAAAAGGCAACGTTGACAACTTTGGACCGCCGCGGGCAGAGAATCGAGATGCCGGTAATGACACCAAGCGTGCCTTCTGATCCGATGAAAAGCTGCTTGATGTCGTATCCTGTATTATCCTTCCGTAGCTTTCCGAGACCGCTGAATATTGTGCCGTCGGGCATCACGGCTTCGACACCGAGCACAGTGCCGTGTAAACTGCCGTACCGCAGTAACCGCAGACCGCCAGCATTCGTCGCGACATTGCCACCAATATGGCAGGATCCCTTTGCGCCGAGGTCGAGTGGGAAGATGTACTCTCGTTCCGCCAAATACTGATCTGTGGTCTCGAGAATGCAGCCGGCGTCGGCAACAAGGATGCCCGAGACCTCGTCGAACGAGCGGATCTTATTCATCAAACTCATCGAAATCACAATCTCGTCAAACACTGGCACACTTCCGCCCACGAGGCCAGTGTTTCCTCCTTGGGGCACGACGGCAAGCTTTCTCTCGTGGCACCGCTTCATGATAAGCGACACTTCCTCGGTCGACCGCGGTTTCAGAACGACTTGCGACTGGCCGCGGTACTTGCGCATGGAGTCGATGTTGTACCCGGACAAATCCTCCTCCGCGGCAGTGAGCACCGCACCCGGCGACAAAATCGACTTGAAATATTCGACGTCTTCTCTACTTATCTAAACGCGAGCGTTATTACGGCGGGTACGATGCGAAATTGCACCAGACTCACCTCGCCAAATCTCCCGTCGCGAACGACATCAGGGTACATCTGGCTTGTAAGTTTGACGACCTGGGTTCCAGCCGGCGCGCTAGCATACTGTCTCCGCTGGCCTGCGTTAACTGCGACCACAGCACATGAGACGGCGGTAGAGATCAGCGCCGATGTGGGTTTCGTCGCGAACTTGGTCGCGTGGACGCTGTGTAGCGCCCGTAGTGTTCTGATTGTCTGACGCATGCCGACTGGGATGGTTCTCTAGCGATATATATATATATATTAATTGAGGTCGTTTCTGGCCGCAGACATATATGTTAAATAAAATCACGCCTTCTACGAATTTTTGCAGTTCCGAGCCGGAAATAATAGACAAGGTTTAGCGGTCAGGGCCCCGCGGCGAGCAAAATCCGACGAACAGGCTTGTTGCGGTTCAAGATCTCGCAACACCGTGTGCACGGCTATTTGCAAGACACCGCTGCTGACACTGCACCAGACACTGACAACGAGCGAGGGACTAGACATACAGCCACCATTGCATCGTATCGGATACTTGATTCAGTTATATATCGATTTAGAACTTAGGTACCATATAGCGGACCATAATGAGTGGATACGATCGTGCATTGTCCGTCTTCAGGTAGGTCATTTCCAGGCATGATCTCTGGATCATGACAATACTATTCATGGCACGGCTAACATAGTCTCCATCTAGTCCTGATGGCCACGTCTTCCGTATGTCATACATTTGCGTTCAATCGCCTCGAACTCGAAGCGAACTAACCATTCACAGAGGTCGAGTATGCCCTCGAGGCCGTCAAGCGGGGCACCTGCGCTGTCGGTGTGAAAGGCTCGACGATCGTCGTGCTCGGCTGCGAAAAGCGCACGGCAATGAAGCTCCAAGACACCCGCATTACCCCGTCCAAAATTGCGTTGATAGATCACCACATCTGTCTCGCGTTTGCCGGTTTGAACGCCGACGCCCGCGTGCTGGTCGACAAGGCCCGAGTTGAGGCCCAGTCCCACCGGTTGACAGTCGAGGACCCGGTCACGATCGAGTATCTGACTAAATACATCGCCGGCGTGCAGCAGCGGTATACCCAGAGCGGTGGTGTTCGTCCGTTTGGCATTTCGAATCTCGTTATCGGCTTCGATCCTAACGACGACACGCCGCGGTTGTATCAGACGGAGCCTTCCGGAATATATTCAGCTTGGAAAGCAAACGCGATCGGACGTAGTAGTAAGACCGTGCGGGAGTTTTTGGAGCGGAACTACAAGGAGGATATGGATCGGGAAGAGACTATCAGGCTAGCTATCAAGAGTCTGCTAGAGGTCGTGCAGACCGGTGCTCGAAACATTGAAATCGCTATCATGGCACCAGGAAAGCCAATGGAGGTTAGTTAGACCGGTAGTGATTACTGAAGATAATCCCATATTCTGACTCTATATAGATGCTGGGATTTGATAGCATTGAACAATATGTGAAGGACATTGAGAACGAGAAGGAAGCGGAAGCCGCCAAGAAGAAGCCACGGAGCGGCCAGACGACCAGCAACTAATGCTTAGATGAAGTTTAGGTGGATCTTGTATTATACGTTTGATTTGCGTCATGTTGGTATATAGCTTCCGTGAATAGTATGGTACGGCATGCACGATCATAAGCTTCGCAGAGTTAATATTGGGCTTCACTTCGAATGATGGCTCTTGAAACATTATAATACTGTAGAGTAGCTGTGCGTCGTGATGTATTACCTGTGATGTTTTACGTAGATAGATCGAAAGCGAGATGATCGGGGATTGGGCCCACTTTCACGCAGTCCAACTAAACTTCCTCGCTATTGAAAAGCCCGACCCAACAAGAAATGCCACCATTCCACAGCTGCAGCAAACGCACCATCATATGATTTCGCATTGTCGACTTCGTTATATAATATAGCCTAACATGCCGCCAAGTTTAATAACCAGCTCACTGCCAGCGACACCATCCGATAGCGAGTCAGACGACCCCCTCCATTCGCTCCTGCTCGCTACAGATCTTATCCCGCTCGCGGAAGACGTGACCAAGTTTGCCGGTGTAGACTATGCGACCTCACAGGCTGGGATCCTCGAAGTCACTCTGAACGGCACTATCGTGAAAATTAAACACGACGGTGGAGCAGCGGGATGTGGAGGGAAGGTGTGGCCGGCGGGAGAGTTGCTGTCGCGGTATTTGATTAGTGCTAGGGACAACGAAACATACCTCGCGCACGAGGCTTTGTGGAAGGAGTCAGCTAAGCGAAAGATAAAGATTATTGAGTTGGGCAGCGGGACTGGGTTGGTTGGGTATGCAAATGAGAATCTTGGGAAACGAGGATAAGTGCCCGGACTAATAATATGCCCTAGACTTGCGATGGGCAAAGCGTATAGCTTGGCCACAAAGGATTGTGCAGTCGAAGATGCGGGACTGGATATTGTGGTTACTGACCAAGCGTAAGTTTATGGCTCCTCGTACGCTGACATTCAGTATTCACTCACATATTGAAAAGTAACATGCTGAGCCTAATGGAAGACAACATCGAATTGAATCAGCTAGAAGAAACTGTCTCTGCTGAGGTGCTGGACTGGGGAACTGATTTGCCAGACAATTACATTAACCCGTGTCCAGACGTAATATTAGCTGCGGACTGTGTATATTTTGAGCCTGCGTTTCCGTTGTTGGAGAAGACGTTACTGGATTTGACTGGCGATAATACCCTGGTGCTAATGAGCTACAAGAGGAGGCGCAAGGTAAGCAGTTGGTCTCTACATCGTAGATACCATGGCTAACAGCTCTCGCTAGGCGGACAACCGATTCTTTCAGGTAGGACGATCGAACGCGCATTTTTGCAACGGCGCTAACAATTCTTGTTGTAGTCTATCAAGAGGAGCTTTCGGATAGAGGAAGTGAGAGTTCTAATTGTAGTCCAATAAAAACGTTACTAACAATCCCCTGCTATAATAGATCAAGGACTACGACGAGTACAAGGAGTTCTCGCGCAACACTGTTTTTCTCTATAGGCTCATCCGCAAGACCTTAAGGCGGTGATAGACGATGTGCATATCCAAAGATAGATCGTATAGTAAGAACCCTTTCTATAATACATTTGTCTATTCAGCGTAGCATTTCAAGTATATACAACAGATTGACACGGCGAATCACAACCCCCCTTCGCCCGCCGGACTGGACACCTCTTCTTCATCACCGGCCATGCCAAATCGTGACTGCATCCTCTTGGTCACGGTCTGTGCTCTAGTCTTCCACTCCTCAAGTGACTCGGCTTCATTCTCTAAACCGCGCTGGTTGTAAGACTTTGAGAAGACAGCACCAAACATACGAGCTTCCTCCTCGGCTGTTTGCCGCTCAATAGTCTCCTTCACTCGCAGCGAATAAAACTCCTTTCGCGCAATATCATAAGCCTCGTCCTGTGATAGTTCTTTGTTCCGCATTAACCACAGTGACCGTTGAACAACGCTATTCATCTCGTTAGCACAAACTGCGCACAATTCACCTTGAATCATAACAATACCAACCTTTCGCCATCCAATGCCTTATAATCCTGCTCTATCTTACTCCAATCACACCGCTGAAAATCCAACGCATCATGCTCGACCAAAATTCGCGGTCGGGTCAATTCCCATGGATGCTGTCTGTAAAATAGCTTCCGGATCCGGTCCTCAGGATACACGATTTCCATTGGCTTCATCAGCTTTTTGACACTCAGGTGTGGGTGCTTTTGTCGTAGCTGGACGATGTTCACTCTCTGGACGGTGTCCGAGGTCGACGGAGGGTGTGCTAGCACGGCTTTGAACCATGCTGGCTCTCCTTTGACAACACCGGTCTGTAGAAGGCGAGACGTACGCTTGATAATTTCGAAGACGTCGGATTGGGGCTTCATACTGCTATATTCTCTGACAAAATTGACGAAGTACTGGGACACCAGAAAGCCGTGACTTGTCGCGCGACAATTCGAATTGTGCTCAGGAATAAATTTCGTTGCCAGTCGGAATAGCGGGTCAGATATTGGGCATAGAAACGTGCGGCGGATTTTCTGTATGGCGTCGAGCGTCGACTGATCGAATTTAATGTATAAACACACCAGCACTACATCCACAGGTTTACGTTCCTTCAATTCCTGTTTCGCACAGAATATTTGTTAGCTGGCATACTGCTACACTATTTGCGCTCGGTGCAGTACTTCAACTGTGATTGCAATTCCAGGAACTACGAGCCCGAGCAACTATGGTCTTCACACCCGGTTCAAAATCACTGTAAAAATTTCACGGCCCAGCTCTAGCAACATCACAAGTCTCACAAAGCGATCCTGACGACGGAGTTTTGATTGGCTCTATAAAGAGCGTACGGCACGGCGTGATTCAATGTGGACTCGAGGGCAAAAAAGTGCCGTTCGATCTGTCCTTCCGATAGTCTCGCGCGTGCGACCTCGGGCGCGATGGCGGCCGCCAGTGTTTTGTGAACGATGGATGCGGATTAGTCATTCGGCATTGAGTAATCATTCTATGGCGGGCATTGCTGAGCGTGAGCCTGCGGAGAGTTACTATGCCGAAGAAGACACTACAGAGGACATTGCTCAGGATGATCGCTTGAATTACCAAGACGACTTAGAGAGCGAGACAGACGAAGTGGAGTCGATGATTTATGGTTCCGACGGCAATCATGGCGCGCCATATAGCGGTGGCAGAAAGGAAAACCATCGAGAATATGCAGACCGTGAATTTTTGCAATCACGGACGGCAATCTCGCAATGGTTATTAGCGAACGTGCGAATACGAGAAGTCGGCTGGCTTGACGGACACTCAATTGACTACATGGCCACAGACCATGCTGAAACTTGGATTCGACGATCAAAACTGCACACTTTCAGCGAGGTTGCGAGCAGCCTTTACAGGCCATTCTATCAGTCCCTAGTGCAAGCGCGCATATTTTCCTTTTCAAAGGAGGCAATGACAAAAATGTTTGCGCAATATATGCAGATGCCGGAACCGCGGCCGCTCCACATCAGAGCGGCGCACTTAGAGTTTCTACTGTCGAACTACGCTGCAGCGGTCAAGAATGATGAAATATACCTAGAACATTACTCAACAGTATTGAACGACCTAAAGGCAGTCGGATTGCCTGTATCCTACAGGGAGAATGTCGTTGAGTTGTCACTTGTGTGCCACTGCGCTCAAAAACATAACCGTGCTTCGGTGGTCACGCGCACCTTCAACAAATTCAGGGAAATGGAGATCCAAGGAATCATTGCATGCGAGGCGTCCGCATTCAATGTCCTAATGACGGCAGTGATAGCCGCAAATGATTTTGGAGCAATGGCTGCGATTGTGGAGGAAATGCGCCTGCGGAGAATCGCTCCAGATAGATTCACATATGTCAATTTGATGACTTATTATTCAAAGCTTGGCAACAAGGGAGCCTTGCAAGTTTTATACGAGAAGTTCATCCAGTCGGAGCAGATCGCAGATATTGTCGTACTCGAAGCCATGATAGCTGCGCTGGTGCGATGCCGCGATATTGCAGGTGCGGAGAGTCTGACCCGGTTTATTGAGATGCGAGCGGCAGAAGAGGGATGGACTTCGCCGCGATTGTCCAAAAAGCAATTGAGATTTTCCGCCGGGAATTTGAAGAGACTGGCAAGAAATCGACTACGCCATCGATTACAATTTCGAGACGACGAAATTCCGGATCCTGAAGATACAGTGGCCATCGCTCCGCGAGATACAACATATCATCCACTGCTTAGTTACTATGCATCTATTGGCGACTACGAGTCGCTGGTCGAAACGATTAACCGGATGGACGGGTTTAATCTCTCTCGGAGGCGCGCATATATATTGTTTCTTAAAGGCTTTTATATTCACGGCGGCTATCCGGGATCAGAGTGGACTCTCGCGAGATTGGAGAATCTCCTGGAGACATTGCTACGTGACAAGGAGGAGGACAAGCTGTTGGTTCGCCAGATGACTGTCTGGGCTCTCCGCGCATACGCAGTGGCTTCACTCGACTTTATTAAGTTGGCTGCCGTCAAAGATCGGTTAGTACAGAAATTCATTGACGAAGGCGGCACGGCAGAAAGCGTGAGTGGGAAAATAGCTCGGGTTATGCAGGATGCAGAGGAATACATCCGGCTGAGCAAACGAGCCCAGTTCATGAAGAAGCCACCTCTGAAGAGACGGGTGCCGTACTTTCGTATTCTTGCATAATGTCTACGGTCGGTGTTCGGTTTTGTTTTATAGTAAATATGTACATATTGTTTGGGGATTGCATTGACGGGTGTTACTATATGTATATACATATTTATGGATTTATTGTGCATGCATGTATTTACATATATCAATGAGTTCCTGAACCCAGTAACGCCTATTGTACAAACGCGATATCTTATCATAATGGTCAACCATTTCATTTGTCTTTGTCGCCATGACTCTTCGACAATGACTTTCCTTCCGAATCGTCGAATGTCTTTCGTGCTTCGTGAATCTCCTTAGATAGGCGCTGCAATTCCTCCACTCGTCCAAGTTTCCTGTAATCCCGTCGTAACGCGAATTTGAAGTCGTCTACTTTGACTTTATTTCTATTCGTGGTCCGAGCCATCCGAGCTGCTTCGTGACACTACAATGATCGACATTAATAAGCCATAATCTCCTGTCATCGAAACCTGCCAATACTTACCATATCAACTATATAATCTGTTAAAATATCCTCGAGGACGGCTATCGACTCGCGTTCAGGATTTGGAACGTCTCCGAATGCATACATCAACGCTCGCACTAGACTGATTAGCTGACGTGGGCATTCAGCGGACAGTGTTTCGACATACCATCGTTGGAGAAGAGATTTGGTCTCTTTCGTTTGCGTGAGATTCCCTCTGTAGCCATCGTCACGGTAGTGAAGGCCAACACGACGACCCCGTAATCTGACAGTCGTAGGTGGAGCTGGGAGAGTGACAATATCCTTGGGTAAGTCCAACTTCGAATTATGTCAGAGTCGAGTGTTACCCGGCGTCACTCTGAGGTAAGGTGACGCCCGTGGGAATTGATGCGGATTGTTTCTTGACCACGAGGTCAGTTCGTCCTTCATATAACAGCTGGCTAATTAAATGGTCGTCGTGACTGTTCTCAGCTTACATCAATAATTACATTGGAGCAAGGTTATTACCGGTGGGTGCTAACTTTTGAACGCCTTCGGCGCGTTCTTCTATTCGATTCATCTCACATCCATAAATCGACTTCAAATTCACAAAATGTCCTCTTCCGGTGTTCTGGCCATACTAGCGCAACTATCTCCATATGTATCTGCAACGGTAAGGCATGGCAAGACATTATTCGCCCATGCACAGCAGCTTCTGGGACCACCGCTACTATCGCTCACAACCGCAGAACCTGATCTGATCTCGGTAGTGCTGCTATTGGTCATATTATGGCTATCACTACTGGTGCTCAATCAAATGGCTAGAATGATGTATGGAGTCGTTGCTATGGCGCTGAAAGTCACGCTGTTAACCGCAGGTGCGGCAGCTGCTGTTTGGGTCATGAACCGCGGCGTCGAGGATGCAAGTCGCGATCTGGGGTACGCTTCGCGGGTGATCATTGATTACTTACAGAAGATATGAGAGTGAAGAGGAGTGGGCGACAAATGATGGAGGTGGCGATTGGCGATCATTTGCTACATTACATGCACGTTTTAGGAGTTTGGTATCTTGGTAGCAACAGCTTCATCTGGTACTAATAGCAAGGATTTCAGTGCCATGTTGTATAAGTAGTTGTATATAGTGCAGTTAATTATAATGTACAAGAGTTATCTTTAGATTCTGGGTTCAGGAATTAATACAGCGATCGTAATAATGCAACGCTAAAAAAAAATAGATATTCAGTTGCAGGTTATCGCATCCCCAGTCACCGTTCAATACACAACCTTGTGACCCGTGTCGCCATCCCGAGGCAAAGATTTCTCTGCTAGATTGCTCTACTCAAGTGTAATCAATGTCTTAGAGCGGACGCGAAGACAGGTTACCCGTATCTCACGAAAATACCGCCAACCACAGGATTCGAACCGGACAAAACCATGTAGCATGTAGGACAAGCCGCACGCGAACAGCATCCATAGAGATTAACCCACTTCCAAACGGCTGAGCCATTACAGCTATGACCAACATTGGCTGATGTTTAACCTTTAAGCCAATGCCTTGAAACCTAACCCTGAATCTCTTCTTGTTTTCTTTCATTCACTTTTTTTGTTTTCTTTTTTTGGCGTATTTGAATTTTATGCTCTTTTTTGTCCCCTTTTTCGCCAGTACATGTCTGTAAGCAGCTTGTAAAATAACACCGCCTTAAAAAAGGGTGAGCTTGGGGACATGTCGCACTCTCCCAGTCCTGGACTTCAGGGGCAACAAAACGAAACAAGAAAGCGATAAATAACAAAGTACGTAAGCAAGACAAATTAAAAAAAACAATTCCAACTACATCGACCCTCCCATTAGACATTTCTCCAGCTGACTGAACCCTAGTTGTACTCAGTCCGGACTAATGGCTATCAGCCGTTTTGACATTCACCATCTAACCCCCCGTACGCGTCAACGTAGATTTTACCAACTATTATTGAGTCAACATCAACACTGTCGGCCTGTGGCGACAATCCTAAGCAAAATTTGTCGTGATATTGTTTATTTTCTTTAACAAAATAATCGTCCGCATCTTCAGTCTTGTCGTGATTCGTTTCTTCATCCAACGGCTCTTCATAATATGATCCTTCTTGCATATTTTCACCGTACCCGGTGTAAGACATCCAAGACGCTAACATATCATTCCGTTTGTTAATGACGTGAGTACGAAAACTGTATAAAGCCTTCTATTCGATCACGGACCTCGTCCCTTTCTGTAAGGACTGCGACAGTTACACCTGCTCGCTTTATTACCAAAGATGATAAGTTTGACAGGGACTCATTCAGTGTCGCGTTGTGAGTTGTGACTGAAATGCTTGAAAACATTCGTTATATTCGCATCTATCCCATGGAGTTGTTCGTAGTATTGGTCCATAACTGAGTCTCGTAAGTCCCAGTCATGTTGAATATTGTTCTGTTATAGTAATGGTACAGTTTCCGTTCAAAGCACAGTTGCCTATTGAAGCGCCATTTGACCCAAATACCCAACCTTGGCTACTTCCATATGTATATAAACCACTGGCAGTTGCAGTAGACACTACTGTGACAGCTGCACTACCTACACATGCCAGCGACATTGCCGGCCATACCGGAGCACCTATGAATGCAGCTGCCAATGATGCTTTGCATGCAGCCACCGTGAATACAGTTGCTCCGGTAGCAATCGTAATCAACGCTGCAACTCCGGCGCCTATCAAAAATGTTTTTATCCACCTCTTCCTAAATATCGGTACTACTACTTTTCCTATATCACCAATATGCTTGCTACTCCTATTTAGCGGTAGCACAAATATGAGGCAATATAGCAAGACACACAATATCAGGAAAAACATTGACTTGACTGCTTTGTTCACACCACCAATTCTGTAACTGCGCCAATTGATTTTGACCGTGAACCACTTGACTTTGCCCGGCTTAGCCACTTCATCGGCACAATCTGCGGAACCGTCGGATGAATCATATCGATGATCTAGCATATTATCCACGTAAGAAAAGGTAACAGGCTGATGGAGACCAATGGAAAGAAAAAAAAGACCGCGTTAAATATAATAAATAAGAGGGCAAATAAGTTGGCGGGGTTGAGGCAAAGGTGTAGTGAATGGCACCAAGACCAAGTGGTTTTAAATGTCTGTTACGGGCTTACGGCGCAATGAATATTTAATATTCCCTGACCCTGACCTCACTGGCCAGTAATTGTAGTCGCTCACTGTGTCGCTCCCTCGTCATAACGAATAGAAATAAGTATAACATTCGAACTGCCTGATTTTTCTGATTCCATTGCTACTAATTTTATTAAAATCACCAACCAAACTTTTGGTGATGGTTTTTGGTACTTACCCGGCTTTGCTCCGGCACGTGAGTGACTTACCCGGTTCGCTGTCATTGCCCTCACCTGGTGCTGCGTTGCAGACGCCTGCTATGATACCCGAGTTATATGTACAGGCCGTAAATCCAGTTAAGAATCACATTGTTAAGGCGCAACTGCATACGGCGCAATGAATATTTCTTTAATCCCTACATATGGGTCGGCCACAGCCAGTTATCGGCCCAACACCAAAGAAAACAAGATGTGGAAATAGAAGGGATCAAGAATGCATGGGAATAGACGCCCAAATTTAAATATTTCCGCGGTCACGAACAACCACCATCCAGCAGCAGGGCACAAATTTAACCACACTCCACACGTGAATGCGGCCGTATGGTTTGTTTACATTCTGCTCTACCTAAACCGCTCAATTGCAATTAACATGCTTATTCTGCTGCAGCGGCTCGATTCGTTGGCGACATATCCTTATGTACGAATCATTGATATCACAAGAACCCGCCTATAACCGTGCAAACCTTGGGAGAGGGTGGTCCTCGTGCTCCCGAGAGTCAGTAAGAGCCGTATAATCACGTCAACGGTATAGAACATCAAAGTGCTTCCATGTTGACTAAGAACGCTGTATATTATTATCCGTATATTATCTCTGAGCGAGCGGAAGCCGTGTATAAGTTGCTTATCGATTATTTTCCGAACGGTCGTAGGGTAAGGGAATTGCTGTCACGCGTGCACGCGTCGGGGATTGACTCACTGAAAAAAAAATCCGCCAGTCTGACTCAATACTTCACTTTTCCTTCAACTGTGATCCACGTACGTATATAATTCTACTGTGCAGTATATCTAGTGCATTATTGCTCTGTTTGGCTGGCGGGTCAACGAGAACTCTGTACGGACTGTCTCTCGAATGCTAACTAGGATTAGATCAACTAAAACAACAAACACTATGTCATCAAAAGGAAAAGTTTGCCTCGCCTACTCTGGTGGCCTCGACACCTCCGTCATTCTCGCATGGCTCCTTGAGCAGGGATATGAGGTGATTGCCTTCATGGCTAACATTGGCCAGGGTATGTCAGGAAAATGCGACTGGCTGTTGGACTAGCTATTTGCTAACCAGATTAGAGGAGGATTTCGAGGCTGCCCGTGCTAAGGCACTCAAGATCGGTGCTAGCAAGTACGTCTTGGTGGATGTCCGTCGGGAGTTTGTTGAGGAGCTCTGGTATGTCAATTGTCGTTACTTCTAGCTTGCAGAACTAACGCAAAATAGCTTCCCTGCCATCCAGGCTAACGCTATCTACGAGAACGTCTACCTTCTTGGTACCTCTTTGGCACGACCAGTTATTGCTCGAGCTCAGATTAAAGTTGCCCAGGAGGAAGGCTGCTTTGCTGTTACCCATGGCTGTACTGGTAAGGGTAACGACCAGGTCCGCTTTGAGCTTTCATTCTACGCTCTCCAGCCTAATATCAAGTGCATCACCCCGTGGCGTCTGCCTGAGTTCTTCAACAGATTCGCCGGCCGCAGTGCTCTTCTTGCCTATGCGGCCGAGAAGGGTATCCCAGTCCAGCAAACTGCTGCCAAGCCATGGAGTACCGACGAAAACTTAGCCCATATCTCCTTCGAGGCTGGTATTCTCGAAGATCCCGATACTACTCCTCCAAAGGACATGTGGAAACTTACTGTCGACCCACAGGATGCGCCCGACAAGCCAGAGGAGTTTACCATCGTATTTGAGAAGGGCCTGCCTGTCAAGTTGATTTACGAAGGTGGCAAAGAGGTCACAGATCCCGTTGATCTCTTCCTGACGGCCAACGCTATTGCCCGTCGTAATGGTGTGGGCCGTATCGACATTGTGGAGAACCGTTTCATTGGTCTCAAGTCCCGCGGCTGCTATGAGACACCTGGTCTCACTCTCCTCCGGTCGGCCCACATTGATCTCGAAGGACTTGTCCTTGATCGTGAAGTCCGTGCTATTCGTGATCAGTTCGTCACCACCACCTTCTCTCGTCAGCTTTACAATGGTATGTACTTCACTCCCGAGTGCGAGTACGTCCGCTCCATGATCCCTCCTTCCCAGAAGAACGTCAACGGTCAGGTGAGATGCTCCGTGTACAAGGGCAACCTCATCATCCTTGGCCGATCGAGCGAGACCGAGAAGTTGTATGACCCCAACGAATCGTCCATGGATGAGATCGGTGAGTTCGAACCAACTGATGCTACCGGCTTCATTGCTGTGCAGGCCATCCGACTTAAAAAGTATGGCCGGGCAAAACATGAGAGAGGCGAGGAGTATTAGTCTTAGATTATCGCATCTTTTCATAAAAATATTGTTTGCCTGGACAATTTAATAGCAGGCGCAAGGTGTACGAGTTGAGGAGTCTACAGTGAATGTGTGATGTACTACTGCTGTGTAATAATATATCTTTCACAATGGGTGCGCTCAAGTAGGTATGCTATTCCACGGATTACCTACATTAACCTGAGTCCAATGTACTCCAGCCAGATACAAAACACCAGTATGCAAATCCAAGAGTATTACATTGCGTATTATATTTCCGTGTTACCTTTCACTGAGCTCCGAATTACCATCAGGTGACGACGAAATGTTCACGTATACAGCCCCAGTCTTGAAGTCAACCCTGAACTTCTCACTCGCTGGGAAAACGCTGAGACTCTTCTTGAAATGCGTATCGTACACTCGCAATGCAGGGACACGCTGCCAGCCAGACGTGACGGCCAGAGGAAGCAGTCCAAAGTCAAGCCTACGAGAGCTATACGGCAAGACTCTGACACCAACCTGCTTTGCTCCTTCATACGCAAAGTTCGCATTTTGTAAGGGCACCTTCTCACGTACTGGCGCATTGTCGTGGTCATCAAAATCCTTTGAATGTGACTGCTGTCGCAACTGGTGCCGTATCGGATAGGAAAGCGACATGTCGTTATTCAGGTCGAGAGTGACAGAGAAGGTGAGGAGATGGCTCGTCGCATTTTCAATAAAATACATCAAATGAACGTTCTCCGAAGACGTCGACTGGACATCCATGAGTACTCTAGGTTCAAGCAGCGGAAACGTGAGCTTAAGGGTCGGCATGGTGAAGCTGTTATATTCCTTCTCATCAGAACCGGTGTCCATGTTAGTTCTTCGCCATGATAGAGTGAGTTTCGCATCGGCAGTCGCAATACGTTTCTCCATGGGATCATTATTGGTAACATCAATGATGAAATTATGTTGATAGGCATCTGTACTTGAAGCATCTCGCTGAAAGGCCCTTGGTCCGTCTTCTAGAAGTTTGAAATCGACACCAACAACATTAGAAATATCGAAGTTGTAGTCGTGAATCTCAAGATGTTGTAAATCGACTGCGTCGACTACTGCCGAAAGACACCACCGCTTTGTAATTGGCGGACTGTGCGATTCGAGATTATATACAAAAAACGGACTCGGCCACCGACGTGGATAGATTCGGGGTGTGAGATCATAAGACACCTGGAATGGAAATATCACTGGTATGTCAATTGTATGGTTCTTGACAATGCTGATGTCTGGTTCAGACAGAAGTCGGTAGCTAACTGTAACGTCAACAACCAAGTCGCATGCATCTGTTGGCATACTGATAGAGAACTGGCATTGCGCGCTGGAAGAAGGCGAAACTGTTCCGAGCTCAATAGTGTCTGATGGGGTGCTACCACTAGTCCAGGTCGTAGGAACCTCTAGAGAAGTTAGATGTTAGAACTGGACGAACAATAGTCTATGCAACGAACTGACCGAATTGCCCTTCCACATCCTGAGTCCTAAGTTTGACGGACAGCTGCAAGTCTTCGTCCTCACGACTTGTTATCGTAAGCGGTATTATGAGCTTTTCGCCAATATAAGCAGGCCCTTTCAATCCAGAGACGATATCAACATGCGACTGCTTGGGTATAACCGTAATTGATCGCGGTGACGATGAGGTCAGTCGTTGGGAATACAACTTCCCATCATCTAGGTACTCGTCAGTACGATGTCTCACTCGGACATATGGGTACTTACCCTCAATCCACCATTTGGACAATGCATCCTCGAACGCCTCTGTTTCTAAGTTAACCGCTAATTTAGCTGTGAACGAACTCTCCTCAAATGTTACTATCAATGAGGATGCTGTATAAGTCCCCAACATCTTAAGAGGCTGGGACATCTCAAAGGTTCGAACTTCTCCGGGCTGGAGTACTAAGCACGCTTTGGCGCCACAATATTCGTCGGTCATATCCATTAGCTCTAATTTCTGCGCTCGGGACCCAGAGACGGAGTCATCATGTGTTATTAAAATTGGTTTCAAGCCTCCCGTGAAGTTTAGTTGCACAGATGACATTTTGACCGCGCCCACAACTGGCGAATGCTGCGACCGTAAGGTTAGCTGTCCGATTACGGAGGTCGCTAAGTGAGCTTCAGCTGCCATGAAAGCAAAATGTGCCTCAACTTTATTGCAATCAGATTACATTCTAGCAATTTGAACACTCTTCCACTTACCAAAACACACAATACTGTCTGAATCCAGGGTATACTCTGGCTTTCCACCTGTACACTCAGATCCATCCAGAAAGTCAGAAATTTTAGCTAGACCAGAATTCCATGGAGCAAATTCTATTATGAACGTCAGTCTACGATTGGCAGCCACACAGAGTCCAGAGAGTCAGCATGCGTACCTCTAGACAAGCTCTCAAATTGTAATTTAACCAGCTCCAATGTGTTTCCGCTCTTTCTAGCTGCAACGATTGCTTCCGATATCATCGAACCCAATATAGTGTACCACTTTTCTCGCCGGTATTCACTTTCCGAAAGATGGAAATACTTTAATGCATCCACATAATTTTCGTTCTGGAAGTGTATATGTGCGATCTCGTGAGCAATGTATGCTTGCATTCTTGTCTGTGAACCGTCGCCCTTACTGAATCGCGCATATGCTGTTTCCAACAGGCTTAATACTAGTCCTGCGTGATCAAAATTCTGTTCTTGCTCCGGTGGCGGAACAAGATACAATTCAAGATGCTGCGGTAGTGAATCTCCGGTTCGCCGACATCGTTCCATAGTCAATCTGGCTGCACACAGATATTGGAAACCGGAATGGTGCAAGACATTGGCGGAGGGAAAGTCTGGACCAACAATCGCACTATTCACTCCCGTAAACGGCACAGACTTAGGCGAGATGTCTTCTGGTGCTAAGTCTAATAGTTGAGCAAGTAGCCAGTACTGTTGAGCTTTCCATGCGAAGTAGCTGTACATATCCTTCGTCGAAAACCTTTTCTCAACGAGAGCCGATACACTTTCAATGTGCACATTGAAGACTTTCTGGGCCATGACGGGCTGATTTTGATACAGATTGCATTTCAGAATCTGGATGCGAGTTAGTCGCAGTAAATAACACGCGTAACCATGGAGAACTAACCTTGAACGCCATAGTGTCCAAAATCATCCTGGCTTCGTTCCATCGTGGGCTATCGATTGCTATGGAGTCAAAGTATTCCAGCAACGATTCGTAGGCGATGCCGTACAATTTAATAGCGACATCGTTCTCTTGCCTAAATTCAGCAAATACTGCTTGCTTAAACTCGTATCTGATATTCCATCCCGCGGCGCTCAGATGCTGGCTACTAGGCAAAGGTGGAGATTGTGATCCTCCATTTCGACCGCGTTTCCGTCGGGCGTGCTTCAAAAGTGTGGAGTAGAAATCTAATGCAATTGGATATAGCGCCTGTTTTAGACTATTGCTCATCTATCAGTATGTTGCGAAAAGACTATAGAGACGGAGAGTATTATGACATACTCTTTTGCAAAAATTTGGATTTCTAGAGGCGAGCACGGCGGTAGGAAAAGCAAACCAGATTTCGCATCTAGACTGGTATTTTTCCGTAGATAGCTGATGCGATCATTTAAGTCGATACTTTGTAATATGCTCCTTCGGCTCACCACTACTGCCACAAATTTCACATTGCGCTCGGAAAACTGCTTCTTCAAATCACTCAGTTCTTTGATCAAATCGTTGTCGTGACTGACCTTGCTCTGAGTGTCGTCTGATTCCATGAATATTTCGCGAAAATACACAAATACAGCTGGCAGTGCGTTTCGATATTTCCTTAACCAGAACTGAGATATTATGCCATCCGGAAACAAAGGAGATTCTGGAGAGAGCGGTGATAGAGGGGAATGTGAGCTTGGCGACTTGTGTCCGGAGGACGAAAATGAAGAGACTGACACCGGCGACAACGGGGACGATTTTTTAGCTGGCAATTGGTAATCCTTCAGTCAGGATCCTGTTAGCATTGAGGTCGAACTAGACTATTACTTGGACTAACATACGTTTCCCACGGCAAGGACTCTAAACACCGGAGCATGGGCCTTGCGCTCCGCCTTGACCGCGCTTTCCTCCCAGACTCCTCCTTCGGCACCCTCCGTGAATGCTTTAAACAACTCCGGTCCATTTGGAAAAGAAGTGTCGACATTTGGCGAACCAAGAGGTGAGTCAAGATTGGAAGTATTCCATGCTGATTGTGACGTTTTGCTAGGAGAGGTCGTGAGGCCGCTGACTAGCATCAACGGCAGGTTATGGCACAGATATTCAGGCGGATATACATCCATGACAAAAGCTAACAGCTGTAATGTCTACTCATATTAACATTCATTATGTTTATAAAATTGAAATGAAGAGAATCTCACCTAGAGCGGATCATTTAAGGATGACATCCACAAGGAGAGTGTGCACACGGAGGCTGAGGATATTAAAGACTGCTTAAAATTTGCAAGAGCAGTTCAGCATCCCAGTCGATTGAAACTAGATTGTCGTATTTGCTTTATTCTACACAATTGTAAATGAATCGTGACAGGCATGCGTGTCCACGGGTGCATATAGTAACCTCCAGCTGCATATTCAGAAATGCCGGGTAAGTGCGGTTCTGTTTCGCGACAAAAATAAGGTTTGTACCTCTGATCGCCCGAATCGGCGGCGGGTGTGCTTTTCACCACACACAACGAGCAGACGTGATCGCAGCAAAAGCACAGTATTCTGTCGCTTTTCGTTTACACAGTCGTTTACACAGTCGGCTACGATTGGCTTAAATTAGAGGAAGGAATTTGTCTTGGCTTTCGGTTGTCCGTTAATTAAAATGGTGGACCAGCACGTTGCGGACGAGATCCTGTAAGTAGCAAAGCAACTATGAGTCAGGTCGAGAGGTTAGGACATCCGCTAAAAATTCACAGGCGGTTTAAGGCTGCGCTCGCACGCCCAGAAGATGGTAAGTTTGCGGACAGATCATATTTCTACTGTCACTGGCCTTCGTGTTGGGGGTTTCTAAAGACCTCTGGTAATGGTTTCACTAGCATCGGACTCAGATTCTTCAATTGGAGCAGCGGGCTCCAATCGAGGGCGAAAGTTAAAAAGAAAATCCAGATTCGTTCAAGAAGGGAGGCTCGGAGTCTCATATAAGTCTGCGTCAAGACCCGAGGTGAGTTGTCCTGCCCGTTGGGGCGGTCTTATCTCCAGCTGCGATGGTGGGCATAGTCTTAAGACAACACATTTTCTGACAATTGACTGCAGACTATTGAATATGCGAGTAAACGACGGGCTGTAGTTAGCTTGAAAAGGTCGTATAGAGAATTGGATCTCAGTGACGACGAATATGCGGATGATGAGGACCGAGAAGACGGGGGCAATTGTGACGAAGATGACCCCTACGCAGGTATTGACTTGGAAGGTAACTGATGGCAAGCGCTTTTAGGTTGTGGATAGTACTAATGTCTTGACAGCGATTTTGTCACCAATTGGACATCCATCGGAGTTGCCTACCCATCCAGGTATTTCAAGAGCTTACACTCGTACGACACTCTCAACTCTTGCGCGGAGAGCTCTGGACCTCATTTGCACGGAACAAAAGCAATTAACGCAGATTAACCGGCTTTTAGCTGCCTTTTTGGGTGACGACCCAACCTATATTAGGGATCACAACCTTCATCTTCCGGAACTGTACGATCACGACGGCGAGACCCCGCTTGCAGAAGAGCCACATATGTCAGAACCCAACGCTGCTAGTAAGGAAAAGAGCAATGGTATTCATAAGAGCAAGTGGAATGGCACAATTGATGGAGTGAAGACAGAAGTTGACGAATCCGAAGATACTGACGCCCTTCCGAACGCTACGGCCATCAACGGCAAGTCCAAATCCAGACCTGAGCCTGAGGAGACCAGTCTAGAAGAAAATGGGGATGACGACGAGACTAATAGAGCGATAACTCGTCGTGTCACGCGGATTCAAGCCACGAATGAGCTGGAACCTTTCTTTGCGTTGCCCAAGCTGGAGGTGGATCGTGACTTTGGCTTCCCTCCTGAAGTTGCTCAAGAGACTCGGCAGCTTGCACAGATGGCCGCTCAGCGAGGAGAAGAATTTGTGAGGTCTCTGTATAAAATTAGATCTGGTCTTTTACGAGCCGACAGATTTAGGGCCAAAGTCTACAAATGGTGCCGTGAAGTTGGTGGCGATATCAGTGATGACGAGGAACCTGCTAAGGCTGTCTAGAACGTGGGACGTTGCTAGAGACTGACTATCTTCAATTAGTATGTGGTAATGGTATATGTGAGGTGCTAAGTTTGTATTTATATCTCAAGGCGGATCAATGGTATTCTGGTTTGTTCATATTATGGTACCGGTGTATATGGTGTCAAAAGCGTGAAGGTTGTTGTCGTCTACTCTACTGTGCAACTATTTGTCATATGTATTTATATCTTATAATCTTGGATTATCGCAGTGCAGTTTCTGTAAATATGAATAAAATCTTTTGGAGTTGCCATCATGGTTCAGTTGCAACCTGGTCATCTGGTAAACAATTCTCAAATGCTCATGGGGTATCATTTTGGCTATAAGCCGGGTAAGTGGGTAACGCGAGTCGAGCGACAAAAGTAAACAAACCACCACAACAGTGAACAGGTGGAGGTGAGGCGCCCCCTTCGCTGCCGCGCCGTCCTTCGCACATCCAAGTTTTTCACAAATTGCAGCGTCCACAGCTCAGAAAGCACCACTCCGAGCTTATCAGTACCGCTGAATCCAGCATTCGACAGTTCTATATTTGATATTTGATTGCTTTCTTGATATTATAGCTATTAAATTGTTTCTCGTTCATCACCATGAGGGAAATTGTAAGACGCGTCTAATTTGTGTTTTCCTCCCGAGCTACCGCGACAACTCTTTTTCGTCGCCGCCTTTTACAGCTTGCACTACTGTGGCTCCTGCTATTTTGGAGGATATAAAATTAACAGTCTTGCCATAGATTCATCTGTCAGCCGGTCAGTGTGGTAATCAAATTGTAAGTTTTGTGTCATATATGAGACAGATTGATACGTTTTGTCCGTCTTGGCCTTTACTCTCAGGATTTTGCTTCTAACTGCGATTTAGGGCGCTGCATTTTGGTAAATACAATTGAGTTTCGTGGCGGACTGCAGTGAAACAGGTTTAACAAGACTGGTGTGCAGGCAATCTATCAGCGCTGAGCATGGCATTGACGGCTCTGGAGCGTAGGTGAACCTTTGAAATGTACGATGGTCATGTCTGAACTTTTGATTTAGCTATCACGGAACCAGTGATCTCCAGCTCGAGCGCTTGAACGTTTATTTCAACGAGGTCTGGCCTATCGTTATAGCAACTGGGTTACGGCTAACAGTAGTAGGCTACAGGTGGAAAGTATGTTCCTCGTGCAGTCCTAGTCGATTTGGAACCTGGTACAATGGATGCCGTTCGCAGTGGACCTTTCGGCAACCTATTCAGACCTGACAATTTTGTGTTCGGCCAGTCCGGCGCTGGAAACAATTGGGCAAAAGGTCACTACACTGAGGGCGCTGAACTTGTTGACTCCGTTCTCGATGTTGTTCGCAGAGAAGCTGAAGGCTGTGATTGCCTTCAGGGTTTCCAGATCACTCACTCTCTTGGTGGTGGTACTGGTGCTGGCATGGGCACTCTCTTGATCTCCAAGATCCGCGAGGAATTTCCAGATCGTATGATGGCCACGTTTTCTGTTGTCCCATCGCCAAAGGTTTCCGACACAGTATGTCGCACCTCGTATTTCATCGTCAAGGGAAATAATTCATAACTATTCTTCATAGATCATTGAGCCCTACAACGCCACTCTCTCCGTACACCAGCTTGTAGAGAACTCAGATGAGACTTTCTGTATCGATAATGAAGTAAGAATAGCACTCGCGCCGTGAATACCCAACTAATAATGGCCCTAGGCATTATATGATATTTGCTCTCGAACTTTGAAGCTTACCGAGCCATCTTACGGTGATCTCAACCACTTGGTGTCCGCGGTTATGTCGGGCATCACCACGTCTCTTCGATTCCCAGGCGAGCTTAACAGTACGTTAAGTCGTTCTTATCGCTCAATATACCATCCTGACTCTACTATAGGTGATCTCCGGAAGTTGGCTGTTAACCTGGTTCCCTTCCCACGTCTTCACTTTTTCATGGTCGGCTTCGCTCCATTGACTTCTGCTGTAAGTATACTTGGTTCATACGTTAATCATTTAACTGGAACGGAAATTTAATGTCAAACAGGGTTCATACTCTTTCCGCGCCCTTACAGTCCCAGAGCTTACGCAGCAAATGTTCGATGCGAAGAATATGATGGCCGGGGCAGATCCCCGTCATGGCCGATACCTCACCGTTGGTGCTTTCTTCAGAGGAAAGGTTTCAATCAAGGAGGTTGAAGACCAGATGAGAAGTGTCCAGACTAAGAACGCTGCTTACTGTAAGAATATATTTGACATTACCGATGAGTGTTACTAATGATTTTATAGTCGTCGAGTGGATCCCCAACAACGTCCAGACGGCTCTCTGCGCTATACCTCCAAAGGGCTTAAAGATGTCTGCTACCTTTATTGGCAACTCGACTTCCATCCAGGAGCTCTTCAAGCGTATTGGCGACCAGTTCTCTGCTATGTTCCGCCGGAAAGCCTTCATTCATTGGTACACCGGCGAGGGTATGGATGAGATGGAATTTACTGAAGCGGAGTCGAATATGAACGATCTTGTTAGCGAGTACCAGCAGTACCAGGAGGCAACTGTTTCTGATGAGGAGATCGATTACGACGAAGAGATGGCATTGGAGGAAGCGCAGTAGATTGATTTATAGTTTTACCCCGGGTCAAATAATGAGTAGTGCGTTTATCTATTAGTATATCATTGAATCTCTGTCCTATTTCGCTTGTTAGTCATTTTGTTATATTTTAAATAGTATCGTCACTTGGTTTAAGATATATCCCGATGTACCGGTTGTATCATTAAATGTAATAATAATAATGTTTCAATCACTGTCGGAATTGATTTGCTAATGACTTCGACGCTGCACGGACGCAGACCGCTGCGTGCGTCCGCTTCGCATATTAGTACTCAGAATTTCGGTATAGAATGTTTTGTTGTACCAATTGGCGAAGACGGTGGTTACAAGCTCAATCGGTAAATGTATTTACACGTTTCGACGTAATCGCGAGCTTATTCACTTGTACAAGACACAAGCACCTCAAATCCTGACACTACGTCGATATAATTTTTTATGAAAATATTAAGATGACAATACTGCTTGAGAACAAATTGACTGACCGGCAAGCACAACTACTTCTTTGCTGCTTGTTGACGTAAAATCTCTAGCTGCAGCCTTTGAGACTCTACTTCCAATGACTCTAACTTAAAGTGCTCAAGTTCGATACTCACCATCATATTTTGCGCTTCTATGCGTTTTACCTCGGCATACCCTCGTAAGGCGTCAGAGCGCGCCTTCTTCTCCTCACGATCTTGTTCCATTGTCAAGGTGAGCAATTAATTGATAAATCCAAAGACATCTCTCAGTGCCAATCCTTCCACACATCTTAACTCGTCCCGCACACACTTGACTCAGCCAGTACTAAGGCAACATATTTCTGCAAATGCTACATCGTATACGTCTTCTTGAACGCCCATGTCTAATAAATAATAGATGGTCACTAATGCTTTGCAACCGTAACTAATGACTTGTGTATGGAAGGTTGAATGATTTTCAATGCTCTCCCATAAGGGGGACAACTGGTTGGTGTAACGAGCTGGACTGGACTGGACTGGAACTGGACTAGACTGGACTGGACAAGATATTTTCCCGACGGGCACAGACAGAAAGAAGTCCTTGTATTCTTGTACAATAAGAATATATCTTGTCCAGTCCAGTCTAGTCCAGTTCCAATCCAGTCCAGTCCAGCGTCGTTACAGGTGGTTATAAACACCCTCCCAATCGTCACTACACAAAAGGATTATTTTGTGCCCAAATGGAATGCGTGTATTGCATACATTACAACGCCGCGATATAGGCATTTGTTAGGCACCCGAAAAATGAGTGCAACCAACCTGTCAGTATGAAAACTCGGCCGTCTTCGATGCAACAGCCATGACGTAAGGTCACAAGACCGTCAACATTTTAGTTGGCATCACGACACCCTCAATTTTCAACTGTGTCAACTGTGATAAGTTCCGGTTCCATGGTGGTGAGGTAGTAGTAGCCGTCGGTAGGCTCATGGAGAACAAGATGCTGAGAAGTGGCGGAAACGCTTGCTGAAAGTGCGCGCCACGATATCGCGAACGAGCGAGGAGAATTTGAAGATATGGGCACTGGACTGACGAGCGGGAGAAGGCGAGACGGAAGAGTGTCGACAGAGGAGCTCATTAATTGAGCGAGTTCCATGGTGGTAAGATAGTAATGGCCGTCAAGCGACTCATGGAGCATGAGATGCTGTGCGTCAGTAGAGAAAGCCTGCTGAAGCGCGAGCAACCTGGTCTCTCGAGACCACATCCGAACCTGTCTGCAAAATGACCGTCCCAGGGCGGTCCTCGGAAGGCGGAGCCTCGGTCGTGAGGATATTGTGGAGTCGTGCGGACCAAGGACCGCGTTGTTAGCGCCCCACCTTCCCCAGTAGGGCGCGCGCCGCTGGCGCGGCAGAAGAGCTCAATATCGGAAAATTGAGCGGCAGAGAAGTTGGGAATTTTTTTTTGTTGTTGTTTTTTGGAAAGCGCTCTTTCTATTGACTTATCTATACATAATGCACCCAGCCCAAAACTGAGCGAGAAACTCAAGGGTTGGGGTTTCAGCGACAGATGAATGTCATTCGTTCCAATTCTTTGTTCTAATGTTTCTAGCTTGATTAGTGTAGCGGTATCATACATCCTTCCCAAGGATGTGACAGGGGTTCGACTCCCCTATCAAGCATCGAATTTATTTTTATTTGTTAATAATCTGAAGTAAGTTAGTTAAGTTAACCTAGTTGTAAAATGAATTGGTTTGTTCATAAT
Source organism: Lipomyces tetrasporus (assembly GCF_029532465.1). Lineage (NCBI taxonomy): Eukaryota > Fungi > Ascomycota > Lipomycetes > Lipomycetales > Lipomycetaceae > Lipomyces > Lipomyces tetrasporus. The sequence goes on from NW_026611602.1 coordinate 1,043,855, forward strand.
CTGAAGTTGCTAAGGAAGGAAATTCCGGCGCCAGTGTAATGATACAGGGTGGAGTTCTTTTGGGCTACCCATCAATATAATTTAGTCTGCATGTGTAGTTAAGTTAGTCTTAGGGCTCGACCTTGGGGCTTGCGTCTGTATTATTGTGCTTGGAAATGTCTTCTGTGATATAATATGGTTTTAACGCTTGCGAAGCTTACTTAGAAGTAGAGCAGAGCAGTCCAACAGCTCGAACGGATCCCGGCTCATTTTATCTTAAGCGAATCTCGGAGCAGATGATAGACATTTCCATAGTGCAGCACGCCACATGTTAGGTAAGGATGACTGGCCCACAGCCAACCCCCAACGATTCGCAACAAACCGATGCTGCATCTAAGTTACATTTCGGAGAGGAATTGTAAGTCACACCTTAATAGGCGGCCAAATCAAGTTTACCACGGCATCTACTTGCCAAATTTATATTAAAGCCCCGGATCATGCAAGCCTATAATTGAAGTAAACACAAGTTACGTTAACTGTATTATATTTAATAAAATTTAAGACTAGATGATTCAGTCAAATCATCTCGTGTGCCTGCAGCGATTGCCATTGTTTGAAGCAATGCACCGGTTTATTCATACTTGAAATTAACGGCGTTTGCTTCGACATTGTGCAGCAATAGGAACGTTATGCACTCGCTTAATAGAACCCGTAGTGACATTGATCAAGCAGGGTCCGTATATAGGTGTTAGCCAAGAGCTCCGCTTGCTCATCATATATAGCCATAATCCATTGCCTAGGTACCTTACACGGCTTGCCAATTCTGTCCGTTTAGACGTCGCGTAGGCATGTTGAAAATACCGTCAGCAAGGTTTGTCCGTGTAGAAAGCTAGCGGAGGCCAGCAGAGCAAAAGCCGCACGCGGGAAAAACCCCTTGTAAATTAGAGCACAACTCTCTCCGTCAAATCATCAGGTTTCTACTTGAGAAATCACAGGATCACTACATAACGACCAATTATACACGTATATAAGCTGACTAGGAGCCAGGTATCACTATGCCAGACCAATTAGAAGCCACCAATAGAGTCATAGCGCTAGGAACAGAAACCGCAGCAGGCACCACGGAGAAAGATGAAAGCGCTGTCGATGACAATGGCAAATCGATACCGTCATCTGCTTCAGCATCGACCGACACTAAAGTGAATGCACCAGTGACAGTGCTAGAAGTGGTGGAGAAGCCACGATCGCTCACCGGATCTAAAAGAAGGGATAATCATGGAGCACCCGGAAAAGAGGCAGACTTTTCAACGACAGCAGATTCAAGCAACAAGGATGCATTGTTATCTGCATCTCCGGCAGATGCTAAAGTTGCTGCAACACCTTCATCTGTATCCGAGCGACCTCCAGAGCCTAAGTCTCCCCCACGATCGCCGCCACGAAAGCTGAAGCGCCCTTCCGCCGCCGCTCGCCGGACACATGAGGTTCGTGACCAAGAAGTTGCCAAACGGCGCCAGATGGAAGTACATGAATCCCAGCGCGTGCAGACAGAGCTCTCACGAAGGTCAACTGACTCTGTTGTTCGGCAACACTACAACGCCCGACCCGATCAGGGCGTTGCTCAGCGGCAGTACTCACCTATCATTAAATTGAAGTCATTCAACAACTTTATAAAGTCTGTCCTCATAAAAAGATTTGCAAATAGAGACGATGTTGTGTTAGATATGGGTTGTGGCAAAGGAGGTGACTTGTTAAAGTGGGATATTGCTGGAATTCGCGGCTATATCGGCATTGATGTGGCCGATGTCAGCATAAATCAAGCCAGCGATAGGTATAAGAATATGAGACGGAGAAGGTTTTGGGCAGAATTCTTTACTGGTGATGCCTTTGGGGTACGTTTGGCTTTGGTCACTATTCTTTCTACCGGACTAAACTAAACAACTTAGATGCCGCTTTCAGCTCACCTACCTAGAGATATGCACGAGGCCGTATTTCCTGTGGACATCGTGACCATGCAGTTCTGCATGCACTACGCCTTCGAGAACGAGCAAAAGGCACGTCAAATGCTTGAGAATGTTTCTAAGTCGCTTCGAAGAGGAGGCAAATTTATAGGCACTATTCCATCGTCCGATGCTATAATCGACCATATCTCCAATTTACCTCCTGGAAAGAAAGAGTGGGGTAATTCTGTATACAGTGTGAGGTTTTATAATGAACCTCCTAGAAATGGTATTTTCCGGTCTCCTTTCGGGCAGCGATATTCTTTCTTCCTCGAGGACGCTGTCGAGGACGTCCCTGAATACGTGGTGCCTTTCGAAATATTCCGAGCGTAAGTGACTAAGAGAAGGCTAGGGCGTTAAAGAGACTAATGAAATGCTAGCATGGCGGAGGATTACAAATTGGAGTTGATATATCGTAAAGGATTCCATGAAGTATTTGAAGATGAGACCAGCGAACATCCGGAGTTGTTCGATATATGTCGCCGTATGGGAGTCACCAAACGGGATGGAAGTTATGGAATTGAAGGAGATCAGCGAGAAGCGGCAGGTAGGTTGAGCGAATCCGCACAATTTTTTATCACGGTGTACTAATATTTTAGGGTTTTATTTGGCGTTTGCCTTCGAAAAATTAGCGGGCTAGTCGGATCATACACTCTATATAATAGAGACGTCATTGTTTGTGTTACTATTTGTATATCGGAAGTCAACTATTGAGGAAGTTAACAAACCGGCGAGCGTGTGACATTCGAGGACTGATCTTCAATACGAGGTTATTGTGCGAGTGCTGCAGTTGACATTGCCTGTTCATATTAAGGTTATTGGGATAGCACCTGGGCGGTCCCTAATGTTGCCGTTGTTTGCTCGCTTTGTTTTCATCCGCACGAGGCCCGACCAGCTCTGCTCGTTTCGGGCCTGGTTTGAAGGTCGCGCTGCTTGGTGGTTCGTGGCTGGGTGGCTTAATATGACTTCCTTTGGTGTTCGGGTCGTCGTCCTTCCGCTTGTTTCTAGGGCTGTTCACGATACGATATCGCCAACTTGGCGATAAAGCGGAAGTATAAAATCCCGAAATTAACTTAAAGCTGTAGAGAATTTTGCCACTTTCCTGCCAGTTAGATCATTATCCATATCTTTATTCTCTCCCATGGCTGACGAACGCTTTAGCAGTTCACAGACGAACGTAGAGCTTAGTAGCCTTCCCCGCAGCTCCCGTCGTGAACTTGACTATTACTGGCTTAATGATGGTAGTGACGAGGAAGCGGAGTCTCAAGATCGACTTCTTAGAAGTCCTCGATTGACCGCGCAATCAACAGTTGATAACTCTATCGATGATGTCGCAAGCAATGTCTTTCCTGAAGAATCAGCTTCTCAATTATTAGCAAACACGTCAGGCGCTGATACCGTCTCCAGTATCTGCAGAAAGTCGCGACCGAGACCTGCTACAGATTGGATTTGGGGATACTTTAGTGTCACAGCGGTACCCCATAAGCAATTTGTCAATAGGAGACCTAAGAAAGTGGAACAGGAGAAAGAGATTCGCTGTCAGCAGGCTGGATGCGCCTGGAAGACTTTCAATTCTGTGAGGGGAACATCAACTAGTAATATGGAGCTTCATCTACAAAAGCACGGCATTACAAATGTATTACGGTTTCACCTCCCGGACAGAGAACAATTGTTGCCGCTTGGAAGCACAGCGATGAGCTCTCGCATCAAGCGCGACTTGAAAGGAATCTACTCCGATGGACGGTGACAGAGTTGCAGCCTTTTACCGCTATAGAAAGACCGGCATTTCGCTCAATCTTTGAAGATCTCCCTGGAGTTACACTACCATTTGGATCGCGACACACTCTTCGACGTCGGATCGAGTCTGATTTTGCGGAGCATCGCTTAAAACTGAAAGAGGAGTTAGCTGCTACCTGCAGTACAATTGCACTTTCCCTAGATGCATGGACCAGCAAGAACTCTATTGCAATTCTCGTCATAGGGCACTGGCTAAATCAAGACTTTGAATACCAAGAACGCCTTCTTGAGTTCAAGGAGATTGAAGGTGCGCACAGTGGAGAGAATACGGCAGAGATGATAGAGAATCTTCTGATAGAGCTCAATCTTGAGCACAAGCTCTTAACGATTACTGCCGACAATGCGAGCAATAATGAGACCTTAGTTTCAGAACTCTATTTTAATCTTTCAACTAAAGCGGGTAGAGCAGATGGCGTCGTTTTAGGCAACAGCACCATACGATTTCAAGGTCTTGATAGTTATATCCGCTGTCTGGCACATATTCTAAACCTTATTGTTAAGGAAATACTCTCTGCTCTGAAATCAGGCGACAGCAAGAGTGCAAATGAGGCATGTGATCAACTTCGAGATGGTAAAGGGATTGGAGCACACACTGCGATGGCTCGACTTCGAATCCTTGCTCTTTGGATAGCAAGAACGCCTCAACGAAAGCAGAGCTGGAAGAATGTGTGTAGAATTAATGACTTGCCTGATAAGTTTATAGCATATGATGTTGATAACAGGTGGAACTCAACTTATCAAATGCTGGATGATGGTCTTGCGTCAAAGAGGCAGATTGTCAGGACCCTAGTGGTGGCGGTCACTATACTATGCGCAGTGGGCCATAATCAATTCTAAGATTGATCATCGTGGTCTTTTGGCCAAGTTGGTACCGTCCCAGCGCGAGGCCCTAAGATTCGTAGGAACTCACCCACTAGATCCTTACACAGATCGAGGAGTATATTCTGTTACAGAATCAGATTCCTCCCTTCTCATCTGAAGACTGGCAGCATTTGCAGCAAGTACATAAAGTGCTTACAAAGTTTAACGAGTTCACATTGCTTGTGTCAAGTGGTACACCACAAATCAGCGTCACGCTGAGCATCTATTATGAGCTCTCAGATCTTCTGGTGGATGCCGCTGAATGTAAGGAAGAATTTTCGGGCCTGAAGCCAGATATAGCGGCTGCCGTTGCAGCAGTGTTGGTCAAGTACCTGTCATGAAGCTCTGACTTCTGAGCCGCATCATCATCGCGAGCCGCACTGGCCCGGACAAGGGGCCAAAGTATCGGCGTCCTGTCGTCGAGAGTTCCGACCTAGAGTCATGAGGCGACTCATGATCGGTCATGGGCTCTTGTCTAAGCAGGTGATGTCGGGTTGAGAGTCAGAAGACAACATCTGACTTCTGACGGCCCGAACGGGAGTGGTACAAGGCCTCGAAGGCCATACAGCATGTACATAGTTAAACCTTGTTGTAGCGGAGTCAGGGATATAAATTGACGGCTCCGCTCCTTGTTGTATGCTTCAAGAAATCGGATCTTGTTTTTCCCCGCCCCATCAAGTTCTAGTCCAAGTCTTGCTGTCTCCGTGCTCAGTCGCCGTAACAGTACCAGAAGTACTATACTTTTATGGACGAGTCGGACACGTACTACGCAGCAGTAATGCTAGATCCATGAGTTAAAGGTGGGTTATTACGGAAAGAGCTTGGCGACGATGGGGAGTCAATTGTGAATGCTATAAAGGAAAGACTTCACAATGACTATCCCTCTCAACTAGAGCCGGAGCCACTTTGAACCTATTGCTGTCACTGGACTAGCCACGAAAGAAAAGGGTTGGCTGTGCTCCTGGTGGAAGGCACATCAAGGAGAGTTTTCTCAGATGGCGTTAGCTGCGCGCGATTACCTTGCAATTCCTGCATCAGAAGTTGCAGTTGAAAGAGTGTTTGACAAAGGACGAGATATGTTGGGTCTCAGGAGGCACTCAATGAGCGCAGAAACGATGAGAATACTAATGTTGATGAGAGATGGATATGCCTCTGGAGATAAGTGGTAGACGAGGGCAGGGTTCTTGAGTTCGTCATGTTGTATTGTTAACAAAGAAACACAGAGATCAAAGAAGGATCTATCGAATATGATCAATATAACTCATAAATATCTATGCTTGGGGCTTTAGCGTGCACGTAATTGAGTAATTACAGAGTCAGTCTTTCTATCTCTGGTCGTTTCTTTCCCATGACGCGGATCACGTGCAAATTAGGCGATACGATACGATATTCATCATCAATATCGTATATCGTATATTACATAATTTGATATCTTCGCGATATTATCAAATTCCTGGCGATATCGTATCGCCGGAGATACGATATGGCGATATCGCCCAGTAGGCGATATCGTGACCAGCCCTATTTGTTTCTTTGGCTTTGTGGTATTTTCTATTTTCTTTGTCTTGTGGATTTCGGCCGTTATGTACATATTGTCATGAGTTAATATAAATGCGCCTTGTACGAGCCAATAAAATAAGTTGAGGGGGAAAAGGTAAAGTTCACCCCTGAACCTTAAAGAAGTGCCGCTCTAGGCTGGCTGCCACAATCGCCGATTCGTTACAGCGGGAGGAACGGGCCGAATAACAAATGGATATGCCCAGCGAGAGTCAAGTAGTAGGTTATCATGTTCTCGTCATAAAGCCTGTATCGTATTGCCAAATATTGTCCGGAAATATTTAGTGAGTTCTAGAGTCAGTGGCCGTGATGCTGGCCCGTGGGAAACTCAAATTGGTCCTCCCACCAGCAATATTTTTGATCGCGTCGAGGATTTGTATCGCATTCCCTGAAATCCAGAAACTAATCTGTCCTAGGGTTCGCGTAGCGACAATGTGTTTGGCATTGAAATATCACAGCTGCCTTCGTATGATTGTAGGTCAGTGAGAGATGACGTCAATCTAGACATTTGTTCGAGTCTCTCGAGCAGTTTAAACTAGCACATATCCAGACAAGCTTTAATAATCGTGTACCGAAATATGCGCGAACGATGATGACGCGGCGTAGGGCACAAGACTAATTACAGCTTGTCCTTAGCGCAATTGTAATTACTGCTATGGAGCGAGAATTGCAGGTCCACACTACGGGACCTCCTGTCTTGACACCCAGCTTGGCTAAATTACCGAGAACGATGAGTCCGTAGCCGCCGTATCTATGGATGTCTGTGGACCGTGGGTTGTAAGACTCGAGCCGCCAATCGTTTTCGAGACATTCGCGGCGCATGTCGGAAGAGTTTCATACGTTTCGCGAACACATATGAGGCAGTCACAGAGGACTATTATGCCACAAAAACAATCGCATGACAGGGTGGCTCTGCACCAAATAAACTCTGAATCTTTTGTCGAAAAAAGTTGAATTCTAGTTACGGCGGACGCGCTTAGTTTGTTTTTGGTCTCAAATAAGAATAAAGCACTGAAGTCGGTTATCGACTATCGCGCATTGACCGTCGACGACCTCAACCCGTTACGACTGATTGGCATTCTGGACCGCACCCCTGAGGCATTTTCTCCGCGACTGATTCATTCCGTACATTCCATTTTCCCTCCATATATAAATCCTATATACAAGACTGTGTTTCTTACGAATGCATTCCAAAACCCGACTGCAAATGCACGTATTTCTTGTTGACAATTGATGAGCTAATCTATAGCTCCAATCCCTCCCGGACAGCCACGTCCTGAATCCACTTCTTCACCTTATCGTCCGGGCATACTTTCAAAAACGTGTTTCCGTCAGGATCAAGTTTCTCCGTGTCGGCACCAGCGCGTACGAGGACTAGCGCAGCATCTCCATGTCCTTCAGCAGCTGCATGGAACAATGGCGTCCATCCCGACCGATCGACGGTATTCAGCGGCGACTTGTTCTTAATCAACAAATTAATCAGGGGGATATTGCCGATAGCCGCCGCGCGATGTAAAGGCACTTGATTTTGCCGGTCCCTGATTCGCACGGCGCCAGGGAATTTCTCGATTAGTCGGACAGCGACGTCATATCGGACACGGGAAACTGCATAGTGCAGCGGAGTTTGGCCCGCCGAAGTTTGTCGTGAAAGATCGGGGTCGTACGGTAGTAGCATGTCGAGGATCGGGAGCGAGCCTACGGACGCTGCGATGTGGGAGACGGTCCAGCCTAATTATTGCACACGTGTGAGATTCAGCGCAATTACATCTTCGGGCCATTTAGTAGAACTTACCGGCCTCGTCAGTGTCGTCAATATCAAGCCGCTTCAACTGTCCATCAGACCCGGCCGCAGCCGTCAGTAGCGACTGCACGATGTCGGCATTACCGGCGCTAACGGCCCAGAACAGCGGCGTGCGACCGTCGTCATCTCGCTTCGAGATCAGGGGTGGATCGGACCGGATGATGGAGCGGACCGCGAGCTCGCGGCCCTCACGAGCCGCCGTGTGCAGTGGGAACGCGTCGACGGGCTCTTCGTCTGCCATGGAGCGTTAGGTAGGGTATCACTAGTACGATGCCGGATAAGATTACGAGAGCCTGCGGGGAGCAAAAATCTATGAGTTGGTGTAGCGCGGCTTAGGTCACGTGCCTCGAGAGGCAGCATTGAAGCTTACGGGGTTAACTCGAGCCAACAATCACTCCACTCGGTTCGGGCTCTCAGTCAGGATTAAAGCGAGGCTAGGATTAATCGGTTGCATCAAATCGTTAGTCAATAATCTGTGGATATTCCAATGCTCTGGCGTGAGGTATCCAGCGTAAAAACGGTTTGTACGGCTTATATTCGCGATACTTTTACCCTACTCCACTGCCCTAGCAACACACAGTGAATAGAATAACTAACGCCCGGTTCGCTGTACCCACGTGCATAGAAGCAATTGGACAAAGCTCCAGCACCATACAACTCCATAACCCAGGGCGGCGCCGAAACTGCAGCGTAAGCCATTGTTGCGCACATTCTCATTGGCTGGCCCGATCAACAGCTGAGGTTAGGCAGATCTGCGGCGGGCATGCAGGCGCAAATACAATACAGTCAAACCTCGTAAAGCCAATGTAATCTGGGCATCAATTTTAAATTGATCGTAATACCGAAGTACCAAACTTGTTTTAGGAAGGCAATTATAACGAACTGATTTTTCACCAATTTTAGAATTACGGCACCAGATTTTATCGCCATGTCGTGTATCGAGTATCGATATAGCGAGGTTTGACTGTAATTTTTCAGTGGCATTTTTGATATTATCCCTAATAATAATGCCGCTCTGGAGCTCTGATTGCGCTCGTATGGAGATGGACAAGCTACAACAGGACCGGTCTGCTGAAATGCCGATAACGAGAATGCCAAAGCTCCGCGACACTCAGAAACCCTTAAGATTGCTCAGGGCTGCAAATTCCTGAGACAGCCTACTGGAGCTAAGCAAATAGTATGGTCCGGCTATTCCTTCACATCGTTTTGATATCTGTCATCTGTCACACTCGTACTCGTAACCCGTTTCGCACGAATCAGTCGGTGGGTGCCCAAACGTGATCCCAGACCGTCAAGATTCCATACTTCATTCTGTCCACCTTTTGCAGCATTCTGCACTGAACTTTCTCTCCTCGGATTTTATGGTCTAAGCGGATCAATACCCGAACGAGGTTTACTCCGTGCTCGGTGGACTAGCTTGTGGCTGGTGCGGCTGTGCATTACGTATTGTGTAGTATGTGGCCCGAGAGCTGTGGACGAGATAAGCGCACCGCAACAGTCTAGACCGCGATCGGCTGTGGCTGGGCAACTCCAGCAACCGGCCGCTGGACCAATCAGAGCGCACTCAATTGCTGCTTACGCCCTCCGCACGTGCCAGGGGCGACGAGAGCGTCAGCGCTAATAAGTTAACTGTGCACTAAGCCCAAATCAGGGTGACACAGTGTGTTTGTTTTGAGCCCAAACCGTACTAGCGTGCGGGCGGTCCAGAATGTTGCCTGGTGTAATCTGCGATCGGGGCATGGATAAAGTCCTTCGGCCTGCCCACCGTTGTTCTGCTCAGTCTCGACCCATCCGTGCATAATACTCACCCACATTATTCTTTCGCGCGTGATATAGAATTAGAAAATCACTTTCTCGTGTTGCCTTTGCGCCGATTAATACTCCTTTCTCGCCTGTCCCGTGTTCTCGTCGCTCATATTTGACATTTCTCAACAATGGCTACCGTCATTCGATGTCTGCTTGGCTACAAGCCCAACGGCAAACAACAACTCAACGCTCGACAACAACCCGCTATGGAGATTGGCTCTTCTCGTGAAAGTGAAAGCGGTCTTCCAATCTATGAGGAGGAGCGTCGACCCCTTCTAGACCAGCACGAGTCGTTTGATTGTCAGTCGTCCGGCTCCGACACGATTACTGCGTCTAGCAGTTCTTCGGCATCTACTGGCCGATCGCATTGGTTTTCGCCTCGAGTAATTTCTGATGCTGTTATTGGCTTGTCCGATGGTCTTACCGTTCCATTCGCTCTCACTGCTGGTTTGAGCAGTTTGGGTGACACCAAGGTTGTCATCACTGGTGGCATTGCGGAACTCGTCAGCGGCGCTATTTCTATGGGCTTGGGTGGCTACTTGGGGGCTAAGAGTGAAAGGTACCTTGATACACGTCATTTTGCCAGCAATTTGCGTTACTGACTTTCTGCAGTGATTGCTACAAGTCTCAGCTTGAGCGTGAGCGTGAGGCTATGCAAACCAACCGGTCATCTTCAGAAGAGGCTGTTATGGAGGCTATGAGCGAATATGGCTTAGCTCCGTCCACTGTCTCTGCAATCCTTGGTGACCTTGAGAAGAGCCCGGACGAGATGGTTAATTTTATTATGAAGTTCGGTCGCGGTATGGAAGAGCCTCCTATTGGCCGTGAGTTCGTTTCAGCCGCTACCATTGGCTCCGCCTACTTCCTTGGTGGTTTTGTTCCTCTATTCCCGTACTTATTTGTACACACTGTTCAGGATGGTTTGGTTCTCAGCTCTATTATCATGGTCATCACTCTCTTCATCTTCGGCATTGCTAAGACTATCTTCACTGGCAACAACGACAGAATGCAGGCCGTTTGGGGTGGTGTGCAAATGGTATTAACAGGAGCTGTCGCAGCAGGGGCTGCTTTCCTTATGGTCCGGTTAATCGATAGCGCCTAATCAATCAATTATCAGGCTCGATTTGTTCATGGCGAGAGGGTGTGCCGCCAGTCATTTCCGTTGTCACGTTTAGTTTTTTGGTCTCTATTCATACAGCATATCATAGCGGGTATCGGTTTTCAATTAATTGTTTAATGAAGAATTTGGGATTGTGGATTTCTATGCGGTGGGGGGTTACATAGAATATGATTAAAAATGAGCTGGGTCTATTATATATCCACCATGAGGACGTGGGTTCTTTGTGTTACTATGGGTTGGTTTTTTACTTTTCGGGATGCTTTTTCTTTGTTACTGGGGTCTTGTTTGCTATCATATCATTGTTGCGCATGGTTTGTATATTGTAAGTGTACGCTTGTCATCATTTTGCTCAATCACGTCAATCAGTGTTACATTTCCTTTCATTGTACATACTTTTGCTAAGTGTATGGCATTAATTTTAGAACTGGAATTATATTGCGTGAAGACTAGTCCATTCACTTGATACGACGACAGAGCCGAAGCGGCACAGAAGAAATCAGTAGGAAATGCGGTGGCTGCGCTAGCGAGGCCAAAACGAGACCATGGAATGAAGGCTTAGCCAAGCTAGGTGCGGCTTTCAGGTCAGCTTATCAGTGGGCGGCACAGGTCCTGCTGCTTGAGTCACTGGCTCTGATTGGTCGGCTGAGCTTGGTGTGGTTTGGCGCCTTGTATGGCCAAGCGGAATACGCAAAAACGAGTCAACTCCAGATTTTTACGGCCATGCCACTATTATTGCTGCGTATCAGCGTCGGTTAGCGCAGTCCTTTAACGGCTTATCTGATATTGTGCTGCGGTCTGTTGTTGGCACTAAATGTGGAAGGCTCGATCGGCCCCGGTCTGACTCCAGGCCTGCAAGTCGCGTTATTGTTACAAGCTCTGCCTGGATCGTCTTCCCGCTGCACCATCACGCAACGCTGCAGGTGACCTATCATATAATCGCTTAGCGAAAGCAGGATGTTTTGATGACTACTGGAACCACCAGTCGCGACTCGCGACCCAGGCTAGCCCGCGCGTCACCTGCCATTTCCTGACCTCTATCCAGTCTAAGACATCTTCTCGCCATTCGCAACATCGTGATGACTCAAACCGAGTGTGCGTACGCGCAGTCTAGACCAAGTCGCGCTTCCGTGCTTAGTAGGCCATTGTAACAAATTGTAGAGCCGCATCGCGATCTTTAGATAGCGAAGCCTCACCCTTCGGGTTGGGGTGGCAGTGGGTGAACCCTGTCTATTGTACGACATAATAGTCTCCGTCAAGCTTGAATCATTCAGCACTACTATCATAGAGGGGCAAAAGGTCGGCGCAAAAATACAATGGTGAACTTGATAGAAACAGGACAAAATCAAACTGAATATCCGACCAGTAGCGCTACAGTTTGCCGTCAAATGGACTTGTGAGCTGATGAATATGTAATTCTGTGTCTAGTTAGAAGCGACAGAGCAATATCACAAGTTCTGTTAGTTAGGTTGACGCTTGTGGCGTTACTGTTATTTCATGGGTGACGTTCTAACAGTATAGAAAAATAATATTATTGCCGATAACTAAAAGTTAATAAATATAAGAATTAAGAAAGAGCCGTCCCGAATCCACCAGGCGCACGGCTTGATGTCATACTGGAGTCCCTCGGCTGTCGACTCACTAGAGATATAGACAAACGTTCTCGAAAAACCTTGCATGGTCGAACGTAGTCTGCAAGTCTTCGAATTTGTCACTCGTGCTACAATTTAGAATCCTGTGATTTAATGCAAGTACTCATGGGGTTAGGGTACTTGTTTGTAAGGGGCGACGAGACATTCAGACTATACGACATAGGGCCGGCCCGGCCGCCTTCATTGTACACGTACGGAGGAATTGCAAGCATCTCTCCTGTTAGGAAGGTCATGACCGCCATTTTTGCAGTGCGGCATTTCTAGGAACCGGCAAGATGGTGAATAAAAATGGATTCCAATCTGGAGTCAGCCTTTGACCTTAGTCTCAACTCTCGGCACTAAAATTGCACGCCCTCTGGCGTCTATTTGTCGATTTATGGCAGACGAATCAAGCACCGACTTCTTGCCGCGAAAAAAAATTACAATGGGCACCGAGATGGCAGAGAGGGATACTCCATGACCGGACATATTAGACAAGTTAAGCCTACCGGTGTACGACGGCATTGAGATCTGTGAATTACAAATAGATCAAACCTACTATTATGTTAGTGAAGTGCAGTAGATGCCGATCTTGGGCACAGAGCAATTGGTGTATGCTGTCACGCGGAAACTGCCCATAACGTAAGAAATGCATCTATGCAGCCGCCCGATGCAGCTATTGACCTGTCATAGTGAGTCAAATCTCCCAGCACATAATTCTGTTTTAAAAACCAAAATTAATCTACTATTTCGAAAGGATTGAAAGTAGTTTGATTATTCCTTCAAGAGACGGTGACTGAAAACATGCGGCACCAGGTGGGACATCTGAGCCCAAAAGTGCGCGGGGCTCTGAAACGGCGACAGACAAAAATATGTTGTTTGTGCTCACACTGATGCCGCACGCACACATGGCGGCAGTATATTCCCACTCTACAGCTCGTGCTTCAAGAGTACATCATCTGACAATCGAGTGGTTGACTGATTGATTGATTCGATAGAACTGCGACGTTCTTACCGCAATTATTGCAAAAGGCAATAATGGCTTCCGATGCTGACTTACAAGCAGCGGCAGCAATTGCAGTCCCATTCCAGGACGCGATTAATGTAGCTGCCACAACTGATCCCCCACTACCGGACTCCGTACCAGGAATTGCCGTCTCCCCACAAGATGTCTCTCTGTCTACGGCTCCGTCGAGAACAACGACTCCGGCTTTGACGCCTATAGAGTCGGCTCCAGTGCCAATATCGACGCCGTCGCCGACTTTATCTGCGGCAACGCCTCCGCCGACTTTATCTGCTGCAACGCCTCCGCCGCGGGGATCAACATCGTCGCCGACATCGTCTTCCGCTGGCACAAGCCAGTGGGGCTCGTTTATCAAAAGGGCGGTTACGACTGTCGAACAGAGTCTAGATAAAGTGCTCGACCCGTCTATGGCATCAGAAGCACATATTCCACCGGCAACACCAGCAACAGACCGCTCAGGGCAGCGAATATCGATGCAACAACGGCTCGCGCTGGCGATGCAGGCGCAGAAGGCGCAGAAGGCGGGGGCCGGTATTGCTAGACGGCCAACGCCTGGATCCTCGTCTGTTGAGAGCAGTACGCGGCCATCAATGGAAAGTACGCGGCCGTCGATTGAGGAGAGCCAACCCGCGAGCGAGAAGGAGTCAGAGCGAGCGAGTGAATTCGAGTCCGAAGTCGAAGATAGTACGACGACCGACACTGTAGAATCGACACCCGCGGTGCCCCAGGCTTTGAACGCTGCAAACCAGCAGACAGCGGCGTCTACGCAGAACCAAGAGTCGACGGCAGACTCGGCTGCAGCTGATGCGCTGCCCTCCGCCTCAGATGTACAACTCCGCACAGAGCTTGCCCAAAAGCAAGAGGATCTCCATTCATCACTCAGCCGCATCACAATCCTCGAAGAGAAAGTAAAGTACCTGTCAAACCAGCTCCTCGACTACACTCAAAAGAAGGGAAATCAGAATCACATTGATACGCGGCTCGCTGAGAAAGATGAAAAAATCGCATTACTTCTCCTCGAAGGTGAGACACTGTCGAAGAACGAACTGAAGCATATGACGACGATTAAGCGCCTTCGGGCGGCCGAGAAAGAATCCGAGCGACAGGCCCAGGAGGCAAAACGACGGCAGGAGCGCGCCGAGAAAGAGTCAGCAGACCTGCGCGAACGACTGCGGAAAGCGAACGAAATTGAACGCAAGCAATCGGAGCGCATTAAGATTCTGGCCAAATCAGACTCGGAGGTGGATATTTTAAAGCGGGAAAGAGATACGCTGAAAGACACAATCTCAGATCTACGCGCTGAACTTACAAAGGCCAATTTGCTCGCCGATGACGCGGTGCAGAAAGCACAGACAGAGGCGTTGGACAAGGAGAAGACGCGTGCAGAGAGTTTGGCGCAGCAATTGGAGGCACTCAAAGCCGAACGCGCTCTCGAGCAGGAACGCTTCACCCACGAAAAGTTCAACCTGCAGTCGAAACTGAGCCGAGAATCGGACAGATCCCAGACTCGTGAGCACGAGCTTCGGGAGGAGATTAGTGTATGCTATGTTTTGAACACACTTGTCATGGCAGGAAGTTACTAACACCGAACAGTCCCTTGAACATAGACTCGAGATG
Source organism: Lipomyces tetrasporus (assembly GCF_029532465.1). NCBI lineage: Eukaryota > Fungi > Ascomycota > Lipomycetes > Lipomycetales > Lipomycetaceae > Lipomyces > Lipomyces tetrasporus. Next base: position 1,059,042 of record NW_026611602.1, read on the forward strand.
TTGCGCATTCAAGCCGAAGAGCTCTCTGCTGGAGCTACGGGAGACACGCAAGCGAAGATGCTACGACAAGTCGAGACCCTGCAATCACAATATGCAATTGCTACGGAAAATTGGCACGGAATCGAAGCGTCGTTACAATCACGGATTGCCAGTCTGGAGAACGACCGGGACGAAGTTGCCAAGCGCGACGCGACACTGCGAAAGAAACTTCACGAAGAATCTTCCCGTGTCCGTGAGTCGGAGCAGGAAATAGAAGCTGTTACATCTCGCGCGAGCGACCTTGAAGCAGAGTTGCAGTTGCAGAGCGACCTTGTTGCTTCATTGCGCAAGCGGATCGATGAAGAGACTGCGCGATTCACGAGTGCAATCAAGGAGCTCGAGAAGGACAAGACAGAATTGGAACAGCGGTTACTGGAAGAAGAAAAAGCACGCCGGGAGGAGACGATCATGCAATTACGGTCTCCGCCAGCTCTATCGTCTCCGACGTTCTCAAAGAACGGTACCTCACCAGGTTATTTTGCCCATCAAAACGGTGGTCGTAATTTCAGTTTGAGCAGAGAATCGTCATCATACAATGAATGGTTCGCTTCGCCTAGCGCAGCTAATAGCAACAGCGGTTCGATAAATGTTCCGACATCTATCGAACATCGCCGGGTGTCGCGCACAACGCGAGCTGGCATCCCATCGATACAGACCAATCACTCATTTTCGCCATCACACTCAGCAGTAGGAACCCCAGTCATGTCATCATCCGCATCCTTCGTATCATTGGCCGAGCTGAGCTCGTCCTCTGCGCCACAGCAGATCAACATGCAAAACAATATGTTCAGAGGCCGTGGCGGTGGTTCAGGCGACTCTACCGGCGGCAGCAATCCCGCCGACGAGCTCGCTTCGAACGCATCTACAGCTATCGGTGGCGTATCATCGTCTGAGCGGATGAGCACTGTTATTCGACGGCTGTCGTCCGAGCTCGCGTCCGCAAAGGAAGAACTGGCGATCCTCGCGCGCGACCGCGACCAGGCCAGGGAAGAAATCGTCGAATTGCTCCGCGAAGTCAGGGACAAGCGCGACGTTGAAGCCAAGTGCACGGACCTTCAGAAACAAATGGACGACCTGCGATTGCGTGAGCAGACAACCTTGGAGCTGCTAGGCGAGAAAACGGAGCGGGTGAATGAGCTGGAAGACGATGTCGCCGATTTAAAGATGATGTATCGCCAGCAGATTCAGGAGCTGATTGAGAGGGTCAACCAAAAGGCGGAGTAGACAAAATGTTGCCGAACCGGATACATTTATAAATGAACAAGACCTAAAGGCAAAATGCATGGTTCTATGACATTTTGGATTACGAATATAAATTTGGAGAGACGAATGAGCATTGTCGGCGTGGGTTACGATAGTTGGCGTGTTTGTTTGTTTTTTTTTGGCTTAAATTTTTTTGCCATTTTGTTGTTCATGTTGGCATTTGACATCGGTGTTTTTATTATGTTTCGCTTGTAAATTTATCTAAATAGTTAGCTTGTGGTTAAATTTTTCTGCAAGATTGAAATTCCCAGCGAATTAGATGACTATATTCACAGACGTACTTGCCAGGATCATGAACTGTAACTCGACTTCGACACCCTCTGTCCACAAAGCAAAAATGATACGATCGATACTGAAAGCTCCTAGAGTGCGAAGCTGACAAAGGAAAATTTCAAACTTTCGAGACCAAGCCGACATAACCAGAGATTTATGTATGATTCTATAGCTGCTTCTTTCTTAATTTTTTTTTCTCCTCCAGAACAACCAACGGTGGAACAAAAAACGAAATGAAATACGGTTGCAATATATGACCGTATGACCATGATATCGTCGCTGTCGACTTTCCTGACAACCCGACTCAACCGCAAGCAAACCGTGATATATATATATACCATAACGTCGTAATCCTCAGGCCTCAGATAAAATTCTCGCAAATTTATAACACACGAATATATAATCCCTACCAATATCCCGTATCTTCCTGAAAGAAACTAGAAATCTATATAACAAAACGAAAGAGCAAAAATTCACATTTTTTGGAACATAACATTCGTACCACGTAACGAAAAATTATCATAAAAGCAACCGCAACAAGAGTACATTTAGACGGCGATAATGAAACAACACAAAAAAGGGAAGTATGAAGACAGCCTATATACGCAGCGACAGATGCACCTCGAACTTCTTCTAGTGCCAGCTTTAGTTATTCTTCTTGCTCACCTTCGCCGCGCTTTTCTTCTTCTTAAGATCAACGTGCGGGAAGAAACCCCACTCCCAAACGTAGTCGTAGTCTGGGGCACGGCCGACGAGACAGATACGGAGGTACTCCAAGAAGACGAGATAGTAGTACACTCCAAGACCAGTAAGGATATGCCACCATCCGTGGCCCTCAAGCAAGAACCCGTAAGGCATACCAATGGCTCGACGGGCGACACGTAGGGTGCCGCAGAAGTGGATGTCGATCATCCAGAGACCATAGCCGCTGAGGAAGGTGGCAATGCCAATGATCACAGTCCTCCACATGTCAGCACGAGCATGAGCATCCTCGATTTTGGTCACGATAAGGTATAGCGAACGGAACAGGACCATGCCGGTCAAGACAGCGTATCCAGCCTGGTGGATAGTGGGATCCTTGAAGTGAAGATAAACGGCAGTCAAGATAGAAGCGCCAAGGAAGATGTAGACACCTAGCAAGATTGTATCCTTCCTATTTCGTGCATATGAGAATACTGCCCAGGTTGGAACACAGGTAGCGTAAATCATGGGTAGCTCGTCTAGCAATTGGTATTCGTACTGAAGGGTCATGTGGAACAACCAAGAGCCAATCCCGACAAGGGCAAATCCCATAGCCGTCAAGATAAAACGCCTCTCATGCTTCTGTACAACTGCATTGTAAATGGCAAAGGCGGCAAGAGCGACTGTGAAAGGAAACGCATACGGTTAGTCACACGGAACAATCAAGCATACTCGAACACGTCGCAGTCGAACAGGCTAGAGAGCGAAGACGAGACGTTAACATACCAAACATCCCATTGGTAATAGTGTTCATAGCCTCGGCAATGTACGTTGAAACGACATAGTTCTCCTCACACCAGTCAATAGTGGATGTCCTAATCAATCCTATTAGATGAGTCCTGACAGGCACTGCTCCGACAGTCACATTCGGAAACCGCGGAACAACGGATTCCGCGTGCAGAACAAGAACAGCTTGAAATTGCGGCAAACAACATACCGAGGACCCCAAAAGCCCGATCCGGGTGGAGAAGGATACGGATAAGACCAAGGTAAAGAGATCATGGCTTGGAGATCACCGTCAAGAACGTGTTGAGATGGAGGAAGTGCGGCGCCTGTTGGGAGATTGTGCCGCAATAAGCACCGATACACGAACGAGCGACAGGAACCGTGTGAACCGTCGAAATTAACCGGGTGTAGTTGTATACAAAAGCACGGCAGTGAGGTGGGCAAATGTGTAGTAGAGTATTATAGTATCTGGCAGACAAGAGGGCTGGACAAGGGCGCTGGATATTGGCGGGAGCAACAACGGCGGCGACACGCACGCTGGCAGCTGCTCGGTGGCGGGTACCGTCGTCGCCACCATAACCTGTGCACAGAACCTTTGTACCCAGCAGCCTCCTCTAAGATCTGGCAGTCTGGCTTTTAATCTTGGGGGCCCGCGTTCGGGATCAAACAAACGCCCAGCTGATCAAGCCTTTTCGAATATTAGCACAATCCTGCAAATTGTAGTTGCGACAGGAGACACATCCGGCAACTGCATTCTTTCATTACTCGCAGGATGTGCGTCGGGGCATTCGGACTGAACAGCGCAGCTTCATAACCTCTGCGGATCACTCGGATAGAACTGTTGAAATGCTACCGGTTTCCGCTTGGCTGCACTCAACTACGACCCGAATGTTCCTGATGGCAGGAACGGCGTTCGCGACCGGATAGACTGGTCTGACAGTTCAACAGCGGCTGCGAGGCGCAGACAATTCCGATCGCAATCTAGAATTCGACCTGATGATTTTCAGGTCAGGGTGCTGGACCCCACGGAAGCATTTATATGTGCCCGCAGCTAGGGTGCTATTGCACTCTAAAAAATGCGGCTCACTGTATATGTGTTCTACGGAGCTCTTGTAGTGCAAGGCGTAATATTTTCCCCCGGACGGCCGGTCTAGTGAAACCCGAACTTCCTAGCTTCCCCGCTACATGGTGAAATATAGTCGCTAGTTCAAACTGTAAGTCCAATTTACGCGGCCTAAAGTGCGTAGCGGCTTTCAGACGTTGAGGCAAACCCGCTGTTGTCGCGCCGCAGTTTTAAAGAGTCCTGATTTGGCAAGGTTATTGGCACCAGCCACATTTGTAACAACTCCGACCCTGATGGCGCGTTGTGGCGGTGCAGCTCTGGAACCATCCGAATTCCCACGTTATGATTAGCCATAATCTTTTTGAAGGCATTGTTGGAACTGCAAGTAAGAACACAGACGCAGAATGCCTCAATCCTATAGGAAAATTTCCTGATGCCACTCTTTTGGTTTATCAGAGTCGTTCTGATCCACAGTGGCGCAGCCACACTGACAAAACATGCGGTCTCGCTGGCCACTAAGCAGATCGAGTCTCAATACAGACAAACCAACTCCATTGTAGTATTAGAGGAGGCCGAGGGATATTGGCGTCTCATACCTTTGATATGACGGTTCTGCACGGCCAGTTATGCAACTCTATAATATTCAAATCATTCAATCCACACAGCCCTTATACTTACGCTTGTAGTTCTCCGCTCTAGCATTATTCGCACCTTGGGAAAGACCGACCCGTTTCAGAACTACTTTGCCTCTAACTTATTAGCAGATTACTAGTGATTCCACAACTGTAATCTCATAATATGAGCCGTTTGCGTCATATGGCCTTACGTTCGACTGGGTAGAATGTACCGGAACGCCAGACATCATCTTATCGGAAGACTCGTAAGGACGCCAGTACTCTATGTAGAGATGAGAACCTGAGGGACGTGCAGCGGCATTTGTCTAACTTATGTATGTGTGGTTGCCATCGTGCTGCTGTTCTGAGACCGGGCGAGTCTGTCCGCGCAATTAAATTTAGAGCTCGCTGCGTTCCGTCGGGGGAATACAATAGGGGCGTAGACAGGGGAATGGTCTAATATACCAGATTCCTGTTATGCAGGCCGATAGAGTCGTCATGACTTGAATATATGAACTGAATAAAGACAGGGGGCCGTGCGGCGCGCGCCTTCCAAGGTTTAAATTGCCTCGGACCAATCCAGGTCGACCATTATACAAAATCGCGAAACTGATCGCCTTCACATGAACCCGCACATCTCGGTTAAACAATCGATGTTACTTCGGCGCTAGGCTCACTAAATCTACATACGTGCGAGTACTAATAACAAACAGAACACAAATAGAACAACAATGTACTTACTAAAATACAAAAATGAACCCACTTTTTTTCCGAAAGCTTCAAATAGCACACTAAACAAAATAAGGCAAGAGCTTCTATATGTCACAAATAAGTGCCTTGAACTCAGGCAAGACGTGAAATCTTGAGATTAAAAAAATCGATGTCAAAACCAATAGAGTATTAACTAATTGCTTAACAAACATAATCAAACGAAACAAACCAACACCGAAACATAGAGAACCCAAAAGAATCACATAATAATCGACGGAGTCTCGATGTTAGACGTGATAGTCTTGTGAGGGAGAACTGAGCCGCCGTTGACATAGACCTCGTCAGCTACGGTGACATCATCACCGAGGACAGTAACTCCCTCGAGACGAGCCCAGCGGCCTACGGTAGAGTTCCAGCCGACAATGGAAGACTTCACCCAGGCGTGGTCACGGATGCGCGAGCCCTGAAGGATGACACATCGCTGGAGACGGACACCATCGCCGATAACGACATTGGGACCAACGGTGACGTTAGGTCCGATACGGCAGTTCTTGCCAACCTTCGCCGACGGGTCGATCAAGACATTGCCGCCGTGGACAAATTCCTCGGTGGTAGGGGTAAGAAGCTTGGAACCTTTCTTAGCGAGAGAAGAGAGATAGAGACAGGTACCCGACAAGAAGTCCTTGGGCTGGCCAACGTCCATCCAGTACCCCTCGAGATCAAACGAGTATAGCTCGCCGTCCTTAGCAAGCGAAGGGAAAGTCTCCTTCTCAATCGAGGTAGGCCGGAGCTCAATTCGGTCAACAACTGAGGGATTCAAGATGTAGATACCAGCATTGATACGATTGCCAACGAACTCGACCGGCTTTTCGACGAATCGGTCAATCTGGCCAATGGTGTTCGGTTTATGAACAATGACACCGTACTTGGAGGGCTCCTCAACCTTAGTAGCGACAACGGTGGCCTCACCTCCGTGGGAGCGGTGAAACTCGGCGAGTTGCATGAATGGGTAGTCGCAAATAATGTCCGAGTTGAGAACAAAGAAAGGAGTGTCGTCCTTCTGGAGAACCTCAGCGGCAAGCTTGAGAGGACCAGCAGTACCAAGAGGCTCTGTCTCGACGGAGAAAGTGATGGAGATATTGTACAACTCTTCGTACTTCTTCAGAGCAGCGACCATAATCTCGGGTCGGTAGTTGACAGCGAGAACGATGTCGGTAACGCCAGCAGCTGCAAGAGACTCGACCTGGTGGAGAATCATGGGTTTGTTGCCAAACTAAACAGAAGAAAGCGTGTTAGCAATTGACTATTCTTCGTGAATATTCAACGCCCCAAAATTCCGACGCGTCTTTAGGGAAAAGTTACCTCAACAAGGGGCTTGGGAAGTGTGAGGGTGAGAGGACGCAGACGCGTACCATAACCGCCGACGAGAATTAGTCCCTTCATTGCGAATAAGTGTATTTAATAGAGAATGGAAAATGTCGTAAAATGCAAACCGCGAATTCACGATGATTGAAAGGTGGGAAGAGAATGCGTCAAAGAACGAGAAAGCGAGCCGGCGTAGGCGTGGGCCCGGGAGGTATTTATGAGATATATACGGATGGATGCAGCACCGACGCAGCACGGTGCCGCCGTAGTACCACTTCACAAGGAGCAGGGGACTTACCCGGCTCTCCAAATCTACTGCGTACATAAGGAACCTGAGCTAACGTAGGTCACAAGCGAGCGGTTCACACAAGTGAATTCACTTTCCAGGACTTTCGAACAAAAACTTCAATTACAGAACCACAACGCTACAAATCACTTAAAACTACTCGGATCGTCTTGCTGAGACGTTTTCTATTACAATTTGGCATGTGCGCGAATCGTGGTGTGGAACTGAACCGTTCACTTGTGTGAGCCGCTCGCTTGTGACCTACGTTATACTATTTTGGGAACAAACTTCATAAACTCTAGACGAACAAGTACCTTTTTAAAGCTACAGAAGCAGAGAATTTAAGCGAAAATTATATATAAAACCCTCTCATTGAGTAGAATGCATTATATTTAGAGAGTGTAAGCATTTACCCAGAAGAATTTGCACATGTGGGCGTAACCGCTACCCCTCGTTTCTCATGATAATAGATAAATATCGACAGTCGCACGTTGGTGTTCTAATATCTAGCGGATGTTCCGCAATTTATATTGGTATTGTAAAAGCACTGTTAGTATGCCTTTGTATAACATAGCTTACTCTGAATTTTGGGTGTGAATCGACTGTGTAGATGAGAATCGATGAGTAGTACAATATCAGATTAGAATCGATGAGTAGTGCTTCACTAAAGTTTCGGCAATGCAGCGGAGTGTTCCTAATGCCTAAGCTGGTGCTGCTTCTACTAAGAGTGATGGTGCTGACGGTAGTATGATCTGCTCCAAACTAATATACTTTAACGCTAGTGTTAGGCTTGAGAATATCGAGTACTTTAGAGCGCAGGCCGGGTAACTGCATTGTGCTGCTAGACGCGTGGGTTAGGGTGAATAATGTGGGCAGCCGCAAGCGCGGCGAGTGTCGCCGGGAATGGCCAGTCGGGGCTCGAAAGTAGAATGGTAATTGTTCTTCGTGTACCAGCGGCGCCGCTGCACCCAGAGCAGCCAGGAGCAAGAAGCTGCGGGCGCCGGCGCCAGCAGCACGGCGGAGCCTAGCCTCCTGGCCGGGATGCTCGTGTAGTTGGCGTCCCACGAATTGGTTGGTTGCAGACTCGCACGTCCGCAGAAGGCGGTTAACTAAGGTGGGGCGAGTGAGCAGCATTGTTTGAAAGCTGCCGACTGCCGACTGTCAAGTCCGTGACCATTCGGACTTCGATGGCGTCCGGAGGTGCATTCCAGCTTTCCTTTGCGTGGTTGGCTGCAATCGTACACTCAATTTGCTAAGCGGTGCCCTATCGGTGGCGAGCGTGCTGTTGGAACCGCCTATGGTATCTAGTTATCAAGTCCACACGCTGTGCCGCAGGGTCCGCATCAGGCATGCGGCCAGCCCCCAAGCCCCCTCTGTACCTTTTAAGAGGTATCGACGCGCACGCTGCACTGTCCTCTCCAAGGACGACAGCGATCCACAATGGCAATTACTAGACGACACACGTTTCCTGCATGGCCTTATTTGATAGTTGCGACTACTAGCAATCACTGGAAGCGTTACTGATTCTTGGCCATTCCACCGATTCGCGTTGCCGCAGAGCGTCCTCCAGGATTGGGACGTTGCGTCTTGCACAGACGCAGCGGGATATGACAATGTAGATTAATTCACAAGCGGGCGCCGTGTTGCTCAAGGCGCGAGCTCTCAATGCTGCGTCGCGTAAATAAAATTGCGGTATCTTTATGTCTTGGAGACACGGACGGTTTCTATATTACGATCCAAAATATACAAAAAATGTCTGGTTCCACGAGATAAGTGGTATCGGCGTGGATTGCGCAGGTTTCTTGCATTCTATATGTCGATATGTTTAACGGGCCGCTGCGCGTAAGGCCGATCCAAATTAAATTTATCAGAGTAGTTGGCATTACCATTTGCTCGCGATCCAAACATAGGTGTACGTGCAAAACGAGAATTAGTTTCAAATATGCATTAGACTATACATATAGTCCTAAGAAGCAGTGCATGCTACTAATAATATCGTGCTGGCTCTATCAGATGTGTCCGTCAATAATTCGTAGCTGCCATTCCCGGACACATAAATGTAGCGTACACTGTGCATTTGAGGATATATTCATGCCAATGTTAGGAATACTAAAAGAGCAGTCACGCGCTTAATCTTGAATTGATGAGGCATACACAGGTGCTGCTGCCCTAACGGTGCCCTATAGGGCCACCGAGTACGGACGATCTTCATACTAAGTTGTACTGTGGCTCCGGTACCCGCGCAATTGGACTAAGGCAACTTTCAAATCGACTCTTTGAATCTCTCACATCAATTAAAAGTCCGCCACATACCTATCGTTTCTCGACACACAACGCAAAATGAGAACCGAAATCGATTCCTTTTCTGGAAACAGGATCTACCCGGGCAGAGTATGTTGTTTCAGTTATTTGTGAATTTGTAGAGCAGCGCAGTCGCATGGTACCATCACGCAGCATCCGGAGGTCGAGCTTGATCAGCAATGTATTGGATTAGGAAAGTTGAGAGGGATCCTATCTGAACAGGACGACGTAGTGATTGGCAGCGTACTACGTACCTGGATGTCTGATCGATGGCGTTTATTTGGCAGATTGCGGTGGACAACGGAGCGAATGTTTCTCGAATCTTGACAACTGTGAAAATTGCTGCGTCCTCTCCATGGATCGATATTTGCAAAACCGTGACTAACGTGTTCAACTCCAGGGCAAGCTCTATGTCCGTGGTGACTCGAAGGTCTTCCGCTTCGTCGCGTCCAAGAGTGCCTCGCTCTTCCTTCAGCGGAAGAATCCTCGCCGAATTGCCTGGACTGTTCTCTACCGCCGAATGCACAAGAAGGGTGTCACCGAGGAGGGTGTGTATCTTGCGATATATCGAAATTGTGGAGAGGAATACTGATTGTGATGGATATATAGTCACCAAGAAGCGTACTCGTCGTACCGTGAAGCATCAGCGTGCCATCGTCGGTGCTTCTCTGGACGGTATGACATTTTTTGTGGATATATTATGCTGCTGTCAAATCTAACAATGGGATAGTCATCAAGGAGAAGCGCTCTATTCGCCCTGAGGCCCGCAAGGCTGCCCGCTCTGAGTCCATCGCTCTCGCTAAGGAGAAGAAGAAGGCTGACGAAGCCAAGAAGAAAGCCGACAAGGCCAAGCTCGCTGCTGCTGGCAAGACCACTGCCGCTGGTGCTAAGTTCAGCAAGCAGCAGATGAAGGGTGCTGCTCCCAAGGTTGCCGCCCGGTCGCGTTAAGGGTCAGGACAAGAAAACTGGACAAGTGGTAAACGAGATGATAACATGTGCAAAAGGGTTGGGATCTTTTATCTTGTGTTTATATAGCCACATCTGTTATTTGTTATATAGTAAAGAAATAATATGATCGAAGCATCTCGAGTCTTGCAGCAATGAGGAGTATTGTATACTGTGGGCCCAACGAATTAGAAGTTCAGGTGCGCCCAGTTATCATGTATTATCCATTGACGGATAATTGCATATAGGAGCAACTATTTGGCCCTTGCTGATATATAATTTGGTCTCTAGTGCTGAATGTAGTACTAGATTATAATGTAGTCTATCATCAGATGACCAGTCGGGTCCAAGTAAGACTTCTATATTGTCTCCAGAACAAGATGAATCGCTAATTAAAGCAGAGATAATTTCACGCGTCAGGCTGATGTGCCGAGGATTTCCTCTGCGTCTGACAATTTTACTTGTTCGAGATTTTGGTCGTCAGATAAGCTTTAAAAATGACTGTATGTAGTTAGTGTTCGTTAGCGTGCCATCTAGCTACTAAAGTAAAACGTAAACTTACGCTAAGGAGTGCGAGAACGTTGAACACGGCTCCGTTGCCGGCGCACAGCAGCTGCCGTTTCGAGCGGGCCACGAGCACACCCTGGCAATTCAAGCTTCAACCATCAGACGTCAACGTCCCAACTGTCGCGCGATACCCAACATAATATATTTTACTATCCTCTATCTCTGACAACTTTGGCCGTTCGTGTATACAACTTGGACATCGCTTTGTGAACAGCTTAAGAGTGGCAGACCTTAATCTTGACGATTATTATCACCGTAAGCCAACAATATGAGCTCGCGGCGTCGCAGCAGCTCAGGGACGTCGGCCATCCAGCAGAGCAACAATTATATTCCTCAGATATCGAACATAGGAGGTTTTCCACCATTGCCGTCTATCCGATTACCTGACTTTCTACCGCGCAGATTTTTACAACCATCAGAGACATTGTGCGCTGACGTTGGCCGAACACATGTGCTAGAATCAGACTCGGATGACGATGTATTGTCTTCCACCTTAGAGCAAGCTGCCACGGTACGGCCAAACGGGCCGAGGTCAACTACGATATCTTCGCTTTGGCCGTCGCTTTCGCCTCCTCGAATTACACCAACGTCATTGCCCAGTTTGCCATCGTTTCCGGCACCGTCATTACCGGCTCTGCCCTCCATCACGTTTTCAGCACGGTCGTTTTTGTTTCCTAGACATCTTGCCAACTATTTATTCGCAAATGTGGACTTTTCTGACGGTGATGACTTTTCGAATGATGAGGATGACGGCAACACGTCGGATACACGGACATTTGGGAGCGAGACCCATGTGTTGTCTCGAATGGGCCTGCCCGGTGATGCTCAGGATGGGGACGGACATATGGATAGCGCGCATAGACGGACTCGAACGAGGAGCAATCGGCGTCATCGACGCCGGCGCGGTCAAGACAGTGATCGTGGTTCGCGGGGAGCCGATGAAGAACGTGCGGAATTGGCTGCTACGGCTGACCCGGTCGATATGGCAAACTCGGCGGCATTATTTTCTGAAGAGAAGCAGCGTCAGTTACGGCAGAGAATTTATGCTATTCAGAATATGGATATTTCAGAGAAAGAGCTAGCCATGAAAATGCACGAACTTATGATGGAGGATTACTACAAGCTACGACGACGTCAAGAAAGCGAAGATGATGTTGCTGACGATCAAGATGATTACGAGAATGAGGCGACTGAGTTGCCAACCGCGGACAGCGCGGACAAGACAGTGACATGGTTTGACGAGGCTAATGAGATTCGCGGATGCCCTCATTATCAGCGCGGTGTCAAACTACAGTGCTCAACTTGCGAGCAGTGGTATGCCTGCCGATTCTGCCACGACGAGGTCGAAGACCATCAGCTCATTCGTTCCGAGACTAAAAACATGCTATGTACTTATTGCTTTCTGCCGCAATCGGCAGCGCAGGACTGTCGGGGATGTGGTCGGCGTATGGCTAGGTACTTTTGCGACAAGTGCAAGCTGTGGGACGACGATCCAGATAAGTCGATCTATCACTGCAATGACTGTGGTATATGCCGAATTGGTGAGGGTCTGGGCAAAGACTTTTTCCATTGCAAGGTATGCTTTTACTGATCTTGGGCAACGGAGTTTTGTACCATTGCATACCCGAACTACAATTTAAAGTGGTTTTCTTGCTAACCGTCCCCTCAGACATGTAACGTTTGCATGTCGGTTTGTCTCGAGAATTCGCACAGATGCATAGAGCACTCCACGGAATGTAATTGTCCGATTTGCGGCGATTACATGTTTACGAGTACAATGACGGTAGTGTTCATGTCGTGCGGACATTCAATCCATCAGAAGTGCTATTATGAACACACGAAGAAGTGAGTTTGCTTGACGCTTATGTTGCTTATTTATATGCTAACTGTCCAGTAGCTCATACAAATGTCCAACTTGTGCTCGTTCGATCGTCAATATGGAAGCTCAGTTCCGTCTTCTCGATCGTGAAATCGAGCGTCAGCGTTTGCCCGAGCCATATTGCAACTGGCGAAGTGTAATCACCTGCAATGACTGTTCGGGTAAGAGTAACGTGCAATTTCACTTTTTAGGTTTCAAGTGTGATTTCTGTCGGTCGTACAACACTGCACAGGTAAGGCTTATCAAGCCAGAGGAAGGTGCTGATTTGGATGACGGAGAATTCGATGAAGTCAGCGTGGTTTCGCAGCGAGGCCAACCAGAAGATCCAGAAGATGGACTTGAGCAAGTTAACTCCGAAGACGAAGAGGTGCGCAGTGAGATCACTGAGGTACTCGGAGAAGTTGAGGACATCCACAGTATGCTCTTTCTGCCTCCGAGATTGCAAGACAGTTCTGAGTCGCCGGTGCCGGAGGAGAGCGATGGCGACAGTACACATGCGGTGGAAAGTTCAGATCATCATGATGAAGGGACGACCCAGTTTGCCTGATATCAGATACAGAGTGCTGGACTCAGTGCCTATGATTTGAAACTCAATTTGTATATATGAAGAGTTTTATTTGTATTAGTGATCATCTTTATTCTGGTCAGCATGTTGAGCATTCTGCATCTCCGCGAGTTTGTTGTCATGATAGAATCGAGCAAAGATTTCACTTTTCCTGGAATATGTGAATGGGTGTCATTGGATTTTATTTGGATGCTGGTTTGTTTCGGATTGAGGATTAAATGCACCTTTCATTTAAGTATTATGTGTTTCTGTCATTGTGATTGGGAAATGTGTCGCCACGAGATCAGGGTTTCAACCAGAGAGCTGTAATGTATGATGCGGTCTCCCAATGATTACAACTCATCGTTTGCTATTTTCTTGCATGAGTTAGGTTGTCAATGATATATGTTTCTGTGTATGATTATGGTCGCCGTTGGCTATGGGTATCTGTATGTGCGTGTCTTTATGTGATTCCTGACCGAGTCATACCGGCGATGTACAGTTTGCTAGGTAGAAAGCTGGCCAATGTACAGACTACGGACAAATACTAGCCTAGCCTCTCGCGATAACACTAACGCAGGGCATATGAAAAGGGGCCTCGGCTGCTAACGGGACGACTGCCGTGCGGCTGCCTGTCAAGCGACAGAAAATATACGTCTAGAAAGCAACCTGCCGAAATCCAGACACACGCATATCCAGTTGCTTGATTCCGGCAAATATTTCGGAGACCATGTTAGGGAGTTAGTGATACTAGGCACGTTGTGGTTGCCACTGTATGCAGGCTGCTGTTATCCTCAGGAGGCAGTAATTTGGATGCGCGTGGGGCTGACCAAGATGTCGAGACATCCCACTCCATTTCAGGGGCTCGTCCCCACAAAATGTATCTCGAGCTCTGCCTCGTGCATTTTGGCCCCTTCTCCAAGGCACACTAATGCACGGTGTCGCCGTACCTGCGTATGGTTTACAGTGGACGGACCCCTTTAACGCCGTTCTAATGTTACTCGAGATGGTTTATGCAGGCATACCTCATTCTGCACTATGTTGAGTAAGCTACGGGTCCTCGTGATGGAGCCACGTCGAATGGAAATCACCTGCTTTGAGGTTGGATGCTTACTGAGGCCGTCTAATATCGTGCATCATTACGTGTGTTAACGAAGATACCTAGAGCATAGTTGGAGATATGGTTGACTCGAGCTCGAGCTCGAGTTGATCTGTTTAGTTTCCGTTTTTCGATGAGCTCTGGCCAGTTACCAGAGCCGCTGAGGCCTAATCGAATCTCCGTGTTCAGCCAATTGATAGAGACGACGATCCCGCGAGTACAATTTCAAGCATATATTTGTGCAACGCTGCTCAGCTCGATTTTTTCTCCGTTGCGACAAGCAGGGGTCCTTCTTGCAGCCAGACTGCATCGAGTTGGTGAGGCTCCCAGTAGCCCCTCGCCATCACCATCATCACGCTGGTGTGCTTGTCTCGAAACGGCGCCTGGAAGAGAGTTTGTACTCGTATGTACACTAGTATTCCGTATTCTGGATCTCACAGGTCCGCCAAGCCACGTTGGTTGTCTGCTTTCGGACTCTCACTCGTTCCATACATCAACAGACTACCCTACATTGACTCTCTGCATTCAAGCCTCTCCTTTGCACTCATATTTCGATGTACGTTGGCGATTACTGTAAGGTTTCCAGTCCATCTTGCTTGAATTCGTCGAACATAAACCGTCTGGTACCACAAGTCCACCCGTTTTGGGCTTTCCCCTTCAATATGTGTCTCTCGCCTCCAACTGATTGCCCCACAATGTCAATTTGTTGTAAGCATCGCTTACACAATCCATGCTACTGGATTCTCAATTTGGTTTGAACTATTGAGTCGTGGAGTTTGGCTGCCGTACATTTGTCGTCCCCCGCTGCTCTGTACGCCCCCCTGTTCCTCTGCGAGGACCAACCCTGTTGGCGTATGCCTTTTCTGCAAGTACCGCATTCGCTTCGGGCCTGTCTTAGGTTTGTTTACAGATATTTTTCCTCTTTCCGTGGCTGAGGGACAGCAATCGTGGAAGGCACATATCCAGTCGTCGACAGCGAGACTTCCTCGGACATCTTTAAGCGAGCCTTTCGCCATGTCTAACTTTGCTCTCCATTTTACGTGCCGGGGCCATCCCGCACTTCGATCTATTTATCTGGTTCACTCTTGATTGATTTCGGGCTGTCACAATATCTCTGCGACGCTTGAGTTCGGCGGGCCCGCATACTTTCAGCCAGCGTGTCTTGTACGACGTTCGTCTTGGTAGGAAGCAGCACATATACACCGTCGCCACCCAGCTTCTTGTTTCTATTTGCCCTCACCCTTTTTGGTCTAGTGTGTTTGGATTATCATCAATAGCAATAATTAATACAAAAATCCAATATGGACATCATGAACATGATTGACAAGCGGCCAGATTCAGTCTCACCGCCATCTCCAGATACAGGGAAACCGGCAAGCAGACGTCGATTTGACTGCACTTGGCTGAACTGCGATAAGGTATGTTTGTTGTGGTTGTTTAGAAGTTGCTTATGAGAACGCGATCGCTTATGCTGAACAGAGCTTCACACGGAGGTCAGACCTTGAGCGCCATTACCGAATCCATACACAGGAGCGTCCGTTTAAGTGCCCATTTAGTGGATGCGGTAAAGCGTTCATTCAGCGGTCGGCATTGACGGTGCATGAGAGGACCCATACGGGCGAGAAGCCACATTGCTGCTTGTTTGTTGGTTGCAAGAAGAGATTCTCTGATGTATGTTGATTAGTCTCGTTCCTACAAAAGAAATTGCTGACGCTGTGCACAGTCTTCCAGCTTGGCAAGGCACCGCAGGACACACGCAGACAAGGTGCAGTTGCGTTGCGTGGTTGAGGCATGTGATCAACGGTATGCCGATGAATTTCCTGTCGTACTGTGAATAATGACCTAGACGTGATCATAGGTTCGAACGACGAAACGCACTCTTGAAACATATCAGACTGGACCATGGTCTAGCAGTTAACTCGGATGAAGACGACAATCCTTCTCGACAGTCTAATACGCAGAAGGCTTCTGGCCTTGGAATTTACTCGGACTATGGTCGCTTAGACGGCCGTGCATTTATGGGAAGTCACCCGTCATATTACTACAGTAGGACCGCGCCAGCTTGTCGGAGGTCCGCATTAGTGTCTGCTCATTTTTATGCTCCCATGCCTGGCACAGCTGTGCATGGAATGGATGTTTATCCCGAGAATGATGATCCTTCCCGCCGTGCTAATGCCAACTATTATGTGCAGCGCTGTGAAGACGATAATCGAACAACCTCAGGATTTTCTTCTACAGAATCTTCGTACTCTGAGAATCTGCTAACATCGGATACGGAGAGCGAGATGCACAATCGTATGTCATCAGCAGCTGGCTTTCGCCCACAGCTATCGACAGCCTCGCCATTATCCTCGTCCTCATTCTTTTATGATGCTGCTTCACGCCATCTTCAAAATCCTCAGAATAGTTACCAGTACCAGCAGCCAAGGCACCTAAAGTTTCACTTGAGCGAAATTCAGTATCCAAACAGTCCAATGATTCATCCCAATAATAATTTCCAGGCCCAAAATTGCTTGACTACGCAAGTTAGGTCGGACGAACATGGGCATGCCTCAACTCATGTGGTGGGTGGAAGCGATTGGATGTGAGGCGCCACTTTAAAATGATATTATATTCTAATAATGTGATGCACATACTTATATTATGTCTATCTACGCGACAATATCTTATTTGATACAATCTAGGCCATCTGAGTGACTGAAGTTTAGGAATTGTACTTGTCTTTGTTGATGTTTGCATCTTTTTTTTGGGCGATGAGCATGGCTACTGGTAGACCAGGGATAAGTGAGACAAACAAAAGTGATGTTGGATTGCTAGACTTACTATTTGGTGAAAAGCGTGAGTACTTTGTAATAATATAATGCTGCCGAAGCACATAACACGGGTCCTGGTTAGGCGCCATCCGTCTTACCGAAGCCCTTTCCAAATTGTTGTACGATGCTGCTTGTCATACGGTTGGCCAACGTACAACGACAACCTATCCCTTTGTAGTATGCGATACTCTCCGATGCTCTCCCAGAAGCAATGACCTTCTCATACCGAATTGCCTGTAGGGTACTCAGATCAAATGTGGACGCTGGGACTAATACCGGGTCGCAAGTATTTCCTGTGTATTTCAATTGATACGGACAAGCATCTGCACATCGGCGACCCTTTCAATTATATTTTATTTGTGCGTCGTATGCTTTAGACTGCTCAATTCCGGTTATCTCTTGTGATTTGGCTGTTTAACATCGGTTCTGTATCCCAATTTATTTTTGTTTGGAAAGGGCTCTTCTATTGACATATATCTAAATATACACCAAGCCCGAAAACCAACGAAAACGAACGCCAAAAGCCACCCCACGGGGCCCGACAACCGAATGAATATGTACATTAGAGTATACCCGAGGGCCCAAATGTAAAGAAGTGCGGAGCAGGGCTCACGAGTGGGAGAAGTCGAGGCGAAAGAGTGTGCTTCTCATTCAAAGCCAGAACGACTTCGAGAGCATCCTCGTGGATCGGGCTGGTACCGACACGGGGGAAATCGGCCTGGAGAAGGGTGCCATGAGGCTCCAAGGCGGAATGGTCGTAGCCATGAGCGGGGTTAGAAGAGACGCCGATGAGCTCGAGCTCCACGACAGGGAAAACTTGGCGGTGCGCCATGTCGATCATGGTGATCGAACGGGAACCGATGGGGAGAGTAGTATCGACCAAGGTATCAACCGAAATGATTTCGGGTAGTCACATAGTAATGGCCGTCAAGCGGCTCATGTAGGATGAGGTTCTGGGAAGTGGTGGGGAACGCTTGCTGGAGAGCACGCGCCACGGTGTCGCGAGAAAAGACGTCGGAGCCCGTCTGGAGGATGACGGTGAAAGGACGGTCCTTGATCGAAGACGGAATCTCGGTGGATCTGACGCCTTGAGTGGTGGACCAGGGACCGCGATTGACCACCGCGGTGTGCGCACCCTCCACGGCCAGGAATGTGCGCGCCTGAAGCTGGCGCGGCAGAGGAACTCATATCGGTGAATAAATAGAGCGGTAGCGAATAAATTTTTTTTGGTTGAAAAGCCAGTTTATTTTACAAGCTATTTACAAACATGTACTGGCGAAAAACAAAGGAACGAAAGGAAAACGAAACGGATAAAGATACAAAAGAGGAAAACGAAACGGACAACGAAGAAAGGAAGGAGAAAACGCTAAATGGAAACCAAAGGCGACAACACCAGCTGCCTGCCAGGGCCCGTAGGCAAGGACACATATGGACAAGATAGCTTGTGGCTTATGCCGCGTTCTGCTGGGCCAGCATTTCCTTTTGTTGTTCGATGGTCTGCTGCAACAATTGTACGTAGTCGTTCTCCATAATATCGGTTGCTTGTTCGGTTCTGTTGTTCGGTTCGAGTCGGTTAACGTGTTGTGTACGCCACGGCCACGGATAGTTGATATAACCCAGCCAGCCCGCCAGTCGAGAGGACCATCCACGTTGACGGACAAGTAAAGAGAGAGATGGGGGAAACCGACCAGGGCAGACAAACCGGGCAAGTTAGCACCCAGCGCGAGTGATGCAGGATCGAAGGGGTAACTGGGTGATCAAACCAGAGCCCTCAACACAGGGGGATCCTTCAAAGCCAGAGAGTCCACGACGCTGTCCGCTCAGGCCAGGCAGGGGAGGCAAGGAAGGTAGCAAAGCGGGAAGGGTGACCCACCGACAACCAGTGAAGCCAACTGAGCTTGCGGCTCAAACAAGAGACGGCGAATCCACTGTGCTCGAGCATCGTGAAGTTGTGTAGATAGGTCGAAAAGGCCGAATCCCCCTGCCGGAAGGCGGCGGAGGAGGATAGTGTACGGGAGCAGGGGACGGCCTTCCCCGCCACTGACGGTGGAGGCCGCGGCAAGCGTGAGCGATTCCAACGTGGCGGAGGTGGCTGGCACAAATTGATCCAAGTATACCACCTTGGAGAAGCAGAAGGTGTTGATGAGACGACACCGGGTGACATGAGGCAGATCGAAGTTAGGGATTTTGTGCATCCTAAGAATTGTCTGCTGCACCAAAGCTGCCCAGGCCCCCGTGACGGTTTTTTTTTTTTGTTTGAAAAGCCAGTGTATTATACAAGCTATTTACACGCAAGTTCTGGCGAAAATCAAAGGAGCGAACGGAAAACGAAACGGATAAATATATATATACGCAAAAAGGAAACCAAAAGCCACGACGTCGGGGCGGACGAAAATTACCCTTATCGAACGCATTAGTGTCACTTAATATAAATTAAGGCAATCTGGCCGAGTTGGTCTAAGGCGTGAGATTAAGGTTCTCATCTCTTCGGAGGCCTGGGTTCGAATCCCAGGGTTGTCACCATTTTTTTGCCTATGCTACCTGGAATTACCCGGCTCTGCGACTGAAATTGTCAGGGCGGCAACGGGCACGAAACCCTATGTCCTGCTCGACCAGAATATTTGACTTTGCCCTAGTACTGCCGGCTTTAAAAGATCTGTGCTCTAGCTTAGACTTCAACTTCATTTACTGCCACGGCTGGCTTGCTAGTTTTCTTTCTAAAGTGGGCTAATAGTCCGACTGAAAACACTTTTGTTCGCTTCTGACGCTGAATTATTTCTGAGATCCGGAATTTCAAATCTGACTTTAGAGCATACGAGACTTGTAAGAGTTCGTTTAGAGAGCCACGGGCGGACTGTGATATCTCGTAAACAGATTTTTATCCACGGTAAGTCATTTTGTTGTTTTTTGTTGTATTCATTGCATTATCTTTCTTGGTCAGGTGTGCTTTCTGGGACGCGATTTGTTTTATGATGACTAGAGTGCATTTGGCTCGAGATCTGGTTTACTGGGTCTATGTGGAAAAACTCACGCTACCTTTAACTTTTGTCTGAAAAATTTTGGTCTTTCATTCTTGTGAATAGCATTTGCTATATGTCTTCTGGCGGAGAGTGTAAGAATATGCTAACGTACTCGAAGTCTTATGTTGAATGCCAAATCCCATTCGCCAATCGACTCTGCTGATATTCTCTCTACAGCGCCTTTCTACGTCCTTTCAACATTCGCTCTGGGAATTTTGTTTAAACAATGGGGTAGATAACCAGTTTGCTCTTAGTTTGTGGCTTGTTTCTTTTTTTCCCTCTTGTTTTTGCGTTCGAATAGAAAATGGATGCACCTTTCGTTCAAGTTCTTAGCCGTGTTCGTTTTCATGTCTGTATCCTTCTTGTTGCTCTATTGAACGTAAAAAAATGAAGGGAAACAAGCAACGCCAGAAACTCTGATTTTAAGTGTTACTATGAGAACCAAGTAATAACAACCCTTTACTAGTGTCCCAGCCTTGTTTCGATGGCTATCGCGCAAATATCCCAAGATCATCAGTCCAGTAATCGAAGAGCCTGATGTTGTTATCGATGACGTATCCTATCCGGCGGATTATTCGCGGCCAAACCCGAATGGCGAGCTCGACAACTTATATCTGGACATGAATGGTATCGTTCACCCTTGTAGTCATCCCGAGAATCGGCCGCCGCCTGCGACGGAAGATGAGATGATGCTTGAAGTGTTTAAATATACGGACCGCGTTGTGAGCATGGCAAGGCCAAGGAAAGTGTTGATGGTTGCTGTTGATGGTGTCGCTCCGCGAGCCAAAATGAATCAGCAGCGGTCACGTCGGTTTAGGTCGGCGAGAGATGCAAAAGATAAAGACCAACAGAATGCACGAATGCTTGAGGAGATGGAAGCGAAAGGCAAGGCCATAGATGACAGTATAAAAGAAAAAAGGTCATGGGATACGAACGTTATTACTCCTGGTACGCCATTTATGGACAAGTTAGCAACTGCAATCAGATACTGGACAATATACAAATTGAATTCAGATCCAGGATGGAAGGAGGTAAGGTTTCAAGCCTCCTGTTGCGATTATCACTCCGTTAACTCTCATATAGCTGAAAGTTATTATTTCAGACGCGTCCGTTCCGGGTGAAGGCGAACACAAGATTATGGAGTTTGTCCGCAGTCAACGCCAGAGTCCTCACCATAACCCCAATACCACTCACGCTATCTATGGTCTGGATGCAGACTTGATCATGCTTGGTCTCGCTACACATGAACCGTATTTCCGTGTTTTACGAGAAGACGTGTTTTTCCAAGATCGCGCCCCGCGACTCTGCCATATTTGTGGTCAGCAGGGTCACATTGCCGCACAGTGCACTGGTGAGGCCAAGGTCAAGAATGGCCAATTTGATGAACGTGCGCCTAATGCTGTTGAAAAGAAACCTTTCATTTGGCTGCATGTTAATATATTGCGTGAATACCTTGAGCTTGAACTCTACGTACCGCGTCTTCCCTTCAAATTTGATTTGGAGCGAGCTATTGACGATTGGGTGTTCATGTGTTTTTTTGTCGGTAACGATTTCTTGCCACACATTCCGTCACTAGAGATTCGAGAAAACGGAATTGATATTCTGATTAATATCTGGCGTCGTGGATTGTCGTCTATGGGAGGGTATCTCACAACAGATGGCACAGTCAACCTCAGAAGTACAGAAGTTTTGCTGAGAAGTCTTGGTGCTCAGGAAGATCAGATTTTCAGAAGACGTCGAGAGAATGACCTCCGGCGAGTCGAGAACCAGAAGCGTCGCAAACTGGAAAGTGGAGGCAACGGCTATAAAAACTCGGCGGGAGCACCAGTCACTCCTGTAGTTCGGCGTAATCAGGTAGATATTGGACCAAAATCGCTACCGACAGACATCCCGCTCTTTACGCCCAAGGGTGTCGCAATTGGTATGGGGTCTTCGAACGGCGCAGCACCTAGTGGTACGACAAAAACGATCACCTCGATGGCCGGTGTTGCTACTTACAATGCTGACCAGGCGAATAAGAGCGCAGCATCATTTCTGAAGGCTCAGTTGCTTGCAAAGAAAGGAGCAGCCCCTCAATCGCCTTCTTCTGCTAATTCAATAGAGGAAACTGCTTCTGCCACTACCGCTACTTCCGTCACATCTGCAGAACTTCCCGTTACACCAGACTTAACTTCCAAGAAGCGCAAAGCAGATGAGGAGGCGGATGACGAGACTGATGGAAGCGCAGGAAAAAAACGGAAAGCAGATAATAACGGATCCGGAGTAGCTACGCCGGCGGCGGATGATGAGGAGTCCTCCTCTGAGGATGACGACGCTATTCGTTTCTGGGAGCCTGGATATAAGAATCGCTACTACAGTCAGAAATTTAAGACTCAGACACCAGAACAGATGGATTCTATTCGTAAAGATGTTGTGCGATCGTACATCGAAGGCGTCAGCTGGGTGTTGCTATATTATTATCAAGGCTGTCCGTCATGGACGTGGTTTTACCCATATCATTATGCGCCGTTTGCGTCCGACTTTTCTGACATTGCGGACATGGAGATAAAATTCAGCTTGGGTGAGCCGTTCAGGCCATATGAGCAGCTTATGGGTGTCTTACCAGCCGCTTCGAGCCACACGCTGCCGCCAGTTCTTCGAACACTTATGACAGACGGGGATAGTGAGATCATCGATTTCTATCCAGAGGAGTTCCCTATCGACATGAATGGCAAGAAGATGTCGTGGCAAGGTGTTGCTTTGTTGCCGTTTATCGACGAGATAAGGTTATTGAAGGCTGTGCGGGAACGGTACAACCTGTTAACGCAGGAAGAGCTCGGTCGTAATATGCATGGCCATGAGGTCGTGTATGTGACGGCCGAAAGCGCGTTCGGACTTCAGATAGCGAAGCATCTGTACAATGGTTATCGCCCGGTCGGCCGGGATGAACTCCATGCCAACGAGGTTATGCCAATCCATCCCAAGATCAGCAAAGGACTAATTGGAGCAGTGAAACCGAACCCTGACTGCATTCCAGGGGGTGTCATTGCATTTCCTTTGAGCCTTGATGAGTCTTTACAGAAGGATGGATCTCGATATAAAGATATTCAGCGAGATAAGGCCCTTTCCGCGCATTACATTATCCCCAACTCGAAGTATGTTCATAAGAGCATGCTACTACCAGGTTACAAAGCCAAGCCAAAGGTCGTGACTAGCCTGGGAGGTAATAACGGCGGTGGGCATAAAAGGTTCTACTAGTGTGGAGGTTTAATTTTGCATTTGTTAATTACGGATGTATGGTTGTCAAACTTATCTCTTGGGTCTCGTTTTGTTCGTTCGTTGTCAGGTTTGGTACCAAGTATGGCTTCATTGGATATTAATACATTTCATACTAAATGATTTATGGTATGAAACCGTGTTCGTTTCCTCCTTAAGTTACCGCAAGGTGAGATCCAACGTGGATATACCTGGAAGGTAATTTTCTTACCGCGAACGCATGCCCTATCAGCCATTTATAAATCCAATGGTCTCATTATAGTCCATATGGATAGTTTATGCTTCGGTAATCGACATGACAATCCTGCATGACAAATATCTCCCATCAGGCCAACGGCCAACGTGTATTCGTGAGCAAAAATGTATTGTTAGCGGCGCGTTCTTGGACTAGAAACCTATATCCGAAAATTGGTCTCCAATACTGGTTCGGAAGTTCGGATGCATATTATTTAGTGCTAACTTTATTCCGCAACATCGCGGCATGTTTCGAAACTATCCCCTTGTTAACTGCGACGTTCTTCGCGGAAATCTTGCAATCAGCAGCAATACAACGAAATTTATATCTGGCAAAGCTAAGCAGGAAGTCAACTGATCAATAATGTTCGTTCGTTTTATTAAATGTTAGCTGAAGAGCCAGAACATAATACGGAACGTTATACATCTTCACTTGTCGATTAGTCAGCAATAAATCAGAGTGTGTTCAACCTTTCGCGATGATTAGCCAGTTGCGGCCATACCAAGAAGAAAACACAGTTCCCCGTCCGATCAACACCAGTTAAGCTTCTTTGGGCCTACTTAGTACTGCGGTGGGAGACCACGCTGGAATCGTAGGTGCTGCAATTATTATTTTTCTTCTTTCCTTTTCTTTTTGTTAATTAAATTTTACTTATTTATTTGTTGCTTTGATAAGTCTCTGGCTTTATTAAAGAATAAGCGTACTGGTGCGGGGCAAAACTATGTGTCTCTTGCCGACCCAGATTTTACAACTGCCAACGAGTCGGGTTAGGGTACTCAGAGTGTGCGAATTGGGTTCGCTCAGGAACTACGGCCGAGGATCTGGCACAACTTCCTTCCAACGCACCTGTACTGGAGGAACTAGTATTCAGCTGCCTTTTCTTTAACCCACCAAGGACATCAATAATGTTGTTTAAACCTTGCTCTAGGAAAGTGTTAGAAATTGCAAAGGGATCTCGCCGGCATATTCTTAGAGTCCCAGTTGTGCATACTCGATCTTTCCAGCAGGGTCGAATAGCGCCAGATGCACGTCGATCTGTACAATTTCTACACTCGCAGCTATCTTTACGGCAACATAATGGACAGAAGAATTTGCCAGCAATTCCAACACCTGTTAATGTGCAAGACGCAGTTCCTGCATTGCGACAGATGACTACGACAGCTCAGCCCATCGCGCAGCCACCATTGGGCCCGTTCATGAGGAGCCTGCCGAAGTCAGTTCTGCCGTATGCGCAACTTATACGACTTGACAGGCCTGTAGGAACGTGGCTATTGTATTGGCCCTGCAGTGAGTAATAGCATGCATTATTATTAGCCGAACTGACACTGATAACGGCTGTAGCGTGGGGCATCACAATGGCTGCGTATGCGACAAATGCTTCTCTTCTCGATACCACATGGACATTGTCCTTATTCGGAATTGGAGCGCTTATTATGCGTGGCGCGGGATGTATTGTCAATGACCTGTGGGACAGACGACTGGACCAACAAGTCGAACGAACCGCAATGCGACCAATTGCCTCTGGGCAGGTCACGCCAAAACAGGCGATCGTCTATCTGGGCGGACAACTCACACTTGGTCTGGGAGTTTTGCTTTCTCTACCACTTGATTGTCTCCTTCTTGGAGCGTCGAGCTTAGCCTTCGTGGCCACTTACCCACTCTTTAAGCGGTTCACTTATTACCCTCAGCTCATGCTGTCCTTTACTTATAACTGGGGTGCGATGCTTGGATTTCCCGCGATGGGTCACTGGGACGTGCCCACCATGGCTGCCTTATATGCCAGTGGGATTTGCTGGACCATGGTCTACGACACCATCTACGCGCACCAGGACAAGAGAGACGACGTCAAGGCCGGAATCAAATCTACCGCTCTCGCATGGCGAGAAAATTCGAAACCAGTGATGACGGGCTTCACGATCGCGCAGGTTGCGTTACTTACCGGCGCGGGAGTTTTGAACAGTATGGGCCCAGCGTTTTTCGCAGGCGTCGCCTGGGCGACTTATCGACTTGCGCGGATGATTAAAACAGTCGACCTAGACAACCCAAAGGATTGCTGGAAATGGTTTGTAGATAACGTGAAGACCGGCGGTGTTATTTTCTTGGCCGTGTTTGTAGACTATCTCTGCAAGCTGTTCGGGCTGATGTAAGGCATGTATAGAAAACTGTGATAGAAGAAGTAAGGTACCAGTTCCTGCATCCCATAAATACTACTATTGAGTTTGCATCTATTATGTACATAAATTTACCATTCCAGATCTACTCTACATTGCTTTTGGCCTGTCGGTCTTCCCATTCCTTGGGCGTCAAAGTGAGCAATTGCATTGCGTGAATGCCACCCTCGGCGTTCATTTCCTTACTAAACATCTGGTATATCAATCGATGTCTCATTGGCAACCGCTATCATGATGTTAGAAATTCTTCTATCCCCTTCCCGGGCACCAATACCTTACCTTTCCCTCAAATGCTTCGGATACAATTTCCAGGCTGCAGAAAATTGTTAGACAACGCGTCCAGATGCACCGACATTCGCAATAAACGATAACAACTTGTACGCACCGAAAATGAGTTTCCTTGCTCACACTATCTCGCATGGCAGTATGGTGTGCATGTTTGTGCGAGTCGTTGTAAATCTTCAAATAGGTAGGCTTCAAACTCTGTGTGAGAGCCCACCGAATCTTGTCCTCGTAAGGAGTTTCGGAATGGCCAGAGTCTGGAGGTACTTCAGGAGCGGTAGATGCTTCGGTTGACATGTTATGCAGACTTATTGAAGCTGTGACAAGCGTCGGACGAAGGCAGGACGCGGGTGGCGCTGGCGCAAGTAGTACTGAGAGTAGTCGGTATGGACGACTGCGAATTAGCAGACGGGTGGCCGAATACATGTATATCTCCTGTCTTCCGCAGTATTCGCACAAGCGCTTCGTCTGGCGGAGCAGTTTGTGTACAGTGAGGCTGAATCATATATTAGCATAGTGGTGTCATTAGAACTGATTAGGACGACGGTCGAGCTTACATCTCAGTTGATCCGTTTTGCCCCCAGCTCGAGTTATCGGACGTACTTCAGGTCCGCAGATAGATCGAGACGAAGCTATTCGTCGAGATTGGAAAAGCGATCAACAGCCAGGGTGGTTACTCCCAGGGCGTTCCAACCCCTGAACTATGACTGGTAAGGCGGACCGACCCTGTCCGGACTTTCCGGCTGTTAACATTTAGGATCAGAAAACATGGGACCGCCATTAGTTTTTCCAGGAGTGGAAGATCATTATCCCAACAGCCTCACTCTCAAACAGGTCCAGGTCCTTTTTCGACACGGTATGTATACGGGTGTTGGCCTCGCTCCCTTATTTTGTCCTCTAACCATTGTAGGCGAGAGAACTCCGGTGCACAGATCAATTCAACAATGGGACAAATGGGGTTTCCCAATATTTTGGCCTTTATGCGAGTCGACTCGACGGTCATTGACAGGACTGATCAATCCACAAATCCAGCAAGTCACAACGTTTGAATACGAACGCGAGATCGAAACGCTGACGGAGGAGGATCCGTCACCGCTCTTTACAAATGCCGGGAAGAAAGGAATTTGGTGAGCAAATTGCGCAAACGGATCCTAGACCGTTCCTACCGCGATACTGACTTGTTGTACAGTACGGAGGGGCAGTTAACGGATAGGGGGCGGATTAGTGGGCATTACCTGGGTGCACAGTTGCGCGAGTTGTATGTCGACAGGTTGGCTTTTCTTCCTCGAAATTTTACAAAAACATCAGATATATATCTTCGGTATGTTCATGTAGCACGCGATGGGTGCCACTGCTAATGTATCCACAGAACTACTGGAATAGTGCGATCAAGAGAGACACTGCAACAAGTTTTCAATGGTCTCTACCCCCTAACCAGCCACTCAGCCACTCCTACACTTCTCGAACGATTCCCATTTGAGGAAAACTTGCATCCAATGGTGTACTGCCCGCGTTTGTCTGAGCTGCGGAAACAGTTCCAAGAGGCGGCAGCCAAGAAATGGAATCCGCAACTCGAGGAAGCCAGTCACGTCCTCAAAGATATCTTGTCGAGTCCAGAAGGCAGGATTACTGTCGGGGACGGCAACAATAAAGACGCAGCCTGGGCGATTATTGATACATATTCGTCTGCACTCGCACACAACATCAAGACACCGCCCGGGTTTGCTAATCGGCAAGTCGTGAATACTGTTGCCAGGGCGGCGTTAGAATGTGAGTTTGCTGGGTACGAGAAAAATGCAGAGATGAAGCAATTGGGAATGGGCCGATTCTTTGCGGACGTGCTGCAAAGGATGACGATTGGTGACCCGATTGTGAGTGAAAATATGGCTGAGATTTCGCAAATGCTGGGACAAAAGGAGGTGAAGGTTTATAGAAAAGTGCCATTGCTAGCATTATATGCTGCCCATGACTCATCGATCGGCGCAATTTTGTCTACTATGGGCGTCTTCGATAATAGGTGCGTACCCTTGTGGTGAGAGTTTAATGAGTGTTAGAGCTGACAGAGTGACAGGTGGATTAACTTCACATCGCATATCACGTTTGAGCTTTTCGAAGAAAAAATCAAGTCTACATCATGGTCACTAGGAAGTCCCGCGAAATTTGTAAGAGTCAAGTACAACGGTCGTCCTATGGGTATACCTGCTTGCCAGCCCAAAGGGAAGCACTGGGGCGAGGATAGTTCGTTTTGCACTTTTGTAAGTTGTCCAGGATATATGTCTTTAAACAGAATTCTAATAGGAGTAGGCTGCGTTTCAGGACTTTGTGCGGTCAGTCAGTCCAATGAGAGATTGGAGCACACAATGCAAGGAGCATCTTGGCGAACAGGCGCCCGAGTTGAAGGAGCTAACAGAAGCCACAGCCTCGGCGTAATTACACATAGCTGCACATTAATGTAGATTGCACGTCGCTTATTCCACAATATATATATATATATATTCGATATAAATTTATTCTAATAATATTTACAAAATCTAGTTGCCAAAAATGCACACACACGTATCCGAACATCCCAAAAACCACCCGAAATAGGTTCATCCACGTCTCCCATTCATAACCCGAGCTATCAGCTCTCGGCACGTCTTCTCACTATATGATTCCCACACATCGTACAAACTGATCATCTCCTGTGCACAATCAACGACCGCTTCCAGATCGATTCCACAGGCCGCGAACCAATCCATGATTTTCTGCAATCGCGTCTTTGCGCGTTCAGTCTGTGCTGCGGCGGGTGGCGGGCGTAGGACGACAGATATGTAGATCGCCGTCAGCGCAATAACATGGGGTGGATACAACAATGGTAGGTCGGTGATGTACGAGTCATTTATGACGGACCACGCGGTTTGCATTTCGTCAGATGACAAACCGACGTTAACTCCCGACGCACCGAGCGCTTTCGAAAGCTGAATAAGCGATCTGTACGGGTGGTGGACGATTAAATAAGAGTCCAGTTCCTCTATCAAATAAAACTCGCACTCGGCTAGCTTGGTGGGGTCGTGGGTGATGTAGTCCGGCCAGAGAGACTTCGCTTCCGAGACGACAGACCGGATATGTTGCGGACATTCTTCCATCTTACAGGCAACGTACACGCATGTTGCGAGAATTAGATATGGGTTTGTTTCTTGAACTGATGTGCGGATGTAAAATCTCGCGAGGTAAATCTCGCTTGTCGCGAGCGCTTGCTGGCGTACAGAGAGATGGCGACCGAGGGATTGAATAAGGCCGTGGAGGTAAATGCGTAGATGCCGCGGATCACCTAGATCGGACCGTGACATCCTGGTTTCGGATTCGGTCTCCAGTCGGATATTTTCGAGCTGCTGGCGAGTGAATCGCCAGTGCCGATTCTGTGACGAGAGAAAGTAATTTGCCGCCTGCGAGACGTCAGTCTGCCGCTTGCCTGAAGCCTTGTGCAACTAGTATACATACCATCCATTACTGGAATCGGCTCTTCCACAGCCTGGGTCTCTCGAAGTGACAACAGAGGCTCAGGAGGAGTAGCTGTACCGTCGAGATCTGCTGGCGGTACGAGCTGAGAATGGGATGGGGCGTGAGCTTTAAGCAGTTACTGCGTGATAGAGACGTATGTACGATACCCTTACCTCGTGCAAGAATTATTCACTTTGCAAGCGCCAGCCTCAGATCTTGCGGCTCGTTTTGGTAGTCCCATATCGAGGCGCCATTCTCGATGCTGTCTAGATGCTTTCTTGGATGACAATCCTGAGGAATGGAAGGAAAATTGATTGATAATGGAAGTGCGTAGATAGTTCTGATTGATAGCAGGAGCTTACAATATGCGATTTCGTGCTTGTGCCTTATTGCCGAGGGCGTAATTCCAGTGATCAGTGGATGCACTTTACAGCTTACTGTTGTCAAAGTTTGTTCTGATGTGGTCCAAGGCGACTTCGGAGTAAATTCTCGCACCAGCGGTAATCCTCCGAAGAGATTGGGGAATTTACTGTTCAGTAAATGCAAGGATCAAAGCCCTTTATTTACCTTGGGTTGAATCCCAGTACTATTACAATTCACTTCAATCTCTCACAGCGCGGCAAAGTCCACCTCACGCGAACATAATATGAAACCCACGGAAAACGGCACATCATTGGCTTCGGGACAGTGCCCGCACTGATCACAAATTTAATGCGTTGTTGAATGGGTTAGTACGCCAACATTCTCACAATCTATCCCGTTTTGTAGATTGGCAACAATACATGTCAAAGTCTATGGATTGGATTAATCATACTGTTTGTGCTTACCAATGCCAATTATGCCATGACAATTACTGAATAATAGATTAATAAGAGTGCATAAATCCAGACATTCTCAAATGCCATATGGTTGATGGGCCGCCGACAATTCCTTCACCAGTTGACCAAAACCCCAGGATCAGTCCACATGGGGAAACGGTGTGTATATAATTACGACCCGCCCCGGCTATTTAAGCGCTACAAAACCCTTCATTCTTACTCCAATTGTTGAGGCGTCGGGGACAGTCCGAAATTCAGTAGCTCTTTGCAGGTGGTAAAATGCTCACAATGGTAAGACTTGCTTTTCGATGGCGGGAACCGACGGATCGAGACCGCAAGTGACTAGCATAAGCGAAACAACAGCATCACACGAAAGAGGTGGGGTGTGCATATAAACGAGGGCAGCTGCCGGACCGCTCAATCCAGCAAGGTGTCCTCAGTTTAATCTCCCGGCACTATCTTGGCGGTGTTAGCGTACATAGTATCCATGTATATACATTGAGCAGTAGGCAAATTGCAAGGGCTTGCGACAACCAGTTGGCATCTTCGTGCGCACTGCGTAACGACGGACATAGCGTATTTGACAACCATTGAGACGCCAGAACGTCATTTTTGTAGATTTTTAAATACTCGGGCACAAGGAACGGGTAAATTGGATGGCGCCTGGGTGACGGTGCCCCGAGTGCGAGAGCGCCCGCCCGCAACAAAAGTAATAGTCACCAAAGACCCGAAGATACGCGGACGGCCGGAGATATGGCAGTAATCGGCAATATGTGAGCAGGGGCAAGCGCAAAGCGGCAATAATACTAATGGCACCGAGCCGCGTGCACCGTCCAGCGTGCCTCAGGCTGCACCAGCCCAACCACAGCGACCTGCGCCCCACCTAATCCAGGTACGAATATTATAGACAATAAGCACTGCTGACTTCACCTGACCTGCTGAGAACCGCTAGCTGACCCGGTGGTCGGAGATGTGGTGAAGAAGTTTTTTGGTAAGGGCTTGCTCGGAGCTGTTCGCTGCCATCTCGTAGATAAAGCACACACCGCTTGCGGATCACGACTCACTCCGCATTCGCCTCAAAAGTTGTTCCTTAATCCCTACTTTTTTTCATATTCAGTCTCCGTCGCCCGCCTTCTCTGTATTGCGTCGTTGTTGGTCGTTCGTGCGTTCGCTAATCAATTATTAATCATAACGCGCCGCAGATCGAACTGACAATTAGGTTGTGTGAGTGCGACACAGCCAGCGTCCGCTGTGTCCGTCCCAACTGCACCCGCTTTTTTTATATCGTTTCTCTCCATGGACCCGCGCCTGGCTCCAAATTTCACCCCAATCATCAGGCGACAGCACCAGACACCATCTCTGTCCCATTCCACGACCTCTGCCGCGACTCCCCGGACTGCTGGCAGTTCCTCCGCTGTCGACATTTTTAATTTCTCCAATTCGCGTTGCGCCCCCGACCTATCGATGGCTGACATCGGCTCCACAACTGGCTCGGACATCGTAGCCAAACTGGAAGAGCAAGTTCACTCGGGCTCCGAATCCGCCGTCTCCACCAGAGCAAACTCGTCTAGCAGAGATAGCACCGTGTCGTCAGCTGATTCACATTCCGAGGCTCAACCAACTACAACCAACGGAAAGCGCAAGGCAGAGATGGATTTCGACATTCTGGCACCGCCGTACTCGCTCTCAGCGAACCGAACCCCCCACCAGACTGCTGACCTCGAGGAGGTTCCTCATGGAATTTCGCGTCAAGCCCGGGATCTGGCTAGTTATTCATTCCCGGTTCACAGATTGGCTGAGGTTTTGCAGGATAATACAATGCAGCCATTAGTAATTGTAGCGTGCGGGTCATTTTCGCCAATTACGTTTTTACACCTTCGAATGTTTGGTCAGTACCGAATGTCTCACTTTCAAAAGCGAAATAATCTAATTACATTTTTTTTATTAATAGAAATGGCAATCGATACGATTCGAGAACTGAACAAGTTCGAGGTTGTCGGCGGTTACTACTCTCCCGTGTCCGATAATTACCGCAAGGCTGGGCTGGCCCCGGCCAACCATCGCGTGCGTATGTGCGAGCTGGCCTGCGAGCGTACGTCTTCCTGGCTAATGGTGGACGCCTGGGAGTCATTACAACCGACCTATCAACGAACAGCCGTTGTGCTCGATCACTTTAACTACGAAATTAATGTCAAGCGAGGAGGCATCAAAACCAAGACCGGAGAGCGTCGGCCGGCAAAGATCATGTTGTTGGCCGGCGGCGATCTGATAGAATCCATGGGTGACCCAAATGTCTGGGATGACGAGGATCTGCACCATATCTTGGGCCGATACGGATGCTTGATTGTCGAGCGGACCGGATCCGATGTCCGAAGTTTCTTGTTGTCGCATGACATCATGTATGAGCATCGTCACAACGTCATCGTCATCAAACAGCTTATTTACAACGATATAAGCTCTACCAAAGTGCGCCTATTCATCAGACGAGGCATGAGTGTGCAGTACCTTCTGCCAAACAGTGTAATCCGCTACATCGAAGAGCACGGCTTGTATGTCGGCATGAGCGAGCCAGTATCCAACGTCCTGAAGTTTTAAGAACGCATGGTTGGTAATTTCTTTTATAGCATTTCGTCCTGTGGGACTCCTCCCGTACTTCGTTGCCATATTATCAATTAGAAACGGGTTTCTAAAGTGACTATGGTCGCGTTCAATTGGATTCTTTGGAATATCAGCGGCATTTTCTCTCTTGTTTTGGAATAGGTGTATGGTAAAATTTGTACCTTTGTCGTTTTTGGTTGTTATCATCCGTGTTCGGACTTTCTTTGTACTTTACGAGAAAATAATGTCAGCGGTCGGTTGTAGGGGAGGTTATTATCTCAATTATGTCTGGTCTATCCCACTCTTCATTTGGGGGAAGTTATAACGTCGCTTACGGGTGGGAAGATATGCAGGTATTACGTAATTAACAATTAATGTAGAGCACGAAAAAGCCGGAGAATTTCATGAAATGAGAAAAGAGATATTTACAGTAAAATTCCACCAAACGCCTTCCCAAAAATTGTATAATACAGTTGATGCGAAACAATTTAACCAAATCTCCCTTCCACTTCAATTCCTTTTCCTGCCAAACCACGAATGGGTCCGTTCGTAATATTTCGAGTTGTCCGGCAAATACACATCCAAAGACTCGCTCACCATTTTCATGGTCAGATCGTAATCGGTGTATAATTTTCTAAATAACGAACGCTCTGCTGATTTGCCGTATCCCTTCGGTAGCCTACAACGTTTCATTCAGCATTCCGACCCCCTCTTAAACGTATTATTGGGAAGGTTCAAGGTAACATAATCATCAAAATGCACAACATACTTGTCCTTGGCTCTCATCTGTCGATTCCAGCCGATATCAATTATATTCTTCAGCAACCGTCGTTCATTCCCCCGCATAAGCCTCGCCATCCGGATGAACGTGACGGTATTTTCGAACCGGGAAGCACGGTACGGTATCGTTTCGTCCCGGATCATGTTGCGAAGGACGTCCTCGTACACGTATCTGTATGACCGCCGGTGCGGGATCGTGCGACGGGCCTCACGGAGAAGGCGACGATAGAGAGAGAGCGCTTGTGCGCGCGGAATCGGGGCCATTCCGTTTTCAGGTATTGTAGAGGAGTGACGAGTGTTTCCGTGGTGAGATGGGCCAGAGATCGTGATCGTTTGACGCTGTTGCAGATGTGTTATTGACCATCGATCGCGATCGCGTCACTGATACGACCTGGTGGACTATTATGATTCGATATGCCCGACTACGCACTACGACAGAAAAAAAAATAACAAAATAATTATTTTATATAATACGCAGGTAACTATAAACAG
This sequence comes from Lipomyces tetrasporus, assembly GCF_029532465.1. NCBI lineage: Eukaryota > Fungi > Ascomycota > Lipomycetes > Lipomycetales > Lipomycetaceae > Lipomyces > Lipomyces tetrasporus. The sequence continues at coordinate 1,093,405 of NW_026611602.1, forward strand.
AATATAAAAATAAATTGCAGCACCTACGATTCCAGCGTGGTCTCCCACCGCAGTACTAAGTAGGCCCAAAGAAGCTTAACTGGTGTTGATCGGACGGGGAACTGTGTTTTCTTCTTGGTATGGCCGCAACTGATGTAAGTCTGGAATGACTCGGTTTTGTACCGTATTTCCCAATTTTTGTCCCGTTTTTCTTCGCCAGTACATGCCTGTAAATACCTTGTAAAATACACCACTGGCTTACAAACAAAAATAAAAAATTAGCAATCACGTAATTTGAATATCCGTTGGACGCGGTTCGTCGAACTGACTTTATTTTTCAGGTAATGTAGCTTATCCAAAAAGGGTCTAGGATGTTGCTACTAACTTGATAAGCAGATGAAATTGGGACCTTAGTAGTAATGCATCTTGTGTTACCTTAGTCATTATCCAGTATACTTAATTTCATTATCCGTTTAATTATGCGGTATAATTCTGGTCCGCGCATGTTTTTTAACGTATAAATTCTCAGGGGTAGTAGCCAACTCAGGGGTGGGACCGAGTCATAATCCGCACATTATATGGGACTCCCTCCCGCCGGATATCTGCGCATCCACTAGATCTAGAGTATAATGGCAGATTTCTCGCATCTGGTAATAGGAGCAGGCGTTGTTGGCCTTTCCGTTGCCGCGAGACTGGTGCGCGCCAGAGGAGCTGTGTTGTTAGTTGACCGACACAGTGCGACTGGCACGGAAACTTCGGCCCGGAATTCAGAGGTCATTCATGCGGGGTTGTACTATCCGCCTGACTCATTGAAGACGAAACTCTGCGTGAAAGGAAAGAAGATGTTATACAAGACTTGTGAGGAAGTTGGCATTCCGTATCGGAATTGCGGTATGGATTGAGTGCAGGACCGTTGTTGGATGGATGCTTATGTGGTGCAGGAAAGTGGATTGTTGCCCAGAGTGACGCTGAGCATGAGTACCTTGAATCTATACATGAAAAAGCCCGCCAACTAGAGGTATACACGGAATTGAACCACAATATTCGAGATCCTTACTGATAGAACACCAGATCCCAACTGAGTTCGTCCGGCTCTCCCGCGCGAAAGATATAGAGCCCGCTGTCAGGGCACGAAAAGCGATTCTCAATTCGCCGACGACAGGAATAGTTTCTTCGCACTCGCTTATGGCGTATTTGCTCGGCCAATTTGAGGCTGGTGGCGGGGACCTGGCGCTCAACACTGCGGTATCAGACATCGAATTCGACTCATCCCGTGGCTTATACACTGTTCAATTTAATACTGGCGACGAGGAAAGCACAAAAGAAACTGTGTCTTTGAAGTTCGAGAATGTTGTTAACTCGGCGGGATTGTCGGCGCCGTTGATATCGAACATGCTCCTACCTCGTGAACAACATGTCACACCTTACTATGCCAAGGGCTCGTATTTCTCATATGCGTCATCGCAGCCGAAAACACAGCGACTGGTGAGGTTTTCGTGGCTTACATGTGGTGATTCGACTAACAAAGAATCTAGATATACCCGTGCCCGGCCGGCCACGCTGGTCTGGGTACTCACTTGACACTTGATCTAGGCGGGCGACTACGATTTGGACCTAACGTCCAGTGGGTCACATCCCCGAGTGACCTTGTACCTGATGGAAGCCAACTGGAAGAGGTATACGCTGAAGTATCGCGGTACTTACCACACATCGACAAGGCGTCCCTGTTGCCAGATTATTCTGGAATCCGACCCAAAATCACGGGGCCCGATGAAAAGGGATTCACTGATTTTATAATAAGAAAAGAGGAAGGATTTCCTGGTTTTGTCAACCTTCTTGGGATAGAGAGTCCTGGTACGTGTATTGTGTCATTTTGTTATAGTCTCCTCCGTAGGAATTCTAACATCTACAAGGTCTCACATCTAGTCTGGCAATTGGCGAGATGGTACATGATATGTATAACACTTAGATATCAAATTTTGTCTATCAGATAGATGAATAGAGTCAAAGTATGCATATGTACAAAAGCCCGGCCAAGTTATCCTCCTGTATCTATTCCAAAACAGCCAACATATCATTCTGATTTGTGAATTTTTCTCGTTCCTTTCCTATCTTTGATCCTCGTTCCTTCTCCGCGTTGTCTATTTTCTGCCAATCACTCCATGAAACCACCTTCCAGTCAAGCTCGTCGCCAAGATCAGCCTTAACGCCTTCCCACCCATCACACGAACTCCCGCCAATCTCGCCGACCTCGAAATCGTTAAGAATGACGGCAGCGGTCTCAAATGAATCGTACATGGTTTCAGCTATGACACCGGCCGGTCCACGCTTTATCCATCCGGCTGAATATAACCCCTTCGTATCCATTCCGTCACCGGTGACTTTGCCGGCTTCATTATTCACATGGTTAGCACTATCGCTGTAAATGTCTTCGAGCCCGGCAAGCGGATGAGTCTTGTAACCCACGCTCATGAACCCGACGTTGCATGGCAATTCCGTGACCTCGCCGGTTCGTTTCACGCGCGTATCTTTGGAGAGTTTGTCCCCCTGCAGTTCCATGACGTCGAACCTCGCACTTGCTACATGGGAGGATCCCTCCAACGCCTCAAACGACGCTGGGGACAGTAAAAAGTCAAAAGAGAAATGCTTCTTCGCATCTGCCGTAGGCGTTGTGGATCCTTTCTGCAGAAGCTGCAAGAGGCGCTTTGTCGTCCTTGCAAGCTTCGCGCTATTGACGAGGAACGGCGACAGGAATTCTTCGTCCAGCGGAATGAAACCTACTCCATTAAGCGTCATGAGCTCACGAACTTCTTTATTCGTAAACGAGGCCTTCAGAAGTCCATTAGTGGTTGCGTCCATATATATAACCTAATCGTAAATCTCACCTGAGCAGGGCCCCGCCGGCCGACAATTCGCACACGGTTGACCTTATTCTCGGACAACTTCACAAGCGCAGCCTCAGTGATGTCGGTCTTACGCAATACATCAACATCAGTCAACAATATCCGCGCAACATCCAATGCGACATTGCCATGACCAACGACAACTGCTTCCTCTCCTGCCAGTACATCAGGGTCGAGATCCTGAAATTCTGGATGTCCGTTATACCAACCCACGAACGCTCTCGCTGAATACACACCGGTGAGGTTAAGTCCTCTAACAGACGACGACAGATTTTTGTCCGAGTCTGCACCATATGAGAGTACTATCGCGTCGTAGTGCTTGCGGAGTAGCGATATGGGGATGTGGTTGGGTATGAATGACGGTGTCTGTTTGGGGACGGCCAAAGGTTGTGCACCGACCATTGTATTGCCTACGAACGTAAAATATGGTGACTGTGCCACTTCCTCAAATTTCTCCTGGCAATTCTACGGTATGTCAGCATTCCACTGTCAGACTATATCATGACGGCCTTTATACCTTTACTTCAGGGTGATCAGGTGCAACACCGAACCGCGCAAGTCCATACGGAACAGGTAATTTCTCATACATATCCACTGTCGCTACTCCTGGCGGTACCTTCTCCAATATCCTGTACGCCGTATAGAAACCCGCCGGGCCGGACCCGACAACAGCGACTCGGAGCTTCGCGCCCTGGTTGGACGGTGTGCTGAATTGCCGTTGACGTTCTGCTAAATGCCGAAGTTCACAAAAATCGTTCGCAAATATAGTATTTAGACGATATCGACATGGCCATATTCTCTTCATTGCGTGGTGATGAAGGGGTAGCAGGTTGTGTGCTGACGTATAGTCGGAAGTCTCGAGTATGGGTATGATTACAATCGAAGACGCGACGCGGCGCGTGGATTTTAAGAGTCATTGCCAGGAAATTCATTGGGCCAGAGAAGAAGAACATATCGATCCTACCAAATGAGATTATCCGCTCCCTCAGTCCACTAATAAACAATTGTTAGGATCTGGAGTTCTGGACATTATCGCTTCAGTCTGCCAGCCTACATTCGAAGACGGTGATTAGGCATGCGAGCAAGTGGAGCACTCTGGCAAACGAACATTTCGGAGACGTAGCTGCGTCAATCTTCCCACCACTTCCCAAGTTGATTCATCGCGCTGAGATTTTCTACTTCTTCCGCTGCGGGCAGGGCGTCCTCGCGACTGTTGCTATCTCGCAATTTTGGACGCGTTCGCGTTGCATTATTACATGTGATTGGGTTTTCTACAACGAGCTTCCTTAGCTGGAATTCCCGCCTAGTAAGCTGCTGATCCGGAAATGAAGCTGACTCGTAAATGAAAAATGTATATCCAAACTTTTGAGTTTGATCTGTGCCCTTTACGGAAGGAAAGGTATTTTTACGATAGTTAGTATTTGAACAAATGCGCCATATGTGATTACGTAATTTATTTTTTGTTTCGAAAGGGCAATTCTATTGACAATATACATATATATACATATACAACCAGCCCGAAAACCAACGAAACAACGAACGACACTAGGCACCCCTCGGGCCCGAACAACGAATGGATATGTACATAAGAGTACACCCAAGGGCCCAAAGCGGAGGAACTGTGTCGACCTCGAGCTGCGCTCGCTGCGTAAATCGGGCAGATCATGAGCACTGTCATTGTATCATCGAGAAAGAGTCCCTTACACACATAATTGAAGACAATGCCATGGATCCGGCCATAGGGACGCAACGCCGCTTCAACGTGGGGTCGTCCCGAGTTCCGGGATCGAGTCGACCCCGTGGATGCAAAGCGTTGTGATAGACATCATGCACGACAAAATAATTCATGATAACTTCTGCTTGTTATTGTCCAGCCGTAATGGCTTAATATTGACGTGCAGAATATTCCTAAGATATTCGAAAGCCGGACAGGCCAAACCTTTGGTAAAAAGGTCTGCAGTCATTTTTCCGTAGGAACAGTCAAGATCTTGAGATCTTGCTGTGCAACATGTTCCCTAGTGTCAGATGAGATATATGGTGGAACCAATATATTAGACAACAACAACAAAATAATACACGTAAAGCAAGAAAACAACAAAACACAAGCAAAACGCCAGAGTTGCATGAACTTCATGTGTGTAAGGGTTGACGGGAATTGCACTATATGTTACTTGGAGCTGGATGGCTTGTAACGATATATTTTAGAATATTATCAATGATGAATGCGTACAGTGGTGCCTTGTCAAGAATGCATGAAGTCTGACATATCCATAAATTTGCGTGCTCAATAAATTCAGTCCACGGAAGCATGCAACTAAGCAATCGAATCAGTGTATCCTTTTCCTCGGTTGACTTCAATATTTTCGTAGCGCGCTCAATTGTCCTGCGATCCCGCTCAGTATCAATCGGGACCTCACCCAAAATAGCAATGAAATCAGTCCCCATACACTGGCGAAGATACATTCCCTCCTGAGCTGCAGTGCTTAAAGCAACATATTCTGCTTCAGCGGTAGACCGTGAAACAGAGCGTTGGCGAGCGACTTCCAGCTAATTAGCCCAGTGGGGAGAAAGAAGGCATATCCGAGCGTTGATCCCTTGGTGTCAGCGCAGCCGGCCCAGTCAGAATCACTGTAACCATAAATGTTCATATTGGAGCCCAGTACAGAACTATCACGTTGATTCACCCATATCCGTCACTTGGAAACGACGTCCCAGGCTGGACTTGACTTGATCGAGAGTTGGTCCCCGGTCGGCAGCAATAATTAGATCGTCAACGTAAACGATTAGAATGACCATATATTTAGCTGCAGGCTGCCTGATAAAGACACACCAGTCCGACTGGAGACAGTTAAAGCCTTCTTCGCGCAAGACAGTAGTCAAGGTGTTATTCCAACAGCGCGGCGCCTGGTTAAGCCCATAGAGACTTCGATTCAGCTTGCAAACGTATCATTTCTGTGTCTCAAACCCAGGAGGCTGTCGCATGTATATTACTTCATTAAGCGTCGTTGGGAAAGGCTGTTTTGACATCCATCTGGTTGATGAACATTCGGCGTTCGGTAGCAACGGCAAGAATCAGTCCCTTTTTTTTTGAAAGCCAGTGTATTTTATAAGCTCAAGCTTAGTCAGCAATAAATCAGAATGTAGTTTTGTTTCGCAATGGCTAGTCGGTTGCGGCCATACCAAGAAGAAAACACAGTTCCCCGTCCGATCAACACCAGTTAAGCTTCTTTGGGCCTACTTAGTACTGCGGTGGGAGACCACGCTGGAATCGTAGGTGCTGCAATTAGGTTTTTTTCTTTTTGCCCTTTCCAAGTTTTTAATATTGCAGTTACTTGTCTTTTCCATTTTTCCCTTTAATGATTCATACTAATTTGCTTATTATATACTTTCTGTTTTGTCAATCTATATTACATATGTGCAAAATGTAGTAAGTTACCCCTGAGTTTGTGATGACTGCTCCACCACAACATTAAATCACGACCCACAATCACTACCCAAAGTTCAATAGAACTTATCTGTATAATTTGCGTTTCGAGTAGAAGTCAATGCCTAAATAATCCCTAGTAAACGAAAATGAATTTCGCAGCCCCTGCAGTACCAACGCCTAACAAGTGATGAAAAGAATAAATAAAAAAAAACCAGTATAAATCATACATGATAATTAGAGGACGACAACGTAGGGCATGTGCTCATGCTAGCATTGGCGAAATAGGCCTTGAAGGGGGTGCAGAGACTATTATCGAATCTGGGTCAACTATTACTGAGTCAGCCTGATGTCTACAAAATATTGAAGCAGGAAAAGACATACTGGCGAGATTTGAAAGAATGCTCATATACTTGGCAACAAACGCTTCCGCTCGGCCAAGATCGATCTGAAGTTTTTTCCGGCGCCGTTCGAGTTGGCTCACTTCTGCGACATACAATGTTAGCAGCTTGACACTAGCTGGATACCTAACGCGTTGCATACCGTCGGAACTAAGGCCGCCGCTTCTCACTGCACCTTCGTGTCTCATCTCATGGTCCAACTCCTTTCGCGCGCGCGCATATTTCCGCATGCTTTCCTTAAATGACCGGATAAGATGCTCCCTCTGGTCATGGGTCAACTGTGCAATGCCGGAGGCCCCGTTGTGCACTTCCCCAAATCGATATGAGTTCCAGCGAGTCCGGTAGGATGAATGTTGATAATGTCCTTCAGAAGTTGGATGAGACGACGCGCGCGATGCGGTGACCCTTGCCGCTGCCGAATATACTGAGTGATTCATGATCGATGGTTTAAGGGGTCAACGCAGCCACTGTTTTGAATCACGGAAGGTATCGTAGAGAAAAAAGCGAAGAAATGGGTGGATTTGGTGATACGCAGCAGCCAACTGGAACAGCACAGCAATGCGAGAGGGCCGGGGAACCCTTGGAATAAATAACTTACGAGTGTAGGATATGAAGGACGGATGTGCTGGAAAAAGCAAGGTCGATCTAGCCATGCTGTATGTGTGGAACAGTAACCCTAAACCATGTGTACCCGGTGTGCGGCGCGACAGCCAAAGATGCCGTACCCTACCCGAGATGTGGGGAACCGGTGCACCCGTGCCACAACTCCACATCCGCAATATATCGTTCGCCCGGCTAAATCTCCGCAATATATCATATGTGAAATGAAGAAACTCATTCGACAGATCGAATATTACGTCATAATTTGTCAACATAAACTAATTTAAGCGTCATGGGCAACCGACTTTGCCATCTGTAACCCATAATCATGTCGAATTACAGTCAGCGATACGAGAACAGAGAAGGCTCAATGCCACCTTGACCGTTGTCTCGGCCCCTGCCGTGCTCGAGACTATTTCCACATCAACGGGAACTCGCACTCTACCTCTCAGCCCGTGTATAATAGCATGGACTGGCTAGGGTACATTAACGGCAAGGCTTATGAACTATTGACACGAATAAAACTATTTCTTGCTGAAACACGTTCTATGATATTCAGAGCTACTAAAGTTCTGGAAACCTCTACGCTAGCCATAAATGATGACGATCTTGCTTCTTTAGCAGAACCGACGCATATTAATTGCAAACATGACTTTATTCCATCTTAATCGACGCTTATCGTACAAGCGGCTCATTTTGCCGTGAGCCGTCCTCAACTTATCTTCGCCCAGCATCGTACTCTTCCTCATTATCGGACCACCGTGGTTTCCGAAGTTGAATTAATTCCGCCGTCACCTGATGGCAATGCAGTAGGAGATGCCGACCGCGATCCCGAGTACGACATGACAATGCCCTCAACGGTCCCATTGTTACTTGTGTTACTATAATATACAGTACTGGCCCCAGATCCGTTGGAAGTAGACTGTTGCGAGGCTGCACTAGCTCTGCTGATTGACTCTGCGGGAGAAAAAACTGGCGTAGTACCATTCCAGGCATCAACAATGCGTCGGATATTGATATCGAACTTCCGGCTACGGATCGGTCTTCGCTCATCCACAGAGTAGAACGGGTTGCAAACAAGTGAAATATACGCGAAATGGATTGCCCGGAAGATCTATAGCATATATTAGTACGAAAAATCTCTTCTAGCAATAATGGACAATGGGCTGTCGAGTATGAAGGCGTACTTACACTTCGGATCTCGCTGCCAATGACTTCACCGCTGGCAAATCCAAGAACGATTTTGACAGCAGTATTCGTCATCCATCCGTACATAGCCATACCATCCTGCACAAAGAGTAACCCAAAATCGGAATCGGAAGTCTTCTGTGGTGCTCTTGCCGCAAATACGTCCAGGGATATGTGTGCCAGGAACTGATACCGCAGTTCTGTGTCTCGCACTGCGCTAACTTCCGTGCCTGCAGTTGCAAGACTACAGCTGTCATCATGTGAAGATACACCTGTGGAGCCTGGGTCCCGCAATATCGAAGATTGTGCTGTCTCTGGTCCAAATCCGCAAACGTAGAGTGGGTTGTTCTAATATGGAATTGTTAGTGTTCCTTCAGGGCCCGATATGAGTACTAAAAGTAACTACCTCACGGCCCATTAGGGCCACTAAATATATTCGCGAAACCATTATGTTATAGTAAAAGGACAATTGATAAAGGTTGTAGTAAATATACACCGATGCTTCGAGCAGAAGGTAATGGGGCGCGAAGCTTTGTTACGAGACCCTTGTATTAGACGGGTTACGAGACGGTGAATACCGTGAACGCGTTTTTAATGTGATACCGCGATCGTGTCTCTATCACGCAATTAGCCCCGCATGCTACCCGAACGTATCCATCCACGCTCACAGCAATCCTAAGGAAAATTATTAAAATGTATGTCAGTAATCAACGTTTATGTTGTCCTGCCTTGACGATTTGAGTATTGATGACATAAACAGGCACTAATTGTAAAGACGCGATGGGACAAATCCCAAACATGGCTAGGGTATTGGCTAGGGTATTCACACGTCTTCGACATACCGTCGTGTCTGATTCAAATAACTTAAAGTAAGATCATTGCGATAGATTTAGATAACGAACGCGAACGCGCACATTATTACTTCGTCCTCGGTGATGATTCCTGATTGGCGTTTGGTTCGGACGGAAACGCATGCTCGAGAACCGCCGCTCTAGCCAGCGAACCGCGCGTTTTATGAGCAGAGGGAGCTGCTCTGTTCCTATTCCAAGCTACAAGCAAACTTTGACGTGGTACAACAGTAATCAGAGAGGATCCTTAGAAAAGCTAAACATGGAAATCGACTTCCGCTTAGGGGAGATTGGCGTGGAGAATTTGTCGTGCGGCGTCTCACGCACTGACTTGGGAGTTGGGACTTCCTTTCAGTGTCCCTCACGAATCTTCGACGGGTGCACTGGCCCGTGATAACTGCAACAGGGAACAGCCTCAGCAGAGTCAGCTTCACGACGACAGGTTCAGTTATTCTGTTTTGAGAGTGAATATAGGGGATCGAATTCCTTGATTGATTTTTCCATTTATTGCTTTAAATTTCATCGCCATGAGTGATAATCCTCCGAGTCCTAAAGGAACCGGTGCTGCCAAGGACTTACTAACCGCACCGATTGGTGCCGATGGCCCCATTCACGACAAGGACAGTGTACGGGTTATTCAGTCAGCCCCTGGAGAGAAGCAAGGTGTCGCATTGCCAAACTCTGAGCGTCCCGGATATTCAGCAGTATATCGCAATGCTGCGTCGCCGGATAAACTTATACAGTCGTCTCACCCTTTGGTACGTGTTTGCTTTGGCCCCGATGTGGATGGGATCTCTAACAAGTATCTTAAGGTCCGGACTCAATATGACGCATTTGAATATTCTGTAAAGAAATACCCAGACAGAGATTTACTGGGCGCCCGATTCCTTGTTGATCCGCAACGCGGATTGTGGTCGCCTTATATCTGGCAGTCTTACCGAACTGTCGCAGAGCGACGAACGAATTTAGGCTCTGGGTTATGCCACCTAAATGACCATGTTATTAAGAACCCCACGACTGAGCAGTATGCGATTGCACTATTCTCGCAGAATAGACCAGAGTGGATCTTGACGGACCTGGCTTGCCATGCGTACAACCTCATTGTGGTGCCATTATACGACAAGTGAGTCAGATTATGTCCATATTAGCTATAATTCAATGCTAATAAGTAATGATTTAGTCTTGGACCTAATTCGAGCGAATTTATTCTTAATGCCGTAGAGGCACCAATCTTGGTAGCGTCGCTCAATCACATACCTAAGATTCTATCTCTAACGAATGATCTTCCAAACCTAAAAGTTATAATATCAATGGATCCTCTGAAATCAGACAGTGACTTACCTGATCAGAGCAAGGAAGATATTCTGAAGGCTTGGGCAAAGGACAGGAGTGTCATGATTTACACCATGACCGAGGTGGAAGAACTGGGCAAGCAGCATTTGCGGCCACATAATCCTCCCAATCCCTCGGACATATTGACAATCAACTACACTTCCGGGACCACGTCCTCTCCAAAGGTATTTCTACTACTACAAGTATAATTTGTACGAAATCTGGGGTAACCTGTGATGATAGGGCGTCGTTCTTACGCATGCAAACTTTGTCGCAGCGATAGCGGTCGCTTTCTGCCATCTTCCGCGAAGTAGTAATGACGTTGTTGACGTCGTTCTTTCATATCTCCCGCTAGCCCACATTTATGAACGAGCCACTATAGGCATCGCACTTGCTGTTGGTGCAGCCGTCGCGTTCTACAGAGGCAATATTTTGCAGATTTTGGAAGACCTGTTAGAAGTCAGGCCGACCGCGTTCACTTCCGTACCAAGACTTCTAAACAGATTCGAGTCGGCGATTAAAGACAAGACTGTCAATGCGGTCGGCTGGCGTTCCAGCATCGCTCGACATGGCTTATCTGTCAAGTTGCAATCTTTGGCAGACGGACATGGGCCAAATAAATTCATATGGGACAGGCTAATTTCAAAGAAGGTCAGGGCAAATGCGGGAATGGACCGCGTGGCCTGCATTGTCAGCGGCTCAGCGCCACTGGCGCCGGATAGCCATCAGTTCTTGCGTGCCGCGTTCGCGGTGCCTATTTCACAGGGCTATGGTCTCACTGAAACACACGGTGGTTGTCTTGTTGGACAGGCGGCTGATTTTACCACTGGACACTGTGGACCACCCACGGTTACGACAGAAGTCTGCTTGAAAGACGTGCCGGAACTAGATTACTATGTGACTGACAAGCCTTGGCCTCGTGGCGAACTATTGATTCGTGGAACATCAGTGTTTAGAGAATATTACAAGGACAAGGCTCGCACGCGTGAGGCAATTGATGCAGACGGGTGGTTCCACACTGGCGACGTTGCGGCGATTGATGAGCTTGGTCGAGTGTATATTATTGACCGCGCCAAGAATTTCTTCAAGCTGGCTCAGGGAGAGTATGTAGCGCCGGAAAAGATCGAGAATGCATATCTTGCGGGATGTCCGCTGGTTCAGCAACTGTTTATCCACGGAAATTCGCTTGAGGCGTACCTGGTTGCTATTGGTGGTGTTCAGCCTCTGGCGTTTGCGCCATTTGTGTCAAAAATTCTCGATAGGCATATCAGTCCATCAGACGAGGCTGCGTTACAAGAAGCATGCGAAGATCCGAGGGTGATAGAAGTGGTTCTTGCCGAATTTGAGAAAGTCGCAAAAGATATGAATCTGCAAGGCTATGAGAAGGTTCGCAACTTGAAGCTGATGGTTGAGCCTTTCACGATCGAAAATGATATTTTGACGCCGACGTTGAAACTAAAACGTCCCGTTGCAGCTGCTTTTTTCAAGGACGTTATTCAGGAAATGTACAAACAAGGCGACATGACAAAAAAACTTAGAACATAAGGGTCGACTTGTGTTACGGTTTGTGAGATTTATTTTTTGGCAGAGGATTTATTGGTGTATGACTTACGCTGCATGGTTTTGAGTGGGCACGACTGATGTGATAACGAAAATGAGGCGGAGCTTGATTTTGGGTTGCTGTATTTTAGAGACAACTAGCTGCTACTGCATTCCAACTGTTCTTCCGTAAACTCCAGTTCCTGACCTAGCAAGTCTGTTAGCTGAGAATTTTCTTGCTGTTGCCAAAAACTTCCTCCCATGAAATCGCGACCTGTCAGCGGAATAGATTAACCTGTTCGTTGAGTAGGCTTCGCATTTCAAAGACTTTCATCATTGCGCTTTTTTACCTTGCAACATGGTGACAGTCCCACATATCTTCTCCATGGTGAATTGCCAATAGCCCAAAGCCGGACTAGAGTTCTTGAAGTAGTCAACAAGATGCAAGAGCTGCGGAGGTTGGAATGCACACGGTCGGATCTGAGTACCGCCTTTCATGAGGCTCAACGAATTTTCGGACTTGCTCCATCCAGAAATCGAAAATCATCTAATCCCTCTAGCCTGAGTAAATTCGGGATAAGGTTCCCTCTAACTTCCAGCGATGCCTTTCCCACAAGGAGAGGATGAGCGAACAACTGCAAGAAGTAAACCAACCGTTTCCTATGACCGGGCGACACACAAGGTATGCTTAGATTCTGCCTTGCCTTGAATATCATATTGCTAAATGCCTCCCAGTTAGGTGCAAGAGAGCGTGACGAGACCCGATATAGAGATATCCGCAAGGCGGGCTATGGTTTATTTTGGCGAAACTGCGAGCTGTCCGACTCTGTTATCTCTAACGCTACTGACCATCAATCTAAGACAAGCTTAAATACAATACACGAGCATGCTCATATACGATATCCCAGAAACAAATAATACCGGCTCATTCTGTCCGTTTGAATATGGAGTTGAGATGCTGGCGTAGCCTACATGTTTCGCAAACTCCGCGGTGACTGCACTACGTTCCAAGCGAGCGGGACAAAAGGAACACAAGGAACAGATATTGAGCTAACGCATGTGGCACATTTTGGGTGGCTAAGGCATAGCTAAAATCCTGATGCGTATGCAGCAGGTAAAATCGCCATAGTGGACGTCGTGTGCCGATGGACGGGACACCCATGGCCCAGCCTCACCAGTTCAGATTACGACGACTAGTAGGATGCCGTCCTCGGCATTTCTAGTTGAACTTGAACTCGTGCTATAACCATAAAATTCTAGATAGCCTCAGATAGCACAATTGCCAGCAAGCCAGCGACGAGTCTCCGCTTACATGCGTAAGCCATTTATGTGGGGCACACTTGGCAGGGTATGTCCCGGCATCCTGGTGTCAAGACTCAAGAGGGGCGGCCGACTTGAGCAGAGATCTCATTGGGATAGCGTTTAAGTGAAGCTAGCCCATTTCGCACTGTACGGTTCTTTTTGTAACAAATTAAAGGTTGGCGACGCGTGGCTTCATCGGGTAAGGGATTTGTTGCGTAGTTTGTGGCCATCGCCATGAACTTTATCGAAATCATCTTCTGCAGTTTTTAGCCTTCATGTCTAAATATGGCCGGAAATTGTATGATTCAAGAATGATGCCAGTAATGCGTAAGATGTTGACGTTGACGTCTCACTTTGCGGACAAGACAATTGGCGTAAGGAAACAGTTAGCAGGTCTGTAATCTACCTTCCATTAGATTTGGATAGTTGGACTGTCAGAGTTTCAGAACAGGGATGGCTAAAGCATTTTGGAAGTGACTTGAATACATTCAGAAGAATCCGGTTAAGCCGATTCGCCGTAAGTCGATAACGTCGCAACCGATACTATTTTCTGTAAAAATACGCCTCACGACTATTAATCAATTTCAGTAAACCGATAACCTCGCTAAACCGATCTTAAATGGCTGTAAACATTACATCGCCGTCGGAAAGGTCTCACACGGGGTAGCATTCCTTGGGTAATCGGGAATAATGCGACGACTTTCCGCCCATATTACGTGGACACGTCAGACTATAGTGTGGATCGGGCCCTGGGGTAGCAGAAGCAACCGAAACATATGTTTAGTCGGTTGAGATATCGAAATTTATTAGTAATAAAGGGTCCCGCTGTCAGCCGTGCCGCGTCACCTGCAGCCACGCCGCTGGCGCCCCTGCGCCGCACCAACAACAGGAGCCGATGCCTCATTTGTCCGATAGCTTATTGTCAACTTGGAGCTGGGGAGCCAAGTAAACGTCTTGTAACAACTTTCCGCTTTTGTGGCCTCACCACAAAGAATTTCTGTAATTAGTGTGAATTCCGGGCTAAGAGCTTACGTACATTCTCCCATCGGCGCTCAAAATTGTCTTTCCATCACGAAGACGCGCCAAAGCGACAAGAAGATGGACAATATATATATATATATATATATAGTACTCAATTCCTCCCGCTGTTGGAGCTGATAATCGCTGCACTTTCTCCGCCACTCAAATCACCCAAATCAGCCATGGCCCGACGAATCCGACAATATTTACCGATACTGGCCCTTAGCGGCTCCCAACCTCACCGCGCTGATCCTCTTCGCCATTGCATGGACCATGCACACTGGTCTTGCGATATACTATAAGTCTGGTTGGGTGTGTGCATGTTTATCGCGAATGGACTGGAAACAGGTGGATATATTGCCCGATACCTGTCGTCTAAGGATCCCTACATTTGGAGCCGTTATACAGCACAGTCGGTCGCACTCATATTTGCACCAGCATTCTTCATGGCTGCGATTTACTACCTTCTAGGCGAGATTACTGTCATCTGGGGTATTAGACACTCGCGATTCAAGCCTTGGGCATACACCAAAATATTCGTCAGCCTTGATGTGATTTGTATCTGGATTCAAGGTACGGCGGGGCTTGTTAAGTGCATCTGTGAGATAATCAAGTACTTACAATGATCGTGTAGCTGCCGGAGGAGGTGCGGCTGCAGGTGCATCGAATACTGATGGCGGCAATCCTCAAATAGACATTGGTATCATGATAGGAGGACTTGGGTTCCAAGTCGCAGCGACAATCCTGTTCATGCTTTTCTGCCTCGATTACTATATCAGAGTTCAGAAAAACCACCGCTTAGACGGAAGTGACCCGTCATTTGCCCCGAACTGGGAACTCAACAACATAGAGTCAGACGAACAAGGCAGTACTATCCTGGGCGATGCACCTGCTAAGTTTGCCCACATTAGAAACGCAAAGAAAACAAAGGTTTTTCTGTTTGCCGTCGCGGTAGCAGTGATTTTAGTCTTTGTTCGGTCGGTGTACCGTGTGGTCGAGATGGCTTATGGCTGGGATGGCTACCTTATGATTGAGGAAGGATACTTCTTGGTTCTCGATGCACTGATGGTCGCCTTAGCCTCTTGGATTACCTTTATCTTCCATCCAAGAATCTTTCTGGGAAAGATCAACATTTCAGCGGAGCAGAAGGAAGCGTTGGGTACGAGGGAGAGCAATGGTTCGAACCGAGAGAAAAAGAAGCGGTTTATTATATTTTAGAGGGCATCTATATGAACTTGGGATTACGGGATACTAGCTAGTAAGCCATGAGAAGCTGTAAGCAATGGCTGGCGTCAAGAGTTGAGCAGCGGAATTTTATGTACCAGTCGTGAAACAAAGTAGCATATTATAACAATTTATTTGGCTTCGCAACCAGCCGGCTGTTGTAAGTGAAGCAGTCGTTAGGACCCCGACCTGTCACGAGTTCACCCGTAAGTGTGTTTACGTAGTAGTCTCGCACATTTCTCCAGGAATGTGAACGCGCTTGCTACATGAGAACATTTAACGTTACCTTTAGCCATAAATGGCCGCAGTAGCCCTGTTTCGATATCCTGTCTTGATCCTTTCTCCCTGTGAGTGTAATGATGTTGCGAGGAAATAGGAGCTTGCAAAGTTGTCGCTATACCATTATTGTAATTTGATTCTGTTATGCTTCACCGAAAGGGGGAATAGTTGAGATAGGAGGGAATGTGTGGAACCTGCGCGACCAAACTTTGGCAAGTGCTTCTTACATAAGCGAATTGGGTCGCGTACCTGGTTGTAGAACTTACTAATAAACTGTCGTGCTTTCGTTCAATAATAGCCTAATCTGAGCGCCAGAAGTACACAATGAAGCTCATCGGTGTCTGCGTACTTTGTGTGTAAAAATGGCGCTAGTCTTCCAACTTTCACCATGTTAAGTGCTTTGACTTAGTAGAAATCAATTTAAGAATACACTCGTCCTACATGTCGTATTTACGTTCTACCATGTCATGAATTCATAATCTGGCACCATTGAATTGAAGCTCTGGTCTCACATGCTACCCATTGCTCTCGTCTGTTTCATGATATAGATTTGGCACATGCCGGAAGTACTGTAGTAGGGTGCACCGGGGCGGCCAGAGCGCAATCTCCAACCGCAAGTCCGACTCCGCGTCTTGCCCCGGACAACGTCAAATATGGGCAGAAATTGTATGCATGAATAGGAATACGATTAATTTAGTGGGATCTGGTAACAATCACGTCGATGTGCCGAGTCTGCTGACTATCGTCTGAAGCAGTAATGCTCATGTGGCCGACTTGCGGGCCGGAGCAATCATCGGCGCTTCCGGAGCGTTGCTTTCGCAGGATGAATTTGATTTCCCATACAGCGAATCAATCACGTGCTCGCTCTCGTCGCAGATGTCACAAAGCTTTTATGGGAACGATTAAAACGGCGTTCTTTGTCATTTCTTCGGCAGCCCCCAAAATGCCAATGCATCCCTATGTGTGGGCATGCGGAATACCACATCTATTGCATGCCTCGGTCATCTGTACAATGCCTTAGCTGCAAATTACGCGACGTCAGATAGGAATGGGTTAGGCGATTTCATGCGGCGGAGTGGCATCAGACCACATCCTTTGATCCGGGGTCATTTCGGACCCGAATTTGCATGTGGGGTTGGGTCATGAATTCTCTACCACGACGAGACTTGGGTCTCCTAGGGACTATTGTGCCCAAACCTCCGAGTAATTTGCTAATTGTACATGTAAATTAATGTTGACTGAGAGTGTATGAGTATGACACACTTTTACAACTTGGCATAATGTGTACACGCATGTCGTTGTGATGTGACACTGTCCCCCGCGTCAACCTCCGTGCTGGTACTGCAGTTCTGACCCGCTGTCTCTTCTTTCTCCCGACACAACCAGCATTTCTAATCCACACTCCATTCCCCATCGGATCTTCCCAACTACAAATAAAGGATCTTAGCTGCACTAGCGATACCTGCAATGCGGATTTGCTAGCTGCAGCATCACTAAATATGCCTTCTCGAGCGCCTGGCATGTTTCCACCACCCACACCAGGGATTACGTTCGCCGCCCAGGACAAACTACAAAAACTGCCACTACCTCCATTAGAAGATACTATTCGGCGATATCTTTCTGTTGTCGCACCGTTACAGGTATGGATGAGTCTCTTGCTTTTTCTCAACGTCTGGCATTCTAACGGCACTGAGTTTATAAAGACTCCTCGTGAATTTGAAGAGACACAGGCAGCTGCTCGAGAGTTTCTGATCAGACAAGGTCCTGATTTACATGCTAGACTGCAAGAATACGCCGCCACCAGATCGTCCTACATCGAGCAGTTTTGGTATGATTCCTATCTGAACTTTGACAACCCAGTTGTCCTCAACTTGAACCCTTTCTTTTTGCTCGAAGATGATCCAACTCCGGCCCGCAATAATCAGGTCAACCGCGCTGCCTCTCTTGTTGTATCGACTTTAGCATTTGTTCGTGCTCTTCGAAGGGAAGAGCTTCCACCGGACACAGTCCGGGGAAAGCCATTGTGCATGTACCAGTACTCCAGAATATTCGGGACAGCTAGGATTTCAACTGAGAATGTCTGCGTAATGCAGTCGGACTACAGCTCAAAGCATATTGTTGTTCTCGCAAGGTCGCAGTTCTACTGGTTCGACGTCCTGGATGACAACTCGGACCTTATTATGACAGAGAAGGACCTCGCCCAGAATTTCGAGACCATTATCAACGACGCACAGAATACACCTGTGACCGAAGCCGCGAAAGGTGCGGTGGGCATTCTTACAGCCGAGAATCGACGCATCTGGGCGTCACTGCGAGACTTGCTTTCTCAAGGTGTAGATTCAGAGGATTTGGCCGATTCTGACGCGGACAATGCAACGAATTTACACGGCCCGCGAAAGGCAAATAACAATAATCATGAATGCCTGCAGATTATTGATTCGGCTTTGTTCATCCTATGTCTCGACTACTCCGCGCCTCAGACCGCATCAGAATTGGCAATGAATATGCTTTGCGGTACGAACGTCATTGAGAAAGGTGTTCAGGTTGGAACTTGCACGAATCGGTGGTACGACAAGCTTCAAATCATTGTCACTAAGAATGGAAGCGCCGGTATCAACTTCGAGCGTGAGAACTCCTCTAAAATTTGTCTGCTATTCCGAGCTAACCTGTAGCAGATACTGGTGTTGACGGTCACACTATCCTGCGTTTCGTAAGCGACATATATACAGACACTATTCTACGGTTTGCGAAATCGATCAATGGTCATGCGCCTAGTCTCTGGGCATCTGAATCCCCGGATCCAGCACAGCGCGACCCTACCTCTTTCGGTGATGTTACCACAACTCCTCATAAGCTCGAGTGGACAATGGTTCCCGAACTTTCATTGGCTCTTAGGTTCGCTGAGACACGGCTTGCGGATTTAATCCACCAGAACGAGTTCGAAGTCTTGGAATTTAGTCACTACGGAATGAATTACATAAAGCATATGGGCTTTTCTCCAGACGCATTCGTTCAGATGGCGTTTCAGGCAGCGTACTATGCGTTATATGGAAAAGTCGAATGCACATACGAACCTGCCATGACAAAGTACTTCCTTCACGGCAGAACTGAGGCCATTCGCACCGTCTCAGAGGAATCCGTCGCCTTCGTGCGTAAGTTTTGCGAAGATGCGCCGCCAAAGATGAAGCTCGAGCACCTTCGCCGGGCATGTGAGAAACACGTGCAGACTACCAAGCTATGTGCTCAAGGCTTAGGACAAGATCGTCACTTATATGCCTTGTACTGCATGCACCAGAGATGTATGGAAGAGGATCTGTCTCCGTTGCCCGGGACAGCGGATGACCTCCCGTCGACGGCTGACAGCAGCGAGAGCCCGAAGTCAACAACTGGTCTCGAGCTACCACTGATCTTCACAGACCGAGGTTGGGATAAGCTTAATACCACCATCATCAGTACCAGTAACTGCGGAAACCCGTCACTCAGGCTTTTCGGTTTCGGTCCAACGAGTCAGGACGGTCTCGGCATTGGCTACATCATCAAGCCAGATTCGATCTCAATCTGCGCATCATCTAAGCACCGGCAGACGCACCGATTCTTGGAGACGCTCCAGAATTACTTCTTGGAAGTTCGCAGCTTGTTGAGAACAACGGAGCAGCGCAAGCATACTGGAACTCGCGCACGAAGCCCTATTCGTGGCGAGGACCAGGATGAGCGAGACAGATCGACAGCTTTCGAAGGACGTAAAGAACGACGCAGCGGACGACAAGTCGATGGCCCTCGACGTACGAGCGAGGGTCAGGATGACGCGGACGGAGGTGACATGCTCGGCGGGTACGGATATTTCGATGTAGGCGAGATGGAAATTTTGTTGCGGGATATGAAAGGCACAAAGATCGGCCTTGGAGCTGCCTCGCCGGAGGATGGTACTACTACACAAAGCACAGAAGATCCTCCTGAAACTTACACTGAAATCGAACACCGACACCGACATAGAAATCGTCATCAGGGCCATCCTGGACAACGTCGTCGTGAGGTTGGCCGCAAGCTACGGTTGACGGATATTTAGGATGTAACGGGTCGTGTTTGGTATTTTTTTTTGTACTAGTAACATTATTGGCATGGTAACTGTTGTCTCGGCGTCATGTACAGGTTTTTGTTCTTATTTGCTTTGTAACGAAACTATGTCTGCAAATATTAGCGCAACACAGATCTCGCTAGCAAGAGGCTTGTGAAGCAAAAAAACTGTTTCAACGAACTACTGTACAATGTGCGTTTGTTGCACTTTGCGAATATGACATAAATCGAAAACACAAGCCATGATGCTCGTTCCACCCCATCAAACTAAGATATATGACAATTGCTATAATACAAGTTACGTGACCATTGTCCAGCTGACCATCAAGATGCGTCTCAATAGATAGAGTATGTAGAGGATTGTATGACCGCCAATCGCTCACGCGATGACCCACATTCGACCCATAAGATTGATATTACAATCTGATATTCACGGCGACACATGGCACTCTGAACTCACGAGCAGCGGTGGCAGCAGCGGCGACAGAAGACGAGACAAGCGATTTACTGTTTCCAGTAGCGGCAGCAAACGAGGCTGACCGTCTGAACCACGAAATCCCGCTGAACACCGCCCGCTCAGCTAACATGTCGAACACAACAGACGGTTTGGAAGCCAGATCTAGTGGTAGGAACAATCTTGGTAAGAATATATTTCCCATATTTGAGTCAATGAAGCAGTGGTCGTTGAAGAAACATGTTGTCGAGAAGAGCGCAATGAGTATTAATGAGCAGTAGATACTAAACCATTGTCAATGCACTCGTACCTAACAATATTAGATACCTTGGATAACATACCATGGCCTGTGAAATATAAAGAGCGAAAGTAGGAAAATAGCTAGGAAATGAGGCGACGCGCCGGTCGTGGGCATCAACAGCAATAATAGAAAATATCGCAGGCAGTACATCGTAGCAAACGTGGGAGCTCCTCAGACCAACTAGAGCTGCGTACTAGACAGATCGTAACACTCACGTCTATCTGCCATATAACACGAACTCAGTTGACAGTTCGTAAATTAGATCGATAGAGATCAGGAGTGGGTTATCAAGCCCATCGAAATCATTCGAACGGCTCACTATTTACAACGAGAAATATCCGCCGTAGTTGTGGCGGTGCACCGTCAGAGCTAGCTGTCACGTGAGATACCCTAGCCCTGGACGTTGAGGTCATTCGACTGGATACCTGCCAAACTGTCCCTAGACTCCTCACGGCCGCTGACAACAACACACATACGTGCAATCACAACCTATCATATCAATCGCTACTAAGAGGATATCAATATCAACGAAAATTTGCAATCGGTTGCTATCCTGTCTGACGGCGCTCCGACGGCTATACGAGTAGATCAATCGCCAGAAGATTCCGTCTCACAATGAGCGCGCAACCCACAGGAGCACCTCCTAAGTCGCCGACGGCTTTAGCAATCGCGAGCTTCCTTCGTCACAATCCTCAGCTGAAGATGCGACAAGGTGTCTTAAACGGCAAGCGACAAGAATTTTTCAGATCAAAACGAGCCTTGCGTGCATTGCAATCGAAAGAATACGCGACAGCTCAGAAGAAGAAGGGATCATTACTACCACCAATCGCGTCGGAAGAAGATGCAATTAAAGTGTTTAAGGAACTACCACTTAATTCTCTCGCAATTCGCGTCGAGAAGTTGACCCGCAAGACCATCGAGGCCAAGCACGCCGCGAGCCCTCAAGCCCAATTACCACCTATGTCGGCCCTCTCGAAAGTTAAAGGCGTGCCGACATTGTCCTTCGTGCGCGAGCAAGTCGTGTCTAGCGATGATGACATATACTACGTCTGGTTATGGGAACGTGTGCATTGGACTGCGTACTTGTACGCCGGCTTGATTGCCGCTGCTATCTTCACGATTGTTTTGTTCCCATTATGGCCCCCCGTACTTCGACAGGGGGTGTGGTATTTGTCGATGGGTATGCTGGGACTTTTAGCTGCATTTTTTGGAATGGCCATTGTGCGGTTGATATTGTTCGCTATAACATATTTCGCAATTCCTCCAGGACTTTGGATATTCCCGAACTTGTTCGAGGACGTCGGATTTGTGGACAGCTTCATCCCTCTGTACGCATGGAATGTGAAACCTGAGAAGAAGAAAAAGAAGAAGAAAGCTACTGCGACGGTGACGGCAGTGACAGAGGAAGAAGTTGCGCGGGACACAAGGGAAAATAAAAGTTAGTTCGCGAGTATCAGGTTGGGATATGATGTTGAATAGTTGTGTGCCATATTAGGACTATTATAGAGTGCAATATATGTAATTACTGCTTCCGTGGATTCTTGACGATGTCATTAACTTCACACTGTAGAGCTTGATGAGATATAAAGGTCCCAAAACCGAACTCAGCCAATCCACCCATACATTATGCACCGGTCGCCGCAGCGGAATAAAATCTTCAATAGAGAACGGGAAATGATAGGCAACGATGATTATATTGTACAATAAGCCTCCTGGTAAAAACTCCAAATATATGGTCATGATCAATTTTGCTCGGTTGGAATTAGCGGCAATGGCCCCGACGGGGGCGGCCCTGCGGGCGACCGTCTCGTCATCTTCGTCTTATTTTTTCGCCGGACATTCGTCCCCAGCGATCGCGAGAGGGTCGAGATGCCATCGTCGTCATCAACCAGTGCTGATTCATTTAACGTGTTGCTTGGAGAGTCCGCTGGTGATCGCTGACGCTGACGCGATGCTGTACGACGCAACGACGTCAGTCTTGTCAAAGCGGAAAATGTCGCTGACTCTCGACGAGCAGCTGGTGGTGGTCGTGGCCGTATTGGGATTGGATTCACTGATTCTTGAAGTGACTTCAATGAGGACGACGAATTACTTGACGCCAACGACCCCATCGTTTGCACTGATGACGATGAATTCTGACGGGCTCCGCTCAGCGGTGAAAGTCGCTGACTGGCTTGGGATGTTATTGAAGCAGATATAGATATGACTGAAGGTCTTTTAGAAGGCGGTAGTGACGAAGTCAGCGCAGTCGCTGAGGGTGTGGGGGTGCTCCACGGGCAACTAATGCTATACGAGTCGCTAAATAGTGGAGGAGACGGTTCTAAGCTATCTCCCTCCTCGAATTCATGCGTCACGCTCTGAAATAGATCATATCGCTTATTCTCCAATGAGTCCCGCTGCGATTTAATTTGTCCACGAGCAAGAGTCATCCAACGCATGAATTCAGCGGCAGTATCGAAGACGAGTAAAACTGTCCTAGTCTTCTCGTCCCTAAGTAATGGAATATGATGATGGTGGTGGTGGTGGTGATAATGGTGACGATGATTACGATTGTGGTGGCTCGAGTCGTGATGATGAGGATGCCATAGCGTAGGAGTAGAAATATTTGTATGGAAGAAAATAGACCGCCTTGCAGATGAGCCCGCCGTCACGGGCGACGTAGACGACTTCTTCGGACCTTGTATATCCTCGTCTGGTGCAACTTGAGCTAGAGTCTGCTCTTCCACTTGATGACGCTCGGGTCGCTCAGATACCCGCAATACATACTGTCTACCAGGGATGTCGTCGGACGCATATGCCACTGATTCAGAGGACAAGATAAGGACGTGTTCGGGCAATGATGTGGATGACGCATTTAACGCGTATCGTATAATTGCGCGAGGCAGTAGGACGAAAGTTCGCCTCTCTAGAGAGCTCTTAGACACAATTGTGAACAGCGAGCCGTGTGCGTTACACGCCAGAGTGTCAACTGCAACTGCCTGAAGTATTGCAGTTGAGTATGGTAATTTCTTGTAGTATGAATGGTGGGCTGCGTCTGCTGTTGTGAAATCAATCGGAGGAAGTGGCGAATAGTTGGCCTGAGGAGTCGAAGCGCCGTTCGAAGTGACCGATGAAGCAGGCGGCACGCAAGCCGGACTCGTAGCCGAGGATGACGATGCTGAGATGGAAGACTTTCCAAAGAAAGCGCGGATTGAATTTCTTTTAGACGAAATTCTGTTTGAGAAGGAGACTGAGGACGACGTTGACAATTTCCGAGGCGCACTTTGTTCTGTATTCATATTGAGACTGGAGCCTGATGACGCTCTTCGCGTTCTCTGCGCCTGTTCGTTCTCGGACATAGTGGCAGTCGGGCTAGTACCATCTGAGCCAGTTGTCGAGTGCTCTGTATGCAGTTGGAACGAATTCGAGCGAACAAGCGGTCGCGAGCTCTTAGGTTGAACGCCAGCACCGGACGGGGCAACCGCACCCGCGGCGATGTCCATGCCTGGTCCGGATTGAAGTTGTAATCCAGTGATGCAATAGAGCGACAGGAATAGCCAGACTGAATGTGACTAGATTTGAGGGATCCAGCGGGGGCAGCAACTGTCGCTAACGAATAAGGCGGGGGTCCGCTGGTCGATGTGAATAAGATTAAGTGACCGTAGCGCAGCGACCACATGCTCACTAACCGACGAGAAGTTGTAGCTACATTTTATCGACGTCATTATACATGACTTCGAGATATATCGTTTATTATCGCATACTATTGCGATACAGTATCGCCCTAGGGTTATTATCTACAAGCTTGGAGCGCTGGACGGCGGAGAAGATAAAAGCGCCATTTTTGACCCGAGAGGCCGTTTTGCCACTCAAAACGGGCCCAAAAGGGAACGGCCGAAACCGATGACCATGCCGAGAGCTGAACCCAATTGGAACCCACGATAGAGGACATGGGACGGGAGTATGGTCTTATGGTATGCCTGATCTTCAGCATAGGCTGTGTGACGGAAAGAGGCGCGACATCACGCACTGTGTCGGAGGAATCCTTCTTAACTGTAGTATAGGGCTGTGGCCGATGCGGATATCCGCCTAATTTGACCGTATCCGCCATCCGCCATCGCAAGTTTGGCGGATTTACATCCGTCATCCGCCATCCGCCATTACAAGTTGGCGGATCCTCATCCACCCTCTTGTGGAATAAATCCGCCTTCCTATCCGCCTTGATCGAATAAATCTACCAAGGGTTGCACTAGCTTAATTAGGTTAGACCATTTACTTTAATGGTTTAGCGCCCCACTTTATTTGTAAACCGAAAGTAGTTTTTGCTTAGTGTGGCTCCTTCATTAAATTTCATTTCATTTCATTTCTTTCTTTTAATGCAGATAGTAATTTTAGCTGAGCTAAAACCGCGCAATCTTTAAGTACCTACGGGGCTTACCGGAGTCCTGAAAATTCCGAGGAATTTAATCCAGTTTTTTTCAAATCTCGAATGCGAGCCTCGAATTCCATAGATAGCTGTTTCGGACAGTGCGATATAATATGTCTTTGTGAAACTCTAAGCGTTCCGTGGATATTCGCTTCTCAGCTACATTACGGTGAACCTTGGACCTGACCTTAAATACTCCACATCGATCTTCCCTAATTAGGAAATTATCCGCCTTGTCCGCCGTATCCGCCAATTTGGGACCTGGCGGATGTTTATTCGACATCCCCATCCGCCAACTTAAAATGCGTCGGAGATTTATTCGAGACTGATAGTTTGGCGGATAGAATCCGCCATATCTAGTCTGGTAGACGTTTGGTCAGTTACTCTCAGATTCGCGAATATCTTAACCATATGGCTAGGGGTGGATACGATTCGCGATTAATCGTTATTCGTATTCGTAAAGTCCAATACGATTACTATACGAGTCCATGTAAAACTTTACGATTAACTATACGAGCGTTGAGGTTGGTTACTCGCAAAAATATAGTCATGCACCTGACTTTCATTATCTGCTCTGAAATGCACACGTAGAGGACAAACAAATAGATTGAATAAAAAACGGCACAAAATTTGGTCTACAAGTAAAGTAAGCTTTCTCATGGTTCCTGACTCCATAGAATGCCGTCTTAACCCAAACAACTCTCTTCCGCCACTAAATAATCTCACAACAGCCACTTCAGAGGCTGGAATCGCGAGGTAGTCTCTGGCGGCGCAGAGTCCTTGATTGACCACTTCTGACAGTGTTTGTAAGCTAGTAACTGATAATTCCGAAGCTTCTTCGACCTTCGTTGGCCTCCACTGTTGGCTGAGGGTTGTAATTTCAAATTGTTCCCAAAGCCAGTTATTCCGAGGTCCCACAAGTGCGTTGAGAAATATTGGAGGCTGTCTAAATCGGTGAGGATTGAAGATCGTGGACTTCCTCAGACCTCAGTTAATCCTGTAGAGAAAGACTGAGAGGCAATCTGGCTGATAGAATCCTCGGGTCCCAGACCAACAGAGCACTCGATGCTCGACTGGGCCGTGTTGGGCAAGATGTTCTCCATCGGCTCATCTCATTCGTAACCATCATTCAGTAGTAAATAATCAACCGCTTGCTTTCGGAGGGGTCGCTACGGAGGATCCGTATTTCTGAGTTTGTCAAGCGAGCGGCAAATGATAACTCATAGATGCAGATAGTACGTTCGTAGTATATTTATAAGTCGACCGCGTTGCGCGCGTTGTCAGGGTAAATTTTTGCACGCCATACCTAAATAGGAATACGTTTTTTTGGTAAACTATACGATTACTTTACGATTAGGTTCTCAGTTTTTGCGATTAACTTTACGAATAATATAAAATTTTGACGGTACCGTAATCGTATCCACCCCTAACTGAAAATAAGCCTGGATATCCTACAGATTTGCCAAAAATCCATATTTAATTAATAATTCAGTTGATCAGTTCCATTAAGGCACACCACTACCACTGTTTATACAGCGAGAGAAGTAGACATCGAAATCAAATGCAATCTTCGGCTATGATCCGACATTTCTAAACCCTGAAACCCTTTGACATAAGTACTCACATAACCCGCTGGAACGTTCAAAGTCCGAGCAGGATGGCCACGTGATTGATGCAAACTGACGAGCTCAGTGTCGCCTTCGACTTGGACCGTGATTCGGCGAGCTCTCCGCGTGAACTGCACTTCTTCAGAAGTTCCCTCGCGCCGTTTCCATGCTTCGTCAGCCCTGGCTTACGGGACACCAGTTGCTCAGTCCACCGGATTATCGGTTGGTCGGATGGTCGGGAGGAACAGGTCGTTCGTTGGAATTTGTTGTATTGGGCATCATGTTGTTTCTGGTCTCTACGAGCTAGTAGTGCCTTTGAGTTGCCTACGGGCTAATTGATGACAAATCTACATAAGAAATATCCGTATAAATGCTAACGGCAAGGACTGGAAGAGATATGGCCCGTTCAATAACGGAGTCTCTTTCCAGACACATCCCCAACTCTTGGCTCTGGTGGGAGAGGTCTAAAGAGAAAAGAAGGCAGCCAGATCGATTTCATGTAGGCCATCGAAGCATCCAAAGCATCTATAGTTCCATAATTTTGTTCGAGCCAAGATTGCCAATCCCAGTCAATCCATGGTTCGAAACATTCATACTCGCGCAATTTGAACCAAGCCTTGTTCCAGCGTAACAAAGGACTGATCGGAACGCCCGGGAGATATTTTTTCTCGTACTCTGGATTGTCTAGACGGCTAGATCGCCCAATTCTGGCTCTTCCAAGGTCAACAAGCACGACTTTTCGGGCTGATATTTCCCTACCAGTGTCTAGTATAAGTATATTCCTTGGGTGTACATCCCCATGCAGCACGTTATGTGTGTACAATAATGATTCCGCATCGACTATTGCCTTCATTATAACCTGCCTTTCTGACTGTGAGAAGTCCACTGGATCAAGTTGTAGCATATGGCTTCCAGGAACAACCTCGATAAGGATCAGTCGCACCGAACGCGTAGTCGCGTCGCCAGCAGGCAGATCAAATGAGTAAGACCCGTAGTATCTTGGTATAATCGTGCCTTGCAATTCGGAGAGTGCCTTGTAGGCTGCAGCCTCGTGACAATAAGCGCGATCAACGCAGAGGAATGGGTCTGCGTCATCTTGGTCATGGTCGAAATAAAGAGGGTCATATATCTTGGCCATCAAAAGAATATTGCTCGGCGGGAGACTGGACTTAGGAGGATCGACGTTAACCACCTGAACTGTGACGAGTTGAGAACTATGTTGGTCCCCGGCTCTCACTATGTCAACGATCTTTAGATCGACGGTGGTGGTTCCAAATGAACCCGGCCGAGGCGGATGGAGGATACATCGCTCGAGAGGATGTTTCCACTCTCGCTCCGAGGCACCGTCGCGAGTAAGATCACAATGACCGACAGTGGGAGCGGGAGGATCGTGAGATAGAATCGACAGCTCCCGCCCCGGGTAGTAAGGAAAAATGGTTTGGAGCAGTGGAATCTGGTACAAAAGCTATCACTCAAAGGGTACGTCATGTTGAGAGTCGCAACGATAGGAGTGTTGGATCGGAAGGGGAACCACAGCAGCTGTCCGGAAATAAATGTAGACCAGACCGTGGAGAAATACAGAGAAAGTTGAGAACTACTGTAACGTGATTGCCGTGCCAAAAACCCTAAACCAACGCATCCCGTCAGTTGCGCCATAACCATTTCCTAATCTCTCTTTTTCTCTTTAGAAAGTCGTGATTGCATTTGATATTGTACTGCAATAATGCAAGCGTTTTGCTTCTCTTACTTCTTGAAATATAGATCCAATAACTTGTGGCATGCGTCAGTACTCTTGGCAGATCTCCGGAGACTGCGAGTTCGACAATCAAGGCAAGCTGTCCTGAATCCGACGACATTGACCAGTCAGACGCGTCCGTTTAGGCCGGTACTTTAGGCCTAATTATTATATTGGAATTCTCAGCATTAGTATAAATATGGAGTGGTACTGCATTGTATATTGATTATGGTAGAATTGGCCGAGTCCTGCTTGTTAGCTGGTGGAAGTCTTCCAGCTCACTCCGGCTATTAAAAACTTCGGGGATCGTGGACCAAGATAGGAGGGTATCGCAAGATGACAATATTGATCGAGCTCATTCAATTATTTTGGGTCGAGAATGCAAGCCCTTCTCGGCGTTTTAATTAAACGGCGTTTGGTGGGTCCCAAGCTAAATGTTGAGATCATGGATTTGGCGCCGCTTCGTCCTAGTCAGTCTCAATCTCACGCAAATATACAAGTGGGACTTTAGAAGGAGTCCATAGCAATAGTCTCAAATATATGCAAAACTTATATAGTTATTATACAAAACATATTGTACATGTAACGCAATCGCAATAGTTCGCGATCGCAGCTATATGAAGCTACCTTTGATCGAGAAACAATTTATCGCAGATGTCCTTATTTCCGCAGTCTCGTAATGACTTTGATCAGGATACTCATAGTGATCGCTGATCCTACCGAGCATCGCAATACCGCAGCAATTGTCACCGCAATCTTGAAGTTGCAGTGATATCGATCAATAATATATCCAACTGAATTCCCTCCCAAATGAGTCTTCCACATTGACTGTGGTAGATCCCCAACCCTCTTGTCAGACGCCCACTTTCCAAGAAGCTCGGAAACCAGCCAAGTGTCCCACTGACTAGCAATTGGAAGTCTTGGCCGTCGACTCTTGCTGTCTGGATATATTATGTCTAGCAAATCTGTGATTATGCTGTGCGTCAATCCCCACATAATCATGGATTGATTCCCTGCGCTCTTCTCTCCGTAGGCTACAGATTCTGGCATTCTTATACCTGGAAAAAGTAATGATCCAATGCACCACTTTACCAGACCACGGAGCGGGCGAATGAGTGTTTGGTTGACCATGTTATCTATCGGTCTATCAAAACGGCATTGAGCTGTCGGATTCGCAACGTGAGATATCGGACACCAAAATGCTACTGCTACTTCCGAAGTTTGCAATGTGAGCGGTAGCGGACCCGGCGTAGTGATCACGAAAACGTAAGTACACAATATCATAATGCTGCGGTATTACTCGTCAGTCACTCAACCAGCGAATAAATATTGAAATGTCGCTCACATCTTTCCACCCCAATGCGTGGTCACATATCGCTGATCTAGAGGTCCTACATAGAGTGCATGCTTGTCGAGATCCAACCCAACTTCCTCTAACGCTTCTCGCTTAGCAGTCGCTAGATCCGACTCATCTTCCTCGTCACGCCGTCCGCCGCTGCACGTCAGAGTTAGCGATCAGCCAGCCAATATTTGAACTACGATCTAGACTTACGGAAGTGCAACATGGCCTGACCATTGATCCGTCTCTCTAACCGATCTTTTGATAAAGAGGATTTCTGCATTCCTGTCATCAACCCATTTTTGCGCAAAGAGCTCCTCCAAGCTTGTAGTCTTTATATCGTCACTTTTTGCCCTGTCGGATTTAAATCGTAGAATAAGGGAGACTGCAGCATGCCGAATGGCGCCCGAGGAGACAGCACCGGCAGGATTATTCGATTCTGGCGTCAGGAGGTCTAATTCTTGTCGCGAAGCGATTTCTAACAGTGCAGACTTCACTGACATATCAAACAGAGCAGCGAAAATTAATTTAGCTGTTGACTAAGTCTCTATCAATTGGTGGTGTCTAATGCCTTCCGTGCTCGAACAAATATAGCTCTACAACCAACATTCGTTAGGCCGAAGATCCAACGGGCACTAAATTCGGCACCGGAGATCTACGGATGACGCGCCCGGGAAAGGCCGCGACTAATTCTGTGGCAAAATAATTTGCCTCGCATCTGATCCGCACAACTTACCAGCGATCTCAACGGACACAAATAGCGGCTATTTCTAGTTTGTAATACTATGGGTAGGAATGACGAAGGACCAGCGACGTTAATCTCTTAGGCGGCAGTAACTGAACGATACATTGTGCGCGCGCTATTCTCGAATCGGCCGACGGGACCATTTCGTGTAAAACAGCAGCCAGTCTACAAAACCTCCATATGGTCGTACCCTGTGTCAATGCTTCTGGAATGGACAGACTACCGGTCTGGTTCCATAGTAATTCCAAACGCTACATGCTCTACGGAACGGCAATCTATCAACACTGGGAGATCAATGGAGGTCAAACAAGTCAGCATGGATGAATGCGATGATTATAAAGGAGTGGCTTGTCGCGTATTATAATCATCTATCCTTTTGACGATGAGTTATACCGGGGCGCACAGTAGCGACGTTGACCTCGCAACTCCACCTCCCCACATTCGCATTCTATGGCTGCCACCCAATTCTATAAGCCTATTTCAATTTTTAGATCGAGGGATTTTACAGAATCGTAAGGTCTATTCGGAATCAGTGGCTAACCCATATACTTGACAGCTTTGAGAATGACGACGATCCTCTTCAAAGGTGACCGTTTTGGATGTAGTTCTCTGCTTTTTCGAGCATGGAATCATGATGTCTTCACTACAGCCAAAACCTGTTTTCGTGAGAGCACATTAGTCCACAACCTCTTCAGCTTGTTACTGTGGCCCCAGAACTTACTTCTCTCTTTGCCAATGTTCAGCAAGCTTGGCAAATCCCGAGCCTTGTATATTTTTTAAACTCAGCCTAGGAGTCTAGAGAGGAAAGGTCTGTACCGGAAGCCTCAGGATGAAGAGCTTCTGCAGCACGTTATAGTCAGCCATACAGGACAGTCAGGACAATGCAGATGTAGATGAGGACGACGATTCTGCTGATATAGTTCCAATTCCAAGATATCCAGACGCGTTGCGCGGCATTAAAGTCGCTATTCGCTATACTGAGGGACAAGAAGATATGAGTACTGATCGTCTCCGAATATCAGTAGGGTATCCGTGTATACACATAAAAAACTTTAGATAACAAAACAGTTAATTTAGTCGTTGATTATATAATCAAACCCTATGTAGTAAACCGAGTATGATACCGGCCGATATAAAGCCCCGGCTGTCAACATTACATCGTCATAACGGGGAAGTTCAACAGTAATAAGGACTCTTTTCAGACTGTGATATCACGCACGGAAATTCGCGCGGTTTCAGTTCTATAAATTGAATTTATTTCGTCGACGTACCACTCGGAGCTGTTCCGATATCCGAGGCGGGGTTCATAAAAAGCGGGGTTCTAAGACATTCCGCATCATCTAGCGATAAAATGGAAGATACTTTTCTACTTTTGAACCGCTGTCGTCATTGCCAATGAGGGGAGATCTTTTGACCGACATGTTGGCTAGCTTGTGCATGACAATGCGCGGGGTTATATAATACAGCCCACCGTAGCCTTGTCTAGCATTTAGCTCTTGGTTCAAGCAGTACGAAATGACAGAGAAGAAAGTGGTGCTGCACATCGGCGACGCTATTAAGCACGACTTAGTCAGGTACGAAGAGTTGTTCAAGAATTTTGAAGTTATCCGCCCGACAGCAGAAGAACGAATGAGGGAACCGTTCATGGCAGCACTGAAGCAGAAGAAATGGGGTGACTTCCACGCAATTTTTCGACCGTACTGGAATACTGGTGGCGAAATGGGGCTGTGGAATGAGGAACTGATTTCCTTGTTGCCGACAACGGTGAAGGTATTTGCAAGCGCTGGAGCCGGCTATAACTGGGCGGATATAGGGGTGCTAGCGAAATATGGTATGATTTTATAAACTATCTGTTCCAAAGCTCAATAAAGATTCTGACGGGCGACAGGAATATATTACTGTAACGGTGCCGGAGCTTCATCAGAAGCAGTGGCAGACATGGCAATATTCCATATGCTGTCAGCGTTTCGTAATTTGACATGGTCACATCTCGCAGCTCGATCTGGCGACCCAGAGCGCTGGTGGGATGCTCATAAGTATGTCAACGATACATCTCACAATCCTCGTGGACACACAGTTGGAATAATTGGGTTAGGCAATATTGGGTACTTGATCGCACGGAAGGCGTACCTGGCGTTTGGGGTCAAGATTGTTTACAGTGACATCTTTAGAAAGACAAAGGATCAGGAAGAGGCCATTGAAGCAGAGTACTATGACAAGCTGGAAGATATGTTGGCAGTTGCAGATTGCGTAGTGATCGCAACACCGTTTTCCGGAGAAAAAATTGTTACTGCGCAGTTGCTGGCTAAGTTCAAGAAAGGTTCACGATTGGTTAATATTGCTCGTGGTGGTCTTGTGGACTCGGAGGCACTCGCTGATGCTTTGGAATCAAGGCATATTTTTGCTGCGGGATTGGATGTTCTCGAGAACGAGCCATATGTGAGCCCCAGGCTGATCAAAAATGAGAATGTGACGTTGACTTGTCACAATGGAGGAGGTTCTCTGGAGACAAACTACGGGTTTGAGTCCCTGGCTATGGAGAACGTGTACTTGGTGTTGACCGGGAGAGAGCCATTGACGCCAGTCAACGCGCAGTTAGTTAGAGAAAGATCTAGCTAATGACAGGTTAATATGAATTTTCACAGCAAAATGTATTGCAACTGTAGTCACATATAGTATACGGCTAATGTTGTTGTGTCATGTAATCCATATTTGCGATTCTTTAAGGAGGGATATTACAAAGCCCCATGCTTCATCAGATTCGGAAGTTACAAGCGCATTAGGTAAGGCATTGTAAGGATTAAATAAGGCGGCGCATTGTGGGCGGAAGCTCGGTCGTCGGCCGGCATTAACCGTCTAACCACGTGGGCGGCGTGCTAAAAACTTTGCTGGCCAACAATAGGCCAAAGCTGACGCATATTTACTCTCCTCTAATAATGAAAGACACCCTAACCCAATGAGCCGAACCTACGGCTCGAAGAATGCCGAAAAACTTCTCTCGTTACAGTCAAACTTCGCTATAACGATACTCGATCACCGATATAGCGATAAAATCTGGTGCCATAATTCTAAAATTGGTGAAAATCACTTCGTTATAACAATTGCCTTCCTAAATAAGTTTAGTACCTCGGTATTACAATCAAAAATTGTTGTCCAGATTACATCGGCTTAACGAGGTTTGACTGCATTTACGTGATGCTGAAGTAAACCTTAAACAGTGCTGCACTGTGGGATTGCATGAGCTTTACAAATATTACGCTATCTGGCGATGCAAGAATCTTCTCGACAAGCCGCTTGGCCATATTCGACGAAGTGAACCAGTACACTTGACTGGGTAGTAAGCAGCACGTCGACTTGCTGAGCCAACAGGCAAGAAAAAATCCGAAGCAGTTTCGGTGTTAGTCGCCGGATCGCTAAGCGGCTAAGCGGGTACACCGCCACAGATGAGTGGCTAGTGAACGACGATCACATTCTAGAAGGCTTCCCATTGCTACAACTAAAGATGATGTCATCACCGCTTCCCTTCTGTCGCAGAATTTGGCTTGCGCTTTTCGACATTGTGAGATTTGGCATTTTTTTAGGTACATATGTCGATGATGGAAACTGATACTATGCAAAGATGAGAGATGCCTTTTCCATGATCAGCTTTGGTGATGGCGGACGGCTACGGGCGGAAGCTGTGGCATGGTCAGCGGGGAAGAATCATATGTAGCAACTACTTTTAACTGGCAGCGCCGCACTACCCGTCAAAAGGCGAAGACAGTTATATTGCGAACTGAAAGTAGGAATCCACTGTTTTCTGACAGAAAAATTCATGATACGAACAAATAGCTGGATTTTCAGGATGCCCAATAATTTGGCCAAGCCTAAGACTTTTTGGCTGGTACTCGGAGGTTGGCCACCGGCAACTTTGCGACACTTGCTAGGAGTGGGACCTTCCACGGTGAATGCTACACTTAGTAATAATAATCATTAAACTGCTAATCGGGCTAGGGCTGGCGTGGGCCAACTGCAGCAAGCCGAAAAGGGCCGCAAGCTTCCAGATTGGCGGTACCCCAGCTACAACTGTGGCTGTGCGCTTCAGGGCCCCTGCTTTTTGGCGTGAGGCTCGCGTGGCAACTCGGAAGACTGACTTTCCTCGGTGCCGAAGCAAGATCTATGTAATTCCATGCTCACGCGAACCGCCTGACCCCGGAGCGAGTCTTGGTATTTAGTTCGCGTGAATAGCCGGTTCTTGTTCTGTCTGCTGCACGTCTTAAAATATTTCCGGCTACCATTCCCGAATCTACCCGCCTCGGCCTCCGCAATTGACGACTGTCGATGCCATAGAGCAAGGTCCGGCTGCTGGTTTGATCTACGCTCATGGTATTGCTACTTCTGGTGCGGTTTGCTATTTCATAGTCTAATCTGGCTCTCGTCTTGCAAATAGGTTGTGCCAACAGTTTGATCGTCCGCGTTCATGGTCAAAGATCAAGCCGAATGAAGTACTCGTCATACCTATACAGCCCTCGGTTCGTCATAGATGACAGCTGCTCCTTATCACGCAAGCGAGACCATTTGCACACGTCTAATATTTAGGTATCTCACATCAGTGCATACATGGCTCGAAAACGCAAGGAGACTGCCTCTCATAGTGCTCCACCCCCAGGCGATAGCAGCTCCGACCCATCTGGTTCTCACCAGACAGACGAGCTGCAGCCTCTGGCATCGTCACAGCACCAGAACGTCGACGATCAGTCCGACTACTACTACCCTCCCGGTTCGCAGTACCCCGGCATAGTCAGCCAGCAGTCGGCGTCTTCTAGCGCCACGTATCCAATTTCGCCACAGCGACAAAATCAACCACAGCCACTGGAACAACAAAATCATCAGCACGACTATCCATACGCGTTCCACAGTCTCTATGGTGCTTCATTGCCAGACGATGGCAGCGACAGCCGCCACCGCCAACAGCATTATGCTCACGAGCAGCATGACCTCCCACCGTCGTATCCTCAACAATTCTACAGACAGCCCGATTCCTTGCTGTCCCTATCGCAATCACACGAATTCTCACTGGCATCTAATCCTGAAGTTCAGCACAGTGACCGACAGCCGCTGCCGCCGCTGCCACAGCAGCAGCTCGCACCACAAAGACTTTACTCCCAGTCGCCAGACCCACTCCTCACTGCACCATTTCGACAACAATCTCAAAGACGCACAACGCCATGGCCAATCTATCGGCACCCCGGTTCTGGCAGTGGTGAGTCCGTTGAGGTTAGTCCTGATAGTAGCAGCGAAAGCGGTCCTGGTAGTCGGAACCAAAGCGATTTCCGCCGCTCGCAATCTCCGACTGAAAGCCAGGCCCGACACTTCGCGCTCTACAACCCACGACCCGTCAGTTTGTCAGCGTCATCAACTTCGTCGCCTGGGCCCCGAAATGCTGAGCCTTTACCGCGGCCATCAGCTTCATCATCCCCGGTCGATCTGTCGACTGCCTCGGCTGTTGCTGTCCGGGGCGCTAAGATGTACCTCAGCACTTCGTCATCTTCCTCTAGCTCTCTCCCCGGATCGCAATCAATCTTCCATTCGAATCCCGATCTTGACCGACGGGTTTCAGCTGCAGTCCCTGCGCAGCCCAGCCATAGTTCGTACACGCCGCAAGATCGATCCCTTCCGCCTATTCCGACCTTAGATGAGACGACTCCGATTGGCGACATCGAGGATGCATACGTTCAGTTTATTTTGTACTGCAATCCTGCTCTTCAGCTCGACGTCGACGCAGCTGATCTGCGACGGGCATTCCGAAACGTTCCAAAGAGCGATGGCAAGGCCTTTGAGGTCAACAGGTTGTTAGTTCTGTTGCGGCATTTTGAGACTGGTGAGATTAGAACATGGACGAGATTAGTGACTGAGCTAGGCGTCGAGCGCACTCCAGAGCAAAGTGCCCAGAAAATCCAACAATACGCTGTTCGACTGAAAGTGCGTGCAACCATTGGCAAATGAACTTTCCTTTATGGTACGTGAGGCTAACCCAATTGTATTAGAGATGGATGCGAGCAATGCATATCGACACCTTCTTCGAATTCTGCATGGGCCACACCCATGCATATTTTACGCAAATTCCGGATCCATCGGAACCAGCACCGGTTGGACGAGATGGTGTTCCAACTGAGGAGGATCTTGCTTTACGAGCGCTTCTGCCTGAGCTGCGGCAGCGACGTCCACGGCTTCCGACAATGCTCTCAAATGAGCAAGGGTCTCAACATTCGCTCAGACAAGAGTCTAATGCATCCAGACCGTCACTTCCCATTGATGCGGAAGCACGACAAGAACAGGTATGGATTCCGTTTTCTAATTTTCCTGTTCGCGAGTCTAGCAAAGGACAAGAACATCAAGAAGAGCTATGAGGACGTATCAACATAGAAGACAGCAACAGCAGTCTGAAGCGCAACCGGAAGAGTACCTGAACTGAAATTTGTCCTTTCTCTCCAGCCTAATCGACTACGACATGTTTGGATTCGATTTCGTGCATGACAGAACGATGAACTCAGAAGCAAGAGGCTAAGAGACGATAATGAAGACCTCGACGACCAAGACGATGCCAGGTAGACAAACACAATGGGTGGTGAAGGAAGAAAAGATGATGTTGCGCTCGACGATGAAATGCTCCAGACAGGAGCTAGACAAGACAGCTAATGACATTTATTCATAGATGCAAACTCCTACGGTGAATCGATCAGAATCGTCGTCCTCCACTGCTGCATCGACCACAAGTTCATCTTCAGCCACTGGGAAACGACGGAAGCGCCATGGTCCAGCTGTCTCATCGGCTTGGATCTCTCAGAATCCTTCTGGTCGTGGGCGTCCGGCAACAGTAACAACACAGCAGCAACAGCAAGACGCGGAAGAGGCCGAATCTAGGTTACGCGTGTCGCTGGAGCGAAAACTTGCCGACTCAGGCGTGATGCGATCCCTGTGTCATGCACGGGATATAGCGGCCCAAATAGTCAGAGGATTTCGTACAGACCTTCGAAGCACAGGTGTCGTGGACGGTGCCGCATTCGCATGGGTATTCGGTGGAATTGACGGCATCGATAACATCAATTTTGATGTTCAGTTAGACATCAGTGACAGTGGTGCTATTGCAAACATCAAACCCGACGACGACTTTGCTAGTGTTAACCCACTCTTTGTTGGATCCACGACCACGTACGTTATAGAGTGGCGTATTGATCTTGGTGGGGCGTCAGCCAAATTCAATCGGACAGTTACTGTAGCGAACGATGGCATGACTGGCGGCCCTAATAAGGCAATATGAAGTGGCTGTTTCGTTGTGATATGTCCTAACAAATTTAGCTTGTCTGCAGAGCCAAGGCGGATTTGGGACGACACGAACAGTCAGGTACCCAAAAGTACTCTGCATTGTTATTATGATTCCGGATTGTACATTATGGCGAATGGATAGAGAAATTTGAATTCTTTTACATACTCAAATTACTATTTTCCGTATCTATTAATCTATTCGATATATTGTGGTATTGCTCGTATGATATGACTGGACACGCTAAGTTTCACGTGTCTATTCTTGCGATTCACCGGAATTCAAGGATCAGTTTTTATGACGTCAGTCGCCGTTGTAGTACATCAAGCTTTTAGGAATAGTAGTGAGACCTCGATATTTGTATCTGACCGATTGATCGATGATGTATTATAAAGCCGGAAATAAGGCTTGCTGGTTTTAGTCCTTATTGTATTTTACATGTCCTCCTTAACGCTGTAGCTTCGTGAACCTCGACTAATGGCTGCAGCACTAATTCGAATTGTACGGCGATATCCCGGAGGCTCGTTCCCGGATGCAGGGAATTTATCAGCCGATTTGATGCCACTCCAGCTCGATTGGTCCGAGAAGTGTGATACCGAAGTTGTGATGCAGGTTTGCGCATTGACGAGTTTTAGTACCATATCGCTAGATTTGGAAAGCTAAGTGCAGGTAAGATTATGGCATAAGTCATATTTATGGATAGCGATGCTAAAGCAGTGATCGGTACTATAATGATCTACTATCACTTTGTTTCCGAAACCACCCAAAACTCCGCACGTATCCAATGACGTATCCAATGCAATACATATCTTGGCTTCAATTAGAGGCCCTTAGTGGCGAATGGTGGACTACAGAGTGGATGCTGCAAGGATCGGTTAGTTGCTTACAAGGTACTCCATATTCACAAAGATGTAGTGCACGTACTCGAAAAATGGTAGGTCTCCGCCAGGTATTGATAATCGGTAATATACAAGCCGACTAGGTTAAGGAGCGGAATATTTTCCGCTTTCTTGATCATTTTATCCAATATCGGCCTAAAATATCCCAATTAGCAGCTAAGCTATGCATCAAGATAAATAGGGCGTACTTTGTGATCGAGTCATAAAACTGCCCGCGTAGAGTCCACCACCACATGGAATTACTTCTCTTCTCGAGCTCCCGTTTCTCAAGACCGGTTATCTTGGTCAGCGCCGCCCGAATGCCGCCTTCGGCTGATAAACTGTCAATGATGCCGTCCCTGCAGACGTACTCCAACGCGAAACCGACGACCCATGGCATCCAGTTAATGACTACTTTCTCGTAGTGCCCTTTGAATCGCTTAGACGCGCGCAATCGAGCCGCAAGTAATGCAAGCAGAGCATAGACTAGTGGCCGCAAAATGTACAAAATCTCTTTTATTCTGCCGTCCGCAGTAGTCAACGGACGTATTAATTTTGGCGAAGGCGCAACGTCGTCTGGCAGCAGAACTTTCTTCATCAAAAACCGTGTCACGTCGGTCTCTCCTTTCAGTTGAGGCATCTTCTGCCCTGTCCGCGGCATCATCCAGTAATCGCCGTCCTCTTCAGCAGCTTCGGCGTGCGTAATAGGACCATCTTGGTCTAAGACATTTGGATCGATATCGCGCTCAGGGATAGGAGGCGTAACAAGTGTTCTTGTACCACTTATTCGTAGTAGCGCCAATCTGCAGGTTGCTTTGATACTCTCGATGCCTAGAATCGCTGTGTGCTGGCCGCGCTGGCCACCGTGCCTGCGGGACATGATTTCGTTCAATAACTCCGTTTTTTGTATTACCACTAACATATATGCAATTGTTCTATAGGCAGAGTTGCGGGTTGTAAAGTGCCGTGTGTACCGCGTATGCAATGATGGCTGATATTTTGCGGATGACGGACAAGAAGATAGCGCGCGTGCTAAGATCGTGTCATGGTAGAGGCCTAATATTCCCAGAGCCGAATATACTGCATATCTTGTCAATATCACAGAAATTCAAAAAAAAAAATTGATCCAACAAAAAGTGAAGCACGCACCTACTTCAGACGCGATCTCCGCATCTTTAAACTTGGCTGGGAATAGATACGTCAAGTGCTGCAGCGTCGACTCAACGGATGCGATTTGACTCGCATTCTTCATCAGGAAAGACTCGTATATACCGACCCATGACCGCGACCCCACTTTCGTAGCTTTCATCTGACCATTAATCCCATTCACGCCAGAATCTCCATTCACGTGATGTTTCATGCTCCCATTTTCCAACGGAGAAGGGATGTCTGGTCGAGGATCCGGCGCGTTGCTCATATACGATGATTGGGATGAAGAAAATGCGCAATCTGAAGCCGGGGATGGTGAGGAGGGCGAGGAATCTAGTTGATCGGACTTTGAAATGCCGTCACCGCTTGCTGCCATTTATATATTCCTGCAATTAGCTTATCGCTGTTGATATTTGCAACAGAATAATAGGAGAAATGCACTGCTGGTTGTTGAATTCGAACACGCGGAAGTTAAATCCGAGGCTAATGCGGAGGCTTCTATCCGAGGCTAAACTGCCAGTTACGCCGTGCCGTGATGGGGTACCGTTAGAGTCGCCTCGCCTTGCGCTGCCAAGCCAGAATATTGTCAGTTACTTAAAGTCACTCAATGGATTGGCCATTAAGAAATAAATCTTACTATTTTTTGTAATGAAAATGATAACTGCCGATATTTACTTGATTTAATGTTACTATGCACTTGTCTCGTGATGCATAAATGCAAAGAGATACGCATTTGCGCCATAATGCGCGTGACGTTATAAGTTTGCTTCGAAGCGTTCGAGGGTACAGTAATATTGTGGGGAGCGCCATTAACATCCTATCATTCCTCAGTGACAGTTGCAATGGCAGATAAATCGAAGACGTAACAAGGGGGGAACGGGGGAAAGCTTGGCGATGGATGATGACAACTTCACCGAAGATCTCAATTGCGTCAGTTTCGACGATACGGTTACTGCCCGCTCTCCGAGCCATTCAGCAATGCATTATCCTCTCTGAAGTATTTTTAAGGGGCAGGAGCTCATTTGGTACGCAAATACGGTGGGTATTCCAAGCGTACGGAGAAACGCACGCAGCAATTATCGACAAATGCTTTGGATATCTCGGATAAAAGTCTGATGGTATTTGAGAAACTCGAAGTTCATGCTATTATTGCATATTTTCGAGGACTTCAAGCCAGTCAGTGAAGCATAAGATTTCGACAACAATCAGCAGTGTCTCATTCCTTCGTGGTCCATATATATGGCAATGGTGATTCGGAACTGGGGAAGCATTTCCAGACCATGCGCACTCTTCCACCAGAGCTCAACTGGGTCGAGGCCGCTAGGTCATTGGCAGATCAGGATGTCGCTGCCAATGTCAAGCATTTTTCCGATCACTTGCACCTCCACAGAGATCTGTCCATCGTCTGAAGATCCATATTGAGAATGAGATCTACCTGAAGTACTTGGGCATTCTGGACCGTCCTATAATTTTGGAGAAGATTTGCCATCGGTATTTGAGTCCTAGGAATTCACAGAAAAGCACATCAGCAAGACATCTATAATGATGGCCATGAACGCGATCACGTAAAGGACTATCAATAAATGGTCAAACTTACTGATCTAATCCCTAACCCTGGAGATTAAAGTGCAGACTACGAAGACTGTCAGCAAAGCCATACCAACTACCGAGTCAAGAGTAGCTGTTGAAGAGATTGTCCGCATGGAGCAGTCCGTTCTGATGAATGTCGTGAGACGCCAGCTTTCGCCGGACGCTAAAATATAAGTAACGGCAAAGTGAGCGGAGTATGAATATGCGCAGGAATTAAATATAGTAACGATAAATATACATGACTATCGCCGACGGAAGCCTTAAATCCCCTAGACTGTGGTACGACAGCGCAAGCAAGCTTGCTGCCGTCGTCGCTGCTCTCACGCCACTGCATTCAGACATGGTCGCTGAGTTAATGGGTCATCTTTCAGATGCCTGTAATGACGTCATGCGTCGCTGGGGTATCAGGTGGATGCGCACTTGCTGACTGCACTAGAA
Source organism: Lipomyces tetrasporus (assembly GCF_029532465.1). Classification (NCBI taxonomy): domain Eukaryota; kingdom Fungi; phylum Ascomycota; class Lipomycetes; order Lipomycetales; family Lipomycetaceae; genus Lipomyces; species Lipomyces tetrasporus. The sequence continues at coordinate 1,135,462 of NW_026611602.1, forward strand.
ATGCGCTGACTCTCTGGGGTATCAGCTGGATGCGCACTTGCTGACCGCACTAGAAAAGTCTATAAGATCTTTTAATTCCCTCGGAGACACAGGACTTAGTCTGTGACTCTCCAGCCCCTTCACAATAGTTCATTCTTCTTCCACCCACATCGCCATTCATTCCATCATTCAGTTGCGCCAACACCCATTTGGACCACTAGAATGGGACAATATTACGGGTTATTGAGACTTTTGGCAACGAGGACCCAAACTGTCCTCATGGGACGTTGCTTGAGCCGACTCAATCATTTGTAAGTGACGAACTTTACAATGCATGTGGGATAGTTCGTCTGGCAAACAACGATGCAGGTTATCGTGAGAGACTGACGATCCCCTGAGGAGGATGTCCCGCCAAATCTAAAGGAAATTGTAAGCCCAGTACAACTTGTGAGGGCGTCACTATGACGTCCTCGCTATGCCATTCGGTTTGCCGCGCTGATCCATTGTCACATGAAGTTGCAAGTCGCTCCTTTGTTGCTTTGCTGTGTTTTCTTGTTTTTCCTTTCATTACGTGTATTATTTTGTTGTTGTTGCTTAATATATTGGTTCCCAATATATATCGTCTGACACAACTAGTTGGCGCTAATGCCCGTTCCCGACACGCCGCACAGCCTTAAGTCCCCTAACCGCATGGCGCCGCCCCAACTCTAGATGTCCATTACTACGCCTTGCAGAGGGTCGCGGAGAAGCACAGGAAGTGACAGGATGATCAGAGCGCAACTAGACTCTGATTATGTTCTTGCATTCGTCCTATGACACACTGCTATCTGTCCTGGATTCTCTTTCATTGAGTGTTTTTCTAAGGCGTATAGTTATATCAAATGGTCAGCGTTGAGATGAGCACGTACTGAAACTTCTGTTACGCAAATTCACCTTCTCGTTTCACAATGTGACATACCACGAACGCACTGACTGACCAGAGAGGAACAGAGAGAGTCACACGGAGCATTGAGATAGATGTTAACCGAAAGACGCACTGCGGATGTCTTGGAAGAGGTACGAAAGCTCTCCAAAACCGTGGACAACGCGTAGGCAGGTATCCTCCTCCTTTGTACTGTACATACGCGTTGTAAACTCCGTGTCCAGGATTTTGCTGCTCGAATGGAGGGTTAATGCCTAGTTGAAATCCCCGATGCTGTCAACTTTGACATCGCCAACGTTGTGTGCATCTTGTTGAAAACTATAGGCGCTCCTGCATCACTGCCTAGGAGTGTTCGCCGTACTTTCAAGTAGCGGAAGAATGGCGTTGGTCAATACAAGATGGGCAATGTGACTATGAGAAAGTAACAACACGATCATTTTTGGAAGTATGTCCCCAAAGGGAAACTCAGGGTCTCACTTGATTGCCACGGAAAGTTTTAGATTGTCCTCGCTGAGAGCGAGCGGAAAGGTTGACGGCAGCATTGTTCACTGAGAAAGCTCCGTGAGAAAGGTTCCGAACAATTATTATCTTTTCGAAGACGACTCCAAGGACATCAATTCTGTGTTAGCTTCACCACGATCACCGGTCGGGTAAGGTCCATGACCTCTCCGTTTCTGTCGGTCAATCTGTCTATATTGCCATTTGCGCCCCCTGGACTCGGACCGAGCAGCCGAGCAGCCGCGAACACCGCCACATGGAGAGCCGTGACCTCGACGCCACGAAATAAGTTTAAGCCGCACCATCGCAAAACGCGAATTGGAAACCGACGTCCTTATGTTTCTTACGTCATTAAGTAAAGGATCTGGGTCTACAAGAATCCTTGTTAGTTATTTATTAGGCAGGAGCAGTAACTATCGCTGCTCTGGCTAAGTGAGGCTAACAAAGTGTACAATAAGGCCTGAAGTTTTGCTCGGCGATGTACGTCTTAACGTACATACGCGAGACTCCAAGCAACCTCTTACTTCACACTGTTTACACAAGTCTACAGGATGGTTCCACCTCCGCTGCTAATGCGTTGTCAGTGGCAACAACTAGGACTTTTGACGAATGACTATACGATATCGGCGACTTTTTTCACTATGAACACTGTATCGGCGAAATAAAAAGTCTGTAGATATTTATTTACTGGCGAACTTATAACTAAGCCGCCGATATTTATTCGTAATTTTATCGGCGAGATTTTGAGGCTGACTATATAGTATCGTGCCGATATAGTATCGACGATATCGGCAAGTCGGCAAATCGTTAACATCCCTAGCAACAACAAAAGGCGCACTAGTTCGCGAATGGAACAAGAGATCCTGGATCAGTGCATATCCATGACATTGGCAAATATCTAAAGACACAAAGCCGCATATGAAGGGCCATAGTATAACATCACGAGCACAACTGAGATTGGACTTCTCCATAATCACTACAACGAAGGATGCACATCGAGTTCAACATGCTGAGCCAACTTTGGCAAGGTTGTGCAGCTAAGGACTCATAAATGCAACCTAAATAAAAGATTGCCTTATATTGCTTGGAGCCCGTGACAGGCCCATCAACGCCTAGGCCCTAATGCCTCGCTGTCCCAAAATCAAAGGAAGTCGTGGAATATGGAGTGGAAATTGCTCGACTGGGCAAAACGAATTTGAAATGCAGCGACAGGCGCGGGAAGGGTTCACGTTTTTTCAGGGGTAACGGGACGGGCTGTTTACATAGGACGTCGTCAACACCATCTTCGCAGGATAGCAGTAAATAAACTAACAGAGAATGTGTGAAACATGCAACTACGCCAAGGTGAGATTGAATGTCAGGATATCACCGGACCCGGGTGAGGTGCTGACACTCAGGGGCAGGTCATCTGTCGTAGCCAGACCGAATGTCGGGTCCAGCCCACCAAATCCAGACGACATGTCCCAGACTATTATTTTACCTTCTCGTGACTACGGTCCGACGAGGGTCGGTGCATACCGGACGCGAAAGTTGTGGTAGTCCGATACTAGCCGAAAAAAAAGTAGTGTAGTCAAGCGTTTCGCCGCGATTCAGGATCGCGGGTTACAGCCTGCGCGAAGTCGGCAGAGGGTCAGTGGCGCTACTGACGCAGAAGGGTTCTTTTGCTCTTATAAGCCTCTTACCACGTTTGAGGCAGCATCGGTCGCCAATTTCGGATCCCTGCAGAAGTTCAACATAATTCGCAATATGTCCACGTGTACTAACACTGACTGAAAGTCGCCGCCAGCAAACAAGCCAGGATATTATTAGTGATTACGAGAGATAGTTCCTGTGACAGCGCAACAGTGGATGGCAATTATTTGCACGTGAAGCCCTTTTTGTAGTCAGACACATGACATGACGCGGGCGAAGTCAAACAAACTTCGGCTCGGCTCAAGGGTGTAACTACCGAGGCATCTACCGCGGGCACCTCTCCTACAACATCCAACACCACACGTTAAACATGTTATTTGGAGCAATTACTCGAGTTGTAGATAGCTATTAGTTTTGTAAATATATTTTAGTTGCTCGCAGTTGCAACCGCGCAAAAGGCTGGTACGATGTTTTTGTCGCGGTTGTAGCCCCGCAAAGTTGTGTTTTTTCTTGCTGTCACGGAACCTACGCGCGCCGCGCATACTTTCCCCGCGGGTCACCGGATTTCCGACGTTCTCCATCTCCATTTTCTACCCTTATAAATATATATAGTTAAATCGTCCACTGTCGTCCACTCACTGTTGATTTAATTCCAGAACCACTCACCACTGGAAATATGTCAACCATAAGCGAATTCTCCGTTACTGGCGTCCCTCGCAAGCTCGTGTCCACCTTCCCTCAAGACCATCCCGTCCCCAAAAAGGGGGATTTCTCCGTCAATCGAGCCTCTTATGGCAAGCCTCAGGGTGTGCCGCTTCCTGGCAGCGAACAGCCCGGGCTCTCGGCCATCTACCGAAATGCACAACATCCCGAGGCCCTCATAGATACCATTCATCCTTCCATCTTGACCCTATACGATGGCTTCGCAAACGGCGTCCGCAATCATGCCGACGCAGATTGTCTCGGCCATAGAGAATACATTCCCGAGTACAAGACGTGGAGTCCGTACATTTGGGAGTCCTACGCACGCGTTGCTGAGCGGCGGACAGATCTCGGCAGCGGCTTGTTGAAGCTCGCGAGAGAAGTTGCTGGTGTCGAGAAACCGGACAAGTTTGGAGTCGCATTGTTTTCACCAAACAGACCCGAATGGGTCATCACAGATCTTGCGCTCCATGCTTATAATTTGTACGGCGTCACGCTGTATGATAGTTTGGGTCCTGACTCTAGCGAATACATTCTGAATTTGACGGAAGTGCCGATCTTGGTTGCGTCGTTGAGTGTGAGTTCTTCGGATGAGCCATCATTGCAAATCTAGGCTACTAATGCGCGAATAGAATATTCCCGAGATACTCACAATGAAGCACAAGCTGCCTCATCTGAAGGTTATCGTCAGCATGGACGACCTGGAGTCCCCTATAGACCCGCCCGGAAACTCACGACGAAGTCTCCTCAGCGCGTGGACGAGGGCGCAGAAGGTTGCCCTGTACTCATTTACTGAAGGTATGTGATATTCATTGCACGTCAAAGACGTCAAATTAACCCTGTACAGTCGAACGAATCGGCCGGGACGCGCTTGCTCCTCACAATCCGCCTGCGCCCACCGACATCATGACAATCAACTTCACGTCCGGTACGACCGGCGTTCCGAAGGGTGTCGTCATTACCCATGCAACTGCCGTTGCCGGAATGACCAGCGCGTTGCTCCATCTCGAAACTTCGCCGAAACGAAATGACGTACTTCTCAGCTATTTGCCTCTCGCACACATCTACGAGCGAATTTCCCTCTGCCAGGCAATCTCATTCGGCGCAGCCTATGGATTTCTCCACGGACCGGTTCTCGAATTGATCGACGATATCAAGACATTGCGTCCGACAGTCTTCACGTCTGTCCCGCGCCTTCTCAACCGAATCGAGGAAGCACTTCGCGCCAAGACCGTCAAAGCGCCCGGCCTTGCGGGCATGTTATCACGGAGGGCACTACAAGCCAAACTCGACGACATGGCCAACGGTGGCACCGGCCGGATTGCTCTTTGGGACGTGCTGTGGTCTCGCAAGATTCGAAAAAACGCCGGGTTCGACCGATTGGTTACCGCCGTCAGCGGCGCCGCACCTATTTCGGACACCACGTTGCAATTTCTGCGGGCCGCATTCGCGTGTAACATGATCCAAGGATACGGTCTGACAGAGAGCTTTGCGATCGGCCTGGTGGGCGAACCAGACGACAAGAAACCTGGACACTGCGGACCGCCCGTTGTTGGCGTCGAAGTTAGGTTGAAGGACGTGCCGGCAATGAAGTACTTGTCGACAGACAAGCCGTGTCCACGCGGCGAGCTCCTCATGCGGGGTCCTATCATCTTCAAGGAATACTACAAGGAGCCAACGAAGACAGCGGAGGCAATCGACGAGGAGGGATGGTTCCACACCGGCGACGTGGCCAAGATCGACGAGCTAGGCCGCGTGTCGATCATTGACCGTGTTAAAAACTTCTTCAAGCTCGCACAGGGAGAGTACGTGGCGCCTGAACCGATCGAGAACATCTATCTCGCCGGTTGTGAACTTGTCTCACAAGTGTTTGTCCACGGCGATAGCGTCCAAACGTATCTCGTCAGCATCCTGGGCATTAATCCCGACACTTTTGCGCCGTTCGTGTCCAAATTGCTAAACCGCAGCATCTCACCTAGCGATCTCCACGAACTGTCGAGCGCAGCGGGTGAGCGTAAAGTACGAGAGGCAGTGCTGCGCGACCTGGACTCCATCGCGAGCCAAGCGAGTCTGCATGGCTACGAACGAGTCAAGAACCTTGTGCTCAAGATCGATCCTTTTAACATTGAAAACGATCTGCTGACGCCATCCTTGAAGGTCAAGCGGCCGCAGACGGTCGAGTATTATCGTGCCGACATTGATAAGATGTATGCCGAGGGCGAACTTATCAAGAATGGGTCTCCAAGGGCGATGCTGTAGATGTGGATCTTCTTATAGGTGTCGCTGATGCTAGCGTGTTATGGATCAATCTTGGTTGTAAGCTTGTATGGTTGGATTAATTGAATGTATCCTTTACATATCACGATCGAGCGATTGCATTGCAGTAGGGCTGTGTCGAATGCGGATATCCGCCTAATCTGACGCTATCCGCCATCCGCCATCCGCCATCGCAAGTTTGGTGGATTTATATGCGTCATCCGCCATCTTGTCGAATAAAATCCGCCTTGTATCCACCTTGATCGAATCAATCACTAATTACGCTAGCCTAATTAGGTTAGCAAGTTCTTTTCATAGTTTAGTGTCAGGTTTAGGTTTGTGAGCAATGGGGCCGGCAGGAAATACTCCAACGCTCACATCTCGATCTTTCCTAATTAGGAAATTATTCGATTGGCCCAAGATTCGATTACCCGCCTTATCCGCCAATTTGGGACCTGACGGATATTCATTTCATATCCGCATCCGCCATATCCCGCCATCCGCCGACAGCCCTACATTGCAGTCGTTATCCAATTTATGTCCTCACAAATTCAACTCGATGCTGATCACGACGGTATAAAAGCGTTATAAAAAATATTAACATCCCAGCGTATATGGCTTAACTCTACTACAGGTATCATTTCATTGCACTTTCGGAGAGCGCGGACGCTAGTTTGTGGATTATTCGTGATTTTTGGAGCAAAATTCCTATTAAACCGGTCAAGGCACAGCTTCGCCTGTCAATGCGAGTTGTTGACGGCTTGGGCCGGAGGAATGTGTACACTTTAATCTTTCGTCCAGATAGGTTCCGACGAGTTAAAAAAAAAAACGCCACTTGATATCGTTACGTCGTATTGGCATAAGGAAGAGTAAAAATATTTTTTACATACAAAATACTACCTAATACATACAGAGGGTCAGCTGTCGCAATCACGAATACATTGTTTCCATTTCGTTCGTAAGATGGCACCATCCAACCGAGTCACTCCGAATCTCATATATGCATCCCGCACTGTCTATATAGTCCACGTGCTCAGCCAATTCAAATAGTCATAGTTCTCATGGTTGCCGATAATGCCGAACGAAATCGGCGAGTACAACGCAAACACGCCAATAACCGCGGCATAAGCCAGCAAGTACGCAAGATACCGTGCCCACCAGGATAATTTCCTAGTGCCGAAGTCAAACAAGAACCCGAACGTCATGATGGCAAAGTAGAGTGCGGGCAGATAATGATGCACGTACGTCACGCGAGCCATGAGGATGAAGGGGAAGTAGTGAAGGCCCCAGCCAAGGGCCGGGTACAGGCCGGAGTAGATGAAGTGCGACACTTCGTCCGGTGTCATGTCGACGTATTTGCGTTGCCAGCGACAGAGGTAGACGAATGTCACGATGGCAAGCATCGCGACTGAGGCGGTCGAGCCCCACACGACGAACGGATTGCCGAGCAGATAATACTTCACAATGTCGTTGCTCCAGCCACACATGCGCAAGCCGACATTGAGCACTGGCCATTGCCATGGTCGGGAGGCTAGCTCGTCGCGTTTGTCGGGGTCAGGCACAAGCGCGTTATTGGATGTCATCATCGCGACATTGAGGTGGACGAAATCCCGCAGAAAAGGCGACTTGTATGCTTTTGCATCGCCTTGCGGAAGACGTGGGTTGACGTGCATCTCGACGTTCCAGTGCGTGAATCGATCTCGTGGATTATTGGTCTTGTCGCAGGTAACTTCAACCTGCTTGAATCCCCACGGCGGCAGGTTCACGTTTGCTGCGCGCAAGTAGCAGCCGAGAACCTGGTGTCTGAACCGGAGACTCGACGTCAACGTGTGCACTCGGTTATCCGAATGGGCCGTGTCACTAACAATCTCGATTATCCAGTTATCCTTGTCGTCGCCGACGGTCAAGTTACCGTAGCACGAGACCTCATTCTGGTCTTTTGTGATGGGCGCTGGCATGACATGTGAGTGCAAATTACGACCCGTATTCTCGTGAATCAACCGGATCGCATCGCCGGATTCGATAAACCTGATTTCGGAGTCGTTAGGATCATATTCCGGTGACCCACGTATAGGATAGAAAACCCATTCATTGTTTGAGTCTTTGTGGTGGTAACACGTAACTTGTTGCTGCTCGGAGCCTTCCGGGAACGTCTGCACATGGGAGTGCAGCAGGCCGCCGCCATAACCCATGTTCTTGAGCGTAAACTTGGAACCGATGGCGACGTCAAGCGGGCCCTTTGTTAGATCGGAGTTGCGCAGGTTGGCTTGGAACAGCGAGCTCATTTGCGCGTCGCCAGGACCACTGTTTTCAAGAATCAGAAAGTGAATTTTGAAGCACGCCAGATAGATTGTGAGAGGAAGTATGATGAGGCAGACAATTCGGGAGATCCAGTGTTTGGCGTACGTGACCTAGTCCGGCAGATGAGTCTTTTTTCTCAAATATCGATTCGGATACGTACCACTGGCATCTTCAAATCACCAAACTTATCCCACAAATCATGAATCGTGTAAATGCCGACCAAAGCGGTAGTGAGCATGCCAACCCACTTGACGCTCGTGACGCACCCGATATTTACGCCCGTAAACGTCAGCCAGAACCACCATCCGGACGTAAACGGGTGGCGCCGCCATTCATGGAATTTGGCTAAGCCGAGGAAACTTGTGAAGGTGAAGAGCATGAGCATCGAGTCGAGGAGGATAAATCTTGAGATCGTCGCGTAAGAGTTTTCTGTTGATGTCAATAGTGCATCTTGATAACGGTAGGTAAAGCGTACCACATAATACCATCAGCGTGACGAGCCACGTCGCCAGCGTAGAGAACTTTAAGCTCTTCGCCGTATAATAGGCGACCGGGACACACAAAGCGCCAAATGTAGCATTAAATATGCGCATAAACGTATAGTTAACGTCTTCGGGATAATGGTCGCCAGACTTGAATTCAAACGACCCGTTGTATCCACACAGGTAACCAGATAGTCCTACAAGCATCTTGCCCAATGGAGGGTGTACGTCGAAGTAGAACTCCCGTTTCAAATAATGAGATCCGAACTTCCCGAAATGCGCTTCATCCCAAGTGACGATGTCTGATATGCCGATTCTGTACATGCGCGTGACGAAGGAGAGGATCGTGAATAACATCGGCACGACGTACTTCTCGACAGTGTCTAACGAGATCTACAACTGTCAGCCCTCGATTCACGTGATCGTAATGCATTGAAATAACAAGAACAACGCACATCGTCTTCATCTCTGTAATACTCGCCGATAACTGTTTTCGGCTTATCCTGGAAAAATTGTTCGACCGGTTCTCGCCCGGGTTCGGAGGGCTTGGATTTCCGCTGGCGGAGAGCACCATGCGCGTCGGCGCCTGTGGTCGATCCAGCTGTTGCCATGATCGGGAAGCCAGAACTGTTATACGCCTGGTTTGTGTGCAATCAGTCGTTTATGGCTATGAGTATTTGTCAGATCATTGACTTCTAAAGTACACCAAATATAGATCGCGCCGTCATCACAAACATTTCAACACAAAAATTGCGCGAGGACAACAAATGGATCTTACTGCACTTGGAAGTAATTGGAAATGAAGAGTCTAGATCAGAACGAGGTCATTAGCATCCTGTATGAGTATTTGTCCGCGCATGAACGCGTGCCGGCTCCTTGTCTAAACATCGATGTCGCATTCTCGATCGACAATTTTTGTCTTGTAGAAATAGCAGTACGTACCGTAACTTCCCAATTTCCTACCTAATCAGAGTTTACACCGATAATGGGGTTTGTGAATAAAAGACTTGGACTGCGTCGGTTCGACTGCGAGGGGATGGAGATGTACCTGACCTAACGTTTAAGCGTGCGGTTCTTGAGAGTCCAAGAAGCGCGTATGGTATCGCACGAAACCCTTATTATTGTTAGCCAACAAGGAAGAGTCGAGAGCAGTACTGCCGAGATGTGTATGAAATTATTATCACTAGTAGACCAGTAAGGCCTTGTTAGACGCTAGCAATATATTGCTCGGTTATTCTAGATTGCAGTCTGTACACGACTTGAGTATTCTTCATTATGTGCTAATTATCTAATGCTCATTTGCATACACGTACAACGACCATATGTACAAAAGTCATCAGCCATCTTGCGTCTCGCATCGTACCCAAAGTTATCTTACAAAATATGCCTTGATCCCAATATCATATCAGCACGGTCCCAAGTCCAAAAAGACGACCCACCCTCATCAACGTTCCAAATCTAGAATTCTCGACCGATCCCAACCAAACATGATCTCCCTATCCCAATAGTCAAACAGTTGAAGCGAGAAGGTAAAAATACAGAAAGATATATGTACAAGTTAGGAATATAGCTTTGACAGGGATGCAGTTGTGTGCACCCATCGAAGCTACGTTCGCGATGGTAACAAGATATGAACGACTAATATCAAATAAATCTGGCCAATGATAAATAATGTCTCATAGTTACCTCGAGCGTTCACATGTCCCAAGAATAACCAAAACATAATGAAAATACAGCCCGGATCCGTATGCAAATTCGAATATGTGACAATACCCAAGAGTGCGGAAAAAATCTATGGCGAGTCGATTTCTACGCTGGTTTCGGAGATCATCGTTGCTTGGCATGGCCTTTCGCACCTCCGCCGACGGCGAAGCCCTGTGAAGGCTGTCCTGCTGGCAGTGCGCTCCGATTATCTTCTGTAGAATGCATAGTGTCCGAAATTGTGTTACTGTACTCAGGAGATGTTACAGTTGCGGCTGAAGACAACCCAGACTCAACTGCTGCGGACGCTGCGGCGCTTTTAGCTCTGGCCCCTGGAACTCCAATTAATAGTCTCGTGCTACTGCTGCTCAGATGCCCTCCCGCGCCGGTCGGCAGTCGTTGCAATGGTTCGTCGACAGGTCCTCTACCAATATCACTCTTTCCTCTGTGCAGATCCCGGAAGACGGATTCTTTGATCCACTTCTGATCGGTAACGCTGAAAATATAACCCATGTACCTTCCATTGATCAGTGCGCTCTGAGAATATTCTTTCTGCAGGATTTTTTCGAATTCGTACGGAATGTATGCATGTCTCCCGGAAAACATTGTTTGTCGCAGCGGCAGGATATCGTCAACGAGGTACCTGTGGTTGTTCTTGCAACTTATGACGTTGGGATGTCGCATTGGGTCGACTTCAGCGAGCGCGGTGATATCAATATACAACCCCGACTGCATGTCCACGAAGCGGGCGTCAATGACGTTTTGCGCGTTCATACGCGAGCGGTAAACAAAGTACGGGTTCACGTCGATGTAGTACTTTCGCACTTCGTTCTCGGCCGTAGTATATTCATACGACGTCGCGTTGAATCGCTTGCTCATTCGGTCCATTGTGCGCACAAACATCTGAACGTCCACGTCGACATCCCTGGGAACTTCTGTGTTAACAAGTGAAATGTAAGTAATATTCGACAAGTTTGCATACCAAGGCAATGTCTCGCCATTCCAGTACCATCCGAGCAAGGTACCATGCGCAATCCAAGACTCAATCTTGTTCTCGTCCAAGAACGCAAACCAGGCTTCGAGCATGTAGTGAATTGCGCACTCGCGGAGCTCATCGCTGAGCTCGGACTTAAAATACCGACGGTCGTAATGTAAGCCTACCCAGTGCTTATCGTTCTTGACGACGGCTTCGAAGAAGTACTTCGGGGGCGGGCGGATGGGACGCTCGGGCGGAGCAATATAGAATTGCTCATGAGTGACGGACATCGGGACGAAGCCGTCGGCATCCGGGGCGACGGAAAGCAGGGCCCACAAGAGAGTGGTGAACGCTGCGACGACGAGAGCCACGAGCGCGCATAACACTACATATGATCGCCGTAGCATGCCGGAGAGTAGAAACGGAGTAGGGTGATATGAAGTCGATTAGTGGACGTGCGATGATGGTGAATTCAGCAGATGATCGCAACTATCTCAGGAATATATGTACCGAGAGTCTACCGGGCCCATGTTTCTGATGTACGGTTGTGACGCCAGCTGCGCCCAAAGTAACGTCTGACCCTGCCCAAAGTAACGTTGCTACGGTACAGCGGGTGCGAAACATACGGAAACGGAGCACGGAGGTTTAAGTTAAGACGGTAGGGTTTGTGTGGGGCGAGAGGAGAATTTTGGTGGTAACAAAAGCTTGAATCTGCGCTCATTTTCTTCAGAATACGGGCAGCCTACGCGGCCCAGCCGCTATTTGAGATCGCTCGACCACTTTCCGGCTACCGACTGCAATGGCTGGACAACTTAATCGCAAATAGGTCAACCACATATGCGCACTATCGGCAGATCAAATGTCAAGCCAGACCCGCTCAATCGTGCGTAGTGGTCGTGGGACCAGCTGCCGTATCGGGCAAACCGTTTGACCGTTACGCTTGTGCCAAGCCCCTTCTTGGCTTACGTCACACTTCACATCCGCACGCGACCTGCTAACAATTTCGAACTAATAATTTGACAAACGTGGCTTCTAGACATCACGACCTAGACTCAAATCACAATGTTCAGTATTAGATATGCGCAGTGTCGGTCGGGGCTTTGCGACCGTATGTGGGGTGGAACATGACATGACAGATTATCTCTGCAATCTTATCGCCGGTCTTTCTGGCGATGTTCAAGGTAATCTTCGTACCTGTTCACAGCTTAGTTGCTTGCATCTGACAGTGTTGCCGCCCTGCATATACCTGACCCATCAAACGTAATAGGGCATGACTTTTAAAGTTGACTAGGGATCGACCGCGGCGTCCGGCAAGAATTGCCGCAGCGCCGCAAACTAAGTCTGACCCGGGTTCGACGCTCCAAAAATTGCGAATTGCGAGCCATAGGTACATTACATATCGTCGTACAGACTCGCTTCGCAATTTGTAACAACCGCTCGCAGATGGGATGTCATCCACATACCGTCGTAGTCTCTATGGGCACCCGGTCTTTAGTATTGGCCCTTATCGTCGGCAACAGATGGTGCGCGATATATTGAGATGTGCAACTGCGACATCAAACTTTATCTAATTGGTTTGCCTCGGTTTGCCTCGTCCGCAACTGCTGACGCGGCCAGGCCCCCCTATGTTTCGGTCTTCTATGATCGCAATTTCGTACCCGAGCCGGGGACTAGACTGTTCCATTGTCTCCGCTTGATTCTGATCAGAAAATATCCTTTTAGCGGCCGCAGGGGCCATTCGATAATGCAAGCATCTAGTTCCCTTAGGCGGTTTGACTGGGCGCACAATCTATATATAGTTTTCGTCTAGATTTACGGCTTCTGACAAAATGACATGTGCGATGGTCGCAATCGCACTACCATCTCTGTCGAGGCACAGTATGGTATTGTCCGACAACATTGTTTATGTCGGACTATTCCGGAGCTTTAAGGAGCACGCGTTCAGCAAGGTCGCAGGTGTACATCCTGCGCCTCTCCTGCCCAGCTACCAGCGAAATCATCAATGCTAGATTTCACTTAATTCATTATTCTTAGCATTACATTCGGATGGTAGAGTTGTCTCCACCCTTCCGCATCATATCTACATATGCCGAATATTTTCGACGTGTTTTTGAGGGTTAGGCTTCCAGTGACTCAGCGAGAGCATTGTTGGGTTAGGGCAACACTGGCTCGGAAGTGCTAAATCGAAAGTTGCCAACATTCGATGACGTGTGAGGACAATGAAATAACACGTTACATTAACATTGACATTCCTTTACGCCTACCAGAGACGTATTGGCAACATTGCAATCTAGTAGTACTTCAGCATAAATTGATATGAAAGCGCAGTTTGTTTAGCTACTGGTTACTTTGGGTGACGTCGCGTTGAGGTATTCTTCTTGAACGAATTCAAGGAGGTGGCCATGCAGATGTCGTACTGACTGCTGATTAGTGTCACCGCTTGGAATTTCGTGATGGCGAATCGGAGTTTACTTAGAATCGTTCGGATCAGCACTATTTCGCCTTGCTCACCTTACACGACAATCTTCGCGGCAGCTTCTATCGGACCCGGCAGACCGCAACAGAGCAGATCAATACACACCAGACCTCCGTTTCGACTTATTGATCTTGTTAAGCAGTCTGCGCCGGCAGAGCTAAATACATTTTTTAAAAGGACTAAAGAGCGGAGCCGAGAAAATACTGAGTTGGAGATCGAGGAAGGTCGCCAACTCCGCAAAACCAATCTGGGAGAGAGTAAGTGTCCCGAAACAAACAAACCTAACGAGATGGTACAACGCTAATGGATTAGCACTCGACATATTGATTCGTCTCCTACCGAATCTCCAACATGAACATCCGCCTCCTTCGCTCCTGTCTTCCAATATCCAACTACGCTTCTTCCCCAAAACGCACCCTGGGCTTCCGACAATCAGAGGCAAGACAGCGTATCTGGCGACGTGGCGCGTCGCGCAATGGATTTTGCCATTTGTTGTCCTCGGTCCAATAGATGGATTCGCTGAGATCGCAGACACCGCGGCCGACAGCGCTGCGGCGGTGACGAAGAAGTCGGATGACAAGGGCGTGCAAGGTACATTGACAAGCATCCTTGGTCTGGCCAATCGTACGTCACCGGACCATAGGAAAGGAAATATCGTGTTCAAGATTATTAGCATGAGGATTATAAATGAGGACAATGACATTGACGACGACATTCTCGGCAATGTTGACGGCGTGGACGAATACGCGAGCGAGCCTGCCACAAAGTTGATAGTCCGCTGGCAGACGAGCTTTGTGCCTGCCACAAATTCGGCAGCGACGGCAACTAAAGATCTCGATGACGGACGAGTAGCTTCGATTGTCACGGGATTGTTCACTTTCGAGTTTGATCGCGACGGAAAGATATTGGTGCATAGCGTCGACGATCTGGAGGAAATCAGAACGCAGCAAACCGCTGGAAGCAAAAGTCTCAAGAAGCTAGCTGAAGTTGTCGCCAGACGACATGCAGGCCGTGACGAGGAGGAAGGTCAGGTAGTTGCGAACGAAGACGAACGGCGCCATGGCGTACCTCGACATATCGCATGAGCGCAACAAGATATGGATGAGGATTGCGAGGCCTGATTTGTGACCTGAACGTGGGAATGGGATTATGACTTAGTTTAATGAACTTCGCTTTTGATGTGTAAATATGTACAGGTGTCCATTGAATTTATTTCTCTTCTCGATCACTTCACTGGTACGACCTCACGATAGATTTGATGATGGTTATTCAGTAACAACTTGACTCTATTGGTCAATCTCTGTCTTTTTGCCCTATACATTAATCCCAAACCCAAATGCCATACGCCGACCCACCAACAGTCTCCAAATCTCAATTCGATCGTCCAGCTCTCAGCTACTCCACATGCACGTCTACTTCTCCCATGGCTTCCGCCGCTGTGCCTTCTCGGCCATCGATGATGCCGTTTCGCCGAGCAAGATGTTCGGAATTTGTTTTATCCCGGGAACTTCCTTACCGGACGTGATTAAATCTACTATGTGCGCGAACGAGCTCGGGTACGGCGCGCTGTCTTTGTCTTTCTCGGTCGACGCGGCAGAAGCTGCCGCTGACGACACTTGTGGAGCAGGCGTGCTCGACGTTGATGGGATTGGCGATGCCGACGACGTCGTTGTTTGCGATGATGGTGCAGACGAGTTTGGCGCCGAGGCGTCGTCGTGTTCGGAAGCAGGCTGGTCCCGCAGTTTGGCGGCGATCGCGTCGTCGTCTGGCACTCGATCCCTAGATGGCGTCGGCGATTCAGAGGTCGCTGCCTGTAAACGACTGGATTTCCAAGCTATGTAGTCCTCGTATCCTACATCTTTTTGCACCTTCCTATCTGCTTGTCAATATTGGACGTCATCTCCCATTTTGTGGTTCGACATATCGACGACGACCGCAAAGTACATACCGCGAGTAGAAAAACAGCCGAGCCTTACACTCGACCGTCTGCTTTTCGTCCTCTGAAAGTGTATTCCCGCGACTTGATAGGACAGACGCCAGTCCTTGCTATCATGTTCACACGTTAATACAGTCCGCGAGCGAGGTTAACTCATGCAGAAAAAGCCGTAGGCATCGCATAGAGGTCAGGGCCCCCAGTTGGCCGCCAACCAACGTACCGTGAATTCAGCGTCGGACGCCCATTCGTAAGATTCAAATTCATGCCATTCTGAGGGCGAAAGTGTCATTGTAGTAAAGTTGGTACATGCAAATGCTATTATGGATTGAAATGTAGCAATTTGGCAATCGGACAAGGTTGGGGTTTGCTGGCTTGGGTAATTTGCGTCATTCTAACTATATTGCTGGTCTCAGCGTAGACATAGATATCAAAGACAACTTCCAAATAAAATCACAACGCGATTTCTTACAATCTATCGTACTCCGACTAATGACTAATATACACTGCAACCACGGCATTTCAATCTCAAGATGATGTAGTCCAACCAGTATAGCTATGACTTTGTGCTCGGCCGCCCCCTCTTCATAGGCCGCGCCCGCGGCACATCCTTCGTCCGATTATACACGTCTCTCGCCAACAAATTCGACCCGGTAGTGGCATTCACAACCTCCGCAATCTCCTTATACGTAGCCGACGTCTTCTTCAACGCCTTCATCAACTCAATCCCCTGCTGCGAGGTCTGTCGATTCTCAGCATACCTTATCGCCATATCGGGCTCGAGCTCATGATTATGCTCCCCTACGTACGTCAACACCCACTGGTCGTTAAACTGCATTTTAAACCTGGCCCGCCATTCGCACCCCGTTTTTCGGGAATGTAAATCCCGACGCCGAACTTTGCCGTCCAATTCCTCGCCCTTTATCGTCGGCAAGTGTCGCGTGTTGCGCGGCGTGCCGTGACATTTGCACATGAGTTGGTACGTCCTCGCGCTCGAGCTCTTGGCCTTGGTAATCGCGAATCCGACCCGCTTGGCGTACTCTGTGAAAACGTTGTGAATGTGCTCGAGATCGTTTAGAATCATCCCGACGAACGGGTCTGCCGGGTTGGCGTCCGGTGGCAGAGGGGGGATCGTGTACGGATACGGGTAAGGTGCCGGTTGCTGTAATGGTCGGTATGGCGTCCATGCGAATGGGTAGGATTGAGCCCAGAAGAATGGCTGCGGACTTTTCTGGAGCTGAAACTGTTGAAATTGTCGCCGTTGGACGTCAAGTGGCGCGAACGAGAGGCCGGGAAGAGACGGAAGGGCACCAAACACCCGCTCAGCGGGCGGTCCTCCGAGCTTGAGAGCGGGATCAATTTGAGACGGTTGTAGTTCGCCGTCCAAAGGGCTTTCAGATATAGCTGAAGCGTGCCCGGGTGCGTCCACCACCGACGGCGAGCCGTCTTCCTCAGCAATCGCGGTATCTTCCTCGGCAATCGCGGTATCTTCCTCAGCAATCGTTGTTACCGTCTCCTCCTCACGTTCACTATCTGAGTCCACGCGCATAAACCGCCTGCGGTTGAGCCGCTGGGCTGCTAATGTACCCTGCTCAGCATCTTCTTCAGGAACAGTGACCGCGGAGCTGCCGACGGATTGGTCCGACCCAGCCTGGTATCTATTGATGGTGGGGGATGATTCCATTGCCCCAAGCCGATTTCACGTCTCAACCGCGAAAAAATCACGACGTCAGATCAGATACGTAAATAAATAGTGTCTAAACTAAGCAATAAGCAATGTTAATTATAGATATCCCTGATAACGCTGGCGCGTGTTGCTTTTGGCAGATGCGATTCATTCAAGCTGGATAAACACTGGCCGCGGCATTGCTATGGACCGCGCAGCTAAATGCGTAATCTGCAGCACGTGGGCTCTACTGTCAGTTAAACCTTGATCTCCAACGTTGGGAAACGGGACGTATCCGATGACCGACATCTCGTTACTGAATTACAGAGAACCAATTAGTTGCCAACATTATTATTCTCCTTGTTTTAGTAAGAAAATTCAAGGAGTATATAAAAACACAAGAAAGTAAATAACATGGTGGAGACTACACAGCTGCCGGGTGATCACACAATTCGTACATAACTAGGCCATCATCAAAACACATCCTACTCTCTTTCCCTTTTTATCGCACTCGCATCACCAGCAAGAATAATAAAGATAGTTAAAACAAAAGGGGCAAAATGATGACGACGAAACATAGCAAACCAAATCAGAACCGAGAAACTAACAAAACCATATGAATTTTGGGATCCTAATCGCCATGACAAAAAGACATCACCACCATCGACTACGCATCAACACGCACGCGCTATTCGCAAGAATGATCACAACGAAATCCAAAAAAAAAGTGAAACTTCGATCCACAGCACACCACCAAGATAAGCTTCAACAAGAGTTTACTCCTCAGCAGCGACCTGGTCGTTAGGGCACTGAGCCATGATGTGGCCAGGCTGCTTGCACTTGTAGCAAACACGGTCCTGGGCTTCGGGGCAGTCTCGGCTCAAGTGGCCGATGTTGCCGCAGTTGTAGCACTTCTGGCCCTGGGTGCAGTCACGAGAAAGGTGGCCGAAGCCTCCGCAGGAGTAGCAGGTCTGGCTGCTGGAAGAACCATAGCTGGAGCCGCCGTAGCCGCCGCCCTGGGTGCAGTTGCGAGCGATGTGCCCGACCTTTCCGCCTACAATCGCTGTTAGAAAACTCATATCTGCGGACTCCTGGAATGTCGCAACATACACTTGTAGCACTCAGCACCGCTGGAGCCGGGAGGACCAGCATAACGGTCGCCTCCACCAGTGCTAGTGTTGGTGGGGCAGTCACGGGAGATGTGACCAGTCTCGTTGCATCGGTAGCAGGTCTTCTCCTTTGCAGGAGCAGAGCAGTCGCGGCCTGGAATAGGTGTCAACTACACCCACAGTCAAGAGAAACCTCTGTACACAAAACTTACTCAAGTGACCCTCTTGTCCGCAGTTGTAGCAGACAGGGTTTCCTCGCTTAGGACAGTCACGAGCCTTTTATGCCAACTCGGTCAGTCATAACGTTTTCCACACACTTACGCGACACATCATCGCCCAAAATTCTATGCCCAGATGCAAAGAGGACGCAATTGAACACCAGCAAATTTGGGAAGGCTATTTGTAAAAGAGTCGACATAGTATTCGTCGAGATAATCGTCGAGTTTACTCTCCATCTCACCACCAAAAACGCAGCATCTTCTTGCTCCTCTTCACATTTGGATCATCATCGGAGATCGAAACCTTTATGCCAGGAACCGGAACATAGCCGAACAAAGCGAATCAAAGGCCTCTAACTCTCGACGACAGCATTGAACTGTGGAACAAATGATTGGCTAATAAAGTAAATTGTTGCTATTCACCTGATGTCCAGTATCGCCGCCTAGTAAGCTATCGTAAGAAACAACCCCCCAATATATATGCATGTATACGAATATGAAAAGGACCTCAAGAAAGCACAAGAGCACGCGTCAATAGAAAACTCATCATCTCATACAGCTTAATGGCACAACGAACAGAAACACTGGAACCATCATGATGTGGTAAGCACAAGCATAATGTGCCCTGTACAACAACAGTATGTAAAACACTAAATGGCTCGAACTAGCACCAGTCGATCTCTCACCCTCACGCGGTCGGTCGTTCACGGCATCGCAAAATCGTTCATGCACACGGACGTCGCAACTCACTCAACACACTCGCTCTCACACTCGCATTCTCACTCACTCTTGCACTTCAACTAGAAGTTAGTGAAACGGAGGGTGGAGCCACACCGCTATATCTCGAGCTGAGCTGTGAATTGGGCCACAGCTATCCATCGAGACGAGATATGTAGCATCCAGCCATCCGTCCACACACTTAACCGTCTTCAGAGCTAACAATGGCGATGACCCAGAAGATCGTAATGGATAACCGAGGTGTCTTGTGGAGGTGTATATTCGAGGGCTAGGGGAGAAAAAGGAACAGGTTCGGTTCATTTCCTTGCCATAAAGAGATGAATGGACAAGCATAAAAGAAGACATGCAACAACAAGGACAATGCCTACGGCAAATCCAGATAATTCACCAAATGAAGGAGATGATGATATGACGGATAGAGATACCAAAAAGAAATCAAAAGTAGAGACAACAAAATCCACTAAACCGTACAGTTATAGCAAGCGCGGCCAGGACCAGAGAAACCGCCAGATCGGGAGCCAAAGTTGTTGGGTTCGTAAGACATTGCAAATCTTGTCTAAAATATAGGGAATTCGACTGGAAAAGACGAGGTCAAAGATAGTTCGGTATAGAGAGGAAATACAAAGAGGGGAAAGGGGCCGATCGCATTAAAACGGCGGAGAAATTATGTCGCCACGAGCTCCCAGAAAATTTTTCAGAGGGGCTTGATTACCCTGCCTGTCTAAGTGAGTCGCGCGCATGAGCGAAACTCTAATTGCTGAGTGCCAGTGTGTTCCTGGCGCTAACAGCGCCGTACCATTCCGTATACAGTCTAGCGCAAACCTCGTGCAGTAGCACACCAAACTAAACCAAGACTAGCGCCATGCATACGGCCAGAACGGCGACAGACCAACTCAGGGTGCTGAAAACTATTCTGTCCACAAAAAGTCTGGCTAGCCGAAACATTCAAAATGACCACTACAGGCCACAAGACACTCGAGCTGACAGAACAGACATAGCCCCATAGATTATAGATGGTGTCGATACGTGACGCAGAGTGATCAATTACCAGTGCCAAATGCCAACTCTTAATTGATACTGTCGGTGTGAGACTCTGCATGCTTAGCGAAGACTTTATACTGAGAGATTGACTTATTGCTTGTGCTGTCTCTGAGTCACTCTCTCACAAAGTCGTGAAATTCTGTGCTGTGTTCTTGAAGAGTACTTTCCTGGGATGTGAAAACGGAGACAAGACGTCCAGAGAAGTCTCCAGCTATATATGCATACGGTTCCTGTGAGGTGCGTCGGTAATGAGGTGACGCGAGTGGTTCGTAACCAGGACGGTTCCCACCAGCCTACGGTTAAACGATACCATATCCGGCATGTCGACTTCATTTCTGCTCTTTATAGAATTAATGCTGACCAATCGTTATGCCGAAATTTAAACATTCCAGGCCGATTTTTCGGAATCTTGCCGTGAATAATGGCAGTGCAGGATCCAGTCAGGAATACTACTTAATAGAACTGTGTCTGTTTGTTGCTATTGTGGGCCGCAGTCTTACATCTACGAGACTAGACCATTCGAATGAACCACGAGTAAATATGTCGTGAATGTATTAAGATATCTAGAAATGTATTGTAAGGACTTCTACGCATGCTATTGGGACGGCCATCGAGCTGGTTTAATTTATAACGTAGGGGCAATTCGCGATGTGCTCTACAGTCATCAATAAGTAGGGCTGCTAAGTAGGGCTGCTTCGACTGCGATATCCGCCTGATCTGACTGTATCCGCCATCCGCCATCCGCCATTGCAAAGGTGACGGATTCATATTCGACATTCGCATCCGCCATGTTTTCGAATATATCCGCAATAAATCCGCCTTGGTCGAATAATTGCCGTAATGCGTCCCAGATCGAGCCGTGACAAAGACGACACCACCGGCTTTCAATCTCGGCCGTCATCTTCTATATCGCAACGTAGACCGGGGTAATTGGCGATTGGAAACCAGGCACCCGCGAACATAATGACGCACCCAAACTATCGTTAGCACACCTAATGCTGTGGCGATTTAATCGTTTACGACTGCGACCGCTCAGCCGAACATGGAGTTGAGCAGTAAACAGCGTCTGCACTCACACAGGGCATACAAATGATTTCGGATTCGGTGACGTAGATTCATATCTACAGCCTGCTCAATTTGCAGGAAATGTTTTGTTATACAAAAAGTAGCTACTAACAGGTTCATACCACGATCCGCTTCTAATAAGACTTATGTTACATACGAAGCAACATATATCGAACGAGCCAGCACGAATGATTTAAGCTACTTAAAGTCAGCATGATAAACCATGACAACAACGACGCAGTCGACATACTGAGCATGTACTTTGGACCGTCACCACCTTCGGGGCACACCCAGTTAATATCCTGTGCAGGGACCTTGATGTCGCACGTCTTGCAGTGAATGCAGTTTTGCGCATTGATCTGGAACCGCACGCCTTCCGTCTTCGTCTCATCAGGAACATACTCGTACACACCGGCAGGGCAGAACCGATTCTCGACGCCCTTGAATTTCGGGTAAGATGCCTTCGTGTGCGCATCCTTAGCTGTCGTTAGCATCCAAATTAAACCCCGACACGGTGTCAAAGTACATACCCAGTCCTTGACCTGCAAATGCACAGGTTCGTCCTCGTCGTGCATGGTTCCCGTGCGAGCCACACTCGTCAACAGATCAAAGCTGAGCTTGCCATCTGGTTTGGGGTAGTCGATCGGTTTGAACTTGTCCGCCGGTTGCGTAGCCTGCGCGTCGGACGTCTTGTGATGAAACGTCCATGGCACCCGGCCCTTCAACAAGAGAGTGTCAATCCCTGAATACAGGACACCGCCATACACACCCAGCGGATTATGGAAAGACGGTCTGACATTTCGGACTTCGTTCAGTTCTCTATAAACCCACGACTGCTTAATACTGTCCTCGTAGTCGTACAGCGCAATGGCAGAGTCGTTCGTCGTGTCGGACGTAATCGCGTTGTACGCGCTTTCGGCTGCCAGCATGCCGCTCTTCATCGCAGTATGCGTGCCCTTGATCTTGGGCACATTGACAAATCCAGCCGAGCACCCGATGAGCGCACCGCCGGGGAATATGAGCTGCGGGATCGACTGTAACCCGCCTTCGTTGAGAGCCCGCGCACCGTACGAAAGACATTTGCCATTCTTGAGCACGCTAGAATAAATGGGATGGTGCTTCATGCGCTGGAACTCTCGGAATGGAGAGATCCAGGGATTGGCATAGTCTAATCCCACGACCAGACCGACGCTCACCAGTCGCTCTCCGAAATGGTACATAAATCCGCCACCGTACACCTGCGACGTCAGTGGCCAGCCCATGGTATGCACAACTTCGCCCTCCCGCCAGTCTTCCTCGGGAACCTCCCATACTTCTTTCAGTCCGATACCATATGTCTGCACATCCTTTTCACGTCGCAGATCGTACTTCTTGATGACGCCCTTGGTTAAGGACCCGTGACAGCCTTCTGCCAGTAGAGTCACTTTTGCCCTGAACTCCATGCCCCGCTGGAAATTGTCTTTGGGGGCACCTTCCTTGGAGATACCCATGTCATTCGTCGCAATGCCCGCAACAGCTCCACTGTGGTCATACAGAAGCTTTCGCCATTAGCCGTCGTCCGCACGCGTAAACCGACGAAACACTCACCTCATTAACTGCAAATCCAGGATAGACCTCCACGCCAACCTCCTCTGCCTTAGCAGCTAACCATTTCACGACCTCGCTGAGACTAACAATGTAATTGCCGGCATTGTGCATCTGCGGTGGAGCCGGTAACGGGATCGAGTATTTCTCTGTCAAGAATCGCATTTTGTCCGACTTCACTGGAGTCAGCGGCGCTGGTGGGTCTTCCAGCCAGTCGGGTAATAGCTCGTTCAGTGCTCTGGGTTCGATAACTGCTCCCGACAGGGTGTGGTTGCCTGGAATTTCACTTTGTAAGCTTTTCTCTAGTGATCGACCTCTGGTTCACGTGCATACCCATGTCGCTCGCCTTCTCCAGCAAAACAACTCGTACTTCCTTGCCCTTCTCCTGCTCCAGCTGCTTTAGTCGAATAGCAGCAGCAAGGCCAGCAGGTCCTCCACCGACAATAACAACATCAGCCTCGTCCTCTTCACGTGCTTCTTGCAGCATCCTTCGGTCGTCCTCCGACAGATTGTTGCGTCGGCAAGCTGTCGTGCGATATGTCCTCTCGAATCTGGCATTCGTGGGCCGCTGGCTGACGACTAGGCGCCAGTGAATTGCCCGTGACGACCTTGTTAGCGAGCAGATCGCCGTCGAGATGAGAGGTCGCGAGGGCATCGTGGGATCGTTAGCCAACCTCTCTCGCGTTATTCACACGCAATTCACCGAATGTCCAAGATTGTAATCTTCAATATATATTACCGCACTCGTTCGTGAAGTGAGGTGACTGGTGTTGCTACAAGGATCGACAAATTGTGGGGATGGCACAGTGGATGCGTCGAGGCTTGTGAAATTTTCGGCGCCGAGAGGTTAACCGACGGCCGCCGCAGACGGATCGAGAAATTCGGCCAAATGCTACATCGTTTTTGAGTCGTCGGTTAAATAACCATTTGTATTCTTTGTATATTAAAATACCGAATCCGCCTCAATTACCTGTATAGGATTAAGACTATTCGGATTCCCACTTCCCACATCAGATAGGGAGGATGGCATCAAATAGACCTTTATATTACAGCAAACTTCTTACTGCCTTCATCATCAATTCCCCTTACTCATGCTCCATTATTGCTGGATCACCTTGCTTATCATTTATGTCATGCCGTGTTACTTAATTAAAGTGCATGCTCTCAAATAACCAGAGGACGCAATATATACTAGCAGGCAAATCACGGTTGCATCACAGGTACTGCCTGGGGGACCCGTTCCGTTCACAGTTAAGTCCTAGTTATGGTAACGTCAACGACAGATGAAATTATAAATATAACTGTACTTCCGTGGCTTATCAATGAATCAAAACAGTGCCAGGTGCAGCCTAGATGGTGCTATATCCTTCGCAACTGCGCTTCAAAGGGGACAAATTACAGTGTCACTGATCTATCGGATACATCGCTCAGTTCGGCCAGACTTCGACACCGTGAATATCAGTATGGACATCGTTATCAATTTCTTTACACATCAAATATGACGAATTTGTTTCTTGTTACCTACACTCAAAAATACCTACCAATATAATTGCATCAATAAATACCCTCTTAACTCCCCTCTTGTCAGAGGCACTACTTACCTTGTTGAGAAGACGTGGCAGGAACGGGACGAAGAGGCTTCGTTCTCGCCGTCACCATCTTGGACCGAATCCTGCGGCGCCTCCTGTACGTAGAGGAAGGGCTCGTGAGTAAGGAGCGGACGGAGGCGGCGGTTTGGTTTTCTTATAGTTGGAATGACTTAGGTGTGCAAAGGACACGCACCATTATTAGTTAATTTCTTTTTCTGTTTATGCAACGTCGAATAATCGCGCAGGCAGCAACCGCATGTGTGTTTGCTTGGAAGGATGCGTTATTCGTCCCGGAAGCGAGAAATAGACCAGAACAGGTCGACGCAAGACGCGTGAATGAATGAAGTGTGCGAGTTCGCGATCGCGACGCGCGTCGAGCGCGACTGATTTATGCTTAAAGGAATACGGAATGTATCAGCCACTTGAAGCCCAATTTTTGATATATGGTCCATTCCATAAATAATAGCCTGACCGTAGATTTCTTTCACGTGAACTACCATCCTGAACCTGAACCTGAACCCATGAACCCGGCAATCTGAACTGATCGCAGCCGCATTCATTCAGGCACAATGCGGCGCGGCATCCTATGCTCTGCCCTCTCCATCTCCACACAAAAGACGTGGAACCGGTTCAAAGCTGGCCGCTCCGATGGCGGGGTTCCGGCTCGGGCGTCATCGACGATGACCATCACAACCTCGGGAGTTGGCCGCCCAACATCGTCACGGGCGACTGGCCATGGTCAGAGCCCCACCCACTCACTTGCTCCCTCGATATATATTTCATAAATACGCGCGACTATCGTCGGATTACATCCCAGGAGCCCGTGATCGTCGTCCCTCTGTTAATCGCAGCTTCTCTATCAACGCGTCGTCGTTTTGAGAAACAATGTCTACCAACGCAACACCGGCTCAGCAGGCCGACTCAGTCGCGCAGGCTCTCGCGGGTGCCGGAGGAGGCGCGCTCGCGATGGTAGTAACATACCCCCTCATCACACTCTCTACTCGCGCGCAAACAGAGCGTCGCAAGTCCATGTCCGCGGAGTCGTCAGAAACACTTCCTCCGCCAACAACAACAACAACAACAACCACTGCCGGGCTCAAAAACCGGCTCATGAAGAAACCCAGTCTTGTGAGCGCGGCAGGAAAGATCATTCAGCGTGAAGGAGTCAGCGGATTGTACTCTGGGCTCGAGTCCGCGCTGTTTGGAATCAGCATTACGAATTTCGTGTATTACTACTTCTACGAAGGCACTCGCGCCCTGTTTGAACGACGCAAGCGGATCAAGGGTGCAGCAGCTATCGCTGCAACTGGAACCATGTCTACGCTCGAGAGCATGATCGCTGGCGCGATTGCCGGGTCTGCTACCGTCATCTTGACGAATCCTATATGGTAGCCTACACCCACCCTCATAGTTTTAGATCCCACAACTGACAATACCACAGGGTTGTCAACACGCGCCAGACCGTGCGTGCGTCCCCTTCGTCCGCGAAGAAGTTATCAGTCATTGAGACGGTCAAGGATATTCTGTCCACTGACGGTCCAAGAGCGTTCTTCGCCGGCCTAGTCCCCGCGCTTATGTTGGTTATTAATCCGATCTTGCAATACACAATCTTTGAACGTCTGCGCGCTGTCATTGAGCGCCGCAGAAAGCTACGGCCCTTGGACTTCTTCATCCTCGGAGCGATCGGCAAGCTCGTCGCGACTACAGCAACGTATCCGTACATTACGGTCAAGTCCCGCATGCAGGTGCAACGTCGAAACGTAGAGGTCAAAGACGGCGAGAAAGCCGATTCTGAAGTTTACACGTCCACGTTCTCCGCCTTGAAGCAGATCGCGGGACAGGAAGGCTGGACTAGTTTGTATAGTGGAATCGATTCCAAGATCGTGCAGAGCGTGTTGACATCGGCGTTCTTGTTTTACTTCAAGGAACAGCTTGTTAGCGCGTCGGTCAAGACTTTGCAGATTGTTCGACGACAGGCGAAGTAAGGGGGACGAATTTGTCAGGATATATCCAACAAGGAGATAATGCTTAATCCACATGTGGCACTCATTTACAGTTAGACTGATCGTCATGTATAAATTTGTGTAAGGCGTATGGCCGACGTAGCTATGGATCAATGTATGCGGTTGAGTTCGCTTGTAATTTCCAAATATTAGCCCAAAAAATTTGTCCGTCGAACGATCCATACGTCCGACGAAACCTGAAGAAGCGTATCAAAGCTACTTCACAATTGTCTTTGCTCAATGTATTACTATACTAACAACATCTCATAGGCACTATCATTATATATGTAACAACTAATTAATGGGGATGGGTCGTCGTCATACGGCGGGATGAGATCTGTAGGCATGTCGTGGAGATGAGAACATTGCCGTCGAACGAGAGAGGGAGACTATCGAAGGAATGGTGTGATGATAAATAAAGACCCGTCAACCGACAATATTAGTAACAATAAACAATGAAACCAATGGAATATCGCGACAACAAACAAAAAAATATCAAAAGAGAAAAAAAACCGAGAAAACACAATCTAGCAGCATCCACCGGCAGCACCAGATCGGATGGTTTCGCCCTCGCCAATTCTGATAGGACCTTTGCCAGCGCCAGTAGGCGCGCTCCCCATCCGCTCCTTAATCTGCCGCGCCATGGTCAAGAAAGCCTGCTCGACGTTGGTCGCGTTCTTAGCAGACGTCTCCAAAAATGGGATCTTAAGGCTGTCCGCAAATTCCTAGTTGCCATCAGAACCCTAGTCTGTTCTCAACGTCACCATGTTCAAACATACCTTGGCGACCGTATACTCGACGACCTTTTTGTCAGCCATGTCGGACTTGTTACCAACCAATAACTTGTTTACTCCCTCGGTGGCATAACGGTCGATCTCCTGCATCCACTGCTTGACATTGGTGAAGCTCTCCTGGTCAGTAACGTCATAGACAACAATGATACCGTGTGCTCCTCTGTAGTACGATGACGTTATAGTGCGAAATCGCTCCTGTCCCGCTGTATCCCACTGTACGTCTCATTAGCATTCTCTTACATTTCCACCACAGCAGACTATCTAGATGTTACCTACAATCTGAAGCTTGACAGTTTTGCCTTCCAGCTCAATAGTGCGGATTTTGAAATCGACACCGATTGTAGATATGTACGACTCAGTGTAGGTATCGTCCGCAAATCTCAATAGCAGACAAGACTTGCCGACCCCGGAATCACCAATGAGCAGTAGCTTGAAAAGATAATCGTATCTGGAAACTCGTTAGACAAATAGCCACAATAAAAAATTTGCTGCGGATTTGAGTCTGAGATCCTTGAGGCTATGCGCTGGCAAGTGCTAGCGACAGAAGCTGATGGAATCTGATTACACAGCTCGTATCTTAGATTTACGGACTCGTCAGCATTTTCCGAAATTCTGGCCCAGGGAAAATTCTGAAAAATCCAGCATATACTCTGAAGTCGGCACCCATCCTCACACCGTACCCTGACACCGGCACCGTCGCAAATATGGATGCTCACAAGGATTGAAGCCCAGGTAATCACTGTCCGACCAGTCCGACACTTAACCACATCCGTCATTATCGTGTATACTTGATCATCTATTATCTCGGAGATGACTTGCTGGTAAATTTTCATGCCAAAACGTTTATAACTCCGTGAAACCTGTCGCTACCAGATCGAAATCACACGAACCAAGACGCCGTTGAAATATCATTATGCGCCCAACAAGGATCCCTGAATCTTTATCCACCAAACAACCACAGAATAGAAAATTACTCTAACGCAGATAATTAGTAACCTGTCCATTTGCTGTAATGCGAATCTACTATGAGATTCACAGGGTTGGTGCCACGCAATTCGGGACACTCCTCTTCATCTCAGAAAGCTTAACTTACCACTCAGGATTCATGTCGAATTATTCTTCAATTATATTACGGCGGGTAATGACAGAAAGCTATACCACGAGACGACTGGACAGAGGAAGGACGTAGGACGTGGATGTGAATACGTTAGCGTTGGCGGCTTAGAGGCGATAGGTCCGAACACAAAGCAAAGCACTTGCGTGTTGTAGCACTGCTTCTCCTTATGGCGGGGAGCTGCCGCTTGGGCTGAATGGGTGCTGCCTGCCGCCGACGTTATTACGTAGCTCGGCAGCAGAACGGGAGAGAACCTCGAGTGGCCCTCATTCGGTTACGCCGCATCTGAACAAACGCATATGGCTATACGCTATAAACGTCTACGAACTAAGAAATCAAGATTTATCTAACTACGCGTCTCTAATTAAAGTATTCAATCACAAAGATCGCTAAATATTACATTCTGTATTGTAACATGTTTGCAAGGGACCAAATGATTGTATATCTTAGCCCAAATATATTAAAGCAAGACAAATGATGGAATATGTATAAAGAAAGGAACCCTTTTCCGAAAGCAATACAACATAATCAAAGTATACAAGTAAAAAATACAAATTTTATCCGACCATCATTCATCATTGAACTACTACCTAAACCACCCATGATTTTATTTACCGTCCGTCAAACATCTAACAAATACCAAACTAGCTACCTCGTTCCTAGCATTGACGAGCAATTTAGTCAACCTCCTCGACAGTGGGGCCTTCGCTGCCACCAGCGCCAGGGAAGCCACCAGGAGCACCACCAGGAGCACCAGCACCAGCACCAGGGAAGCCACCGGGAGCAGCACCGCCAGGAGCACCACCAGCATTGTAGAACTTCATCATGATGGGGTTGGCAACGCCCTCCAACTCCTTCTGCCTGTCACTGAACTCCTCAGTAGTAGCGGTCTGGTTGCTGTCAAGCCACTCAACTGTCTCATCGATAGCCTTCTGGAGTTTGTCCTTGTCAGCAGCATCGAGCTTCTCCTTAACAGCTTCCTCGCTGAGGGTGTTCTTGAGCGAGTAGCTGTATGACTCGAGACCGTTCTTAGCAGCGATACGGGCGGCCTCCTTCTCGTCATCCTCCTTGTACTTCTCGGCCTCGGAGACCATACGGTCAATATCCTCCTTGGAGAGACGGCCCTTGTCGTTGGTGATGGTGATCTTGTTGGACTTTCCGGTGCCCTTCTCGACGGCAGAGACGTTGAGGATACCATTGGCGTCAATATCGAAGGTGACCTCGATCTGGGGAACACCGCGAGCAGCAGGCGGAATACCAGTAAGCTCGAACTTGCCGAGAAGGTTGTTGTCCTTCGTCTTCGCACGCTCACCTTCGTAAACCTGGATCAAGACACCTGGCTGGTTATCAGAGTAGGTAGAGAAGATCTCAGACTTCTTGGTAGGGATGGTAGTGTTCCGGGGGATAAGCTTGGTCATGACACCGCCAGCAGTCTCGATGCCGAGCGAGAGAGGAGCGACATCGAGAAGCAACAGATCCTGGGTCTTCGAAGAGGTATCACCAGACAAGATAGCGGCCTGGACGGCGGCACCATAAGCGACAGCCTCGTCGGGATTGATCGACTTGTTCGGCTCCTTGCCATTAAAGAAATCAGAGACGAGCTTCTGGATCTTAGGAATACGGGTGGAACCACCGACCAAAACAATCTCGTTCACGGACGACTTGTCGATCTTCGAGTCACGGAGAACCTTCTCAACGGGATCGATTGTGGATCGGAATAGGTCTTGGCAGAGCTCCTCGAATCGAGCTCGAGTGATCGAAGTGTAAAAGTCAATACCCTCGAACAGCGAGTCGATCTCGATGGAGGTCTGAGTGGACGATGAGAGAGTTCGCTTGGCGCGCTCGCATGCAGTTCTCAATCGTCGGAGAGCACGCTGGTTAGAGGAGAGATCCTTCTTGTGCTTTCGCTTGAACTCAGCGACGAAGTGGTTGACGAGACGGTTATCAAAGTCCTCGCCACCCAAGTGAGTATCACCTGCAGTAGCTTTGACCTCGAAGATACCCTCCTCAATGGAGAGCAGAGAGACATCGAAGGTACCGCCACCGAGATCGAAGATCAAAACGTTTCGCTCTCCATCAGCCTTCTTGTCGAGACCGTAGGCAATGGCCGCGGCTGTAGGCTCATTGATGATACGGAGCACGTTGAGGCCTGCAATGAGACCAGCATCCTTGGTAGCCTGACGCTGAGAGTCGTTGAAGTAAGCAGGGACAGTAATCACGGCGTTAGAAACAGTGCCACCCAAGAAACCCTCGGCGGTCTCCTTCATC
The DNA here is from genome assembly GCF_029532465.1 of Lipomyces tetrasporus. Taxonomy (NCBI): domain Eukaryota; kingdom Fungi; phylum Ascomycota; class Lipomycetes; order Lipomycetales; family Lipomycetaceae; genus Lipomyces; species Lipomyces tetrasporus. The sequence continues at coordinate 1,166,509 of NW_026611602.1, forward strand.
TTGGTAAGAATCATAGAGGAGATCTCCTCAGGAGTGAAGGTCTTTGTCTCGGCCTAAAATTATTAGCAAATCTTGCAAAGACGTAACAAACAACGGCAACTGGGACATACCTTGAACTCGACTTCGACAATTGGCTTGCCAGCCCTATCAATGACCTTGAAGGGGAAGTGCTTAATATCACCCTGGACCTCGGCGTCGTTAAACTTGCGGCCAATCAGACGCTTAGCATCGAAGACTGTGTTGGCCGGGTTCATGGCAGCCTGGTTCTTCGCGGCATCACCGATCAGTCGCTCAGTGTCTGTGAAAGCGACGAATGATGGAGTAGTACGGTTGCCCTGATCATTGGCAATAATCTCAACACGATCGTTGGAAAAGTGCGCAACGCAGGAGTACGTAGTACCAAGATCAATTCTAGAAAACATGTTAACACTCGAACATCAATATGCTACATCAGAAGAAAAAGAATACATACCCCACAGCTTTACTCATGATGATTTAAATGTGACGTAGAAGAAATGCAAAAAGTAAGTATGGTACGAATAAGATAGATCAATTGTCTGTTCGCGAGTGTGTACGAGTGTTGTGAAAGGAAAATATTCAGTCAAATCTGAGGGGGAAAGTGAAAAGGGAACGGCGCAATCCGGATTCGCGAAACATATTTATCCTGCTCGACGCCAACACTCTCGCAGTTTCCACAGCCTTCTGTGCTGTTCCACCCATGACGTGAATCTAGCGCCGCACGAGCCCTACCTTGCCGGTGGCCAAAACCCTAAAGCAATAATTGCTTCTCGCCCGTCCGAGAACGTTCCACTTATGCTGCTCACGTGACTGACCGCTCTGAGTGGCAAGGCTGAGGTCGCCTTCTGCGGGCACCAATTAAGTAGTTACACCACACGCGCAGCAATAGAATATGCGAGAGATATTTCAGCCTTCGCCGTAGAACTTAGAACACTGTCTCCGATGTTTTGGCGAAGGGTGTACATTCAGGATTATTGTCCGCACGAACGAAAGTTCTCTCAGCTCGCGCTCATTCTGGGTGGGTCTACCCTTTGGTACGCATGCTAGCAGACAGCTCAGAAGCTGTGATTTCAGTCTGGTGTGCGGAACGTTAATTGATCAGGTTGGATGCCAGATTGCCGGCCAAAAAAAGTGTGAAAATAAAATACGTAACATAGCTGTTTAGCTCCGAGATTGTGCTGATCCGACGCTTTCCGTGCCACACAGGATCCATAGCCCTCCGTCAATGCCGGATGTCATGATCTCGGTCTGACTTGCAAGCCCCAAACAATGGAGGACACCATCTAGAGAATTTAAACTAGTCTTCCATTCCATGTCCGCTTTAATTGCATGAATTATATGAGAAATATACTGCGTTCTCGAGGAATTGGTCCGCAAGCTTGAGATACTGTATGGCCAATGCACATATCGCGCCGCATACAAACCTAACCCGATGAACCTGAAGTCAACAGAACTTTCCAACCTGATTCGAGCAGTAGATGACTATCTCGGGCTATTTTAATAATCAAATCTTGCAACAAAATGGGCGCCGCAACCAGAACACCGCTCATTTTATGTGATATATCCGTTACGAACCGGAAAGCGCCAGTCCTCCTAATTACAATATTCTTCAGTTCTATATCGTCCGCAGACTTGTTGAAAACGTATTCATTGATGAGCTATATATAGATGTGACATCTCACGGACGACCAGTATAATACAAGGATAATGATGTACAACTATAAATACAATTAACATACTATACACGCCCAGGATATCGTACTTTTGATCCACTCAAGCGTTGTCTATGCGCTTCTATGCGTCTTTTTGGCATCATCATTGACCTTCCACACCTTCCACGTCGTTATCACCCTCCTCCTCTTCGTCCTCGTCAGCGTGCTCTTCCACGCCATCCTCATCTACCTCATCTTCCTCTCCCTCACCATCGTTCTGCCCTTCATCTTCGTCATAATAGCCCCCTTCCTCATCGTCCAGCTCTCCCTGTTCGTCCAGATCTTCTTCATCGTCCGACTGTTCGTCATCCAGCACTCCCTTTTCCTTCGACTCTACGTCTTCCTCCTGCTTTTCGTCTCCGTCAAGGCAGTCGGCACGCTCGTCGCCGTCGCCATCTGAATTCCCGTCACGAAGGTTACTCGTCTCCTCGGCATCGTCCATTTCCTCCCCGCTCTCATCAGGCGACTCTGCCGTCGTGCCAATAAGCACCTGCTCAGCTTTCAGCCACTGCATACAAGAGTAAAAGCACGCCGGCTCGATAATGCCACAATCAACCAAATTCAAGCAATGTTTCCAAAGCTCTATTAGGAAAGAACGATCACTCAGCAATCCGCGGTTCTTCCTGCAAAACCGCGCCAGCGAATCGCTAACATTCCTGTATGAACTAGGTCTCTCTTCAAAAATGTGACGATCCCAGGCTTTGATAAATCTCTTCTCGCTAGAGGTGACGTCTTCGAAATCGTCTATAGTCTCCTCGTGTTTATGCACGAGCCAGCTATCATCGTTATCGTCCTCGGACTCAGACATCTCTTCTCCGGGCTTCAACAAACGCTTTGATTTAGTAGTGTACAGTTCGACCCCGGCATCTGGAACGGGGAAAACGCGCCTTGCCTTTGGCGGTAGCTCAGGTACAGTGTCGACGTCGTAGCCCTGTGTAGCTGACACCATTGAGAATCGGACAGATTCGTCTATGCCTGGAGTCGAGCTGGAAATACTGGATTGACGAGCATGACTTCGCGTTCGTGATTCCAGGACTGCGGACGCAAAAGGATTCATGGGCATCTGCATAGCTAGCGCAGCTGCACCCTCCTGCAGCCAGGAGGAATTCCCTTGTAAATAATCCAGTAATCTGAATCGCGACTTTGGACGCAGCCACTGTAGAATCCTCATATCGGGAACTTTCGTACTCGCGCGCTCATACAAGAACTCGCCTGTGAGTGTAATGTACACGTCCATCATAAGCGGCTGTCGCTGGTCCAGACGAAAACTAAACAGCTCATGGCATGTCATGAAGTGAAACTGAAGCCGCTCGCAAGTGTGATAGTCCTTATCGCAGCACCACGGACATCCAAAGCCAGAAAGGGTATATGTCCTGAATTTGTTGACACCGGTAGCGAAATGATAGCGCGTCTCAACGATCCCTTCGCCTCGCAACTCTCGGTCCGAAGTTGGCGTGGATAATCGTCCGGTAGAGAGGTCCCGCACTTCTCGTCCCTCGCCATGTGAAGGGACATGACCATTAACCTTCACAGCGAGCTCGCAATCGAGCTTGCCCTCTTCTTTTGGCTTCAGATTTCCTTTCGCAGACGGCACGCTCCATCCCATGTCAATTTCGACACCAATTTCGCTACCGGATTTGACCTCCTGCGCTTTTCGGTTCTTATAAAGCTGCAGTTGCACCACATGCCCAGACTCGGGGCAAGACAGTAACGTGAATTCCCACTCTGCCCGCAACTCAATCAGAGTGTCGTGTGCCGAATCGCTCGTTTCCGCGTCATCGTCATGCTCATCGTCGGCGTCGCCGTCACTGCGCGACGGTGTATGTGATGGCGACACTCTCAACGACATCCCGAGTCGCCGGCGTATAGACGCGACGGCAGACGCGGCCACATTCGACCGTCGAGGTGGTGACTGTTTCCCGTTCGTCTTCTGCGCCCATGTCACCGGTTTCCTGTTTCTTGGCGATTGCCGTGTACCCTGTGGCGAGGGAGACGGTGATGAAGGTTTCGAACTTCTAGGATTCTCGTTATCCTGGCGACGTCTAATAATGCCGTTTTTTATTGGCGACGAAGTAGGCGTCGATTCCATCATGAATGGCCACGAGTGTTCACAATGCGAGGAGGTAGAACGCAGTCTTAGAGTTACCGTGTACACCAACTCTTCCGCCGCGGTTAGCGTGTCTGTCAAAGTGCTCGCCTTGATATAAAACGGCTCGTTCATGATCAACGTGACAATCGGCGGTTTCTCGCGTGGTGGCGGCGACAATGACTGTGTAGAATTCGACGACGACGACGACAACGGCGACGACGACGACGACGCCGGCATCGGAATGAGGGTGCAGGTTTCACTTGATTGGAAGAGGAGTTCCTGAGCCCTGCGCTTCCCAGACAATGAGACAGGCATTCTGTGGATCTTAATTTCGCAGCTGCAGGAAGTGGGTCGCAGTGGTACATTAGTTCCGCCGATATGTGCTACATACTGTTAGCGTTTCATCTTCCATCAATTCGCAATAGACAGCCTTAAATTGACATACACCTTGGGCTTCGCGCGAGCTTCACGATTCCGGTCGCCTCGATCTTCAAAATCGGCTGCATCACAAACGAAGAGCGCTCGGGCTCCGCGATAGCCGCTACCGCGGACTCAGCGACAGAATTGGCCAGCAAACGCTCACATATGTCTTCAATTGCTACGCGTCGCCGTCTTTGCCTTGCCCACTTTCTTGTTGGCGCCGAGTGCGACGAGGGACCCTGACCGCCGCTGTCGGATGGCGTGCCGCTGGCCGGCAGCCCATTTGACAGACGCGTGTCAAATAAATAATTCAGGTTACGGTCGAGAAACACGGGTTGCCGATACTGCTTGATGAACCGGTACAATGTCGAATTGCCCGCGTACAAGTCCATCTCGACTGGTGCGTACTGGTCGCGAGGACAGCCACCGTATCCCGACCAATCGCCTTATCGTGCAGTTTTCGCAAAACAACCAAAATGCGCGATGCTGGTGTTGCAGTACATTAATATGGGGGGCTCTTCTGATCTTTGGCGACTTGCCTTGTCGCAATTATTCGCGATGCTCACGCGCGCATTAGTGTTTGTTCGGTCACAATTAGCTCACAGCCTATAAAATTTACGCCTCAATCGCGCAGCCGCCGTCTCACAAACAGCGTAAATGGGTACGAGTCAAACATGGGTATTCTTCGAGATCTTCGCGCGTGAACAGTTTAGATATTGATTTGACGATTTACCGAGCAAGACCACTCTCCAGGACAACAATTAATTTGATCAGATATATTTGCCACTGTCTACTCTCACACCAGCAATGCCCCCTGCTCCTGTCGATCCTGTCGACGCGATGACGCCCACGACCGCATCTGACGCTACCGCACCGGCGAAGAAGCAACGCCGACGGAAAAACAAGCAGACAAAAGAGGCTGATCGTGAGACTGCCATGTCAGAACAGACCGGGACGCCGGAGCCAGATGACGAGGTGGAGGAGCTACCTGGAGAAGAATCGAAGAATACGTATATTGAGATTGTGCAAAAGTGAGTCGAATTTGCTGGTAATGATCTCCCGCGTGACCTTGGCGCTGACTGCTGATCTAGACGAATCCGGAACTTGCAAAAGCGAAAGGTATGTCTGTTCGTGTTGTGCGAGCTCGTTGGGGCACAGATAATGTGCTCGACGGTGTAGTCGGATATAGACCGTTTACGAGACCAAAGGGCTAACACGCACTCTAGCAACGTCTTGACAAGTACGAAGAACAGGCCGCGAGCCCGGACGCTGTGAAACTAAATCAAGATCAGCTTTCGGCGCTGAAGTCAAAGGATCAAGTGATCTACCCGCTCAAAGAACTCGAGGAGCTCAGCAAATCCTTTAAAACCCTAGATGAAGAACAAAAGAAGCAAAAGGTCAAGGACATCAAGAGCCATGCGGCCGAGATTCGCGTGGCCGTCAGCCAGGCACGGAAGGAAGCTTTGGAAGAGGCGAGAGAACGGATCAGCGTTCTTGTCAAGTTTTTGCATGTGGCGAGCTGGAAACGGCAGTTTGCATCTACTGCCGCGAGCGAGTCAGAGAGCGCTGCGTTTGAGAATCTATTGTCGTTGATATACGCAGGTGACGACGCAGCTGTGGATGCGGTTTATAAGCTTGCTGATGGCGCGGACGAGTTAGTCGACGAGGGCGCGACGGCAGAGACAAGCTTGACGTTTAACAAAATTAAGCAGCTGTCGCTCGAGTCGCTCGACGAGTTATACTCCAAGGTGCAGGAAGAAGTTGTCGCGGAGCCGGTCGAGGACAATATCGTCATTCCCAAGACCGAAGTCGATGACGAAGATGACGAAGAGCCGATCAGCTCCGTCGTCAAGATCCCGCGCGGCGGCATCTCATTCTTGAACGAAAGCGAGCTTGATCAAGAAGAGGAGAACGCGCTGGCTGCACCGCCGCCTCAAACAATCGCAGACGACGTTGTCACCGAGCTTGCTGCGCGACCGCCCGCGGCGTCACAAATCGATGATAGTCATGCCAACTACGCCGGCGCGACGGAATGGACGGAGAATCAGCCTCCGGTAGTGCAGCCTGCGGAGCCGCCGGCTGTTCCGGCTGCGGAACCAGTCTGGGAGCAATCCGCTGAGCCCGAGACGCCGGCCGCTACCGTTCATGCGCCGAGTAAGCCAGCCCAGCAGCAGCAAGTCCTGAATAACAACAACGCAGGCGGCGGTCGAGGCGGGAGGTATAGGGGACACGGTCATCGTGGCCGCGGCGGCGGCCCCAACAACGCCAACGGCACCAGCGGCGAGAGGCGCGGCGGAAGGGGATACTATCGCGGCCGAGGCGGTCGTCAAAACCAGAATCAGCAGCAACAGTCGTCGTCGCAGCAGCAGCAGATTACGGCTTAGACAGAGATAGCGGGAAGGAAAACGGCCTGTGAGGCAGAAGAGTTTTAGCATCGCCTAGCATAAGTGTCATTCGTTTAATCATTCGGCGGGATATAAAGAACTTGTTAACTTTACGTCAGCACAGATATTCTTTTATCTCCTCGTCCGCTTTATATTTTGCTTGTTCGCTCGCCCTTTGACGAGAATTCATGAGTTGTACTGTCCGTGTATGCGTACTATCTTCCATTGTATAGTCCTGTTATTTTACCAAATTATGTATAGCACCACCTCGTTATTATTATGTAAGTATCCTTATTTCTAACACTCTCGCTTCCGATTCGAGCCTGAAGTTCTGTATTAGCATTTTATTGTACCGGTGTATCGTAAACGGCAGCAATGTGATTTCCCAAAAGCTCAGCTCTGTTCATTTTGTCAGATGTATGTTATATATTACTATTACTACTAACTTATTAAAGCAAATCAATAATCCATTTCCTGTTTCTTTTGCTCTTTTGGCATCTTCGTTAAACAAAACATATAAAACACAGGGCAAACTCATGGCCTTTCTTGTTGCGTACCATAAGTGTGTATCTGCTTTGCCCCTTCTCTCGCCCTTTATCATCAAAACCAATTTCCGCTAGTTATACAAAACCATTCATGAATCCACAGTCAACCCCATTAATCACCGTCACTGCTTCATGCCTGCTGCCTTTGATTGTTATTTCGACTTGAAAACCTAAGATGCCTGCACCTGTGCCAAACAATAACAACATATAATAATAACAAATACAAGTAAGAACATGTAGGAATGCAAATGCCCAAAATGCCCGATCATGATGTACCATTTTCATACAGCCAAAGTTGCCAATTGTCGTCTCGTCTCTTTCGGGTCATATCCATTCATGTTTAAGTACATTATAATTCATTTGCGTGCGGTTCGTCAAACAAGTAAGAAACGAGAAGTAAACCTGAAATTAGCTTAATGTCATAGGTCATAAGTTAATGCTTTAAAACGTTGGTCGTAAAATTCCATGTCGCAGACGAGTCATGCCAATTTTAGTATAGTCGTACCCTTTCACTCATCATTAATGCCAAAAACTCAATGTCTACTCTCTCAAGATCGAGTTCTGCAAGCCCATAAACCCGCCGGAGGAATCCGGTGCTAAGGACTGCCTCATTGGGTGGTGTATCTCGCTCGTTTTCGTGCTCGAGATTGCTAATCCGGAGAGTTGGCCCGCGAGCGCAGCGTTGATGTCCGGAACGGCTGGAATGCTGTTGCTCGAACCCGAGCTTGCGCTTGCTGATGAGCGAGCGAGATGGGAGTTAATGCTGCTTGAGCTGCAATTTTGGTGAGAATATAACACCGACACACGAGAGGACGAGCGAATATCAGCGAAGGACTTTGTGCCTCGGAGAGTGCGCATTGGCGACACGGATTTGTGCTGGGCCGAAGCCTTGTAGTCCAGAAGCGCGGACGCAGTGCCGGTAGCATTGATTGGCAGAGGTGCGTACATGGATCGACGAGACGAGGAGGACGTACCCGAGGACGAATCCTGCGACGACGTACTGGTCGGCGACGATCCAGAACTTGAGCCGGAATGTCCACCGTTCACCTGTGCAGCTGCAGCGGCCGCAGCCAGGTTCGAGAGAGACTGGCGATGGAGAAGAGCATGCTGTTGCTGCTGGAACAATGAGGTCCTCGTCACCAAAATCGACCCGTCCATCATACTCTTGTGTCCAAGACCGAGCTTGTCAGCAACCTGATGGGCAACACGACGGTTTTCCAAATTCAACGGACCCATGATCATCTCGTCCGAGCCTTCGCGATTCTTGAACAGTAGTAACTCAGAGTAGACATCGATCACAGTCTGGTTGTTGAAATCCAGTACAGTCCCAGCACCTAGTAAACTATTAGCTCGCTACTGTTGCAGAGTTGTCAGCACACTGCACTCACGATCGTCTGGAGGTGGTGCAAATTGAGGCTGCTGTCGATGCTGCTCCTCCAACTGCCCTCTCCTAATTCTTTTTTCTCGCTCCGTTCGTTCGCGTTCCTCTCTAGGGAGCATTTTCTTATACTCCGCGCGCAACTTGCGCTTGTATACCTCGTACCCGTTCAAAACCGCCAGGGCCAACCGCGCGTCGTCAACAGTCGAGAAGTTCGCAAACGCGAGTCCTCGGAACTTTCCTTTATCGTCGATATGATAATTGAACGCGTATGGACGGGGCACGCCGGCGGCTAGAATGATTTCCAGGAACTCGTCCGCGCTGACGGCGAAAGGAATGCTTTTGATAACGATCGCGTTTGGAATCAGGTCCGCGGCAGTCGGTAAGGGTGGCAGTACGTACGATGGAAGGGCCTCAGAACGAGTCGGCGAAAATGATGTTGGTGGAGAGTATTGTGTTTGGGAAGGCTGATGATGGAGAGCGATCGGCACGGTGATGTCGTTTGGACCGATCGGCGGTGAGTGCTCCATGTATCGCTAATGGTTGCCGTTAGTAGGGACAGGCCAACAAACAAAACCGAGTATCACTCTGGCAAAATCAGCAAAATAAGCCATACCACATAAGAGGGAACGACAGAAGCTCTGATACTATTTTGAGGCGCAGACCACGTAGGATTGTTATACTGCGGAAGCAAGTTCGCCGTCATCCTCTGGTTTGCAAACACGTCAGAGTCTTCGAAAGCTTCTGAATATGAATCGATGTAGCTGTATGGCGCATACGAATGGACAGACGCTTGCTGCGCAGTAACAGCGGCGGACGAGTTCGCGATCGCGGCACTGTTTTGGAACATATCGAAGTGACGCGAGCGTGCCTTACGAAGGGTAGGCTGGGATTGCGGGATGGATGACGTTGTCGACGATGCTGAAGAGGCGGATTGCTGCATGCTTGTGCCGTAGAAGGATTGGGCCTGTGCGGTTGACGGATCAGGCGAGGAAACAAGGGGGTAGGAGAGATTTGTGGTTGCCATGGCTTTGATATGCGCGACGGAATCCAAGAGTGAGCGCAATATTAGAAGCGGGCGCCGTGCATAGATGATAAAAGAGAAATGCGGGAGTAGAGACGCAAGTCGGAGGAAATGTATGTATGTATTGGACCGAGTCGTGTGGGCGTGTAGGCAAATGGACTGCAGCAAGCAGGAAGTTGGCGATGCCGGCAAGAGTTTAAGCGCTGGTGAGGTTTGGGTGTAGCAGAAACGTAAACAACGTGCGATCGCTCTGAACGGGTCGGGGTAAATAAATCACATCAGGCAGCCACCAGGTACGGACGCTCAAAACGGTACATGAATCGAGCTATCTACTATTTTAATATTACCACGGTTAACTAGTATTTACAATATTTGAGTACTGTTTTACGACTTTACGCACAAGAGCCCGGCGAGTCGTTTGCTAAAGTTACTAGCTATTGGAGTCGCGGCAGTGCAGTCGGCACCACTTCGTCGTTGACGGATATGTCGCTGACCGTCTCCAAGCAATGTCAGTCAAATGGACCAAATATATTTCGTATATACTAACCACTAATTGGTGCCGCTAAGGTTGAGTAAATATTTTGTCCTTTTACCTCGGCAGGGCCTTTGCTAATGTGGCTGTGAGCTGCATACTTCTGTGGCGCGCGTCCCTGGACGTTTCCCTGGCGACGGCGCACGCGCGTTCTCAAACAAATCGACACGCGTATTTTTGGCGGCACGCGTGCGTAACGGTTTGCAAAATACAGAACAGGTTTTGAACTTAGATCGATCTGGTAATCCATAAGCGGTCTTGCTTCGGCATGGAATTGAACATCTTATACGAATGAATTGGATCAGGACATTTAGTTTTGTCCAGCAGATGCAATGCCATTCACTGTTTCTTGGCTATGATAGAATTAATAAATGTTGGTGGCATGCCGACAACGCATCATCACATGCCTAGGGAGCGACCACTCTATGTATCCATAATCATGAGACACGCCCTCTATGCACCTGGCTACAGCCGCACGTTGTTGATACAGGGGTTGGGAAACGGTGGGGCATAGGAAACGGAGCAATAGAGCGGTCGAGAGATAGGCAATGCGCTAACTCGGTGAATAAAATAAATAAATGATTCATAATTCGTCGAAAATAGTTATAGTTCTCCTGTATGAATACAATATGCGGGCAGAGTAGGGCACGCAAACACGGCGGAGTTAGGGCCAACCATCGGGAGAAATCGGAATGAAAGCGCGCACGGGGCAGCGTAGCCAAAACTCGCCATGACATGATGACAAAATGGATAGACATCACATCCATTCCATTACCAATCAGAGCCCCCAAAATCACATTGCTGGCGAGAAGTGCCTTAGCCAATTTCAGTGGGTTACGCTTCGGGTTAGTGTTCGCAGTGTGGCAGCCTTTGGCTCGGTTTGACGACAATAAGTCATGACCAGGCGGCAGTGCTTCCTGGGCTCGAACTTCACGTTTCTGGGCCAAAACTCGTGATGAGGTAGCGTCTGTTGGTGGATCAATAATAAGTGTCAATAAACGCATCGCAAGCTCCCTACGATGTGACCGCTGGCGCCGGCCAATCAGATTGGAGTTAATTCGTACATGAGCTCACTGCTGTTCGCAGCATTATTTGCAGTTTAGTCGAGTAGTCGGGATTGGGACTGGTCCGCGTGACCAGACAACACTAACGAGTCTCGGTTACAAGATGTTCTGGTGCTCGCTCTCCAGAAAGCGTTCCGATGACCGGTGCCATTTCTTTGCGGGCAATGGCACAGTTTTCATTGGCGAATGTGATGACTGACATTCCGTGATCTGGCAACCGGAACAGCGGGACAACCACGGCGCGCGCGATTGGACCGCCGGCTGGCTGGGACCACGCGTCCTTCCACGTTGCGGCCTATCTTGGGCCAAGCACCGTGCTTGGGGCTCAGGTGCGAAATGGCTACGACAGTTGCGTCACTGTCACGAATCGAGTCATGATACGCAGACAGCTGATAGCGAAGCCCTAACCCGCGGAGTTCAGCCCATTCCCAGGTTTGAAAAAATTTTTGTTCCACACCCGGGCAGGGACATGTGGGAATTACTAAACCTGCTATTACGCGGTTGCAGCGCCGCCAATTTCCACTTTTTAATTCTAACAAATTATTTTGGCGACTCTGTGCGTTCGTACGATTTCGTAGGGGCCATAAACTCACAGGATTCTGGTAGTGTGCAGCTTGAAATTGGCCGGTGGAGAAGACCGACTTTGAGTGGGGTCGTCTGAAGTGGGAATCGCTGTTAGACGAACTCTCAACTGTTGTGGTGACCAGACTGGCATATTCCCCAGTCCGTACTGTGTCAAAGTTTACGTACGATTTGCCCCAACTTTGCGATAGCGCGAGCTGTCTGACGATGGTCGCTGATTAAACTCACTCGCCAACGCTGTCTGCGACTCTACTTTTTTTCGCTTTCACACACTCTCTTCCTTCTTCATCTCCCATAACCATCGTCAGGGTCGCCCTGTGGATTTCGCTACTCAACTCGCACTCAATCCAATTGTAGCTCTCTGAGTCCGTCCCGCCTGCTTATCAGCGCAAACAGACATTTCTCCACTGTCCGTGACTGTGCGTACCCGCTCTCTGCTAAGTTTTTCGCCGCCTCCCCCACCGCATCCACTACAAAACCTCAGCAAAACGAAGACACTAACTCGCTTCTCCTCTAGAAAATGGCCACGGCCTCCAAGCCCGAGGACGACTACGCGCCTACAGTTTTCCCTTACGCCGAGACTCCCGATCCAGAAAACAAGTCATGGGCTGGTGTCTTACCTAAGAAGCAGGGTCTCTATGACCCCGAGTTTGAGAAAGACGCTTGCGGTGTTGGTTTCGTTTGCAACATCAAGGGTGTGACTTCTCACAAGATCGTGTCTGATGGTACGTCAATTCCATTGCTATCTCGTAACTTGTGGTGATGCTCATATTCTACTAGCCAAATCCCTTCTCTGCAACATGACTCACCGTGGCGCCGTCGGCTCCGATGCTCGCGACGGTGACGGTGCCGGTGTTATGACCTCGATCCCTCATGCTTTCTTTGTGAAGGAATTCGAAGTCCCATCTGGATTCAAACTTCCCAAACTGGGCCAGTATGCAGTCGGTAACTTGTTCTTCAAGTCTGATCCCGAGATCCTCGCCGAGTCTCGTGCAATCTTCGAGTCCATCGCCAACGAGCTTGGTCTCCGTGTGCTTGGGTGGCGTGCTGTTCCTCGTGACTCGTCTATTCTCGGTCCGGCGGCGCTCTCTCGCGAGCCACTGGTCATCCAGCCGTTCGTTGTCCTGCGCTCTTTCTATGGTGACGAAACAAATGCTCCCGCCGGTAACGACGCCGCCTTTGACGAGAAGCGCTTCGAGCGTCAATTGTATGTCCTGCGCAAGCGTGCGACTCACACCATCGGTCTTCACAACTGGTTCTACATCTGCTCGCTGTCGAACAAGAACATTGTCTACAAGGGGCAACTGGTCCCTGCCCAGGTCTACAACTATTATCATGACCTCCAGAATGTCGAATACGAGGCCCACTTCTGTCTCGTCCACTCACGATTCTCTACAAACACATTCCCCTCGTGGGATCGTGCGCAGCCACTGCGGTGGGCTGCCCACAACGGTGAGATCAACACACTCCGTGGCAACAAGAACTGGATGCGTGCCCGTGAAGGTCTTATGCGATCCGACCTCTTCGGAGATGAGCTGGAGCATTTGTACCCAATCATCGAGGAAGGTGGCTCTGACTCTGCAGCATTTGACAATGTTCTCGAGTTGCTTACTATCAACGGTGTCTTGTCGCTTCCTGAGGCTGTCATGCTCATGGTTCCTGAAGCCTGGCAAACCAACACCGACATGGATCCCAAAAAGGCTGCTTTCTACGAATGGGCAGCGTGCCTTATGGAGCCTTGGGACGGTCCCGCATTGTTCACTTTTGCCGATGGCAGATACTGTGGTGCCAACCTTGACCGAAACGGTCTGCGACCGTGCCGGTTCTACGTCACTGATGACGACCGCATGATTTGCGCGTCCGAAGTCGGAACAATCCCTGTCGAATCTGAGAAGATCATTCAGAAGGGTCGACTGCAGCCTGGCCGTATGTTGCTCGTCGACACCGTTGAGGGCCGTATTGTCGACGACAAGGAGCTCAAGAACCGTGTTGCGTCCCGCTTTGATTTCAAGAGCTGGATCCAGGGCAACTTGTTGACTCTTCCCACACTTGTTGAAAAAATCACGTCCAAGGCTATTGACATCGAGCCGAGCATTTCCTACGACGTCACTGTCCAGTCTGATCCCCGATTACTGACCTTCGGCTACACAGTCGAGCAGGTTTCTCTTCTTCTTGCGCCTATGGCTTCTGACTCTAAGGAGGCTCTCGGCTCTATGGGTAATGATGGTCCACTTGCCTGCCTTTCACAGGCGCCACGTCTTATGTACGACTACTTCCGGCAGTTGTTCGCACAAGTCACTAATCCTCCAATCGATCCCATCCGTGAGGCAATCGTCATGTCGCTCGAGTGCTATGTCGGTCCTCAGGGCAACGTTCTCGAGATGAAGCCGTCTCAGTGCAACCGTCTTTTGTTGCATTCTCCGATCCTGTCGCTCCAGGACATTGCTGCTGTCAAGGAGATCTCTCGTGCGTATCCATCTTGGTCTGTTGACACGATCGATATCACGTTTGACCGTTCCGAGGGTCTTCTCGGCTACGAGAGCGCAGTCGACCGCATCTGCGCCGAGGCTGTTGCTGCTATTGAGAACAATAATAAGATTATCATTCTGTCCGACCGAAATACCAGTCCGTCCCGCATCGCCGTCAGTGCGCTCATTGCTTGCGGTGCCGTTCACCACCACTTGGTCAAGTCGAAGCTCCGATCAAAGATTGCGCTGGTTGTTGAGACTGCTGAGGCTCGTGAGGTCCACCACCTCTGCGTGTTGCTCGGATATGGTGCGGATGCCATCAACCCGTACCTCGCTATCGAGACTCTCCTCAAGATGAACCACGAGGGTCTCCTCCGCCAGACGCTCACCGACGACGACGTTGTCGAGAATTACATTCACTCGTGCGACAATGGTATTCTCAAGGTCATGTCGAAGATGGGTATCTCCACTCTTCAGAGTTACAAGGGCGCGCAGATCTTCGAGGCTCTCGGTGTTGACAACTCTGTCGTCGAAAAGTGCTTCGCCGGCACTGCCACTCGTATCAAGGGTATCACGTTCGAATACATTGCACAGGACGCGTTCGCGTTCCATGAGCGTGGCTATCCGTCGCGCGACGTCATTCGCCCGGAGGGCCTTCCAGAGTCTGGCGAGTACCACTACCGCGACGGAGGTGACGCTCACGTTAATGACCCGGTGTCGATTGCCAACATCCAGGACGCAGTCCGCACGAAGAACGACAAATCGTACGAGGCTTACTCTAAGGCTGAGTACGAGCAGATCAAGAACTGTACGCTGCGCGGTTTGCTGGACTTTGACTACGAATCATCCACGCCAGTCCCGATTGACCAGGTCGAGCCATGGACCGAGATCGTCCGGCGATGCGTCACCGGCGCTATGTCGTACGGTTCCATCTCCATGGAGGCTCACTCGACTCTTGCTCTCGCCATGAACAGACTTGGAGGAAAGTCAAACACTGGTGAGGGTGGTGAGGACGCTGAGCGTAGTCAGCGGCTCCCCAACGGTGACACTATGCGTTCCGCCATCAAGCAGGTTGCGTCCGGCCGGTTCGGCGTTACTTCCTACTATCTTGCTGACGCGGATGAGCTTCAGATCAAAATGGCTCAGGGTGCCAAGCCCGGTGAAGGTGGTGAGCTTCCTGGCCACAAGGTCTCCGAGTCGATTGCGAAGACGCGTCACTCGACTCCTGGTGTCGGTCTTATCTCGCCGCCTCCTCATCACGATATTTACTCCATCGAGGACTTGAAGCAGTTGATTTACGATTTGAAGTGCTCGAACCCGCGTGCTCGTGTTTCCGTCAAGTTGGTTTCCGAAGTCGGGGTTGGTATCGTCGCGTCTGGTGTCGCGAAGGCCAAGGCTGACCACATTTTGGTATCGGGCCATGACGGTGGTACTGGTGCTGCCCGATGGACAGGTATCAAATATGCTGGTCTTCCGTGGGAATTGGGACTGGCTGAGACTCACCAGACCTTGGTTTTGAACGATCTCCGCGGTCGTGTTGTTGTCCAAACTGACGGTCAGATAAGGACTGGTCGTGATATTGCTATCGCTTGTCTTTTGGGCGCAGAAGAGTGGGGCTTCGCAACTACCCCACTTATCGCTATGGGCTGTATCATGATGCGCAAGTGTCACTTGAACAGTTGTCCTGTCGGTATTGCCACTCAGGATCCACACCTTCGGCAGAAGTTCCAGGGTACTCCTGAGCACGTCATTAACTTCTTTTACTATATTGCGAACGAGCTGCGTGGAATCATGGCTAAGCTTGGATTCCGCACTATCGACGAAATGATTGGTCGGGCGGAGAAGCTGAAGGTTCGCGAGGACTTGCGCACCACCAAGACCGCTAACATCGACCTCTCTCCTCTGCTCACTCCGGCGCACGCGCTTCGACCTGGTGTTGCTACCCGGAACGTCCGCAAGCAGGACCACCACTTGTATGACAGACTCGACAACAAGCTCATCGACGAGGCCGAGATCACTCTAGAGAAGGGTCTTCCGTCCCAGGTCGACTGCGAGATTATCAACACCGACCGTGCGCTCGGCAGCACGCTCTCGTACAGAGTCTCACGAAAGTTCGGCGAACAGGGTCTTCCGACCGACACCATCCACGTCAACGTTACTGGTTCGGCTGGTCAGTCGTTTGGTGCGTTTTTGGCGCCCGGTATCACTCTTGAGCTTGAGGGCGACGCGAACGATTATGTCGGCAAGTGCTTGTCCGGTGGCCGCCTCGTCATCTACCCACCCAAGAACTCCGTGTTCAAGCCGGAGGAAAACATCTTGGTTGGCAACGTCTGCTTATACGGTGCTACATCGGGTACTTGCTTCTTCCGGGGTGTCGCTGCCGAGCGTTTCGCAGTCCGAAACTCCGGTGCCAATGCTGTCGTCGAAGGTGTTGGTGATCACGGTTGCGAGTACATGACCGGAGGTCGGGTCGTTGTTCTCGGCCCGACTGGACGTAACTTCGCGGCCGGCATGTCTGGCGGTATTGCGTATGTCCTCGACATTGCGCAGGAGTTCAAGGCCAAGGTCAATCCGGAGCTCGTTGAGCTTTCTGAAGTCACCGATCCTGCTGAAGTTGCCTTCTTACGAGGCTTGATTGAGGATCACAGACACTACACCGGCTCTACTATCGCGGACAGAGTCCTCTCTGACTTCAACCGTGTTCTTCCTCGATTCGTTAAGGTATGCAAGCTTATGTTCTTTGATCGAATTGGCTCTAACCATTGCCTAGGTTCTTCCTACGGATTACAAGGCTGTGCTCGAGGCTGAGGCTAAGAAGAAGGCTGAGGCCAAGAAGCTCGAGAACCCTCTTCAAGCTCTGGGTCTTTCTCAAGCGCCGTCGCCTGTTACTGAACTCGAGAAAGAGACTGTCGAATCTGCAGCGAAGGAGCCTAAACTCCAGGATCTCGAAGACGCTATCCTCGACAAGACTGCCGAGAAGCGCAAGGCCAACACCGTTATCGCGCTCGACAAGACCAAGGGTTTCATGAAGTACAAGCGGAGGTCGGAGAAATACCGCAATCCCAAGACCCGCACGAAGGATTGGCAGGAGCTGAACACGAGACTGACTGAGGAGGAACTCAAGTACCAGACCGCGCGATGCATGGACTGCGGTGTTCCGTTCTGCCAGTCAGATACTGGTTGCCCTATTTCCAACATTATTCCCAAGTGGAATGAGCTTGTGTTCCAAAATCAGTGGAAGGACGCGCTCAACCGATTGCTCATGACAAACAATTTCCCAGAGTTCACTGGCCGCGTGTGCCCCGCTCCTTGTGAGGGTGCTTGTGTCCTTGGCATCAACGAGGACCCCGTTGGTATCAAGAGTGTTGAGGCTGCTATTATTGACCGGGGTTTCGAGATGGGCTGGATCGTGCCTCACATTCCTCACCACCGCACCGGCAAGTCGGTTGCTATTGTTGGATCTGGTCCAGCCGGTCTCGCTTGCGCTGACCAGCTGAACCGCGCGGGACACACTGTCACTGTCTACGAGCGTGCCGACCGAGTGGGCGGTTTGTTGATGTACGGTATCCCGAATATGAAGCTCGACAAGAAGATCGTCAAGCGCAGAACCGATCTTCTTGCCGCCGAGGGCGTCACGTTCGTCACCGGCTGCACCATCGGCAAGGACATCACCGTCGAGCAGCTCCGCAAGGGCAACTCCGCCGTGGTCTTGTCCGTCGGCTCGACCATCCCTCGTGACCTGAATATCCCGAACCGAAATCTGAACAACATCATGTTCGCCATGCAGCTGCTCACCATGAACACTGCTGGACTTTTGGACGGCAACATGGAGCACGTCGAGAAGCTCATTCGCGGCAAGAATGTCATCGTTATCGGTGGTGGTGATACGGGCAACGATTGTATCGGTACCTCGGTGCGTCATGGCGCCAAGTCGGTGGTCAACTTTGAGCTGCTGCCACAGCCGCCGGCTGCTCGTGCCAAGGACAACCCATGGCCTCAGTGGCCTCGCATCTTCCGTGTTGATTACGGTCACTCCGAGGTTGTCGCTCATTACGGCAAGGATCCTCGTGAATATTGCATTATGTCTAAGGAGTTTGTTTCTGATGGTGAAGGCAATGTTAAGGTAAGATTATTTGATGCTGTTGCCCGCGATTGATAACTAACGAGTCGGCAGGGTATTAACACTGCTCGCGTTGAGTGGAAGCGCACCGAGTCTGGTGGCTGGCAGATGTCGCAAATCCCTGGCTCTGAGCAGTTCTTCCCGGCAGACCTTGTCCTGCTGTCCATGGGATTCGTCGGCCCCGAGGCGCAGAATCTCGAAGTCCAGCGCGATAACCGCGGCAACATCGAGATTGTCAAGGGCGCGCAATCCATCTACCAGGTTGACGATGGCCTTTTCGCCGCCGGTGACTGTCGACGAGGCCAGTCTCTCATCGTCTGGGGCATCCAGGAGGGCCGCCAGTGTGCTCGTGCTGTCGACCAGTACCTGATGCACTCGTCGCGATTGCCTGCAAACGGCAGTATCGAGAAGCGCGATTATTTGTTGCTCGACAGCCTGGTGAAAAAGCAGCCGAACGGCAGCGTGGTCGAGGTTACGGTTTAGAATGAATTCATCATGTGTGTTTTAGTTTCGTGTCATTGGAATTTGGTCTTTATTTTATCTCTCTTTTGATGCGTTTGTGTTATTGTGCTTGCAAAAGTGGAAGTATGAATAGTTAAAGTATCAAATTTTCTTTGGTAGAGCGTTTGGAGGGGAAAAAAGTTTGCAAGGAATTTTTAGATAACTGTGTATAATTTTTTGTTAGTCCTCATTGTTTCTTGTTTGTCATTGCTATTGTTATATTTATATATACATAGTTCTCTTTTCGGTATATATATATAATTGAAAGTTTTTGATGTTATATTACTTGCCCATCGACCTTTTTTCTAGCATAACACATTACATGTTACATAAGTTACATTAAATAAATATCCCATGAATCCCCGATTTATTGGCCAATCCAAACCTATGTACGAATATCACTTCTCTCTCGTTATCGGTTCACGCGCTGGCTAAATTGAAATCATTACTTCTCGGGATTACTTTCGCGTTCGAGAACTTCCATCAGCTCAGATTTACCGGTAATGGGCAAGCCGCATTCCTTGTGACGACAAATATATACAGTTACGTCCGCATCGTGTTCCTTCGCCTCATGTGCTGCCAGGAGCGTTTTGTAAATGTCATCCTGCTGAACGAGCCAGCCTTGAAGATGGCCGTCGTTATCGTCTCGTGGCACTGCGCGGAGTAGAACGACGGTCGTGTTCGGCAGTAATACGGAGCGCACACTGGCAACCGTGTCATTGACGCTGTCTTCATTCGCGTCTTTGCCGACGACTAGCACGATCGTGCGCATGCCCTCATTCGCAGCGACCACGGACGGCAACATGCCGCAGTACACGTACGGTTGTGTAATGATATCCTTGCCGAACGAATCGAGCGTGCGGAGGGCCATGTCTTCTAAGTGCTCGTCTCCCAGCATCGCACTGAACCTCAGTAAATTCGATACGGAAACTGCATTAGCTGATGGCTCGACTGCGTCTGCCCCACTCTTGATCCGGAGGATTAGATTGTTGGTCGCGTCATTAGCGGCTGAGAAGTACCCGCTCTCTGACTCATCCCAGAACAGGGAGTTCTGTGTCTCTTGAAGGTTGCGCGCCCAGATAAGATAGCCAGGGTCAAAAGTTGCTTCGTAGAGATCGAGAAGGCCCGCGATTAAGTACGCGTAGTCTTCGCACATGCCGGGAGTCGTGCCCGGCCCGTCCAGATAGACTCTCGTGAGTCGGTGTGTGGTCTCATCGTACATGTTTGCTTTAATGAACTCTGCCGCTGATTCGGCTGCGTCTAGGCACTTTGCTCCGGCGTTCGGATCAACGTCCAAGACAGCCGCACCTGATCTCGCGAGGGCACCGATCGCCAGACCGTTCCAGCATGCCACAATCTTGGTGTCCACGCTCGGTTTCATGCGCGTGGCCTCCCTGTGTGCGCGCAGCTTGTCGCGACAATCGGCTAGGAGCTCTTCAAGGGACTCAATCGACTTTCCAAATACTCCGGATAATTCCGGGAGTTCCATCGTGACAGTGAGCACGTTTTGGCCTTGTAATTCGTGATGTAAATCGAACTGCGGGTCGACATTGCCGAACTCGGACACACCCCAGTGGGCGGCAGCAATGTCGCCGGGGACACGACCTAGGACCTTAAAAAACTCATCATACGTCCAGACGTAGTATGCGCCTTCGCGTTTTGTGAGAGCGTTGTCGGGTGCAATTGAGTCTGCGTCTTCGGCAGAGTAACAGCCGCCTTGCGGGTGTGTGAGTGGCCCGTTGGTGAGGTACGTCGCGATGTCACCGACAGCGTCGAGTGCGAACTTGTTGGCTTCTTTATTGAAGAGCCAAGCGTCTAGGTACGCGTTCAACAGCATTGCTTGGTCGTAGAGCCTAGTTCGTTAGCCGATTGCTGTCAGAGATTGACATAAACCTACATCTTTTCAAAGTGTGGTACACTCCAATCCGCCGTCACAGAATACCGGGCGAATCCATTGCCGATTAAATCGTGGATGCCGCCTTTCGCGATCTTCTCAAGTGTAGCAATAGCCATGTCGGCAGCATTTCTGTCATCGCCAAGGTCGACCTTCTCCTTTATTCTCATGTATTGGTGCATGCGAACCAGCAAGCTCAACATGGTCGGCTGCGGGAATTTTGGCGCCTCTCCAAATCCACCGTGCACGCTGTCATACCGGTCGACGAAATACTCGTACGCATCGCACAAGATGCCCGGGCGCAATGGCGACGAATCGGCTTTGGTTTTGGCCATTGTCCAGTCGCGTAGTTGCCGGACCGCATCTGCACCCGCGTGACGGCATTTATCTTCGTCTTGCGTCCACAGTTGGTGGATCCGCAATAGCACGTCTTTGAATTCTGGACCTTGTGGTTTCCTAGTCCGCCCAGTCTTGCTCGAGACTTCTTCCCAAGGACCAGGCCAATACGTGCCACCAAATATCGGATCGAGCGTGTCTGGCGCCAAAAACACATTCAAAGGCCACCCGCCTCGGCCACCGCTCATGGCCTGCAAGTACATCATGTAAACCGCATCCACATCGGGCCGCTCTTCGCGGTCGAGTTTGATGGGAATGAAATGCTCATTGAGCACGGCGGCAATTATTTCCGACGAGAATGACTCGTCGTTCATGACATGGCACCAGTGGCAAGTGTGGTAGCCTATCGACAGGAAGACCGGTTTGTTTTCGCGCTTTGCGCGCGTGAGAGTCGAGTCCGTCCATTGCTGCCACGCGACAGGGTTGTCTCTGTGGGCTCGCAAGTATGGACTCTGGGCTGTACTCAGCGTATTTACCAGCGGCATGCCGATGAGTGGAGGTTCTTCAGATGACCGTTGCTTCTGATATATCTGGTCAGAGGATGAGCGCGACGACGGCGGATTGGCGGCGAAAAGACGTGCACAGGAGGACAACGGACGGAAGCGCACCACTCGTCGACCACTATGAGTAGCACCAGCAGCAGCGGCACGCGTGATCTGCGGGACTGCAACGGACCAGCGGAGGGAGGATCGAAGAATCATTATACGACAGTGGAAAGCCGATGGGACAGGTGCCGTCGTCAACGACTCGACGGGGAAGCGATTTTCCAGTGCTCGAACGAGGAAGTGGTGGGGTTGGTAGCTTCGTCGCTCAGGGTCTCTGACGGGCCCCGAAGCGCCTCGCGTGCTTGCGCCATTACGTCATACTCATCACTGTTAATCGACCATAATTCGCTTTGGCGCAGTCATGCTACTGCAGTTGACTTCCGCGATGATCTTCCACTAGCCTCCACTCTGCTATCGGGAGTCATTATGGAGGGCCCTCAACTACACAGTAAGTCATTTTAATGGTTACAATATACGCCAAGTTGCACTCAGCATTACCAGCTTGAAATCCCTCAGCTAGATCAATTTTGCTTGAAATGCCATATTCAGTTCGTGGTCGCTGCATGCGCTGTATTTTAGGGCATAGATCATCTCGTCCGGAAAGCCGGACCATGCGATGAAGTTCGATACTGTAGCCGATCACAGCATCACTTTGTTCAGCTCCGAAGCTCGTGTTGTCCAACAGCGAGAGGAGTGATCTACTTCCCCGCAGTACCTCTTGGTGTCTGTCGTCCCACAATCTTACACCTCCATCCAGCTGTATGTTCTATTATTATTTGGAGACTTAAACTCGTGTGTCAGACAAATTGGAGAGTTGTCCGAGTTGCCGCAACCGGTGCGGCTCTCCAGTGTACGATAACAGTGAGCGACTATAGTATGTGGCAGAGCATGACGTGACGACTGTCTTTCTCATGTTCGTCTCATCTTGAGGCGTGACGCAAATTTTAATGACGCTGTTTATTCTAATACAGTACTCGTCTTTGACTTAACTACCACGCTCAAATTGGACTCCGCGCAGTGCGGCGCTGAAACAGTCTCTTTATCGCTCTGAATCGCCTTCTGGCAGGGTCAATATCACCTTCGGAATGATACTGATTGGCGGAAATATTTGTTCTATCTCTGAATCCCCAGTGTTTCCACGAACAAGCACAATGGGACTACTCTTATCAAAGTCTCTCTTTGCAATCCGCGTTTGAGGTGATGCGTACACCATACACCCTTCGTCGCCATTGATCGTTTTCAACGTACTCGAATGTGGACAATCAAGCCACGTAACTGGAATGTCGACGTCCGCCAAGTTTTCTGTTGCCGAATCGATGTGCACTGTAAATGTCTCGCTATTGCCATTCTGACGCCGACTACATGTTCGCCTATGGGGTAGGTCTGCGTACGACTCGCACTTCTTCAAAAATGCCGAACCTTTGGATGTCCTGCTGTTGACTATATGTTTAGACTCTCGAGCATTGAATTGCGATAGAGTTTCTGCTGCCAAAGTAAAGAGATTTTCTTTGTCAAATAGATCCGAGTGATGAGTATTTGAATTCTCGATAACGCAGAATCCTGAATTTGATTCAGTGTCCTGCGATATCGGTAAGGTATATTCGGCAGTTATACTTATACCGGCGTTCGAGGCGTTGCTTTCCGCTATGTACTTCATTGATGTGCTATCGCGGCAACTAGAGCTCACTTTCAATTGACCGCCGTCGAAAACTGAATTGTCACGTCGCTCTCCGTTGTGTGTATACTGAGCTGTATCTGCTAATTCTGCCGCCCTATCTACAAAGTAACAGCCATCTGTCAAGTATATACCTGTGTTTAGCCGCGGATCCATAACACCCCTCGCAGAACAATTTGTCGGTGACAGCATATCGTCAGAATAAAATACCGCACTAAATCTATCCTGAGTCCTAGGAGTCCCTTCTATCAAGACTGGCGACCCGCTGTCATTCTCATGTCGCTCTAGCCACGCATGTGAGTAAAATGGCATGACTAGCTTGTACTGTGGATACCAGAGAGACGGTGTATTGGAGTACCCACAAATCCGATGAGGCAGAACTTGTGAGATCGTTGAGATTGACTTATGCGCCTCACTGCGGTCCGGAGAACTGGCGGGGAGGACAATACATTGCAATGAAGACATTTTTATCATTAGTAACGTCACCGAATATATATCTCTAGAAGGCAGAAACCACCCTAACTGTTGACTATTCGTATAGCTGCTTAATCACCTTGCAAATTATACTGCACTTGTATTAATAATGTGACTACCACATATTGTGGGCACTACGTCTGTATCAAATCTGGACGACACAAACAAACAGAACAATCCCTAACCCTTAAGTGTAAAACCTTATTCCCAGCAGCGGGCGTGTATGTGCGCGTCGGAACTCTTGCCCTACTCCCGAGAAGATAGCGCATTCGTTATTTCCTTCATTTCCACACCTTTCGTTATCCACTTGCGCGAATCGTTAATATCGACATCAATCACAATGACTTTCTGGAAAGAAGCCGGTTTGACGTAAGTATGGTTTTGCTGTCGCGAAAAAGTTGCCGTGAGAGGTGGTGGTTGATTGTGTCGGGATTGAGATCGGCGGAGAATTTGGCCAATTACATTCTCGATACAAGGGACCACAACTCCGCTCCACCTTGCGAACACGGACAAATGATATTGGCTTGGAATAACGGAATGCTGATGAGATTATTGGGATATAGTTATAATCGATATGCTGCCATTGCAGCTCGTGCTACCCGTCGGGCATTGAAGGAGGATAAGCGCATTGCGGCCGAGCGACGTGAGAACAGTGAGATTCGTGGTGCTAAGTGGGTTAATGGCAAGCGTAAGTATTTGGTTTACTTAGTAGGCTAGAATCCATGCTGACGGGTAATATAGAGGGCGAATATGAGAATAATGAGAAGAAGTAAATTCCATTAAGATAGCATTCGTGGCCGAAAATTGCGGTGTGAAGATTCATGTTTTATGTATGGATTTACATAGAAGTTGACTAGTTCGATAATACATTTACGAACAACGTAAACCTATTTCCTAATTGGACTTTGGAAGACTTCCGATGCTAGAAAGTCGAAGATTGCATGCGCGGAGGTTAAACTATTCCAAATTATCAATGATCTCAGAGCTACAGCAAGCAGTCCTGTAAATGTGTAAACTGCGCCGGAAATCTGCGTCTGCGGTGCTGGCTGACCACCTGGATTGCGTAGGGATTTTTGGGAGGTTGCCGTCTTGCCGATGACCGAGAAAACCGATTCTCGACTGGAGATGCCGTAATTTGGCAATTCGCGCCAACCCTTCACCATCCCGAGGCTTTAGGAAATCTATGCTTGCATGGTCGGATCGTAGTCAGCGAGCTCTCAATTAGTAAGTTGCGACAGCTTCCGTTGGTCGGCAGTTTCACAAGATTGAAATCAACGCCCGAGTTTGCGTGAATCTCGATGGGGGTAGCTAATTTGATTAGAAGGCTAGGCCGTCAACGTCTAATATCTTTCCCACGTTACAATGGGTACATTGGAAGCCAGTGGCATCTCTCTGACTGCCTCGACCAATGACGCAAATGGGGGCGATCGGACAAATGACAACAGAGCTATCCATGGAACCAGCGAGTCTAATATAGAAATTCCCACAATAGCGCCAAATTATGTGGATATAACCGATATATTTTCAAAGGAGACTCAAAGTAAGGCCGACCTTTCTCAGGTGATATGGTCCTGTGGAGCTTACGAACGCGCATTTAGAGATCAAACCGGGAGAATTGGCTATGTCGGAGACGTTTGAGCTTGTGAACGCCATTAATGCTCTCGAGGTACCACCATTTCGATGAATAAGTGAAAAATTGAAATCTCTGTTAATTGCTTATTAGATGATGGACCTGAAAATGGACACCGGTTTGCTGGATATGCTCTCCCATGACAAGGAATTCGATACTAAAGCTAGCCGAAGCGCTAGAAAAGTTCTCGGGGTCATGGATGAGTTATTTGCTATGGAGGTATATCTTTACACGCGTTGTTGAGTTGTCCAAGCATAACGCTTACTGTTCGTTAGATGTCCTGGCATACAGGTGGCGCGTTAAGTCAAACGGTGTTCACATGTCTTTATATCGAGCAAGCTCTCAACAACTTCAACGGCAGCGTCTCAAGTGCTCATTTCGGGGACGAGAGCAACGACGTGCCGATACCGTCGGATAAGGACTTGGAAAGTGTTTTTGTTCATGTCGTCCTACGGGAGTTTGTTTTAGGAATTATCAAAACCTGTGATTTATCCCGAAGGCGGTTACAGTGCAATGAAATCCTGGAAGTATGTAACAACTTGAGTCTATTGAGTCCTGAGCGAGTCTAAAAATTGTTATATTTAGGACGAGGATATTGTCACGCAAACGTACTCATTAGATTTAATGCAGTTCGTGCCGGTAGCAGATATATGTACAGGTCTCATCGATGCGATTAGCAAAATGAAACAACTCCGGACCGAAACTGAAATACACCATAATCAGGAAGCTTCGAACCTTCTCGGTTGCATCGACGGATTCATATCCCGTCTCGAACTGCGTCTCATGGTGATCAAAGCATTGGATTCCGCTGATGATGTACCAGAGAAGCAAATTGAACTGTTGGATGGTACTGGTGACCTCATTCGGACAGTAATGAGTACGCATTCTCTTGCTGAGCCGCTTCCTGTTGCATTTAGTATTGCAATCCAAGGCCGCTTGGAATGCGGAATGCCTCCTAGACCGAAGGTAGAAACAAGTTTCGGAGATGGAATTAGGATTTTGGAGAGGTTATTAAGTGGTATGAAGGATGTATTGCGAGTACATGACTATGGATCTTTGGGCGACATCACTGCCTATTTTGAAGAATTTGCGATGCGACGGCCCACCGAGTTGCCGTACGTCCGGTGTCAGCTATTTAAAAGATTCTTGGTTAACCGGAAGATAGTTGGTAAATTCTCAATGCGAGACGCAGTTATTGCCGATATCACTGATCTCTGTTGTCCTTCGCCGGCGTTGTTTGCCATAGATGAGTCGCACTCCTGCCATCAAGCTTTAGAGATGTTTTTCACCAGAGCAGAAGTTTGTTTTGAAAACCTCTTCTCGGTAATGTGTCATAATCGGTCACGACTGAGGCAACGTCTTTGCGGCGTCATTCTGGACTGGGATTCACTGCAAGTCGATAGCGAGCATTTAGAATCAAACCATGACATGTTAGAATTCTCACCACTACTGTCTACCGATCAAAGGAGCGGCGAGGAAGGTTTACGTGCTTTGCCGTTGTCATCGTGGGTGTATTTTCGGAAACTGCAGATCATGGTTTGGATCGTATTTATGGGGTTTGAGTTGGATATTTATAGATTGGATGAATGGCCACTTATGCTTTGGTATGGTGATTATGTTCTTGGTGTAATGGATTCGCATATTGCGCGAATCGAAATGGTTCTCGAGATCATGGCTGCTCTGCCACCGGATTCTAGCACACATTCTACAAAGCCCCGGAAGTCAAAGAAGAACAAGGGCAAGCTTGCGTCTGTGGTACCACCCCCATCACCACAATCGATCATGAGATCGCGCAGTTGGTTGGCCGGATTGCGGTCCCAGATGGCGGCGTATAAGGAGTTATGCCAAGGGTATATGTGTTTCATAGCCGCTCTAGTACGGGCTGGGTGTGTTCGATCATTTGCCGTCAGTCAGCTTGATCAGTCGAAGAAGGAATTCATGGCGCCGGAATTGCTGTATAGGCTTCGTTTGAAGCCGTTTAGCACGATAGGTGTGCCGGAGGTCCCTTCATTTGAGACATACAAGAGACTGAGCGATCTCCGTGACTGGCAGGTGCGTTTATTCTGCCGTAATAATGGTCGCATTGCTAACGTCTACTAGATTGACCCCCTTCTTGACAATGCCCAAATAACCGTAAACAAGGCTCGCAACATGACGGATGCCTGGAGCAAGCTGAAACCCGAGCAACAAGTCAACTCTAAACTAGTGCAAGAAAGCTCTGCCAAGGTCAGTCGTCTCTCATGTACAGTTACATAAGGCTTGCAATTAACTTTCTGTATAGATGCAACAAAATCTCAAACGCTCTTGCATAGGAACGAACGTCGCAATATCAGTAGTGCGACAAATGAAGCTACAACCTGGTTCATTCGGAAAAGAGAATAAGCTGAAAATATCCATTCAGCATGATAACTTCCATCCTTTTTTCCCCATACTTTCTGTTTCAACCGGGAACTAACAGATTTTATGGCGGATTTTCCATTCAGTTGGTGTCGCAATGTATGATACAAAATAGGTAGAAGTTGCATTTGTCCGGGTTATATCTTGATGGTTCATTCGGAACTTTTCTCCGGGATGTATATTATGTGTCTATGCAATTGTGGAATACATTATGTGTCTATGCAATTGTGGAACAAGAGGTGAAGCGGTTTAGCTGGTGTCCAGATCATTGAACTGTATGTAGTGTGGCTTCCGAGTAGATGGTGACCCCTGAAAGACGAATATCATGGACCCCCCATTCACAGCGTCACACGTATTTCCTTTATGTTCAACAACTAACCTCTCATTGACCAACAGACCATCGTGTCATGTAGAATACCCATGGCAAGTACGACTCAGCAACCAGCATCATTATCCACTACAACAGCGGGGCTTACTCCAATCACGCCTCTAGCGCACCGAATATCGATACCGCCATACACTCTTTTCTGTCACCTCACCATATTTCCCTCCACTCCATCACAAACAATCGGCGCATCGTTGTCTTCAACATCACAAAATATCACTTCGCAGCCTATAATAATACATGTGACAACTTCAGAAGCACCGACTACCCCGCTAAGCGTGTTCGTCTATGCGCTTCCACGACCGGCTAGCGACCAATCGACAGCACAGCCGGTGGCTACGACGTTATTAGGAGGACAAGACAGTTCGTCACAGGAGTCTATGGAGTTGGCGCTACGGTTGGCGCGAGTGCTGGCTAGGCGTACGAACCGGCCGGTGTATGTTGGCGTTACTGCGGCAGGTTTTTTGGGTCACGTTGACGCGATTGAGAAGGTCTCTGCGTTTGTCAAGGAAAAATTAGACCGATGATTATTAGTATCAAATAGCAGTAAATGTATGTCAAGGTGTATACGTGATGTAGGATGCAAAAGATGGGATTACCTATGGTACAAAGAAAACTTCTTAGATCCTACAAACTAAATAAACATCCAAAACTTTTGTTGTCCAAAAACCCTACACTACATATCCCGAAATATTAATACAAGCCTGTCTAACTTCATCAAATGTGCAATGAATCGTTCCTCGACACCTCTTACTCGCCGAACTTCCTCTCGCTCAGCCGGGGTAAGCATATTCGCTTCATCTCGCCGAACATCTTCGCGTAACAGCTTGCTCATAACACCTGGTCGTCGTCCGCGTTCTTCTACGACTCGTGCATAGCACCGTACTATGGTTTTGAGCACGGCTTGGGTCATTAGTGCATACGCGCCCATTGGCTTGTGGTACCAAAAGTAGTAAGTTCTGCTTGGTGCGCGGTCGGTGCCTCTTGGAACTTCCTGCAAATCAAGACATCCTATCTCATGAAGCGCGGTCAGATGAGAGCGAATATCCTTAGGTGGTAGTAGCGCGATCTGGGCAAGCTGTTTTTCGTCTATTCGTCCCTTTTCACGAATAATCCGTAGTAAGCGACAGGCAATGGGACCCTGCTTCTGTGTAATCAACTTGTCGTATTCTAACTCTCGAACACGAGCAGTCAAGGTACCAAAATCAATAGTCCACTCGCCACCGCCTTTGTTGCCAACTTTCTTCATAAAGGGAAGATTCTGGTTGCACGACAAAAGTGCGAGATGGAAATTCAAATGCTCAATGCGGGAATTTGTGACAACAGTGTCATCAGCATTGTCGTCATCGTCATGCTCGCTATTATCGCTATGATCGCGTTGTTTGTCATCCCCAATTCGGTTGCTGTCAATGTCCAAAATGTCACTGCCCGGCATGCTATCATCGGACCCGCTTACAGAGCCGTCTCTGTAATGCTTGCGCTTTTGGCGTTTTGAAATGCGACTGCTTGAGGATCTTGATCGCTTCCTACTGGATTGTACCACGAGAGCACTTCCGAGCTCAATGTCTGCGTCCAGCCGGCGAAGAATCTCGAGAGATGTCACATTAATAGCTTTGTCGGAATTGTCCACACATCGGAATAGCTTAGGCTCCATACAATCTAGAACTTGTCTATAAACTGCAGCGGTGACATTTCCAATCCGTTTCGACACTAATTGCACTAATATCTGCGCTCGCATGAGCACAGCAAATTTATCATGATTTAATGCTAAGACTGCAGATTCGTCAACAGTTTTCGAAGGCGAGCTTTCGGACAATGGATACCCTCTACTCCCATAAGTTCCATTTGAGGTGGTGTTCGCAGCGGCGACTAACCCGTCATTGATGTCGTCATGTATTCTTTTGAGGACCTGAAACTCTTCTTGAGCCTCTGTGTGTGCTTGAACTTCTCGCTTGGCCTCGGATACAGTCTTGCTACGCGGAATGGCTGCTAGTCGTCGTTTAAATATTCGCATGTAGAGATCTGACTGGGGGTTGAATTCATGCCTCTTTAGCGTTGTTAGCAGTTTGTGCTGCAGCAACAACGTGAGTGCATTTCTTGACATTACTGCCTGTGAAGCCGACTGTGCGGCTAGGTAATCCGAGGCTCTGATATGTCCGTACAATAACAAATTCTTAACGATATCCGGCGCACCGGCTGCGTCAGGGAAACGGTCCAAAACGTAACTAACGAACGCTCCTGACCGCGCCATATTGTACATATTCCGAGTAGAAGCAACGTACGTAGCATTGTCAACCCCGGAATTATCGTCTACCCAGTAGAGCACAAATCTGTTTTGCACTAGGGGCACGAGTGCGCGTTGGATTGTCGAGGGGGCCACCTTGGAATATCTTGAGATCAGCTGGAGCGTCAGTCGGCCGTACTTCAGCAGTGTGTCGACAACAGTCTATGCGGGTCAGCATCTTGCTATACAGGAACCGCATAGTTATAGACACCTACCGCCGCGATATCTCCATATATGTCGCGGAGTAAGAGAATCACGAATTCCTTCTCGTACTAAGATGCTTATTAGTTCTTGCACTGACCACGTTAAAGAGCTATGCAAATACCTGCGACATTTTAAAACAGCAGCCCTACGCTTCGAGGTCTCCTGCAGGAGGTAAACTGCCGAGTATAATTATATCTTTGTCATACAGTAAGTAGAATGCTCTGCGCAGTCTCATACAGTAAGTAGAATGCTCTGCGCAGTCTTTTACGAAGTCACCCACCCACGCGTACGGACGTTGCGTCAGAGCTTGAAATTCGCAAAAATGCATTTTGGAAGAACTGGCTTGCAGGCAAAAATGAATTTTCCACAAATTCGCATTTTCTTCAATTAACCCTAACCCCTTCCCCGGGACCAATGAGACGCTTTTGGATTCTGTGGTTGCTGATTCGCTAAAGTTTTCGTCGAAACGCACCACAACCGAACCTGTGAGCATCTTCGACTCGGACCTGCCTGATCTCGGGACGACTTCCTTAACACGCGCACATTCACAACTCACTCCAATCCACTCAACAAGCAATGCTCGTGTCTCCTACGTCCGCCTGCTTCCGCAGGGCCGCCAGCTCCTCCGTCCGTACAACGACTTCCCGCTCCCTGGCGACCGCTGCTGCCGACCTCGGATTCGAGACGTCCACTGTCGACGGCATCAAGATCGCGACTAAGGATATCGCCGGCCCAATTACCACCCTGTCCTTCGTCATCAAGGCTGGCAGCAGATACGCGACTGTTCCAGGTGTCGCCCACGCTCTACAGCGATTCGCCTACCAGGTATGTCGTGCTCCGACACCGTGTTCCTTTGAAGGATGCACTCAGTTGCTTGCATTCGACACACATATTCTTTGTCATGACAGAGTCCCGATGTGGTCAGCAGTCGAAATGCGGAGATTTCGTTATTGTGACGGAGTAAGCTAATTGGGATCTGCAGAACACACCGAAGCGTTCAGGTCTCCGTTTAACTCGTGAGACTGAACTGTTGGGAGGATCGCTCACCAGTGTTCTCACCCGCGACTCAATCGTCCTCACTGCTCGATTCCTCAAGGATGATCTGCCATATTTCTTCGAGGCTCTCAGCGATGTTTTCGCCCAGCCAACGCTTGCCCGTCACGAGCTTGCTGAAATTGTTGCTCCTTTGTTGAAGTTGGATGCTAAGCTTGCCGACGCCGAAGCTGCCTTCGTTGCTTCTGAAGCTATCAACTCGGCCGCTTACCGGAAAGGATTGGGTCTCCCGCTATACGCCCAGGCTACCGATTCAATTTCCATTGACAATGTCAGGTCCTACAAGGATGCTGCCTACACCAAGTCCAATCTCGTGATCGTTGCCTCGGGCACAGACATTAACACGCTCTCTGACCTCGTCAGCACTTACCTTGAGACTGCACCTGCTGGAACCGCGTCGACCACTAATGCGTCTACATTCTACGGCGGTGAGCTCCGAATCCCCTCCACGGCTGGTAATTTGCTCACTTTCGGCGTCGCCGCCGAACCTTCTCCTACCTTCAATGTCCTCGCTTCCGTCCTTGGCGGCGCTTCCAGCATAAAGTGGTCGTATGGCGCGTCCCTCCTCAGCGCGACCGCCGGCAAGGCCTACGCCAAGGTCACTCCTTACAGTGGGTCGAGCCTATTGACCGTCACCGCCACTGGCTCCCCAGCAGAAATCAAGAGCGCAGGCGCCGCAGCCGTCGACGCTCTTAAAACTGTCGCTACTGGGGTCAGCCCCGAGATCTTGAAGAAAGGTATCGCCGGTGCCAAGTTTGACGCTCTGTCTGCCCTCGAAGGCGCCGCTGGCCTTGCTAGCGTGGGCGAGATCCTTTTGAGCTCTGGTAGTGTGCCAGCAGCTGCCAAAATTATTTCCGAGATTGAGAGTGTCACAGCTGACTCCGTCAAGAGTCTAGCAGAGAAGATTTTGTCCGAGAAGGTCGCAGCTGCCGCCGTCGGAAAGGTGTCAGAATTGCCGTATGTTGACGAACTGGGATTGAAGGCGTAAACGTAAAGCACGAAGGACAAGGTGTTTGGGACGACTAAGCGAAGCAGGTTTTTATGTCAACAGTTAAACAAAACTGGTGGACCGCATTGTTTACAATGAACTGGGATAAACTTGATATAAATATCTGTAATAGATGTAATATAATGGCACGTTGTAATTGATCGATCGATCGATGGTTGTTTGAAATTTGACAAAAAAATAAGCATTTGAATATACATCTGTTCGACAAATACTATACAGAGCTATGCATTCATTTCCCTCTATTTATAACGTACACTTACACCATGGCTCGATGAGTATGTACAACCTGCAGCTAAAGCTAAATATTACAAGTTATCTTCGGCATCCTCGGCATCCCAATCTCTCTCTCGCCAGTCTTCTTGGATCATGGCCATATGTTCAACCGCGAATCCACAGCTCCGTAGCCAGTAACACTCCTGTTCCGAAATAGCTTCGCAGTTGTTTAAGACCAGCGTCTTGATCGACGTCATGAAGAACGGCGTCGTGCCGGCGGCCAAGCGATCCGAATTCGCTTTGATTCGCTCGCACAATTCCGTCACTGTTAAGTAGGACCCGTGATCTGCCCGCGCTTTTCCGCCAATCAGCCACGCGATGCCCTTGATCGTGACCCGCGTCATGGAGAGGTCGATAACCTCCAAATGCCTGAGCCCGTGCAACTGCTCGATCACCGAATCCGTCACGTCGTCGTTCTCAGCCAAATCCAAGAATCGCAACTCTGGACACAAATCAACTAACTGTGAAGCCAACGGTCGGGATTTCTGTGAATTGCAAGCGCTCGAAAACGTTCCTGGCTCCGAGCAGGGGTAGCCCAGCGACGCACCCATGTCATAGCGTACAAACATAGACCCTCGTAAGCTGAGACACTTAAGCTTGTTAGGGTCACATCTTGACAAGGCGCCCAGTAGTTCGTCATTCGACAAGCTCTCGCTAAATGACACTTCTAACATCTCCAAATTTTCGTATTCATTTAGCACCACGGCATCAATGTCACCGGTTGTAGCATCGGAGTAGTGTGTCCGTCCGCTGATGTGCTTCAACGTGCGCGGAGTCATGGGTGTTTGTCGCAGCTCGAATGTTTTGCACGATGGCGGCAATATCGGCGTTTTGTTCATATTTGTGTGCGAGAATCTAACCGTCTCGAGCTTCGGATTGTGCCGCAGATCGACCCTGCGGAAGTTGTAGCTGTCTATGGGACCAGCAAAGTCCCCCGGTCGGTCATCAAAACCATCATAATCCCGCCCGAACCAGCTGCGGGCGTAGACGTCGTAGGGATTGTACATCTCGAATGGATCGACAAGCCCGCCCGTCTCGTATTCCATCGAGAACTCGTCGTCGGAGTAGAAGTCACTTTCTGTGATGCGTACGCTTACGCAGGATAATCGCTCTAGGTTCGGGAAGAGACGAAGCAAGTGATGGAAGCCTTCTGGATCAATGACCACTTTTAGATACGTCGATGTTTCTGGGTCGAATACATCGCGCACACTAACACCACCCGGATGACCAGCCTTAATTCTCGGACTCCCTCCGAGATTGAAGACTTTGATCTGATTCAACGGGACGTATGCGGCATCAGATGGGGCAGGAATGTCCATGAACTGAATAAACATGTAGTCTTCACCGTGTCTTATATCGTGATAACAGTCCAATATATACAGATTGGGAAGGTTCCCATTCAGCAATATGTGAATAATCGGTGACAAGGAATACGCGGATACTCGCAAGACCTCCAGCTTTGAAAGGACGTTCAGCGTAGTCGTGCCAAATGCGTGCCAATTGTCAAACGTATAGCGCTCGCCGGATTCGATGCTCAAGTACCGTAAACTGCTTTCTCCGGTATTAGACATATTTTTTATGTTCCACGTCGCCTTCGTCTTTGTCTTTCGTCGATTTTCGTGACTTCGAGAAACGATATGCTTCAGGGCAAGTTCGCTCCATGACACAGTATCCGTGGTTGTGCGGAGACAAAACTTCTTGATATGTCCTTTCGAAATACTGTAATACCCGCGCATTAAATTCACGGTCACGCCAAACGGCTTCGTGAACCGGAAATCGAGCGTCGTCCACAAATCTGGCGTGTTTAGGATAACGACCCGCCAAGCTCTGCTGACGGATTGCACCAGAACAAGTTGTCGGAATGGTAAATACTTCAACACGCGTTGGAATAGTTCTAGTGGCAACCGTTTTTCTGGATCTTTGGTCTTTGAGTTTTCTTGTTCACGGTTATCGATCACGTCTCGCATGGTCTAGCTTGGGCTGTGAGTATTTCTGACCGATTAATCAAACAACAATATGCTAACCTTCCAAATATCCTCCTGCTGCAACGCATTTTTTAAACCAAGGGCCAAAACATCAACAGCAGCGACATTGTCCTTCAATCCCATTTGAGCTTTCGCAGCTAGTACATATCCCTACAACGCATTAGCTATCAATGCCTCACAAAAATTGCAAGACACGCGCATACCTCGGCATTCCCTTTTGCACGAGCAATAAGTCCTTTCGCAATTGTCAACGCGTCGTCAAACTTCTTTGTCTTCAAAAGCGACAAACTCAGTTTTTCGAGAATGCCGACATCCACCGGCGTATGGGTGAGTCGCAAATCGTCCAAGACCTGGAACACAATCAGCCTCACCCACAAATAAAATTCACAAAATATCCTGCCAATCATACTGTCGTGTAATGAGATATAGCACCGTCGTAATCTTCGTCCGCAAATTTCTTGGCCGCTTGCTCACGGTGATTGAGCCGATTACGCGTCAACCGCCGATCGGTTCCCACCGACAATGATGACGACGCCATTGTAATTTCTGCACTGACACCAATCTCCCCGTCTGCAGCCTATTAAAATGCTGCCAAAGCACAGACAGTGTGGTTGGTGAAGACCAAAAAGTCCGCTGTAGGATCATAGGCAACTACATCATGATGTGACGTGTAAATGCAAATAGCAACCCTAACATCGACTTGTGACCCTTACCCGCAGACAGACCTAGCTAGCAATTAGTTTGCCGAACATCATGATGTCCGAATGTTAACCACCACAGCCATGCGTGTGCCATCTCACTGCGTCTCCGAACGGCAAACTTATTATTACCATAAAACTAATAATACAATCTCAGGTCCTTACGATAACTATCGAATTTAGTTCGCATCAAATTAACCTTGCTCGATACATATGCATACAATTACACCATGACAAAACGACAATTAACAAAAATCTTAGTGGATCACTACAAATTACATATAAGTTCCAAAACATCTCTGAGTGCAAAGTTGTGGGTTCGTAACGCTCAAGCATCCAGGTAGTAGTTCAAAATGATGGCTGCCAGGAGACCGGCGCAGATAACAACGGGACCCACCGGACTGTCGAGATGCTTGCCGCTGCGCATCTGAATGGCCTTGATCCGATGCATATAAACACCATAACCCCAGCATCCGCAAAATATAGTCAATATGAAGTATGTGTAGGCGAGTCTGTGAGCGGTCGTATTATATTGACCAGCCGCATTGTAAAGCCCGAATGTGAGAGCCGATAGCAGAACCGTAACCTGCAACCACTTGTTAAAAGTACGCTCGTTCGCAAGCCATACCTTTGGCTCGACCATAACCTGCCCAGACTGGGTAAGAAGGCGCTTCGGTCGCTCGACACCAGGTGGAAGCTTGAATGCTTTGTCGGAAGCTTTGCGGTGGCGCTTGAACCAAGACTTGGCCGCACGTGCGCGGGACTTTCTGTGCTTCCGTCGGCGACGGCTGCTGGTGCCGGCTTCTCCTTCTTCTTCCACTTCCTCTTCGTCCGAAGAAGATGAGCTTTCATCTTCCTCGTCTTCGTCGATATCTTCTCGAATAATTTGCTGGTGCTCACGGTCAGCTTCGTCAACATAACTGCGCAGAGAAATTGAAATAGACTCTTGTCGTCCGTGAATCGCTGATTGTTCACCGACAGCCGCCAGTAATGAAGCTACGGCGTCATTACCAAATGCACCTGCAGCAGGAGACGAGCTTAGGGCCTTCAACGACAGATCTAAAGGCTGGTCGCCAAACTTCTTACGATTCAACTCCTCCGCGTACGCCTGCTCCGGATCCCGGCGAATATCCTTCTCAAGCTCCGACAACCAATATGGCAAGACGTTGATGTACTCCTCGTCATCAAAGAGCATTGAGACACCATGCGCAAACTTCGAGAACTTGGGGGCTTCCTTGACGAGATGGCTCGCCATCAGGTCCTTAACCCATGATGGTCGAATTTTCTTGTCCCCTGTTCGCATGGCAACCTTGATTTCCAATACAGCGTACGGGAAACGGGAAATCTCGCCCTTGCGGATGGTCTTGAAAGGATGCTCGAGACCCATGTCATCGATGTCATGGCGGTGCCAGTCTTCCGGATCTCGGATAGGTCGAGTTGAGTCCAACGCATCTTCACGAATCAAGTCAATGTCGTTGTCGATGCTTATACGAACACGATCGTCATCCGGTATCTGGAATGCTGTTCTGGAGTAGACAGCGCGCAGAACCGGCTGCAAGTTGTTGTCACGAATGAAGCTCTGAATATCGGCAACAACCTTTTCAAATTTCTCGACTTCGGCAACTGGAGAGCCACGCTCCCGCATTTTGCGAATGCTCTTCTCCATAGAGTACGTGCCGTCAATAAATGGCTTAACGTACTTCTCCTTGATAGGGATACGCTGCTCCTGCACAACCTCTTTGTCCTCGGGATCTGCGAACTTGCGCTCGAAGAAGATCTCGGGGTGGCTATTGAGCTTGCCGTACCATCGCAGTCGCACAGAAGACGCAGTTTCTCGAGATTCGAGCTTCTCGAGGTAGAGCTGGAATTCAGGATTATCAAAATAAAGCGTGGTGATGGTAGGATCCGGCGTTGATAGGTTCAAAATTTTGTTGGATTGGGGGTTGTAGATAAGGAGTGGAAGATGACGCAGAATAAATGTCTTGACTTCCATGAGATTATCGGGATGGACCCAGACTGCGCTTTCAGTTAGAGTGAAACAAATATATAACACAATACATCGCTCACATTTGAAGGACTTGACAGTTGTGGTGGCAGACGATGTCGGTGCCCTTGACAACGTACCCTCCGGGTGGAGCTCCTGCGGGAGGCCGGCCTTGTGATCTCGAACATAGGCATAGAGCGACGACAGCTTGTACAAGATCGGCGAGTAGTTTTCTGAGTTGAATGGTAGTGCCGCAAGTCGGACTTGCAACAGTGGTCTTACGGAGTACGTGCTGTAGAGTCGGTCGTGCTTCTTGACGATCTTAAAGAAACCCGTGTAGTTCAGACGCGTAAATTTTTCGAGCTCCTGGGCTTCAGCAAGGGTACGGTCGAGCTCCTTTTCAAACGCGTCAAAATCAGCCTGAGCAGAAGCGGAGTCGTCGCCGTTGGAAGGAATGCGCCCCTCTACCGCAGACAACTTGTCTTTCAGGTCAGCGTACTTGTGGGACTCAAACTCGTAGACTTTCTCGAGCTCGGCGTCGAGCGCGGCGACAAAGGTGCTTTCGTCCTTCTCTGTCCACAGCTTTGCATTGTGACGATCTTTCGGCGCGGTCTGGTCATCGTCCTCCTTGAGTAGCCGTTTCAGACGCTCGTAGTCGATATACGACGCCGCCCAAGGCTTGTACATTTCATTGGCAAGCTTGACGCCGAACAGCATTTTGACTGCTCCGAATCGGTATTGGACGTGGCGTAGTGGATGTGGAGCGGTGCTATTATGAAGAGCAAGAAAGAAAACAGATGAAATGCCTGGGAGTGTCGGTGTTGATATGCCTGGGAGTGTCGGTGTTGATCCCGCCGGGCTTCGAAGAATGCTTCTACGACGGGCCGAATCCACTCACTAACCTTTCGCCCAATCTCCTTTGCCTGCTAGAAACGTGGTGTACCTGCCTCTCATAAAGCCCTAACCTCGTCTGATTTGCATTTAAACTGCAGCTAGCAGAAGGTTAAAAAAACTACTAAAACTAACTAACATACTTTTAGTTGTTGACTATAGTTACAAAAAATTGGGCTTTAAAATTATTACAAGTTCTAGCAAAATCAACGCTGACCCATTCGAAACACTCTCAACCCTTTTTTCCTGCCTTTACCATCTATCTCGCTTTGTCCCCAATTATCGCACATGTGAATGCTTGAACTATTAGCATGTTTACATAACTCCTGACAATACGTCGCCCCACATCACCCCCAAATCTGCATCTTGTTCATCGTCATCAAGCAAGCTTTCGCGCTCTTCAAAGTTGCGTCATAGATCGCATCAAGTTGTTGGCGGGTATGGTCACTGTCATCTTATACGTTGTGTGCTAATATACTGTCACCTTCGCCATCTATGGCTTGTGTTGACTGTTTGTTCAACTATTTTGAGCACTGGCGCTTATTGTGACCGGCATTGTGACAAGATCCACACCGTCTCACGTTCAATAAGCCGCACCAAGGACAGCGGGTTAGGGCATAGATGACATGTATAGTACGGTTTTCTATAAAAGACCCTGTATTTAGTTAATCGGAACTTTGTTTTGTGAGTCATACCTTGATCGTCTCCTCGTAACATTCGGGCCCTGTCGACATCAGTTGTGAACACATCTGGCGATTTACCTGGGAACACCACTTCTTCTGTTATTATGTTAGCTTGATAATATGTACTAAAGTTTTGCTTCACTGACTCGGGTGCTGCATTACCCAGACGTGAGAATTTGTGTGCTCACTGGTCACGAAGATATTCACCAATGGCAATCGGAATTTGCTTTGCAGTGATGTGCCTTTTCGCTGAGTATAATCATATGTTCGATTTATTCTGTTTCCTTTTTTGTTCAATTCTGTGTGAGCTACTGCCCTTTGTATACTTGAGCCGGCTCCCAACCTCATGTACAATCTGCCGGATATGAAACACAAAGCAAGAAAGCAAGAGCCACAAAAACACAAAGCAAAGAAGCCACACAAAACCCTGCCCACACCACCTAACATGGACTACGGAAGCATATTCTGTCACCTGAACGACTCCCAATTCCCCACTGAGTCGATTTCTTATTTCCGCAGCTGTACGGCCAAAATCATGACCACGCGCATATGGTCTTGCTAAGTTGGCATTGAGCTCTTGAATGTCCTGATAATATCGTTGATGGAATGAATGGCGACGTGGGTGGAAGAAGAATGAACTACTGTGAAGGGGCTGGAGAATCACAGACTAATTCCTGTGTCTCCGAGGGAATTAGAAGATCTTATAGACTTTTCTAGTGCGGTCAGGAAGTGCGCATCCAGCTGATACCTGGGGAACTACTAAGCTGAAGGGTAACCCCTTGGTGACACTATCTGGAGCTTGTGCTAAACCTACGCTGAGCAGCTTTCAGTCAGCACTAGGCGGAATCGATAAGCGAGATCGATTCCGCGCTGCTGCTGCTGATACACGGTTGATCATTTTCAACATATCATAGCGCCAGCAGGCCCTAAACCCGTCAGTACAGGAATAGAACTGCACATTTGCTCGGCTTACCTGTGACGATAGCGTCGATCCATCCAAAAACACAACTTCCATAGCTAGCTGACCACTTTCTGTCAGCTCACGTTTACGTGCCTGAAAATAAACATTAGCATACTCGAACAGTAATGCACACAACACATACAATAACTTGCTGCTTCAGGGACTGTACCACTTCAGCCACTTAACACACTTTGCACAATCGATTTGTCAGTTTAATTGCATACTAAACTGATGCTTCAGTTCGAGCTCGCGAAATTGGTCACCCAGTTCGCGATATTGTCGATCAATATCCCTCTCGCATCGCTCGCATCTCGTTTCTGAGGTCAACAGGTACGTCAGAGACAGAGCAACCTGCCAAGCCTGAATAACCGTTAGCAGAAGACGCAACGTATAATCCTGGCAAACTTCACCGGTGCTTTGTTCGTATTTCTCGCAAATGCGTAGATACTAATTATGGGTGTTATCCAGATCCTCTCGGCTCGCTTGTAGAGGAATCTTAGAGGAGACGGAGCTAAAGTAAATCCATTCAGTCGCGACCTATCAGTAGCACTCGCACACAACAGTATGCTTACAGGACAGAGTTCTATGTGCCATATTCTTTAAGTACTCTGCTCTGTCCACATCTTCCTTTGTTGGCAGACGTGATGGTCGCGGTATTGGTGGTATCGCTTTGTTCAGCGTTGGCGGGATTGATCCTCATCATTTGTCTCCATTGCTATAGTCTTTTCAGATTAAACAAGTATGGAAGAAGAGATAACTGCAGAACACTACAGAGAACTCTGCGCAAAGTTGAAGACACGGGGCGATGAGATCGCAGCAGTTGTTTACAATTCTGACGCTGACGCGTGATGTTTGCACGGTGTAGGGCTGGGGTTGTTTGGGTTTAGGGAATGTCAACAATACGCGTCGATGCCGCGGCAGCCTTGTTCCACAATTTTATTATTCATAAAATGTCCTAGAAGTTACATCACCATACCGCCCACCTTGGCATCACGTCGCAAACTGTAGCTTCGATTCAAGTTCTGACACGATACGGAGTCCAGTGAACCAACAAGGTGCCCGATGCAGCTATGCCAGAACGAGACATGCAATTAACCTAACACCAACAAGAATCACTTCAGATAGCGAGCAGAAGCTCTGCCTCAGATGTGTCACTTGCTGGTGGTCTGGCCGGAGGTATTATTATAATGATCGTGCATGTTCATATTCAAACGGGCCAATACATATGCAATTGTGCAAACGAACAGAAATGTCCACGGCAATATTTACAAATCCAAACTATAAATAGTATCCCTCTGCAGTCTCCGAGATACCTCAGCAGTCTTCGAGTCAGCTTCTATAATACAAGCAAACTTTATGCAAAGTAGTTACACCCCGATGTGCAACAATCCGGCTCCTGTGTGGAAGCATATGCAGTGAACTTCATACTCGCGCCATGGCTCTGGCATGCCTCAAGTTACGTTGCCATCTCAGAAGCGTGATAATAGCTGCTATCAAGATTATATCAAAAGCTACTCGTTTCGTAAAGCGCTACAAAAAAAGGTCAATGGATTAAATCAGGTTCATGAAGCACTGCGAACATACCCAAAAGTTTAAGGCAATCCAAACCATTGTTCCTCGCCAGTCCCTACCTTTACTGGGGGTCCGGTCCCCTGCCTTCTTGGGCCTCAGATGTCGATGACTAGGCATCCTGCTTAATGACTGCGACGGCGTAGACGGCGCTGTCACGAAATAAGTCTTTCGACTTGCTGTCCCAGTAACTAGTGCTCTTAAATGACTGACTTGAATACTAAGGCTATCCATGGCGGCCACAAGATCCTTCTGCCACATCACAGACTCGTCATCCTCGTCATCTGCAGATGCCTCTTCTGCGACCTCATTGCCTATGTCACGACCAGTCTTGGCTGCCGCAGCCGAGGAGCCCTGTACCCTGATCTGCGTCATCTCGCTTACACGGCTAAACGATGTTGTAGACGGGTATTTGGGCTGATTTTGCAATAATATAGAACTAGGTG
The DNA here is from genome assembly GCF_029532465.1 of Lipomyces tetrasporus. Lineage (NCBI taxonomy): Eukaryota > Fungi > Ascomycota > Lipomycetes > Lipomycetales > Lipomycetaceae > Lipomyces > Lipomyces tetrasporus. The sequence goes on from NW_026611602.1 coordinate 1,208,782, forward strand.
ACGGCGGAGACTCCGTTTCCATGTCTTGTACATCCTTCACTTGATCCCACAGGAATTGCAGCTCTGAAATCAACTCTCGCGACTCTGGAGTGGAACTGGCGTATTTTCTCATCGTCTACCAAGCATAATTAGCATTTATATTTAACGTGACTTGGAACAACATACATCGAGTAAGAACGGAATGTACCGTCGTTTCGCCTCCGTCTTGCGCAGACCTCTTTGGGAATACCAGGCATCCCTACATGACACGAGACAAGTATTAGCTCAGAAGTTGCGGCATTGAACAACCGTGCCCGTCGCCGACTTGACCTGAATTAACTACAAGACAAAGAATTCGTACCACTTCTTTCTAGCGGCTTCATCCTCTTCTCGATCCCCCGTCGGCCGCTCCATCAACACATCGACATCTCCTTCTGGTCGAGAGTGTCAGCAGTTCCAACTCATAACCCTCGTCATAGCTTAAACAGAGAAGACGTACCGGTTGCTTGCTTGTATAGACCGTATAAATGTATTCTATCCTCTATCGGTGGTCGCTGAATTGGCGTCGCGGCTATCACTTTCGGATTAGATAGCGCTCTAATAGTCGCAAGCGCCTGCGCGAAGACACGATCTATGTGGATGTAAGCCATATCTCCAGTCTCCGGGTGCTAATGTACATAAATTATACCAATTGAGTCTGCCATAGTCTATAATGGCACTGCGAGTAAATATTAGGGCGAATTGCTTTAGTTGCGGGGACGGTCGCCTGTGTGCGGTGTGTGTTTAATGTGGGGCAAGTCAGAAAGTGCTTTGAGCCGCGGTACAATGTTGCCGTACGCACGGCGATGACGTTTCAGGAGATCCACTGGTTGACTTGACTTCATTGTTAAAATGACGAAATTGGGCAATGCACACCAATCCGAGCTCTTAATAGTCGGTCTAGTAACCGAACACGGAACAGACAACTAGCACACGATAGCAACTAGCACGGATACTGTAGTCTTTTAATGGCACGACTTTGTAACCGGGATCCGGGAAATCTTTCCGGGCAAATCAATACAAGAGGACCACAAGTAACACTACGATCTCAGTGTCGATAAAATGCTACTGTGCCCGATGGTTTGCAATTCTTCTATGTTTATTATAAATTTTGCCAAACTGGTGCAACCATAACCTGACACGGTCCAAACTGCGTGTTTAGCTGGATCCGACCTACGTCATTCTGCTTAGCCTGCATCCGGGAACGTATGCGGGACTGCATCTTGTCAGCTCCTGAAACCTCCCTAATGCGTTAATTGCCCATTGTTTGCCACGCAAGAGACTATTAATGTCTAATGACAACGTAGAATTTTACAATGTTAAATATGGTCAGCAACCCATTATTAATGTTTCTCCATTATTAAATACTCCGGCGCTTATTATGTGACGCAGCTAAATTTTGCACCAAGTTTGTGGCGCTGGATCGCGGTTAAATCGCCTAGCTATGGTTGGGTACGACTTCACACATACGAGCGAGCAGGTGTAATTACCAATTAGCTCCGTCATAAACACTGCGATTATTAGAACACATACGGTCAATCCGAATTAAGCAAGGAAATTTTCGTATATCTATCTCCCGCGACGTGGGAACTCAAATGCGTAGAATATCCTTTTAGGTAAGGTTTGAAACTGCTCCGTACCGAGTCTAACCAGCCGTCTAATACAAGGGAGTCTAACCGCAGCACGCAACGGCAAGGCGTGCTTCCGCAACTTTCTCCATTTCGAATCTCGGTGCTTCCCCGTACACGACCAGACTACCAACACAACACCCGCTTTTCGCAATTAATCAAGACGCACGCACGGTCAGTTGCCGTCGACTAGCAGCTACTTAGCCCGATGCAGTGCTGTTGCGCTTCTGCCTTGAGTCGCTATGCCTCGACGTTCTTGCTTGTCGGTCTGATCTTGCTGATACTCGACTTTGCCGAATCCGCAAAGAACAATAATGGCAGACGGCAGAGGGAAGAAAATGTTGTGAGATCTCAAGCCCAGCAATCTTCCATATCTACTATTGGAAGCGGAAGTGGTCACAAGCCATCTGTGGGACTAAGCCAACAACGACAGCTTGACGACTGGAAACTGGCAGATTTTTTGCTGATTGCGACTGTCGACGGATCGCTGTATGCATGCGAGCGTGACACCGGGATGGAACGATGGAATTTGCGTAGCGAGAAATCTGTCGTCAGGGTTACACCGAAGGAGCAGAATGGTGAGAAAAGATCTGCGCACGACGATATGTTTCTTGTCGAGCCCCTAGGCGATGGTGCTCTCTATTATTTTACATTGGACCACGGTCCACAGGTGGGCATAGTCTGATCGTCCGTTGGAAGGTGGAGTGCTAACGATCGACCAGAAACTACCAATATCAATTCGACAGCTAGTAGACCAGGGACCGTTTTTTGTGGACGACAAGTCTTATACAGGTTCTCGAGTGACGACATTGTATTCTGTTAGTGCTCGTACAGGTAGGGTCGTGAATGTGTACGGCGTTGGATCTAGTGCTGGTTTGTGCCGTCGCAAAAATTTGGACGATTTTGATGAGGACGACTGGAATGATGCTCTGGGTGATCAGGAGACTTTTATGGTCGGACACACAGGTACTTGGTATTAGTCGCATGCATTCATGTTTTGCTTATTGACAAAATTACAGAATATGGCCTTCAGATTCACTCAAAAGATGGAGTCATATGGAATGTGTCATACTCGACCTGGGATATAAACAATATGGATACCGACCTAAGAAACCAGCATACCAGCAGCCTCGACGACCTGTACGTACTTGCATTGCACGATGGTACGATTGTCGGAGTCGACCAATATAATCAAACCAGGAGTTGGCATCGTGTTCTGCCATCTATGGCCATAACTACATTCGACGTTCTCTCGCCGTTCGACGACTATGCTGGTCGCAACGATCAATTGATTGTTCTGCCGCAGCCGAGGGCCCCTGACACGCATTACGGTGCGAACACCGACTCTAAATCGATATATGTTAATCGAACAAGTGACGGTGGCTGGTATGCCATCTCGGCAAAACATCACCCTCATCTCGTGAAGGCTGCGCCTTCCGCATTGTGGAATCTCGGATCCTTCACGCTTGATAGCGAAGAGCTGCAGACATCGATGATCGGCGTTCTTGATGGCAATCGATTGAGGGACCGGGCACTGCCACCTGCCATCGATCCACCGTTCACTGAACGACAATTAATTGGCTACGATCCGAATTCGATGCCTAGGTCTAGTAGTCTAACTTCAATGTCCAGACATGCTGTTGTCGATATCGGATTCGTTATGGCTCTCTTGGTTGCCGCGTATTTTTTTCTAAAAATCGGACCTCTTAGAGAATTCGTTTCCTCGCAATTGGCGTTGGCTAAAGATCATCAGTTGGAGAAACTGCATGCCACTGCTAGCGATGTACCTCGGCAGTCGGAAGTCCTGGATATCGTGGATGTGCAAATGCCCCAGGGGACGACTGCCTCAGTCGTCGGACAATCTCCCAATGACACTGTCGAAGATGTTCTCACTACCAACACCGAGAGGGAAAATGCTCAGACGCCGAAAAAACGAAAGCGAGGAGCGCGGGGAGGGAGAAGAAACGGTAACGGAGGCGGCAATAAGGACACCGACAGGGAGGTTAAGAGTGTTGTTGTTGTCGATGATCATACGAATGGCAAACTGGATGAAGATCCTAGAGTGCAGCTACGGAATGCTCTAGAATCGGAGAATATCGATACGGAGTCTGGCGCTTCTTATAAGATAAACTCTCTTGAAGTTACGGATGCTGTAGTTGGATACGGCAGTCACGGTACAGTTGTCTACAAGGGTATGTTCGAGAACAGGGAAGTCGCTGTTAAGCGAATGCTACTTGATTTTTATGACGTTGCATCCCATGAGGTCTCGTTACTTCAAGAGAGCGACGATCATCCAAATGTTGTTCGATACTTCTGCAAGCAGGAAAGCCAGAAGTTCCTGTACATTGCTCTAGAGCTTTGTCCAGCAACGCTTCAGGATGTGATCGAAAAATCGTCGGAGTTTACGGGCTTGGTATCTCATATGGATCCTCCAAATGTTCTCTATCAAATTGCAAATGGGTTACAGTACCTGCACTCCTTAAAGATTGTTCACAGAGATATTAAACCACAGAATATTCTTGTGGCTCCACCGAGGCGATTACGACACGGGGACTATGCAGGTCCTGCGCGACTCTTAATCTCCGATTTTGGACTGTGCAAGAAGCTTGAGGGCGACCAAAGCAGTTTCCGCGCTACGACAGCACATGCGGCAGGAACTTCTGGCTGGCGAGCACCGGAATTGCTGATTGAAGGGGATGATTCATGCAGTGGAAATGGGTCCAGTAATCACACTATTTCGCCTAGCAGCAACAACACTGGATCGGCCTCTGAGCCGGCTGTCATCGATACGCTTTCCAACCGACGCGCTACACGAGCCATTGATATCTTCTCGCTTGGTTGCGTGTTCTACTATGTCTTGTCGAACGGTTCACATCCGTTTGGTGACAGATATATGCGCGAGGCAAATATTATTAAGGGGGAGTACAGTCTCGACTATTTAGAGGCACTAGGATACCAAGGTATTGAAGCGAGGGATCTGATAGAGCGTATGCTTGACCGTGATCCGAAGAAGAGACCGACTGCCCATGATGTGCTTATGCATCCATACTTCTGGTCTATGCAGAAGCGGTTGGACTTCTTACTGGAAGTGTCTGATCGGTTTGAGATTGAACAGCGCGACCCGCCAAGTGAGCTCTTGGAAGAGCTCGAGTCTGATCCAGAGCATGTGGTATATAACGATTGGTACAAGCGATTAGACAGAAGCTTGATTGAAAATCTTGGCAAATACAGAAAGTATCACACTGACAAAGTTCTTGATCTTTTGAGGGCCCTGAGGAACAAGGTAGGTTCAAGTATTCGTTTTCTGAGCAGATTCTAACGTTGTCAGAAACATCATTATCAAGACCTTCCTCCGAATGTGCAAGCAGCACTGGGGGGCGTGCCGGACGGCTTCCTTGCATATTTTTCGCAACGATTTCCGAACCTTCTCATGCACGTCTATTATGTTGTCAAAAACAATCTACAAGACGAGCCGCATTTCAGACCTTACTTCACGGTCGCAACGCCATAATCTACGTATCTGCGGTGTATAGATTTCAACGAACAGTTTTGGGGAGATTGCCTTTGGATGGAGTAAATGCTATTGTTTATTACGGCTTTTTTCGTTTATTGCACTGGAGGAAAAGAGACATGTGGGATAATGTATTTGGAGTGTTAATCATTTCGGGCGTTTGTATGATACATTTTCATATTTGTTACTGAGGGCGGGAGGTTCGCCGTTGTCAGTATATGGATTAGACGGCGTATGATGGAGAGTTTGCAATTACTAAAAAGGTATATTATGACAATTCATGTTGCTATTAATTAAGAAATCCTAAACCTTCGTGTGCACACACAAACGGTAACGCGAATTATCCGTCTCTAGCCGGCTCTCCTTGCCAGCGCGTGCTGTTGAGGCTTGTCCTTAATGCTGGCATCCAAGGAGGCATCAGCATAAAAGAATAACAAGAAGTCTTGAAGCTTTTGTAAATCTTGCCAGTCTTTTTCCGATAATAAGCCGTCGTTATTCTCCCGATATTGATGACAAAAAAGGTTGATAGCCGTCTTAAGTTTTGTTGCAGTACTAATCATCATTGTACCAAGAGTTGAAGCGAGTAGAATTGTCTCGTACAAGGTTGCGGCCACCACTAAGCTCTCTGAAATTGGCTAACCGCTGTGTACTCCGCTGAATATATACTACAATATTATGTAGCTTGCCTACAGGTCCCTTCTCGCGCCATTGTTGCATTTCGAGTTCAATCGGTGCTGTTAATAAACTGGTGTTAGTTATAACAACTTAATTATTAATTATATTATTCCTGCATAATTTTTTAAATATCTTCTAATATATCTAATTATATCTAGAAACTACTGTATTTTATTAATATAAGTTAACATAAATTAGTTAAGTATTAAATTTATTTTCTTCTAAGTTAGTATATAGTTATACTATTATAAGATAATTAATAATTATTATATTAACTTTGCACTTCTTAATCTTAAGTGTTAATCTTATATTTATTAGTTTTATTATTATCTATTATATATAACTATTATGTTTTTTAACATTTTTAAAGAATGTAAGTTAATAATATTATTAAAGTAAACTACTATAAACTTATTTAGAAACTTCTATAGAATTACTATTATAAATCTTATAAATTAAGTTAATAGGTCCTTTAAACTTATTAATATAACTACTTATTTAAATAATCTTTTATCTATTAGGAAAGTTATTTTTTAAATATTATCTTTAAATATTTATAGTTATAATAACCCTATTAAATATTAAAAACTATCATAATCTTTACATCTTATAGAAGATCTTATTTCTATTCTTAATACAATACCTTATTATATTATTAAGTATTTTATTATTTAACACTCTGTAATTAATAACTATTCTTTTTATTCTATCTTTTTCTTAATAAATATTAATTATACTAATTATATTCTAATTATATATATTCTGCTTATAAAAACTTATTAATAAACTTATTTTTAAATTTCAATTTACCTCATAATTTGTGATATTACTTTATAAATAATAATATAAATCTTTCTTTCAATTTAACTATTGGTTATTTTATATATCTCTTATCTTATCAATATAAAGTATACATTTTTTATCTTTATATAATCTTAATTAATGGTCTTCCTCGTGTAGTCTATAAAGCAGTGTAACTTTTATATGCTTATATTTAATCATCCTTATACTTATAGGAACAACCTTTCCTAATAGCGTTAAAGCATGCATAGGCTGATTCATAACACTGCGCTGAGGGGTGGTATATGCGGTATTAGGGCTTTTTGGAGGTTTCAAGGATTTTAGTGTATTCTAATTTGGAAGGCGGTGTGAACGGGTATAAGTAATAAAGTGGGGGGGTGTCAATGTCCCCCCACTGTAGCTGGGTCATGGAGCTACCGGCGATAACATACCCGAACATTCCTTGGTTGAACAAACCAACAATTTTGATTTCTAAGCAAGGGAATTGCCATTATGATATAAATGACCTAGATAGTCTTAGAATATCTTGTTTAGAGTCAAAATTCGTGTGTGTTCCAAAGTTTCAAGACACGCTGCTTCTGTATCTAGGTAGCTAATCAATCGCCCACAATGCCACCACCAAGAGGAACCCCGAATCCACTTGAGGGCCCTGGTAAGTTGTATCTGGTATGCGAGAGAGGGAAAAGTAAAGCTTATTGTAATGGACTGCAGGAGACTATGATGTTACACCCACTGTCCACAGTGACACCTATCCGGAAATCGACCCTGCGAAGACTGACCTTTCTGGAAAGGCTGTGCTTGTTACAGGTGGATCACGAGGCATTGGTCGCGCTATAGTTCTTGCATATGCACGAGCTGGTGCTTCTTTCATCGCTGCAGCAGCACGCTCTGGTACTTCAGACCTAGCAGCGGACGTTGAGGCGGCTGCCCTGTCCGCTAATCGGACACCTCCAAAGTATCTTCCTATCACCCTTGATGTCTCTAGCATTGAAAGTGTAAAGGCAGCTGCAGTAGCCTTGGAGAAAGAGTTCGGTAGATGCGATGTCATCGTCAACAATGCTGGAGTATTCGGCGATTTCAGTCTCCTTGGGGACTATGATCCTAAAACATGGTCAAATGTCTTCGATGTGAATGTGCGAGGCCCATACCTCGTCACTCAAGCGCTTTTACCGTTGATGATCAAAACCGGTGATGCGTATGTCGTCAATATCTCGAGTGTTGGGGCCATCCTGACTGCACCTACAGTTAGTGCATATCAAATTTCAAAGACGGCACTGTTCAGACTTTCCGACTTCATCAACAAAGAATATTCTGAGAAAGGTGTGATTTCTTTCGCAGTTCATCCTGGTAATTGTATTACGGATATGGCTGTCGCTATCGGTGCGGATCAGGATCCCCTTTATAAAGAAGGTTCGTGTTTTCTTTCATTATCTATTTATCCTTGTATTTCATAGGTATGCTCTTTGTATTAACCTTTTTTCTCTAGTCTTTGTTGATACCCCCGAGCTCTGTGCAAATACACTCGTGTTTCTCACATCCGAAAAGAGGGCCTGGGTTGGGGGGAGGTACATCAATGTCACCTGGGACATGCCTCAACTGGCGGCTAAACAACAGGAAATAGTCAACGAGGACAAGCTCAAACTCACTTTGAAGTACTAGCTTCAATGACGTAGGGTATGGGGATCCTGGTCATATGGGGATCCTGGTCATAAGATGCCCCACTACCACTTTGCGAACACAATAACTCATAACATGGAATATAATCAACCATCTAAAGGCGATCAATCTGAAGAAAAGATCCAAAAGGCTATTGTGGCCTTAGAAAAGAAGGAATTTCCATCCATTAGAAGTGCAGCCCACCACTTTGAAGTTCCTAAGTCAACTCTCACGGCTCGAATGGCTGGAGCTAAATCGCGTACTAAGTCTCACGAAACCTATCAGATCCTCTCGAACGTGGAAGAAAAGACACTAGTACGATGGATTACACGTCTTACAGCGACAAGGTACCCTGCAACACCGGCGTTGTTGAAAGAAATGGCTGAAGAGATTCGTACTCGACGCGTTCAAGTCGCGTCGCGTCGAAATAACGAACCTACCGATTCTACTCCTATTGGCCACGAATGGCTCTACCGATTCCTAAATCGATATCCAAGCTTGAAAGGAACTTACTCACGCCAGTTGGAATCGGCACGACATAAAGAAGCAACCTCCGACAAGAATACAGCCTGTTTTGACGCTTTTCAACTACGACTCCGAGAACAGAAGTACGAACTCTGCGATATATACAATATGGATGAGACAGGATTTGCAGTAGGCGACACTCAATCTACGCGTATAATTGTCGATTCTACTCAGAAATCGAATTGGAAGGTTACTGCAGGGAAGCAAGAGTGGGTAACTGTGTTGGAATGTGTTGACGGAGCCGGCGGCGCCCTACCACCAATGGTTATTTTTAAGGCCCAGAATACCAATTCAGCATGGATTCCGCAGAATACACCTCCCGATTGGCGCTTCTCAACGATACTAGCGGCTGGACGTCTAATAACCATGGTTATGAGTGGTTACGGAAAGTATTTGAGCCAGAGTCACGCAAAGAAGTCTAAAAATCGGCCACGGTTACTGATTATGGATGGCCATTCTAGCCACATCATGGACGATATGATTGCTCTATGTATGGAGAGTGGTATTGACCTTCTTATCCTACCTCCTCATTGTTCGCATTTACTTCAGCCACTTGATGTTGGGGTGTATGGGCCATTAAAGAGATATCATGCTCAAGAGGTGGACCGGTGAAGCGAATGACCCAGCTGGTCGAAAGTCAGAATGCTGAGCTAACTATTTTACGGAAGGAGCTTCAAGAGTGTAAAGAGTTGCTTCAAACCCGCAAGAAACGAAAGTTACAGGGCGAATTTGTGTTTAGTACGGAGGAAGTGTTGAAAATCGTTCGCGAGGCGGAAGAGAAACCTAAGGCAAAACGACCGCGTGGGCGGCCACGTAAGCTCCCAATTGAAGAAGTAGATAAATTAGAAGAAGAGGAAGAAGTAGAGAATAGTTCGAGCGAGTCGGAGTTGGATTTGGTCGATTGTGTGGCGCGTAGGACAAGGTCAAAGTGAGGAGATGGAATTTAGTGACCAGGTTCCCCATATGACCAGGTTCCCCATACCCTACGTTATTAATAAATTAATATCTATTTCTATTTCTATGGATTCCAAAGAAATTGCTGCAATAAATCATAATAAAATGATTAGAAATTGGGCAGATAAAAATATATTAAATTCCCAAATAATTATCTATTCAGTCAGATGGATCAAAATTAAAGAATAAGAATGGAATAGGGATTTATTATTTAAATCCTGATAATTCTTATGCATATAATACTGGAGAAAATCAGGAAATATTTGATTCTGAGTTCTATGGAATTTTTAAAACATTAAAAATTGCAAAAGAAAATATAAATCCATTTATTTTAGAAATTTGGATATTTTCAGATTGTCAATCTGTTCTAAAAGGCTTAAAATCAAATCAAAAAATCAGAAATCATTTTATATAGTTATGAAGAAATATATAAAATTGCAAAAGAAATTAATTCCCAGAATATAAATATTAATATCTGGTGGTCTCCAGGTCATAACTTGAATATTTTTGGGAATGAAAAAGCAGATCAAGCAGCAAAATATGCAGCTGAGTATAATTGAACTTCAAAATATTGGAATTTCTATTAGTTTTATTAAAAGAAAATTAAAAGAAAAATCATTATTAGAATGGAATTTAGATTGGCAAAAATCTAAAAATAATAAAGAAAAAGAATCCTTATTTGAAAAATATAATAATATTAATTTTAAATGGAAAGCAAGCCCATTGAAAATTAATAAATTATTATGGAGCACTTCACTATCTTACAATTGAAAATAGGCCATGGCTATTTTCTATCTTATTTAAAAAGATTTAATCAACAATATGAGAATGATATTTGCAATAAATGTTATATGCAAAGCAAGCAAACACCATATCATTTGATTTTAGAATGCCCTAAATATAGATTATCTAGGGATTCAACCATTGGTAAACTAGAAATAAATAAAGTTAAAAGAAATTTATATTTCCTATATTCAAATAAAGGAATCTCAATTTTAATTAAATACCTAAAAGAAACAAAGATTAGTACTAGAAAATGGCTATTATTAGAAGGAGAATAATTTTATTATATTATTACTTCTTAAAAAACATTTATTTCCATTCGCTTATTTAAATTTCCTTATATTTAAGATACTATATTTGCACTCATTTAATGTCTTCGTATCGTAGCAACGGTTCCTACTATTACAGCAACTCCAATGGCAGCACCTACTACAATGATGGAAAAGGTAGCTCCACTTACACCCCACCTGATGGAAAGAAATAGGCAATGCTGCGGAATGCGAAATCTAGGATTTCATGGACCAGGAAAGGCTTTACCTGGCAACGGCGCTTAAGGTAAATGAGCTGCGCAATCGCAACTACAGATTCTCAACCTGGGTACACAGGTATTAGTAGTTGCTTAACGTCATTTATTAAAGTTAAGTATGGTATAATTACAAGATCTATTTGTCCATCGGTTTAGGGTTACTTCCTCACGAACTGTCAGAGTTCACTGGACTTGACTCGAGTACTACTATATGGACAAGATAGCTAGGGCTGTGTCGGATGCGGATATCCGCCTAATTTGACCGTATCCGCCATCCGCCATCCGCCATCGCGAGGTTGGCGGATTTACATCCGTCATCCGTCATCCGCCATTACAAGTTTGTCGGATCCTCATCCGCCGTCTTGTCGAATAAATCCGCCTTCCTATCCGCCTTGATCGGATAAATCTAAAATAATTACACTAGCCTAATTAGGTTAGAGGGTTTCCTTTGATAATTTAGCGCCAAACGTTATTTGGAAATCAAAATTTCACCCGATTCGTTAATACGACTCTCTCACCTTAAGTAAATAATAAAATAGTCAGGATTACAAGACAATGTACTTGTCAGCAAACGCGTGCGGCATCGACGATCTGCATTCTGTAAGCGCGTCGACGAGAATGTGCAATGTTCTGCCTGAGAATTAATCCAGTCTTTTCAAATCTCGAATACAAACCTCGAAATCCATAGCCAACTCGTTCGGACATTGCGATAAAATATATCCTCGCGGAACTCTAAGCGTTTCGAGAATATACACTTCTCAGCTACATTACAGTGAACTTGGACCTGACCTTAAATACTCCACATCGATCTTTCCTAATTAGGAAATTATCCGCCTTATCCGCCAATTTGGGACCTGGCGGATATTTATTCGACATCCATATCCGCCAACTTAAAATGCGGCGGATATTTATTCGAGGCGGATAATTTGGCGGATAGAATCCGCCACATCCGCCCATCCGTCACAGCCCTAAAGATAGCTTGTAGCTTATGCCGATATATTTTAGAATATCAACTATGCCGGAGAACAGGTTTAAACCCTGCCTGTTATACAATTCTCCGGCGGACAACTCACTTCCGCAATTACAATTAGAAATCAACAAGAAAGCCAAAACGCAATTACAAATCCAAATACGAAGACCGAGGCAAACACGTTCCTTCCGCCCATACCCGAGAGGCGAAGAGTCATCTGACCTCATCCCGTTCCGCTCCCTTCGAGCCGACCTTCCGGTCCGGTCTCGGTAGTGCGGCTTAGTCGGAGCGACCCTGTGCGGCTCAGTACGAGACCCTCAGGAGACGACTCCCGACAGGAACTGTGATGCCCAGTGTGTGCTACCATATACTAGACTACCGTTCAAATAATACCCCATCCAATCCCGGCGTTGTCAAAACGTTGGGTCTGGTGCGGTCTAATACAAGGGTGCGACATTGTGAAACGCTGAGTCCCTCGCTACCGGTTATTCCAGTTTATTCTAAAACAGTCGCATTATATCTTAGCGGTCGCCAAAGTGCATGCACAGAGGCTTGACCAGATTACGCCCCATGATGCGAACAAGATCATTAATTCACATCACCACAGGACTACGAATCTTGGATGTTGGGAGTCGAAAGCGAAACCAACTTATCGCGGCTACGCTCTATTCAGCGTATCTAGAGCGCGGACCGGTTTACGGCTAGACTGCACCAGATCGCTCTTATTGCGGATAATCGACATGCTGAGCTCAAAGCGACTCTTATTGCGGATAATCGACATGATGAGCTCAAAGCGACTCTTATTGCGGATAATCGACATGATGAGCTCAAAGCGACTCTTATTGCGGATAATCGACATGATGAGCTCAAAGCGACTATGCATAGTTACAGCTATGATGTCTCGCACCTCTGTCACAACCGAAAATGCTTCAATCCAAAACATTTGATTGTGGAATCGAGAACGAACAATCGAAACGCAGGATTTGCAGTGGGCACAGAATCCTAGTACATGACTACTTCAGCTATCACCCATGTGCACACGGTAGCCTTGAAAAAATGCGCAGGGCTTGCAGCGTCAGAGGGTCGAGCGTGATAGAGATCGCTATAGAAGGCGTGGATTTGAAAGTCAGTGTATTTTACAAGCTATTTACATGCATGTACTGTCGAAAAACAAAGGAACGAAAGGAAAACGAAAGTAAAACGAAACGGATAAATTGACAAAAATAAATAGGCAAACAAGGAAACGAAGAAGGGAAAGAGAGAACAAAAAGGAAGCTTAAGGCGACTTGGACTCCCAGCATCCAAGATCGGTAGTGATGGCGCGATATCTATTAATGAGCTGCTGCGCCATCATGGGCGCAAGCCTATGTGCATCATTGGTACCTGTCGCTATATCATCTGGATCAGGCTCTGTAGTTGCTGCCGTTGATGTTTGCTCGTCACTGTTCGGCATTGTGTCCTGTAGATGCTGCACAGGTAGGATGCGACTCTCCTAGAGCCGCTAACGGCACGGGTGCCCCTCGAAGCCGCAGCGAACCTGGAGGTCCGTATCACGGGGGCGAAGTGGAAGCAGCCGCGAAGGCATGTACAGTGCCCCTGGTCCTGATGGCATTCCAGTACCCGACTTCAATCATATTTTCTGGCCAGAGGTCTGCCCTTTCCTCACTGCTGTCATCAACGCCCTCCCGGACACGGGTCTGCTCTCTCACACACAGCGTCAGGCTAAAGTTCGCCTTCTCCCCAAAACTGGTTCCAAAGACGACATCCGCAACTGGCGACCTATCCCTCTCCAGAACACTGACTGTCGGATCATTTAGCAGGTCCTCAACACGCGCCTTCTTACCGTTCTGCCCGATTGGTCGGCCCACAACAAACGGGTTTCATCCCGGACAGGTGGATCGGCACCAACATCGAGCTGATGCAGCTTCTCCTTCAGTATGCTCATGCTAACTCGGGCCATGCCATCACGGACTCGATCTCAATTCCACCCTAACCCACAGCCTAGTCGAAAGGCTGACCGCGAGCCAACCTGGCATCTCACCAGTATAGCGCAGTTTCATTGGGTTCTTTAATATTGTGTTTGCAATGGATACCGTTCTTCCGGTTATTGACATCTCGAATCCGACGGTAGAAGCGGGCCAGAAGCTGTATGAAGCGGCGGCTTCGTTGGGATTCGTGTTTATTGAGGGTAGTGGATTCACTTCTGATGAGGTGAATCAGGTGTTTGCGGTGGTAAGTCTGTGACATGTATACCGTTGCTAGATGCACAAGAGAGATTCTAATTACGTGTTGTATTAGTCCAAGGAATTTTTCTCGCAATCATATGACGAGAAGCAGAAGTTTGCAATTTCGAAGGCTAATCGAGGATACTCGTGCATGAATCGAGAAGTGTGCGTCTTTTGAGAACTCAATTGTTTAACTCTTTTGTTTTAACACCTTCTTATATAGATTAGATACAGCCAGAAATCAAGGAGACCCTAAGGAGTAGGATAGCATACCAATTAACGTCCGATCATGCGGAATGCTAACACGCAATAGGGCCTTCAACTTCGGCCAATTCAAAGACGACAAAGCAATGCAACAACTGCCACAAGCGTTCTCCAACTTTGAGCAAGGCATTGCAGACTTTCAAAAGAAATGTCACATGACCTGCCACAAGCTGCTGGATTTGCTCGCCGTTGCATTGCAGGTTGACCCAGCGCAGGGTGGTGACGAGTGGTTTTCGTCCCGGCATGATTGGGAGAAAGTTAGCGGGAGCATACTGAGGTTATTGTATTACCCTGCAGTTAGTAATAGTGATGGAGAGAATGAAATTCGTGCTGGTGCGCATACGGATTATGTATGTAACCTGAATTGTTCGCGCTGAGGTTGGTGGTGACCTGACAATGTTATTAGGGATCGATGACGCTATTGTTCCAGCGGGAGGGACAGGAGGGATTGGAAGTTTTGTCACCTGCTACGAATGATTGGATTGCCATTCCTGCTCTACCAGCCAAGGACAGCAAGTCGTGTCCACCTATTGTCGTCAACATTGCCGGTGCGTGCATCGACATTACTTTCTGAGTTTACTGCAGGCCAATAACATCTGACTTTGCTTACATAGATCAACTAAGTTTCTGGTCAGCCGGCGTCTTGAAATCCGCTGTTCACAGGGTAAGATTCCCACTTCAACAAGTTCGACTCGGAGTCGATCGCTACTCAATGGCATACTTCTGCCACCCGGCGGACGACACGTTGCTGGAACCCGTACCGTCCCCTATCATTCAGTCACTCGAAAGCGAAGGTGCAAACGCGGCCGCAAAGAGCGGAGATAAAGTCTTGACGGCGGGTGAGCACCTCATCAGACGTCTCGCGGCCACGTATAGCTGGAAACAATAGATTTTGCATGAATGTAATACCAACTGACGGCGTGCATATCTTCGTACTGGGATTGATCTGGCGTTTTGTTGTCGGTTGAAGTAGCGACTCCGATTCTTGGTTCATTTAAAAATTTTGATTAAGGAGTTTCGTGTAGTTATTAGATTTGTTTGAAAGTGTGATCGGATAACCCAAACCCAATGATGGTTTCTGTGATCATGATCACACCGTCAACAAGACAGTCAAAAGCATTGCCAACTTCCGGGAAAAAAAGGTGCAAAAATCCCGTATAAGCAGAAGCCTTACAGCAATAGTCTTGGAATTTCTGTTCTCAATTCATAGAGTCGAGAGTAAACGTGCGCCAGTGTTCGATAACGCAAGAACACGCGGGGTTGCGCAAAAAATTCATGCATCACAACTTCCGCCAACGCAAAGAACACAAAGCACAATATCCAAACGTCTGCTTCTTTTCCCCTTTTACTTAATCTCTCATTTACAAATACGCTACCAAGAAAGAGCTATACGATTAGCTTGAAATTGAGATATGTCCTTTCAGAGATCAAGCAAGAATCGGCCCGGTGGCCGAGTTACGAAGAAGACCGGCGGGAACGGGTTTCGGCCACGAGAGATCCTGTTTGATTCAGACGCTAGAGAGTACGCCTTTCGTGATTCGTTTTAGAATTCAGTTTATTTTATGGGGGTTATAAGCGATTCTGATACGGAATGCAGGCAGTATTTAAAAGGGTTTCATAAGCGGAATGTCGAGAGGAAGGAGAAAGCTGCCGAGCGCGCCAAGGAACATGCGCGGCGAAACAAATTAGAGGAACGACAGGCAGTATGTTTTGCAAATGGGTAGAAACCGCGGAACGAAATGCTGACGACGATGTAGCTTCGCGACCAGCGGAAAAGAGAGCTTGAAGAGAAGATGCAGATAGCGAGTGCGATGTATAAAGGTGGGTCGTACGAAGAACATCTGCACGACGATGTAATGTTGACGTTTGCGCAGAACAATTGAATGACTCAGAATCTGACGTATCGGATAACGAAGCTGGAGTTGAGGAAGAACAGGAGTGGTCTGGCATTGTTGATGATGTTTCGGACAAGGAAAACTCCACCGGCAAACCGGTAGCTAGCATTCTCAAGGGCGGCGAAAAATTTCGGCATATACAGAAATATAAGAGTGATGCGACGAATGGGGATGATCCTAATGACTTGATGAACAGTGAAACTACGGTTATTATCGAAAATTACGATACCGAAGAGCCGAATCAGAACGGAGACTCTGAAAATCCGCCTGATGGCCGGTCGGAGGACGTGTTGAGGAAAAGTCTCCTGAGGGTGGGTATCTGGTGTATGCTATGCCGACAAAGACATACTAACTGGCGATATCAGGCCGCATTCTACGCGGAACGCGTCAAGAAGATCAACAGTGGCCGACCTGTGGCTCCCAAAAGGACAAAGAAGAAGTTCAGATATCTGACACCACAGGAAAGGAAGTCGAACGCAAAGAAGGAAAGAGCCAGAAATAAGCCTCGGAAAATTTAAATAATGTACACAGCGTTTTCATATCATAGACTGCATATCGGGTTCGGATAATGTATAACTAATTAATATTAAATTAACAACGGTTGCCACTACGAGAATCTTCGTATGCTGATGCTATATACACACTAATATCATACATCACTCAAAATATGCGCCATCTATACCCCGTTTCATTCCAGTATTCACATATTAGACTGAGTTATCGAACCCATACGTGGTAATTATGCGCACCTCTAGTCTTTTGCCTCATGCATCCCTGTTCCGCCTTCGGTCATGACAATAGGGAGGCGTCCTGACGCTGTGGATCTAATCCACTCGGTCTCTATGCGTAGGAAAAGCCATAGCCAACGTCGCAAAAGTTCCATTATTTCCAGTGCGAACACTCCTCCCTCTTGTTCATTAAAGAAGTATAAGTGTGGGGATATCTTCAGACTCCACGTGAACCTACCGCCACAGCATTAGCTCGAATCTTAAGTGCAAATGGTAGGTACCATACCGTAGTATAAAATCAAGAAATACAGCTACGTAGTAAACGTACGAAGGGAAATACATAATTGAACGCAATCCCTTATGGGCCAGGTTCGCATTCTTAGATGAGACGGTGAACATCGTGAGGTCCCAATCTCTAGTTACGTCCCAGTAGAACGAGAAAAGAGAGTTGACAATCATAGACAGAACCCTGATGCTCAGGTTAACGACTAGCAATATAGAAAAAATGATAACACAGCATACCATAGATTGTATAGCGTTAAAGCACCGAAGAAAGTCGCAGTTTCAGACTCCGAATATGACCTCTGCACAGCGGAGAGAATAATAACCGGAAATGTAGTTGAATACTTTATGGCATTGAGCAAATGGTAAAAGTCCTGACCACCGCTCCGTAGGTAATCAATCAGACATTGCCGTAGCCGGATAAGATACGGGATTGCTATGATTGCGGGGACAATGTACTTCCCACCACAAGTTCGATCTGGCATCGATGCGACCGACTTGCGAGAGAGGAACATGCACGCCATGATCCACATGTCACCGAAAACCTTTGTGTACGACGTGAGCGCATCAGCGACGAGCGTGTCTGCAAATCTCGTATCACGATCAAGTCCACCAAACACAATTCTCCGCATAGTTCTCAAAAATCGGTATCGGCCAGACTGATGAAACGCGATGCCGGGATAAAAGAAGACGCCAGGAACAGCTATAAAGCAGGACAATGGTAATATGTCCAACGCAAGGAATGCAAAATTCTCGGACGCGTTTGATGCCATCCAAAAGAGGGTTGCACTGGCCACGTAAACTACAGTCAGGATTCCGGCCACCTCGTACACAGAGCGATATAAAGGAGGTCCGGTTCTCTGCTGGTTGAACCGTATCAATGACTCGACATCGATACGCAGTTTCGTAAGGTAGTGTAGTGTTATTCCCCATGCCCAGACACCTTATTGTCGTTAGTCATTTATGGGTCGCGCAAAGTGCTAATAATTAGCAGACGAGTGAGAAGAGTGGGTACCTAATATAAATGTAGACACTGCCCGGTAGGGCAGAGGAAAGTAGGAGCTGAATAGGCCATCGACAGGCTGTTCGATAACTTGTTCGGCAACCTGCTGTTCGTCCATGGGTGCTGCTATGCCACCGCCTTTGTAAGTATCTGACAAGGTCGAAGCAAATATTACTATTTCTCGCCGAGCTTCAGTCGGGACATTGCCGTGCGCAATAGCAAACAGCGGCCTATACTGAAGAGGAAAAAGATGTCGTATGGGGTTAGTTGACGGACTGGATTTGGCTGCAGCACAGCCTTAGCAGCAAAATAATATATTCGACAATGAAATTACACCCTTGAAGATAAAGTGTGCAGCTGCAACACGCGAATGCATCACAACGCGGCTCTGCGCAAAGGAGAGGCGCCGCAGCAGGCCGACCTGGTGCCGCCTTTGTCAGGGGTCAGGGTTAGGAATAACCTTGCCGAAGAACGACGGTACGAACCTCTTATCGATGTGTAAGCTCCAACCGCGGCTCTCCGCATGCAGACTCAGCGACTCTAATATCAATAGACAGCATACCGCCCACACATATACATAACTGATCGAAAATGGCATCTTCCGAGTCTGCTATGAGACATTCGTCAGAGAACGTATTTTCGTTCGCGTCTGCCGCCGATATTAGTAAGCTTATGCTCGCGAGGCGAATCGTTCTCATACTTACAGGGCATAGTTCGGTCCAGTCAGAAAGATGATTACGTGGAATCAGTACTAAACGACAAACTATCTGCAGTTATACGTCAGGTTTTTGGTGTGCAGTATAAATTTTGAGTACGTTTGACAGCATGCTGATAATAAGGACAGGCACTCGCACCCTGCACAAATTCAGCTCGGAAGTCTCGCTTTTGGGCGGGCTAATGTACTTGAGCTTGACGACGCTGTCAGGGACGCGGACACTAGGCGAGGAATATTGCGATATTTTCCTCGTGAGCAAGAATCTTGATTCGTTACTTGGTTTCCGGGTCAGTCGTCGATGCCAGCGAAGTCTGGGTGAGTCAAACTGACATGCATATAGCAACGCTTGGGATACGTGGTATCCAGCACTGTCTTCCCATACGTCCTCAATAGGAGCTTACCGACTATTCGACGCAAACTGCGTCACGAGATCGACAAGCTGGATCAGTCCCGGTCAGCTGATCCTGATAAGCAGCAATTGCGATCTCGCATACGTCGGGTGTTACTACGAAATTTGCAAAGCCTGACGTCCGGAGACGCGGTTAATGTGCTCCATTTGGCTGTGTTTTACTTTTATGGGTCGTATTATCATTTTGTGAAGAGATTGTGGGGAATAAGATATGTATGTGTGGTTCCCCGCGTTGCATCATTTGCGCGACTAATGAGATTCAGATATTTCCGCGACAATTGCAGGAACACGAACAGCGACCTGGCTACGAAATTCTAGGCTTACTGCTCTCTGTCCAGCTCACTGTCAAATTATTCCGAGAGTTAAAGCTCTTACTCCCCGAATCTCCCGAGTACCAGAACCAAGCGGACGCGGGTACAGAAAAGTCAATTATCGAAGACGTAGGGACGCACGTCACTATAGACTTGTCAAATCCCGAACAGCTGGCGTTTATACCTGAATCATCAAGAAGATGCCCGTTGTGTTTGTCGTACATGACTGACCCGGCCGCGACGCCTTGTGGCCATTTGTTTTGCTGGTCGTGTATTTGTGAGTGGTGCGCTGAAAAGGTATGCATTTTTTAATAATGATGTTTGACGAGGACTGCGACTGATATTAGTAGCCGGAGTGTCCGCTGTGTAGACAGCCTTCCAAGGAGCAGAATTTACTGTTGTTGAAGTAGATCGGTGCAGAATTTGCCGTCAGGGTTAAATCATTGCATACTTTGCGCATTTCAACATTTCGATATTTCCCTTATTTTATGTATATATATGGACCTCGTCTATTGGCTTTCGCGAGATGTCACTATTCGGAATTAACCGTCCCGGTGCGTTCCGACTCGTGCGCGCCGCACGGGCATCTCATCTCCGCCGCAGCCGCAATTCGTTCGTCACCTGGCGTCAAATCCTAGCTTTCAATGACATTTCCGAATGAGGCATGGTTATTAATTAAATGCTCTATCGACCTGCATGTACGTCGAATGGTCTGTACCCTCATCAAAATGTTTCACCCCGGAAGAAATCTGACACCTAATCACGTTTCCCAATCGAGGACTCACTTCCCCTGGACAAGCCCAGCCGCATAACGACAGCAGCATCCCGCGCACAAATTGGAAAAAAAAGGGGCAGGGTACGTGGCTGTGAGGTTGCCTATTCCGGATAGCAATGAGATTATGGAAGGCTTCCCTGTGTACGGACGATCTGTTGTACTGCCCGGATCCGTCCTGGCCCTTGACCCCGGGTGTAACCTCAAAACCTCGGGCCTTGTGCTACCAGACGGGACGAAATGTAACGCATGTGCGACGACTTCGTCACCGGTTCCTGATCTATTGCACGTTCTGACTTAGAACTATCGGCTGGTCATTTGATTAGAAATATGTACAGGCGCGAAAAATATTAGACGATAGGGAAAATTTATCTATTGGTATTAGTAATTACATCGCTGTAGATATTAAAATAATATATACAATAAGCATAGCAATCAAAGCAAAGAATCAAAGTCTACATACTAACCAGTCGCGCGACGCCGAACAAAAGGAATCCCAAACTGTCGAATCAAAGGCACACAAACAAAAAAAACAAAAAGAACAAATTAAATCCCAGTAAAATATAGACACGGAAAATAGTACAGCAAATTATACAAAGCTACCGTAGAACCCAATCGACCCGACCATGAAACAATTTCGGCAAAGCCGACTACTGAATCATGCCGCCGCCTCCGACCCGATCCGCGTAATGGCCAGGTGACCGTCCCCGGACCATGATGCCCCCTGTCGCCACACGCTGGATCTCGAGATACCGGATCCCGTTCGTGCCGTGTTCGGCATTCGACACGACGCCGTCAAAGCACTCGGTCTCGTCCACGGCCGCATAGAGGATAGCGACGACACGGAACATTTGCTGGGCGGTGTTCTTGCGCCCGTTGTTAGCCGTCGCGCGCTTGAATTGGATGCGCTCGAAACAGACGATTTCGGCGCTTTCATGGTTCAAGTCGAAGGACGCCTGCTCGTGCTCGGAGTCGTGGCCGGTGCTATAGTCTGGCGAAGTGGACGAACCTCGTGTTACATTATTCGACGACAAGCCAGCAGACGCGGGGCGGTCCATCGGGATGAAGTCTTCGACGAGTCCATGTGCACCGAGAGAAGCGGGGTGCGAGATTGGAGTGGCCATGATTCGGCCGTCGCTCAGCGTCGGTCGGATGCGGGCAACAACCGGCTTGCGGCGCGGGCCCTGGTCGCGCTTGGATGTGTGCTGGACCAGTTCGACAGGACGACCATTTACCTCGTCCTCTGCGACGACCGTGACTGCGAAGAACTTGACTCTGACGACACGTTGGCTGCCGTTGCGCAGGTCCAAGACAATGCTGAAGTTGTGATTATCGACGCTCTGGCGCGAGCGAGGAAGAAGTGGCGAGGAAGATGGCTGTGGAGTTGGGAGCGCACTCAGCGGAATGTCAAACACCACATTAATTGTGATGGACAGGTAGTTTCGTCGGTAGGCAAGCCATCTCGCAGACTCAAAACGTAGACCACGGCTGATGGCGGCATTGATCTGGACCCGCACGGCGTGGAGATTGGGTTGTTGAAGATGGGGGATCGGAGGTAGGCCAGAGAAGGACGGCGTACAGAGCAGCGGGCGGGACGCACGTGGGAATATAAACTGCAATCCACTCAGAGGCGCATTCTGCGACGATAGGGCCGGATGTAAGGAAGAAACTGGGCTGAGGACTGGACTGAGGACTGGGCTGAGGAGACCGGCATGATATGCAGTAGGAAACGATGGCAGAAGCGCGGGAGGACTGGGCTCGAGAGCGAGAGGAATCGCATATTGAGCCGGAAGTGGCTCGGGACGAGGGGCAGATGTTGTCATTCTTTTGGGGGCGGTTCAAGCAGAAAAATAGGCCCGGCAAGATTGGGGAATAGTGATGTAGTACTGATTGATTGATGGAGACAATAGCCGATAGAAGCGAGGGTAGGACAGAACGAAGTGTAGGAGGAGTGGGACAAGTATTTATGTGAGTAGGACGAGGCGAGCTTCGCACAAAACACGCCGCCCGCGCACACAAAAACGTCACAGATTCCAGAAATGCCTATTCGGGAGAACTGCCAGCCCCGAAACGGCAGTATAAGTGGTCCGCAGCCACACTTAGCCCGCCGCTCAGGTACCCGGGCACATCGTCCCCCCCCCGCGTGTGGCTGATACCCCACACTCCACAAGCCCATCATGTGCAATCAGTTGTTCTTTGCCAGTACAGACAATCTCAAACAGAATATCATCGTAGAGTGCGCTGATCCTGAGGATGTCAATTCATCATATTCACACACACACCTACCCTCACTACTCCCACCCACAAATGCCATGCAATCACACAGCGCTCGACCAGAACATTTTGCTCTCTGACAAATGGATAATGAGGACCTCTGTAGTACAGCCATATGTGCCGATGCACCGTCAAGCACTTTCCTGTCGTTAGGCGCCAACAGGGATCGTTTGTAAGCATTCCAATTGTCACCAGCACTCGCCATTAGCTAGTATATGGCACCACCTCTCGTTGCACATTCACGGACAAGCCCATTTAACCATAACCAGGGTCCAATCTGATATCAAGACGCCCGTAATCTTCTAGATGGCTTCAGTGGTACAATTGTCACATTGTGCGGCCGCTCAGATGAGCACGACGACACTGTCGTCCAAGCGAGCACTTCTGTGCTACCACCAATTCCACCAGGATAAAGTCTTGCGTTAACTTCAGTAAAAACCTCAAATAGAAACGCTGCCGAAATATGTGACTGTCTCGAAGTTGCGTCCCATATATGGTCAGCTGAATTTATCATGCGCGTCCATTGGCTGGAAAAGTTGTCCACAAACCGCGTATCTCACAAGTTGCACCTGTCGGCTCCTGTAGTTTGATATCTTCACCCGTGTCATGCAGCTAGCCACAATACTGGAAGTGAAGACGGAGCGATAATTAATCTATAGGCCGGGATCGTCTAGTGACCTGTGATAACGAATGCCGGGGGCACTTGTCCTATGAACATTCGGCACTAAACCCTTTTCAGCCAAACTTTATTATGAACACAACACGCTAAGCTATTTCAGTCAAGCTAAATATATTCGGACAGAGCACGCTAAACTAGATAGGGTGAGGATGTTTTATATTGCACGGGAAGCTGTCAGCTTCCAATCCTTGGAAGGATTAACAGCGTTCGTGGTTTAGCGGTAAAATTCGTCGTTGCCATCGACGAGCCCCCGGTTCGACTCCGGGCGGACGCATATCTTTTTATTTTTGGTAACTCCTCGTGTTTTTTTGTTTGTAAGCCATTGATAGGGAGTCTACGAATTAAGAGATACCAAGTGTTAATCTTGCTTGCCATTCATGTATTAACCTAGCGGGATAGTTTGTTGTGAACTATATTTTCTCACTAGTACATTGGAAAACTCCTGTCGACAAGCTCTGTCCACATATTCAATCCTCCTGTCACATCAAATGCGTTCTGTATTTGGTGGCTACTTCGTAACCATTGGACAGCAGTTCTAGAATCATTTCCAAACCTGCATATAACGAACAATGGTATCCCCTCTCTATTGGCTTTGTCGAGAACTGGAGACAGTGCTTCAGGATTGTGATTTCCTAGCAATTCGGAGAGTGGGACATTTATAGACCCTGCTAAATTACATATCCCGTACTGTGTCTTGTCGCGGACATCGAGTAGCACATGAGGCGACTGGATACGACGCTGCAACTCCTTCACACTTATTGACTGAGAAGCATTCATGTCGGGATAAACGTCGACAAGTCCACAGAATTCTGAGTAGTCGTATTTCCCACTTGTTATGTCTGATACTGATAATGTCGGCGTGTCACCACACACTATACACGACCTCTGCCGGCCTCGAATCCTGACCGACCGCCACTGCCTGCCGTGTATAGCGCTGAAAAATGTCATTGTCCTCGGCTCAGCCGACGGAACGTGGCCAGTCGCTATTTTAATAGCCTCAAGAACCTGAAGCGTGCCCGCGACAGCCACCACAGGACCGATGATTCCCGCATCTGAACACGCCTCGACATATTTAGGTGGATTCGGAAATAGACATCGATAGCAAGGTGCATCTGGCCCCAGGTTTAAAACGACGAGCTGGGCCTCTGTTCGCAGTGCTGACGCCGAAATCAGAGGCTTGTTTAACAGCCTTGTAGCGTCTCCGAGTAGGTACCGGGTCATTGGGGTGTCTGTACAATCGAGAATAATGTCATATTCCCGAACTATGTCCAATACGTTACCATGACTGACTGCAAGAGGGTATCGCGTGTACTTCACGTTCTGATTTCGTGACCGCAAGGCTTTGACCGCTGCATCCACCTTCAACATCCCGACCGAGTTGTTTGAGAACAGTGTCTGCCGCGGGAGGTTGGACAACGAGACCGTGTCAGGGTCAACGATGCCTATAGTTCCAAACCCAGCGCCAGACAGATAACTCAGTGCAGGACATCCGAGGCCGCCTGCACCAACGACCAGAATTTTTGCTTTCTTTAAGGCAAGCTGGCCCGACTTACCAATTTCGGGGACTAGCATTTGCCGACCGTATCGTATGTACTCTTCGAGGTTGAGCTCATTGATATCAATAGTGGTGGTAGCCTTGTCGAGCTCGACAATATCGTTTTCAAGCTCAGCAATGCGTTTTCGCAGACTTGTAATCTCGGCTTCAAGGTCATCGCGAGACATAATTCCGATATCGAAGATATCGCGCTGTGTCCATGATAATAAGGTAATGGCGAGGATCTCATTGAGACTCAAGTATTTCAGCGTGACGAGTGAGCCGCACCGCTCGTTGTTAAGGTTGCTTCTGGGGCAGTGGATGCGGCTGGACTTCCACTTGCTTTTTGGCAATTCCTATCGATCATTTATTTACCAGTCTGAGCCGCCAAACCACAGTTATTACTAGAATAATAGAATCAAAAACCGGTGGCCTCTGACTAACGGCATGGCTCATGTTGCTCCTAAGCCGAGATCCTGGCCATGGCTTTTTCGTATCCGCGGCTCGTATCGGCGAAAGTACATACTGTAAGTTGCAGTCGCAGCGTGGCTACCACACCAGCAGTTACAGCTAATATTACGACCAGGCTCGCACTTATTATAGTCATTCTTCTCCGAGTGCTCATAAACAGTTTCAAATCTGCGCACAACAAAATCCAGTTTCAATTCTCGACACACAGCGTCCTACACACGCCTGATCCAGATTTAAACATAGCCCGCGCAGAAGCAGTCAGGGCAGAGTTTAAATGGGCAGTTGGGAAGTACAAAGACGCAGCGTGGGGCAAGGATGAGGTCCTGCCAGTCAGTGGCGGGTTCCAAACCACGCGGAACGGCTTCGCGGCTACGTTGATTGACTCGCTGACGACTGCAATGGTCATGAATTTGACAACTGAGGTTGTGCAGGCGCTGGACTATGTGGTCAACACGCTTGATTTCGACAAGGACGACGGCACGTTGGTGGATCCGTTCGAGACAACAATTAGGTATCTCGGGTCATTAGTTTCGGCTGTCGATATTCTTGACGCGGGTACGCTGGTTGGCCCAATCCCGCGGCAATCTCGTTACCGCGAAAGCGTCCTTCAGAAGGCAATCAAGCTGGCAGAGAAACTGGCTCCCGCCTTTGACTCGCCGCTGGGAATTCCATGGCCAAGGGTCAACTTTACAGCCCATCTCGGCGTCCACGAGCCCGACTCGCTGGGCGACATACACCTCAGCAGAGACATCTCTCCTGCCGTTAGCCCTGCCCGAGCGGGCTCAAATTGGCTAGAGTATTATCGGTTATCGCAACAGGCCATGGATCCAGTCTATACCCACAATGCGACCCGCGGGTGGGCGTCTCTGGTCTGGAACCGTAACGAGGAGACTTTTGACGGCTTGGTTGACTCGCCCATGGACTCCTTCTCAGGGTTCTCCTTGGGCCATACTGTGTCCCTCGGCGCCGGCCACGATTCTTATTACGAATATTTGATCAAGGCTGCCCAATTGGCACCTCGTGATAAGCATGCGTCGACATACCGTAAGCGTTGGGAACAAGCCATGACTTCGACAATGGAACGTCTCGCGTTCAGGGGTACGCCCCCGGATTCGTATCGAGCGGACGGCAAGCGCAGTGATAGCGGATACCTCTTCATAACGCAGTACTTTGATGGCACGTACATGAATGAAATGGGTCATCTAACATGCTACGTTGCCGGTAATCTTATCCTCGGTGGCAGATATTTGGAGCGCAACGATCTCGTTGCATTCGGCCTTGAAGTGCTCGAGACATGCCATGCCACATATGTAACAGCGACAGGTCTCGGCCCGGAATCCTTCGTGTGGGAACCCCCGCGGCGAGATCCAAGCGACCAGGTTCTCGACGGCGGGTACGAGCAGGTCCGCTGGGCCATATCTGCGCCAGGCCCGCACGAGCACGAGCAAGTCCGCAAACTAGGCTTCTGGGTCTCCGACGCTAGGTATTTCCTTCGCCCCGAAGTCATCGAAGGGTATTTCTACGCGTACAGAATCACCGGCGATCCAAAATACCAGGACTGGGCGTGGACTGCGTTTGAAGGTCTGCGCAAGTTCTGCAAGGCCCAATATGGGTATGGCGAGATCCAGGACGTCACCTTGCCCGATGGTGGTGGCCCGACTGTTGACAGCTCCGAGAGCTTCTTTTTGGCGGAGACATTGAAGTATTTGTTTTTGATCTTTGATGATCCGGATAGACTTAGCTTAGATGAATGGGTCTTAAGCACAGGTATACTCTATTCGACGACGTGTAAGACTGTTTCTGTTTGCTAACACGATCATTAGAGGCTCATCCTTTCCGTATCGAGTAGGTGTGAATCTACTAGATGCATCTTCAAGCCTGTATATATATACTGGGTAGAGCTTCACTCCGAGGTTGCGCAATTGTCTAGTGCTGACATATACCGAACCTAGGAGGAGAATTGACACTTTAGACCGTCTGGCGTTATCATTCTACATTGGACATTGAGTTTTGGGTGTTAAACTGGGCAGATTTATATCGGTAGAGTGAACTAAAGTACATTACATTTTGCTCCGGGCGGCTACATAATACCTTAACCTTGCATCTGCCTTGCACCAATATGAAGGCTACTACTTACATATCGTATCATATCATACATGTACATCTACTTAGGCAACAAATGAATTACTCTTCAAACGATCCCAAACTAGTCACACTCCGATTCGGTTTAGTCGAGCCAAGTTTAATCTTGCTAATCCGCCGCCCCATCCTACTCGCTATACCTTTATTCTGGCCGAGCATTACGCTCGGCGCTTTTTGCGACGAGGACGACTTCATTGATTCCCGTTGGGACGAATTCGTTACTGAGACTGAGATATTGCTCATCGACGCATTCCGATCGAGTGCCAATGTAGTCGTCGACGGCTTGCTTACGTGCTTCGACGGGGCCGGGGAGGATGCGAACGGTACCGCTGCCGGCGGCGATGCTGTGCTTGAAGCTATGCTTTTTGGTGTAGAGTTGCGCGGCAGTGTAGCCATACCAACGCTTTCCGGCTGATGATGCGAACTGGTGGCAGATACGGCGGTCGCCTGCGGCGTGAGAGGACTCAATGATGCGCTTTTCGCATCCTCGCTCGGCCGGCCTGCTCTTGCACCGGCAATAATGTCCATGCCATCAATAACCCGACCTTTACTCTCTAGGAGTCGCAACTCGGTCTTAAAATTCCGCTCAAACAAAACAACAAGACTATCATGCAGCGGCCTGAGCGCCGACGATACTGTCCGCGCATGCACTAGCAACGCGTACTTTAACACGGCAGCGTAATCCACAATCGCGCTGTCCAGCCTCGTCTTTTGGTCCTGTGAGTCGGCATCGGTTGCGTAGATGGCCAGCAGCGCGCGATACTGCTGTACGCCGCCGTTAACTGGCGCGTCGACCGCACCGGAGAGAACCATGCTCAGTTGCGCACTGTTCGACTCGTCATTGTGCGACAGTGTGTGGCGAGCAATGTGTAGGATCTCGCTCGTTTTCCGGATGACCGCGTCCGACGCACTCGTGAGCGGGGATACCCATGTTGCTTCAGACGATTGAATCACGCTCCGCCGGAGAATAGTCGGGAACGCTTCTTTGGTCGTGAAAACTGTTTTCTCGACCCAGACATCGGCTGGATTATAGCTTGCCCTTGCTGCATTCGCTGCCGATTTCACGGGGCGTGAGACCGAAAATCGTCGCAAATCGCTACGGAGAAACAAATCCCGCTCGTTGGGCGCGATACCGACCGCGCCAGCCAACGCGTCGGA
This sequence comes from Lipomyces tetrasporus, assembly GCF_029532465.1. Classification (NCBI taxonomy): domain Eukaryota; kingdom Fungi; phylum Ascomycota; class Lipomycetes; order Lipomycetales; family Lipomycetaceae; genus Lipomyces; species Lipomyces tetrasporus. Next base: position 1,237,691 of record NW_026611602.1, read on the forward strand.
TGGCTCTGGACTGACGGCCATGATCTGCAGAAACTGGCCCTCCGCGTTCGCCGTCTCGGTGTCGAAAATCGTAGAAGACGAAGTAGTCGAAGTAGTCGAAGCCGTCGACGCAGATGATACATGCTTGTTCTTCGCGGAGATTGTTGCGGGCGTGGCTGTCGTCACGACCGTGGCATGCGGATACAATTTCTGTAGCCGGTCCGTGAACTCTGACAGCTTCTCCCACTGGCTTCCCTGCACGACAAACTGCTTTCCCCGGAGTGCGCGGTGGAACCCAAGACCTTGATAGGCGACTCTAAAGAACTGCGGTTGCGGACGAGTTGCGCCTGATGCGGATAACTGTTCTTGGTAGATCTTTGCGATAGAAGCGAATACTGTCGACAACTTGCCAAGATCGAAGGAGATGGATTCGTAGGCCCGCGCGAGCTCTTTGTACACCGATATCGCCAGCTCGGGCGCGTTTCCGAGCGTGAAGTATTTCACCATTTGCAGAGACAAACTTTCACGCCGCTCAAATGATGTCTGCGCGGGTAGCTCCGGTTCGGCGAGCGCTGGCAAATGCACGTCTTGACGCCACTCATATATTACGGCGTGAAGCCCGAGCGTGAGGCCTGCTTCTGCGTAGTGCCCACTGAGCTCCTGCATGCGAATGAGCTGGTGAACGTATAGGACAAACGTGTCCTCGCGGTTCAGATCCTTGAGGAATTGCATGAGGTTTAGAGTGCACAGGATGCGGTCATCGTTGTAAGCGTCGCTGTCAGGGAGACTGTGGAGATCGACTAGAAGGTCTACTAATCGCGACACGGCCGTCAGCATTTTGTGGACTTCGATGCTGAGTGGGTCTTTGGTGGTGACGGGGAATAGCTCGAATAAAATGTCGACGAACGCGCTCTTTGAAAAGGAATCGGCCATCATCACAGATGCCTTGGTCTGGAACATGTGATCCAGTACCTACACTGATTAGCTAGATATTCGCCTAATAATCAATAAGGACAGCTCACGTCAATAATGTCACTCTGGATGTCATGCAACCCGTTTCTAGCGTTCCACTCACAAACAATCATGCTCCTCAACACACCAGCAGCCTGGGTTCGTAAAACTTCATGACGAGAGCCCCACAACTCGACAATCATTCCAACCAACGCAAAGCCACCGCACCATTTATGCGTCACGAACCGGTTCTGCAAACCACCGACGCGACGAAGTCCATAGAGTGTCTGCTCAGCCGACACTTCGTCGCCAATCGCGTCCCACATCTTTAACAGAAGGCGCGCCCCACGTTCACGGACATCGACCGTGATGGCACAAACGGGGCGTCGTTTCTGCTCAGTGAACGACTCGACTTCCAATTCGGTTGAGCCCACCAGGCGGATTAATGTCCTAAAGAACATGTGCCATATCTGGACAACCTGTTCATTCTCTGAAACTCCGTCGTTTTGTGGCACGAAATATTCCTGTAGTACGAGCGAGACAAATTCCAGGCACGAGAGAATCGACCGGTACAAAAACATATACACAGAGAGCCAATTCGCTGGAAACGCATCGCCAGTGATCACGGCTTCGCAACAGCGGAGCACGTTGCTCATTAACGTAACAGCCTGCTGCTCGGTCAGTGTCTCCCCTCCGCCGGTATTGCTCGTGCCACCGTCATATGTCGCGAATTCGGATAACACTGCCAATAGCAGAATCAATTCTATTGACAACTCGTCAAACGGTGTCTTTTTCGCGCTCGTATCGACCGGTCGCATGGGCGGGAATGGAAATTTCTCGGGGAACAACACCGAGAACTCGTGCTTGAACTTCGGTGCCGCGCTGGCTCGGAGGACCCGGTTTTTGAGTTCATGCTGCAGCAGGACGAACGTGGCCGCGATGTCAGGCAGTAGCCGGACGTATAGGCCGCAAATGTCAGCGCATGATTCGCGAATCGGCCACAAAACTCGGAACTGCAAAGCGAGAACGGAACAGCACATGCGGATTTTCTCTTTCCATGCTTGCCATGTTGCTGGGGTCGCGAAGTCGGCGTCGGTTGGCGCGCCGAGGTATTGCTTAATCCACGATATTGTCTGCGACACGAGCTCGTTCCTGGCTTCGGCGGTGGAGGACGAAAACAGCCAGAGCGTCGAGTACGACTGCAGCAGTACGAGCCGATGCATGACTAGTTGCGGGTTCGAGCTGCACCCGGACGCGCTCGATTCAATAAAATCAACGGCAAGCTCGAGCAGCTGGCTGTCGGTGAAGAAAGATTTGAGTTCGGCGAGGTATCCGGCAAAATGGTCCAGCACGAGTGCTTGATGGGCGACAATCGTGGCCGCGGTTTCAGCATCGGCGCAATCGGCCGCGTCCTGCTCGACAATGCGACATAGTTGCTGGAACAGGTGGCGCAATAATTTTGGAAACGTGCCGAGTTCGATCGATACGGATTCTTGCGACTGATATATATTCCATGCTGCAGTGATGAACCGGAGAATGTATTTGCCGATTTTGAGCAAGCTGCGCACGTACGCACCAACTTCGGGGTCGATGTGACTCGAGAGGAGCCGCTGGTACCCGTACAGCAGCGGCGCAAGTACTACGGGGTAGTTAAACTGTCGCGTAATGTAATCATCGAGCATCGATTTAACATTAACGCCCCTTAGTTTTGTTAGTACTGTGCTCCTCGCTCACAAGGAATGACTTACTTCTCGGAAACGACGTCGACGACGTGCACGAGTGCGGCAAAGACACTGTCCTCAAACACAACCTCGCCCTTCTTCCACGCCAAGATGCCAAACAACGAGTCCAGAACTTCCCTTAATAGCTTGACAAGTTCGTTCTCGTCCACGAAGTCGATCTGCCTGAGCACGTTCATCAAGGTTGCTTGCCCTTTTGCCGAGCTCATGGCCGCCCGCCACCGGTTCAGGCCAAGCAAGGTTTCGTCTGCCGACAACTCGGTCGAGACAAGCATGCTGATGAGGTCTAGCGAACCGACTTGCACTCCCTGCGCGTTGGTGACAGGCAACGACCGCGACCCGTCTTTGGCGATCACGTCCTCGACCCAGAGCGGGAATACCGCGCGGCCGATGACGCGGTCGTGGCCAGAGAAGACGGTGATGAACACGACTGCGCCGCGACCGAGTGGCGACACGCACACGCACTCGCCGACTTTCTCGTCGCGACTGACGACACACGATGTCCAGGTGCTGGATGGCTGTTGTCGGTCAGCATCGCGGAACATGATCGACGCGGGCGAGGACAGGACGAGGTAATACAGCGACGTTGACCGGAGCATTTGAGATGCGAACACGACACCGCCGAGCGTGAGGTATAGTTCGTCGCGAGCGACCGTGCTGGACGTTGTGAGGAGTGTTCTCGGGCATGCAACCAGGTCGCCGAACAGGCATGGCGCGGCGGTCGTCATCAGGATTTCTGAGCTCGGAGACGCGAACGCCCGGAACGAGACGTGAATTTTTTCTAGTCTGTGAGACCGTTGACTGTGCTGTTAGCTTACAACAAAATAGGAGCATTGACAAACGTACATTCCATCGGCGCTGCCTTCGGCAAGACGAGTCCGCATGGTGCCCCACCCGCCATTGCTTGCCGCGCCGTCGACCTGTTTCGGTGCAAACACGCGGATGGCCATTGTGCGCTCGGCCTCAGCCCTCTCGCGCAGGACGCGGCCGACATCGACAATTCCAACCGCCACGCCGCAGCGGCCCTGAATCGTGTGCGTCTGTGGTTGGGGCGGCGCGACATCCGGAGGGTTAAACGCGGTCCACAGGCCGGGCGGGACATGACCTTGAGTGGCAGGCAGCACGGGTCGGGTCCGGGTTGTGATGTAGCCGGTCTCGTAGACCTCGACGACCATGAACACGTCGTCCCGGGCAACCGCGGCTGGCAGATCGACAAACAAAGCCGTCGCCGTCTCGCTACTGCCGTCGCTGGCACTGCCGCCGTCGACCTGCACGGCTTCGCTGATGACCCGCGTCTTGTCGCATATGTAGAACCGCGCAAACACGTTAGCATCAACGGTGGGCGCAAATCCAGACACGCGCATCATGAGGTGCAGCAGGTCTTTGGCGCTGGCCGATTCGGCGTCCCTCGCGTGTGTGGCCGTTGCAGCCGTCGCCTGGCGTGCGGACGTCGCCAGGGCCATGATCTGCTGGTCGCGGAAGAACTGGACGAGGTCGCCATGGTCTTTGTCGCGGCCGGTCCGGATTGCGCCGGTGATTTCGTCGCGCACGATGATATCGCCTGAAACTTGTTTGTTGCCCCTGACGAGCGCCCAGACGGCAGACTTGACGGTCTCGGCATTGTCGCTGCTGGTGTCGGACAGGAGTGACCTTCTCATGAGTGCCAGGTCGGCGATCAGTGTTGACAGTGTTGCAAGCTTTGTGTTCGGTGCCTGCGAGTGCATAAGCTCGTGCATGTGCGTCGGACACCATTCGCTCAGGGCGGCCGTGATTTCGGTGACAATTGGCGCGCTATGCGGTGGATCTATTGATGCGACGCAGTCGGCAGGGACGATGCCGACCGCGACGCGCGGGTCGAGATTGCCTGGCACGACCGATTTGGCAAGAACCGGTCCGCGAGCAACCACGTATCCTCTGTACCAGGCCGGATCTGTCGGGGCGGATTGTTCAAGCAGCAAGAGTTCGTCGCCGGCTAGGAGCGGTACTGTTGACGATGCGGGTGTGGGATCGTATGATTTGTGGGCAATTGCGTGCGTACAAGCCGGCAGTGCAAGCCATATCGTTTGCTTGTCCATGTCGCTAAATATCCTGCTAGACGACTAGCAAGATTGCCTGGCGAGTACTTGCAAATTTTCAATCTTCTCGATGTGCCGCTCGCAGACTTGGAGTGAACGGAACGGAACAGACAGCACAATCCGACAAAATCAATCACGAGTCCTATTTGGGCAACGCCTAATTTCCCACAGTGGATGCCAGGCTACCTGCGCCGCTTGCTGGGGTCTTACTGTCATTTCCAGAGACGAAGAAAGAAGACACCCCCTGGCTTCATGCAGGTCTCTTGCGCCAACAAACTTAAACTGGCACCACCCAGAGTTGCAACATGGCCAGAAATATATGCCACGCAAAACAAAACATGCAAACATGCTCGCTATTTCGTCGCTAGTAGCTGTAGGTTTGTGCCAAATGTTATCCTAATGAATCTTAAAAGCCGACTGAATAGTCGATATCGCACCTTCAGCATACGTCCTGGTCGTTTGTTCTTCTGGCCCTAACCCGATGCGTTCGCCGCTTTCCTCCCCCCCCACGAGGGCCACATTTAGCGAGCGAGCATCGATCTGTGAACAATAGATGCCGGCGCGTGGTGACAACAATCACTGGTTTCCTGAGTTGTTATTTGGTATCGACTATCATGCTACACATCTTTGATATTGTTCCCCCAGCTCTGACTATTGAATGAATAATTGCAATATGGGTCGTTTAATGGGCATGAGAGAGACTGCGTGTTATTGGTATTCTTGTCTTTGTCCAGTGATATATGATTTGCTCTGGTGTCTGAATTACTAACAATACCAGAGCCAGGGAACTTTCCCGGCCCCACATCCTAAGTCCAATTTCTTTTTAAACAGTTGTAACGCGCTAACCGCCATACTTCTCGCTTCGAATCATGAACTTGTTCACATATGTTTGTTTACTACAGCCTCTAGAAATGGATGCCATTCCTATCAAATGCGCAAAGCAGTGGCTCTATATATTGTCTTCATATCACTTCTGTGGCACGTCCGGAACAGGCTCGACCTTCTTTATCACCCTCGCTGGCGATCCGACAGCTATCGAGTAGCTTGGAATATCTTTGGTCACCACCGAGCTAGCACCAACTGTGACACCATCACCTATCGTCACACCCGGCAAGATTACAGTATTTCCTCCGATCCAGCAATCTTTCCCAATTGTGACTTCTTTCGAATAGTCTGTAAGGTCTCGTCTCGGCTGTATCGCCGTCGGGTGTGTTGCAGCGAAGATACTCACACCTGGACCAAATTTGGTCCGATCTCCAATGGTCACGATTGCGCAATCTAAGATCACCATACTGCATTTCATACATTAGCTTCCGGACTTGGGACTCGTGTCTTAGGGGACACACTTGAAGTTTGCATAAAAGCCATCTCCGATAATTATGTTGCACCCGTAATCGACTCGGAAAGGAGGGTCAATGCTGGCCCCTTTACCAACGTGCCCGATGAGCTCCTTCAGTATAGCATCACGGTCTTCTGCCAAGGACTCGTCGGTCGCATCATCCGGTAGATATTCGTTATATTTCTTGACAAGTTTACGTGCGCGTAATCGAGCTGCTACTAATTCGGGAACATATGAATCATATCTATTCACTCTTTGTGAGTAGACATCCAGCAAAGTAGGGAAGGTGTACAAACACCATTCCGGAGATCATCTTCTCGTAATCGTCGCACCATGGTGTGTTCGTGAGTGTCTTAGCAAGCGCGATGAACTCTGCGTTCTTCGCCGTGCGCGCCATAATGAATTGCGGGTTTGTAATATGACTTGTTGGAGGATTGAGGTCGATTGTGTTGTACATAATACGTTAGGAAGCAGAAGGATTGTAGACGTTATCTTAGATTGCCTCTGTAGATACATGCAGCCCTTTTTATCGTTTATCCACCGCTTAACCTTAACCCCTCGATAAGCCCTGAAATGTTCTAGACCTCCACTCGTACATAATCCAAACATTTTACGATCTAGGCTATTCCTTTTACAATACATTCCCCATAGCCTATGATCGCATCAACTGCATCCTAATAATATCCACTCAATATAATTTACTAACAACTGAATTCAAATTTCTTACAACTAAATCCCCAAACCCAGCAATTTAACAAATCGTTGAAACTTTATGCGTTCCAGGCCTTTCGTAAGTCCACGGCTGTCATGCTTTCAGTTTCAATCCATTTGGTGTTGATTCTCTTATCCTTGACTAATTCTCCTATAAAATGGTGTTCGATTTCAACGTGTTTCATACGCCCATGAAACTTTGGATTCTCAGTGCTGGCAAGGGCGGCGTGATTATCACAATATATCGGTAAGGGGTTCTGCTTCTGACCGATGACCTCAGTCGCCAACTGATCTAGCCATACGGCTTACTTTCCTGTCTGTGGCAATACCCAATAAATACAATAGTGGAAACCATGGCTGACGAGCATAAACGAGCCAAGAACATATTCTGCACAGACCCCTATACCCGCAAATATTTTCGATCAATTTGTTTAAATACTCGAACGGAAGGTTCTTGCCGAGGAAATTGGTCCCAGGGAAGGCATCGAGCAAGATCAGCCGTTTTCGAGATGGACAAGAGATAATTTGGGAACTCGGGGTACTGAAGACGACTACAATCACGGGTTTGTGACTGATGCTTTGGCAGCACGAAACTCGGCTCGCGCGCTCAAAATTGCACTAAATCAAGTGAAAGACAGTGCCACCCGGGGACAGCAGCAACAGGCTAAGCGGGAATCGAGGAGTGCCAATTAACTCTCAGATAGATTCCACGCGACGGTAGGTCCTGACTATACATTTCGGGTAAAAATGAATGAGCGGGATACCACTGTGGCTGGTTCTTGTAATGTAGGTCTTGCGCCTGCGAATTGCATAGTTTTGCTATATCGTAGGCTAATAATAATAACCTAACGTTGCGTAATTTATATTCTTGTAATGACATAGAAATTGAAGCTGCTTGGGCTAGACTAGCGTGCTGCGCATATTTAACATGTTGCTATCATCGAGTGACATACCGATATGACCAATAGCGTCATCCCGAATAATTCGAAATGTGAACAAACGCTCGATCCCATCATTTGAGCAGGCTTGGCCAGTCCGTGTTCTCGGTTCAGCCGCCGGCCTTACATGGCTTTTTCAACTTTTTCAATTGTTTTTATTCGGTTTCGGTTTGAGCGTTGCGTCCATTGACAACACCCGACGAAGTGGTCTCGCGCAGTTACATGCCATACTGTGCACGGGCGGGGCCACATTCAGGTACGAGACCCTTGTTTGTGACTGCGACTAAACCGTGCCGATGCACGGGCCACCGAGGTCGATGACGTCATGTGTGTGGAGTGGAGTCGGTAGATGAATCGCATAGGATAGTTGCCGTCGTCGCGACTTTCACACACTTTGCAACTGAATTGCTCCCGCCGGTTTCCAGACCACGCTCTCAGCAATCGTCTTGCACTCGAGATCATCCGCAAATAATCTGCGCAATAACATCTTCCGCCATGTCGCCAAAAGACATTGTCATCACCTGTGCGCTGCGCACTCCGATCACAATGGCGCTCAAAGGCGGCCTGGCCAACACGTCGGCGGCCGGTCTGCTCGCGCACGTCCTGAACGCGATCCCGGCCCGCACGAAGCCGCACGTCGAGGACGTGTACGTCGGCAACGCGGCCGGCCACTCGTTCGCCAACGTAGCCGCCAAGTCGTCCGGCCTGCCGGCGTCTTCGCTGGTGTCGACGATCGCGCACTCGCGGCTGTCGTCGGCGATTCCGACCGCGATGCTGGCGACGGCCATGCGGACCGGCGCGACCGCGTGTGGTGTCGTGGCCGGCGTCGAGTCCGCGACCAAAGACTACACGCGCCGGCCGCCGCCGCGAAAGATTGTCGGCGTGTCGGCCGGGCAGGAGAAGGAGTATGCTGACCGCACGCGCGGGGCGGCCGCGAAAGCGGTTCAAGACCGGCTGTGGGCGGACATGGTTGTGCCGGTTGCTGGGCCGGTAGTGCTGGACCCGGAAGCCGACACGGCCGAGACGGTCGACAAGGCCAAAGACGAGTGGCCGGGCGGCGAGGTCACGGAGGACGACTGGTTGCGGATCGAACGCGACGAGGCCGACGTCGACGTCGACGTCGACGCAGGCTACGTGGCCAAGCCGGCCGACGGCGCGGCCGCGGTCGTGTTCATGACCCGCGAAAAGGCGGCCGAGGTCGGGGTCAGGCCGATCGGCCGGCTGCTTGATTCCGAAGTCGTCGACGGCGTCGACGAGGTTGTCGACCTGCTCGGCGACGTCGGGGTCGCGAAGGACGACGTCGACGTTTGGGAGATCCACGAGTCGTCGGCCAGCGAGGTCATTGACCTGATGCACAAGCTCCACGTCTCGCCGACGATCGTGAATCCAAACGGGGGCGCGCTCGCGGTCGGCGACCCGGCAGGCGCAGCAGGAGCGAGGTTGCTGGGCAGCGTGCTGGCATCGCTGCGCGATATCGACGGCAAGTACGGCGTCGTCTTGATCCCGTGAGTTAACCACGATGTTGTTTCGCGACAGTTGTCTTGCTAACGAACCAAAAGGTCGGACAAGGGCGAGCTGTACGCGGGAGTGGTGGCACTAGAATAGGCACTGTATAAATTTTGCATAATGTACAATATCACAAGACAACCACGGGCCCACTGTCTCCCAACACGTCCCGAAACGACTTGCTGCTTGCCCAGACATCGTCCTGCCAACACGTGCACACGACCCGCCAGGCCGCCGTCCAGTTGCCAAACTCGCCCAAGCTGACGGCGGTTTCGAAAACGCGCTGGATAATGTCGCGACACGGACCGTGGGGCGTGGCCAATCCAGGCGGAGCGATGGTGCCGACAAAAGTCAGCGACCACAGTATGCAGCGCTCTAGCTCCTGGCCGGCCACGGAATCGCGCAGGAGCGCGTCCGGGCGGGCTATGGAGTCCGGCAAGACGAGAAAGTCGGACGCAAGCAGCGTGCAGAACGCGACAATGGTTTCGCGCACGCGGGTCGAATCTCGCGCCGCCATGTACGGGCCGGCGACAAAACACGACATGTAGGCGCGGACGGACAGTCGAAAGAGTTGCGAACACTTTACGGTTGCCGGCGTGGCCGGGTCGATGAGGACCGTGTCGAGGGCAGAAGACACGGCCTCGAGCTTGAGGACGAAGTCTGTTTTACCGGCCGACGCGTCTGGGTCGTGGTCGTGGTCGTGCTGTAAGTCAACGATCCGGGACAGGATGAGGAGAAGCGGAGTTGCGATCGGCACGGCCGTGTCGGCGGTGCGGAACACGCCGGCACCGCGCATGTGCGACGCGAGCATGTCGGCGTACGTGGCGGACAGAACTGCGGGCGCGCGCGCGGCGGCGGAGGTTGCCGCCGCAACCACGATGTCGGCGTGCATAACATCCGCGGCCACCACGCGCAGCAGGGGCGATGTCGGCGACACCAGCAGCCCGAACTGGCACGTTAGCTTGAGCAGCGCGTGGAGGACGGCGCCAGCAGCAGCGTCGACGCCCACAACCCGGCACAGCGTGTGTAGATTCCACCCGAGCACCATCACGCGTTCGAGCTCGTCCTCGTCCGCACCGGTCGATAGGAGCGAGTTGGCCGAGGCAATAAACAGCGCGGTGTCGGCATTGGCGGCCGCCGCGCCGGCCGGGTCAGGCGATCGGTAGAGGACGGCAGACGCGTAGACGGACGCGAGCGCGCAGATTGAGCGCCAGATGGACGGGTCGGCGACGGACGCGTCGTAAAGCAGAAGACTGAAGTCGATTCGGGAGTCCGGGTGCAGAAACAGGGCCGGATGGAGCAGGCGCGCGGCGAGCCGGAAATACACGACGACGAGCAGCAGCTGGGACCCGCGGTCGACGAACGCGGGCGCAAACACGGTCGACGGAACCTCGTGGACATGGTGAGAAAGCAGCGCCAGTGGGCAGGACGGCGAGCGCAGGTCGATCGTCGGCAGAGGCACGTCGAGAAACGCCGGCAACCGGACCTGCGACGGCCGTCGTCGGCGTTGTTGTTTTTGTTGTTGTTGTGAGCGCGATGGCGGATCGTCGATGATGCCAGAGACGGAGCCGGCAGCGGAGCCGGCAGCGGAGCCGGCAGCGGAACCGGCGTCGGACTCGTCGGCGGGATGAGCAAAAGACTGGCCCTTGAACACGCGGATGCTTCGTCGGATCTCGTCGCGCTTGCGGGCCATCGCCTCGGCCGACTTCATAAAGTCCGGACGGTCGCCGTAGCCATCGCACGCCAGCTTGAGACGCAGACAGGCAGCACAGGCCGGCTTCTCTTCAGAACACTTTTTGCGACGCAGTCGACAGGTCCAACAGCCTGCAAGTGGATGCAATTAGCGGCAGGCCATAACAGAGAATAATTGTATACTACCGGTTCTGGTGCGGGACGCGGACGCGCGCCGGCGGTGGTGATGATGGCCGAGAGTGAAGGGCATGATCAGATGATGGTTGCCGGTATCGGCGAACACCGGCGGCGCTGCTGCTGCTGCTGCTCCTGCAGCTGGCGCATGAGAATAAAGATCATTATACCGAGTCGGAGCAGGATCGTGAGAGGGATCGGAAGGAAAGTAGAACGAGTCCATCGCGTGTAATTGCACAAACCCTGGCACAGGAACGCGACAGTTAAGTACTCAAGTGGCCAGGCACGGCCGAGTTGAGGCCGTCGCGCGATCAGACTGCCGATCTTGGCCCCGCAAATTACCGCAGTCGCATATTAGCCTTGGCGCCAATAATAATAATAATAATAATAATAATAATAATAATGTGTGTGTTGGCAGTGAATGCTGGCGCTTGTCTGTTATTAATCCGATCAGTGCGATTGTCGGTCGCACAATAAGAACCGTCGTCACGTTGGCCGGGTGCCCCCAACTCTATGCCAAGTACAATACAAACCACCCAACAGCACACTACGATCGTGTATCGCATCGATAGCATACATTTCACAATAACCCACTGCCAGATGCCATCCCGACTATCTATTTACCGGCAGCATCCAGGGGACTCGAGGTCGCTGTTTGCAGAACGGCCACCTCGGCTGCTGGAATAGGGTTTTGCCTGTTCGATGTTCGAACTGGCGCACTGTAGTAATAGTAACCGTTAAATAACAATTTCTCCGCAGACTCGTTCGTGTTCGTGCGGGGCTCACACACTCGTCCATCCCGCTCTCCAACAAACAGCCAGCACAGCCGGCGGCAATCTGCCGTTGGTGCTCGCGTCCTCTGCCAACGACGACGATGGTCCGCTTGCTCAACGTCTACACCATCTCGGCCTTCGCGGCCCTCGGAGGCGCCCTGTTCGGATTCGACATCTCGTCCATGTCCGGTGTCCTCGGCACGGACCAGTACAAATTCTACTACGGCAATCCACTGGGAACCCGCCAGGGCGGCATCACCAGTGCCATGGCCGCCGGCTCGCTCGTCGGCGCTCTATCATCGTCCATTCTCGGTGACTGGTATGTTGCCGCTAGATGGCATTCCTACTGACGATGGCTGACGACGCGACTACAGGTTATCGCGTAAAGTAGCTATCCAGCTGGGCGCCATTCTGTGGTGCATCGGTGCCATGTACGTAGATATATATACATATATATTTGATTATATCGCTGACGACCGACAGCCTGCAAGCCGCGTCCAACGGCGTCGCGATGCTCGTGGCCGGCCGCGTCGTCGCCGGTCTCTGCGTCGGCCTGACGTCGTCGCTCGTGCCCATCTACCAGTCCGAAATCGCCCCCCGCAAGATCCGCGGCCGCATCGTCTCGCTCCAGCAGTTCGCCATCACCTGGGGCATCATGATCCAGTACTTTGTCCAGTACGGCTGCTCGTTCCTACCCTCCCAGGCCGCGTTCCGGCTGCCGTGGGCCATCCAGGCGGCCCCCGCCGTCGTCCTGTTTGTCGGCCTGTTCTGGTTCCCAAAGTCGCCCCGGTGGCTCGCCAGCAAGGATCGGTGGGACGAGGCCCTGCGGGTCCTGGCCGACCTGCGCACCGCGACCGGCGACATCAACGACCCGCTCGTGCTGGCAGAGTACAAGGAGATCGAGGACCAGATCCGGTTCGAGCGCGAGGACGAAGCAAACTCGTATCGCGAGCTGTTTGGCCCCAAAATGCGTGGCCGCGTGTTTCTGGCCATGGCCGTCCAGGGCTGGTCCCAGCTCGTCGGCATCAACGTGCTCATGTACTACGTCGTCTACGTTCTCGACTCGGCCGGCATCTCCAACACGCTGCTCGCGTCCTCGGTCCAGTACATCATCAACATGGTCATGACGATTCCGTCGATTCTGTGGACCGACCGGTGGGGCCGGCGGCCGGCCCTGCTCCTCGGCGCGCTCTCGATCGGGTTCTGGCTGTTTCTTATCGGCGGCCTGCTCGCGCGCTACGGCGAGCCCAACCCCGTCCCCGACCAGTCCTACACCTGGGTCGTCATCGGCCATCCCGTCGCGACCCGGTGCATCCAAGCCTGCTCGTACCTGACCGTGGCCTCGTTCGCAATGTCGTGGGGCCCCGTGTCGTGGATGTATCCGCCCGAGATCATGCCGCTGCGGATCCGGGCCAAGGCCGTTGCCCTCGCGACCGCAACCAACTGGGCCGCCAACTTTGCCCTTGGGCTCGCAGTGCCGCCGGTCCTGCGCAGGATCGGATGGCGCATGTTCTTCATCTTCGCCGCCTTCAACATGGCCGCGTTCGTCCACGTGTGGTTAGCCGCGCCCGAAACCAAACTGCGCACGCTCGAGGAAATGGACGAGATCTTCCAGCACGGCGGGCCGCTGTGGCGCACGTTCACGGGAATTAAAAAGACCGACCGGCTCGACCGGCTCGCCCGGGACATCGAGCTCGGCCATCTCAAAATCCACCGGTCCGTCCAGGTCGAGTTGTACGATCTCAGAACCGGCAGCATCGCCAGCACCGTGCGGTAGTCTTCGCCGTATTCTTTATTTTGTTTGCATACGTCTTGTTTGGTGCCCGGAGTTTGGGTTGATGTTATCGTTCCATGTAAAGTAATCTATGTACAATAATACACTCGCCGTCGTCGGGTCATACAAAAAACCGGCCGTACACTCGCCATATGCGCTCGACCGTGAGCCGCTGCCGCCGGACTCCAAGCCTGATATCCTCCAAATCGCCCAGATCCCGGGCCCAGTCGCGCCTGAGCTCGCGCGGGATCACGTCTGGGCTGTTTCGCAAAACATGGACCTCGCACAGCACTCTTCCCTCGTCCGTGTACGTCAACCACTCGCTCTCGCCGCCTGTCCCCGACGTCGTCGTCGACGTCGTCAGGATGCGCTCGACATTGCCGAGTGTGCGCACGACAGTCGCCTTGAGGTCGGCCCTTGTCCGGACGCCCTTGCCCGACCACAGCCGGCGCGTGTACCCGGCCGCGACGTAGCACGCGACCGAGCTCGGCAGCGCGGCCACGACGCCAAACACGAGCTCCTGGGACTTGAGCAGCCGGTCGATGCCCGTGATCGCGACCTCGACGTCGACCTTGGTCTTCTGCATCTGGATCAGCAGCGTGCGGATCAGCTCGCCCCGGACCGCGTTCTTGAGCGGCGCCTTGAGCTCGTCCTCGTACACGCGGAGCACGGCCGACACGTCGCCCTCGCGCACGCCGGCCCGGATCGCGTCGACGTCGGCGGCCGACAGGGCGGCGGCGCCGGTCGTCGTCGCCGCGTTGTCGACGGCGAAATCGACGACCATGCGCTCGAGGCTCTGCATGTCCGCCTCCAGGCTCTTGCGGCCGACGATCGCGACCTGGGCCGAGTCGTCGTGCCGGATCGTGGCGATGATGTTCCTTGCCGGCTCGACCACCCAGTTGTGCCAAAAGTCGACCGCCGTCGCCGACGCGTCCGCCAGCCACTGGCCAATGCTGGCCCGCCGGTTGAACAGGATCCGCAGGACCGTGCCCGAGAACGCGGCCGCGCCGACGCCCACGGGCCAGTATCGTGTCAGGGCCGACGGTTTGCCTGCCACGGCCACGACCGCCGCGTGGCGGGCTGTCTGGGCCGGCAGCGCGTCGGTCGTGATCTTGACGATCTTGTGCGCGACCGCGGACGGCGTTGACGACGACGACGCCGACAACACGGCAAACACTCTTGCTTCAAACCTGTCGACCGACTGGTCCGACTCGCTGACGCCGGCCACGATCGCCGCCATTACGTCGACCGTGCGCTCGACCGTCCGGCGCCAGTCCGTGTCGCGGCCGAGCTGGACCGACTCGCCGACCAGCAGGCCCAGCGCGGCCGACTGGGTGTCGCGCAGGTGCCGGAGCTGCTGCTGTTTGGACTGCACGTCCTTGTACACGGTCGACAGCGGCGACATTGCTCGTTTGAACAGCGCCGTCGTCGGCGCGACCGCCCGAGTCAGGGCCGACAGCCGGCGCGTGGTCTTGCGGTGCCGCGACAGGGCCGCCCGCAAGGTCGTGATCCAGTCCGCAAGCGACGGCCGCGGCGTCGTGAGCCGTCTGCGCGCGTCCGTCCAGATCTCGTGTGCCAGGCCCACGAACCGGACCGGCGCAGCTGCTGTCGAGTTAGCAAAACGTCGTAGCCCAACACCAATTTTTGTATTTTGGAAAGGGATCAAAACCCAAACACACGTACTCTGGATCGAATACACGACCAGGCCGCGCGGGCCAGACAGCACGTTGTCCCAGTAGAAAATGTCCTCGGCCAGCGGCAGCGTCTGGTTCAGTAACGTGTCCAACAACCGGCCGTACAGCACGACTGCTCCGGCGGCAACAAGCAGCCATTCGACCTGCTTCGCCGGATCCGCCGTCGCGGACTCGTCCGATCCCGACTGATGCGCGAGATAGGCCCGCAGCGTGGCCTCGAGCGTCTTGATCGACGGCAGCGAACCCCCGGGCCGGACGAGCAATCGATCCAGCGCCGCCAAAACCGGCTCGGTCGCCGCGACGACCACATCATCGTCTGCGTCCTCGGCTGGCGTCGGCGGCATGTCGCCATCTGCCGCCGCCGCGGGCGCGGGCGCGAGACCGAGCCGGGGCGCAAACAGACTCGGCAGCGTGGTCGACGCCAGAAGCTCGAGGTCGGCCGACAGCGCGCGGATGCGGGCGTCCACTATCGTGCTCATGCTTGGTGTTCGTGATCGATGCTGGAAGGAGCAACGAGAAAATGTTTTCCTACGAATTACGTCACTACGGAGGCGCGACAACCCTGATTGTGACCGTGACGCTGGAAAGTCGGGCCATTGTTCGCAACAATGGAATGCATAAATTGCTGTTAATGTTTCTATTTGATACAGGGGAGCAAGTGTATCTCAGTTAATAAATTATCCAACTAGCTGGCTAGTCGCCTTCGGAGGACTTGAGTGCTACGCGCAAACCGGGCCACAATAATAGTAGCAGCCTGGCTCCTAGCGACTGAGCCGCAAGGATTTGTAACTGTTTTCGAAAGAGCACACTGGACTCACTAGCCCCCCCAAATCTGTCTTTACCCAAGATGCCATCACAGAGAGGAGTCTAGGCAGAAATGTCCTCTACCGGAAGCTTCACATAATCTTTCGCAACCGGCAAGAAACTTCTTTTCCCTGACGTACTTGCTTCCATCCCTAGACATTAGCGGCGTGTCAGTGCCATAAACTCATACGCTATAACGACGACATGACGATGCGGGACCGATGTTCTCCGAGTGCTAGACCTCCATGTGGAAAGAGATTAAGAACGTGGTTAGTCACCCAGATGCACTGCACATAAAGCTGACCAGGTACGCTATTCCGAGGAGCTGAGTGCAGCAGAGTGATGGACCAGCAAATCATTCTGGAAACGGACCCCATGTGTCTCCCGTTCACAATTTCCCATAGTAACGAAACGGCGCTAACGCTCTGGGTACACAGGCACCCAGTTCAGTAAAAATTAGATAGTTGGTTGTGCCAGTGACTGGTCTAGCCAGTGACGATGTAATCAATAGTTCTTTCCGTGATTAACCGATATGACATGCCGGTATGCATGATGAACGGTTCAAAAGTGCAAGTATTTAAAATCTATCGCAAAGAAAACGAACCCTTACCATACAGCAGTTGGTCTCCGAGGAGAGTCTAAATGCTGAATAGCACGCTAGTAATACCTATCGCTTTCTCCTCGCACCAAACATATCGACCATTCTTGCATGCGGGAACGGGTGCATGTTAAGATCGACTGGATAGACGCTCAAATGCCATGATTGCCAACGTCCTTGTTAGATGGCCCGAAATTCATTCGCGTTGCTGAAGAGATGACTCAATTTTGAGCTCTCGATTAGTTTGTGTTGAAGATTTGACATCATTTTCAACGGGTGTAGAACATGGAGTGCGCGCGCAATTCTGCAATAAGACATACGTCTTAGATGGAACATATTTGGATGATATACATTCACTTGTAGCACTTGGAGCATTCTGGATGCCGAGACAATTTGTCCACAATCCGGACTAAATATAAATTAGTCACCAGACTCCTAAGCGAACTTGGCTATCAAAATCCAGGGCCCTAGCCCATCATGTGCCCATCGAAGAGCTCGGCAACGTTGGGATCTCAACCTAGGATGACCTAGGATGACTGTCATCTATCATACAAGAACGCATACCCTTTAACTCTATTAATCTTTCTTAATCTTGAATATATATACTAGCTAGGAGGAGACTCTATCAAATGTAACACTTCTGCCCATCAACGCACCTAGAACCAAGCTGATCGCTAGTGTCCACAATGAGCTCCACAGACAAAGTCATCTATCTTAACCTTCCGGTCAAGTCGGTCTCGGCTGCCATCCCATTCTACGAAGCCATTGGCGGCGTTCAAAACCACACATTCAGTGATGCCACGACAGCGGCCATGAGGATTTCGCCTACCATCAATCTTATGCTGCTGGAACACGATCGCTTCCGCTCATTTGCTCCCCCGTCCAAAACCATTGCCGACGCCAAATCCTCGATTCAGATGCTCATCTGTATCACCATGAACAGTCGCGATGAGGTCGACGCAATCGTGCAGAAGGCCGAGGAGGCTGGCGGTAAAATGGATCCCTCGCCTTCACAGGATCTCGGCCAAATGTATTCACGCAGCTTTGAAGATCTCGATGGACATGTATGGGAGACTTTGTGGATGGATCCGAGCTTTGCTGAGGGCAAGGCTCCAGAAGACCAGTGAGCCGGATGCAGGATTTGAAACGATTGGATCGATAGTAGGAAATATATTGAAACCGAGAGAACTGCTTACACCACGACCATAATAAACTCTGAAATCGCAAGTCGTTACCGTAGACAGCTAGTCAGTCTGCAACATATTCCCAGATAAGGTTTAATTAAACTGTAACACTACTTTGATTCGAACTGTAACACACCCGTTGCTTATCTTAGGGCGAGAACTCGGCCATCTATAATTTTTCTTTGGGAACTGCAGTCCGCAACTAGCTCGTGCATTCACGATATTCAGCATTCCTACCCTCAATCGGTATCAGCACAGCAAAGGAACTAAAGCCTCGGTATTAATTAACGTTGCTTTCTCGAGAAGCTGACTCGGCGGCACATTGCGCTGGTGTAATGTACCCTGACAATCCGGTAAGTTCGTCGACGATTGCCCTCCGACAAGCAATTAATAGTCAGCCAGTTTCGCTTAGAACTTGATATGCATATATCCCGCATCATTGGCACAATTACATCACATAAGCACAAAATTCCCCGGGATCGATACTCCTGCATGCTCCGGTAACTCCGCGCGGCAAACAACAAGAGGTATGCGCCCGGCGCTGACATGCAAGCTCATCCGCGAATGGAGCAGGTCGGCGCTGCACGCGCCTGGGACGAGTGTCCAGTTATGTACCAGACGTAGCACTGCGCAGGCGCGCATGCTGCACCGGAGCGAGGCTTTGAGCGTTACTTGGCTTCGGAAAGCGGTCGATTCTCGGTGCGAGGTATTGGCACTGTACAGAACCAGGACGATGAGCTCCGGCACACTGTCTCCACCGGACAAAGCTGCTGACGATGGCAGTGATCCGCCGGTCCAGCATGATGTCCGGAACGGGACTGTGCATGTACAAGAAAAATTCTACAGTGACAAAGCCGCCGAGAACCAGTGGTCGCTCATGCCAGACGACCTGACGCCGTACGTTCTCAAGCCGAGACCGCAGCAGGATCCCTCGACTGGTTCGCAGTCTAATAATGCAGACGTCGATCAGCCGCATGTGCTTGGAGAGGATCAAATCCTTGACTCTCACGTGGACTGGGATTCAGATCCGGACACTCAAAAACCGGAGCCAATTCCGGACTGGTACAATCTCGTTGGTTCATCACCTCGGCATACACGACCGCCACTTGATCCGAACCGACCGAAGGCGAGACCGCTGGAAGAAGAACAGTCCGTTGAAATCACGTCAGACAGCGTCGCCCAGTCCATCGAAGCTCTCTTCAACGACAGCCGGGACTCCGCAGAGTTTGACCCCACCACCGGCACGCGCCCTCCCGGAATTACACCGCGCGAGGCGTATGTGATTCAGCAAGCGGACAATAAGCGAGGGCTGTCATTGACTCAGGATCAGTATCGGGAATATGTGCGGTATAAACGATATGTCAAGCGATACGGTCCAATTCCATTCAGCGTTTTTATCCGCAAGACAATACATTACAATGATCCAAAAGACGCTAGTATCAGGAATATACGGCTGCTCGAGGACTACTCCGCGCTTCGTGAAGACGAAGGCGTATTCATGCCGGCAGATACGTTCTCTCGTCGCAAGAGGGTCGACAAACCCGAGTTCGATCGGTGGGCAGTTCCTGAAGAGTTTAAAATGGCGAATTTACCTCGCCAGTTCTTTTTCATGCATCTCGACAGGGAACTTAACGACATGAAGGTCGAGCTGCCCGCCAGAATCGTGGCCCGAATTCTGCCGATCCTGCAGCGAGCGAACGAGAATACCACTCCGTATAATCTCATTCTGGATCTCTACAAAAGTCGAAGTACCGCTAAGCTGGTCAATGTCCTTCGTCTTCTCTGCATCGCATTCGCCATCGACAAAGGCGTGCGTTTGACTGTTCTGGATGCATTCGCGTCACTGATGTTCAAACTGCCGCCTGCAAAATTCTCATCGTTGCTTTGCCGCATTTACGGATCCGCGGAATTGAAGAACGTGTGCAAGCTGCTCAGCCCACCTGGTCATCGCCATGAACGAAATCAAGTCCTCTGGCTCGGGTCTCAGATCAGGGCCGCGTCCGATGGCAACCCGAACGGCGCTCGCATGATGCTGTCGCTCGTGGTCATTCATCTCGCACTCGAGTATGGGTACAACTTTCAGGCCGGGTCATTAATCCTCAAAATCCTGCGCTCGGCTCCAACAGATCTGCGCACCAAACTTGTACCTCCAAATCTGCTGCATATAATCATTGGCCGTCTCCTTGATTCCATCGAGTCCGACAAGTCGTTGGGCGACTTGCGCGTCGTTGTCGACCTGTGGAAGGAACTAATAGCGCTTGGTGGCAAGATACATCCTCAGCATCAGTTCAAGATCATGGAACTGACACTCAATTTTACGGATGACATGCCGGATTCTCCGAACTTTATCCACGATCCCGATACTGTCCTTGACCTGATCATCCGGCAGCAAACGGGGATTGAGCGTATCCCGACCTCTTTCTACATTGGCGTGATCAGCCGCCATCTCAATATCGGCAACATTCTGGGCGCACTCAGGCACTACCGAATGATGGAGCTACATATGACTGGCACGCATCCACATCCTGAATTGACAGCTGAGATATTACATGCGCTGAGTAAGGCAAGATTGTACAAGCAGGCACACGAATTTATTGTCAGATTGAATGTCGCAGCAATGAAATCATCCGCCATTGTCGAGGCAATAGTCAACTTCGCCGCACGCACAGACAACACAGTCTTAGCTAGTCAAATTCTCCGTCATGTCAAAAGGCCGTATTCGCGAAGCATGTTACGCCAAGTGCTGTTCTTCAGTATTAAGCGTGGAGATCAAAATGCCAGAGATTCGATGATCCGCCTGATTAACGACGTCGACAAAATATCCCCAGACGAATTCGGCATGCTGGTCAACGAGATGTACGAGACCCACGGGTTGGCCGAGGCTTTCAACCTTTTACACAAGTCACCGGCGCATTTAACTGGCGAGGGATGGAAAGCAGTATTGCACAAAGCGTTTCTGGAGCGCGATTACGAAGCCGCTACAAGGGCTCTATCTCGTGTCAAGCCAGACGCTGACGGATACTATCTCTGCATACTGCTGACATACGTTTCGCGGGACATGGGCGTTACGAAAGCTCGGAATGTGTTGCAATCCTTGCTTGACCGGACATTGGATGTTGGCAACGACAGTTCGGGCCAACGGAAAACTCGCGAACAGCTCATGAGTGCCGAACTGCGCAGTCTGGCCCGCTCGTTAGATCAGTCATCGGATGACGATTTGACGTTTACAAGACCCAGAGCGTCCGCTATTGATCCGGAATTGTTCCTATACAAGCATAGATTTCCAGCACGACGACGTGAGCGAGACAACCATAGAAGGATAAGTGTTCTCGAGGAACAGCGCTATTCTCTACAGAAGCCGAACTTCACAGCCGCAGCCGCATTGCCGCTGAGTGCCACGGCGTTCGACATGTCGATATTCGATGGTACAAAGCCGACTGCGTTGTCAGTACAAATCGTCGGACGACTGGCGTTGCATGAAGGAGATGTCAAGACCTACAATTGGACGCTCATTACACTCGAGGCAATGGGCATAAGCCCAGTCGATATTCGTTCGTGGTTTATCGCGAACGTCCAGGAGTACAGAGCCAGCGAAGTGCGATCGGAGAGTGAACGATGGTCTCGAATGAAACTGTTGAGAAAGCAGCGCTCTGACGTGGATCACATTGTCTTGACTAGGGCTAAAGCTGTTCTTGAGCTGCAGGCAGCCGTTGCCGGCAATCAAGTGGTGCCAACAAAAGGAAGTACCAAAGCGGCAACAGTTCCTGCATCGAATGTGCTCCCTCGGTGGTTCAAAAGTGAATGGTCACGTACGGCTCTGAATATGTCAAAGCCGATTGACCATTCCAAGACAGATTATCGACGCTTAACGTACCGGCAGCGACAGAGTATCTTGTATGTGCGAGAGCAGATCCGCCGTCGGAACAAAGAATGGAGGGAGAAACTGCAGCAGGAGTGGCTTGACATTTCACATACAGATGACCCTGAACTCCGCGTTCAAAAGATGAAGGCTCTGCTTGCGCTATACAAGCAGACGCGCAAGGTGAAGGAGTACATACAGGTTTTGGAGCGTTCTAAGGACGCGGTAGAGCTTAGCGCCATCGACCAGATGCGTCGGTTCCTGTCGACCCGAAGGGAGCGGTTGCGGATGCGGCGGAGGAGAAAAAGACATATTGGGCGTCCAGAACTGCAGAAACGCAGCCCCTAACAAACCAGTGCCTTGGAGATGGTTAGAAGCGATTGTGAATAAGCAAGCAAAGGGGGTTCTGGAAGAGTTGACATACCCGCCAAGGTAACAAATTAACTCGGACCTTGTACATATTCATCAAATCATGATAAAGCTTGTAAATTACGCTTGCATATATGACTGGTATGTTTGGACGGAGGAACTGGGTTCACGTATATATTCTTACTAATATTTTTTGTATTATATTGATCTTGTGTCTTGTATTTATATTCATCTCATATATTATGGATACTTAGTCCGGAGTCGTCGCATTTGTCGCAGCAGCCGCATGGCAGGCGACGGAACTTTGGGTTCCGCGAAATTACTGCGAGGCAGGGCCGCTCTCTATGCGGCTGAAACCAGTTAGCCGCTGAAGCATCGAAGCCAGTTGCCAGCTAACTCCAAGCGATAGTGAATCAGATAAATATCTTATTGCGAACTAGAACAAATTACATTACCCAAACACGTGCCAATAAACGGAGAGGCGGATTATAATAGGAAGCCAGAATTTATGTAACAATCTAAAGCTTGAATCGAAGCTCTTGACCGAATGCTTACAATAAATGCAGGTCATTAACAACCATATATCTGCTCAATGAAATCCACCCCCACCTAAACCACCGCATCTGGGACTTGTGCGCCTGGGTCATTGCGTCGCGTGTGCTCGCATACTCTCTGACGTCGCTAACGACCACGAGCGACCGCTCCTCGTGACTGCTGAAAAAATGATTGGATACATACGTACACGGAATATCGAAGAAAGAAATGTATTTGCGGAAGATGGAGGTGGATTTGAGCACCCAAACTTCTCGCTGACTGTCTCCTTGGCTGCTCAAGTATTCTTGGGCGAAACTGTTGAGCGAGATATGATTGCCGTGTCCAGAAACGCCTTCATGGTCAAAAGTAATCACTACATCAACATCTGTAAGATAGGGTTCAACCAGCGACGCGATCGCGTTTGTCGGCCACTTGACACCCATTTGGTCCTGTACTCGTGGGTCGTCAAAGATAATCACGTTCGAAGGGGGAACTCCAAAGTGAGCAGCCGAGGCGCGCAGCTCGCCAGAGCGTGTTTCACCGAGATTCTCAGCATTCCCGGTGGATAAGCAGAGGATACGCAGATTGGTTTCGGGGAGCGCGGGAGATTCGGTGTTGGTCTGAATAGCGAGCTGGCGGAGGGCGTGGAGCGTGGGCCCGAAGAACATGGCTTCGTCGTCCGGGTGGGCGATTATCATCGCGATGCGCTTATGCGCAAAGTGAGAGCTCAGTGTACGCGCATTTGGTGGCCGGAGAACGTACTTTGTGATCAACCTGCGGTGTTGTCAGTATCGACTAGGAAACATTACTGGCAGGAAAGCACGCACCAGATCAGAACGGGGATCAAGATAATGATAATGATTTTTCTCAAACGCATTATTATAGTGTGCAGTGGCGGCTAATTTCGTCGAGACAGACTAATCCGGATCAGCTAGCGTTCACGATATTTATTTATGTTTCTTGGAGCCAGCTCAACTCGGGTAACGGTTCGCCCCGTATCGGACTTAGGCGAGATCGCAGTCGTCTCCATCATCAGGATCCCCTAACCCATTCTTTGCTCGTCCATCGCGCCGCGCCTCTTGAACATCTCCAAAGCAGTATCGCACCACCACAAAGTTGAGAAACACTCGTGGCAATTCTGACATACCGCTTTCGTTCCGAGCTGCAACCGCCAAATTCGGCTTGTTGTCAAGTCCAACTTTTAGAATTGCACATTGACTGTCGTGACCTGCTTTGGCAAACTAGGTCAGTATGGCATCTGTTAAACCTGCACTTAAGACGACCACATCCAATTCACCGCCAATCGCATCTATAACTGATTCTTCTGGAAATGCGGTTCCAATATCGTCCCTGCTACCAAACGGAGACCCGAGTCTGTCGCCACGCAAGAAGTCAAAATCCGTTAGTTTTCATGAAGACACCAAGCCACCGAGCGAGGAGCATCCAACAATAGCCGGGAATGCAAACGTAACGTCATCAGGTGTTCCCAGTGCTCGCGAAGAGTATGCATTTCTCTTGCTAGAGTATTCGATGGTGCTGGTTCCACTTGCGTCCGTACACGCCGTTCTTGACGTGCTTGTTTATCGCCAATACCAACAGCCCATGACATTCGGTGACCTTACTCGACGTGCCCTGGTGGCCTTTGGCGTACTCTTCGTGCTACATTCTACTATCCATCCCACACACTCTTCAATTGCTGTGCAGATGATACTTATGTTCGTTGCCATTGTGCTGGGGACATATCTGGTTCATGCGGCGGCGGTGAGTGATTACTTTGCCGTCATGAAACAGGCACCACCACTAGGGACGCTGTTAGTCTGGCTTGCCCTTGAACTGGAGTACTACTGGAGTATCGTAGCAGCAGTAACAGTTGGCTTTATCGCCTGGTGCGTGCGAGTTTAGTTTCAATTTTGTTTAGGTGTTAATCATGCATGGGTCGGGTTCTGTATTTGTCATATTACGATTGTGCCTTTAAATTCTCTGTATATTTTTCGCCGGTATTGGTTAGGTTTGTCTATAATTTTCTTATTAGTATTTTGGAGGGATGTGGTTTGCGGACCTGACATTTGACAATGCATTGTACTTCGACCGGGTTTATTATGGATCAGATGTTGCTTTATATATTAGTGCACCGGTAATATATTGCTATAGCATTAGCATCAGTAAGATGTTGGATGGATAATCTTGCACAGAATCTTTGCAGACCGCGATGAGGTGATCGCATTATCATACCAGTCTGCCGACTCGAATAAACACCCAGTCGAAGTATTATCTCGCAATATCTCGCCGGCGCTGAGGGCTGCGTCTTGGGCGGAAATGCAGGTTGACGCTGCCTGTCGAGTGATCCACATATTCACTCCATCTTAAACTAGCAACTGACTTTTGGCAAGGCCGTCAGCCAGGTAGGAGTACGAGTCATCGCCAATGCCGCCGCCCTTAGATTGGTCGCCGGTTCATGTGTAAACAATAAATAGTCTAACCTCGGGATTGTCCGCCAATGTTTGCATGACGACGGCACACTGCGTAACGGTTACTCAATGAGACAGCCGGGTTAGGGCTGATTCACCTTTAACTACGTCGTCGGGCTTCCCCGACATCCATTGCGCCTGTTTACAGGTCTGTTTACAGCGCAGAAATCCGACAGCCTGTGCGTTTCAAATTTCAGTTCCGGCGCGTCTCCAGAGCATTCACAACTGATCTTATTCTGAGATTTCGTGGCTATATAGGAGTGTGCTTCGCGCGTTGCCTCGACTGTTAACCTAGCCTCGACCCGTTCACACCTCACTACCCATGTCATCAGGATACCACGACGAGAAAGCTACCTTCGGGGTTGCTGAGGAGGAAGTACCATCGACTGACTATGCGCGCTATTATACCGACAAGTACAGCACTCGTACCTTGCCTAGCACATTTATCCTTGATGAGCGTAGACGCCGCCACCTCCGAGCGAGTCGTATTCTCATGCTTGTTGTGACCGCCGTCATAGCCGCCACTCTCTACGTTGGCTTCACCGGAATTTTCAACACTGCGAAGGGCGAAGCACCATCTCTTCTTCGATCTGTCTTCGGTCCCTTGTTCCGCGATCACATGCCGACTCAGAAGGCCAGTCCTGGCATCCACTTCTCAAATGGTGTCTCCACTTACCACGCATGCCCGCGGACCCCTGAACCGGTTTCCTGCCATCTTCCTGTTCCTCTTCCGGACACTGTCGACACTTGCTGCGTGAACGCTCCTGGTGGCCAGCTTCTTCTCGCTCAGTTCTGGGACTTCGCTCCAGCTGTCGGTCCTGCTGATAAATGGACTCTACACGGTTTGTGGCCTGACAATTGCGATGGTTCCTATGAGCAGTTCTGCGATTACAACCGCGTTGTCAATAGCGTCGAGACAGTTTTTCAGACCGCCGGTGCCACGGAACTGCTTACCTCCATGCGTGACACCTGGAAGTCTAATTCCGGCAACGACGATGGTTTGTGGACGCACGAGTGGAACAAACACGGCACTTGCATTTCGACTCTTGCTTCTACATGTTATGGGCCTGAAGAGAACGCGACTGCTCCTATGATGGAGTACTTTTCTCGTGCTGTCGATCTCCACACCACCCTCGACACATTCGTCGCTCTTGCTGATGCCGGCATTCTCCCTTCATGGGACGGACGATTAAATAAGACCGATATTCTTGAAGCCATCAGGTCCACCTCTGATGGTCACAACGTTACTCTCGGCTGTACCCACTCAGGCGTTCTTTCTGAGGTATGGTATCACTTCAACGTTAAGGGCCGCGCCCAGGATGGTGAGTATATCTTCACCGAGCCCGATGGAATCAAGGACTCCTGCCCTGAAACTGGGATCAAATATTTCCCTAAGGTTTACCGACACAAGAAGCCGGTCGCGTCTCCTCCCTCCGCTCCAAGCACTGATCCTTTCTCCGGTAAGGGCTATGTCATTATCAACGACGGCAGCCAAGGTTGCCTCATCTCCGGGGGTGAATGGTACTCTTCGGGTACTTGTGCCACGATCCGTGGATCAGTCTCCGAGTTTGGCGGTGTAGAGCTGCATAGCAGTCGTGGCCCTTGCTCCGTTTCTAAAAAGGGTCGATTCGTTTGCGGACGTGGCGTCACTCCTACTCAATTTACTGTGGGCGAACAAGATGAACTTCTTTACGGCGGTGTCGGCACATGGGGTGCGTACCAACGCGCTACGGGATGGTTGAAGGAAGGCTTGTGGAGCGGCAAGTGGGCTGAGCAGTTGCAATTGCCAGTCGAGGTCAAGCTCTTCTGGCGTGCGTTGTAGACTGGAATAGATTTGTCATAGGAAACGGTTATTGAACGATTTGGCATGTTTGGGAATTTGTCGGCGAACACGGTTTCGCGGTTTCGGTTTTGCTCTTATTATCGTACATGCTTGTCGCTGTAATTGTATTTTGTAAAATATATAATCTCCGATGCAAATTAGAAATAAGTTACTTTGTAATTAATTGGCAATGATGGTAGAGACGATGACTTTTACCAGTAATTGGCGCTTACAAATCGATGACATCATATCATCGCGCATTAATATCTCGGTGGTCCTGCTTGCACGTACTTAAGCGCGGTTCCCAACCTCAATTTACCGATATGTGTACCACTTAATAACATAATGACTACTCCAAGGGGTAAGTGAATTGAAGCATTTGTCTTTTCGTCGCTAACGCAGCAGCTCTCGCAATCGTCGCCGGCCTCGGTCCTGGTATATCTTATGGACTCGCGCACAAGTTCGCACAAGCTTATGATCTAGTTCTTCTTGCACGCTCGGCGAGCACTTTGGATCCGCTGATCTCTAAGCTCGAGTCCGACCCGGCCATCAAATCCCTGAAACCAGGCCCGAAAATTGTCGGCATTCCGACCGATGTCACGTCGGTCGAGTCAATGTCTGCTGCTGTCGCTAAGATTCGCGAATTGGGGAAGCCGGTCACACTCGCCGTTTACAACGTCTCCTCTGGGTTTAATCGCAGTCCGTTTTTAGAGACAGACATTAAGGACATTGAGAACGGTTTTAGGAGCGGAGGATATGGAGGGGCCGTATTTTCGAAAGCTGTATTACCGCTCCTTCTCAATGCTGTGGGCAAAGTTACCTGGGAGTCTGGCGAGCGGGTGAACCCAACTCTCATCTATACCGGTGCTACGGCTAGCTACAAAGCGAATCCGGGCATGAGTGCATTTGCAATGGGAAAATGGTCACTTCGCGCACTCAGTCAATCACTGGCGAGGGAGTTTGCGCCGCAGGGAGTACATGTTGCGACTGTGAATATCGATGCCATTGTTGAATTGGAGAGAACGAAGGGTATGTTAGCTGGGGTGGAAGATGGAAAGTTGAAACCTGCTGAGGTCGCGGAAACATATTGGGGTTTGCACACGCAAGGCAGAACGTCGTGGACATGGGAAGTGGATGTACGACCATGGGTTGAGAAATGGTAAGGCACGATTAGTACTGGGAAATATTATGATAATATTGTAACAATATATAAGGAAAATATAGCTGGGGTATATACTGGTACTTCAATACCTCTGAACCCGCCAGCGCTGAAAACACGGACCTGATGCCAATTGGAAACTCAACCGTAAACTGAACCGTAATGTTTAGTGTTTGCGCATTCAGGAATCCATATCGGAACTAGTAATTGCTATTGTCGCTTCTACCTGGTTTTAAACGGGAATTCGATGATGTCTTTTGCGAATCGCAATTTCGTAGACATCTGGGATAATGCTGCTAAGCTTCAAGCCAGAGCGGAGTGAAGGATCACTCCTCGGGCGTAACTCAAAGTCGAGATCTAGGGAATCTAGGGATCTCTATCCAATCCTGTTAAGCAACTTCTGGCAGGGCCAGGCGGTATATTCCTGTGCGATCAGCAGATAAACTGTTCCCAACTGATTCCGGCAGAGTTACAATTTGGCTTATATTGCCATGTACTACGGTGAGCAGTTTGGATAGGGTTTCGTCATTTTGCTTTCATTTTGTGGTCGCGATGTGCAAAAGATCATTTTCTGCGGCAGGGTCAGCGATTTCTGTCAGCACTTTCGAGAGTATACGGTTTCCATGCTACTTGTTTTACTTATTGGACTGACGACCGATTAATAAGCGTACAATGGGCGATAAGGCGAATCTGCATCAATATGATGTTGTTCCAAGAATCACCCGAAATCGGAAGGTCCATGTGTGCATCGCTTGCTACAAGAGGCGAGTAAAGTGCGACCAGAAGAAACCGCGATGCTCCAAATGCGTTGCGTCCAACATTGGGTGTGAATATGTCACCGACGGAGATATTGATACATTGGGGACACTTACAGATTTGCGACAGCAGAAGGGCACTACGAAGCGGATGAGAGCAAGGGACCACGATCCAAATGAATGCGATATTGGTTATCTTGAGGTCAATAAGGAGGCCGGAACATCCCGGTATGTCAGTTCCGCATATTGGGGATGCTTCTTTAAGCAGGTGAGCCACAATTTGCTGGTTTTTGGTACCCGACGAGCTAACAAAATTTTACAGGGACAAGGATGTGGAAGCGGGAGTTTGTTTGGTGATGAAGTCGATGCGAAGAGACGACGCGAGACTGACAAGCGCGGTCAATATGAAGAAATCCTCCAGAAGTACCTTCCTGAACGATCGGTTGCTGACGAGTTGGTATCTGAGTACTTTTCGTCCGTGCATCCTCTCGTCGGTATCATAGATCGAGTCATCACTTATCAACAGTATCTATCATTTTGGACGTCGCATACTCAAGGGCAGTACACGGATTCTTCATTCGCATGCATTATATTCGTGATGTTCTATGGTGCATGTGTCAGCAAGAATGAGCTGTTAAAGTATGAGGCGCAATTGCTGTTGACTAATTCATATTCGGACCTTATCCAGCATTTCCTGATGGCCAGCGACAGTCTACTGCGCTTCTGTGAGTTTCCAGATCGACCGTCAATACCGTGTTTGATCGCCACAATAATATTGCAGATTCTTCTGCGCACTGCCTCATCGCCTACCACGGCTGCCAACGTAGCCATCATCACGCGTATATCGCAGGTCATGGGACTCCATCGTGATCCAGGTTTTTTTCGCAATGCGAAGCTTGACAGTCAGGATGTTCAACAACGACGGAGAATCTGGTGGCAGCTTATTTTTCTGGACGGGATCTGCTCTGTATCCTCTGGGCTTGCACCGTCGCTAAACACCAGTCTGTATGATGTACAACTCCCGAATGAAAAGTACGATCTCGAAGAGGACCAGATGGTGCAGATTTATAATAATACTCGCTCGCTAGGCTGTCGCGTGGAGGCCACGGCGTTGACTGATATCTATGGTATCCAGCGACCCAGCAAGACCACAATTAAACACCTTCACCGGTACCTGGAAGACTACAAAGGAACGATGGACCGGCAAATTGCTGTCCTAAAGCAATTTGCGTTTGTGCAGCATTCTCAGCACACGACACAAGAAGTGCTTCTTAATTTGCGAGACATGATGTGTGCAATTCTCGAGATGATCTACTTCAAGTCGCTTCTTTTCCTTTGCCATCCCCATTTCTCTGTAAGCGACGACGATGCAGACGATACTGCAATCAACGCTGGTGATGCAGCACTTGGGGTTCTTGAAAAATTTCTAGAGTTTACAAAATTGCCCAATTATGCAAAGTTTATCTGGGCTATGACGGCGGGTCACCAGTTCCATGCACTCATTTATCTAATGCGCGACATTTACCAAGATGTGCAAGACATTGATGAAAATGACCGGCGTCTCGAGATTTTGACACTTGCGCTCGCGCGCACTGAATATCTTCGATTGAACGAAGGGTCACCTTTTACGGAGAAACAGTGGCAGATAATTCTGTATCTCAGAGATTTTGTTTGGCAGAAACGGTTAGGATCTACTTTCTCTAGCTTTAGAGATACAAGTATTTCCACGACTGCGTCGTCTGGTACCATGCCTATGCAGGATATGTCGACTGATGATAGCAATGGTCCTGCGTCCTATATTGAAGACCCATTTATAGAGATCATTCAGGACATGCTGGACGCCGGTTCTATAGATGCGGATTGGGCGAACTATGGGCTTGGATATTAGGCAACTTGAAATCCTCTGAAAGTTCATAGATACAGTTCTCGCAGTTTCATTTCGTACGATAGAGGACTCTAGTGACTAATTTATGTCCCCTACTGTATGTCACTGCGAAGAACCATGGTTACGATGGCATTTCTATTGATCTATAACGCGGCGTTCAATATTTGCAATGCACCATTTATTAGGAACGCAACTAACATGCAAAACTTGCGCCGGTAACTCATCGCAGAATTTGCCAGGCGTCTTGTTTCCTCATAATCGCCGCCTGCTCATTCAAGAAACATACTTGTCTACAGCACATGTAAGCTCAAAATCTCCCTTCGCTAGCCCGTATATCGAACAGGTTGATATACAACCCTAGAACGGGCACCGAGCTCGTTCTTGGCACGGCCAGCCAATTCAGTGATCACAACGTCAAAATCGTCGTTTGGAGGACATTGCTTGTATCCGAACGCAATGCTGAACTTGCATCATATTTGTTACTGTTAAGTACAGGGAGAACTCAACGTATGGATAACTGCTATTGGATAGTTACTCATGAGCTCTGCAGTCGCGATTATTGGTCATATATACTTCGCCGTGCCTCAGCGTGTCCCGAGTTCAGTGTTGGGAGCGAAGGAAAAGCATGTTAAATCAGACTATCCAAAATAATTCCGCATTGGGAGCACAACTTCACATTCTGATGACGGCGGTTGTCCCGTTCTACTTCCCGCGAATAATCCTGTCAGTTCAACCTCTTTCAGAAGCCTCTGTCAGAGCGGTCTTTCAAAACAAACTGGGCCTCCCCAGTGTAGCCAGACTTCTCGATCCATTCAGCTACGCTTTTGATCCTGGTTGGTAAAATTTCGTCCAGCTGATGATAATCCCTGGTCAGAAGCCCCTTGTTGCCCCCGCTTGCCCTGAAAAGGTTCCACCATCCTCTAAAGTTTTGTCTATAAGTCATCAGTGTGGGATCATTGGGAGCAAAGCTCTCTCCGATCTTCGTTTCGGCACCATTCGGCAAACTTTTCCATGATTCGGTCAAGTACTCCTCAAGTTCGACGTCCTCATACCTCGCTGGTTTGCCAGTAACTGATGTAAAAGCCTTCACGATATCCTCTCCAGACGCATGCTGAGTGGAAACGGCAAGACTGAGACCCCTGCATTTCTCTGGATTGTCAAGCATCCACAACGCATACGCAGCCAGATCATTGAGGCAGATGAGAGGTAATGCGCCATCTGCCAATGGTAGTGCAAATACGTAAACTCCGGATTCATCTTTACGTGGCTTGAAGATTTCGCTCAGAGTCTCCATGTATGGACCACTGTTAACAATGCTCCAGTTCATCGGGCTAGTAGACTGCGAAGCAAGAAAGTCTTGAATGCACCCAAAAGGTCAGCCAACAGGTCACCTTTAAGATTGGTAGCTGCCTCACCTGCGAATATTCCTTTGCCCTCCATATGGCCGCAACGGTATTTTGGATCGAACCCCACCTTTTTGCTAGCATAATCCAGACTCCCATAGACGAAGTGCTTCACTCCGCAAAACCGAGCTATATTGTGCATCCGGATACTCCAATAGATCTCATTCTTCTCTCCGATAGCAAAACCGTTGGTGTTGATAAAGCACATGTCGATCTTACTGAACAATCTCATCAGATCGGCTTCACTAAAAATGTCGGCTTCAACAACAGACACATTTTGCAGATCCGCTAATTCCTTTGCTTGTGGCGATTTCGCATTTCTAGTTGGGACTTGGACGCTGTAGCGACCGGACTCCGAAAGCAATCGAACGATAGCAGAACCCTGAGCTCCGGTGCCTCCAACGACAAGAACAGTGGGAAGCATTTTTCGTCCAAATAGACTCCTGCAGCTAATTCCGTTTGTCTCTTGCACTTAGGCGAAAGATGCGATGAAATCGTCCGAGAGAGGGCACGACAGGTCATATATCTGCTAAAAGTGGTGGAAATCTGCTGGCTGAAATCTGTTGTACAGACTGTCGTAAAACAGTCGGGCCACAGCTGGAGGTGACATCACACGCGCTAGTGTGATGATAGAGACGAACGATATTCATGCGTGTCTATTGGAACGTGATTAATATAACTGATCCAGCGGTAAACTCAATATCCGCTTATAGTGGAAGAGCATTCACTATTTTTGAGTTGGTCGTACGTCAATAAACTTAGCCGCGTGCAAATTACTATTAATGGACTGGATAGGGTTGCGGGTTTAATGCAAATGAACACTAAATTGACGTGAGTTATGATGTGTGAAATTTAATCCATAACCTTAGGTCGCTAGCCACGCTGAGAAAAATCCGCCGTGCTCTTGTGAGACTTTGGTACCGCCAGTTCACGCCGCGGCCAACCCCCGCCGATTTGTGTCGAGCTACCTCTAACGACCGAGAGATGTCCAAGACTTCGGAGGAATCACGGTCTGAAGAACTTCTATACGTTCAGGGTTTGGGATTGGCTTATTTGGCACTAGATGATTTGCAAACTGACGCGTTAATCGGCGAACCCTTACCAATGTTTTGAAGACCGCCTTTTGCGTCCGAAGTACCGAAATGTCATCGATCGCCAATGTAATGGTAGGAATTTGATGTTTCTGGTTGCATCATCTTGGAAAATTATTTGGGGCACGCGGGGAAGCTCGGACCAGTGTTTCTTCCCAAACGGGGACCTTGAATCCAAAACTTTGACTGATTTCTCAGTGCCGAAGGTATTCTGGAAGAAAAGGCCAACGGCCAAGTTGTTTCCACTTGTAATATCCTCGATATTGCCCCCTCCAGTGAAAAAGAGGTGACGACCAGGATGTAGAGGACAAATATCAAAACCATGGTCCCGGGAACGAAGTAGCGATAGATCTTCAGTGGATTTTTGGATTCACCCACGACGTTGAACACGTATTGAGTTCCTCCGTAACTGAGGGATGCTTGATAATAGCATTCGCGATAGCCTGAGCGTCGGCGGTAGTTCCTTCCCACGAGTTCTTAAAGTTAGCGTTAGCCAGAGGATCCTTAACGCGAGTATATATGGCCACCCCAAGACAACAAGGCCAGAAATGGAAATGAACACAGGTGTCACGACTTTAAAAAACCCAAGGACGTTGGACGCCTTGAGCGACCACTTGGTACTTAGAGCGGCTCCGATAGCCATCGGCAAGGGGTGAGCGAAAACGAGGTACACAAACCGTGATTTAATAGTAAACATGGGACATTGCTACCCGTGTAGCATTTAATAGACGCGTCATTGCCCATATCCCTTGTGGACCTGAGGCTGCGTACGTAGGCTGGAATAACCAATTTACGCAGAGCTTGACCATGACCTAGGGCCATACTTCAGGGGGTCGATTCCATATGGAAAGCTTACGGCTATATAGTACTGAGTAGTCATGCTGTCATCCTGATTATGAATGCGCCAGAGCCGCGCTACAAAGAACGGCTCTAACGACTCCCCTGATGTCCGAAAGAGTGTCCCCTGAATCGTTGATAACCTTCCAGAGGCAACGTCCGACTGCTGTAGAAGTTTACCAATTCGAGTGGCTTAGTAATGGGTGAGTATGAGGAGGACGAACGTGCCACAGTGGTCGCTTTCGTCCCAGATCCAGTCGTTGCTCCGTTAAAATCTGTCAGCCTTTTGACTCTCCGGGTTAGGACTATCGCATGGTCCGGAACCGGCATAGGCGTGGACACGAATAAAAATTGCCAATGCCAATATTCGTATTTGTTCTGAATAGATTCAACAACATCATTCACTCAATCACATCTGCACGGTTTGTCATCAGTTCAATGCATTTTTCCTCCCTTGATTGTTATGGGTGCGGCGTCACATTATTGCCCAACGCCCAGACCGGCTTAAAACTTCACCGACGCCGATTCCGAATCGGGCCCTGATCGCATGAACGAAGACTGCCTACATCCGAAGCATCAACCATCCACAATGCGGATTCGAGCAGCAGGTGATCACCTCCATCCGAGTTTACTTGGCATACAAAGGCAGCTATGTCATCAACTCATCATATCGAGCGACTCTATATAATTATGCTGCGCAACGCCCATTCATCGGAACTTGCAATCCTCCTCGAACTGCAAGCCCAGTTATTTGTTCGGCCTGTGCAACATCTTAGCCGTTGATCAACCGAGTCAATCGACGCGGTCTCTCACCATAATCAACACAGTACTCTTGCAGAAGCGATCATGGCTACCAGAACGGTTCTTATCACAGGCGCGACTGGCAAACAAGGCGGCGCAACCATCTCCGCTCTCATCGCTCTCCCCGACTTGCCATTCCAAAAGGTGCTGGCACTGACGCGTAATCCTGATTCTTCAGCCACCCAAGCACTCGTTGCGAAGTCGCCCAATAAGATCTCCATAATCAGAGGTGATCTCGACAATTCGGACGCCATTTTTGACTCTGCAGGCGGCAGAGGTGCTGTCTGGGGCGTGTTCAGTGTGCAGCAAGCAATGGGGGGCGGTGCGAGTTGGAAGAGTGAAGAGCGACAGGGCAAAGCACTCATTGACTCGGCAGTTAAATATGGCGTTTCGCATTTTGTCTACACCAGCGTGGACCGATCTGGCAACCGTTCGGATGAGAATCCTACCAATGTACCTCATTTCATATCAAAGCACCGCATAGAGCAGCACCTCAAAGAAAGGGCCTCCGAGAGTAACATGTCTTGGACTATCCTTCGCCCCGTCGCATTCTTTGAAGACATGACACCTGACTTCGCGGGCAGACTCTTTGCCACTGCTTGGAAGTCGAATCTTCCGCCAGATAAACCACTCCAACTTGTCGCCACCGAAGATATTGGGTATTTCGCCGCTCAGGCTCTGGTACATCCTGAGAGTTGGCATAATCGCGCGCTTTCGATCGCTGGCGATGAACTTACATTCTCTGAGGCCAACGAAATCTTCAAATCAGTCACAGGCAACCGGGCGGGAATCGCCACAACGAATTGGATTATCGTATGGGCAATCGAGACTCTTGTAAAAGAGCTGAGAACTATGTTCACGTTTTTTGCTAAAGAAGGTTACGGTGCCGATATCGAGGAATTGAGAAAGATGCATCCTCAGCTGCAGGATTTCAAGAAATGGCTTCAGACCAGTGTGTTTGTGAAGTAATCGACCGGCGTTATGTGCAAACAGTTGTATTATCTCTCTGTGGATTTATGCTCTCTTTAATTAATGCATAGTGGTCTCAAGTGACTTTTCATGACTTTGACAACAAATAATTGCTATCCAACCGAAAGTGATCATTATCCCAAAGACACTACCGTAAAAGCGAGTGTCCCGATGCCAGAAAAGACGGTGAGCGCATTAATGCCTTCACAGAGTATACCAAATCGCAGATGGAACAGTGGCAACAAACCATAGGAAGAGCTTCAAACAGATGCATCGGAAAGTTTGGAATGACGGGTTGCATCGACCCGTCGATGACCTCAGGACTAACTAAAGGTTCGTATTGGAAGTTCTTCGGGACTGAACCGAACAGTAGAGGCCAATTTCGGATCCGACCTAACCTAAAATTTCCTTGCCAGACCGCCAACGACCGGCTGCAATATCATGTTTTTTTGGGGGGAGCTCTCTTTGGTATCCAGTCTAAGCCATCATGACCTGTTCAATTCACACCAGGGCAGACGGCCTTGTCGACATCTGATAAGCAATATCAGCAATATCCAATGCTTGCACTACGTAAGGTATTGATAAACATTAGGGATAATAATATCAAAAATGCCACTGAAACGTTTCATAATCCATTTCGCACCGTACCCACTGTACCTGGCAGTAATCTCCGGGGGGCCGGTACCCACTCCCAAACTTAATTTCCTTGATGATAGCAATCGTTATACTATGAGCGCGACGCGTTTCTGGGAGAGGCTTCTCGTCTCTCGAATGTTGTTTGCTCCTTGCTTTCTTTGGTATAGTATAGTTAAAAATACGTTGGTTTTTCAATACAACAAGCACTGGCCGGAGTAGGGGAGATCGTCAAAACATTGTGTGCATTGTATGAAGTCTCTAGACTTTGATCGCATGAGGTACGGTCGATGCTTGGAGAAATCTGCCGGGTACGCTCGGTACGACCCGTATGGCATTTTTGATATTATGAAACTTTTCAGTGGCACTTTTGATACTATCCCTAAACATTATGCCGTATGGTAATGGACGTTTGAATCACTATGCGGATTTGACAATAGCCGGGGTTGTCATATGGGACATGCTCGAACTTTCTTGGAGGTTGATACCAAAAGAATGAATGATATCAAGGTCCAAGGAGCGAAAATGCTAGTCTCCTTTGTGTTAAGAGAAGGCAAGTACGCCCTAGTTCTGCAGCAGCTAAGCATGCGCTAACGCGGCCGAGCCACCGGAGATAGGCTGACCCTAACACTGACTACCAAGTAGCCTCGTCCCCGCGCCAAGGTTTAAGTGGTTGTTGGCTGATGGCCCATTCAAGCTGCCAAGGGTGCCGTTGCCCAGCGGAAACCTGGAAGTCTTTCAATGTCTGGCTCCCTATTTCCAAGTGCACAGATGCGTGAAGACGCAGGAGAGTCCGCCCGGGGCGGCAGAGGGCGTGCCTGTGCACCCGCCCCGTGCGTATGCGTATGTCTGTGCACAGTGAAGCCAGCGCCATAGAGTTGATTTCATCCTCGAGGTCGCCGATAACATATTCGTTATCACGCAATTTGCCCTCGTTGATAGCGACCGAGCTAACAATATTGCATGTAGTTAGACCGGGTGCAAAGTGCGTCGAAACCACTGGACTGACGCAATACCAATACATGAAGGTATGCATTCTCTGCGATCTCATTCGTTGACTCGGAATTCCCGTCAGAACAAACTGATAAGGAATAAGGTCGTGGACAGAGCGGGAGCATTAAATGCCGTATGAAAAGTTCGGCAGTTCCCGCTGTCCAGAGTAACCCACTCTTGCATCCTTGCTGTTGTCAGTACTTTTTGTATAGCCAATTTACTCTATTGTTTTACCGACTGTCAGGTGTGAGATTATGGATGCTGATTCTTGGTCTGTGGAACGAACTACACACAAGTGGGAAATTGACTCTCGGCAACGGTACTGTGACTCTGACGAACCTCTAATGATGCCGGCTGATCCGATTTGAGTTTATTCCCGTACGTTTTATTCCTAGGCGATTTAGGATAGCTTGAGCCACGGGTTCTTAGTTCGTCGCATTACGCTGAAAGACGCCACAGTTAGGCGACTGGTGCCAGCCCTCGGAGACAACTCTTTCCTACAGTCTTATCTTTGCATTACGTTGGTGCCAACTGAGAATCGCAACTCGTGATTAGGATGCTGTTATCTACGCGATACAGTGAACTGCCGCTTGCCGGTATCAACCGGCTTCGGTTATCAGTTGACGGCAATCAGTCGAGCAAATTGGCCTGCACCTAATATATAGGTAGTAGCCAGAAACTAGATCATCCCATAACTGGAAAGTCCGAAAGCCTCGAGATTTGCTTAGTTGTCCGTCAGTTACTGACCCTCACCTAGTTCGTGCACGTTGAAGAATCGGACGCGGTAGGCATGCTTTACATAGCCAACCATACTTATTAATGCTAACACTATTCAGAGTATGAGGTCATCCACTGACTCAACTTCGGTGGAAGCCGAGAAAAAGCAGACCGTCACCGAAGCCGTTACAGAAATCGACTTCGACACTCGCGAGAAGCTTGTGTCACGACTTGGAGAGAAAGCTGCAAAGGATAATCTCCAGGCGGCCACAGCAGATCTCGAGTATGTGCTCGACGTTATTGCTACTATTTCAATGGACGAGGCTCTGAAGATTGTAAAGGAGGCGATTGATTTCCATAAGGATGACGTCAACTTCCCGGTAGAAACCATGGAGAAGATCAAGCTGCTTGCCGATGGTGAGATGGTGTACGGTCAGGACCTTGAGACCTATGAGTTTGACCTCAAGACGGAAGCTGCTTTGATCGGTTTTTACTCTCCGTACCCTGAAGTTCGATCAGTTACAGATCCAAATGACGATCCTACCGTTCCGGTGGAGACGTTTCGTGTTTACCTACTCGCTATAGGTTGGACAATTATTGGAGCCGGTGTCAGTCAGTTCTTTACCTTTCGCATGCCAGCCATCAGTATCAGCTCTGCAGTAATCCAATTGTTTCTCTACCCGTGCGGTAAGGCAATGCAGCTATTACCCGACTGGGGCTTCACATTCCGCGGCACTCGATATACGATCAACCCGGGCCCATGGACCTACAAGGAGCAGATGTTGGCTACGCTGATGGTAAACGTCGCTAACGGTGGTACCTACGTTACTCGTGACAATATCATGACTCAGAAGCTTCCGATTTTTTACAACACCAATGTCGCTCTTGGCTATGAGTTCTTGATGAATTTCTCAAGTCAGTTATTTGGTTTTGGATTCGCTGGAATGCTGCGTCGCTGGGTCATATATCCGACGAAAAGCATCTGGCCCACCGTGTTACCAACTTTGGCTCTCAATCGTGCCCTTTTAAAGCCTGAAAAGAAAGCAAGCGTTAATGGCTGGACTATTCCGAAGTACACTTTCTTCTTGGTCACGTTTGGCGCGAGTTTTGTGTACTTTTGGCTTCCGAATTATATCTTCCAAGCCCTCAGCAAGTTTAACTGGATCACATGGATTGCTCCTGGGAACTTCACGCTCGCTGTTGTTACTGGTAGCACTCTCGGTCTTGGATTCAATCCCATCACCAGCTTTGACTGGAACATTATTAACCGGAGCGAAGCACTATCCGTCCCATTCTATTCGACTATTCAGCAATACATTGGCATGTTCATTGGCGGATTTGTTATCATCGCTTTGTATTGGACAAATTATAAGTGGTGTGCATATGTGCCAATTAATACTAACGGCCTCCGGGACCGTTTCAACAAATCATATAATGTCACGAAGATCCTTACAAATAACCTACTGGACGAAGAAAAATATCAAGCATATTCGCCACCATATTATTCAGCAGGCTTTCTTGTGACATATGGCTCTTATTTTGTTGTGTATCCGCTGGCATTTATCTACATCTTTTTGAAAGAGTGGCGTCCCATATACTCCAGTTTCCGAGATTTTGTGAAAGGATTGAGGAACCGATCAAAATCGGCTTACGAGAGCTTCAACGATCCTCATTCCCGTATGATGCGGGCGTACAAGGAAGTTCCCGACTGGTGGTTTCTGGCGATTCTAATTCTCTCGTTCGTATTTGGCGTTATTTGTGTAGAAGTCTATCGCGACGATACAAATACCCCTGTGTACGGCATAGTCGTGACAATTATTGTGTCGGCCGCGTTCCTGGTTCCTTTATCAATTATTTACTCGGTCACTGGCTTCTCTCTAAGTATTAGTGTCATGTCTGAAATGATCGCCGGATTCATGTTCCCCGGTAACGGCCTCGCCAATCTCATTCTCAAATGTTATGGTTATCAGACGGAATCTCAAGCAGAGGGCTACATCAGGGATCAGAAAATGGCACACTACGCTAAAATTCCGCCGCGCGCTCTTTTCCGAGGACAAGTTGTCACCACAATTGTGCAATGTATTGTTTCCATTGGGGTTGTACAGTGGCAGATGTACAATATCCATGATCTGTGCAGTCCGACGCAACCTGACCGATTTACTTGCCCTGGTTTGAGCACCATATACTCTGCGTCAATTATGTGGGGCGTTATTGGTCCGCTGAGGACGTTCCAAGGCGTCTATCCTGTGTTTGCATGGTGTTTCTTAGTTGGCGCGATCTTGGCTCCGACATGGTTTATTTTACAAAAATATGTTCCTAAGTTAAGGTACCAATCACTACTGTTTGTCACTCAGAACTTCGGAAAAGCAGGCTAATTCTGTTTAGATTCATCGATCCGATCCTGCTAATCGGTGGGATGGGATTCTGGGCACCCTATAATCTTGCTTACCACACGCCCGGCATCTACGCTTCTTTTGCATTCATGTACTACATCCGTCGGCGATATCTCAGTTGGTGGGAAAGGTACAACTATGTCTTGTCAGCCGGGCTATCCGCTGGAGTTGCTTTTGCCGCAATCATTATCTTTTTTGCAGTGCAGTACAACGATAAGCCAATAAATTGGTGGGGAAATACTGTCGTCAATGCGGGAATTGATGGTGGCAAGGGACAGCAGACGCGGTTTCCTTTGCCTGAAAAGGGCTACTTTGGACTGGATCCAGGAACTTATCCGTGAATTGTTTCCTTAATTCTTTATGATGTAATGGTGATCTGACGGTCGAACGTCGACCCGTCTGATTACTAAGAAAGTGTTAATATAACGGCCACTGTCCACTATTGATTTGAATTTGTAAATAATGGGATTTCGTCTTGCAAATACAGTATCTCAGGAATCGTACGGTATCAAGCACAAAGGAAGGGTAGATATTTTTATCAAGCTAAGGGTTAGATCGTTCGTTCACCGCGATCCATCTTAAGAGACACGTAACGAACCCAGAGACAGCTTACATCATCCGAAATAGTAGTCCTACAACTGGTCTGCAATACTGTAGGTTGAATATAGGCGTGCCCCTTCAAAATGTTTGTTGCATGCTTATATGCCATTCTATTGGCGACCGTTCGGCAGCTGTAGGCGCCCCTATGGAAAGAGATTCAGCGCTTGGTTAATCATGCCGATGCACCTGTGCGGCCTTAAAAAGCGCACCTGGTACGTTGCTCTAACGCACTGAGTACATTCGAATGACGGTTGTGATACGTCAATTTGCAAAGGTACCAGGTGCATCCCTTTAAACGTATCTCCATAGTAAAAAAAATGAAAAAGACGCACCGGGTCCTCGGTAGCACTGAGTTCAACAGTTTGACGCACCCGGTGCACGCAGGGTTTCAGGGTTTCACGTATTCTAGATTTACTGGATTGACGCTGTAGATAATGGTATATATTGTATATTCTAGCTCTTCACATACAATCCTTCTAACATAACAAAGCACCGCCATATGACCATCACCGATACCAATCCCAGCCGTCTTAACACTTCAATTCCGGTTATTATACGGCCCTGCACTGCCAACAACGCCAAAGGACAGAAGCAATAGATAAGCATTAGCTGCAACATGTATCCGCACCTGTCAAATTTACTACAGTCGTCACATTACAAGCAGCATCATGGTTTCTTCACAGTTGACCGTGTCTCTTTGCGTAAAATAACATCAGGACTATCAGTGGTATCGGTTACAGCAGCAGTGACAGATAGCAAGAGACCGCATATCACAAATTCACCGTCTTGGTCTCTGGATCTTCGCCTAACAGACACACAAGGACAGCTATAAACATGAAGTACTCTTGGAACCGATAACTTGCGTTCTCGAAAGAGTCAAAAATAGACAAGCAGATATTCTTATTAGGAACCGGGACATATGACGTTAGACTAGCGAGGTCAAGTACATCAGGCTCAGCCCACCTAGACGCCTTAGATATCGTGACGAGGGCCATAAACGATATCTCCTTTGCGGCAGCCTGCACATGCGAACTAATGTCTAGCGTTAGCAAGAATGACAACACAAAGCAAACAGTCAAACCGCTGTAAGCAAATGGTTACAGACGTGACGCAGACTTCGTCATGTAAAACATCAACATAGCTAGACAACATCAAGTCCATTAGCCCAGGATCAGCAGTAATCCGCAACAGTAAAATAATAATGGCTACCCATCCTAGAAATTACACGCACATGCCTGCCATGAACATGTAACGCGGCAATAGGAGTATTGATTTGAACCCTCTTTCCAGCTTCAGGCATTCAACAATCATTCAGCACCGAGC
The DNA here is from genome assembly GCF_029532465.1 of Lipomyces tetrasporus. Classification (NCBI taxonomy): domain Eukaryota; kingdom Fungi; phylum Ascomycota; class Lipomycetes; order Lipomycetales; family Lipomycetaceae; genus Lipomyces; species Lipomyces tetrasporus. Next base: position 1,280,233 of record NW_026611602.1, read on the forward strand.
TATCCACAGGTCAGTAGCCAACGCAATTCGAGACGATTGGACTCAAAGAAGCGCATGAAACCATTTACCCACAATACCACACCGACCATTTCGGAAAAAGAATATGCGAAGCCGAGCAAAATCAAACCTTGACAGAAAATTGAAGATGGATCGGCGTTGTGTTAAGAAATAATATATGCAATTACATACTGGCAATCGTTAGCACTCACCGAGGGCTCCATAAACAACTTAACCACAATCCATACAACAAATTTTTATGGCGAAGCAGGAGGACATAGCCAGTAAAGATGGCTCGATTCTGTGGGGACAGCAGACGTGGGGTCAAGAGAGAAAGAAGCTTCTGCGCGATTCTCCCTGGTTCTCAAGTCCACATATAGGGTTAGGGGTTGCTTTGTTGGACGTAGCGCGTCATGCGCTGATTTGCTCAAATGCAGAACACAACACCGAATCACGCCTATATCCATCTCGCGAGGACGTGTTTGATCTTGCGGCTCTGCAGGCATGATGGACTGTTGGCTCAGGGTTTCTTGGTTTATGTGTACATCTATCTAAAGCTTCAATACTAATGTAAACATCTATAATTCAGATCGCTGTCTGTATTATTTCTCTGCCCGGGACTTGTGTCGTCCAAATAAGGACGCATAGACGCCCGCCGTTATGGTGTGGTGCGCGTTGGTCCGCAGTCGCGCTAAGTCTAGACTTTCGTCCTGAAAAGAGGGGGCTGGGGTCACGAAATATTTTTTAGACGTTGGGCATATGTCATATGCAGTAGATCCCGGTTAAGCCGATTCGCAGTAAGCCGATAATCCCGTTAAACTGATACTATTTTCTGTAAAATTCGGCTCATGGCTATTAATCCATTAAAAACCGATATAAAATGGCTGTAAACATTACATCGGCTTGACAGGATTCTACCAGTGACAACGTGTGGTTACTTCGAAGGGGCAGCGGATGTCGGAGCTTTTGAATGACCGAGTTAATAAAGTTTAACTGAGTGTTATCGCGTCACATCTGAACTGACATAGTGACATCTTGTTATTACGCCCTTAGGATGTGCCAATACCCCCAAGATTGCCGCTTGACATAGCGTCACTTCCTCGAATTTGCAAGTTACATATCGTCATGGGACTGAGCGTAAAGTTTGAAGGTCTAGGCACACCGTCACGAGTCGAGGAATCCCGCGCACAAGCACAACTGAACAACCGATTAACTCGAAATATTGCTGTTTCTGCATCCAAAGGAAGCTTATCGGTCGTACGAAAATGTTCTACTATAGCTATATGCATATCTTGAGCAGCAGTTCTGAATCAGTTGATTTAGACGATAAGATTAGGGCTGTCGTTCTCGGTATGTGCATCCGAACCCTTCAATTTAGGTTACATCCAGCATTTAGCTTTGTCATCTATAATTTTGGAGAGCACTGCACCGGCATACCTGTCTGGACCACCATAGTTTCGCTTCGTTTCACCCACCACGGAGAAGTACGCAATCTTAGCTCCGCGGACAAGCTCCGCTTGCGGACATTGGGAAAGCCGAGACTGCTCACGGGCCATGCAATAAATGCTCCTCGCCGCCACGCTACCTCACAGGTGATCTTTTCACTATTCCAGTTGACACTTGACGGCTTCCACATGCTGCTCTATCCTATATAGCATTACAATGGCATCTACTTCACTGTCCGACAGTTCAACTTCGCTGCCGTTGTCCAGCGCCAATCCTCCCTTAAAAGAGGAGATCTCCGAGAAGCCGGCATTAGATTCGTCCGAAAGAACTGACTCGTCGGTCCCCAAAGAAGAGTCGCGGTCTGATGTTGAAGATCAGAAGCGGAAAGGTCCACCTCGTGGTGCTGTTCCCATGCCTCTCACAAATCTTGAGAAAGGACTCATTGGCTGGGACGGTCCAGACGACCCCGAGAACCCCATGAACTGGAGCCTCCGACATAAATGGCGTAACATGTCCTTCGTCGCCTTTTCGACCTTCATGCTACCACTCGCATCTACGCTGTTTGCTCCCGGTGTGGGCTATGTCGCCGCCGAATTCCATGAGACAAATACGACTATTCTTTCCTTCATGGTGTCTATTTTCGTGCTTGGCTTCGGATGGGGTCCAATGCTCTTGCACGCCCCTTTGAGTGAGCTGTATGGAAGAAAGTACGTCATCGCGTGCTCAAACCTGGTTTTCGCAATCTTTAATATAGGTTGCGCCTGGGCTAACAGCGTGGACACATTCCTTGCCTGTCGATTCCTTGGTGGCCTTCTAGGTTGCGCGTCATTGGTCGTCGGTGGTGGTGTCATTTCCGATATGTTCAGGCGTGAAGAGATGGGCTGTATGTACCTGCTTGACACTTTTGGTAACACCGTGCTAATTTCTGTATAGCTGCCTCCTCTGCCTTTGCCCTTGGCCCTTTAATGGGACCAGTTGTCGGCCCGATTTTAGGGGGGTTCATGGCAGAACGTATTGGCTGGAGGTGGACTTTCAGGTTCCTGCTAATCCTTGGCGTCTTCATGTCTGCCATTTTCTTCTTCATTGTCGACGAGACCAACGCCCCAGCGATTCTTCGTCGGAAAACCCAGAGAAAACGCAAAGAGCTCGGCCGTCCTGAACTGATATCGGCCTTGGATGAGTTCAATAGGCGATCGAGTCGTCAGATTTTCTGGCACGGCATCTCTCGTCCGATGGTCTTACTTTCTACGAGTCCTGCGGTACTGTTCTTGGGATTATACATGGCTATCGCGTTCGCGTACCTGTATATATTCCTGACAACAATCACGGGCGTCTTCAGGAATATTTACCACTTCAGTGCCGGCATTACGGGCCTCTGTTATCTTGGCCTTGGCACTGGCCTTATGAGCGCTCTATTCAGCGTCGGTGCGACGAATGACAAGCTAGTCCGGTACCTCACCAAAAAGAACAATGGCGTTCGCATGCCGGAATTTCGGTTGCGGCCGCTTTTTCTTAGCTGTATATTGCTTCCTGTTGCCATGATCTGGTACGGCTGGGCTGTCCAGCGAGAAGCTCACTGGTTCGCTGTTATTGCGTCTATGTTCCCGCTAGGGTTTGGCATGGTCTCGTCTATGCTTCCTATTCAGACATATCTTATTGAAGTTTATGGTCCGTACGGTCTAGCGGCAAGTGCCACTGCGGCAGGTAACTGCTTGCGTATGACAGCTGGTGCATTCTTCCCGCTAGTTGCACCTACAGTTTTCCAACATCTTGACTACGGTTGGGGATGCACGCTGCTGGGTCTTCTAGCGCTAGTCATGTGCGCAAGCATGGCTTTCACGTTTATTTTCTTTGGTCACAACTTGCGCGAACGGTTCCCACCCAGAGTCTAATCATTTAGCGTTGTGTTTGGTCTTGCATAGGTATTTCTGCGTTTATCAAATTTTGTTATTTGCACCTTTCGTAAATATATAGGTTATATATATAGCTTAATGCGTCATGTATAATAGTTCTCTTTCGGTATTGATTTGACTATTGGGATGAGGTTGGCAGACTTATTAATATTAATCTGATGACGATTTGGTTCATACGAATGTTGGATAATATAATCTCAATTTGTGGATAGATTGGATTGTACATTAGACATATGCTTTTGGTTTGTACTTTGGTTGCACAATTTGACTAGATCGTGTGCGTCAGCTGACAGATATCGCGTGTCAATCGCGAATGATAAGTCAAATTGACTGAGCATCAATTCTTGGCAAGCTGTTGCCGCCACTTCTTGGGCTTATTCGCTTCCCGCGTCTGTTGGGTTTGCTTTCTCAGCAGTGCGAGTTCATGCAAAATTCTCTGAGAACACTTTGCAAGTTGATCTACTGCATCCAATATCGCCGCGGGGAAGCTGTCCTGATGCTTAGCTATACCACTTTGGCACTTGAATTCCTTGGGGTTCTGTACAGTGCCGGGGAGGAGGGGAGGAATTCAGGCGAATTCAATTCCAAAATATAATTTTCAATGACTGACTCTTCTGTTGTAGTAAGTTTTCGGTCCGTCGAAACACAATCGCGTCGGGCAGGTACGCCATTGAAGCGCGTGGGGAGCGTAGTGTAGTTCACATCTTGTATCGCTGGCGCTGCAGCTCTAAGGCTACAAATCTTGGATTGCTAGAATGATCCATCCTTCTGGATCATCAGGGGCTTGAGCAGTTTGGGCGGCCATTGTGAACGCGTTCTTCTATGTAGAGGTAATGGTGCTCTCAAAAGCCGGGAGGCAGTAGTCCGCTGGACGCCGGGCTAGAACAATGCTTGGAGGAACCTGGGATATCCCCTTCGTGCCTCTTATAATATCTGATTGCTTAGGTGAGTCCAAGGGGCGGCGAAGCCTTCGAAGGATCCTCAACTCTAAATAATTATCAGCCTAATACGTCGGTGGGGGATGTACTTCAGTATCGCGAAGGCTTCTTAACTTGCTAAGCTAGCTGCGGCTCATTACGGGGATAGAGCAAACCACGAATATCCTCATCCTCTTGGAGCTCTTCGAGAACTGAAACACCTTTAACTCGTGGATCCAATATGAGTTCAGTATAGCAAGTATCTGTTGCGTTCAAGAAGGTTTATTTTTGTATATGGCGGAGAAATATCCAGTGCTCTATGACGCGTTGTCAGGTAGCTTTGAGAGAAACAGTATTTCAGACAAAATATATCTGCTGCTTAAGACGAGCCCAGTTATTATCAGCAACACACGGCTAGGTGAGGGTTTTTGCAGCTACAGCCGCATAGAACCTGTGGTTCGATGTGGGGCACAGACTTATTGTCATGTACATCGTCTACGTAATCCAGACCCTGGACTATTTTCATTATTTATCAAGATTTAACGGGTTGTTCATATTAACCAACACAAAATTGTGGTCTGGCAAAATAAAGCATACTTGGCGCAAAACTATGAAAGTAAATTGTCTAACTTAATTAGGCTAATATAGCCATTGAAATTTGCTGGCTTTATTCTGATCAAGGCGGATTTATTCGACAATAATTCGCGGTTGGCGTAGGGCTGCTCCGAATACGAATATTCGCAGTAATCGGCATTATTCGTATTCGTTATTCGCAAGTCCCAACAGCTGCGAATAATATTCGCAATTTTATTCGCAAATCCTGAGCAGTGCGAATATATTCGTAATTTATTCGGCGAATAACGAATATTCGCATCTAATCACGTGCTCAGGGGATGCCCCCTAATAAATTTAATTCACAGTTTCAAGAGCCAATATGGCCCCTTACAGCCTTCCAGCTCAATGTGATGTAAGGAGTAAATTGATAGCGAGCTGCGCACTTTTCTTGCTCTGTGACCTAGTGAGAGGTTTCTTTTACCAGGTACATATTACAGTGCGTCAGTCCTACGTTTCGTGGTATGCATCTTTCGTTTTGCAGTTTATGCCTCCGCTTGCTTGTTGTTTTGTGCCTTAATGCCTTTGCTTCTTCTTGTGTTGGAACCGTAATAAACTATGAGCACTTTAAGGTTTCAGGGGTTGCGAATAAATATGCGAATAGTTAACGAATATTCGGCGAATAATATTCGCAATTTTATTCGTTGCGCGGACATCCTGCGAATAATATTCGTTATTCGTTATTCGCAACGCAAAATGGTGCGAATATTATTCGGCGTCGCAAATGTGAATATTCGGAGCAGCCCTAGGTTGGCGGATAGCGGATAGTGGATAGCGGATAGCGAATACGATGCGGGCTTCGCTAAAACGCTCCAAGCCACACGGGCGGGGGATCGTCGATACGATTGATGTCGTCGTAATCAGCAGCCTAAACCCTGATCGCCCTGAAACCAAACCGTTCGACCTAGTAGATCGTTCCCTAAATAACGATAGTTGCGTATCAATAGACAACGACTGGATGGAAGTCGAAATAAATTGGTTGTGTTGCAAAAGCAATTTGTGCCTGTTTCGCCGGAACTAAAATCGTTGTCTGGAGTCTAACTCTATCACCTTCCGCCGATTAATCGCAAAGCGTGCGGGGAAACAATGCAACGCGTGACAAGCACGGGATCCGGAATGCGTTTACGCTTGGTCACGTATATGCTTCTGTCTCCCGTGGCGCGCACGCTTCAACCTTACCCAATGGCTATCTTCAGAGCTCTAGTCGTTTCCATGTGCGTCATTATGGATGTTACGACCAAAGTCTCATCTATAATTTCTTTGCCTATCCGAGCTTCGCCCAAAAGTATGGTACTCATTTCCCGGGTGCGGGCTACCAGTTGACCGCGAATGGTTATTTGGTTTCTTGGTTTGGACACAAACACGTTCTGATTGGTGCGCTTCTTTCCATGACCGGATTTATCTTCATCCTGTTCTTCTCGCCAAACATCCAGACACTAACCGCCAGTGCCTTGTTGTGTGGGTTGCCGTTTGCCGGCGCTGCTCCTGCCTATGCATCTGAATTGCTTCCAGTTTCACTTCGCGTCTACTTTACCAGTTTCACGAACATGTGCTTCATCATTGGCCAGCTCATTGCGGCAGGTGTGCTAGCAGGCTTAGTTTCTTTGAATTCTGAGCGGTCCTACCGGATTCCTTATGCTTTGCAGTGATTGTGACCCGGCTTTTTGCTTCCCCTCATGTTCTTCGGCCCTGAATCGCCCTGGTACTTGGTTCGCCAAGGAAAACTCGAGAAGGCCGAAAAGAGTCTCCGAAGACTTCAGAGCAAGAAGGCAAATATTTACCCAAAGCTGACCTTGGCTGTAGGGCTGTTGCGAATGCGAATATTCGCAGATATCCGCTATATTCGTTATTCGTATTCGCAATTCAAAACAGTGCGAATAATATTCGCTAATTTTATTCCAGGCTTAAAGTATGCGAATAATTATTCGCAGAATAAGCTGCGAATACTAATAATTATTCGTTATTCGTAAGCTATCACGTGACATGCTTAAAGAAGCCAGAAAGTTGACTAATTAGGCAATACGGTATATACAGTAGCGTCCAACTGGGTCAGTGTTAGGGTCAGGTTGCGTAAGAGCTAGTAAAATCATGGTATGCAGTTATCATCTCATTTTATAGATAGCAGACTAGCAGACTAATTTGTTTCCCGTCAACGCGCAACTGAACGGGACATCCGATATTAAAATAACTACTCAATAATTTGCGAATTGCGAATATTGCGAATAATATTCGCAGGCTTTATTCGCAACCCAAAATTTTGCGAATAATTATTCGGGCGAATATTCGTTGCGAATAATATTCGCAATTACGAATATTCGTAACAGCCCTACTTGGCTGCAATCGTCCACACCAATATGCTTGAACAGGAGCTTTCGGTCGGAACTTCCTATTGGGATTGCTTCAAAGGCTTTGAGGTACGACGAACCGAAATCGCATGCCTGGTCTTCTCCGGACAGATTACTTCTGGCCTGTACTTCGCCTATAACTCAACCTATTTCTTTAACCAAGTTGGCCTCACTACTGATCAGGCTTACAAGCTTAACGTCGGCGGCTCGGCGCTTGCTCTTGTAACAACATTGGTGAACTGGTTCGCGATCACACCTTACTTTGGCCGTCGTACAGCATATGTCTTGGGTATGGGCGTCATGACTGTAATTCTTTGCCTCATCGGTATTCTCAATGTCTGAACTCCCAACAATAATGTCGGCATGGCACAAGCAATTCACACTCATGTGTGGACCGTCATCTTCCAACTGTCTGCTGGACAGCTCGGATGGGTACTTCGGATCCACCAGATTACGTCAGAAGACTGTCTGTTTGGCCCGCAACACATACTACCTTGTCAGTCTCGGACTAGGTACTCTCGAACCTTACTTCATTAATCCTACGAAGTGGAACCTCAAAGGATACACCGGCTTCGTCTGGGGTAGTACAGCCTTGTTGACATTTATTTGGGCTTACTATCGTATCTTCCGGAGAACTAAAGGGCGATCTTTCGACGAGATCGACATTCTCTTTGCCAAAGGTGTGCCTGCAAGGAAATTCGCGACATACAAAGTTGATGCCTACGATATGGTACAGAACGCAGAATTGGCAGCGCATGCTGCTCACCACCATGGTTGGCATCATGATGAAAAGGCCGAGCAGGGCTTTGTTGGATCTGTTGGCCGTTAGTTGATGTTGTTATGTATCACAGCCGGTAGTCACAATTTTAGATTCATAACTAATTATTTCGTTCATACTTCGCAAGCAAGAGTAATACCATAGGCCATTAAAGTAAAATATTTTGACAAAGTCTGAGCCTACGAAATGCGATCGGCCACAAGTTTGAAGTCTTAAGAGAATATAGTTTGAAATAGTTAACTATGAGAAATACCTCACTTAAATTTGATGTAATCTAAGCTTTAGTTGTAAAGCATACGCATGAACACCTTCTCTGTGTGGCCGATGCAAAAGAGAAGAAACTTGTAATGAAATCTAGCACTTAACGATGATGCTCAAGGGTTGAGATCTTTCGGATGCGCAGGATCGGGCGCTAAGATTGTCTCGCTCACGATCGAGAGTTGGGAGTTGGGACAATCCGGTATGCGATGATATCGGACTCAAAGTCAAGAATGGGGATTGTCCTCGTTTGGCTTTTGGTCGTGAGATTGGCGTCGCCCCTTTCGACGGTCTTCTTCCTCGCCGTTCCTTTGTGTTTGCAGGATCGCTATCTTGGTCCTATGGTTCAAATGTTATGAACTTTCTATTGTTTGTCCTCGGTCATAGGTCAAGTACAAAGTCTTACATTCTTTGAATATATATATCTTGTTTTAGTGCTCAGTCTTAGTCCAGTCTAGTCCATTCCAGTTCAGGTTCTATCTCGCCAATCATGACTTTAGAATTCGTGATGACCACCGAGGACAGGTCGCGGCAAGGCATGTGTCTATGTAGTAACTGTGATGTTCGCTCAGGTTTATACTCTTCCCTTGAAATCTATCGAGCATTTCCTTTCATATTCAAGTTGTGAGCTGAAGTGTACATGGCTGTAGCTAGTTCTAGAATTCTAACCCTAACGAAATTTCGGGAGTTCCTGGATCTCTCGCCTGATTAGGGAGTCGGTGCGGATGCAGTCCCGAATAGGGTATCTTGTCCTACTGATCTTATATCTCTCTATTGAGTACAATAAACGCTTACCTTTTGGGGAATCTGAGCTCTTCACACGGTAAGGGGCAGCTAGTAATGATGTTAGAAATGTCCCGTGGCGTCATGCGGGCCTGGATTTGATGGAGTTCGCGATGACCCACGAAGCCATGCCATTCAATAATGCTTCGACGCCACCAGATCCGTGCACGGACCCTGGCTCTGCTGTATAAAAAGAGATAAATTATGCGCTTGCGGTTGCGCTTACCCGCTGTTCTGCCCCGCACAGTGATTCGCCTGTCTCCACAAAACTGCCCCGCATTAAGATTCTCCTGTATCCACAACATCGTACTTGGCTAACACGAAGATTTTGGGAATTATAAAATACGGTCATTATCATCGTCGGACTCAATCAGCACGGTCGGAAAAATTGAAAATGATTGTTCCTACATCTCAGGAGAAACTGGACGTCTGTTTTGTGCCGGCCCCGGCACAGACTGTTGTCGCACCGCTGGAAACGTTCGCAGTGTTTGCAATTTCAAATCGACCAGATGCTCAGATCGAGGTCTCGACATCTGGTGGCGATTCAGCCACTTTGAATCTCATCGAAGTGCCATCTATTGGTGGCGGTTACTACACGTTCATGACAACAATCAAAATGTCAAGCAAGCCGCTCACATTGCAATACTCCTACCTGTCTAATGGCAAGAAAATCGATATAGACAGCTACGCGACTATAGTACCGAAGAGTGGTCACGGCACTGACGAGGAATTCAGTACTGTTGTCGAACTGAAAGGAGAGCAAGACTCGGTCTCAGTGAAAATTCCTTGGTTGAATATTGACGACTGGCAAGGTTGGGCATGGGTTCGGCCCAGGTGTGTTCAAGAGAATTATAGCTGGTACTATTTACGTGTTGCTAATTGAAGTCAGACCTACTTGGATCGAACCACGCTGGGTTTCGTTGCGCAATTTTGGCCGTTTCGGTGCGCACTTTTTAATGCTACAGCCGCTGAATAATTCTATTGATCCAGCGTCGACTTTTTCGGTATTTCCTTGCTCTTCAGCTGAAGCCACCGTGCATCTTACTGGTCCCCGTGACGGCGAGGAGCCAGGAATTTATGCCCTTGTTAGACGGACTAAAGCGAATGCAGTTGCGAAGGTTTACGTTGTCGGCAAATTGTCAACTAGTGCCGATATCTTCGATTCTGCGAACGGTGCAATTACTCTGGCAAAGAAATATCTGGGAACAACAGATATCGCATATTATGATCCCCCTGCCTTATGACCGCGGGATTATTTCGCCATTCAGTCAGTTGGGCTTTTGCACATGGTCCAGCATTGGTGAGAATATTCGCCCCACTGCCGAAACGCTACGGCAGCTTGTCGAGTCCCTCAAATCCTCTGAGATACCTATCGGCTCCTTTATTATTGACGACGGCTGGCAGGATATTCGGCCCCCGCATATTCGGCACGGCCTTCATAGAGAGGGAGACACAATGCGTGGCTTGTGGGGTTTCGATATTTGGGCTGGTATGAACGCTTCATTTAAAGACACAGTATCAATCATCAAAGAAGGACTTGATTCGGTTGAAAATGTTGGAGTGTGGATGGCGTGAGGACAAAGCATTCTCTTTGTTTTGTAGAGTTTATCTTCCTGACATTGTCCTAGGTTGCATCCTTACTGGAACTCGATTGCATCCGAGTCGCCTCTGGTTGCAAAGTATAACATTCCTAATCCACCCACGTGTATACCCGGCGACAACCACACTTGCATACCCGGCGACAATAATCCAACCAGCAGATAGGTACCTTGCGCAGACAGTGTGCTGTCAGGCGCTGACACATAGTTAACGTCAGACCGGAGAAGTAACTTTTTCTGCACTAGTTTCTAATTTTATAAACGTTTGCTCCACACATATATGCCTTGAATATGCTCATGCCGAAATATTCAATAAGGCAACGATACGGGATAGCACGCGTCGGCAACGCGTTTGTGCAAACAAAATGAATTTGGAACATTGCTGGTGTGCAAGTTACGCGTCAATTCAGTCTTAAATTGCATTTCGAAAACGACTTCTACATCCCACACTTCACTTCTTTCGATAGTCAAAACATCTCCCTATCTAAACTATATCGCAATGGCTCGTGTCCAAAGCAATAACAATAACTCCCACAACTTCCAACTGACCTTTACTACGGACACTAGTTCCAGTCCAGGCAGCTCGTCGTCGCCGCCAGAAATTGCTCCGACTTCTCAACTGACGTTTGGTGCACTGGAGTCCGACGATCAGCAGCCATTGATGCGTTTATCATGCGCTAGCACTGCTGCCTCTAATGAGAGAATCACGCCAAATAATACAATCGGTTCGCTTATTGCCCCGCCGCAACTTCCAGCCGTTGGCGGAGACCTTGCGCTGCAAAACGAAATATTCCTGCATAATACGCAGATGCAAGCAGTGCGACAGAAATATGCCCTTCGCCCGAAAGGGACATCGCAAGCATATGATCCAATTCAGCGTCGCTTTACCGTAAGTGAACGCGCCGGTTGGCTAATAGCATCGCTTGACACTAATAACTGCTTCTGTAGGAATGGTGCGACGAGCGCCAGTTTGTCGATGGCCAGCTAGCCACTGAGTCAAAGCTTATAGCGTTTCTCCAGACCGAACTTATCGATAAAGGCTGTCGCAATCGAAACGAACCTTACACAGTCAACACGCTAAAGCTCCATGTGGCCGCCATCACGGATCTGTGGAAGCAGCAGGTTGATTTTGGAATCAACCCGCACCCAAGGCCACGGACCGACAACGTGCAGGCCATCTTGAACACGTACTCGATCAACGCGCATGAAAGAAAACGACAAATTTACGCGGATCGTGGTGCTGGTTCGAACAATTCTGAAGGCATGTTGAAAATAGCTGGCGCCGCTCTGTCCTGGCAAGACAAATATGGTGATCGCATACAGGGACTTCTGGACTTCCTTCTTGGCAATTACATGCTCTTGCGTGGGGATAACACACGCGAGATCGAGCTGGCTGACTTGTATGTGCTGCCACTCGAAAACGAAGGTCCCACGAAGTGCAATGTTCTTGTCATCTTACTCTGCAATGGCAAAACCAACCAGCATGGTCGAGTAGATCATGCTGGTGTAATGAGGAACCAGGAGGTCCTGGTCTGCCCAATGTTTCTGCTTGCACTCCACTTTTTTTACAGGTTTCATATTGACCAGGAGCCATTCCCAGTTCTCCGGTCAAACGAAGAATGGTTTGACACTAAACTTTTCGTTCAGTACGGTAAGTGACTTATTATCGGTGACACTAGCCTAACCCAGGTCGAGCAAAGAAAAGGTGCTAACGTTACATTCATTTTCCGTAGCCCCGCGCAAGCGCGCTACTGACCGAACCACCGCCATTGACTACAAGAATACTCAGATGAAGTGGACTAATAGGATGTTTAGTGAGGCTAATATCCTGTCCACAAAGAAGACACATGCAGGGCGTAAGGCGGGCGCCCAGATGGCCAAGATTCGTGGAGTGGGGGAATCTCAAATAAGACGGGCAGGAAGATGGAACAGGGACGAGATGACCTCTTGTTACCTGACTTCTCTACCATTTAAATGTATAAAGGCCATGTCTGGTCTGTCTCCAAAGGGAGACTTTTACATTGCACGCGCACAGATTACTCCTCCTCTTGAATTGCGGAAGAAGATCTTCCCCGCTGTTGACTACTGGTTGTCTAGGTACTACGGGCCACCAGACACCGAGAATTTGGAGACCAGTATTGCTGGTCATGGGTTTTTGAAACTTATGGAATACCTGCGGGAAGTGTTTCTCCAAGGCATTCTTTCCTCAAAAAGACGTTTGCTGATTTGCCGCTCTGGCATCATGAGCTCTTTTCGGATCCCATGTTCATCCAATGGGAGCAACATTTCTGGGAGCTCTATCGTGAGCCAGATTCGGCGAGAGTGGTGTCGACGAGATTGCAAAATGTCATCAGGGACATTGCGACATCTATCAGCAGTCTCCATGACGGCATAGCTACCAAAGTAGATGCTGTGCATCAAGCCGTCACACAGGGAATTGAACGACTTAATAGTGCAGTTGCTCACAGTCAACAGGAAACTCGCCAGTTGTCGTCCCGAATCTCAGTCATGGAAACTGGGTTCAACTACATCTTTCATGGTGAGTCTCTTGTTACTGCGGCGGCAGCTAACTCGTCACCGTATCACATTAGATCGGTTCCTCAACGTCCTCAAGATTCTTTTCATGGTCCCTCTTCCCCAGTACCACCACCACCTCCACCACCACCATTACCACCTCCTCCCTCATCTTCATCTTTCTCTTTTTCATCTTCTGTCAGGAATCCTTCCTGAGTGTCTGGTACTTCGACGTCATGAGCCGCAGACGGCGTCTGACGTCACAACCGCAAAATCTTTGCTCCGTGATCTTTCCGAGGACACGGCAGGATTTCGGCGTTCTTTTGTTTCTTCTTGCAGGATGATGTAAGTGTACATATGAGTTAGTTGTTCGTTAGTTTTCGTGCGCCCGGCTTAGTCCGCGGCTAAAAGTTTTTGCAGTAAATTTAGATGCCGAGAAGTGTATATAAGGAACTTCCCGGCATAGTGGATATTCTAAAATATATTGTTGCAAGCCATCCCGCTAGCGTAACGTATAGTACGAACACACCGTGATCCTCACATCTTCCATATTTTCTATGTCCGATAACGCTGCTACAACTATCGAACAGTCTAGAGCACCTACTATGCAGACACCTATTTCTGCGCTACCCATTCCGAAGTATAAGTTGCCGAGGTACGTATCGACTGTTGCAGAGCTATACCGGGTCTGGTATACAGGATCTGTCAGCTTCCCTTCGATTGTCAGCCTTGACGAACGTTACAGTGCTGCATGGCGCTCAGGTGACCGTCAGTACTATTCAGTCAGGCTGCAAATAATTAGGGAAGTTGATCGCTTGGCGGCCACTAGAAACATATCAGAGCGCGACGCAGTGCTCCTCCTCGATACTGAAAGACGACAGAAAAACTGGACCTTGAATATGCTCAGCAACGAACTTCGGAAACGAAATCAACTGTAGACCTTTTAATTTATTTTATCTTTTGTATGATTATTATTGTTGTTATTTTATAGAGGGTAATTACTAGACTCTATTTGTTTTAATCTTCACAACTATTTAATCTTAGTTTTTAGAAGTCTTTGAATAAATACACTATTCCGTTATTATTTTATTTAAAACATTATGTATTTGCTAACATTGTGGCTGGCAATCGCTCGTGTGGGCAGCTTTTTTGGCCCAGCTATGAATGATAATAATAATTTGATATGAGGGACCAGGTACGGCGACTTAAAGGTTTGACTAGTAGTATTCTACAAGTGCATTATTCCCGATTGGGATGGCTCTGTCAGGCGTACGGATAATAACACAGTTAATATTCCTTGATTTTACACCAATTAAACCCTTAAAACTAAGTTATCACCCAACGCCGGAACTCGTGCTTGTCAGGCGCCATACAAATAAGATTCAGGGTTGGGGCTGTTTTGTCAGGCCCGCTCAGTCTTGTCAGCCAATAACCGAAGTTTCCGACACCGTGAGGCTCAAAAGACGCCTTCAGATAATACGCGTTTACGCCACCAGGAATCGCTGGAGGAAGTTGAAATACCTGATCGTTATCCGGAACATACTTGGCTAGACATACGTCCACCGTTAGAGACTCCAGTTGAGTGGAGGGTAGATTAACATACGTTGTTTGAAGCTATTCCGGTCAAAATTGACGTTTTATGTGTAGCGTACCCACACTGCTACGCACAGCAGTGTGGGTAGACGGTTGGCGCGGGTACAAGCCAATCGTAATCTCGATAGTCTACCGCCGAGTCATGGATTCCGAAGAATACCACCCTCACATGATGGCGCCTATCCCAGCCAATCGGATAAGGGGTTTGAGCCAAAATTCTATCCTCTGGAGCAGCTAAGACGCGACGCTCGGTTTTACTCACCCACATCGACCAGACTGGAAAAACTCGTTGTCATTCTGCCTTTAGTGTTACGGAATCCTGTATCCTCTACAAAGCCAGTGAGGGAAAATGGCCGCTATGCTCCTGTATTTCCCCGCATCATGTTCATCGCTTTGTTCCAATTCTACATACTCCACTTTGTCTCTGGATATTAGACCAGATGTCTGAGTGTGGTATTTGAATAAGAGACTTTTCGTATTTTCTGACTGGTTCTGAGGAACGTATTATCCACAAAGCGCATGATCAACTGAATTCGGTCGGACGATTTGTCTGAATTACGTAGACAAGGTTAGTCACCCACAAGAACCAAGTGAATTGCCTGGCAGGGTCAACTTGGCCACAGTGTGCAGTATGATCTGATCCCTTTCTTTTCCGTTGGTCACAAGATTACATCAAGGGCCCGAGCGTCTGCAAAACCCTTCGCCCGACGTATCTGACCCCAACAAATTGGGTCGCTCAATCCTATCTCCTTGCCAAACTTTTGTGGGAGTTTGGATTCGTTAGCAGAGCTTTACTCGTACAATTCATCGACTTTAAATGACAACGAAGTGATTCTATCTAATGCTGTCCCCTTCACCGCGACCTAAACGGCGAAGGGTTACTTCTGCCTGCAGTTCATGCCGCCAACGGAAATCTCGAGTATGTTTTAATTGACGCAGCAAAGTCAGCCCCATGTCGAGCAGATGTTAGAACAACTGCTCGGTTTCCATTTCCCTTGTTTCCCTCGCATGTTTTGGAGACCGAATACTGATTCCTATCATAAAAGTGCAGCGGTGATAATCCTTGCACTCTGTGCAAGGAACTCCGAATCGAGTGCCTCTATTCCGAGGATGGGTCTCCGAACAATCTTACAGTGGGCAAGAGGTATCTTTTCTTTTCACCTAAAAGTCAGTGGAAAGCATAGTGATCAAGTCAGGTACATCGTTCAGTTGGAAAAAAGAGTACGAGAAGTTGAGAGAACAGTCCAACAGCTTCAGCAAGCACATCCGCAAGGCCCAGTAATTACCGCAGATCTACAATTGCCAACCGAAGTTGTAGCTCCGGAGCAGCAACGCGACAACACCTGCAGACCGAGAAGCTACAGTGTATCTGTACTGGGAGAGGTCGACAACTCAGAGAATTCTATAGATGGGATGGGTGCGATGAGATTTACCGACGAGGAAGAGTGCGGCTTTTTCGGTATGCCTTCTGCGTCAACCAGAAAGATTCACGTGATTGTTGATTTTGAGTAGGTTCTTCATCCAACATCGCCTTCATGGGATACATATCTCGAGCGATGGCAATGGCGAATTCCGACCGCGAATCATTTTTGGAAATATCACCACCAATACAGAGGCCTGGTGGCGTCGTGAGCGTGACCCGCTCTCGAACTCCATCAATTGAAGAAGCGGCCATGTCAGGCCTGTCTCCCGCCCCGACACTCGTGAACATATATGCTTTACCGCCAGAAGATCGGGCCTGGAATTTGATTGACCAGTATTTCCAGAAGACAGGTCAGCTACTCCCTTTCATCCATGAACTCTCTTTCCGTGAGACATATAGTCAGATGCGGCGCGAAGGATTCAACAAAATCAGCCGGACTTGGCTCGGGCTATTTAACATAGTGCTCGCAATATCTGCGAGCCTGTCAGCCAAAGATGAGATTTCTCCAGAGGAACGCATTAAAGAGTCTGATGTTTATTATCAAAGAGCCAACGGTCTTTGCGACAGAGACTCCAAACGTAGTGCAAGCCTTGAGATGGGTAGGTAAAGGCTAATATTTCTCCTGTGCTTCAAGCTTCTTTCGCTCCGTTCTCTACTGACATGACAAAACAAGTGCAATATCTTTTGATACTAGGGCAGTATCTGCAAGGGACCCAAAAGTCAGTTCAAGCGTGGACCACCCATGGACTAGCTATATCTGCGGCGTATCAGCTAGGTTTACATTCGCCCGATGCAAATCAAGGATATTCTCCGCTGGAATGCGAAATTCGGAAACGAACCTGGTTTGGTTGTGTGCTCTTGGATCGGTGAGTAAAGTTTCGGATTCTCGAAAAGATCTTACTAATGCTGGGTCAGAACTCTCGCTATGACTTTCGGTCGCCCATGTTCAATTCCTGAGTCATACATAAAATTAGATGCGCCTTCTAAGGATATCCACATGTTAAACTCCGGCGATGAAAATGCTTCTTCTCCCCAATTTGACGGTACTTTTTATGCTGCTGCAATGTGAGCTTTGACTGATATACCCTTATTTATAGCAACTAATGCTATCCAGACAATTATATGCCATATTGTACAAAGTGTTGGACCTATGTTATGGACACAATCTTGGTCTTAAAAGCTCAATCAGCACCTCAGACTGGATATCGCATATTCTCGATGGGCAGCACCAGCTCAGTCAATGGCGAACTAAACTCCTGCCTTCTTTAGGGCTGCAAATTCAACAGGACTTGATGACCCCTGAAGATGTGACGAAAATGAATACCCGCTGTTTCATCGTTCATCGTTTTAATATCGTCCTCTCTATGCGCTACCATAATCTACGGATCCTGCTACATCGACCTCGACTGGAGAGCTTCCTGGAAGCCTTTTGGAGTACCGGCGATATGTGTGACCAGGATAAACGTATCATTATGCAGATGGATATCGCAAGCGTGCAGAATTGCGTTGAATCGGCTGTTTCCATCATCTCCATAGCCCACAGCATTACGACAGCATCTTTTTCACATCGCGAGCTTTTGGGCGCGTGGAATTATTCACTATATTACAGTAAGTAAAGAATTCTTGAATATCTTCAACCCTCAACATAACAGATCGCTCACGATATGCAAGTATTCAATGCTGCATTGGTAATTTTCGGCTCCCTCGTGGCTGCTTCCAGAGAGCGCGAAGCCAATCCGTCAGCGTGGAGTGTGGTCGATGAGTCTCGTCCCTATCTTGACAAGGCAATCGAAGCTTTGCACCGACTTGATTATGGAAATCGTGTGGTAGGACGATGTATCGAATACCTTTCACAGCTTTCCCTGGTGCTCAATGCTTTGAGTATGTCAACCCCCCTCAATTTTCTATTTTTTTTAATCGACGTGATTTTGGCGAGCAATGGCAAATATCAAGATAAACAAGTCAGAGAAATGCATTTTTCGTTGGTATCGCAAAACTAATTAGTGTTCTCTACAGATCTGGACCAGTTAAGTTTCAATAACACTGGTCTGTCGAATTTGCTCTCGGGCTACACAAGCGACTTTCTTAATACTCAATCCGCCAACCCATTACCTGCCATGGATTTAGGGGAATTTATGATTGATCAGGACCTGGATTTTCTAGGAAAAGTTTTCAATACAGCTGTAAAATGAGGAGAAACAATATTAACATCTACTTGGATTGGTAGCTCATTATGACTGCACCAGTGGAGCTCATGTAAGCTGAGTTCATTTCAGCAAATGTTGTTCACTGAGATTTAGATCATTTTCTTTTCACCTTCTGTCTTTCCCTAAAAGCCCGGGTTTAGTTGCAGTACTTGTGTTTGCATTCCACATCCAGAGACATTGTTGAATTTGTATCCTGATATGAAAGTATTTAACCGCGGGGGAAAAATACTGGTCTACCTCATTGTAGTTATCAGGGATATCCACCTATAGTCAAAGCCTTCACCAGGTACTCATCAATCCTGTATTTGCTGCCCTCACGCCCAAACCCACTCTGTTTCACTCCACCAAATCTAGGTGTACTGTAGACCCAAGTTAAGTCAGTCTTTCGCAGGAAAGATATAGAAAAGTTCATATACGGCAAGACAGGATCTGATTGACCCTGTGTTGATTCCAATCATTCCGACTTCAAGGGAATTAGCCACACGAATGGCTCGTTGTATACAGTACTTCACCGCCTGCCGCACGCTACCATCTGCCGTACGATTTTATGAGTATATACAATATAACATTTTGAAGCTTTTCAACACCATATAGTATTAAATAATTAGAAAATCTATGGAGTAGTAGTAAATCAGCCACGGAGAAGCTATTAGGCAAATCAATTGGTCGCAAAAACGTACTGGAAGGCGTATTTGGCGACCGCGACAATTTATTGTCGGAATAGGCTCATCAGCACGCTCAGAGGCCTCAGAAGCCTCATTCTTGATGAAATTTCCTGGAAAGCAGTTCTTTTGCTTCGCGGGAGTGCTCGGAATTGATTTTATATCATTTTGAAGCTGTAGATCAAGCTGACATGCAAGGTTTTACTCAGCCTTAAGGCGTTGCTTTTCTGCTGCCTCATTTTGACGGATTTCTCGATTTTTTTGACAAATCTCGGCTTTCTCAGCCTTCAAGCGCTCTTTTTTCTCTTTTGTAAGGCGTTGTTGAAGCTTTTTATCCTCTTTTTAAGCCTATGCGTCAAGAATCTCCTGATCTTTTTGCAATTGAAGATCGCGGGCTTGTAAACCTTTTGAGGACTAAAACATATTGCACCACCGTCGTTCTCGCCAGGAAGCGTGAGTAGTAAAAGTTTCTTCCAATTATGACGCTTCTGCTCGTTAATAAGTGCTTTTCCTAGGCCTTAGCAACACATTCTAAGCAGAATAAGCTCGGTTGCAAGAGACATCATCATACCGTTAAGCTTCTTGACCTTTTGATCATCACAACTACTTCCTTTAGAAGCAATCAAATACATCTCCAATCTTCTGCTTTAAGTATTGAAGCTGAAGATTCACTAGATGATGGCCTGCTTTCCAGTTTCTTCATAAAACATTGCAAAACGATCTCCAGATTGAATGGGCATAAACCAGTATTTTTGCCGGATTCAATATTTTGAGGTGTAAAAGACGTATTCCAACTGCTCCAAAAAAGCCGCAAAAAGTCTTGTTTTCTGAGACAGCTATATCCTTGACTTTGATAAATAAATTGTTCTAATTTGTTAGAATAGGCTCAAGATAACAGCGCAAAAAAGGATACATCAAGATGCTGTAAAGTATGCATTGTATAAGCAGGAAAGATTCCTAATAAAATCTTATTCAAATGACAAAGTTTATAAACTTCATATAGAGATATGAGCCGTGGCCATCAAGAATCAAGAGTCGATATCATATACAAGATTTAGAGCCATTTTTATTTAACCATAGTTATCTAGTTATCAATCAAGAAAGACAGTCTAGGTTTTCCACGAGGATCCCCCACTGGTAGACCTGCTCACATGGGCTAACATCTGTATTACAAATACACAAATCCATTGCAATGAGTCATGAAACATTCTATACCACGCCATTACCAAACCTGAGACAAGGGCTCCAGAATAATTTACAAATATTGCCTAGCACCTCTTGGCTACAGGGATTGAGAAACAATCGAAGTGAATAAAAGCATGCACCAGTTTGGCAACCAAGTGTATCATGCCTCCAAACTCAGCCACTCTGTTTCCAGTACAAACGCGATGACAGCTCTGACTCTCTTCATGCTTAAAGATTTACAGGATTTTCTCCAAACCCGTATGCCAACCAGCTATCCAGGACTTTCTTCTTGAGTTCTTCCGGGTAAGATGCACGGAAAGAAGCTTCAACCCATGGCCGGTCCAAAGTCTTGAATTCCGCAGGCAACATACACAATCTGACTACCTTGGCTTGCGGCTCGCGAGGATTAAAGCCGTGGGTGGCGTATGGCACTAGATCATAGGTTGGATAATTGCCCACGAAGAAGAAGTCGCTGTCTTGTGGCTGAGACTTGGTCGCTTCAGCCCAGACGACCTCATGCAAGTCACTAGGATCGATATTGTCGCCAACAACAAAGATCTTTGGCACAAATCGACCAGGCTTAGAAGAGAAAACAATCTCCCCGACTTGGCGACAGAATGTCTCAGGCGTGGTCTTCATCTCCACAAGCCTCTTCCGATCGACCTGGACCACGTACCAGATGGCCTGGGACTCGTACGGGCACCAAGCCTTGGTGATTGGTAGGTCTGCCTGCTGCAACAAGTCGAGAATTTCAGCGCAGATCGACAAGGCCCAAACGGTATGAGTTTCATCTGGAGCACGACCTGCGACAGCGATCGGAACGATGGGGTTGCTTCGATAAGTAATCGCGTTGACCGTCATTACCGGCTGTGGCGATTTCTTGGCTGGGAAGAGAAAACCGTGATATTCTCCCATGGGCCCTTCATCCGCCGTCTCGTTTGCGGAGATAGTTCCTTCAAGGACTACCTCAGACTGTGCCGGCACTACAAGGTCATTTGTCTCACACTTAATGACCTCCACAGGAACTCCTGTGATAGCACCAACATAATCCGGCTCGTTCACGAATTTGGGAAGTGGCATACCACTAGCCACGGCCTTAAAATTTTTCAAATGTTAGCGTTCTGGACAATGGCATATAGCGCTGACACAAAATATCAAAAACTTAGATAAAAGCTTACAGCTGCTGGCGGAACACCAAGGGCGCAAGCCCAGGGTGTGTCCTTTCCCTGAGCCTTCCACATCGCCCAGATGGCCCCAATATCCTGCTTCACGTCCACGAGGCCAGTCAATTGTCGTTTACCGATCACCATACAACGGGTAATAGCCCAGTTCACCCATTTACCATCCGGAGTTTGAACACTGTGCAGGCCATATGTGAGAAAATATCTGCCTCCGTCACTTGTGTGATTCTTTGGAACTGGCAACTTGAGAAGATCGATTTCATCGCCAAAGATCTTATGCTCCTTGAGCGGTGCATCGTGAACCTTAACAGATGGAATGGGCTCAGCTCTCTTTGAGGCTAGAAGCTTCTGAATGATGTCATGTCCAGTTGCGTTGGAAGGCAGCCCAATAGACTTCGCGAAACGAGCGTATCTAGTTGCTCGATCACTTCGGACACCAACCGGAGCGCCAAGAATGCGGAAGAGACCCTCTGGACCATCTTTACCCTTGGGATTGTTGATGAGCGGCATTGGACTGCCCGTTTCGTATGCACGGCGAGATATGGCACCAGACTCGAGATGGGGATCCACTTCCAGATCAATTTCCACAACATCTCCCTCCGCCTTACATTCTTCAAGGAAGGTACGCAGGGACAACGCGGCAGAGAGATTTCCTGTAGACATGTTTCGATACTTGAGAGTTCTGGAAATAGTTACAGTAACAGAGAGATCGATGTCAGCAATTGCTTATTCGTTGCCGCGGTGTCTTCGAATAGCTCTCAGTTACTGCTTTGCAATAGTTGATGATTTCAGAAGTCGAGTTATAGGATCTGTGTTGAGGTCCTGGTTTATAACATATTCGTCCTTATGCTTCTCCCGATCAGGCGATTTATGGTGTAACTATTACCGGGGAGATAGGGGCATGGAGGCGTTCGCTAAGCCTCGGGATGCCGATCATATTCCGAACATCCGTCACCGAAGTATCATGACACAAGCAGCCATGCATTGCCACACTATGACCACATCACTATTTCCTATGTCCCCAGAAATCCTTTTTTGCACCACCCAATAAGCCATCCTATCTCCCCGGCCGCTCTATCCGTAGTAATCCGATTGTCACTTCCCTCCGACGGCGGCAGGACATGAATAGTCAATCCGACTGCCTAACAGGTCCGGCAGGCCGATGATGTCCTCTAGCCGTAGATCCGATCCACGAATGCGATTTCCGCATCGGGAGATACGTTACGTCTACACCCGGGCACCGATTGCCAAGCCAAAGACAACCACCACAATTATTTCAAGCAAGACAAATGACTTTAATGGCTACGATAGGGTAACGAAGGTAGAGGCGGGTATATTTTAATGAAAGGGACCCCTTCTCGACCCTTAGCCACCGCTTTCATAACGGCCAGCACTAAAACAGGATATTGTTCCACGCTCTTTTCTGATTGGTCCGATAACTTGGAGTACGCTCTTAATACTCATAATCCGACAATGTCCGCCAGTCAGCCCCAAGCAGGGGAGCTACGCAAGAAGATCGTGGTGGCAATCACAGGCGCTACCGGAGCAATACTGGGAATCAATTTACTCATTGCCCTTCGCCATCTTAACGTCGAAACCCACCTGATCATGTCCAAATGGGCCGAATCAACCATCAAATACGAAACGGACTACCATCCTTCCAATGTCAAGGCTCTTGCCGAACACGTCTATAATATCGGCGATATGGCAGCTCCCATATCCAGTGGATCGTTTCACACAGATGGAATGATCATTCTGCCTTGCAGTATGAAGACACTCGCAGCGATAAGTTCCGGGTTCTGCAATGATTTGATTTCACGAACCGCAGATGTGATGTTGAAAGAGAGACGAAAATTGGTCCTGGTGACCAGAGAAACACCATTGAGCGACATTCATTTGCGGAATATGTTGTCTGTGTCACGGAGTGGCGCAATAATTTTTCCACCTGTGCCAGCGTTTTACATTAGACCTTCGTCGGTTGAGGATCTGGTCAACCAGAGTGTAGGGAGAATGCTGGATTTGTTCAACCTCGATACGGGAACTTTTGAACGATGGAGCGGGTGGAAAAAAGATTAACAACGTAAAGCTTCTCAGAAGATGTTACCGATTCTACACCGCCATCTTGATCAAAGTCAATCAACTGCTGCTTTGGGGGACGTAACTTTATTTGACTCCCGGGAATGCCACTTCCGTGTGTCTCGTTTATCTGTGAAATACGTTAAATCAGTCAATAAAATCGCTTGCAAGATTGGGGTCGAGTTTTGTTGAACCCACGCAGATAACGGGTGTAACTGGAAGATCGAGATTAGTCTACAACTCGGTGCTAAGGTATTTCTTGTTATGCGAGACACAAGAAAGCCAATCCCTTAGGGTTAGGGTCTAAAGGAAGTAGTTGTTGATTTTAATGAACAAAAGACTAAGAAGCTTAACGGTATAATGATGTCTCTTGCAACCGAGCTTATTCTGCTTAGAATGTGTTGCTAAGGCCTAGAAAAAGCACTTATTAACGAGCAGAAGCGTCCAGGTAGGATCTTGATAGCCAGTCCATTTTGGTGGCGGTCGGGTGGCCCCGGCCCCAGCGGATGCGGCGCTCGTCTAGGATCGCCTCCACGTGGAACTCCTCTTCGCCGTCACCGACTATTGCGGGCGGTTGCCAATCAGTCAGGATTTGGCTCGGGAGCGGGTCGTCATGCGCGGGGCGCAATAGAGACGTGAGAAAGACGGGATGAATTGGTGAGGGGGTGTCGAGGCGGTAAGCGTGAGCCATGTCGTACGTCCAGTTTTTTGGAGGGGCGGTCGGTCCGGATATTTCGGAGGTCAAAGCATACTTTGCCGCCAACACGATAATTGGGGGCGCCATCGCGACGACGGTAACCCTGAACCCTGAAACCCTGAAACTGATGGCCTGGCGTCCATGATGCTGACAATTCTCACATTCTTTAGCGTGTCTCCCAGGATGTTCCGCAGAATTTCCGACTTCACGTCAATGTACGTAGTGGACTTTTTGGATTTCTGATCTGGGAGGAGATGAGATTCTATCTTTTGCTGGGGCTCTCTTTACGTACCAATATGTTCCCGAACAACAAACACATAATCGCTCCAGTCATTGATTTCCGGTTCAATTGAATCGACGATCTTGTACTTTGATTTCTCCTTTTCCCAGCTACTTCGAGACAGGGCCAATGGAGCAATTTGAATCATTGTACCAGGAATTAGCCCAAACGTCGTATCTATTGTGCTGTGATCGTACTTCAGAGTGTTGAAAAAGAAAGTGTAAAGAATGTGACTGGTGAAAAACTGGTGAAAAAGAATGGCGACACATCATGCAAAGAAAAAGACTGTGAACGGCTGACGAAGGGCTTTTGCTCGCTTCTCCATTGAAAAAAGATGATATTGATGTATTGAGAAGTCCTGGAAGCAAAAGGTTCGTGAATCTCGACCAGCCGTGAAGCTAATTTCCCATTAAGAAACGATTGACAACCAAGCGTGACTACTCTGAGCCAATATCAATGTCGCCAAGTAATGAGAATTGAACCACCCTATGGCATTTTTCCAAGTAAACGTCAACAAAAAGTAATCTTGAGGTAAACGTGCCGAGCGTGCCGGTAAGTCGGGGCATGAAAAATACCGAGGTTCGAGATCAGTCAGGCTGTGTTCCGACGGGGAGATAAGCTTCGTATCGCAGATTACTTTTTGCCTCCCCCCGAGGTCAGGGCTCCCGAAGTCCGCGCTCCCGAAGTCCGCGCTCCCGAAGTCCGCGCCGCATGGCGTTTTTCTATCCCATCCATCACGTGGAACGGGACTAGCGAACAAAAGAGACACTCAGTTTCTTTCCCTTTGGTTATATAGAATCCTTTTGTCTTGTCTTCGTATTCGTTGTAGAGACGATACTTCCTATATTGAAATAAGCAACAACGAAAACAAACTGGGCAAACGTTGTATAATGGAAGGTAACGATAGTGTCATAACCAGATCGTCTGGGGCACTCACAAAATATGATCTTATTGTGGTCGGCTCTGGCTTTGCTGTAAGTTTGCGAGACAGGGAGCAATCTGAGCGAAGGCAGCGTGATTTACATGGTGACGTTGCCGTATAGGGGTGTATGACCACGCTGAACTTCCTCGAACACGCCAAAAGCTTGGGAAAGAGTGCTACAGTAGCCTTGGTTGAGGCTGGTAAAGAGGGGGAACGATGTGGGGCTAGCAGGTGCGACGTTTTATGTATTGGAAATGCTGAGAAGTGCGTGGGCTGACAAGAAGTTGTAGATGGACACCGGCGTTCTTTCGACTGGACAAAGGTGTGTCGTGAGAGAAATGCAATTGTGGTAGGCCATGCTAATCACCTGTGCAGACAACAAGTTTGACAGCAATTTCAAGAATGAAATAAAGGTGAGTAATTTAAAGATTTTTGATTTCGCCACGACTCATTGGTATCTAGCTCGTTAGGTTCGCGATCGTACGCCTTATAGCATGGAATCATCTGACTGTAATAGCAACGGGCTCGCTGACCAGGCATATTGTGAAAAATTGGAAACGGAAGTTCCCCATACAGTTCAGTTTCTGCTTGACCGTAAATAGCTTCATAATAGCTTGCTTAACTGGGAATATGTCTGACATTTCACGGCAGATGGCGTCAAGGTTGAGCACCGGACTGAGAACAACGTTTACCTTGGATTTGATACTGGTAAGTTTCCTTCATGGTTCCGTACTAGGTCGAGACAGATTTTAAAGCGTATTTAGACCAGAATTTTGCTAAGGGCGACGTAAGTATACTCAACGCACAGTGTTCTGTTCAGGCGTTTAATCATTGCAAACAGGGTGGCGGCTATGCCATTATTCTCAAACTGTTTGAGCATATTTTATCGTTCCCCAATGTGGACATTATGTGGGAGACAAATGCGGAGCAACTACTCACATTAGACGACGGTACTATCCATGGGGTTAGGGTTCGAAAAAACAATGGCTACTTTTCCCAAATTTTTGGCAAACAAGTTATGCTCTCTTGCGGTGGGTTTGAAGGAAATCGCGAAATGTGAGTGTAATGAAAGCCTTCTCGAACGACTCGGGACTAAGCTTCTGAAAGGATGGCACAATATGTTGGGCCGAGATCCGAGCAGCTGGGACTAGTTGCCCCAGGTCTCAAGTATAACACCGGTTATGGTCTCAAGATGGGTTTACAAGTCGGCGCTGCAACTGCGGGCTCTTTCCATGGGCTTCATGTGAGTATCCTCTCCGCCACGATCGAACATCACTAAACCGTGACAGTGCGAGCTTGTGGATACACGTTCTTCAAAGCCAGAGGCAACTGTCTGGGGTCACAGCTTCGGTATTGTGGTCAACGAGTAGGTTGAAAATTACCTTGGGCAGGATAATGTAAGACTCATGTCATCATCTACTTAGACACTCCAAGCGATTTTACGACGAAGGCAATCGATCGTACGTATCTTTTATAAGAAATACCGGTTCAAGACTAACAAATGTAGGCTTTTTGCGACTTGTGAAGTCATCGCTTACGAGACATGGCGAGGTGAGTTAACAGAAGCAGTTGAGAGTCCAAAGGCACAGTTACTCATCTTGGAATATTAGATCAAAATCAAAAGGCGTACTTGTAAGCGAACCAACGAGTCCCACATCTATTTAGGTCCGTTTAACTCACTGAAACCGAAGCATCACCGACGCCCCAATCATGGACCGCTTCAGACCGGGCTGGGTTTACGATACAACTGATCTGGAACCAGAAGAGGGTGACACAATCGAAGAACTTGCTGAAAAGCTTGGCCTCAATCCTCAGGAGTTGAAGCAGACTTTGGATGAGTACAATTCTTCGTGAGTGGGGGCTATAGCAGATCTTAGAGATCGTTTCATTGACTGGTAACAGGATTGATAACAAAGAATTCGACCCCATGGTTCTTGACGGTAAAAGGACCAACGGTCTGACGCCCAACAAGACTAACTGGGCAAATCCGATCAGAGTGGCACCATTCTACGGGTAAGATGTGCTCAAAATTTCCGGAAGTGCTCAATGAGGATTTGTTACTAACGAACTTCAAGTTACCCATTGACTGCGAAGGTTGTGTTTACATTTGGTGGCTTGAAAGTTGATCTTGATTCCCGAGTGATTTCTACAACTGGTACCCCTATTCCAGGTGAGAATAGACCCTACTGAATATAAACAATGTGTTTATATTGTTTGCACGTAATTAATTGCATGAATGTGTAATTTAGGTCTTTACTGCGCTGGCGAACTCAGCGGATTCTACTATAATGAAGTAAACTCCTAGTTTCGTTTCTCTTTATATCACACTGACAAATCAAATAGAGTATGTTGGTCTATGTTCCATGAGAGAACTGGTTCTCACGAACGTTCCGCTGCGACAAGATTTTACTCAGCCCCCCAAAAGCTCATACGATACTGACAATTGTTATAGACCCACCATGCAACAGTGCACTTCGTTGTCTCACATTCGGTCGACTTGCTGGAAAAGCTGCTGCGCAAGCGTTGTAAAAGAAAGTCTTCGTCAATTTCTAGACGATGCTGCAACGAAATGGCTACGGAATGTTTTTTTGCTGTCCGCAGCTCGGATTTTCTGTTTGGAATGATTGCTATTGTGGGGAATATATGTATATGATGCGATGTTGTATAAGTTTGCGGTTGGAAGTTGAACAACAATGAGGGGTTTGAGGTGATCCGTTGATCTGTTATTCTTGATCAACGGTCCCAAGGGAATTAAGAAATCTTCAAATACACAAAAAATTGCACTCTAGAAAACTTTCTGTGACCCAAATCTGGACGTCGTCGATGATTGATCATTTGACAATTCATGTCGTAACTGCTGATCTTTAACTAGTAATGATTTTCAATTACATCAGCAGGTGATGTTACCACGCAATGTATCGGGTAACGATGATCAATCATCAGACTCTTCCTGACGTCAGTCACCAGGAAATGGAGTCTTGTGTCCAAGAGCACATTATCACAAGACATTGATGGTAACTGTATTTGCCCATCGTATTGTCTCGGTCATTGTAAGAAGAGCGCGTCCTTTCTTACGATGATGCGGCTCAAGTGTGGTTCAGAGTTAATGTTCAATAGGCTTTAAATGCCTAACTCGTGCTTTGCCACATGTCGTTCAAGGTTTAGCCACATGCCATCAGCAAAGCTTCGATCGTCAGATCTTGTCTGCAGTACCGAGTTATTCTTGGTCACTGCAGAGTGTTACTCTCCTTATATGCACCTATATTACTCTATTGAGTATATAGTTGATATTTCAACATGTATATATGGACTGGATGGACGTGGGAGAATGGAAGACGGAAGGGGAGCCGAGAATCTAGTCTATCTGCCTCAATAGCCAGTCTCACGGACATTCAGGACTATATATATACATGAGAAAACACCTCAAACAAGGTGACAACAAGAATAACTCAAACTCCCCCGCTCGCCACAGCACACGTGCCTCCTCTGGAGTGGAGTCGATGGTGAAGACCAAAAACTCAGACTGCACTAACTTAGGCTAGAAGTGGAGAAACCACCCACACTCTGTAAGTGGAGGATGACTATTTCTCACATGCTATGGTTGCTTCCGGGTTCAAATACTTTTTCTGTCAACTTTTAAGGTTCTGTAATGTAGCTTTGAGTTTCTATATTATATGTTCCTTGCAGGAATGGTCGATTGTCCTGCAAGCGAATTAAAGACCATCTTTCAAGGTGCCGGCAAAAACTAGAAAGGCACTTTCGCTCCTCGCTATAGCGTCTCATTCTCTAGATTCATATCATTGGAGAACATGAGGCGCGCATTTCTTTAGATTGACGAGAGCAGCCATGTGTACTAAGTCTCTTTTGATATCGAAAGTACGAGACATAATCAAATCAACATAAACCTTTTTAGCAAGCTAAGTTGCCTAAATCCTATGTAAATTAAAAGGCTCGCTTAGTAGAAACCGGGTGAATGATATGATGATTTCTATCTACGTATAGATTTTCGGATCAGTGTAGCGCCACATGTTCCTTACTCATATTCACCGTGCGTGATGGGACCTTGCGCGAGCAGCCCTAACAGCGAGATTCCTGGCAAGTGGCCTATTACTATGTAAGGAAGTTTATGAATATTGCTATTGTATACAGACCTATTGAGATTCCTGTCTTTGAAAAGAAGAAAAGAAAGAGAAAAGAGGCGCGATTTGAAAGCTCTACAAGTTTTGTGTCCATCAAGGGTTAGAACTTGGCTTGCATATCTGAACTGTTAACCTGCTCTTGGTAAGAATGAGATCGCCCATAGGAATCTTTGATGTCAACGCGAACTCTTACGAGCTGAATTGAGCTGAATTGTTCTTAGCAGTTTTGCTTAGTCTCAGTGTCATTGTTGAAATTATTCAAAGGACGCGTTTTGACACTCTTGAATTGCACAAGAGCAGCTCTGCACTCGACGACACGGTAATATTGATCGGGACATCAAGCCGTGTAATTCTTGAAATCAGTTACGTCCGATATGCGCTAATGTATTCTCAGCAAATCTATGATGTTTCGTCCTGTAATATGTTGAGAAAAGGGGAGATCAGATGAGAGACAATGAACATCAAAATTGAAGATATATTCCGATGCTATTTTCTATCTGAGAACGGCCTCTTTCAGAAAAATGCATATAAAAACCGGTATTCCGCACTACTACTCTGTGATCCACGAAAGAATCAAGTGGAAACCCGAGGAGAGCATGAAGTAAATGAGCAAACCGCATAACCAGGCGCTGAGTAGCAGCCCGGTTCTGAATAGCTTCATGGGGTCAGCTGACCAATCGGTAGCTATTGGGCCAGAAAAGACCGCTTTGGATGGTGATATCTTCTATGAGTATGTGAGAACAAGTCTATTGCTTTGATGAACTTACTCGATGTCAATATGATATTTTGAAGCATACCTAAGTGCCCCTCCTTGAATTTACTACGAGAATAAGATTTGAAATGGATCTTTTGAGGAGACATGGGCTGCAAGCCAGATGATGGAATGGAAGGCATGCCGGTTAGAAGATGCACGGGCTCAATACATCTTCAATGCCTAACTTTAGCTAGTAGTAATAGCTGGACCGGTGAATAGGAAGCAGGAAGACGCCGCCAGGGCACGTGACAATGGACTTAGGACCCCGGGTCTAGGGACAGTGTCTCAAAACATGTTGAGTAGCATGTCAAAGTTATTCCTTGTTATTCTGTTCTAAGAGGGGCAGATGAACTGCTTAAATACATTATGGGTGCACAGACTCACATCCCTATCGGAACAACACAGCCACCGAGATATTCAACAAGACAGTTGACATAAGCCAATGGACGTGTGGCCGCGGCCATATGGCCAGGACGGAGCTAAGTCACGAGGAACATAGCCAACATATCCATATGGCTACAGACGACTATGTCGACTATGTTAAGGATTGGGTATATAAGAACGCTCATTTGCCATGTATTTAGTTTTCTCTTACTGTCTTGAATTAACTGCGATAACTTGAGTATACGTTCTTCTATCGAACAGGATATTCTATTGTTTCTTATAAGACTTTGCTCTCACAAGCCTTTCGTACCTCAGAAGCCTATTAACCTCGCCCGTTAATAGCTATCCTAGCTATACTCGACGATAATTATCACAACGGACATATAAATATCTATATATTTCTATATAAGAGAAGAGGAAAAAGAAAGACAATTAATACATTTATAAGAGAAGCCCGAAGGCAGCACAAGTAAGTGGGTCCAGCCCCTGAGAAGTAAGACAACTATCGAACTATAAAAATGCGTCCTTTTAAGCTGAGTGCCGATTGCGTCCCAGAAGTCAAGGACGATGGATTCGAATATAATCAGTCTTTGTATCCGTTGGATGAAAAGGACCACATATGGTGGCTCCCACCGAAGGAGCTAGCTTATCAGTTTTGGAAAGATTATTTTGCTTTTTGTGCGGACGCTGGTATTTCGTTCGCGAAGATAGACGATCAGTCATTCTCGTCTTTTTTGGCGGGAGTAGAAGGAGCAGAAGAAGCATTCGCGCTATGGGATGGGATGACTAGAGCTGCAGATGACGTTTTTGGCGTAGGAAGGTTATTCATTGCATGGCCCATTGTGAGCGTACATTCAATGGCGATATCGGCATGGGTCTGGCGACCAGCGGCATGAGAGTGGTGATTAGAAACACCGACGATTTTGATGAATTGCATCATTACATCTCGAATGACGCTAATTCCCGATGCAGATATGTTTATGTCTGGCGCTCAGTGGGCAGAATATCATGCGGTGCTTCGCGCATTCTTTCCAGGACCAGTGCTCTTGTCCGACAAAGCAGGAGAGCACGACCTCAGAGTTATACATAAGCTTATTGCGAAAACAACGACTGGCCGCTATGAGCTTGTGAAATCTCATCAACCTGCAGAACCACTATCCTCCCGCATCTGGGAACCATCTCTTGACTCTGGCATCGGCCCCGCAATTAAGGCTGGATCATATTTTCCTGCTGCGCATTCATCGTCGCTGGTCATGTGGAGTTCTCGGGACGGTGCAGCGTCTCCTTCTACCGACGTCCTGCTTCCTTCAGACTTCTTAGATCTACTTGGCGCGCATATTCTGGAAAGCACAAAGTATGCTCTGTGGTTCTCCGAGATGCAGAAGATGATAACTTTTCCAGACACGTCAGGTCTGCGCCCCGCAATTCCGCTAGCAGAAATTACATTACAGCCTGAAGGTCACGAAATTATTGTTGTCGCTCCGTTTCATAAAGTGGGAGACATCGAAATTGCTCCTCTCGGTTTGCCTAACAAATATACTGGTTTGGCCGCTATTGCAGACACAAAGGTCGGCGACGAAGCGCTGGATCTATCAATTTTATTTGAGGGCAAACTAGGATTTATTGTTACCGACTCTAGTCGTATCAAAGTTTCGGTTAATTGTCAGCAAGTTGCTTTCAGCTCAACTGTCTTGAGCCCATCAGCAACTCCAGTTGTCGTGGACCTGTAAGTATTCGGAAGACGTGAAGGGCTCTGATTATTGGACAGTGGAGGTCTCATGCACGTGATTAAGTAATCATCTATCAGGTTGGCAGTTTTAGATCCACCTGAATTTAGAATGTGATAGATATAGATGTCCTACACCGCTTTGGCGATATTCATGATTGTTATAGCTGAAATATCTAGTATAAATCACTACACATTGGATTTGAATATTGGGCTTTTAATCACTGTAACGGCAGTAGACTGTGGACTGGACTGGAATCAGACTGAACTCCCTGGACGAAATAACTGGCTTGCAATCTCATCTGGCCACAATGTCTCTCATTATCGCTGTAAGCGCCTCGACTGCAGAGTTCTCAACGATGGCAGTGATGACGAAGCAGCGCACGGAGACCGACTCACCCCATCCACGATGCCAGCTCTTTACTATCGAGTCGATCAGCGGTAGGCAGCTATATCAATATCCCTGACGACGAGGTATTCCGCCAAGGTCGCCCACGGCCGGCACCGGTCACTGAGCGGCTATGGGCATACTTTGAGACTACGACTGTTGATAAGCTTATCAACAGACCCACTCCTTAAGGAGTGGGTCATAAAGAAGACAAATAAGAGGAGGTTGCCGTGGAAAGGTTGTTTAGTGCGGGCCCCGGCATTGGGGGGAGAGACTTGCTCGGTGTTCGGAATGAAGGCAGATATAATGAGAATGTTGATGCTCGTGGGATAGATGTACGATAAATTCGATAATTGAGTATTGTACTATTAGCGTAGGCAATATGGTCGATCCTGGAAAAACTATGTAATTATTTTGCCAATTTTAGGGCTGGACACGATATCGCCAGAGGAAAATTCCTAGAAATAATTTAGGCGATACGATATGCGATATTGAAGTTGAATATCGTATCGTATCGCCGAGATTCCGCTTGATTCTCATCACCGTCTGAACCCTCCTTGCCAAATCCTAACCCTAATTTTAATGGCGTTAAACTGGTCTCGGTACTTTTTCCTGCGAATTATCGCCCAGTTGGCAATATCGTATCGTATTTTATGCGATATGGGCGATACGATATCGCCAAGTGGGCGATAAATAGGCGATAATATCGCCAGACTTTTCTGGCCGGCGATACGATATGCGATATGGGCAAAACCCGGCAATCGTATCGTGTCCAGCGCTAGCCGATTTGCCGATATCGTATCGTCAATATCGGCTATGTCGCCAAATCGGGTAACAGCGCTAATGTCAGGAACCTATACAGTTAGGGGTGAACACGAATACGATTTTCTCTATTCGCATTCGCATTCGCCTTCGCAATGCGGGACACAAACTTTTTTTGCGTAACAAATAACTCAGGGTCAGGGTTAGTGCAATATCCGGCTCAGGGTAATGAGAAATGGGCTCTTTGTCCCGCCACAGTAAGCGCGCCAGAATGGATTCTCGGGAAGGGGATATAAAATGCAAAGTTGCGGTCAGATAACGGCCACGAGTACATCTCAAACGAGATGACAAATTCCTTAACGACGTGGGTATCCACCATTAGTTTTAGGGATCGCCGGGATCGGTACGGATAAGAATTGTCGTTATCCATATCCGTATCCGTATCCAGGTAGCATATCGTTATCCGTATCCGTATCCATATTCAGAAGAAATGGGCTTATCCGTATCCGTATCCGTATCCGTCATATCTACGGATATCCACGGATATCCACCTAGGAATGACAAAATATGAATGAAAGATATTACAATCATCACTAATATGAAATATACCGTTCAACTGGGCTAAAAACGCCTTCTTGAGCTTATGAGTCAATAAGACCGTCGTATAATCGTTAAGATCGATCCGGCGATCCATACATATGAACCCGGCTCACCTTGCTCTGCAAAGTGCAAATGAGCTATTCTAATATACGTAATGGATCGGTTTATATTCAGACATACAAGCTGCTGTTATTGTTACGGTTTCCATATTCCGGGTTCGGGTAGTGTGGCTCAGAAGCGGCGCTGAACGACATTACTAACGTTCCTCGCAAAGCTACTGCGTAAACCTTGGTTGTTCCTTATGATTATCTATTCCCGAGACAGCCGAAAAATTCAATACCTCCCTAGGTAATAATTTGCTTGATAACTTTATTTATGTGTCTTATCCGCGGATATCCGTGGATATTATCCATGGATATGACTAATCAAGATTGCTTTATCCGTATCCGTATTTTTGACGGATATCCGCGGATATATCCGTTATCCGTGTATCCGTGCCGATCCCTAAATTTAGCTTAAAGTACCGTACACGCCAGAGCAGAATGGTGTGAGTGAACGGATGAATAGAACTTAGTTGACATGGCCCGAACCATATATACTAATTACATCTAAACTACCAAAGAATTTCTGGGGTGAAGTGGATATGTCTTTTATTTTGGGCGACGGAGCAGTGACGTGGAAGTCACGCCGACAGTCAGTAACTGCACTGTCAACAACAGAGGCTGAATATATTGCACTGGCTGATGCAGTCAGAGAGCTTTTATGGCTAAGAATGCTACTTAGAGAAAAAGGCAACCGACAGTCTCGTCCCACAACAATCTATGAAGACAATCAAGGGCGTATCAGTCTTACTAAGGATGCGACACTGCACAGTCGTACCAAATTGATATAAAGCTATTTTTCTGTTCTTAGACCAGAATTAATTCGTAGCGACGATGAATTAATTTGTAGTGATGGTGAATTAATCATAGTGAAGATGAATTAATATGTAGTGACGGTGAATTAATTGTAGTGAAGATAAATTAATTGTAGTGACGGTGAATTAATATTTACTGACGGTGAATTAATTTGTACGATTGCTTGATCACTAGAAGTAGTTAATTTTTCACTGATGGAGAGAAGTTTGAATTTGACCAGCAGTTGTACAAGAGTGAACACGAGAAGCATCGAGCCAATGGCCCAGCTGGCAACAGCGTTGGACTCTGGCGCAAGCGAAACGAAGCCGATAATGAGGAGCACACCGAACATGGTCAGCACACCGTACATATATAGCGTTCGACGGCCACAATACGTCATGAAAATCCACGAGAAGACGGTGCCGAATGCGCCAAGGGCATATTGAGTGAGAGAAAAGTTGAATGATTGGTTGGTGGCCAAGCCCGCTTGTTGGTAGAAATATGTCGAGTATCCCATCAGCGCCGAGCCGCAGAGTGCCTGCATCGACCAAACAACACAGAATATCTCCGTCCTTCTCAACACTGTGCCCTTGAAGCAGTCGAAATATGACGGTCCCTCAGATATTTTCCGCTCCATCTCGTTTGTGTGGATCATCATAGCAACTTTCTGCTCCGTACTGAAGTTGTTATCGGCTTTGCGGACGAGCCGATCAATAACGGCCGCGGCAGCGAGATCTGAAAGCCGTAGTTTCTACTGGGTCGCCTGTTAGTGAGCAGAGAATAATACGATATCCACACCATGAAGAAGTGGATGACCATAACAGCTTCGCGAGCGTTCAGTGCCATGTGCTTTACCAACACGTCAACTGGACCATGAGCCGAATCCATAGTACGCCATGAATCAACATACGGACCATATACCTACATTTGCCACGCAATAGATGAGATTGCTATAACTCTGCAATAATCTTGACATCTATTTTACCTGAATGGCGACAACACTCATATAAATACTCCAGAAAACGCCAATGACGGAGGTAAATGCGATTCTCCAAGGAACAGGAACAAACCCAAAATTAATATACGACACAAATGACCACACCAGCAACGACGTTCTCCAGATATCGGGAACGCCGCGTCCGATATTCGCGAACGCCTTTTCAATATCACCGTCTTGCAATAGAGACATATACCCAATAAACGTACAATTTGCCCAAATACTGAAGATAGTTTCTGACAATAACACTTTGATTGTTATGTTGAGATGGTGATATTTCTTCGGTCCCTTGTAACCCTCATGTTTTCTAATTCTCGAAATCGTTCGGTCTCTTCTTGGTCACTGACATGGGAATATTCAACTGTTGATGGAAAGAACTTGTCTAAGATAGCTTGCCATCCAAGCAGTATCGGAGTGAATGCCATGCCATACACAACAAACTTGACAATTGACACATAGTCGATTTGAAAATTATCAAGCTACATACAAATTAGCTAGTACTCACGAAAACCGAGAGAATTCGCTTACTTTATGCTCACGCCTGGCAACAATCAGCTGTCCTAGTACATTTGCAATTGTGCCAATCACAACTCCTTGTAATACCCGAAACGTAACTGACCAAGTTGTTGTGATTAACTTTTTAGGAAGCATCAGGGACGTAATAAAATAAGTTGAACCGTCACAGTCCCGAGTTGTCATAATTCCAAAACAATATGTATATACCCTTCACAGACTGCCTGAGAATGTAAATAAAAAAGCATCCAGAGATTGCATCTCTAACAAATCTGCGCCGGAAATGTTTGATGCAAAAAGCACATGCCACAACTGAGACACGCTAGACCAAATTCCGTATACTAGCCGACTCTAGACGTCCAACAGAAAGAGCCGAGCCAGAAAAGAACTGAATCATTTTCTGTAGTTATGGTAACAATTTGTATGGCGTAATTGCTGATGACGATAAGCTTGAATGGCTTAGCGTTTTCACTGGCAATCTCTTATCAATCCGGCTGTTAAGTACTCGGAGTTAGCCGCACAGGTACCGAGATAGGGTACGCATTTGTGTTATGATATGGTGCATTAAGACTAGTCGCGACAACCCTAACCCGAAATGACATATTTTCTAGTACCCTTAACATGACGAATAAGGAAATTTTAGCTCTTGTCTGCCCCTAGTAGAGGCTACTAAGTACACGTTAGGTGAAGCAAATATACAGTTGATATATTTCGCGACCATGACATATGTCCTGTGCGCCTATTGTCTCCTGGCCCCAGTCAACTGGTATTCGGCATACATAAGATAAGAAAGATAAACCTACATCCTTGGAGCACCCATGGATCACCCTCCAGTTTTCACGTCAATACAATCACGGCCAATCCAATGATGCTCTAGTCCGACAAATGAAGCCTGCGCTATGACCACTATAATTCGCAAGATATCGAGCACGCGCCGGAAATGTTCCGCTGCTCGCTCCGAAGAGTAGCTTCGGAGCTAATGGAGCAGACGGTTCAGTCGTGCGACGACGCTGGATGGGCTGCTGAACAAATTAGACTCCATCGTCAAAAATGTCGCGCAATCTAGGACGATAGTTAAGCAATTATTAGCGCAGCGAGGTAGTCTCGTGAGCCGTGGAAGCCAGTATGGCCGTTCGCGCCTCGCCACAAGACAATTGATGTCGAGATGCAGGAACCGCGGTTGAGCGCTGTCGCCAAAAGCTTGTCACGGCATAAGAATGACTGATTCATGTCTGCACTGTGCACTGCACCGGGGCCAATCTCCGAGACCAAGCAGTACTGTCAATCGTTCCTGGTGAACGATTGGCGCATCCGAGGCCACATGAGTCGAAATGCAAGCAATATTCCGAGTGAGCTGTTATGTTATGGACGGCTCAAAATGCACCGCACCGCACTTCAGTAAATTTATCTAAGTTATTTCACAACTGGATAGGCACTGTCCATATATTTATTTTAGCGCCTGAGCTGACAGCTGTTAACAGTATGTACACTACTGGTGGAAGGTTCACGGGTCGCTTATCATAAATAATGAAAGTAGCTGCCTAGGAGCCCGTTACATTTGTGCCATGCACGGCATCGCTGCATTGCAGAATATTGCAGGCTAGTCACAGGTCTGACAATCAGGCGAATACGCCGCCAACCTTCGATAATTATTATTTGTGAATGTCGATTTTCCCTCGCAGCGAGATCAATCTCCCTTTCTCGGCCTCGCTGTGTAGGTTATCCTGGAACCTGAATCTCATGACTCTGATAGGATCGTTGCAACCACGTTAACAGGGCTGTAGGCGGATAGGCGGATAGGCGGATTTGGCAGTTAGGACACCCGCCGCGGATACGTATCCGCCATACTTTCGATTGACGGATACAGATGGCGGATATGGCGGATAATCCGTATATTCTTAATTAAATTGAAAAAAAGTCAAAATCGACCTTACCTTTGCATAGTCCGACAAGAGGTTATGCTAGCACTGTCGTACACGCTCACATGTAGCCGGGATCCCGACCAAATAAGTTGCGTCTGCTACAGCGAGTCCATTTAGAAAATTCAAATACATGTTAGTGAACTTTGCGAAATTTTTGAAGAAATTAGATATATAATAACTATTAATGAATTTTGCAAATTTTTAAAGGCGGATGGCGGATTTGGCGGATCCGTATCCGCCATGCTGTTGAAAGGCGGATAAAAGGCGGATGGCGGATACTGATATGGGAAAATTTGGCGGATATCCGCATCCGCCACTACCCTGACCACGTACAGCGTGTATCTAACTATGCCAATAAACTGCCGAGTACCAATCCAGGGCACAACCATTATGTCTTAGTGCGGATAATGCGGTGCATGAAGTACAGTAATACTCTGCAGCTCAGGGGACCGCCACAGTTATCATTGTCCGACGACTAGTGTGACTAGTGACCGGGCTATCAGCCACCCTTGGAGCATGATTGACGTGAACTGTTGTGCCAAAATTAAAGTTCCACAGCGGCAAAGTGTGAGCTTTTCTAATCAGAATTGGTGTTTACACTCTAAATACTAAATATACCGATAACTACAGTTATGTCTTTAGAAAGTAAGGCAGTACTCGTTCACCCTACCATTAATAATATCTAATCCAACAGATGTCCAAAATCAGGGATAATGTCCCGACTCGGGTCCAAAGTATCCAACCTCAGGGACTGCCAACAAAACCTGCTGTCCCACACCACCGTCGACGCCTGCATACGATACAGTATTGCCCCACCAGTTCAACTTCTTGGGATGATAATTTACCGCGAAGAAAATGATAATCGCAGAGAATGCAACACCGGTATCCAACGCAGACGATAAAACGTAGTTGTACTTTTCCCACCAGGCGAGGTATCGGCGTCTAATAAAGTACATAAAAATAATCGAAAGGTAGAAGCCGGGCGTGATGTATGAAAGATTATATGGTGCCCAACTGGCCATGCCGCCAATAATGAGGACCGGGTTCGCGAAACGAAAATATCTCGGAAGATATCTCTTTGCGAAATAGAATGGAATGATCACAAGCGCGCCAATCAGGAAGCACCATTGTAATATTGGATACAAGCCGTTGAACATCCGCTTCGGTCCAATCACACCCCACGTTATCGAAGCGGAGTAGTAAGTTCGCGGTCCAGGGCAGGTAAATCGTTGTGGCTGCTTGGGGTCGCAGAGGTCGTCAATATTCGCAATTTGCCAGTTCACAACTCCGATTGCAACTATGCATTGTATCAAACTCGTGAGTATCTGACCTCGGAAGACGGCGCGGGGAGGCATCTTTGAATAGTGAGCTATCTTCTGGTCACTGATATAGCTCTCCGCCCGGTCATCAATATTGTATCCAAACGCTTTCAAGATCATGAGCGCAGACCCGTTGCCCGGAAACATGTAACCGGAAATTAACTCGCACAAGACGTTTAAACCGAAACCATATCCAGTAAACTGCATGTATCAACGAGATTGAAATGAGGAAGACGAAGTTGATGAGAATGACGACAATCAAGCCTTTTGAGAGACACACCACGCCTAAAACGAACGAAATGACAAGAACGACCAAAAACCATCAGTCAGGCACTTCCTTGTGCTTACGCATCATGCGCGAGAACGGATCATCGAATCGATCGTAGTTGGAACGCTTACGGTCCTTCAAGTCTGTAACAAACTCCTTCATGTTGATCATAATAGATCGTCCTTCGCTGATTAATGTCCACAGAATCGACGCCGGGTAAAAGGCGAAAGTCGACCCATACACCATCAGGTCTCCAGGAAGTAGAATGGAGGAGAATACTTCTGATACTTCGACTCGTCCAAAAGGCCGTTGGTGAGAATTTCCGATACGGCGTACACTTCATTGGTATTAGTTCGCAACGCGTTCGTGTTCATTGGGAGGTAGGAAGTCCATTTGTAGTTCGTCATATACATTCCAAGAATAATGAACGCGCTGATAAAAGTGCCAATGTATTGGTTAACTTGAGAATAAAACGGTGTGACCAGTGGAGTAACAAACGCCGCAATATCCCAATCGAAAGTCGGCCACGGATTGATTCCCAATCCCATTACACTGCCGGTAATCAGTGCCAGGTTAAAATTGTGTGGAGCAATCCAGGTCATCCAATTAAACGTGCTAAGTGCTTGGAATATATAGTCAGGGAACCAAAAGTAGAGGAAGGATCCAGCGCAACAAATCAGGAAGAACCAATATCGAGAAATGGTCCATCCGTGAATGCTCTCTTTCTTCTCCGGCTTCAAAAGCGCACGGCTCAAAGCAATCGATGGCAACACCGAGGGCCAAACTGCCTGCACGGTGTGAGCACTCGATTAGCGAACACACTTTCCGATGGGATTAGCACGTACCTTCACTGGATATATAACCCATCGACGAAGAACACCAGCAAACCCAAAGCCAAGGAACTGTGTCGAGAAAATGAGGAGAGATTGATATCCTGGAGTAGCCCAAGTGTTTCCGTAAAATATAGGAAGTTTCTGGACGACAATATTATACAAAGCAACATAAG
Organism: Lipomyces tetrasporus; assembly: GCF_029532465.1. Classification (NCBI taxonomy): domain Eukaryota; kingdom Fungi; phylum Ascomycota; class Lipomycetes; order Lipomycetales; family Lipomycetaceae; genus Lipomyces; species Lipomyces tetrasporus. The sequence continues at coordinate 1,321,294 of NW_026611602.1, forward strand.
CACCTCCGACAGCGACGTTGAGCATGACAGTAGTCAGCATCTGCTCCTTGAACGTCCACGGACCGGGATTGATGGAGTGGCGCTTGCCTCGGAAGGTGAAACCCCAGTCGGGCAGAAGTTCCAATGCGCGCCCGCAAGGGTAAAGGAACAACTGAATGACCGTAGAACTCAGTGAAATCGAAGGCTGACGAGGACTGAAGAATTGGCGGATTCCTCCTAACTTCCGGTATGATTGCTTCCTGGCTACTAGAACCTCTCTGCAAACTACACACAGCGGATTAGACACGCAGCGCCGGTCCACAGCGATACGGTCCATTGCGCGCCTGATGCCTCACGACGCCACTCTATCGTGTCTGCGGCAAATATAACATGTAGGTACATAGGTACAAAATATAAAACTCCGTCGCGTAAAACATTGCATGAACCCTGCAGCCGTGAGTCCGGGTATCACAGGCCAGTAGTTTATTCCATTAATGTTCTAGTTCAGCCAGTGAAGTAGGGCGGCGCTATGCCAACTAGCAAGTACTAGTATGCGAATGGCAGTTGCCACCGAACTGTCTCGTTTCGAACACACTTAACACCCGCAGAGTTAATAAATCAGGCGGGTGAGTGTCGTGGCCCAGACAAGAGTAGACCACATTGCCCACACACGTCAAAATCGCACAATCAGGCACAAACGAGCATTAGCGCTGTGGTAGAGTCAAATCTGGCCGCCAAGCCCGGACGCAATACGGCTCGATGCTGAGTGCATTCGCCAAAAGCTTGTCACCTCGTATTAGTGAACTATGTAGGTGCAGCACTGCATAGGGTAGTTTGCACCGGAAGCCATCACAGTCAACCGGTCCCAGTGAACGAGTTAGACCATGTGATACATCGGCGAGTCGAGTGGTTTCAATCCAACTAGCAACATAACCGGAGCGACTTTTCTATGCTGTGGGCGGCTCAATGTTCAAAGTACATAGATTCGGACAATGTATCTATTGACCACCAGATAAGAGCCGTCCAGATACTTACTTAGTAATTGAGTTGACATCCTTAGATAGATTGTAGGCTACTAGCGGAAAGTGCCGCAGGATGCTTATCGTTGATAATTAAGGTATCTTGTCAGGGATAGATAGCTAGTGTCGGTGCACGGCACCGCTGGATTTCAAAATATTACAGGCTACTCACAGCTTGGAAGTATCTGGCAATCAGGTGAATCCGGCACCGACTTATCCGTGCCAAGGTAACACCGTAACACCTCGCCGTCCAGCAAGCTCCTCGTACCTGTTCCCTTCATATGGGTTTAGCCCCACCAACTAACCGACTTTTCTGTTTGCGCTAGGACCGCTGCACAATCATGCAAGAGCCCCTGCCCGCTCGAGGCGCATAAGATTGCCGGACAAACGTGCCCCTGTTACGTTTACACTTTTCAGTCCACTTGGCACGGGAAGACACAGTTCGGATAATGCGGCGCACGAGTTTTGCGTTTGATGTCATAGCCGTCCTGAATCGGCTATGACTGGATTAGTACTCGTATCGTGTGCAACGATTGCTACGATGCTGCGGAGAGATTCGTTGGAGCTCACCGTGGAGTACGGTCGGATTCACAGGAGACGATACACGATCTACACGAGGTGACTGTAATTCTGAGTGGCTTAATCTAGGATATCCTTGTTATATATTTTTGAGATCGACGTATTGATATATTTTCGCGGCATTTGTGTGCGGATGTAGCCTAGTTTCCGGTTTACGCGACGAGAAGAGGAACTCAGCTTCCCATGAACCCGTCAGCCCCAATCTTAATCCATCTACGTCCATCTTGCCTTCTAAGCAAGTTTGCTGCTTGCACTAATGGATAGCACGTTAGCGACGTCTGCGTCGATAAGATCCAAGGGTTGAATTGCGCTTGAAGTTCTCCGTCCTCAGGGGACATGACGAGCCATGACTCGGTGTGATCAGCCCCTGAAAACTCTTACTTTTCCGAACCTTTCTTTTGCACACCGAAAGTAGCAAACGCTGAAGCGGTCCTCCTTCAGTTTGGCTCGCTCTTCAATCACTCGAGAATAAACGAGGTCCGACACTTCGTATGGCCGAGCAGGTTGAGAAATTAATACCGTCCAAACTGGGCACCAAAGAATAGTTAGTACACTCTCAAATGCACGCATGCATGGCTCGATCACGCTAACAGACAGTATCTTTCCAGCTGGGATGACTTCTATGCCCTTGAGCAGCAAAATTTCACTGAAAACTCTGACGACGAGGGCGAAGTCTGGTTCGCGGATGTCGACGCCGAAGACAAGATTATTGAGTTTCTCATCGACCGCACTGCATCTTCGGACACGGCACGGAACGACAATTGCCCGTTCTCGCGGACATCTACATCGGTCATTGATCTTGGCACCGGCAACGGGCATCTACTCTTTAGACTAAGGTCTGAAGGCGGGTTTATGGGCAGGCTATGCGGCATCGACTACGCCGAGACTTCTGTAGTGTTTGCCCGACAAATTTTGGCCAAAAGGAAGGATGAGCACCAAGTTAACGATCCCGTCAATAATATCACGTTCGAGCATGTTGATCTTTTGAACTTACCGAACGACATGAAAAATGAAGCGTGGGATCTCGTGCTGGATAAGGGCACCCTCGACGCGATTGCCCTCAATAGCGAAGTCATTAGGGATGGCATGACAGGCGTCGATCTCTTTCCCACAGTTGTACGAGATGAGCTTGTCCGAGTCGGAGGCATAATATTGATCACTAGTTGTAATTTTACAGAGGAAGAACTACTGCAGCTATTCAGTGTTGAAGGTACCTAATTAATTCACCGGTTTTGGTCTAGCTGGTGCTAACTGTTAATAGGATTGCAAGTCTGGAAAACTATAAAATATCCCGTTTACGAATATGCCGGCATCAAGGGCCAAAGTATTTCCAGTGTTGCATTTAGACGGACAAAATAGCGCACATAAAGGTGCAAGGTATCAAGGCAATCCAATTGTATATACAACGGTGTTTTGCATTCCTACCGTAAAACTCAAAGGATAATGACAGACTGACGTGAAAAAGAACAACCCAGAACAACCACATAAGCTATACTTTCTACTCGCATAACCATTTATGTCTTCCTCGAAAACTCAACCCGCAAAATCAAGTTCTCGAAACCACGACCGTTCATCCGCTCGCACGCCCGCGTCGCATTGTTAACATCGTAGTAGCTGATGAACGCATACCCCTTCGACCTGTTGGTTTCTCTATCCTTCGCCAAGTACAATCGCTGGATGCGACCAAATCGTTCAAACAAGCGGCCGAGATCATCCTCAGTGACGTCTTCGCCAATATTCGAAACCCGTAGGGTGGCACTGTCATCCCGGTCTCTATAGCTGGTCATCTTCTCACCCTCACCACGGCCACCAGAAGCGCCAGTGCGACGGAGATGCGGTGGCACGTATGCGGACTTCGCAGGACCCGTTGTGGGAGCAGCGGCAGCCGATGGCTCTGGAGTCGCCGTCCGTGGAGTAGAAGCGTTGGAGTCCGCCGCCACATCCGCAGTAGGTAATCTGTCCTTATAAGGGCACCTACTTGTGAAATGCTCACCACCGCACGTCCGGCAGGTGATGGCCTTGACCTTAGCAGCTTCAGCCTTGCTGATTTCGACCTTCTCCTCTTTTGACTCCTGCGTCTCATTAGTTCCATCATCAACACAGTAAATTAGATCCGCCAATGCACACCTTCCAGCCGACAATGAGTTTCAGAGGAGTGTTCTCTCCGACACTAGTAGTCTTAACATCTGGACCAGGTCTTGACCCGCGCTCCAGTCCGAACTTCGCCCAGCGCTTGCGTTCCGCAACAGATGGATTAACTCGCTCCTTAACTACAGTCGTCTTAATCTTTTGAGTGACTTTCACCTTCTTTCCCGTATCCGGATTAACACGGTACGAAATCACGGTCTTTGTGCCGTCGGGGTTAGATGTAACCAGCGGCGCGGGAAATCCGCTGTCGTCGTCATCGTCAGCCCAGTTGGTGGTAGATGGCTTCCTGTCAGATATATTAGTAAACATACGCTTCCGCAATACATATCTACATACGATGCAAGGTCGGGCATTATGGGGATGTGTTGCCAATAGAATGTGATTGCTCTTTAAGGCGATGAGAAAATTTGTCGCCGTAAGTGTTGCATTTTAGCCCTAACCCAGTAAACTCTGCGTGAGCCCTAACCCAACGGGGTCAACCTTAACCGGTACTGCTTTCAACTGTTCGCCTCATGGTTAAATAGTGTCATAGTGCGCACCTAACGATATACCATTTTCCTTCCTGCGATTCCGGATGAGCTCTAGTTCAGTCATGGAGCAGATCCCAACAACGGTGCCGCAGACACTACGTATGCCGCTAGTGACAATCAATACAACTCATCAAGCAATTCTGGTGGGACAGTCTAACAAGCGGCCAGATAAAGTCAACTTCTCTATGACAAACGACCAGCGTCGGCAGCTATGTTTATACGCAGACGAGCATCCCGAAGCGAATCAGCGACAGCTTATTGAGTGGTTTCGAGGACGATTTAATGTTGCGCCGTCGCAAGCTGCTATTTCCAGATGCTTAAAACGCAGAAGCGATATTCTCCAATCCTGCGAGCGCGATCCGAATCTCAAGAGACTTAAGAAGGTCACTTTTCCGCTTATGGAAGATGCGCTGTCGAAGTGGTATACTGAGTATAAAGGGCTGGTCCCAATAGATGGCAATGTCCTGAAGCAACAAGGATCGTACTTTCTACGGGTACGAATGCTGCTCGAGTCAATCGCGCCTACAAGCTAATCAATGTAGACTCTCTACCCTCATGCGGCCGAAAATGCATTCCACTTCTCAGACGGTTGGCTGGCGCGGTTCAAATCTCGACATAATATTAAGAGCGATCGATTAACGAGTTCCGAGAGTACGGTCTCCCGTCTTCGATCGTTACAGGAACAACTACCCGCAATTCGTTCGAGGATATCGCAGTACTCACCTAAAGACGTATTTTGCATGGATGAGACGGGCTTGTTCTACCAGACGATTGGCAACGGGCTACTCACGAGTCGATTTGGTCACAACGCTATCGAGGAGCAAGAACGGCAACCTGGTGCCTATCCTGGAATCTTGAAGGAGAAATTTACAGTGGCTGTTTGTACCAACGCCGATGGCAGCGAAAAAATGTCGTGTTGGGTCGTTGGCAAATGCGCAAATCCCAATTGCTTTATAAATGTTGAAATGTCAGGTCTAGGAATATGCTACGCTTTTGATCCGAACACGAAAATGAGCGCTACATTGTTTAAGAATTATCTGACGTGGTTCGATCACCATATGGCTGGTCGCGGCGTATTGTTGGTGGTAGACTACAGCGATGCGCATCTCGCGTTTGATGCACGGTTATTGAACACAGAACTGCTCATTCTACCACCGAGTACGACGACAGTCGGGATGCATCCGTGCGACTCTGGCATTACTCGCATGCTTAAAGCATCCTACAGACGGCGATTCACAGAGATCATGCTTGCCCGAATTGAACAAGGGGATAACCGGATGTTTCTTACCGTATTGGAAGCAATGAACGTACTAGTTCAGGCATGGACAGAGGACTTGACGCGGGACTCAATTATCGATTGTTTTCTCAATTGCCAACTTCTTGCCGATACAGCTACTAAAGACTCCAGCAGCCTAGCAATATCCGCGTTTCGTCACCAGCTGCAAATATCATACGGTCATGAATCTCTCCCCGACTTGTCACAATCAACTGCAGCACTCCAGCCACACCACAAGCAGCATTACACTCATAGCTTTGACCAGTCATATAGTGTTACGCCTAACGACCTGTATCAGTTCACTTCCCGACCTCGGTCTAATTCTCCTCAACGACATAGTATGAATTACGATGACGCTGTGCACCATCTGCTTAACGGTACCGGCGACGACATATTTTTTGTCCCGTCGATTGAAGAGATTGTCGAGGAAATACAAGAAGAAGCTGAGAAGCTAGGGGGGCACAATAGAGTGCATTCGATGACTGAGCAAGTCCAAAAGACGAGTACGTACTCAAACGCAGGACAGTTGTACCAGTCTCAAGCCTTGGATCGGCGAGATGGAATAGACGGCACGCTTTCGTTGGCATCCGCAGAGCACGATTCATCGCGATCGAACGGTTCGCAGGAAATTACGCTCGGTACCTCTTCTCCATCCAGTGTTTCTGATTCTGTGACAGATATTGAGGCCCTAGCTGCAATCAATATATTGGAACGTTACTGGATGGGCAGGAACCCGCAGCTGTTACGTCTCTCGCTGCCCGGCCAGCGTCATGAGATATTAACAAAGCGGATAGTGCTTAAGCCAGCTACTATCGAGAAAATATTCGGCTAATACGATTGTATGATGGTCGGATTTTCCCTGACTGAATTTGGCGCACGGCGTTTTCATGGCATTCCGTTCCCTAGCTCTTCAGGAGGCTATTTTAATCGAGTCCAGTGTACAAATATACTGGAGATCATACAAATCCAGTACCAGTAGCTCGTACCAACCTTATATTTATAGAACTTCCATGTCGTGATCTTATGGATCATTTTGTGTCTCAGCTATCATACAGACTTCAATTCGCGCACATAAACTAAGCAGTACAACTGTTTCCGTAGCGGCGTAATAATTAAGTGCATCCATCAAGATCTTTAAGTGATGGTCGAAGTTCTGTTCGTACTGCAGTAGGATACTCTCCAATTTGCTGATTTTATCCATTGCCGCTGAATCCGCATCCGCTACCTCGCAGTCAATAGTGGGAAGCGTCTTGGAAAGCTGCACAGTGTATGTTGCGAATAGTTTGCAAGCGGCCATGAGCTTTGCCATAACCTGGAGACTACTTAGTCGTTATTGATAAAACATTTAACAACCAATCATACCCGTAAAAGCTTCGAATTCGTAAGCATGCACTCCTTTAAACATGTGTCTAAGAAGTCGACATGATTCTGCATCAGTGCATCTACAGTGTTAACGTCCGATATTCCAGCCATTAGCGAGCACCAATTTGGTTCCACGACTTCAGTCGTCGAGAAGTACAAGACTTGCTCGATGAACACCAGCATCTTGGCTCGCAAGTTCCATGCTTTCAACTTCCACCTCTGAAGATTCCTATTCTTACTACGCTGGACCCATCCGGCAGACTTGACCTGCTCTAACCACGCGACCCCGAGAAGCTGCTCGATATGTTTCAGTGCCACCAGATGCCGGAACAAAAGCTGGTACCGCAGTATTGTCTTTCTAGAAATCACCAGAGAAAGCGGAAATGGGATCTTGAAGTCAAACTGCAACGCCTGAATTCCTGTGAAAGCCTTTTTTTCATCCCGCTCTGACGACTTATCAGTCGCTGGAGTGGCTGCCGAGAGTTGCATCGAGGCTATATCGCCGGGATCCAGTCCACTTACACTGACGATTCGCATTAGCCATTCAGTAAGTCCCACTTCGTTCAACTGAACCGATATATCCTCCTTGAATGGATCCGTTGCAGTGATACTGCCTGGCTGTCTCAAAGCCAGGTCCAGGAGGGACTGCAATTTGGATGTAGACACATTCTTCGCAGGCTTTCTCAACTCGTGCGATGCGAGATCCATAAAGTTAATGAAGAAGTCAGCCTGGTCCAAAAAGAAGTAGTGCTTCAATGAAGTTAGACGCTCTGACAGCTTATGAGAGTTAATAAGAAGAGAAAGAAGATATCCGTTTGCATGTGCATAAGCTGCATTAACGTTGGATAGTAGCCTTGGGTCGTCAATTGTCTCTGGCACATCCTTAATGTCGTTGCTGACATCGACACCACCGCATTCGCGAACTACATTCAAAAACTTTCCCGCCAGAAGAATCTTGTCACACGTCCTAGCGTCAGCGATTTGCGGTGGAAGATCGTCTTTCCGCAGTGTATACCGTTTATCCCAGTATTCATCAGTATAATCCTCATCAAGTCGCTCTCTTCGGATACTTTTTTGTTCTTTGATAAGAAATTCATTAAAGGGATCGGCAATTATTCCCCGATGCAGCCACATATTCAGCATCCTCATATATGGTCGCGACGCCTCCTTCACAAGATAGGTAAGGAGCTCACGTGCAGCCGGGTCGCCTGACACAGAATAAAGCCGATCTGTGAGCAGTTTTATGACATCCCCGCCTTTAGCAATCGTTGACGTAGTCTTCGAAATCCCAAGATTACTGAGAGCGTTGAGATTGCCATCGTTCGCTTTTAGGGTTTCCATGATTTTGTCAAAGTCCGTACCCAAGTCATCTGCGTCTTCAGGTGCTGGTTCTTCTTTGCGACTTATCTGTTCCACAATATGACTTAACTCCGCTAACTTTCTTGCCATATCCATAGTCTCAATGTGGAACATGTTCAGAGTAAACGATGTCGATGTAAGCATTTTATACTCCATGTCAGACATTAGTGCTAGATATTCTTTCATGATATGTCGCATCGCAGCACATAGTGCGTGGTTGACAACTCCGTATTCAACTTTGCTCTGAATCTCGACAAATGCTTCCACGCTCGAGTGGTAAGTTGCCAATTTAAGCAAGCCTTTTGTTAGATCGCGAAGGCTAGGATCGAGACCCCTAGCTAGCCGAAATTCAGGTCCGGACAACCTGTCAGCCTCGATGGAGGGGCTATAACGCTCATGAAAGCGTATATATTGACCTTCGGATCCCTGGCCGGCTGTTAATGCAACCCTTCGACATCTCATCATAAATCATTACTTAATACATACCATAAGGACGTGGAGGAGATCGTCCATAATGACCGCGTGCTGGACATCTAGCGTCATTCGCTCCAAGGGCGGGGGTTTCTTTGAGCTTTGCAATTGAAATGATAATGGCGACAGATTCACCCTCCGTTCGAGAGATGATAGAGCAGTTGGAAGCAGAGTCACTTCATGATTGAAGTCTTTCGGAGTCATTAGCAGAGCCCAACGCGAGTTAATTACAAACTATACCCGTCTTCGGTTGTTGATGCATCGCACCTCTCGTGCTACTGCTCTCGGTGTTACCGACCCTTACAGTTTCTGCCAGCTCCTTCTCTGGTCGCTGCGGGGATCTTTCACGAGGTCGCGTTGAACTTGCCCTGCTCTGTAAGAGGTTAGTCACTCAGTCTACCTCCCCTTAGCACTGATCAAACTTACCGCCATTTTCTCCCTCTCTGAAACTCTGATATCATGAGCCAGTTCAGTAGATGTTTTGACAGATCGCGATCGATGATGGAGCTGAGACATTGCATTTACAGCGCGATCTGTCTGCGACAGGACTTCTCGCGACGACATAGATCGCCGTTGCGTGCCATTTTCTGTAGCCTGACTGGTCATTACATGCACAGCAACAACAACACGTAGAACACAACAAGATGGAACGCGATTTTGCGGTCCACAACAATGGTCAGCGTAAGCGGCGCGTCAGTATGCGCGCGTGTAACGTCCAGCACACGGCGCCCCATGTCAGCGTACTTGTCATCATGCAATCGTCGGGCGGCTCTACAGATATTCGGATTCATTCGATTCATAATCGTAGCAACTCAGCATCAAGCGCTCTGCTCTACATTTATTGCATTTACGTTACTCTTTACATAGTAAAGTATAAGAGTATTTATAAGAGATGTTTCTGACTCGCAGTGAGTACGATCGGGGCGTAAGCACGTTCTCGCCTGAGGGACGACTCTTCCAGGTGGAATACGCGATTGAGGCTATCAAGGTATGCTATAGGTCCCTTCTTTTGGTCACCCAATTAGAAGTCTTCGTGAATATGTATTCGAAACTAAGAGCTGTTGTTTGTTTGAAAGATGGTGTGCTAATAACAACTGTGCAGCTTGGATCAACTGCCATTGGCATTGCAACATCAGAAGGTGTCATTCTCGGCGTTGAGAAGCGCGCCACGTCGGTCCTCCTTGAATCCTCCTCTATTGAGAAAATAGTCGAAATAGACCGTCACCTGGGTGCAGCAATGAGCGGCCTTACTGCTGACGCGCGCACAATGATTGATCATGCCCGAGTTGAGACGCAGGTGCGAATGACGACATATCGTAAACTCATGTACTACTAACACTTGGCAGAATCACGCACTACACTTTAATGAACCTATCAAGGTGGAATCAGTAACACAGGCAGTCTGCGACCTTGCTCTACGTTTCGGTGAGGGTGCTGATGGAGAAGAGCGAGTCATGTCTCGACCATTCGGCGTCGCACTTTTGATAGCAGGAATTGACGAGAACGGGCCGCAATTATATCACGCTGATCCTTCAGGAACATTCTATAGATATGATGCAAAGGCTATAGGAAGTGGAAGTGAGGGTGCTCAGGCAGAATTGCAGAATGAATATCATAGTGTACGTATTTTTGAAACCGCATTAATTGATAATCGCTAATGCAGAATTTAGTCACTCACTTTGGCTGAAGCTGAACAGCTGGTTTTGAAGACCTTGAAGCAAGTCATGGAAGAGAAACTAGATGCCAAGAACGTTCAGCTCGCCAGTGTTACCCAGGAGCAAAAATTTAGAATATACACTGATGATGAAATGAAGGTAGTCGTGGAGCGACTCGAAGGCAGCGAGGCGCAGACCACCATGTCCTAAGGAAGATCTAGCGAAGCTAATTTGCTTGCATGTATTTGTAATCGATTGTACATATCGAGGAAATGGAAATGGCATTCGCATGTATTTTAGTATGTACAGGATAATAAATATGCACTACCGAGGGCCGCCTGATAAATAACTTCACGTAATTAAAAAATAAATACCTAAGATTATCCATCTGTTGCTTGCGCCCAGTCACCTTTTACCCTCCTCGACGGGGCCGGCGATGCTCGTAAGAGCGGGGAATGCGTGTATCCCGTCGCTGCTCTGGCACTGTCCACAGGGGTGGAGTTTCTACTCACATCGCCACTATGACCGCCCGCCCGGAATCTGACAGGACTTCCATTGTAAGTTCCGTACAATGGCCCCTGCCCCTCCCCAGGCAGTGCGGATTGCCTTGGACGACTACTCATCGCAGAGAGTCGATGTGGACTTGACGACCCCAACGGACTATTGGCTGCGCTTTCAAAGAACGACGAGGACGATCGCGGGCGTATGTCTCGTGTCTCAAAGTGTCGTTCCAACGTAGGCGAGTAATACTCCACAGTACCGTTGGAACCAACAGCTGCATCGCGTCGAACTACGCTCATCTTTGGTCTCACCACCTTCTTTTCATATTCCTCAAACATTTCTCCAAATATAAGCGATTTATCGGTAACTTGCTGCAGAAAATTCTTCGTGAGAAGATACAACTGGCCGGTAACCAGTAAGCAGATCGTGATGTTGCGAATTAGCGTACTGTAAGATGTGTTGAACAAGACCAGAGTATGCAGAGGCGAATATGACAGAAAGAGACGCAGATTGAACAGCTGAGGATTCCACATTTGAAGTTCCCATATTTCCTTGTCTGGATCTGCTTGAGGTGACTCGCTGTGAGTGATTCTGTCGATAATCGTCCGCCAATGTGAGAATGATGACGGAGTACTTCGTGGGTCGGCGTTCATATCTAGCTGCGACTTTTTTGCTGAGGAGATGCCAGCTAGTTTTTTATCTTGCGGGTCACGGCCGAAGAAAGCGTAAGTCCTCCGCCGTGAGAATACGTAGTAGGCATTGACGAAGCTGAGTAGAACACTGACCATTGATATGACCGATAACTGCAAAAAAAGTTAGCGAAAGCTCAGTCCACTTGGAGCGCTCTGGTACTTACCACTCCAATTACCCATCCCCGGAATCCACGCGTTGCATGTCTACCCTGGAGAACATCGCCCGCTACAGGACTATTCCGCAATCTGCTAGATTCCAGAAACACCTCGCTTCGGTCATCCTGCTTAACTGCGATTGTCGAGATAGCAAGCCGGCAAAACACAAGTACGCCATCCAGAATGAATCCCATGGGCAGGGATACGGTGTCAGACAATTTGTCCCATTCGATCGTTTCGAAGTGTTCGTGCAAATGCAGGTAGAGGTCCAGTGGATACGATTTCAGACGCGTCAGAAGAGCAGCCCTTCGTACGACGCGTCGCTGCGCCATTGATAAGAAGCAGTCGCAGTCACTTCTTGTTAAGCAATCGTAAACATGACCTCTTACGTGCGGCTGCCCATCGGACCAGAACTCCAGAAGCCAAAAGCCGTTCATCGGCCAATGCGGGAGACAGATCACGGGAAGAGAACTAACCCCCCTGCAATTGTCAGCATCGAACCCTTTCGCTCTTACGCGTCTCGACGCGTCTCGACGGGCACGTGCGACGCGTCGGCCGGATTGCTGAAACGAGTAGGAATCGACAATCAAAGCTGGTCACTTCTGCTTCGACTTTTGTCCAGCGAAGCCGATTGCCACATCCCAATCGCTCTGCCAAGCTTAATTGTGTTTGTGTTGAGGCACTATACGGGGAAGCAAAGAGAGATCCGCGGCCAGAAAGTCGAGGTTGTGATGTCATCGGCACGCACGCGTCACCCGTTCCGTCAGCGACTCGGGGATGGAAATCTCGCCGCAGGGACCTTGCTACGCGAACCGATATTGACATTTCGTGAGGTTTAATCTGCATAAAGCACGCTACGCGTCATCACAGCAGATATCTGCCCTGCAGCTGTCACCCACGCGGCTTCGGGTCGGGCCGCAAATATCGACGATCCCTATCCAAATAATCCGACGTCACTGACCGTATCTCATAGTACTGTCACCGTACGCAACATAGACCGTGCTGGTCGAGAAGAATATGCTTCTCGTGGGCACCAAAAATAGATCACTTTTTATCTCCAACTGATGTCGTGATAGTTGTCACCCTTTAGGCCTTGCCTTCGGGAGTACCCAACGGACGGACACCTACAAGTAGTAACCTTAAAAAGCTGAGCACCGCGGCACAAGCAAGAAAAGAGGCGAAAGACACGCAAGTAACTTTACGATGCACCTTCCAGACTGGGCAAACGTGGCATCATCGTCCACGTCGCACGTGAAGATCGCGCTCATGGTGCCATGAGTCCTTTGCAAACTGAGTCTGCACAGCCCACCCGCAAGTTCCGGCTTGAGCTTCCCTGCGTCCGCATTTTCGCCTAAGCCGAGTTCGCCGGTGTGCACGACGGCGCATGGAGGCAGAATGTCGATCATCACTACACTCTGCCGGATACTTAAGTGTCCAACCGTCCCCGCTCGTCACAAATTGAATTGATTGCATTAAATCACACTCGCTCCAGCTAATCTCGCTCAGTAGCCTGCCAGACGGTCCCAAGCTAACAGTTTTTCATAATGCGATCTCTCATTCTTCTCGCTTTTCTTGCACTCATCGTCGTTGTCGCGGGCCAGTTGACGACCACGTCGGTTGTAACCCAGACTCTGGTCTCGCCGACCTCTTCCACCGAAACGTCTCTTACCGAGACTACGGCGACCAGTCCAACCGAGACTGCGCTGACCACATCTCTGACCGAGACTTCGCTGCCCACATCTCTGACCGAGACTTCGCTGCCCACATCTCTGACTGAGACTGCGCTCACTACCACCACTAGCGCGTCTGTCACCACCGGCACTGAGACTACTCTTACATCCACCACTAGCGGGACTATCACCACTGGTACTACTACTTCTGCCACGACGAGCGAAACCACCTCTGCCACCACTACTTCGGCTGCTGATAGCATCGCTCTTAAGCCCATGTCTGCTGCCAGAGGATATCTCAGTTTGGCTTTGGGACTCGTTGCGGTTTACTTCGGTCACGCTTATTAAGCCGCCTGCGATTGTCCACTTCGGGATAGAAGTTTCAATTGTGTACATTTTGTGAATCAGATATATTGAGATAATAGTAGTGAATTGATGTAATGATGGACTTGCACAAGACGTGATTGATTACCTTGGGATGTGGCCTTTAATTCGGTTGGTGTTGGAGCAAAAGTGTATTTTGTTGTGATCGCGCGGTCTGTATTAGCAGTTCGCATAATTAATAATTGTATCGACTATTACATATATTAAATGCAGTGAGGCATGACTATATGGAGCAAGTGTCAGCACAGTACCGGTGTTGCCGATAAGTGCAATCTGTGTCACACTTATTGTGAAGGGCTTGTAGTAGTAGTAAGAATTCAACGCAGCTCCAATATATTGACCGTACCTAACGAATGATATAAATATACTGTAGTGATCAAAGTTCCACAGCATATAACAACATTTAACTGTCGTCTGATAGGCAAATGCCAATGAAATCGGAAACTTGCTTTAAGTTGCGCATCTTCGATTTTGACACCCCGAACTGACAACGCCGCACAGCCTTATCGAGTGGCCGCCAACGATTCCAACGCTGACTACGAGACAGTCTTTCCTTCTACTCTACAATCTCCCCAAGTCGACACTATTTAGCTGAGTTCAGTTTGCTTTTGCTTTTGCTTTGGCAACTGGTTTTGGTCCTATTCAACCAACTGCGGGTAGCTCCCAAAAATGATGTCCCGGATCTCACAGATCGGGAAGGCGATCGCAGAGGATCTCGAACAGGCCCGAGCACAATCCGTCGCTGCAGCGTCCGCTAGTCGTGCAAACGTGCAATCGCCGGCAGCAGGGAACGGAAGTATTGGAGTTTCGCGCAGCGCGACACCAGTTCGGAGACAGATGCAATTGGCGGCTGGCGTTGAGAGCGAATATATTGGTTTTGATGCAGACGAGCATGAGGATAGCAACGCAGATCGTCCATTGACCGAGGATGCAACAAAGTCCGAGCAAACCGATGCTGGACAATCTGGACTACAACAGCATAGTCAACCAGGCAGTCGATCTTCGACACCTACAGTTACCAGCGAGTACCCACCTGAAATCCGCTCGAAGTTGCGGAAGCTGGCAAAGTATGAGGCAAAGTATCCCGGTACGCCATCGATACATCTATTATCATTGGACCAATTTACTGACGCAGGAAGAACTCCATCGAGCTTACGAAGCTGAAAGAGCTCGGACGTCCTTTATCGACACATTCGAGACCGTCCTCCGCGAACACACCCCTTGCTCATCAATAGCAGATCCACAAGCTTTAGTTGAATATCTTCAGAATTTGACGCTCAGACAAGATATGCTCGTTGAGGAGATGAAGCGGGTTACAAAGGAGAAGGACGAATGGGCACGGAAATTTGACGAGGCTGAATCAAGAAGACATGAAGCGGAGGAAAGAGTGGCCCAGGCGAAGACGCAGCTGAATGATAAGGAACAGGAAATTATTATTTTTAGGACAGAGACAGAGAATAGGGATACACGGATCAAGGATTTGGAGGATTCCAATGCAGCTGCGCTTAACGCTGCAAAAATCGAGACTAAAACGGCAACAGATCGGATGGCTGCGTCCGACGAAAAAGTTACAGAGCTTGAATTGATTGTCTCGCAGCTGGAAGAGAAGATGAGGCTTGCATCAAGAGATGGCGAGCAAGAAGTTACGGAGAAAGTACAAGCTGCTGAGGGTCGTGTTATGGAACTCGAATCAGAAGTTGGAAATCTTCATTCGCAACTAACAAGATTGGAAGACAAGGAAAAGGATATGGCGGAAATATCTACTGCGCACACCGAAGCGAAGCAGAAGCTTGCGGCTGCAGAATCCCGCGTATCAGAACTTGAGTCTGAAATCGCGGCCTTCAAATTACTCAAAGTCCCCGCAACGCCGGTCAACAATCTTGAGATGCAGGACGAAGAGAATGAGTACGAAGGCGATGATGCAGAGTCCAAGGCTAATAAACAGGGCTTATCGCCAACACCAAGTTCTTCCAAGAATAAGAAAAAGAAAAAGAAAAAAGGAAAGGGTGGAAGTAGTTTGCAATTGGATGAGCAACCGTCTAAAGTCTCTGAAACGTTTCCTGAAGTTGTACCTCCCCAATCCGCCTCTATGAATCATTCGATCGACGTGTCTGCTTACGAAACAAAGGTTTCGGATTTGGAGACGCAAATTGACAATTTACGCGGTGAACGAACTCGCGCGTCGGAGGAGATTGAGAATTTGAGGGACGTGGTGCGAACCATGGGCCAGGAACTCGTCGAGGCAAAGGATGAGCTTAAGGCTTTACGCGAACAATTGTCCGATACCTCAGATATCAGTGCCAAGTTTGCTGTACTGAAAGCTGCTCATGCGGAGATTGTCGGACAGAAAGCCGACCTAGAGCACGCACATAAACTGCTCATTACAGCACACGCTGGGGCCCTAAAAAAGACCGAGGAGCTGGTTAAGACTCGCGAAGAATTATTGGCCAATCTGTCACAGCTCGGCAAACGCGTGGAAGAATTACTTACTGAGAATGAGCAGGCGAAGAGCCAGGTTCAGGAAATGAACAAGGCAAAAGATAAGGCGGTAGCTGAGGCCCAGTCTAAAATCACTAGTCTTGAGCACGATGTTATGGCCACGGAGCAGGTTGCTCAAGCACGATACAAGGAGCTTTCGGAGAAGAACGATTCGTTCGTGAAACTACAGTCGGATCTGCAGGCAGCAAGAGCAGAGGGAGCGCAACTACGTGAAGAACGTGGTCTTCTGGCGGCGAAGCTTGAAGAGTTGAAGCGCGTGGAGAAGAGTGAGCGACAACTAAAGGCAGATGTCGGCAAATATCGTGCGTCCGTGGCTGAACGTGATGCCGATCTAACGAAGATTCGAACACAGCTGCGGGAATTTCAGGTTGGGAAGACGAAGGCTGATGAGCGGGTATCGCAGCTTAGCCAACAACTCACGCGCACGGAAGCTGAATTAAAGGGTGTTGCAGAGGGTGTCGACCGACTGTCTCGTGAAAAGGCGTCACTGAATCAGGAGTTGGAGGGCTTACGAGTACGATTGCAAACATATTCTTCTGCTAACTCAGGGCTCAAAAATCAATTGGAGGCTGCCAAGGAGGAAGTTCAGATTGCGACAGCCGAAAAAGATAGCGCGAAGACAATGATGGAGAGTCTACGTGAGCAGGCATCCGAAATGGCGATGCAGAGCAAGGAATCTCGCGACCGGTACGATGCGTTGGAAGAAGAGCTCTCCGAGGCGCATCGGTTACTTATTGAGCGTGCAAGAGAAGCGACAACAATTCGCAGGATGTTGAGCGAAGCAGAAGCGAAACAAGACGTGTCCGTGCGTGAACTGAAGGAGCAAATCAGCGTGCTCATGGAGGAGCGGGACAGAGCGGAGAAGGAGGTGGCCACTATATCCAGACGGAAGAGCCGTGAGATGGAGGATTTGAAGATCAAGGTCCGGGAACTGGAACGGAAGCTGGGGATGGCTGAGGAAGAGCGATCTAAACTCACGGCGGAGCTAAATGATCTACGGGCTGCAAGAGAAAGAGCGGAGGAGAGAGTTAATCTTGCATCATCAGAGATGGATGAAACAAGGAGAGTTCTTACGGAACTACGAACTGTACTAGTACGTCCATGGATTGTATATGTTGACACAAGAGCTGACCTGGATCTAGGAAACTACGGAAACGCAACTCCGTGAAGTTGAAGGTAACAGGCAAGAACTCAAACGACTGGCTGAGGAGACACAAGAAAAAGTCGAACGCCTGCAGAAGGCAAACCGCATGCTTTCTGAAGAAGTACAGTCACTCCAGACAGCAAAACTTACGATGGGTTTGCACCCAGCAGTCCCGACTCGCGCGAATCGATCTGTTTCGAACTTGTCGGTCGGCAGCAACAAGGACAGTATCGTGCCCCAACTGACAAGCCAGGGAAGATCTAGCCCATCGTTCACATATATTCCATACGAGGAAAACGAGAACCTCAGCATTCCGTACATCAAGAATGTGCTGCTGGGCTTTTTGGAGCGCAAAGAACAGCGACAGCAATTAATGCCGGTAATTTCAACTGTTCTGCAATTCCAGAATAACGACGAGCAGAGGTTCTTGTCCGCTTTCCAGAACCAAAAATGATATTGTACGCGATGATTATATACACTGTCGAACGGCACACCGTAAAGTTTTTGTACAGGACTTGTCAAAGCAAGTATTGACGGATAAATTTTTGTGGGAGTTTGTAGGTTGTCTTCTATAGATCTGAATAGACTTAATCAGCGCAAGATCACTCGTAATTCTTTCATAGTAGAACGCACGTCACTTAGAATCTGCTTGGTCACCGGCGCTTACATGGGTAAGCTTCGTATTTGCTGCCTTCCCAGCGGCCCCGGCAATGGCACTGGTCGAATGTTCGAGTTCTTTCTGCTGCTGGCGCTCGTAGAGGTGATCTGTCAACTGCATGCCGCCGTACGCGACAGCCATGGTGGATACACCAATCCATAAACGGCCCTTGAATGGGATGGTGTTGTACCTAGCCCACAGTGATGGCATATTCTTTGCGATGCTGCTATCAAAGCGTGGGTGACTGCTCGTCTCGTGCCATTAATGACAAACCTGAAGGGTATCTTAGTTATGCGACCCCTGATCATTCGGAATGCAGCCCCATAGGCTGGCGTTACCACTTCCGATTAACTTACTGGAAAGGCCATACAAACACCTTAATGGTTGTAAGCAAACAGCTCAGCTCGCGTGTCGAGCAATTTTTGTTGTATTATTATAGTTCCCGCCTGCTGCGATGCTTGGCAAATTGACCGCAGCAGACTTGTTCTATTATTCCATCAGTCGCCATGACGGACAGGGCCACTCCTGAAGTGCGTTTAACAAATATCTTTGCATCGCACAGTGGATGGTTTCGATAATATGAGCGAATCTCGTGAGTTCGACTGATTAACGCGTGCGCGTGTATTTGATATTTTACCTGCGAATGCTAATTGAGAGACTGTCCAGCCATGGCTTCCCTCTCCAATCGTTCCTCGTCGTGCGGTGGCGGCTCGATGGCAGCGAGGTCCTACGAACTGCCCATCCATGTCGGTGCTCTTGCCATCATCCTTACTGTGTCTGCATCGGCCTGCGCGTTCCCGCTGGTCGCTGTCAAGTTTCCGGTTCTGCGCATTCCCGCGAATTTCCTGTTTGTCGTGAGGCACTTCGGCACCGGTGTCTTGATAGCGACCGCATTCGTGCATCTGATACCGACGGCGTTCGTTTCGCTCACCGACCCATGTCTCCCATCTTTCTGGAACCAGAAGTACCCGGCTATGGCCGGCGCCATTGCTCTTGCAGCCGTCTTTCTCATCACAGTTGTCGAGATGGTCTTTAGCCATGGCCGGAGCGCGTGCTCGTTGCCGCCTGCATTCGATCCCCATGTCGCTCTAGAGCATGGTCCGGAAAAGTGCCTCAGTGCGGACTGCGAACAGACTGTCCATCGTTGCGGGCGCGTGAACAGCACCGGACAGCAGTTGCAGCGCATAACCGAGGCGAATGCCGCACTCGATCGAATTGATACGATGCCATATAAGTCGATTGACGACGAGTCACACTCGCAGTCAATACGTGTTGCGGAAATTAGTAAACAGTTGAAGAATCCGCTGCACAAGGAGAAGGCTAAACGGAAAAAAGCGGTTCTTCAATGCTTGCTCCTTGAACTTGGCATCTTGTTTCATAGCGTATTTATCGGCATGGCATTGAGCGTCGAAGTTGGCGATGACTTTGTTGTCCTGCTAATTGCTATTGCATTTCATCGTAAGTTAGTAGTCTCTTGACGTCGTCCATCCGCTAACATCCTATTGCAGAAACATTTGAAGGTCTCGCCTTGGGCTCTCGTATAGCGTCACTATCTTGGAAGGATGGATCAATTAAACCGTGGCTGATGGCTCTGGCCTACGGGTGCACGTATGTCGTCTTTGTCTGCAAATAAGATCACTTCTTGACACGTCATAGGACGCCAATCGGGCAAGCCATTGGGTTAGCGACACATTCACTGTACGATCCAGATTCGGAAACCGGTTTACTAATGGTTGGGACGATGAATGCAATCTCATCCGGCCTTTTGATTTTCACAGCATTAGTTGACCTCCTGGCCGAAGACTTCCTTAGCGACGAAAGCTGGCATGTGTTACAAGGGAAGCGTAGATATCTTGCTTGTTTCTTGGTATTCTTGGGCGCATTCGGCATGAGCGTAATAGGGGCTTGGGCGTAGAGGGATATAATATACTGGGTCGCTTCTGATCTTAACTTGCTATGATTGGTAGTCTACAATGTGCTAAAATAATCCATATTCTTGAGAAAACGAGACGTAGAATATGGTTTGGATTGTACTTTACTGCGGCGTATTGGCCTCTTGGTTTGATGACACCGGGCCGCTGATAGATTTGCGGGTTTGGTAGCGTCCACGGCTGGTCGCAAGTTAAAGGCGTAGCATTCCACTGTCAGCTACATTTTCTTCTAATTCTCATTTCCAGAAGTGTTTGCATTTTACCGTCTTTACTCTGTAGGAATGGCTCCTGGATGGCCTACACACCCTCGCCGGCCTTTCCGACTCCCAGCATGCGACCAGTCATATCTGCGGCGAACATTTTTAAGTTTGCCGGAGATTCCTAGATCGACAACTGAGCTGTCGAGCGCGATGCTAGTTATGGTGTCGTCAAATATGTCTCCGGTGAACGACGAGCCTTAGAGAGGAATAGAACAAGGCTTAGCATTTTAAATGATAATTCACAAACAGAAGAGCGATTAGATCTTAGGGTCCTAGTTTTGAGAATAGAGGAAAGCTGCTCTAGGGCAAAATCCGAGACAAACATGTCAGAGGATCAGAGGCATTGCAGATGTGAAGCATTTGGTTTCTGCACTAGTGGGGCAGCGACTGTGGTCACTTGTACAAAAGATCTCCATAAAGTTGCCGCTCGTGAGATTTGACAGAACATCATGCCTGGCGTTCATGAGTATCTCCCTACTTACAGACCCGAAGCAGTGGTTTATAAGGGACCTATCAGGATGAACGGCAGTTATGGCAAACCAATAGGTGGGGACAACTAGATGTATCATTCCAATTGTCGGTATCAAACCTACACTCATGCTCGCCATTGAGGTCGGAGTTACTAAAACTCGTATGTGACCTTTGCCATGACAAGAATATGTCAATCGATGGTGTGAAAGTATTTATATTTATGCGTGTTAAGGATCGAACACGGTTCAGAAATTCGTGGTGGTGCAAGGACTCTGCCAACGTCCCAGAGAAAGCTGTTCGTTTTGATGGGAATGTCTGGCCGAAATGAGACACAAAATTCACGGACTTCAATTTCATCTCCTCGCCAGCTAAGGTGTAAGAGCGCATCAAGAGAACACACGTCGACAATGATTTGATGTTGGGAGAGTACGGATAGTCTACTGGACAGTAACCTACTTGGCTTTAGCCTTGGATTATGAAGCAGCCGGACTTTGTAGACTGCTGCTTCATGGAGCAGATGACCTGTACTTCGTCCGCGAGTGCTGAGACTAGTGAGGTACGTCTTTTACATTTTGATAAGAATTATTACTGAGGCAACTCTTGCTGTTGACGACGAATACAAATTATACATTATATAAATAATCGTACATTCGATAGGAGCATATGCAATGAGTATCGGCAGAACTGTGTCTAAAGAAGCATGGCCAACCCGAGAGCTCCGACGAGAAGTACACCGCTGATCTGGTTCAGCGCGGCAGCACCAGTGAACTGGGCAGGCGTTGTCGCAGTAGCGGTCGAGTTCATGCTGGTGATGGAGGCATTAGAGTACGAAGCAGTGGTAATAGAGGGCATCGCAGAAGTCGCAGTCGTAGTGGCAGCGACTGAAGTAACGTTTGACTCCGAGGAATCAACATAGATAGTGAACGGAATACTGCCCTCAGGTGCATCACTTTCGTCGGCGTAATAAAGCGCCTGGTACTGGGCAGACGAGTAGTTGTAGGGGTCGTTCGTGTTCTTGGCCGCGTAAAATCCGTTCTCAGAACCATTAACGGAAAGGTAACTATTCGGACCAACCCGGAACTGGGCGACATCCGTCACGCCGACGGCAACGATAACCAAGTTGCCCCAGATCTGGAGATAGAATGGGAATCCCTGAATGAAGTTGGGATCGTATATGGTGCTGTTGGTGGTCTCGTAGACCAGGTCCTCTGAACCAATGCCAAGGAAAACGTAGTTAATGGCGGCGCCTTCGTGGATAGAGGAGAGACCCATGCCGTCAATTATCGCATCGTCCGACTTGACTTTGAGGGTGACGTTCTTTGTAACGGCGAGGACGCCTGTGGCGAGGGCCGCGAGGGTCGCGAGAGTAAGAAACTTCATAACTACCTTCTATACCCGATGAGAAAATGGGCATGGCTTGATGAGGGAAAGACCTCTATTTATCCGCCGAGAATATGGTGTGACAGCCAACAACGTCGGTGGCTTGCCACAAATAGATTCCTGCATGCATCGGTGACCAAGTTTGTGCGACAATGCATGTCATCAAACCGGCACAAAACGCGCTCTGGATCGTTCACTCGGCCAGTCGAATTGCAAGGTCCTCTTTCTAGATCATCCGTGCTCTTGCGATTAGAACCGATTGAGCACTCGTGCTCTACTTCCGGCGATCGTGAAGTCATAGACGAACAGTGCGGAGCCAAGTGTGGGACAAATGTGGCCGAGGAATGCTTGGCTTGACAGGGGTCACTAACCTAATGCGGCGGTCGGAACCATGCGGCTGGGCTCTATCCGGAATCGCAATCACGACATCTTCGCATAGCAGACACAAGTACTGTTGTCCTGCGGCAGAACATCTGATTCAGCCCTAGCCCAGCAGAAATTAGCAATAGTGAGCCATGGTCCGCTTTTCGTCCTTGACTTCATTAATGCTCTATCAATTACATCATCTTGGATATCGTACAAGAGTGGGGTAGGTCATTCCATCCTCGTAAAGGGCGAGCCTGTGTATCGATCGCCTGAGCGCACCAGATTGTGGGGCATGTAACGGTCTGGTCTATTCAAAGCGACTTCGCCCATTGGGTTTGCAAGGCAGCATTCCCATGCCAAATTGCGCAGTTCGATCAATCAATGTATAGCTAGATAGACGCGATACCTTGAGAATATCAAACTAGCTCAAATGTATTATGTTCCCTTCAAGTGTTAAAGAGTGGAGTGAGGTCATCATTTTTCTCTTCTTCTCATCTCCCCAGAATACACTTGCCACCAAACAGATTGACGGTGACAAACCTAGGAAATCACCTCTGCCCCCCCCCCCCCCCCCCCCCCCCCCCCCCCCCCCCCGACATATAACGCAGACTAGCCCTCACAAGCTCCATAACAACCTCAATCTCCTCTTGATTCCTCGGTGCATAAACAAGATTATACGTCGCCGGAATATTTACATTGGCCCTCGTTAAAGTCGCCACAGGCTTCCATCTAGAGAAACTACGTCGCTGGCCCCAGCCTGCGTCAATAACCTCCTTCGCATCTGCTGGAGACAACACGACGTGGACAGAATGGTCGCTAGTGCCGTGGATGTGAGAGACTTCGCCTAGCGTCTGCACAGCTTCTTGTATGCGGGATGATAGAGGAATAGCGTCAGTGAGCCACATGGCATCAGTGTGCCTTTCGAGGTGCGAGGGGGCCAGTTTGACCAATTTGGAATTATTAGTTGCGACGGCGTTTAAGGCATCGGTTGAGTTTCTGTCACATTCAAAAGTTAGAGGCGAGCTAACAAGTATATCTAAATGTACATCTGTATATCCATAGATATAGATGTAGATATAGATACAGATATAGATATACAATAATTGATATACGTACCATTTTGATTTCCTCATTTGGCAACTGGTTAATCTGCCTCTGCGGCACTGCATGCGGCCCCACAACGGGAATCTCCCCCTTCCGTCGCGGAAGAAGTTTGCCATCGGGTAGATGAATGAACGTTGTCGTCTCGCCCTGGTTGATTCTTTGCTGATATACCTCCGCGCCGAACATCTCCTGGGTGAAAGGGGTTATGAGGAACCTGGTAATGAACCAGCCAAAGGCGTTGTAAGGCGGTCCACCGGGGCCATAGGACATGTAGAGCTGGTAGTCCTGATAAGCAGGGATAGTGGTTGCTGAGAAGCATAGAAGAGCAGCGGCAGTAAGAAGAGGATGGCGACGGAGGGTGGAGAAAATGCGGGGAGGCATTTTGATGGAAGGTCTGTTTTAATTAGTTGATAGATATAATGGCGAGGAATACAGCAAATGAGTTATGTGTGTATATCTATAAATTATGATGAAATTGCCAAATTATGTAATTGTGACGTTGTCTTTCTTTTTGTTGAAAGTGCATTTTTGACAATCCCAATTAGGGCTGCACACGAATAAATTTGCTTAGGAGAAACATGGCTTATTCGTATTCGACATTTTTGGCGCAACTCATATTCGTATTCGACTATTCGTTTGGGAGTCTTGTTCGTATTCGATTCGTAATTATTCGTAGTTTTGCTGAGACGCAACTTATAGCAGGAGGTTAGGGTAAAGCTAATGGGCACCGAGCCTGTCGCGTAGTCTAGTTCCGCCATCTCGTCGAATAAAAATCTGCCTTGTATCCGCCTTGATCGAATAAATTCACTAATTACTACGCTAATCTAATTAGGTTAGCCAATTGCCTTTTACAGCTTAGTGTCAAGTGCCTGGGTGTGAACCGTTGGCCTTCAGGATCTGCCTTAATTAAATACTCCACGCTCAACTACCATCTTGACCTTTCCTAATTAGGAAATTATTCGATTAAATCCGCCGATTTGGGACCTGACGGATACTTTTTCGATATCCGCATCCGCCATATCCGCCATCCGCCGACAGTCCTAATAGTGGACGCGATTTACTAAGCTTACGGCGGAACTCGTCGAGCGCGGACACTATGAGGCGTCTGGTGTTGCGGCGAGATGGGTATAAATATGAGGATGTTAGTATTATTAGGATTAACGAATAACTACTACGGGAATAATTACGAATAACGCATATTTTATTCGTACGAATATTATATAAGCAGCCAACAACCATTTATTTATATAAATCATATTCGACTTACGAATATTCGTACATTCGTAAAGTCGTTATTCGTGTGCTCCCCTAACAGACATGAAGTCTTGCCATTCCGCGGCTTTGGACGACGGCGCAAGTTGCTTCAGATGGCATCTCGGTATACCTCTAGCATTGCTTGTTTTAACCCTAACCCTTCGAGTTCCAATGACTCCGTAGTTTCGATGTAATTTATAATTTTGTCACAAAAACGATTCTCCATTCTGGCAAGAGTTAATTTCAGAGTCATGCTCTGGCGCTCTACCTGTTATCCACCGAGACAGCCCTGAACCAGCGGAATATTTGAGCACCGAGTGTGGAAAGAGACATGAGCAGCCTCGAACCCCAACCAAAGATCGGTGCTGACTGTGCCAGTTATTAATACACGTTCGATCTCTATGGCGGACTTGTTTCTGAAACCACTCTGTTCCTCTTGATCCTGTTCCTGAGTAAGCACGAGTAATGCACGGCACATCTGTAATAGATACTGTCCCTGCCTCTCAACATTAGCAGCTGTTGAAACGAGTGATAGAATAGGGGTATCTGCGCTAGGCTCGCGGTCAACTTGCGTGGAGCTTATTGAATCGACTTCATGGGAGGAGAGGAGACAAGTGAACACGGCTTTCTGAATCCGGCATTACAATTTCGAATGCCAGGTCATGCCGTCCGGACTGACAGACGCCACTCCTACGTCAGGTATTCCTGCAGAAAAAGGGCAAATTCGTCGTGTATAGGACACCTAATTCCGCCGTAGACGATGTAAACGTCCTCATGACTGCAAAACGTCTTGTAAGCAAGGTCATAGTCTCGACAGATACGTCCGTGTTGTGGTTTGACTTTCTCTTTCGCGGCATGCTGTCGTTCAGAGAAGACCTGCAGTCCGCGTCAAGGCATCATTACCTCGGTCATGAGGACATGGCAGGAATTAATATTCGGTTGGGTTCCGGCCGGTGGTGCAGAGTCGAACGGGGCCTCACGGTCAATATCGAACAATAAAATCGTGTCTTTGTTGTCGAACAGGAGTTGGTAGTGTTTCTCCATCACAGCGAGCGGTATCTCCTGCGGGAGCGCAGTCAAATTTGCAAATCGGATGGGCACAGGCTCTATCTTGAACTTCGGCACCACATCGGGAACAAAAGTCCGGAGGTCCACTACGAATTCGTGCATGCAATTAGTTTGATCGTTAGTAACTAACTAACTATGATCATTAGTGGCTCGCCTAAGGGGGACATGAAGATACGCGGACTTAGGTGTTTGACACCGGTTTTCATGAAGGCAGTTTGATCGCATGAACCTTTTGGGGGAGGCCAGTTTAGAAGATATAGAACTTTGGGTTGGTTGATACATGTGAGTGTCTGCAGCTCAGTTAAATTGTATCAGTCGTTGGCCAGTCCATGTCGCAGCAAATGATAATACCCTGCTGAGCTGACTCCGGGTTGACAGGCATGAGGGATTGTATTGAGAAGCCGATGTATGGGTACTGCAGTGGGATAGGGAGTCACGTTAGCACTGAATCTGAAGATGTCGACGTCGATGCGGTCTAACCATGCGTATGAGAGCCTCGACATTGTGCCCTCTGGATTAGCCAAATTGATGAGCAGATTTGTGCCGCTAGGTATGTACAAATTCTGAGAGCAGGATCGCAGCTGCTGGATGTTCCGGTGCCGAAGGAGCGGATTGCCTGTGGGATGGCCATCGTGGATGCCGTCAGCGACTCGGGCTTTTGGTGACTCGTTCTATTTCAGCTCGTCGAGGACGGAGTGGCCGCTGTGTTGGCTGCCACTGTTGAAACCCGAGGCGAGAAGACGGCTGGCGTAGTTGGACCTTATGTTGATCACGATGACGGCGAAGAAGAGGAAGCACACTGCTAGAATGATCGCGACCCGATCTTGCGCTTCGGGAGCATGGCTCTGACTTCAGGCATTGACACAAAGAGCGCTAGTGGTGTCAATAACCGCGATCCCTGGGCCGATGAAGATAGGACATTGTAAGCAGGAGGGCTGCAGTGACACAACTTAAGAGAACGGCTCTGCTCGAGTGTAAGGTTGGCATTCAGCAACTTAAATGAAGGATAATCTCATACCCATGTTCGCAGTGGAGTTCGGTTACGAGGCCGGCATAGGTTCGAACTTATTCTGGGGTAGACTGCACCAGCCATCCACAGTCTGATAAGCTGACTGGTGGGCGCCAGAACAATGAGAGAAGCGCGAGATTTGTTATACAGTATGTCCAAGTGTAGCTTCTTGCTCCAGAGCCAGGCGGTTCTCGTCATGGACTATGCTTGGTGTTCTCTCGTAACGTATTGAAATATGCTGACTCGTAATTTGAACTCCTCGGCTCAAGCGACGTCATTTTAGGGACAAACTGAGTTGTCACACCTGCGGCGCTCTACGGTGAGCACCACCACACTGTCAGACTTTGGCTACTCAACATTCAAACCACGCGCAATTAACCAACCACCATAATTTCTGCCAAGCGGCGCCTGATACTTTAATCTAGGGCTGTTCCGAATATTCGTTTTTGCCAATATTATTCGTCGAATAATTATTCGCGCGCTGACCTTCCAGGACCGAATAATTGAGCGAATGCTCACTCACTCACTCGGTTCATCAGTAGGTCTGATGGCTCCCTAATTCTTAGATCATTAAGTTATAGTATTATTACTTGAGTTCAGGATTCAGAGAATAGTTGATATTAAGCAGGAGACCCCTTCTTGAGCTCTTGAGTATGTAATAATAAAGTAATCAGCTACTTAAAAGACTCACTCTTTTCAAGCGCCGCTTTCCACACCTCCAATGTCTGCTCCCAAATCGTCTTGTCCACCTGATCCAACCTATAACCCTCCAATATACTGTCGGCTTCGTTCTCCACGCTCTCACTGTCATTATGTATCCTGTACACGCCATTGCCCTTCCCGCTATTCAAAACAGAGCTCTTTGCAACTTCCACCCCGTCTGGCAAAGCAACACCTACCTCCAGTGGATCATTTGGCTCTGCGGGTGGATACTTCGCACTCGTAGCAACAAACAACCCTCTCTCACCCGCCTCGTCAACCGTCGTCGCCAAACGATGCAACACAGGAATCAAAGTCCACCTAGCCAGCATCGCCGGCAATACCCAAATTCCTTTGAAAGTGCCCGTGAACTTGGTAATTATATCGGTAGCAACCAGTCCGGGATAAACGTGGCAGAAAGATATCATGGGGTAAGACTTCGCCAGCTCTTCAAATGCGAGAGTCATTTGGGTTGCGGCTGAGTTTGCCGCGATTACCAGGGAGTAATTTTTTCGCAATTCGAGATCGTTGATGTCGATGGCGTTCTCTTTACCCCCTGCCAGGATAGACACGACGCGAGGATTGCGAGAAGCAGACAGAAGAGGAATAAGGTTGTGGACTATGCGCAGGCGGGCGTAGTAGCTGAGCGAGGAGTACATGTCGATCCCTTCAGAAGTTTCTGGTGCGGCGTTAACGATCTATTTACATTTCACTCTGAGATGGTTCGGGGACTTACCTTTCCTTCCTTCCGAGGACAAAAAGCCTGGAGAGACGAACACGAGATCCAGCTTTTGCTCGTTCGTTTTGATTTCTTCGCACACGGCATCCACGTTCTTGATCAATGATATTTCGGTCTCGACGAAGATGAAAATGCCCTTCGGATTCAAGACTTCCAGCTCGTGGAGTAACGGGGTCGCAGACTGTTTGGAGCGCCCGACAACGTACACTTTAGGCGCATTCGAGTATTTGGCGAACTGTTTAACGGTACCTAGGCCGATTCCACTGGTTGCACCGACGAAGACGGCAACCGTGCCTGATGGTTTCTCCGTGAGACTGGAATTGGAACGTCGGACATCTTTGATGCTGACCATTTTTGCGGGATTGAAGTGATTGGATATCACAGATAGGATGCAAGCGGGGGGCCGAGATGAAGCGAGCCATAATATATATATAACTATATATTTTGTCGATATTAATATTGACGGATAAGCAGGGAACAAAAAAGAACACGATTATGATGCCATCAGCAGTTAGCAGTACATACCGAGACACTGCTTGCAAATCAGCCGATTATTGTACGCTTGGAGTTGGTAGACTACCTTGCTGACTAACGTCGCCCTTATCAACGCAAAGTAGGCCCGAGCTAACAATCGGCGGCCGTTGCACCGACGACGGCAGACCGCACTCCGACACTCCGACACTTCGTCGTATTCGTGTTGCGAAGTCAGTCGGAGTCAGGGACAAGTTCTTTGCTGCGGCGTCAGCATTGTTCGTTCTCACACTCCACGCCGCTGGCCCTAAATAGTACCAACTTAAAGCGATGAGGGTATTCCAAGTTGGATCCCAAGACATACTATCAGCGCAATAATATGGTAGAAAATAGTGGCAAGCCCATATAGCTGTGAAGACACTGGCGTTCTGACCATCGTAAGGATTATTCATGGCTACATCATACGAGAATTCCTAAATAACTCTAACAATGAGTATCCAAGGATGGCATCCGTTGCAGAGACTATTTAGCAATCCCATCCTCAGAGATGTCAGTGGAGAATGTTTAATATAGGAAGAGATCTACTGGCGATGCGGAGGCATTAGAAACAATGAGGATGTTGATGTTGATGGATGACATATGCAGCCATTAATTCGTTGAGATAGCCAGCGCAGAAAACTCTAGTAGAGCCTTGAATAATAGAATATGCGATGAAACCTTGCGAATTGTATACTCGTAAGCAGTATTATTACTCGCCCCTGTCATCGGGCAGGTCCAAGAAAGACTGTCGGCATGGTCGGAATTGGCGGGCTCGGCCATTTCGGCGTCCCCTTTCCGTCGGCCCCTGGTGCAGGTAACTTCTACACGATTTCTCGTACTTGAAGTAAGGTGGTCAATGCCCGGGCAATGGGAGCGACTTACTTCATTGCAACATAAGATTATTAAGATATCAGGAGTGACATCTTTATAGTTGAAGTGAAGAGCCATATCATGAGACTTTATTAATCGGATATTGGACAAGCCTAGGTGACCTAAGTGATGCCACAACGTAATATCCTTAATCCCAGGTTGAGCGATCGCGATCATTAGTTGATGACGTCGTTGTTTCGGAAATAGGACATCAAGACGAAGTAAACAATGACGAAGATGGCCAGTTTCAATGATCACACGGTTCGTATAAGAACAAAGCCACACCCAGTGATCTAAATCTTAATCTTATCTTTTGCGAGCCTCTATGTAGAAACCAACAGCAGTCAAGACATTGATGGCTACGAGATGTGACTGGAGTCTCGCTGCCCAAACAACAAAGTTCTTTTCATCGTAGACATGGATTTGTACGACTGAGGTTGCCGTTGTAATTGTGAACGGACCAGTTGTAGTTGAAGACATATCGCTAACAGGGCTCATAACCTGTGGAAGATGGATATGAGAGGTGAACGAGAAAAGGAGGGTTAGGGATTTTGGCGTAAATTTACGGCGTAAAAATGGCTGCTGAACCTCTCTAATATGTTTGCTAACAGTTAAATATATATTTCGAGTAAATGGCGATGCTGTGGTGTAGATAAAAATTGTTGAAAGAGCTGGTACTTTTTTTGGTTTTTTGGGTTGCCATCATATGATACACAGCGGCGATCGGAGCCAAACCGAAAATCTAAAAGTTGGAAATCAAATTTCAAATGACTTTTCTAATTTACTTTGCACAATTTTTGTCGGCCGTTTAAGACTTGCCCTTTGGTTGCCCCTCTTTAGCATCAGGAAGGCTTAGCATGCCTGCATTTCAGCAATTTAATTACAAGGATAATTAGCACTCTTTCCCTGCCCAGACACAGACGAGTATGCCCCCCAGTTGTTCCATGCCTCTTGTGCGCCGCAGACAGGAATGGTCACGACGCCAGGTGCCCGGACGTCTAAGTCGTATAAGCTCGAAAGGTCTGCGGATTGCTGGGGTCAGCTAGACCACCCCCATTGGCATTTCCGTTCGCAGCATAGGTGGCCAAGGCCCTGTTGGTCCAGTTAGCGAATGCATATAGTTAGAGGAAACAGAAAGGGCGAAAAGTATGGATCAGTGAAATTAATCAAATGGAATAGTGGCTTTACCCTATGATGAAGTCTTCCTTTGTGACGCCTCCCCAAGCAGTCCCATCCAGCTTGTCCTCACCGGCTAACAGTGTAAAGTCGTGATTTGTACACCGAAGTCCTACTACATTGGAATCGACACAAGTCTGTGCGAGACCGATAGCTCCAACGAGATAGTATATTTCATTGTTGTAGCAAATATACGTTGCATCACCGTCACTGACACTAATAAATTCTTCAAGGGGATTCTGCGTACCACACGCTGCTCCGGAGGTCAGCACAACAGGGCCTACAGGCGTAGTTGACAGCTGCCAGGTCTGCGGAATGACAGTGGCATAGATGGCTTTTCTGAGCATGTTTTGAATGTCGAGATCGGAAAATTGCGAGTAAGCATTCTCCTCTAATTGCCCATTAGTAATTACTGTGTGCAGAGAGGTTATGCTAGCGTCTGAGCCATTAAAGAGGTCGGTGTTCTAATTGATAGGTACCAGATCTTGAGATTGTCACTATCACCTCGCCAGTGTCGCCATTAAACGGCACACTCCCATGGTATATACCGATTCCGCCGCCCGGAGCGTTTTCCCAAGTTCCAGTTTGAACGACGCCACCAATACTAACCGTTACTGTTGCAGATGAAGCGAGAAGTGCAGAGTAAAAGACTTTGTCTTGTACGATGCCATATGGTTCGAACTCAATTTGTAATTGGCTAGCTGTATTGCCTGTTGTCTCACCAGTAGCACATGTGGTAGCGGGGTTTAGGCGATACCAAGACACCAAACCTTCCTGAGTAATAGAAGCAATACCATTTTTGTATGTATCAATCACAAACGGGAGGAATAGCCGCCAGCCGTCATGTGGCATGTTAGCAGCATAATTGTATGGTCCTTGCCCAATGGTGAAGAGAGCGAACGCGTTGTCATATAGAGGACCGATATAGTGGGATTCGCCATAGTCGTTCCAGGAGATGATTTCGACAAATTCAGGTTGGACGAAAAGGATTTGTTGCCAGCGATCATACCATAAGTCATCGCCACGCCATAGCCAGTTCTTGTTGTAGCCAGGCAAGTTGGTAAAGAACCAAGGAGATGCGGGCATCATATATGGCAATCCAATAAGAAATTGTAAGTATGAAGCATCAGTGTAGGTGTTCATATCATTTCCACCCCAAGGCCATGCTGCCCAGCTGAAAAGTCCATCTGCAACACCTGGTTCTAGAGCAGCCTTAGCACCAAGTGAGGACCAGTCTGGCATAAAGAAGCAACCACCAGTTTGTGATTTGATTGTAGTTCAATCGGAGGCGCTATCTGGACCTTCAAAGGTAGACACAAATGGTTGTCCGTTATACTGATAGTATGCAGTGTTTGTCCCGTAGTTAAGTATAAAGGCCAACCACATCCTCTTCGGGCCAGGGGCCATTTCCAGCATAGTCAAAAGAGAGAAACAGTTTAAAGCCAAGGCTATTAGCAGCATAAAATGCGTTAAGCAGGGAATCAGCACTTGTAGGGTCGTTATATGCTATGTTGAGCGCAAATGCATCGATATGGGCTGGTTGAGCGAGAGAGATATCATTTTCCCAGTTGCTTATAGAGTAGTTCGCGGCATTTCCCACCTATCATAGTAGTTAGAGACACAAGATGCGAAAGAACAGAAAGGGCATTCGATGTACCATGAAATGGGCAAATACTGCCTTTGCCTGGACTTGGCAGGGGCCAACTAGAAATATTGCTAGGAAAATTAAAAGCTTCATTGTAGAAAAACGCCTCGAAGAGAAGAGATGCTTCAAGAGACTGAGCACGGTTAGAAAGACACAGACAAGACATACTACTATATATACTACCAAAGATTATCGCATGCTGAACTTCATCCAGCTCCTTATCAACACTTAACTGGCGGTTACCATATCAGCCACGTTAAATTAACCCATAGCGCTATTTGGCCGTATGCATCCCATAAGGTTTAGAGCGATATTTTACAAGCAATATTACTCTTGCATTACTACTTCAATTCCTTTAAAGAACGAATTAGAAGAAGTCAATGTAACACGGGTGTCGCCCTCTGGAAGAGGGTTTAATATCTCACTACCCCTGCAATCGGTTGGGGGCATTCAATGTCATCGCAAAGCTATCAAAAGATTTTGGCTCTCTGGAGATGGCGCGGTACTCATTTAATCTGAGTATTTCATGTTTGGGTGCTCCGTAAACTGAGCTTCTAGTGCGATCTGGCTACTAAAGGGGCAAGAAACTAATCTGTTGGATCTATATTAACCCACGGGACTGGGTAAGGCTAGAAAGTTAATCTTGGGAAGCCTCCACTGTACCCGCAGCAGCAAATGTCGACGCCGACTATCGACATGCATGTCACACATTCTCGTCAACAATGCTGGAGTTTACGGTGGTGAAGGCCTTAATTGAACAAGCGCTATCAGCCAAAGAGATAGAACTTGATCAAATGATTAGCTCGCCGAGCGTCATTTGTTGGTCTGGTGTTCTCTACCTACAACGGCCTCACGGGTTTGAGGGGGATTTGGTTGACGGCGGCAGAGTTTTAACGTGTGGCTTCGCCGCGTCGGGCGCCAGCCGAGGATGATGGAGAAGTCGGTTAGATCGGCCCGATGCGTCGAAGTACGCGGAATAATGCGACTGTCCCGGCTGGGTGGATCACATGTGAGTATTTCTCATCCACCGCCAACGCGTTCTTGTACCGAGCCATATTACGTGCAGTTCAGGCGCCTCTACTTCGATGATTGACCGCATCAGGCAACGTAGCAAAAGGTGAGGACGAATGAGGGCGAACCGGGTAACTCACTATGAGACGCGCCAGAGGTACGCCGGGTAGCTACACATTTGTAGCATCGGAATCAGAAAAATCAGCCGGTTCGAATAGTCTATTTACTTCTATTGGTCATGACGAGGCAGCGACGCAGTGAGCGACTATAACTACTGCGTGGATGAGAGAGGTTAGGGCTCCTTCAAGGAGCGTGACCATAAAGATAGCGTACCATACACGCGTTGTAGTAAGTGAGGGTAAGTGGCACTTTGGAAGGGTAACGGGAATAATCAGCCCGTGAGTTTCAGCTCCCCGAGCTGATTCTCACTGATTATTTCGAAACCCTAACCCCGACGAAAAATCAATAATCAGCCCCACTGATTTTTTGCTTGAAACCCCGGACGGCATGGATTGGGTTACGGCTCAGTCCGACCACATAGTGCCTAACAACTAAAGTCATTCCCGGCAAACACGACTGGGAACCAAGAAGGTCGACTAATTTTGCATAAAACGAAATAGAAATATAGAATAACTTAAAGTAAAATAAAGTTAACGTTAAAGTAGAATTCGTATCTAGTTTTCGGCAGACAGTTTGTAGGCCTGACATGGATCATGAATTCGTACGGTATCCTAGTGTAGTCGTCGAGCAAGGACGAAAAATGCCGTCCGCGTCCGAAATTTTATTGAATGCATGCGCGAGTACGGGCCGAAAGCCATCTGGTCCCCTAGCAGGACACATTCCGCTCCGGTTGAAGTTGATGGTGAGCTAGGTTTTGGGTCTCCTAGGTTGTTGGAGGCGGTGTTCAGTATATCGTGATGTGTGCCTTGTCTAAACCGGCAACTTTCTGTACCTTCTGTTACAAATAACGTAATGTATTGGGGACTCGGTCACTAAATTGAAACTCCTAACTTTGACCTTGTCCTACGCGTCACACAATTGACCAAATCCAACTCCGACTAGCTAGAACTATTCTCTAATTCTTCATCTTCTTCTCTTTTATCTACTTCTTCAATTGGGCGCTTACGTGGCCGCCCACGAGGTCGTTATTCCTTCGGTTGCTCTTCCGCCTCGGGAACTAATCCTTCCTCTGTACTAAACCCAGACTCGCCCTGTAATTTGATCCTCTTGCCCTTGGTTCGTTCCTTACGGGTGTAAAGCAAATCCCTACACCGTTGAAGCTCCTTCCGTAGAATCGTTAGTTCAGCATTCTGACTTTCGACCAGCTGGGTCATTCGCATTGAGTATGAATGTCTTCACTCTTCAGCCATGTCTTTCAACAACGCCGGTGTTGCGGGGTCCTGTCACTGTAAGACGTGTAATCCATCGTACTGGTATATTTTCCTCCGCGTTCGAGAAGATCTGATAGCTTTCGTGAGACTGAGTATGCGATTTAGCTCCAGCCATTCGATCGATGAGAGTTGACTTGGGAACTTCAAAGTAGGGGGGGGGGAAGACATAAGGCCCGAATAGCCTTTTGCTACGTTATAGAATAACTTCGTACATTATCTGTCATCCAGTCCAGTCCATCCCAGCCGGTCGTCTTTAGCGCAACTGTCTTGTAATGTATCAACCTAGCCAATGCCGTGGACCTGCGTAGATCTTAGCGTTTACAAGATTTCCGACCCCCTTCGATTGACGCTCATTCGAATCGTCAAGCCGGCCTTATAACAGAACGGATGGCTTGAAATCTACCCACTTGGGTTGCTCGACCGCCCCAGGCTTGAAATACCAGAACCATAACAATCAATATATATTTAAAATTTCTAAGCTACAAAAAAAAAGTCATAACCTTAAATTTTCCATGATTTTGTCCTCGAAAAAGTGATATGAAACATTCACACATCCGGCTTCCTTTAAGTAACCAAACCCATTCACCTATAACTTTAGTCCCTTCCCCACAATTCACACAAGCTACTACCAGGCTGATTTCATGCCGTTAATAGAAACAGAAACAGACCTTGTCGTTCCCCCCTCGGAAAACAACTTGACCTGGGCGCTGTCATCCAGCGGAAATATCTGGGACGTGATGGCGATCTGGCCCAAGCCATCAAACACCTCGACCGAAGACCAGTCCAGGAGGATGGTCAGCGTAATCGCATCGGTCGATTTCGTTGGCATGGTCGCAATAAAGTAGCCTGGGTATGGATTCGGTTCCCAATCTACAAACGAGTTGTCGCCCGCCTTGAACCGATCAACGAACACATTTTGGCCAAGAAAATCGTATCCGATGACTGTCTCCTGGCTGTTGGTCGCGTTCGACCGCAGGACGACGCCGAACTTGGTTCCTGTGCCTCGAGTGAACCGCAGCGTAACCTTCATCCTCGCATTGTAAGGGGATGGCACGTAGATCTTCGAGTAGCCAGACTGGAGGGCGGTGAACTTGCGAGAATACAACGTTGAGGTGTAGAGCGATGACAGGGACGACACTGGCTGCTGCACAACTCGGACCTTGTTGTTGATGGTCTTAAGGGCTAATTTGCGTGGAACACTCATTGCGCTGCGCCAAGGAGTGGTCGGAATATTTTGGGCATAAGCCCAGTTGTTCATCCATCCAATCACGATGCGCTCACTGGTCGGCAATCCATTATATGTCGCGGCGGCATAGTAATCGGGCCCGAGATCGTTCCAGTTAGCCTCGTCCTTGGGGGTGTCGGAAAAGACAATTTCGTCAACATGTAGGTGGGCAAATGGACCAGTGTTGACATCGGTGACAACTAAGTACGCCTCCTTTCCGACCCAGCCAGCCACATTCCAGCTTCGCCACACAAGGCTTTCCGTGTCCGTTCCCGTCTGGGAATGCACGACCTGGCCGCCGACAACGAGACCGATTGAGACCTGATTGTCGTCACCAGTTCCAGCAGTGGCCGGATTATATGGATAGTAACCGCCAGCAATTAGGAAACTGATATATTTCTTGGTGACTGTGAATTTCGGTGACGTGATGGTACCCTTCGCGACATCGCCAAACAGGTAGGTTGTCAGCACCCCCTTTCCGAGATAGCCCATGATATTCCACACATCAACGGTCGACGCCTGCTGGGGACCGAGGCCGGCAAAGTCACCGGTGGCAGTCCATCCTAGCTCTTCAAATGTGGACGAAGTCGACTCAAAGTCCTGGAACACGGTAGCGCCTGCCGGGATCTGCGTGGGGTCGGTCACATCCGTCGGATCGGCCACGAAAGTGGTTCCGTTGAAAGAACCGATGATGGTCTGGGTGCCAGATCCGGTAATGACACCGCCGGGGTTGATTCCCATGAGGATGACCCACTTTTCTGCCGCCGTATTGCCATCCACATAGAGAGGAAACAATGACGGACACTCCCATTGGCCAAACCTTGCGTTATACGGCCCGAACTGGGATTCTAACGCCCAATTCTTCAGATTGTCGGATGAATATATTAGAAGAATTTGCTTCATTGCCAGAGATGCAACCATGATCCACTTTGACGATGGAGAGTGCCAAAACACGAACGGGTCGCGGAACTGGTTGTATTGGTCAGCATACTCTGATGGTGGCGATTCAATGACAGGATTGCCCTCGTATTGGGTCCATGTTAGGCCGTCGTCGTTGGAGAACGCGATTGACTGGGACTGCTGGCCTTCTTGAATGACTACGCCGTTGGACTGGGTGTGGGCTGTAGGATAGTTGCTGGTGTAGATGGCCACCATTGGTTGCGAATAGATAACTTTGCCGCGGCGGTCCTTGCCAAGTGGAATAGCAAAGCCCGACGTGTTATTAGCATCGACCACGGCGGAACCAGAGAAAAACATTTCCAAAACGTTCCCATTGGAATCAACCTCGCACTCGAGGGCAATCGGTAAGTGCTTCCAGTGCACGAGGTCGGTTGAGACAGCATGTCCCCACGACATGTAGCCCCATGTGGTCCCATTGGGGTTGTACTGGTAAAACAGATGATATTTTCCATTGTGATACACAAGCCCGTTCGGATCATTCATCCAGTTCTTCTCGGGAGTGAAGTGGAACTGCGGACGGTACTCCTCAGTGTAATACGACCGCACCAGGTGGCCGAAAGCAAACAGCGCAATGAGGACACATGATGTTACAGAAACCATGACTCTCTCTCAGCTGAAATGTGTTTAATGCTTATCGGACAATTCTACAAAAGTGCAAAGCCCGCTGCTTCATTTATATCTTGTCCATGAGCGGGGAAGTGGCGGGCCAGAACGAAAATTGCCGCGCTTCGCGGCAAAATGAGGAGAAGTCTCGCAGATCTGCAATTAAAATGAAAGGCAGTAATTACAAAAGCAAACAGAATTCCTATTGCAGGACTGAAGAAAATGATTGCATAAGGCGGGGAGGAAATGGTCAGTGCAAAGGTCAGCGGAGGATTTCCGGGCCCAATATTTCCGTAATTGACATGACAATCCCACCCACCTGGCCCAACAAAGTTACTGTTTTTAGGTTCTCGCCAGCGCTATTCTAAAAAAATTGTCTACGATAGCAAAGGCCGGGTCCTAGTTGCGAAGCTAGGCCAAGCTGGGGTCCAGACCGGTGGTGCGTCCTCGAGGTAAGGCGGTTAATGAAGATCCCCTTACTGAGGCGACGACTTCGCACTCCGCCCAGCAGCCATTTCCACATGCCACTGAAGCGAGTTAAGTTGCTTCGCTTGCTGCGGGCCCAGGATGTCGATGCGGAGTAAATGATTTACCTGCTGTCATAGTTCTATGTTCAAGGACGTGCCAGGAAGTTGTTCAATGCTAACCCGGGATGGTGCAATAGGCGGCACCACACATCAGCATGTGGGCCACGCAATTTGACTAATGCCCTTTCGGACGGCCCCTGGCTACGGTATGAATGGCTGCCAGGCAAAACTAATGCGTGGGGATACGCGGGATTGTCTTCGTCGGCCACCAGAAGTTGAAGTTAGCTTGCTGATTTGGGTATGCATTTTACATGACGAGGGGCAGATGACCGAGTTGTCGTCGATCAACGCCGCACACGAGTAATGTGTCTTGAATGATGAATTTATCTCTTTGCTCATCCGGCTCAAGCGATGCTTGAAACCGTCTCGCACTATTCCACATCGAGAATAAGCCGCTGCAGGCCTGAGAATGCAGGCCAAGTGCACCGCGTCAATGCCGTTGCGGGGTAACCGCCCCGGTTGAGGGGGAGTGATTACCCCGCAGTCCCTCAACCGGGGCGGTTACCCCGCAGTCCCACTTTTAGAGTGAGACATGCGCGCCACGCCGATTCGCACTGTCGACTAACAAATGCCAACATAGACTACTGTAGTAAACTCTACTAGCCACACGCAAGCTCGCGCCAAGCTCCGTCTGAAGTCTTATCAAAAGTTTTATTACGTCTCAGCAAACAACCAACCAAGACACGGTGAACAACAGTCACCGCCTTATCGGCGAACCGACCCCGCAGATTTCCCAAAATTTGAGCAATTGTCCGCCTGAGAGTGTGCTGCCCAGCCTTGGCCCTTGCGAAAGTCAAACTACAAGAACAACAATCCAACCCAACTTGGGGTGATTGCAATTCCTTGGCTGCCGACTACTTTCTTCACCCATAATATTGGCCCTCGTTCTACTGCAATGAAACTTGCTCTTAACGTTGAACGGCCTAGTCAAGGCTCCTTCTGGCCCTCCATCGTGATTGCCAGTTTTGCCTGCTTTGGTGGTATTCTCTATGGCTACGATACTGGATCTTAGGGCTGGACACGATATCGCTAGAGGAAAATTCCTGGCGATATTTTGGGCGATAATATCGCCTATAATATCGCTTAAGCCGATACTGTATACGATATAATGGATGAATATCGTATCGTATCGCCCCAAAGCGCACGTGACTCTCTTCCTGTATGGGGTTCGGCCAAGTAAGACTTTGGCTCTAATTTTTTAACACACATTGGCACTTTGCAGCGGATTACTTGAAAAAAATGACCCGTAATTAAACAAAAATAAAAGAAGAACAGAAGAAGGGAACGGTCCCCATATGTACGTATAGAAAGACAAACAAATAATCGACAAAGAAGAAAACAAAACGGAATTGTTGCCAATGCCTGCTTATTGGGTAGTTCTGTGATAGTGAAGTATGCCCAGAGCCACTCAGTAACAGGTCTGGCTCGGGATCGGTTTGATGTGTGGAACGTACTACCGGCAACTGACGTGTCTTCTAGTACCTGAGAAGCAGATTCTTCAGGTAAGACATCTGTGCGTGCGACATTATCGACAGATCCCCCTGATCCATCAATCGTTGATTCTGAATCTAATCGAGGTACTTTCGGAAGTCGATCCTCAGGCACAGCTTCCTCATCACTACCATCATTGAGGAGGTAATAGTCGACTTCGCGACGCAAACGGGGAGGAAGGTTATCCGGCTCGTGACTTGTGCCTGGACTGCGGAGGGATCTGTTAGACATTGGGATCTGATATTATAGAGATACGGATAGTTTTGATAGCCAGGTTCGATTAAAACTGGATGTCCTACTTCAATAGAGTCGTGTCAATTGGTGATATCCAAAGGAGTTGACGACCTCTACTTATACTTCTAGTGTTTCATCGGTCACCACATTACCCCCCCCCTGTATCGCCAAGTTGGCGATATCGTATCGTATCGTATTTGGACGATATAGGCGATACGATATCGCCAAGTTGGCGATAAAATGGGCGATAATATCATCGGCCAGAAAAGTCCGGCGATACGATATGCGATATCGGCAAAACTCGGCGATATCGTATCCATGAATGACGATACGATATCGGCAGACTTCCAGTTAGACGATTGCCGATTGACGATAGAAATCGTCAGCACCTGAGTTTGCCGATACGATATCGGCAAAGGGTCTGACGATATCGTCAAATCGGCAATATTCTGATACATTGAATTCTTAGGTTTCTTGTGGTCAGCGTGCGAGTTTTCAAACAATAGTCCCTATCCAGCATTTGTGACAATTATTGAGTACTACTGTTAAACTAAAAAGAAATTTATTATAAAAATAAACTAAAAATAATGAATGCTAACGCAAAGATCAACGTTGGAAATGTTCACGAGCTATGTACACTAGAGGCAAGGAACCGAAAAAGACGCCAGTAGCCAAGCGGACGCATGTTGACACTGTTTAACCAGACTGAGACGAAAAATAACTCGTAAATCACCCAGATGGGTCACCATCAAATGCCGGAAAAAAAGACTAACGAACACGAAGGCACATTGGAACGCACTCACGCTGCCCTGGGCCCCTACCACTTGAAACTGTCGCGAATCAACATCAGCATTCTTATGGTATCGCCCTTCAACGAATGTCTGCGGATACCTAAGACATCCCTGGCTGTGCTAAACAGCCGCTCTACAGCAACTTCAGAGGCAGGGATCGCCAGATAATCCCTGGCTGCTGCTGCCATCTGATACTCGTCCTTGTGTATCCGCCACCAATTACAGAGCCAACTTTGACAAGGGTTGGTCATCAAATAATCTAGTTGTTACTAGTTCTAAGTTCGAGAGCTCGCTACAACGACGGCTTACTGCTTACACGCTGCTTACTGCTTACACGCTCTGTTGATCCGTGTCACACGTTTCTGGATGATGACGAATAAATGAATCTGGATGAGTTAATGATGCCAACGGCACAAGACTTTTCCGTTTTGGTAGGTGAGCCCGAGCCCAATTTGTAAGGGCCACTTCCAATTATCGGTGACGATATCGTATCGGCAGTCGTCAAATTACGACGATATCGTATCGGCAGACTTCCAGTTAGACGATGCCGATTGACGATATATATCGGCAGACCTTAAGTTAGACGATGCCGATTGACGATATGGAAAAATAGTGCCGATATCGTATCGTCAACAGCCCTAGCCCTAGACTCGATCAAAAAGTGTCGCTCTCTGCACAATGTCGAATTGGCTGTGGAACTTTGGCATTGGATATGTGACTCCTTACATGGTCGATTCTGGACCAGGAAACGCGAACTTGGGACCCAAGGTATTTTTCATCTGGGGCGTTCTGTCTTTTTTCGGTTGCATTTGTCTATCTTTTTGTCTATGAGACGAAGGGCTTGTCCCTTGAGGAAGTCGACGAGCTCTATGAGAAAGTCTCCAAGGCCCGTTACTCTGCAGGATTTCGTCCTAGCCATATTTTGACACTGAGGATGCCCAGTCGCCTGGTTGCCCAAGAGAGAGGAGCGTAGATTTATAAAGGGCAGCAATCTTCCCTTAGATAGAAGATAAAAAAGGAATACATGTTTTGAAGATGAACTATCTTTCCGACAAAGAGCTCTTAGACCACTCCGACTGGGAGGACGTCGCCGCCACGGATACCCGCCATATTTTCCCATATCCGCATCCGCCATCCGCCTTTTTATCCGCCTTTAAATTTGCATAATTCATTAATAGTTATTATACATCTAATTTCTTTAAAAATTTCGCAAAGTTCACTAACATGATATTTGAAATTTCCTAAATGGACTCGCTGTAGCGGACCCAGCTTAACCCAGCTTATTTGGTCTGTCATCTCCGCTACATGTGAGCGTGTACGCCAGTGCTATCTATGGTGACTAAAGGAGTCCCGACAATCGTGGTTAACCCTAACCCTGGCGGCCCTAATTTTCGATATTTTGCCTAACCCTGAACCCTGGTGTCCGGCTGTTGTATGATACAGCAACCTCGTCTTCTTAGTATCATGCACAATTATATTAAATCCTGAATATAGAGCAGAGACAAACGAAGTGCAAACACGAAATCAATCAAAAGAATAAACTAGGGCTGTGACGGATGGGCGGATATGGCGGATTCTATCCGCCAAATTATCCGCCTCGAATAAATATCCGCCGCATTTTAAGTTGGCGGATATGGATGTCTGAGAAGTGTATATTCTCGAAACGGTTAGAGTTCCGCGAGGATATATTATATCGCAATGTCCGAAGGAGTTAGCTATGGATTTCGAGGTTTGTATTCGAGATTTGAAAAAACTGGATTAATTCTCAGGCAGAACATTGCACATTCTCGTCGACGCGCTTACAGAATGCAGATCGTCGATGTCGCACGCGTTTGCTGACAAGCACATTGTCTTGTAATCCTGACTATTTTATTATTTACTTAAGGTGAGAGAGTCGTATCAACGAAAACGGGTAAAATTTTGATTTCCAGATAACGTTTGGCGCTAAATTATCAAAGGAAATCCTCTAACCTAATTAGGCTAGTGTAATCATTTTAGATTTATCCGATCAAGTCGGATAGGAAGGCGGATTTATTCGACAAGACGGCGGATGAGGATCCGACAAACTTGTAATGGCGGATGACGGATGACGGATGTAAATCCGCCAAACTCGCGATGGCGGATGGCGGATGGCGGATACGGTCAAATTAGGCGGATATCCGCATCCGACACAGCCCAATAAACGCAGTGCGAACACCAATAGCATATAAACTACAACGTTAAATACTACATATCGGGCAGGCAGTCCCAGACGAACGATACAGCCATCACTCAGGAGCCGTCGCTGCTTACGTCAAGTTCGAAGCTCTCTGGAAGTCTGCGATGAGACTTATATTTCTTAGCTGCAAACGTTGCGGCCCTGCCATCAAGATCCTTTGAGTACGCATGGATGTAGCGCCAGGCTAAACGAGCGAAGTGACGGACGCGATTACCTGGGACCTCGGACAAGATACGGGGAACCCTTTCTCTCAACGCCGCGAAGGAATAGTCGCACTCCACTCGTGTTTGCCTTTTGGCGTATCCCCAGACCCGCTCGATGAAGTTGCATTCGCAATGAAACTTCGGATACATGGAGAACAAATGCCCATGCGATCGAACAACAATCTCGAGCCGCGATGGCTGCGAGAGGAAGTCAGGCTGCTGTGACAGTAAGTGCGTAGCACAGCACTGTGTCGGCTGGGAGAGGTTGATCTCGGCTGCCTTCCCCTGGCAAAGGCGAGGGAGGCTGTCATTCCAGAGCTGACGCTCTTGAAGGATGGTGCGCATGCCTTTCTGCCATCCAAACAGAGCGTGTCCTTCGGGGTGGCATATGTCTTGGCTATAACGCTG
Source organism: Lipomyces tetrasporus (assembly GCF_029532465.1). Classification (NCBI taxonomy): domain Eukaryota; kingdom Fungi; phylum Ascomycota; class Lipomycetes; order Lipomycetales; family Lipomycetaceae; genus Lipomyces; species Lipomyces tetrasporus. The sequence goes on from NW_026611602.1 coordinate 1,364,980, forward strand.
CCCTTCTCGCTCGAAGTATCCTGGCCTGATGAATTGCTTCGCTGGCTTGTCGTTTAATGTAAGTTTCCTGACAACCGCAGCATCCGGAGGCAGCGCTTGGTGGTTACTGCTCTGGTCGAAGCAAAATAAGGCAATGCACCCAGGATGTAACTTCTCAAAAAGGTCAATTGCCTTGCCAAGTTGTTGGACCATGTTATCTGATACCCAGAATCCATCGCGGTTCTTCCCAGGTTCGATGACAGCTCGGGCGTATTGTCCTTCAAATTGAAGGGAGCCATGGCATGCGCAGTAAAAGTCGGATACCATTAAGCCTAAGCCCTGGCCATTCTTCTTGATAACGGACTCCCCTTTTTCCGTCCAAGTTACTTTGACGTCGTCATTGCTATTAAAATAGCAATCATCTTTGCGTGACCAGCACAATTTCTTGTTCGCCGTCTTCAAGGTTGGGTAGTATAACTTCAGAGCAATCCTCCCCATCATACTGTCTCATCTTTGCTCTATAGTTCATCATCGTCCTAGCCCAATGTTTGCTATAATCCACAACATCAGGTCGCTCATGACCATCATAGTAGATATCCTTAGTATGTATGAGCTTTCAATGCAAAGCCCCAAAGCTTCAAGTATCGTGAAATAGTAGGTAACGACACGGAAATTTTATTTATTGAGCCGGTAAATTCAGGATAGACGACCTGCTCGTAATATGTCTTAAGCTTCGTCGCAGACCGCGCGTTTGGAGGCAGGGCTCGAAAGTAAGATAGACACTGTTCACGAACATCTTCATCATCTAACGCTGATCTCCACTTAGTGTGCTGCCACGCATGCTATGAGGAGGCAAATACTCAGTATGTTCATATATATTTGCCCATCCTCTGATCACTCGAGACATATATAAACCCTTGTCAAAATTGTGAAACGCTGAGTCCATACAAGCTTTCATCTTTCCTTTTCCTGCGAGCTGGGCCATGAAGTAATGCTTTGGGACCATGAGTTGTAGAGCCTCGTCTGCATTTTTTTCCTTCCCTGAAGGCGAACCTCGATCCTCTCTAACAGGGCAACAATATTGACAGGAGCCTCCAAGGCATTGTCATCTATATTCGTCTAGCTCGACACAACTTAAAACACGTTCAAAATTCTTACCTGTAGCTTCTTCAGATTCCTCAAAGATCATGGCGTTCTCTCCATTCGCGTTATCAGTTTCCCCATCGTTCAGGATCTCTTCTTGTGTAGACTGACTCTGCCCATGCTCCTGATCCTGCTGCCTCCTGTCTTCGTCAAAAAAGGACCCAGTTGAAACTTCAGTCTTTGTAAAATTGAAAGCCTCTAGCTCCTTTATGGACGGCGACATTCCGGAATTTCGCTTTGAATCTGCGTATCGACCTTTCAGATCCGCCTGCCCGGGTTGTATATTTCAAAAACTTTTCAGCTTCTGGACGAAAGCACAAACGCTTCAACCCATTGTCGATTTCGGACTGAGATAGGCGGACTTCAACGACTTGGAGCTCTTCGGCATCTGACTACCATGCGCCTCAGCATGGTGTTGAGTGGGCTGACTGGCAGTATCAAATCTCTTCAAAGCATTCTTTCTTCCATTGATAGACCGCTGTATGGATTTCTTACTTGGACGAGCGTCACGAGCCATGGCAAAATTAATGTCGATATGTAGGGAGACTATTAGATGACGCGTTCTGTGTTGTTCACGAGTTGTGAAAGGCGCTTCCTGTAGACTAGCCCCGACGCGCGAGAAAGTGTTTTTAAACTACCTAAAACGGAAATAAATTTATCCTAATTAAAAAAGTAGGGTAATGTACTAGTAAAGTAGGGTAAACTTTCCGCGGCCATAAATTTCATTTTCCCATATGATAGTTAAGGACCAATGTACCCTAGTAGTTTGCTGAGGCACTACATTATCAAATTTCTAGCGAGGAACAAAAGAATACCATGATCTGGATTAGTAAATGTAATTGACATTTTATTTTATTTTCTGCCTCATAACCGCAAGGGTGGTGATGCTATTACACGGTTGCCATGGGCGGGTACGATTGTCGGGACTAACCTTTAGTCATCATAGAATAACCTCTTGTCGGACTATGGAAGCTAAGGGTTAGGGCTAATTCTGACCCTAACCCTGTTAGATTCTGACCTTTTTTCAGTTTAATTTTAGAATAACGTGTTCGGCAAGCGAGCGGATCAAATAAGCGAGCGTTTCACTTAACTTTTTTGTCCATGCCTTCTGCTTCAACTTTTTGTAACGTAGTAGCCATGGCCCAAAACGATCAAAGGAAGGAAGGGTACCAACTTACACAACTGCAGGACACTGTACAACGCCAAAAAGAAAACGCGAAGTTCCTAGGTCATTACTTCTAATACTATTTGACCGGAGCAGAAGGTCAACGGCAGACACCGCGTCAGGAAGAAATGGTCCAGCTGTCCCTTGATGTTTAGACTAGCAAAACTCCAAGCCGATATTAGGAGCGATCGTGGAGACGTTGCATAGGGCCTTGACCTATCTCCAAATCGAATCAAATTGTATCCTTGACGGCAGACAATGCAGGCAATATAGTTAACGCAACTCTAATATCTCAGCTATACTTGAAATTAGCGGACATACGACATTCTATGTGGTTGAACGCGAGGACACCCGCATGTACAAGTTCTGAACGTAAACGACGGAGTTCTGACCACCTGAATATTTCTGATTAAAGGAGAAGTATTTAGTCCACACAGACGGGGATTGTGGGTAGGTAGTCAATGTCAGTTTTGTGCAGCCAGATATAGCTTCAATATTGCTTCGGCGGCATTTCGGACCAGAGTTATGAAATATTTCGGTGGCTCACAACGGCCGAAAGCCAATGCAGCTCCGGGCTTCGCGAGCGCTGGGTTTCGACGAACCAAGCTTCGGCATTGGCCTGCTCCGCCGAGAGGATGGCCCAGAGATTTGCTATTACTTCGCCGATCGCCGGCCAATCTGCCAGCAATCAGACGGCTTCAAGTTCAGCCATTCCGACGCCTGTGTTGCCGAGGCAGCGAGGCTGTCGTGGGACTTCGGGTTCGGCGTTGGCACTGCCCGATCGATTCACTTCCAAGATCAGAAAGACCATGCAAAAGTTTTGGCATTAGCAGCACGTCAGCCCCGGTTCGTGGTTCTCTGTCATTAGTGTCAGCGTGTTTTGTTTTGGGTCTTACTTTGTTACGTTCAGGTGTTGACATCTGTCAAATGTCAGATATTGACATAGTCCATCATCGCCAATTTGATGTTATCACCAGGTAATCAGATATCCATCTCTTTTGGAATTCGGTTCGCAGATGTCACCTCAAATCTCGCTTTGGCAAGCTCCATGCTCGATCAGATTTATGTTCCGGGCACTGTTCCTGAAACCAAGCTCGGGCGACTGCAGCATCGTCTTGCCTATGCCGGTTCCATGTATGTGTCGTGGTATACGTACGTAGAGGTTGAGAACCCCACTGTCTAATACAGTGATGTCTGAGACCGAAAACAAGATTTGATTTCTGAAGAACAAAATATGTACAAGAGGGGGAAGCACAAGCCCTTGATAGGCAGCTGCCCTCTGCAAGCTGTCGTAGAGAAATAAATAGAATACCTATTCGGGACATTCACTGCGGAATAGGAGCGAAGAGCGGGAGACGGAGCCGGAAAAGAGCGCGAACCGCCTAACAAGAAAGTAGCGGAGTGTAACCGGAGCTCCGACAGCCGGCGTCTTGCGGTAGGGATACTAAGGCCTTTGACCCGCGTTGGGAACAGGGGCATCGGGCCAAGGCCGGTTTGTCGGAGTTTATTACTTGTTGGAGTTTTCTCTGGAGCTCTCCCAGGTTTCTTCATGACCTCTTCGTTGTTTAATCTTCTATCGTGTTCTATGGTTTTCTGAAGATTGATAAGAACTCTACTATTCTCTGCTATCCAAGCTGTAGGAGGATCTGTTTCTTGCGCTGAAGTTGAGCTCAAGGAAATAATTCGGTAGTCATTTTGGACCACAGTTGCAGAAAAGTCATCCCAGCGTTCCCAAAGCAGTTGCTAGGGATCGCCGGATCGGCAAGGATACACAGATAACGGATATATCCGTGGATATTTGTCGCGGATATCGGATACCGATAGAGAATATGCGGATACGGCTACGGATACGGATAAGGTACTATTGATTAGTCATATCCGCGGATATATCCACGGATACAAGTAACAAATACAAAATGTGTAAACTAATAATATGGGGAGAGTTTAAGCGAGTTGCGATTTGCGAAATGTTCAGTTGATAGGGAACGGATGTCCAATGGATCCAGAGTCTGGGGCGCTTTTGGTTGTGAGTGGGAAAATTATAGTATCATACATAGCTAGGGATGGGCATCCAAAGTGCCACCGCAAATTGCAAAATTTAATTTTGCGCGAAATTTTGCGCAAAACGCCATTTGACTGCTATTACAATGTGAGGAAAGAAACAAAGGATGTATTACTAAAAAAAATTTAAAAAGAAAACTACACAAGCAGCTCGTCCACGGGCTCTACATCTTGTTCACCCTCGTCAAGCTCCAGTTCCTCCTCTTCGTTGAACCACCCTGGTTCCGGTTCCTCCAGAAAAGCGACCTCGTTGCGCCCGAGCCCTTCCACAGCCACATTGGCGTAGAGGAACACCAGTTCTTCGATTCTGGAGTTCTTGAGCCTATTGCGCGACTTTGAATGGATTATCCAAAGGTCGAACAATTCCTTTCTGCCGATCCGGATGTAGGTATCAGGGACAGGACTTTTTGAGCTAGTCGTGACAGCGCACAGTCAAACTGACTCTTCCACCATATTCTCGCGCTGACGTTCTTTGCAGCCGTCCAGCAACGAGATCTGGGTCAGATCCCTTCCTTCTGCAGAAAACAGAGAAACTCAGAATATATAGTTTCAGAGTCAGTTGAAGAATAATTGGCATCAAGCCACGAACTGGAATCTAACATCCCTGCCCTTGGTTGCAGCCCTAATAATGTAAACTCTCGAGGGATTTTGCATTTTGCATATGCAAAATTCTTAAATTTTGCGCAAAATTTTGCAGCAAAAAAATAACGATTTCGAATTTGCAGCAGAATGCCCATCCCTAATCATAGCAGCAGCTCTGGTACTCCTGGGTTAGGGTTTAACCCGTTGTTGAGTGCTGGATAGATAGCTATTTTGAAGCCCGAGTGGCCAATTATAGTCAGTAGTATCGTAGGATCATCCCTCTTTCCATAGTCTCGGGCTCCAAACCAAAGCGATTGAGCAAAAGCCCTTCGAGGTCACGTGAGCCATATCAGTGGATACTACGGATATGGATACTGATAAAGCCAATACATCTGGATATGGGATATGTCGGATATAGACATTTTACCTGGATACGGATACGGATATGGATAAGAAAAATTTGGCCTGGATATTATCCGTGCCGATCCTATCCGTACTAGTCCGTCTAGTCACAAGAATTTAAGCAAAATTTGATTGTTTATGGCCGAGATCATGCGACTTTTCGTGAACAGGTGGGCCAACGTATCTACTTGCTGGCTTATCAGTCGTCCCCCTGAGTTCAGGGGTAGGGATCAATGGGGTCAAAGCCCTATCTCTACATGCCGAGCTCGCACAGCTGGATGGAATTGACACTTTATTGTCACGATCAGGCGCACATTTGTAGCTTTCAGCATTCCGACTCTTGTCTGTTTGCGGCGTGGTCCAAGCTCCCCCAATTGAGATTGTCCGTTCTTGGGAACTTGTCATTAATTTAACTTATCGTCGGCATAATGGCTTCTCCAATTGGTTTTATTTCGACTCGCGAAGATGCTGGTACGTATAATTCCTATCGTATTTTTATGGGCCAGTTGTTGACGTACGTTAGCTGCCAGGGTGGCCTATCTCTTCAGTGAAACCGTATTGTCAGTTCAGCCGAATCTTAAAGCTTCACCAAGTGTGGGTTTCCAGCATGCTCTTGACCAAATGGTCTTCCATATGGTACGCGGGATCGTGACTAAACGGGGAACTCTTCCTTCGGTACGTGTGATCAGAATGAGTCCTGCCTATGCAATGTGTCGCTAATATATTGCAGATTTATTCTGTCAGGCATAACGCTGACCCATTCCTCACGGCGGTCGAGGAGCTCGGAAAGACAGCCTTCCTCTCGATTACCGCTGCATCTTCGACGCTTCCAGCCGCCATCACACATCTTGCGAAGCTCGCCAAGTATCCAGTTGTCATCCATGTCTCCATGAGCCGAAGTTTTGCTGACTTCTCCGAGATTATCTCTCTCCGTCAGCTTGGGTTCACGCTCATCCAGTCTTTTAGTTTGCGGGAGGCCCAGGACCTCGCCATCGCGTCACATATACTTGCCATCCGCACTGGCAAGGGAGTTATTCACTTCTTCCACCAACCTGAAGGTGAAGAGACTCCTATTCCTTTTGAGGACGTCAGTAAACTTGACAATGTCGTTTACAGAAGTGCGCTGGTATTTGGTGTAAGTGCGGCGGGTATTGTTGCTAACAAAGGCCACTGGAACGATACCGCTGGTGATATTGACTCCAAGTCTTCAATGGGCGGGACTGCTGTCGACAAGACCCACATCGCGCAATCCAACCTTACCCATGATTTGACACGGGTCGACTACAGGACTGGAGATCTGTTTCATGCTGCTGAAGCCGTATTTGACCTCATTCGTGTTGCACTCGGTCGCACGTACAAGGCATTCGATTATCATGGCGCTGGAAACGCGGATACCGCTCTCCTGATCTTCGGCTCATCCGCTAAGGATTTTATCACCGCTATTGGTCATGCTGGCTCAGGTAACATTTACTCCAAAGTTGGAGTGATTACCGTTCGCATTTATCGTCCTTGGTCGGTGGAGAAGTTATTAGCCACCATTCCACAATCTGTTGAGCGTCTTGGTGTGCTTGAGCAGGTTCACTGCCAGACAACCAAGTGGGGCCCTGTTCTGCTCGATGTTATATCGTCACTCAATAGTGACTTATCGACGACGGCAGCTATTCCTGTCGTTGGATACCAACTCGGATATCTTGACAGCGAGACAATTGGCCAAGCTCTTAGAGGCATCATGCAGAATATACAATCCAAAACGCCAATTCAGAATTTGTTGGTTGGTGGGCCTGTCTCGCACGATGTCGACCTTGAGTATCACCTATCACAGACAGAATTGGAGACCGCCTACTCAAAAATGCTTTATAGCGTTTTCGGCGCTAAATTGAGTATTCTCAATTCCCTCGATAGCAATGAAAGTGGTATCCCACGAACGATTTCTAGCAATCCTGAGTACGGATTCGGAGCGTACCTTGCTAAAGAGGAGGAGAAGAAGCTTTTTGTGTACAAGCTTCAGAAAGCTATTAAGGCGAATGTCTTCACGAACCAAGAAACTAAAAATCTCGTTTTGCGGTGGCTTCTCCTCAGCCGTGAGAGCTCGAGCAAACTTTCCGAAGTTGGCGTCGAATTGATCTCGAGTTTGGAAAGTGATAGCTCGGAAATTGCTCGCGAATTGCTTAAAGGCAAGGCCTTCCTTCTTGGAACTACTTCGTGGATCATTGGCTCTGATGCTTGGTCATACGATCTCGGTACCTCTGGTGTTCACAATGTCATTGCATCTGGCAAGAATGTCAATGTTCTCATTGTCGATTCGCAGCCTTACACTGCTCGTGCCGCTAGGGATGCTTCCCATCGGAAGAAGGATATTGGACTCTACGCTATGAACTACTCTAATTCATACGTTGCTTCCATTGCTGTGTACAGCTCCTACACTCAAGCTCTTCAGGCTCTCATTGAGGCGGACAAGTTTGAAGGTCCATCCATCGTCATTGCTTATTTACCGTACAACGAGGAGACTGATTCAGCTCTTACTATCCTACAAGAGACCAAGAAGGCGGTTGATTCTGGGTACTGGCCCCTATACAGATGGGATCCTCGAGCAGATGAGAGCGGTCTGCCTAACTTCCAGCTTGATTCGCAGGCATTGAAAAAGCAGCTTAAGGACTTCTTGGAACGAGAGAACCATTTGTCTCAGCTTGCTCGACGCGTTCCTGTTTTGGGTGAGAATATAGCCGGTTCGTATGGCTCTAACCTCCGCAGTCAGCAGCGTAAGAAAGCCAAAGACGCGTATTCTAAGCTTCTAGAAAGTCTTACTGGTCCCCCGTTGACCATTTTATTCGCTTCTGATGGGGGCACTGCCGAGAATCTTGCCAAGCGACTTCATAGACGTGCCAAGGGCCGAGGTTTTGGCGCGGTAGTTATGGCAATGGATGATTTCCCATTCGAAGACTTAGTTGCCGAAGAGAACCTAGTTATCGTCATTTCTACCGCTGGTCAGGGTGAGTTCCCACAGAATGGGCGTAATTTCTGGGAGTCTATCAAATCGTCTACAGATCTCGATCTTAATTCTGTTAACTACGCCGTGTTTGGACTTGGTGACAGCCACTACTGGCCTCGAAAGCAAGATGCGGTTTACTATAATAAGCCTTCTAAGGACTTGAACTCTAGATTGGAGATTCTTGGTGCAAAGCGAATTGTTGAGCTGGGTCTTGGTAATAATCAGGATCCCGATGGATACCAGACAGCATACCTTGTATGGGAGACTCAGTTGTGGGTGGCGCTTGGTGTTGGTGGTGTTGATGTTTTTGTCGACGAACCTCCGCCATTGACCAATGAAGATATAAAGATTCAGTCCAACTACCTCCGAGGCACCATTGTGGAAGGTCTGAACGATGAATCGACTGGTGGCATTTCGGCGTCAGATTCTCAAGTGGCGAAGTTCCACGGTGTATATCTGCAGGACGATCGTGACATCCGCGAACAAAGAAAGGCAAGTGGGTTAGAACCGGCTTATTTTTTCATGATTCGCGTTCGTATGCCCGCCGGTGTCTCAACGCCGGCGCAATGGTTGGCGATCGACCGGATTGCTGGCGAAAACGGCAATCACACTTTCAAAATAACCACTCGAGGAACTTATCAATTGCATGGTGTGATCAAGAAGAACCTGAAGGTATGATTTGGCAGTGGCGCCGCTTTACGAGCCTAACGGAAGAATAGTCGGCCATCAAGGCAATAAATGCTGCGCTTCTGGATACTATTGCTGCCTGTGGTGACGGTAACCGTACGTATCTTTATAGGTTTTCGAAGTCAGGCTTGGCTTTACTTTTCACATGCTCACTGGTGCTGTAGGAAACGTTCTCTGTGCCGGTCTTCCACACAACCATTCCCTTCATGAAGAGCTCACCTCCTATGCTAGAGAGATTAGCGAACGTCTTCTGCCGAGAATGAAGGCCTATCACGAAATCTGGCTTACGGATGGCAATGACGAGAGGAAACTTGTTGCGGGAAACGCTGCCGTTGATTTCGAGCCTCTATATGGAGCATCGTATCTTCCTCGAAAGTTCAAGGTCGCGATAGCCATGCCGCCATATAATGACGTCGATGTCTTCGCACACGACGTTGGCTTGATCGCGATTGTCGATGGCGAGGACAAACTCACCGGTTTCAACGTTCTAGCTGGCGGTGGTATGGGTATAACTCACAATAACAAGAAGACTTACCCGCGAACCGGTACTCTACTTGGCTACGTGAAGAAGGAGGACGTCGTCGTCGTGTGCGAGAAGATTATGCTTATCCAGCGCGACAATGGTGACCGAAAAGCCAGGAATCATGCTCGTTTACAATATACCATAGACGACATGGGTATCGACGTCTTTCGTCAGAAAGCGGAGGAGTTACTTGGATTTAAATTCGAAGAGGCAGGGGCATTCATGTTCGAATCTAACATCGACCATTTCGGATGGGTCAAAGATGAGCGAGGACTCAATCATTTTACTATGTTTGTCGAAAATGGCCGTATTCAGGATACTCCGGACGTTCGGATGAAGACTGGCCTTAGAGAAATTGCCCTTGCGATGAAACCTAGAGGCGAATTCAGGTTGACTGGTAACCAGCACGTTATTCTCAGCAACATTGCCGAAAAAGACATGCCTGTGGTCACGCGACTTATTGCCGAATACAAGCTAGATAACCTGCGACACTCTGGCCTGAGACTGTCTTCTTCAGCCTGCGTTGCGTTCCCGACTTGTGGTGTCGCTATAGCTGAGAGTGAGCGATACCTCCCCATATTCATATCAAAACTCGAGTCCTATCTTGAAGAACTTGGTCTTCGTCACGACTCCGTCGTTTTGCGTATGACTGGTTGCCCGAACGGTTGCGTACGCCCGTGGTTGGCAGAGGTAGCTATGGTTGGCAAGGCTTATGGCGCTTACAACCTCATGTTGGGCGGTGGCTATGACGGCCAGCGACTGAACAAGCTGTACAAATCCTCCGTTAACGAGGAACAAGCTCTCGAGCTCTTGAAGCCGTTATTCAAGAGATGGGCACTTGAGCGAAAAGAGGGCGAGCATTTCGGTGACTTCTTAATCCGAGCTGGTGTCGTTAAGCCTACGTTAGAAGGCAAGACGTTTCATGACGATGTTGCCGAGGAAGACGACGAGTAAACAAATTATGGCGCATGAATTTACCGGATGACCAAGACGAGACTGCAATATGAGCGCGGCAGCGAGCTTCAAATCCAAGGAAATACACAAAATAATTTAGAATAGGCCCGAGATTTTGAGTGTTCTGTGCTGTCATCGGAAGCCGAGCCAGATTATGCATTATATTCTAAACGACCTAACGACCCTGCCTGTGACCATTATCTAATTGACCAGTTCGGTTGTGCCATAAGTTTCTATTTCCTAACGAAATAGATATGTAACTAAAATAGTACAGCAGGAGAGGGTATGGTGATGTTAATGTATGGCCAACAAAGGTATCCGCTTTCAGCAATAACCATATCCACTCAAGCATACTAATTTTTATATGTCACAAAAGTTAACGGATACATAACCCACTTCATGTTATCACGATTTATTCCACGCAGTAAAAAAGTATTAAATGTAACATTAAAATATCATTTAATATAAGAGCTGGCAAGTTTGAATAGTTTACAATTCCACTGCTGAAGTTTTGACAGATACCAAATTTGGTAGTGTGAGAAATGTATATATTATAAACTGAACAGGGTGAACTATGAAATGGGAGCTGTGAGTTTGGTCTCGATACAGTCTGGGGATTCAGGTCAATATATACACAGACAAGCACTACGGACAAACACTATGAGGACAACCTCACGTTGGCTGCGTTCTTGTGAAGGTAGTCAATCTTGGTTTAAGGCTCAAATACGTGGCAAATAGCGTGACACATTCGGCACATCTAACCCAGCAGGGTCAGCGATTCAGTGGGATACCTGACGTGCGATTGCTGACGAGTAACAACGGTTAGTTAAGTTACAGTGACCGAATATTATGTCATAATTAATGATAATTTTAATGTGTTCGGGAAGCGAACCTCTAGGGCTGTTGCGAATACGAATATCGGCAGGTTTTCCTAATATTCGTATTCGATATTCGACTCTTTGAAAGGCATTCGAATAATATTCGATATTCGAATTCGACAAATAAGGTTTAGGTCGAATAATATCGGCTCGAATATCGGATTCTTGATTATTTCTCCCCAAATGTCCCGACTTTTTCCCTAACCCTAGAAGCGATTCTGCGCACGAGTACTCCAACAAAGTACCTTCACAAAAACTTTAAACTGCAGCAGAACTATTCCTTGGGATGCCCCCTAATAAATTTAGGGAAATCATGGGGCATTTACCGACTATACCCTTTTTGGAATCAAGGTACTAGCGGGTACCGAGATTTAACCCTAACCCTTTTGTCCGTACAAACGCTAGGCGGGCCCTCAAACAAAGGCAAATTCAAACAAGAACAAGAAACGCACTCCACTCCAGACAAAGTCTCAATCATAGACTTGATAACACGTCGTCTCATACCTCCGTCAGAGAAGAGCCTCCTACGATATGTTCGGCATCTTCCTCTCCATCTTCCTCTCCATCTTCCTCTCCATCTCCGTCCTCATCTTATTGTCAACCGCGTCCGGTTGACAATAAGTGGTTTGCTTGATCATGGATATCGGAAATTCAACCCAGATACCCATCTTGGTCGAGCTTTTCCAGGAACTTGACGGTTGACGAGCCATTTCTCTGACCATGGTCGTACGTCCGATTGTATACGTCCCGAGGAAGCAATGACAGGCCGTATGTTTTGTTTAGCATAGAAGCAACGGTGTTGAGGGTAGTTGATGAGTCCCGCACAAGCTCAAACATGGTTGCCCTGGCTTCAGCAGTCACCGGTCTGTTTACCGAATACGACAACGGATCAACACCTTCCAGCTGGTGTCCTTGATGCTCGTCTATTAGCTCTGTGACAATCCATGAATCATTGAGCTGCTTCTTGAATCGCACCCTCCATGGACAGTCACAGAGCATACTTCGAGCATCCTTTGACGGACAAGATTATTGTCTCCAATTACTCCCTTTTGCAAAGGAAGTTTTCTGGAATTGAATGCCTTTAAAGCACACTTGTACAAGAGCAAGAGCGTAGTATCTTTGTTTTTCACAAGGCCATCTTAACTGCGAAATTGTGTTGAATGGCGTATGCCTTCATGACTTCTCTGGCGTTTTCCACTGAATCCAATACCATACCCACGTATAGATTGTAAGAGGTGTCGGCTGATGCACTTGGTGCTGCTGCTGTTGCCTGAGAAAGAGTGCTGCAATTGAGCGACGAAACAATCTCGATTTATGCGTAGCTAACGCGTTTCATGAAGCGCTCGATTATTTACGTCGTGGTTAGGGTTAGCATGGTACCCGCTGGTACCATGATTCCAAAAAGAAGGAGTAAATTGATAACGAGCTGCGCACTTTTCTTGCTCTGTGGCCTAGTGAGAGGTTGCTTTTATCAGGTACATATTACAGTGCGTCAGTCCTGCGTTTCGTGGTTTGCATCTTTCGTTTTGCAGTTTATGCCTCCGCCATGTTTTGTGCCTTAATGCCTTCGCTTCTTCTTGTGTTGGAACTATGAGCACTTTAAGGTTTCAGGGGTTGCGAATAAATATGCGAATAATGAATATTCGGCGAATAATATTCGCAATTTTATTCGTTGCGCGGACATCCTGCGAACAATATTCGTTATTCGTTATTCGCAACGCAAAATGGTGTGAATAATTATTCGCCGAATATCCTTTGTGCTCGGGAATGATGGTTCCGTAGCTCTCTGCGCTCAAACGGAAGACCGACAGCTACATAAACAAGCTGCGTCGCATTTAAGAAATGATATTTTTGATTGTAGCGGTTGCTACTTTCATTTGCGACGGTGCAAAGAAAGGGAAACGCGCCCGAGTTCATTCTGACTAGTTCTCGCTCGCAGGAAAGAAAAAATCTGAGCCAGATAAGGAGACTGTACAACGATATATATACAAGTAAGACTAAATATTGTTTCATACATCTACTAAGAGCAAAATTACGTCGATTGACTAACTCAATCTCTCCTTTAGCTACGAAAGAATTTTCGCTTGTCACGGCGAACTTCGCATAGCTTTTTTGAAAGCGAATTCGACTGCGATAATAACGTACGACCACAAGTGTCATACGGAAACAGCAAAATTCCATGTCACCGAAGAGGTACAAAAGTATATCCCATGATTCTCTTAGTCACGAAACAAGCATTCATAAAAACCACGCACTGTTCTCATCGAACTGCATGATTTTGGCCAGAATTAGCTGGAACCCGGCCCTGACATGTGTCCAGCAGTCGTGCAGATACGCCCGAGTTAGTCACTTAAGCTCCTGGAAATCCATCATAGTCGGCTTGAGAAACCAAGGCTTGAGCTCCTCAAAGTGTATCACATTTTCGATAATGTGATAAGCCCCAAATTTGTCGCCAAACTGGTTCCTGTCTCGCCTTTCTACTGTCGTATCATGCCCCCCGAACCTGCTCAATGTCTGCCAGGATACTCAGTTGAGGACGCAATGAATATTTATCTTCATCTGCGATCGAAACTTCGACATAACCAAGTGTTAGGTACTACCGCAGAGCGCTGTCAGGCGCTGACACATAGCTAACGGTTAACGTCCGGTCAACGAAGTTACTAAATCATGCACTAACGTCTAATGCCTTCGTTAATTATTCCATTAAGCAACTATGACCTAACCTCCGCGTAGTCCTAAGGTACTATGTCCATGCCAATATTCAATTGGACAACGCCGGTAAAGAGCACACGTCGGCCACGCGCTTGTGTGAGCGACAAGGCAGAATCAAAAAAAAGTCTCTCGTCGCGTCGCGGCTACAACTCTTCAACAGTCACCAAAACCACATCAATTTCTTTCAATATTGAAAACGACTCTATACTCATACGCATCTAAGGATTAGTAGAATGGCTCAACCAGTAGTTACGAGTTTATCAAGTGCCAGCGTCAGCGTCTCAGAGGAAAGTACGCCAAACATGGTGGGTTCCCTTATTATGCTCCTCCAACTTTCGGTGGGGATCTCACACTACAGAATGAAATATTTTGCATAATACACAGATGCAGGCTGTCCGACAGAAGTATATGAGAAATGATAGTGTGTATGTGTAAATGTGGAATAGAAGGTGAACTACGGAAGGGAGGCTGAGACTCTGATCTCTCTGTCGGCCAGTCTCGCGACTATTCAAGTCTATATATACACGAGCAACACCTCCAACTGAGGTGACTCAGAACTCCCCGCTCGCCCACCAATATAGCCGAATGGACTTGCTTCATTTGGCGATCTCAGAACACAGCTAACACAAGATCAGAGCTCATGACCTGTGAGTGGAGCTACATTTCGACAACCCTCTCATTTCGAGGACAAAGAGGCGCAGTATATTTTACATCCACAGAGTCATGTCTCCACAGCTGCATGCCGCGAATGTGTATTACTCCCATTCGAGTACATGTTATTTGAGATCTGTTGCTCCACTTACAACAGCATCGCTGTTTGACAGGTCGAATCATTGGTTGCACTGCCGGTTTTGAGACCCCAACCTGGCAACACTACATCGAGTATTACTCAGCACACCGACCCAGTATCCGCAGGATATTCGTATCAACTTACACAAAGCCCCGGACATGCGGACAAGATTGATCACATGATCCGAATAGTTGACATATTTCCCTAGCCAGCATCCATCAAAATGACAAATTTTGAATTCATACAATTGGAGGGTCCAAATGATACTTCTAAGCCCCAAATAGCAACACACCATGATCTCTCTCGTCTAGATCCAGTTCGTTGACTGATGTACACAGTCCGTTATTGGAAACTTCTCAGCTCTAGCTAGGAAATGATCTGAATGGCTTGTTAGAATTGGCCGTGTTGAGGGGAGGATTTGACATAACCCGGGAATCAAGTGGGAAGATCACCTGATTTTTCCCGCGATGGCTAAGTGCGGCGAACTTACGTTTATCAAGTATAGCCAACAATCGTCAAACCAATAACTTACCGCCAAATCATTGCAGCTGAATTGTCAGGCGCTATTCGACTGGCAACCGACGATAATCGGTATCTAGTTAATAAACCTTTGGTAGAATAGCGATCGCGGGTCAGGACTATGTCAAGTAATTGGAAGATAGAGTAAGGGGTAAGGAGATAACCCCTCTCACACTCGAAGAGATCGACGTGATGTACACTGGCGAGAAGACTGAAGACGAGATGATTTTTTTGCAGAGTATAGTTCTCAAGGCCACACTCGTTAGTCGTTTCAGGCTTCGTTGGCGTGTTGTATTGTCGTTTGTTTTCGTTGTGGCTTTTGCCCGGTAGTTGAGACCGGGAGCCGGCCTAGGACATACAAAGTGAGCAGGATTATTTTGCAGAGTATAGTTCTCAAGGCCACACTAGTTAGTCGTTTGAGGCTTCGTCCTACCGATGCTCTGGCATGCAATCTTACACTTTACAGCAAGGTTGAGGAACGTGAATGACAGGATACAGGATGTAGCAATCCGGTTCTACTCATACTCTGGCAAGAATTACAAGCTGCAACTGAGGGGAGACAATCCCGTTTCAGTTATTCAGTCCACCTTTGAGTTGATCAGTTCAACGACCTTCCAATAGTAGCTCGGAAGGCCAGTTGTAATTGGAGCTTGAGGTGGCTGTGTAGTGCTGTTTCTTCTCTTAATAGGAGGTGCTTTCTTGTGTATATATAGACCTGAATGTCAGTGAGACGGGTCATCATCGAGACTAGACTCTCAGGTACCATATCGTTGTTCAGTTCAGACCATTCAGTCCTCATCTAATTGTCAAAGAGTTGAGCCAGGTAGTTTTTTTTAGGGGAGTCAGATCAACGATAAGATATAGTAACGGGATTGATGAATACAATCTGAAAGCTACACACCGGAAGCACAATCTCTAGAACTGCACAGGCCGCTTAGAAAGCCTCTATTAAAACATTTATTACCTGGACTTCAAATTTCTGTAGACCTGAATTTGATTTGATACGTAAAGAAACCAGGATACTGCAACCTAATATTACTGAGCAAGTCAGAACAAAGCATAATAGTATAGCAAGCTCCGATTAAGGCGTTATTCCAGTCCGATATCTTGTTCGTGTCCACAGCACTGCCGACATTAGAAAAAGGGAGGACACAGCTCGATTCTTACCTTCGAAAGCATCGCCCACGTAATCCAGGTGGGTATTTCACAAAGCGCTCTTGAACAAATACTGCCGAGGAACTTTCAAAAGATCCTGGATTGTCACGTTGTGAGCGCAGTATCTCTCCAAATACATGCACGTTGCCCGACCCTCCATCAAAGCCCGCCTTCTGAGCCACCACTGCCCGGTGCAGATCTTAGAGTACCAGTAAGCCATAACGAGAAGGGCGCGAGGATCCTTATTCAGCACTAGAAGGCCGAATTCATTGTGCATGCAACTGTTAAACACGTAGAATAGTGCAATCGCTGACGATGGGCATTCCATGTTCCGTGGGGCGAATATGCTGATTATAGGAATAGCGTAAGGGCTGCTGTCTGCAGAAAGCCCATCGAGTTTGTATAGTTTCATAAATCCTGGCGGCACATTCTCCAGTGAGAATTCAACTGTCGGGAGAGCTGAGAATAGGGTATGGAAAATGCTGTCTGGCCTATCTGGCTTGACAAGTCTCCAGAGTGCAGATTTTCCGTTGCCCATTTTGAGCCATTCCGGCTCAGTCGTCATGGACGGAACGAGTGGCCAGGATTCCTCGGGCATCGGGACCTCGATGGAAGCAAAAGTTATCACGCCTAGCATAGTAGCCGCAGCCCAAATTGCATCGCGATCAGCGGGGGGAAGTGGTGCCGAGAGTTTCTGGTTAAAGAGAGTCACGCCCTTGGTCCAGTAATGGATTTCTTCGATTGTCCGCCGACTAGGTATTGGTGATCTAATAATCGATGTCAGGATGGTACGCTCACAGCTGAGAATCAGGTTGGTGCGTTGCAGCAATATAGGACGTGAACGCAGTAGCAGAGCTCTTAGGAGACCTTCTAAGAACCATGACTCAAAGAATTACTTAGGAAAAAATCTCTCAATGCATACAAATATCGGTCATGGATTGAAGTGAGGGTTTGCGCGAAATACATCAGAAACGGGTGCTAGGAATTCAAATATTAGAAGTCTCTATAAAGACAGCAAGCGAGCAGTCTCACCCTGAGCGTCAATCGATACACCTCGTTCTCATAAAGCTGCCTTAACTCAGGAGGCCCTAGCGACAACACCGTTCTTATTTGGAATCTCTCTAAGCGGCTGAGATTTCTCTCAGTCAGCTCCAACTTCGATTCCTCGACGGATGTGAGATCCGTCACTAAGGCACTATAAGTCTGCATTTTGCCATTGAGCTTCCGGCTTATTGCGTATTGAGGCTGGAGATCAGGAATTCTGATGTCATAGTTGCAACAGACACGAAAAGACAGGCATTTACTGCACTCTGGGAGTCCTTCGTCACACTAAACATCGTGATGAGTAATTGAACCCTACGCTGCCAGGAATAAAGGAGAGGACATACCTTCACCCTGCGAAGCTTACAATTGACGCATCCCGATCGTGATTTTCGATGCGCTCTGCGTTGGCGAACATTTTTGCCGGCGTTGAGTGATTCTTGCGAGGCGGCCATGCTGAATGATTTACCCCGAGCAAGGCGAAAGTATGTTCCAAAGCGAGTTTCAAATTGGGGATGTCTAGGAGAAGGAAGGAATGATGAAATAGAAGATCACGACTGAAAGCCAAGTCCATCAGCCCCCGAGAATATGTAGGGCAGTGCACGGGGCCCCTGCGGCCTTAAGAGATTCGGCATGGGATCCTTAACCCCGCCCACCCAAGTCCAGACGGGTGGGTGCTAACCTCCACTCGTATTCTTAATCACCACTAGCCTAGATTAGTATTAGCCTCTCCATACTAACTACCCTGACCTGGATACTCCCTTTATATGATACCCTGAGGGCATAGGGCTAAATCTCATTATAGCCTTAAGAGATTCAGCATAAGATCCTTAACTCTGCCTGCGTAAGTCCAGGAAGATGCGTGCGACCTCCGCTTGTATTCTTGATCACTGCTAGCCCAGATCAGTGTTAGCCTCTCCAGAGCTATCAATCAACCTGGATGTTCCCTTTACGTGACTGGATGCAGTGCACAGGGGTGGATCCTGCGGCCTTAACAAATTCGGCACAAGATAGACTTCCTTCATATGATGCAGGGGTTAGATCCTACAGCCCTCAAAGGTTTAGCTTAAGATCCTTAACCCTACCTGCCTAAAACCAGGAAGACGCGCGCTAACCTCTGCTCGTATTCTGGATGTACGCCTTGGGTCATTTCAAAGAAAAATAAATCCAGCATAATCGTCACGAGCTGCCTTTTCTTCTGAGCATCTCTAAATGATCTGGGCTATATAAGGGCAGTCGTTTTCCCCTCACACCTACCGTCCTGTATACAAATTATAACCCTTGTACATCGATAAGCACTCCTCACTGTACTGTGTCACCGCTCTACCATCACCTGAGCCCACTCCTGTAATTATGGTACACCTCGACGCCGTTCGGGCCTGCAACAAGGCACTGGTCAAAAGGCAATCAATCACGGCCGTCTTTGTAGGCGGCACCTCAGGCATCGGGGAATACGCTGCGCGCGCTCTGGCGTCCACGCACGGTACTTCTGGTCGGGGCCTGCGGATGTACATTGTCGGCCGGAACGAGGCAGCCGCGAACACCGTTATCGCTGAGTGCAGAGAGGCATGTCCTGCGGGCAAATTTTATTTCGTGCCTGCCAGTGATCTCTCGTCCCTCAGAGAGGTCGACCGCGTCTGCAGACAGATCGTTAATGCGGAGGAAGCCAGTGCAGCTGGAAAATCTGCCTCTATTGATTTGCTTGTCATGAGCCAGGCTATGTTCGCCTTTGGGGGACGATTGGGACAGCAAGGTAGAGATTTTTTCACAAATATCACTTCGTTTATGCAACATTGCTGACTCGGACGGAACAGAGACCAGCGAAGGCCTGGAACAGTCATTGTCTCTGCTCTACTACTCGCGCATGCGCTTCATCACCCAGCTTCTCCCTCTGCTTCTTGCTTCTCCGCTTTCGGGACGCGTTGTCTCTGTCTTTGGTCCCGGGCGAGACAGCAAGCTCGTTCTGGATGATCTTCCCCTCCGCAACCCTGAGAATTTCGGTTTCGGCAATTTGGGCTCCCACGCCGCATACATGACCACCTTTTTCTTCGAGAAGCTGGCCACCAGCCACCCAGGGAAGTTGTCTTTGTCCCATTATTTTCCCGGTATCGTCATTACCCCCGCCTACAAGAGCGACGGCGTTCCCGCCTGGTTCAAGCGTGTCTTCACCGTTGCAAGACCTCTATTCCGACTTCTCAGTGTCCCTGCAAAGGAATGTGGAGAGCGCGTGCTCTTTCACACTTCACCTCGATTTCCAGCGCGGTCGTCGGACGCTGAGGCGAAGTCACCAGCCAAACTTGAAAACATCAAGGTCGCATTGTCTTCGGATGGAGTCCTTGGAGGTGGCGCCTACAGAACAAACTGGAATGCGGAGGTGGTTCCATTAGGAAAGGGATACAAACAGCTCGACAAGGACGAAGTCAAGGAAAAAGTGTGGGACCACACAATGAAAGCTTTTCAAGAGATCTCGTCTGGTGGCTACTTTTCTGGATGATTCACATCGACTTTAAGGCGGGGTATTTATTTGTTTGGTCTAGAGAGGGTCTTCAACAATTCCGTCATTGAACAAGAAATAAGTTACATTGAACTAGAATTCAAACTCCGTCGTTGGCATACATATCCCTTAACAACGTTAACTTCCTCATGCTGTCTGCACTGATGGAGTGTCTACGTAGGCCCAACAAATCCCTTTCGGTTGAACAATCCCTCAACTGCTACTTCTGAAGCAGGGATCGCCAAATAGTCTCTAGCTGTCGCCGCGATTCGCGGAAACTCACTTTTGAGTCTAGGGCTTCAATAATTCAATAATTCACTAGCTTGTAAACAGAACCCTGAATATACGAAGATTATTCGCATTTGCAATTATATTTTATTCGTTACGAGTAAAGTTCATGCTGCGAATTTGTAACGGGCATCCACAGAGTGCAAGCACGGTAAATAAAAAGGTTGAGGGAAGTTGTACGATAGCTTTTTGTCTTCAATTATTATTGGTCAGGGTCAGTGGGAGCACAAGGGCGGAAAATATCGTGCTGATTGTGCAGAAACAGCCCGTGGAAACGACGATCACGACATCGCGGGTGTAGGGTTTGCAGGGCATGCTTATGATCCCGAGAGAGAAGCTCGGCTCTGGAAAGATTCGTTGAAGATGGTCGGGCTGACAGACGATCAGTAGGTTGCGTTAGACAGAAGTAACAGGAATGATGAGGTCCTTTTCTCTTGTTTCTACCTGATTTCCTCTTGTCAGTTGCTGCTACTTCTTCAGAAGATGCGAGGCTAGATAGTCAAATACAGTGGGAATGAACTATACATTCGATAGAATTCAATTCGCTGTATTTCGTCTTGCACTACTGTTACACCACTGCAAGCATAGCTAGAGAGGCCCCTCCAAAACTAACTTATGTGATTCATCTTCAAAAGCCGGAAGTTGATTTTAATTCTACATGTCACAAACATGCACGCCAATACGTAACCCCGAAGAAAATAAAGCCACAAATCTTAAGCGTTGGATTCTCCCAGTAAGAAGACATTTCTCATTTGAGAGAAGATGCAGGGTCCCGAATTGCGCCAGTGTATACTCTCGTTCGAAACCTAAACCGGCCCAGAGAGCTTTTCTCAATATTTGTCACTTGACCTCAAGATGTATGCTTGTAGACAATGCCACTTTTGTATAAAACTGTAACAACAAATCACGAAAAATTATGTCCAGTTGGGAGTTTGATCTTGAGAGAGGGGAGACAACGCTGGCAAACGCTCACAGTTCGTTGCAAACTCGTTTGCCAGCGCAACGATTCTTGAAGATTCGGAAGGTCACTTCTTTCAATGGAAAACTCAGCATCCGCGTCATCTCGGATCTCAGAGAGTCCACCGCGTGGTTCCCGCCTATATACGAGGATGAAGTCGGGAGCAGGAATGACAATTGGACAAAGAACAAGATCTCGATTTTGGACGACTGACTGTGGAGAACGTAGCATCTCTGGCGATGGAGGCAGGATCGCCCCTGGTTCTTTTCTCACTTTCAGAATGAAGGCCGATTGTAACACCAACGCACAATGAACCTTGGAATCATCAATCAATTACTTGAACCTGACACATCAACTCAAGGAGAGCTGCTTAAAGATGTTTCCCACTTTCTCGAATAATTCCCTCACGTGCGCGGGACTCATCATGCCGCGACCACGAGCGATGCCGACTCTCTCGTCCAACTCGCTCCAGAGCACATCCATCTGCCTCGCAGACAGCAAGCCCGCTTCGCCACCTTCAGACACCACGCCAATCCCCAAACACCGCTCAATTCTCTCTAGTAAATGGACAACGACCTCGGAGAACAGCATGCCCTGAGTACACGGTCCTGCCAGCGGCAAGCCTCCGAACGTGAGGCCTGGGATAGGGGCGATTGGCTCCGTGGCGATTCGCTCGATGCGCGCAGTCAGGTGCTCCAGGGTTAGCTCGTAGAGGGAGATAAGCTGGATGAAGATGCTCGTGATCGTCAGCGTGAGGGGGGCCAATAACAGTTCCGAGGCGGCGAAGGGATAGGATGAGGAGGGGACAGTGGAATTGTACAGGCTGCTTTGGTGGGATTGGGACGCTGAGAGTCGGGAGGGGACTGACGGCCGCGGGTGATGAGCTTGGGCGAAGACATCCATCTGACACGACAGCGGTAACAAGTCCGGGTACGTTGACCTTGTCGGTTGCTGAGCACACAATAGCCCGCGGGTCGCACGGTTGGCGAGAAGCCGCGTCAGAATCAGCAGGAACTCTTGGGATGCACCGAGCACGAACTCGGCCAGCGTGAAGTTGTCAATGTACAAGGGGCCCTCCTTAAAAATAAGGCCGTTGAAGTCGAGAATGGCTCTGTTGGCCTCGGCCGCTGCCACACGAACGTGCAAGTTGAGATTGATCTTGGAGAGCTTGGCCATGGCTTCTGAGGCAGCGATGCCGTCTACCGCGACTTGGGTTGGTCCAGGTATCATGAGGGAATCCGCCTGAGGGTAGTAGATGCTGTCAGCGGGCGATGACGCTGTCATTCCGGTCAAGGGCGTGTTCAACGAGTGACTGGTTGGTGCTGTGATGCCCAAGACCGAGTTTCTTGTGGACGTTGAGCAAGTCTCGAGGTCGTTGGGAGCATCCCAGGAGAGGGAGCCTTTACCAGGCTTCTGCAGAGGATTGAGCGAGTCCACTCCGATAGCAGGCCATGTTGTCGCTGCGGAAAACCCATCATCTCGTGTCGTGATTAGTATTGGGACTAGAGTGGGTGCCGGAGAAAACCTGTTACTCCAACTCGGTTCTTTGCTCGCAGGTTGTGACGACACCATCTCTTCAACGCGTGCAGCTCGAGAATCGTCGATTGTTGAATGTGAGTTTTCCGAGTCCTTGGTCGCTTCATCGGCAGAAGCAGCCGCTCGACGCGGCCTTCCGACTTTCTTCTGCTGCCCGGCGGTGCATTCCACACCTAGCAGCGTGCATCGCGCGCATTTGGAGTCGTTGGGGTACAGGCGCAGACATCTCGACTTGTGTTTCCTGCAGATCTCACAGGCGAACCGTCTCTGTGTTGGGTGAACAGTTGCGCGCATGGTGTTTTGTCCGACGGGTCAACGAGTTTAAGAATGCAGCAACTCGGATCTAGCTTTGGCAATGGTAAAAGAGCCCGGATCGAGTTGCCGACACCAGAAGGGGAGGGGCGGTAGTCTCTCAACTCGAAGTCCCGGAGGGATTCCTGTTAGGTGGCGCCAGCCCTAAAGCCTCCGCGGGCGGAGGGTTTTTAAACGCCTGACTGGAATCAAGGATTGGGGATCGCCCGGAGTTCTCCGACCTGAAACCTCCCAATGCACCGGCTTACGCCACCTTAGCCAGCAGTTTGCTCCGGGCAGGCAGAGCGGGCATAATCGACCTGTTCTTAGTGTCTGACGAACTCGGGAACCCTTCGTCTTCTGCCACTAACCAAATCAGATTCGAGTTGTGACGGTCTGAGGTCGTCTTACTAGTTACTACACATGCGGAGCACGAGTAGCGTGCGTTGTTAAGTCTTGTCTCTTTGCCAGTTATGCCGGATCTCACCGTTGTCAAAACGTTGGGTCTGGTGCCGTCTAATGTGGAGGAGCACCACGACGGTTCAGGGTAAGTAATTAACCCTAACCCTGATGCCGCGAAAGTCAGGGTCAGGCGGTTGCGACAAGCTGTGGCGGACAAACAACGCTGTGCGGCTCTACTTACACCAACCGGAACCGGATGAACTCCCATCAACGAGGCTAAGAATGCCTGATTAGTGATATCGGAGGTCCGGATGAAAAACACGCCGATGGAACCTTTTTCCACGCTGTCAAAAAACCCTAAACCGACGAGTGGCCCGACGAAATTGTAGAAAATGATGTCCTGATGTGCTCTCTACTTAACTTCCCTAGTTCCTGTACGTACAGCTGTGAATCTGTCTCCTCACTCAACTCAACTTCTCTTGCCCCCCTCTACTTCTTCTGCCTTTAGAGAGCAGCTACTCAGATCTCGAAATGGCCCTCGACCCGTCAACCCCCGACAATGAGTCTCAGAACTTTACCTTCTCGGACGAGGAGTGTACGCCGTATCAGGCGCACGGCATTGATCCCGAACACAATTCGGCTGAAAAGGTCGCCTCTCGAAGCAGAACAGCATGGCACATGGCCTCAGAAGTGCACGCGATGAAAGACCGAGACGAGGAAGGTGGGAAGAAGCCCAGGAAGCTCGGCGTGACCTGGCAGAACCTCACTGTCAAGGGCATCAGCAGCGACGCCACATTCAACGAGAACGTCCTGTCCCAGTTCAACCCCTTCGCAAAGAGCGGCAAGGACGTCCCCATGAAGGCCATCATCGGCAACTCGTACGGTTGCGTCAAGCCCGGAGAGATGCTGCTCGTGCTTGGACGCCCCGGGTCAGGATGCACGACATTACTGAACATACTCTCGAACCACCGGCTCGGCTACGAAGAGATCACGGGCGATGTCACGTTCGGAAACATGTCCGCTGAGGATGCCAGGCAATATCGTGGCGAGATCATCATGAACACGGAGGAGGAAATCTTCTTCCCGACATTGACCGTCGGCGATACCATCGACTTCGTCGCCCGCATGAAGGTCCCATATCACCTGCCGCGGGGAATCAAGACGGCTGAGGAGTACGCTCAGTTCAACAAGGAATTCCTGCTGAGGTCTGTAGGCATCTCCCACACTGCCTCTACCAAGGTGGGAGACGCGTTCATCAGGGGTGTCTCTGGTGGGGAGAGGAAACGCGTTTCCATCCTCGAGTGCCTGACCACTCGAGCAAGCGTCTTTTGCTGGGATAACTCGACGCGTGGCCTCGATGCCAGCACCGCTCTGGAGTGGATCAAGGCGATCAGGGTCATGACCGACGTCCTCGGACTCACCACCATCGTCACCCTCTACCAGGCAGGCAACAGCATCTACGAGCATTTTGACAAGGTGCTCGTCCTCGACGAGGGCAAGCAGATCTTCTATGGCCCCCAGAAGGAGGCAGTGCCTTTCTTCGAACACCTCGGCTTCGTGTGCGACTCTGGTTCCAACCGGGCAGATTTCCTGACTGGCGTGACAGTTCCCACCGAGCGCCTCATTGCCCCGGGCTACGAGAACAAATTCCCCCGGACTGCCGACGAGGTTCTTGCTGCCTACGACAAGTCAACTATCAAGCCCAAGATGCTGTCCGAGTGTAAGAGCTATCGAGCAAGCGAGGAGGCGACGGAGAATACGGCCGTCTTCAAGGAGATGGTCGCTCGGGAAAAGCACAGGGGCGTGTCCAAGAACTCAACCGCCACCGCCTCCTTCCATACTCAGGTGAAGGCCGCCGTCATCCGGCAATACCAGATCATGTGGGGTGACAAGGCAACGCTCATCATGAAGCAAGGCGCCACAGTCATCCAGTCTCTCCTTGGCGGCTCTCTCTTCTACAATGCTCCCGACAACTCTGCCGGTCTCTTCCTCAAGGGCGGCGCCCTGTTCTTCTCCATCCTGTACAACGCTCTCATAGCCCTTTCGGAAGTCACCGACTCGTTTACTGGCAGACCAATTCTAGCCAAGCATCGCTCATTTGCCCTGTACCACCCAGCAGCCATCTGCATTGCCCAGATCGCCGCAGACTTCCCCGTCCTACTGTTCCAGGTCACGCACTTCGGCCTCATCCTCTATTTCATGGTCGGTCTGAAGAGCACCGCCGAAGCCTTTTTCACCTACTGGATCACCAACTTCATCACAGCCATGTCCATGACGGCCCTCTTCCGACTCATCGGCGCCGCTTTTCCCACCTTCGACGCCGCAACCAAGGTCTCGGGCCTTACGATTGTCGCATTCTTCGTTTACATGGGCTATATGATCATCAAGCCTGAGATGCATCCTTGGTTCGTGTGGCTCTTCTGGATCAACCCCATGGCGTACGGGTTCGAAGCTCTTCTCGGCAACGAGTTCCACGAGCAAGACATCCCCTGCGTTGGCCCGAATATCATACCAAACGGTCCCGGTTATGCCACTGGTGAGGGCGGGCAGTCCTGTGCTGGTGTCGGCGGCGCAACAGTTGGTGCGACCAGCGTCACTGGAGATGACTATCTCGCATCCATGTCCTTCAGCCACGGCCATATCTGGCGTAACGTCGGCATCATCTGCGCATGGTGGGTGCTCTTCGTTGCGCTCACCATCTTCTTCACCTCCAGGTGGAAGCTACTCGGGGAAGGCGGCAGTAGCCTGCTCATTCCTCGGGACCAGCAGCACAAGTCGAAGCATCTGCTACTGCCCAGAGACGAGGAATCGCAAGTAAAATCCGGATCTGACACTCCAGGCGGGAGCCTCGACAAAAGCCTCGGCAAAGACCTCGTCCGCAACAGAAGCATTTTCACCTGGAAAAACTTGACGTATACCGTCAGGACCCCTTCGGGCGACCGAGTCCTCCTCGATAACGTGCAAGGGTATGTCAAGCCTGGCATGCTTGGGGCTCTCATGGGATCTTCTGGCGCCGGCAAGACAACTCTCCTTGACGTCCTCGCCCAACGCAAAACGGAAGGCACTGTCCACGGATCCGTCTTAGTCGATGGCCGCCCTATCCCCGTCTCCTTCCAACGCTCCGCCGGCTATGTCGAACAGTTGGATGTCCACGAACCTTTGGCAACCGTCCGCGAGAGCCTCGAATTCTCCGCGCTCTTGCGCCAGTCCCGCGATACACCAACCGAGGAAAAGCTACGCTACGTGGATACTATCATCGACCTCCTGGAACTCCATGACCTTGAGCACACACTTGTCGGTCGTCCTGGTGCTGGCCTTTCGATCGAGCAGCGCAAGCGTCTTACAATCGCCGTCGAGCTTGTCGCAAAGCCGAGTATCCTCATTTTCCTAGACGAACCCACGTCAGGTCTTGACGGCCAGGCCGCATACAACACTGTCCGCTTCCTACGCAAACTCTCAGAGGCCGGACAAGCCGTCTTGGTTACCATCCACCAGCCGTCGGCCCAGTTATTCGCGCAGTTCGATACATTACTCTTGCTCACCAAGGGTGGGAAGACGGTGTACTTTGGCGATATTGGTTACAACGCAAGCACTGTCAAGGCCTACTTTGCCCGATATGGAGCGCCTTGCCCTCCCGAAGCCAATCCTGCTGAGCACATGATCGACGTGGTGTCAGGAACAGGAAGCGTGTCTCAAACTAGAGATTGGGACAAGGTGTGGTTGGAATCGCCGGAACACGACCAGCTCACAAAGGACCTGGATGCCATGGTGGGAGAAGCGGCAGCTCGACCTTCAGGAACCGTTGACGACGGGCACGAGTTTGCAGCTTCAATGTGGACGCAGGTCAAGCTCGTGAGTCACCGCATGAACGTCTCGCTTTTCCGGAATACCGAGTATATAGACAACAAGTTCGCCCTGCATATTAGCCTAGCGCTCTTGAACGGCTTCTCGTTTTGGATGATCGGCGACCGTCTCACAGACCTACAGCAAAACCTCTTCACCGTATTCAACTTCATTTTCGTGGCGCCAGGAGTCATTTCCCAACTCCAGCCTCTCTTTATCGATCGCCGCGATATCTACGAGACGCGAGAGAAGAAAAGCAAAATGTACCACTGGGCTCCCTTTGTTGCTGGCCTCATCATCTCTGAGATCCCTTACTTGATTATCTGCGCATTGCTATATTACGTCTGTTGGTACTTTACTTGTGGGCTCCCGACAGCGCCTGAGCACGCCGGCAGTGTTTTCTTCGTCGTGGTAAGTCTCCTCCCATCCCCGCTGAGCTCGAGTTGGCAACGCCAGAACTAACATGGAGACACAGGTAATGTACGAGTGTCTATATACGGGTATTGGCCAGATGATCGCCGCCTACGCCCCCAATGCAGTCTTCGCGTCGCTCGTCAACCCGCTCGTCATCACGACTCTGGTCTCATTCTGCGGCGTCATGGTGCCGTACAACCACATTGAACCGTTCTGGAGATACTGGTAAGCACCAAACCTGCCTTCCTCCACGCCTGAAAACCTTTCGTCTTGGCAGAATCTAACAGTGGTGACATTTACAGGATGTACTACATCGACCCCTTCAACTACCTCATGAGTTCCCTGCTCATCTTCACCACTTGGTCCAAGTCTGTCAACTGCGATTCTGACGAACTCGCCATATTCGACCCGCCCTCCAACCAAACCTGTGACGAATACCTCGCCGCCTACCAGCATGGCATGGGGGCGGGGACAAATCTCCTCAACCCGGACGCTACCGCCGACTGCCGCGTGTGCAAGTACACTGGAGGCGGGGACTACCTCAGGACACTGAATCTCCAAGACGAGTACTATGGGTGGAGGAATGCAGGCATTGTTGTCGTTTTCGTGATTGGCATTTACGGGCTGGTGTTTATGATGATGAAACTGAGGACGAAGGCTACCAAGAAGGCCGAGCCTTAGCGTATGGACCGGATGGACGTAGAGTTCTATGGCTTCCACAGGATTACCGGCCTTGGATATTGTGGAAAAGATAGCCTATGTTTGATGTTTGAGGACGGCGGGGATGGAGGACAGGACCGTTGAGGCGGAGTCCAAGAACTCCATATTCAAGTTGTACTTAGTGTCCATTGTGGCACACTATCTGTGAGTATAGTTGAGGTTTACGGAATACAAGACTCGATAGCAGTACTCACGGAGTTGCTCTGTCAGAGTAGCGCAACGATACGCACTTCGACGTTAGGTGCTGTAGGCACCCTTCCTCTTTTACTTCTTGTCTTGATTCTATAAGACCCTCAGCAGAAAACCTATGGTTAACTGTGTGATGGGAATAAGATGTCCAGCCTACACTGATTCAGTGATCCCACTTACTATTCTCGTAAGTATGCTTAATCAGTGGTCGACTGTCCAAACAGTCGCCTCCTTTTCCTGGTTACCAAAGTACATAGAGACTGACACTGAGTGTAAGTTGCTCTCTGTACCAAAAATTCCTAACTAAGGATTTTTAGTGATGTCAGGTTGGGAGTTTATACCTTATCACTAATCGCTCACGATGCCTTGTAGACGTCAACTAATTGTAGTTTGTTTAATCACCAATGTTTTTGCAGCTAACTAATGGCTGCTGTATGGAAGATTGATTATGTTCAATGGTCTCCCATAAGGGGGAACCCTCCCAATCGCCACTACACAAAAGGATTATTTTGTGCCCAAAGGGTACCCGTGTATTGCATAAATTACAACGACGGATATAGTCGTTTGTTAGGCACCTGAGAACCCGAAAATGAGTGTCAACCACCCGCGTCAGTGAAAACTCGGCCGTCGTCGATGCAACTAGCTAACATGACGTCGGGTCACATGACCTACACCATTTAAAAATCGCTTCTAGGGTTAGGGAAAAAGTCGGGACATTTGGGGAGAAATAATCAAGAATTCGTCTACCAAGGGAACTGTTGAAAAAACAACTGTATCCTCTTCTTAGGTAGTAAAGTGTATGCTCTGTAGTTTGCATCAAGGCAACGGCAGATCACTCTAGTGATCTCTACGTCATGATACTTGACACTAGTGATAGTGAGCTGACGGGCTGGATATCACTATGTGAGTGTAACGTGCACCACAGAGTGGAAGCACGGTAAAATAAAAGGGTGAGGGAAGTTGTACGATAGCTTTTTGTCTTCAATTCTTATATTGAAGCCTGCCCCCTCACTCCCTGCTCTTGTGTAGACTATTTATACATTTAATCTTTAACACAATACACATTATCACATATATGACGACGGAGCGGTGGGGCGAGCCGCTTCCGTACGTACGTCATCGCGCCGCATCCGCACGTGTCTTGTGCTGCGTACGCAATCCCGGTGCCACTTATCACCGTGATGTGACGGGGCATTACAACTATCCCCCCTTCATGGCTTGGGTCCTCACAAGCCGAACGCCTATAGATGTAAGCTGGCGTTCAGGGGGCTGAACCGTGTCCGAATGTCCGAATTCCCATACTAATGAGCCGCATTGCCGCAGGTACTTTTCGGACATGGTTCAGGGGGGGTGGTTCTGTATACTAATCTGTGTCCGAAATTTCAAATATGGGAATTTCACGTCGACAAGGGCACCATTCGAATCGCTAATTTTGCTAGAATTTTAACAAATTTACCCCCAATTTTTGTCACGCGAACTGAGCGAGTTAATTTTTTGGTGTTGTCGGCCAGTTTGTGCGAGGGTTAGGGCTCAGTGTCCGAAAGTCCAGCGATAGGTTATGTTCTGTGTCCGAAATTGGGGTGAAAGAAGTGGTTGTGTCCGAAATTGGGGTGACATCCCAGCCACTCTTTGGGAGGCCCAGCAGGTGTGAGACCCCGCGTCAGAGTCAGAGTACTCACACTGCCTGCGGTCGGACGAGCCTGTTCAGCCCATTAACCACGGGCGATTACAATAATAATTTTGCCAATAGAATTACTGTAAATAATTCCAACTGAAGGTTCTGTCATTGATCATGTCTCACCTAAGCACTGAATTTTTTTGTCCTGAGTGTAGTCGCGCGGCGTTCCACAGCAGAACTGCCCTCTCGAAGCACATTTCCGACAATCATCGGAGACTCACATCTATCGATTATAATGGCCAGAGTTATACGCTCGCTGTTACTGAGGATGGTACCAAGTACTTGTGTCCCAAGTGTGAGGGTCAGATGACTTCATTGCGTAGCTTGAAGCGCCATATGGCTCAATTCTGTAGAGCTTCCGATCATGAGCGAGTGCACTCCGAGGCTAACCCTGCCGTTGCTCAAGCCAACGATAACGCACCGCAGGACCGCGATACGGTGACACTTACTCTTAACCTTGCGGGTAATATTCCCTATGACTTGCGATACCCTTCTTAGGTCCACTGGAGAGCTAACAATTACAGAACCGCGCACGCTCGACGACATTGGGTTGGTGTACGAGAATACGTGGCATGTTGCGATTTGCAAGCTTTGTCACTTTGTCGTCGACAAAGCCATAGTCGTTAAGCATTTGAAGAGCGTGCACAGGCTCGTCGTGCCTAATGATAACGCTGTATTGCTAGTGCTACGGATGTACAAACTTCGGCCGCATCTAGCTGTCATTTGGAACGACACGGTGGAAAATCAGCTAGACGAGTCAGACGATGAGGGCCCTGGCCCTGCATTGTTCACTGAACCGGCGTTTCGACCGGGGTCCAAAGCCCTTGAGGATATTCCCATTCTTAATGGCTACAAATGCGCTCTCTGCGACCAGAAGCTCATCCACGTCTGCGTCGCAACGAAAGAGGGCATGAGGACCCACTACAAACGCAGGCACACAGGCCAGGCTGTTGAATACAATGAAGTCAAAGTCCAGGCCTTCTATGGCAGGTCAAAAGTTTTTTCACAGCTACGCTATGTTCAGGTCATGCAGGGACCGGAGGAGATGGTGCCCCCAATCACATCATTCGGAATCCCTGGTGATATTCATTCAGTCCCTGACGCTAATAGCACAATAAATGAGAAAAGGGATCTGAACCAGTTCGGGGTGAAGTTCCAAGTATATCCTTTACTGGAAAAACTGGACTTAAGCGAGCTTGGGCCCCTCCTGCATGCGCCGCAGGACAAGTCGTTTGAGTTGCTCAAAGATTTGTGCCTTAAGATGCTGCAGGCGTCAAGGGAGGATACAAGAGCAGGCTTCCAGCCCATGCTGGGTAAGGTCATGATTGGGGAGCGAGACAAGTACGGCCGAACGGCTTTTTGATGCTGAGCTACATGTTTTTGCGCCGTAACTAATCCAATATTGCAGGGATTTCTTCTATGAAGTACAAGAGCAGGCGACATTAGAAAACTACTCAACAATATGGGGGAAAGGGTTGTGGATCGCATGCCTAGCGATTACAAGCACCGGAACTCTGCATGACGGGCTCGAGCTCACACAAGAGCAGACAGGATCAGCTAATGATCTTGTTCATGACCTCGAGAGACTGAAGGCTACTCCTGACGTCGTTGACTTGGCTACTCAGACTGCAGCCCTGGGAAATGTCGTAGCCCTGAGCACACATATCCTGAGGCAGCAATTTGAGGTCGTCAACCGTGTACTGCCGACAGGAGAAAGTGTCGTCTCTCAGTACCTTGTTCCTCGGGCTATCAGCCTATTGTCCTTGCGACCCAATGGCTCATTCGTGTGAGGAATTGGCAGTCGGTCAACCCTGAAAGACTATATAGACTGAGAAAGCTTGTGGCTTATGTCGATATATTTTAGAATCTTAACTATGCCGGAGAACGGGTTTAAACCCTGTCTTTTATACAGTTCTCCGGCGGACAACTCGCTTCCGCAATTACAAATTGATACTTACAAATCAACCAAGAAACCAAGCGCAATGACAAATCAATATTATAAATCACAAAAGAACCGACGGCAAAACTATTCCTCCGCCGATACCCGTGGCCGGGAGGACGCGGCTTATCAAGCGCGCGTCTCCTCGGTGGTGAGCTGACGTCACCACACTCAGTGCGGCTCGCCACGAGACCCTCAGGAGGGGACTCCTGACAATTCGTCAGCTATCTTCAGATAACCCACGTCACAGCGGCAATGAGGTATGCGCTTAGAAGCACAGTACTATATCGCGTGGCCAAAAGCACTGAGCCATTGTTACTTGATGAGTATGCGCCATTGGAACGCAGATGTGTCATTAGTGAAGGGCTACTGTTAATTATACTGCAGGGACGACGTTGACGAGGAATGCTCAAAGTTCCTCACTCCTCAAAAGTCCACATCGTTCTCGTATTGTGTTCAGGTCCATGCTGCCTGCAAAAAATTTGGGCAGAAACACCAGGTGCCAACGATAACATGGGCAACAAATGACTTCTCTGCAGTTCGGCTTCAGAGTGGGTGCATTCTGACTATCAATTCACTAAAGTCATTCATCCAGGAACAATATAACGATGCGGAGGCGGGACTCCCTGATCTCTGTCTTGGGTTAGAGCTGCCTACGCATTTTGCGAGAGATATGAAGGACTATTTTAACATCCAGCAGCCCCGGTACAGTTTCTTCTCTGAGACGGCAAACAACTTGCCCAAGCAATATCTCTGGGATAGGATGATCGGGACAGCCAGTCTTCGGTCCCGGTTCACTAGTGGGACAGAAGTCAGGTGTAACGACGCTGGGCTGGACTGGAGCTGGACTAAAGTGTAACACACTGGACTGGACTGGACTGGACTAGACTAGACTGGACTGGAACTATTCTTATTGATACAAGAATACAAGACTTGTTCCTTGACTTGGTCTTAGAGGACAAACCCCTCCTTATATACTCGACCAGAACTAAAAATAGACAAACTAAATATAGAACAAAACTAAACATAGGAGCAAGACCAAAACTAAACATAGAAACAAGACCAAAACTAAACATAGAACAAACAAAACCAAATATAGCAGCAAACGCGCCTGGTGAGGCGCAGCGGTTACGACACTGCGGCTCACGCGAAGCGGCTGATGCTCATCGGGTCCATTACAGGAGCCCCCCCGCAAGGGCCAACACTCCGGGTTGGCCGTCAGTGGTTGTTGATATTTCGCTTTTGCCGGATTCCGCGACTAATGCTATCATGCTTTTGCCTGGCCCTGAATTCGGCGACTAATTCCGGGGAATGGACAAGATCGATCTCGGGCTGCCAAGTCGGGTCGTGATAACCCACCCATTTCACCAAGTATTGTAATCCGCCTCGTTTTCTGACACGAGAATCAAGGATAGCTTCAACCTCATATTCTAAATCATCGTCGACAACGACGGGTGGAGGTGGTTCCTGAATGTGTCCTGGAATTGCATTCTCTGAGGAGACCGGTTCAAGAAGAGAGACGTGGAACACAGGATGGACCTTCATGGACGGTGGTAAATCAAGGCGATAAGCATTGCGGCCAATCTTGTCGAGTATGTGGAACTTTCCGAGCTTCTTGTAGTCGAGCTTAGCCGAAGGTCGGTTCGTTCGAATATGGCGACGCAGAAGCCAGACTTCTTGGCCGACTTGAAAATTGGGAGCCGGACGGTGTCGCTTATTGTACTGTTCCGCTTGACTGTCCTGGGCAAAGAGAATTTCCGCGCGGAGATAATCATGAAGCTGTTGTAAACGTTTGACAAATCTAGAGGTCCGATGTGGCGTAACTTCCGCATTAGCGGGTATAGGAGTCTGAAAATCCAGACGAGGGTGGTAAGCATAGTTGAAATAAAAAGGTGATACGGTTGTGGACGCGGACTGATGGTTATTGTAACAGAATTCGGCGACTGCCAACCAAAATGCCCAATCATCTTGCTGATAATTGACATATGCTCTGAGGTAAGTCTCCAATGTCGAGTTGGTGCGTTCGGTTTGTCCATCCGACTGTGGATGAAATGCCGTGCTGAGACCCTGACTGATGTGAAGCATTCTGCACAAGGCACGCCACCATTGCGATGTAAAAACTGTTCCTCGATCGGAAACGAGCGAACTGGGAAGGCCGTGTAATCGCCAAATATTATCACGAAATAGGCGAGCTATTCCTTCGGCATTAACGGTGTCGCGTGTCCCGATAAAATGGGTCAGGGTTAGGGTCAGGGTTAGGGTCAGGGTTAGGGTTAGGGTTAGGGTCAGGGTTAGGGTCAGGGTTAGGGTTAGGGT